>NC_136057.1:1063647601-1066047601 GCF_964261635.1 Lissotriton helveticus
GAAGGAAACTTTTGTGTGGGCTAAGGAAGAATTAGCTCACAAGGCTAATGGAAGTTATGGTCCTAAAGCTCTAGATTGAAAACAATGAGGCAAGCTTTGCATTTGACAAATACAAACACGTTATGACCCTAATTATGTGGGACAGAGTGCGTGGGAACACACATTTCAGGAAACAGTGTTTACTACGCTGTCAGAACAACGCAGTGCTATTACAACATACCACACGTTCCATTACAACGCAAGTCATTACAACGATTTGCTTTAGAGAACTCATTGTTGGATTTTAAATCTAATACATTTCCTACTGTTGTACAGACTGGAGTTGGAATAGAAAAATATACTATTCCAAATTCCAGCACTTCCACAAGTGTAATTGCTAATGACTTGCATTGTAATGGAACGCATGGTAATGAAGCAGTTGTTGTATTGCCTGCATTGTAAAGGCATGCGTTGTACATCCCACATTTCTGGTTGATGCTTCTTTGAAGAAATTCTTACAGGTAGCTGTTCAAGTGGGGCCAAGTATGCATTTTTTGTGTGGTAGAAATGCATATGTTCGACCCCTGAACAAATTGTATGGTACTTGTTATGTGACACGCTTTCATTATTATTGCCTGAAGTGAAGCATAAGTGTGAAAATACATAATTATTAGCTAAAGAGAACCAGTCCTTGCAGCAAAAAGAAACAAAAAATACATGCTGGGAAATCTAAAATACACTTCTGCCTAGTTAATGACAAACATCTACATCGTTCAGCACAACAACAGTAGAATCTAGTGACTCTCTGTCAGAAGACTCGTCATTTCCATGCATATTTATGTGATCGAGAATTATCATCACTCAGAGAGATGCTTTTGGTCTGTGGTAGCTCAAAGCATCAGTTATCCCAGTAAGAGAATGCTCTCTCACAGCTGCGTGCCCATGTTTTAATGAGTTCCAATCAAATGTAGAAGTGGGTGTGATCTGTGTGACATGAAGTGCTCATACTTTTTTAATTTAACTTCAAAACAGTTTCATTACGGGGCGTGGCTTGCGCGCCGCTGAAGCATGGCGTGTCGCGCTTGAGCTCCGTAGCGAGGGTGTCCCGTCGGATTGTTTTCTCCGCTTCCTGACTGCCCCTGGCTGCGGAACTGACAGCCTTCTGCAGCGGAATATGCTGGGAGCTGTTTGACGGCGTTTTCGGAGCTTCATGTCATCAGCTGAATGCTTTCTTTGCTGAGTGCCTGTGACGCCTGTTTCTCTAACGGGCGGCCGCCATTTTCCCGCTTCTGACGCAGCTGGCATTTTTCTCCTCAGAAGTGCCGCTTTGGATACATTATTGCCGGTTGTGGTGGTGGTTCAGGACATTTCTTCTAAGAGGCCTCAAGTTGGTAACATTTATTCCTTTTTCCTGCT
This sequence comes from Lissotriton helveticus, assembly GCF_964261635.1. Classification (NCBI taxonomy): domain Eukaryota; kingdom Metazoa; phylum Chordata; class Amphibia; order Caudata; family Salamandridae; genus Lissotriton; species Lissotriton helveticus. Next base: position 1,063,648,997 of record NC_136057.1, read on the forward strand.
CTTTTCTTGCTGCTTGGCTGGATACTAAGTTGCCCATGCGCTGTTTTTTTTTTTTTTCTTTTCTTCAGTGCTGCTGTCCCTGGCTGGTATAGATCTTTCTCTTAAAAGTCATTGCTGCTCTTTTTGTGGGTCTGGCATTACTGTGGTGTCTGCCTGCCCTGCATATAAGTCCGCCGCTCGTATTTACTTAAAGCCCAGTGTGCTCAGTGTGCTGTATTTCTTTATTTGGGCACAGATTGCGTAGTTTTTGTTCTTCTTCTCACGTGGCTGCGCATTTTTTATTGGAGGCTGCTCCTACATGGCTGCAAATATGGGTCGTTCCTCGACCAACAAAGACTCAAAGGATGCTGGCACTTCGCTTAAGAGGCTTAAGGCATTGTCCCCTACGCCTGAGTCGGTTCAGTCAGATACTAACTCCAATCTGGACACAATATTAACGCGCCTTAATGAAGTGCATGATATTGCGCAGTCAACTAAAACTAATAAGGATTTACTGCAAGTGGAGGTGTCTGCTATTAGATCTGACTTCAAAGCCCTCTCTCTTCGTGTATCTGCTACGGAATCCCGAATCAGCTGTGCAGAGGATGGTATGCAGAAACAATCCAGATCCCTCAGCCACTTAGAGCGTTCAATGGCGGCATTGCGACGAGATCTCACTGAGCAGGAGGACCGTAACCGTAGATCTAACCTACGCATTTTTGGTCTGCCGGAAGATACAGAGAAATCATCTTCGTCTATGATTGACTTTTTATCTCATTGGCTTCCGGACACCTTACAAATCTCATTCCAGAGAGACTTTGAGATAGAAAGAGCACATCGTGTTCCAACGTTTCGACCTAAATCAGCAACCCAGCCAAGAGCAATAATTTTCAAGCCATTGCGACATCAACATACTGAACAGATTCTGTCTCATATGCGGAAAGCTAAACAGGTCGTCTGGGAAGGTCATCGAATTTCAATTTCTCAGGACTTTGCCAGAGATACGGTTATAAGAAGAAAGGGCTTCCTTAATCTTCGGAAACGTCTTTCTGAGATGAACATTCCCTTTTCGTTTTCTGGCCCGTCGTAGTTTCGCATTACTTACAAAGGTCGTTCTAGAATTTTCGATGAACCGGCCGACTTAGCTGCATTCCTGGACAACCAATTGGAGATAGAGATGGAGATTCAAAGAGCGACATCGCATGTTCCTGGTGCCTCGGGCACTTGAAATGTCTCCATGTGTTTTTCTTGGTGATGGTTTTCTATATGCCTGAGTTTTTTCCTCTCTCCTCTTGTGCTTCTATTTTGATCTTGACCTTCAACTCTGTTGCTGAAGTTTCTCTGTTCTCCTTGTGCTCGCAATGTCTTCTTTGAATGCCCCTCTTTCTTGGATTTAGGCCTTTATCGTTTTCCTTTTGTTCCTCTTTCAATTATTGCTCTCATGTATTTTTCTATCAGTGTTCCGATCTTCTATTTTACTCCTCTCTCTCCCATTTTTCCTTTCTAGACTCTCTTTTCTTTCCTTCTCGTGTTACTTATTCTATGTCTACATGTCCGCTTCTCTTCTCTTTCTTCGGTCTACTGCCCTTGTTGTTTCTATTTCATCTCCATCTTCTTTTCAGGTCGGTTTTTTCTTTTCTTGATTTTTATCCATTCCTAATAGATACCTTGTTTTTTTTTCTTTTTTCCTGATACTTGTCATTTTCTATCTTCTGGGCTTTTATTCTCCTGTTTTCTCCCTCTCTTCTCTTCGATGCTTTTCTATTCCGGCATTCTCAATTTCTGTTACCTACTGTTTAACTTTATACAGTTATAGCTTGTCCTTTAATTACATCTTTTTGTCTAGGATATACATGATTATCTGCATGCATTCATATATTGTTCATGCTTTATCACCTGGTTTTGTTTCTTTATCAGATTGTCTAGTATTATTACTTAGTGTAAATATTTCTCTTGCTATTGGTGTACTGCCTCATTAAGACTGTACTGTTTTCTTAAATACACTATGATACTTTATAATATTAATCTGATATTCGTTGATACTTTTGCTTGTTCCCAGGTCTCATTTACCTGTCATCAGCGTGGTATATTATTGGGGTTATTGTTATTCATTCCTTGTTATCCTTGTACGGGTCCCTTGCTCGCCTTTCCACGTTCTCCCTAGTATGAATTTGGTCTTTTTTAGGCCTCCCCTCCTGCTTCTGCTTCTTCTCTCCTTTCTCTCTTTTCTTTTTTCTTCTTCTCTTTCTTTTTTTCTTTTTCGGTTTCCCCACATGGTTTCTCCTTCTTTGTTCCTTCTGTTATCTGGGTGGTTTTATGTCTCTGTGAGGTTGACTGTTTCACTGTTGTCCATGGCGTCTTTTCTCTATCTTTATGTATTTCCATGCCGGGTTTAAATGTTTTATCCCTTAATGTTAAGGGATTGAATCATCCGGTGAAGAGGTCGAAACTCTTAGATTATTGTAAATCTCTCTCTTCTTATCTGGTCCTTTTTCAGGAGACCAAGGTCACTGCCAGAGAGGCAGTATTTTTGAAGAAAGAGTGGGTTTCGGATGTTTGTTGTTCTGATGCCTTGGGCAAACGGAATGGGGTCGTTACATTAATTAAAAAAAATTCTGGCTTGTCTATAATCTCTTCTGATCATGATTCTGAGGGTCGTTGGTTGCTATCTAAACTGTCGGATGGTCATCATGATCTCTATGTGATGAATATCTATGCTCCTAATGTTGACGATCCGAACTTTTGGAAATCGGTTACCAAAAAATTGAATGACACCCCGCATTCTGGCAATCTGATTGTTGGCGGAGATTTTAATTTACCAATGGATCCTCTTTTAGATAGGAATTCTGCATTTCAGTTTCGCCCCCCCTAAATCCCACAAACAAATGCTTAACATGTGCTCCTTTACTCACCTTCAAGATATATGGCGCCTTCACAATCCCACTGGCAGTGACTTTTCTTTCTTTTCTTCGCCTCATTCTTCCTTTTCTCGTATTGATTATCTCCTTGTTCATTCTTCTCTTGTTTCATCTTCCTCCTCTCCGCTTATACATCCTATTTTGATTTCTGATCACGCGGCGGTTACTTTTACGTTATCATCCTTTGCCCCTAAATCACATGCTCGTTCCTGGAGATTGAATACCGAAATTTTGCATGATGTCTCCCAAGTTACTGAATTTTCTAAGGCTATAGACACTTTTTTCCATGAGAACGACGGCTCTGTTTCTTCCCCAATAGTCCTCTGGGATTCGTTTAAATGCACTTTCCGTGGTCAAGTTATTAATTGTATGTCAAAAAGAAATTCTGCTATAAAAAGGAGCTCACAGATTTATCCTCTGAAATCAAAACTCTGGAAGCCACTTTTAGACTTTCTAAGGATTCGTCTTGTTTACAGCTAATAAAACAACTGAAATACAAATATAATACTATTGTTACTAAAAGAGCCCATATTGGTGTACAAGCGCAAAAATCCAAAAATTTATTGTTAAAAAATCGAGCTGGGAAAATTCTGGCTGCTACACTGAAATTCCAAGATTGCTCCTTTAAGTCCTCGCAAATTTCTTCTATTACTGACCATTCGGGATCTAAAAAATTCCAAACTGCTGAAATACTTGAAGTCTTTCGTGATTTTTATAACAAATTATATACTCCCTCTAATCAATCTTCTTTTGATCAGTGTCGGGATTTCTTACAATCGGTTCCGGTTCAGTCGGTCTCTGAGGATGATCGCATTTTATTAAATAGACCAATCTTCCCTGAGGAAATTGTTACCGCAATTAAAGCTACTCGTTCTGGTAAAGCCCCTGGCCCTGATGGTTATCCTATTTTATTTTATAAAACTTTTCTCCCGACACTTGTTCCCAAATTACAATCTGTGTTTGATTCTTTTCTTCAGGATGGGTCTGTTTCTGGTACTGCTGCTGATGCAACTATAGTAGTGATCCCAAAAGAAGGGAAAGACCATTCGGATCCCAAAAATTTCCGTCCTATCTCTCTTCTTAACATGGAAGCTAAGATTTTTGCTAAAATCCTGGCCAAAAGATTGGAAGCCCTTATCCCTCATCTTGTTCATCCTTCTCAAACCGGTTTTGTAAAGGGTCGGCTTGCGAGGGACAATATACGCACCTTTTGTCATATTCTTGGTGCAGCTAAGCGATCTCGACTCCCTGCCGCGGTCTTGGCCCTTGACGCGGAAAAGGCCTTCGACAAGGTCTCTTGGCCGTTTCTTCGGGCGGTTTTATGCGCACACAACCTTGGTGACTCTTTCATTAACATGGTAATGTCCTTATATTCCCAACCTAGAGCTAACATTAGAGTTAATGGGGCTACATCGTAATTTTTTAATCTTCGTCAGGGCACTCGACAGGGTTGTCCTTTATCTCCTCTTTTATTTTTATTATCTATTGATCCTCTTCTTCGATTAATTGACTTACACCCAGATATTACAGGTTTTTCATTCGGATCTCACTGTATTAAAACTGCTGCTTACGCAGATGATGTGCTTATCTTTTCCAATAATATACCCCTGGCAATACCTGCTATTTCAGATACCATTTCCCTCTTCTCATCGGTTTCAGGTTATACCCTGAATAAAGATAAGACGGAAATGTTCCCTCTCAATGCCTACTGTTTCCCCTCTCATATGGGTTCTGCGGGCTTTAAGTGGCAGTCTACCCACCTGAAATACTTAGGGATTTACTTTTGTTCTACCCTTTCTGCCACTACTGCCTATAATGAATCCCAGACTCTCCTTAAAGTGCGTCGTCTTTTGGACACATGGTCTCCGAAACATATTTCCTGGTGGGGCCGTCTCCAGACTCTCAAAATGATGATCACCCCTATTATAAATTTTGTTTCCTCTATGCTTCCGGTTAAGTTGTCAGATTCCTTTTTTCGCGAAATTGATGTTTTGACATCTAAATTTCTATGGAACGACAAACGTGCTAGAATTGCATACACATTTTTGCGCCGGCCTTGTGATATGGGTGGGTGCAATTTTCCTGACTGGGACAAATACCAAACTGCCTTTTTGGCCTCTCAAGGTGCCTTGTGGTTCTCTCCTCCATCTCCTCATGTTCCTTCTTGGCTGCTCATAGAACAGGACTTAGCATCTCCTTTGCCTCTTGCCTCTTTTTGCACCACATCTACTTTACATATCCTGTTTTCTCGTTCTATAATTTTAGATACAATTGCTGCGGTCAGGAAAATAGATAAGAAAGTGGCAATTCCTTTACATAAAACTAGATGGACGTCTATTTGGCGGAATTCTAAATTTAAACTCGACCTTACTCCTGTCCACATGTCATACTGGGCAACTAAAGGGATCTCTCTTGTTAATCACCTTTATGGCGCTTCTGATGAGCCATTACCTTTTTCCACCTTGGCTACGAAGTACTCTTTAACAAATCTTGATTTTTATACTTTTCTTAAAATTAAAGTGGCTCTTGCTAAGGCACGTCTTCATCCTACCTCTTCTACTATTTCCCTTTTTCATATATGGACTAAATCTGGTCACGTTGCCTCCAAGATTTATAAATTTTTATCATCTGCTTCAATACCCGCACAGACGGTTGCTCAACAAAAATGGTTACACCATTTTCCTCACAACATTACGGCTCATATTCCCTCAGATACTTGGCAATTGATTGGTAAACTCTCTCTTCGCAATAAAATCGCTCCATCTTTAATGCAGTCTAAATTTTTTTCTCTCAATCTCCTTCATTGGACGCCGGTGCGTCTACATTCGCTCAATCTTAAAGATGACAATTTATGTTGGAGTTGTGGTTTGCTGCCGGGCGATTTTCAACATATGTTTTTTGGTTGTTCCCTGCTTCAGCCTTTTTGGAACCTCATCCATAAACATCTCTCTCTTATCTTTGGTATTGAGTTCCAACTCTCTTTCCCTTTAATTTTATTGGGTCTACTGGCTGCCCCTATTCCTCTCCCCTTGGATCCCATGGAAGTACAATTGATGGATCTTCTTCTGACTGTTGCGGTGAAAATTATACTTATGGAGTGGAAATCCTTTTCTTCGATTTCCTATCATACATGGTGGGCGTGGGTCTCCTTTTTGCGCAGCGCTCACGTTTCGATTGACCATGCTCATCTCTCTCCTTCTATCTCTAGTGGGGTTTGGAAAGCTTTGGATGATTATATGGATCTGTCATCACAAGGGTTGGTTGCTCAGTTTCCTTTTTGATTTGTCTGTCTCCTTGGTGTCCTATGTGTTTATATGATGGGGTACTCCTGTGGGAATCCTCCTTCTTCCTTCTTCTCTTTTCTTCCTCTATCCCTTTTCATCTTACCTATTGCTCTTCCTTTCTTCTCTTCTTTCTTTTCTTCTATTTCCTCCCCTGTCTCTATTTCGAAATTTGATAGTGATACTTTTGTTTATTGCTTTGCTGGTAACTTTTACCTAATCGGTTTCTGTTTTATATAATACGTTACCTTTACTTTTATACGCACTTATTTTGTTTACATCTTATTTTTAGCCCCTGATTGGGTATTTATCTTGCTTCATATGTATCACTTTGATTGTATTTTTGCTCCTTATTTTCTTTGACACTTCTTTATAAATAAAAGATTTTGAAATCAAAAACAGTTTCATTACTTTTTCTTAGAAGACAACCATCTCCGGACAGTTAATTCGGATGGTAGTAATGCATCAACTGAAATGGAAGGAAGGGAATCTCCTATGCTGTGAAGCAGAGAAAGGGAAATACATCTAAATAAGAAACATGTCTTTTTACCAGAAGGCCTGCTGTCTCAAAGGAATATAAATGTGTGCAATGGGTTAATCTGAAATGTAAAGGATGCTTGGAATTGATGAAGTCACTTGAAAACGTTGTGATGACAGAGATTTATTATTTTTGAGAGGATGTTACCAACTTACCAGCTGAGATGTGCTGTGAGTGTTTTCAAAGGCCATGTATAAAATATTTTTACACTATGTACAGTATGTTTGCCCATTACTAAGATCTGGGGGCCTCATTTACAATATTTTGATGCACGGCAGACCAGCAAGCCTTCCTGCTGTGCTGTGCTGCATCAAAAGAAAAGGGCAGGAATGCACAAGATACAGCACATGTCTGTCCTTTTGCCCTGCACTGGTGCACAATGGGCTGCCATGCACCAGCATAGACACCCTTGGTGCAAGGCTGTCTGCATTGTAAGGGGGATTGTTTTTGTACAGGGAGGGACACCTTCCTGCACAAAAGCAATCACAAGAGGTGTTTTCCTCTTTCTATGTGTGCTGCAGAATGCACCACGCATAGAAAAAGGAAAAACAAGGAGAAATAAAGGTATTTCTCTTCGCTGTGCCTCCCTTATTCATCCCCTGGGGAGGCGTAGGAATCTGAAGCATTCCCAAGTTAACAAAACATTGTAAATCTGGGAATGTATCAGGTTCCATGGATGTTGAGTGGAAACACCCACAGCAACACCTTGGGAAAGCCCCTTTCACGCAGAGTAATGCGTGAAAGGGGGCCATATTTACAAAGCCATGAAAAGCCATGCATGGTGTCTTTGGGAGGCCTTTTAAATATGGGCGGGCACACTGCGCCTCTGGTGCATCAAAAAAAGTGAAACACCAGCGGAGCAATGGGCTTGTAGAAAAGTTCCTATATTTCTAATCACTTTTATTCTCTTTTAAACCTAAATCATCTTGCACATTTTTTGGCAGCCTATTATAAACTGTTTGTAATGCAAGTTTTGAATAATGAGTTGCATATCCACAATGATGTCTGCCACAAGGGATCTCATAGCACTAAAAGTACACAAGTCACTCTTCCTCACTGCATCAACCAGGATTCAATTCTGTGACCCTCTGGTTACATGCATATGCATCAGCAGTGATCACATTAGCCAATAGAGATTTCCTATATAAAATTGAGTATTTCACTTGCATTTTTTTTCATTTAAGGCATGCATTATTTTATATACAGTTATCTGAAGGTTGAAGAGCAACATGATTGTTACAGAATATTTTGCTCTTTTTAGCCAAACCTTTGACCAACCCCCACACTAACTGTCCGTTCCTCCCATCGTACTCGCAATCACAGTTCCCATACTTTTCTAATGGACTTGTATACCGGATCGTATGCTATGCAGATTAGCACCACAATTATAGATAAAGGAATTTAAAGAAGCTTTGATCTTTACACTCTCAAGCAGCCAATTTATTCTTAAGACTCAAATAATTTTTCCTATCCAGTTAACATGGACTGTGCAGCACAAGTTTGAAAAGTGTTTTCAACCTGATCCTTGTGACAAAAATAATGTATCTAAATACAAGTTTTGTGATTGAAAGGATCTATTCTTTAAACTAAGGTGTCAACGTCAGGGGACCTATTCACCATAAGGGTCAGGAGACCTTTATGTGAGACAAACGATAAAGGGGATACGTCTTCCTGGGATCATACAATTCAAAACATAGAGCTTCCCTCTGCCACACGAGAGAAGTTGTGGTGAAGTGGGTGCCACATCTATATGCCACTTCACAGGAAAGCGGGAAAAAGAAAATATAATTATTTTTTATTTACAACCCTCACTCGCTCTAGTAGTGACATGCTTCATCATCGGGTTCAACCTGACTCCTAAAGGTCAGGGTTGGCTCGACCATATTCCAGAAATAATCCTTCCAGAATATCTGCTGAAAAGTATCAAAATCCTCAAGCAATCCCTCACTTCAATACCATAATCCCACCAACAAGCATCCAACTACCAATCCATTGCCAACCTTCCTTGCTTGAGCAAATCACTTTAAAAATTGAGCTATTTTTAACATAATGATTTTATAAGTAAAGCTAATCTTCTCACAGTTTATCAGTCATGCTCCAGAGTTAGCCATAGTTATACTTTATACTTTACTTTTTTATTATACAGTTAATGAAAACCGTAATGTACAAACATAACAATACATAATAGAATAACATTTTAAAATGTATAAGGTCGAGGTCAGATTCTTAATGCTGAGCATTATGCAGTGCAGTTAAAATAATATTAACAAACTTCCCAGCTCTTGCTAGGGCCTGGGCTGAATAATTGCTAAAACACAAAACCGATGCTTCCCTGCAATGTCTCAGTGACTGTTCCCGGAAAACAGGAGTCAGTAAGCGGCGTCGGTCTGAAGCGAAGAATGGGCAGCAGCATAACAGGTGGAGCCATGACTCATGTATGTAGTTGCAAAGCCTGCAAGTGGGCTGCTCATTCCACCAGGCCCACTACGGGTTGAAGTCAAAAATTGGTAGGACTAGCAGCCTCATGTATAGTATTTTGTTGCGAGTCTGGGAATTAAGGAAATAGTTAAAATATGGTTGAGGTTTCCCCTTGATGTATGATTCATTCAGAGCTGTGAAAAATAAATTTTTAGAGAGCCCGGCAACATCTGTCTGGAATGAGACTGAAATGATTTGATTTGTTATTGTTTTTTCCACATTGACAGGGGGATTGTTGGATTAGTGAAGGAGGTGGCTTCAATTTTTAGTGTGGAAGTGGCAAGGTGCAACTGTTTGTGCCAAGGGGAGTGCTCGTCCTTGAACACAGCTTGTAGTTGTTCTTTCATAGATTGTCCTGGAGCTCGTAGGGTGTGAATGTAAAATTTGATTAGGTCTCCCAGGCAATAAAGGTTTGCGCGTGTCAGGCCCAGCTCAAGTCTCATCTTCGACCTCCTTGCGTGTTGCGGGACAGAGAAGATGTTCTTGTAGGCTTTTATTTGTAAGTTTCCCAGAAATGCATCCATTTTTCCGGGAAAGGCCAGGTGGCCGTAGGTCGCTGCAGGTAGTAGTTTGGCCCGTAGCACCCTTAGGATTGGTTCGGCTGAAGGGCTGTGCAAGTGGCGGTTCAAGCGCCTCAGGTTGTGAATGATCCCCATGCCCTTAGGCTTTAAGTGTCTAAGGTGTGCTGCTTGGTTTGCCCTAACGTTAAACCAGACTCCTAAGTAGTTATAGCTGGTGAAGGTCGCTATTTGTAATCCCCCTGCTCTCCAAGTAAGATTTTTCTTTTTTTTGTAGTTTCCAAAGATCAAGATTTTAGTTTTGGATTCATTCATCAAAAGATGATTCTTTGTATTGTACTTATTAAGAGCGGTGAGCGATCTATGCAGTCCGATTTTCGTGTGGTCCATGATAATAATATCATCGGCATATTGCATTGTCTGTAGTCGTGTCCCGCCCAGCTTTGGGGCGGCCAAGGCTGCGCCTGCCAGTTCTTTAGGTAAGTCGGCAGTGTAGAGATTGAATAGTAACGGGGCTAGTACGCAGCCTTGTTTTAGGCCGTTTTTAGTTGCAATTTTTTGGGATATTGTTTGTGCACTTGTTTTGATCCTAACCCAGGTTTTATGGTGCAAGGATATCAGAGCTGAGAGAAGAGAAGGTGGTATCCCCCAGGAATTTAATTTGTGCCATAGCGTCCCTCGATTGACTCTGTCGAAAGCTTCGCTATAGTCCACGAAGCAGCAGAGTAAAGGTGGCTGGTTGGCCAAGGTGGCTCCCCACGACAGATAGGACAGTGCTATTATATTGTCCATCGGGGAGCAGCCCGCTCTAAAGCCTGACTGGGAGTGAGGCAAGATGTTATTTTCGCTGGCCCAATTTTCTAGTTCCGTCAGTAAAACACGGGCGTAGGCTTTGGCTTCAATGTCCAACAAAGCTATTAATCTATAATTGGCCGGGTTTGAGTGATTGCCCTTTTTATAGATTGGGTGTAGTATTGAGCCCTGCCAAGAAGGTGGAATTGTGGCTGTGAGGAAAGCATGTCCAAAGAGGGGTGTAAGGAGTTCTGCCCAAAACTGCCGAAATGTTTTAAAAACTGCTGCGGGTAGTCCGTTTGGCCCGGGCTCCGCATCGTTCTTCATGCGGCTGATTATCTTGCTTACTCCAATTTCAGGTATGGCCAGGCCCAGGGTATTTCCATTGGGTGGAGCTTGGGGCGGGGAGGGGGATGACAACTCCACTGCCCCGCCATTATAGAGCTGGTTGATGTGCTCCACCCATACGTTCTCAGGATCCCCGTTTTCTTTAGTCTGGCCGTTGTTACCGAGCTGGTTGATGTATCTCCAGAATCGGGCCAAATTTTTTTCTTTTAAGAGGGAGAAGATTTTTAGCCAGGCTTCCTCTATGCGTTTGATCCGTTGGGCCCATGCGCGTTTCTTGCTGGCTGCTCGGTGTGGCCCTTTTGTGGCTCGCTGGGCTGCTCTTTCACCTTTTTTCCTTCTATTTAGGCCATTTTGCCTCTTTCGTTTATTTTTCGATGTTTCCTGGTTTGAAGCTTGGTTGAGAGCCTTTGGCGTCCGTTTTTCTTGAGCGGCGGTTGAGCCCCCCAGAGCCTGATGCAAATCTCTCAAGAGAATGGGCCAATGATTTAGGAGGGCTTGTGGGCCGATAGCGATTTTTACTTGATCGTTTTTCGTTACCCAGTCAGCCAGTTTTGAATCATTTGCTTTTCTTAGATTGAAGGCAGATGTTATGGAGCTGGCTTTAAATAGAGCTTGTAGAAGCGCAACCTCTTTAGCGGGATAGTTTCCATTTTCTGGTTTGTCAAGCGATCTGTTGTTAAAGTCCCCAGCTATAAGGGGGTTATGGTTGGGGTATTTAATAAGAAAGTCTCCGATTGTGGCGGCCAGGTCATCCAGTGCTTGATTTCTCGTGTGCAAGGCGGGATTAACGTAGCGGTTAAATAGTAGCAAGCGGAGCGGGTTGTTATGATTTTTCTTAGTCCGTTAATGCATACTACTTGAATTCCGGATGAATCAGATCCTATCATAGTTGCTTCCAGTCTGCACGCATGCTTGATGTAAACCGAGAGGCCGCCCATTGGCCGCCCGAAGATATTCCGTCTTGTAGCTGGGACGTGAATTTCATAGTATCCGGGATTGGCGGTGGTGGTGGTTGCCCATGTTTCCTGGAGACAGATTAGGTCACCGCTTTGAAGGTACTCTACAGCCGAGTTGTTCTTAGTCAGTTTCTGGAGGCCAGCCACATTCCAGGAAATGATTGTAAGGCGGTTATTTTGGTTATTCCAAATGTAATCCGTTTGGCCTATAAGGCAGTCAAAGATACCGTCGAGCTGACTGTCGACCGTTTTCGACCTGGTGTCCGGATTGATAGTTGGTGACCTGAGAGCTGGAAAAGACCCATCTCTGATTTATACAGCAAGTAATCCTAAGATGTTCGTGCTGAAGAGGAACAATAGCCGGGTGGGGGCCGGAGCCCGTGCCGTCTCTGCATTTTAAGATGGAATAAGTGTTTTGAAAGTTTTTAGCTAAACATGGGGATATCTATCTTGAGGTGGGGGCCTGATCTCAATGCCCCAGTCTGCGAATTGATTTGCTTCGCGTAGCATTTCTGTCAAGTGTGTCTATTGATTTAGCCCCACCACTGTTGAATCATCGTGGGAATCGCCTGGCAGGCTTAGAAATTTCACCCAGGCAATATCTGCAGAGCCTATATGTTCCAGTGATTGAATGTGGTTAAACAGGCGCAAAATATTACCTCTGTTCAAGACGTCATGATTGCCTTTAGCATGATATCTTGGTGTGAGTACAACCTCCACCTCTTCTGATTTTAGACGGCTGCTGATCCTTGAAGTACCTGATGTAACTTGGCTATCAGATACAGATATTGGTCTATGTATTGAAAGAGTGCTGATAGCCATGGATCCAAGAGGGGAAATTGCCGCCTGTTGGTGCTCCATATTTGTATTATGTGTAATAGTGGAGGGTGATTGCTCAGCACCGTCCGGATGTGGCCTTAAAAGATGAGTAGTTGGCATTAGTGGTCCGGGAGCGGGACTTATCCTTCCGCCTGGTCCTTGCGCGGGTTCAAGGCCAATTGGCATTGTGCAGTCCTCGCCTTTTGATTTGTTGTGGGGGCAGATGGGGGAGGCATTAAGGGGGGCGCCTCTCGAGTTGGATCTTCAGCAGAGCTCTTGGGGCCGGATGTAGGTTGGTCGGTAACGGCCGAAAATCGGTATTTTCGGCCGTTACCGACCGGTATTTACAAAATGGTATGTAGGGCCAAATATTTTACAGATTCGGTAAATTTACCGATCGGTAAATTTACCGAATCTGTAAAATACCGATTCGGTATTTTTACCTATTCGTTAATTTCGATATGTAGGTGGGACTCTTCTGAGTCCCACAACCCTTACCGAATCTGTATTTTACCATCAAATATATTTGATGGTAAAATACCAATTCCGGTGTGCATGCACATGTGTGCATGCACACCTGTACCATATGACAGGCAGACCTGCCCTTAGGGCAGGTATGCCTGCCACATGGCACCCGAATCTTTTTTGGGGGTGCTAGAGGGTGTCAAAGTGACACCCCCTGCACCCTTGTCAAAATCGGTATTTACCGATTCGGTAAATACCGACCGGTAATGCCCCATTCATTCCTATGGGCTTCAAAGCCCATAGGAATGAATGGGGCATTACCGGTCGTTATTTACCGAATCGGTAAATACAGATATTTACAGAATCAGTAAAAGGAACATCTGGATGTTCCTACATATCCACCCCTTAGATTAACCGATTTTTAATTACCGAATCGGTGCAATTCGGTAATTAAAAATCGGTAAATCTATTTTACCTACATCGGGGCCTTGATCTTTAATAATTTAGATTGTAAATTAATTGATGCCACTTCTTTGTCGTTCTTACTTGATGTTTTTTTCGTAAAGATTGGATAGAGCTTGGCTGTGCTGGTAACTGGTTTAGTGATATGTGTACAAGTAGTAAAAGATGCTGCTCGATTTTTGGATTTTTCCCTCTTTTGTGCTTTCTTTAGCTTTTTCTTTGCTTTTCTAGAAAGTGGAGCTGCCTTTTGGTTAAGCACTGAGGCAGCTACAGGTTCTTCTATTATTTGACAGCTGGTTGAGGGATGAGATACAGTAGAGGTAGTCTGCATCGGGGATGTTGGGGTAGGAGCTGCAAATGGGGTCGACTGCGAATTTTTGGTTGGACTGTCAGTAAGGTCTGCAGGTGGGTTGACTAAATTATTAGTTGATTCCATGTGTGAGTTAGTTGAAGCCAATAGCAAAGGGGGGCCAGGAGGGGATCATGAAAAACGGACTGAATCAACTAAGGTAGTCAAAACTGCAGGTAGGTTTTACTCATTGGTCCACAATGGCCGCACATGAGCATGAACAAGCAGTTTGAGAATTGGAAATCTGATTTGCAATGAAGTCCATTTTTCCTTTCAGCTCAGATAGGCAAGTAGCTATTGTCTGTAGCAGGTCCATTTGTAGGTCCATCTTAGAGGATTGCCAAAGTAAGGCTTTATTGTGAATTAGTGAATTTTGATGATTCAGGGGCGCCCATGAAACTGGAGTTCTCTGTGTTTTCAGGGGTGTGATGTTGATAATTTGTCCCACTGGGTAGTCTGTACAGCTGAGGGGTGGACTCCAGGGTTTGCTCGATTTTGATTTCGAGTTGCTGTAAGAAAGATGCAGAGAGTTCTCCCGAGTCTTGTTTTTTTTTTAACAACGGGAGAGCGTGTAACGGTATTTGGAGAGGAGACTTGCCTGGTAGGTGAATGAGGTTGATGTATTAATGCCTCAGTTGTTGTTGATCTGACATACCCACTTAAGGCCTGTTTGGAGCTGTCAGTGTCAAGTAATAGATGGGGAGCTGCTGGGGCAGAGCCTGTGTTAGTGATGAGGGCTAAGTCGGGGCCTGAGCGCAATTGAGTGGGATTATTAATGGTGACCATGCTGTGGTGAGAGAGCGATGGACTATTGGTCTCCGTTTGGCAGGGGCCCTGAGCAATTATTGCAGAAGGAGAAGAATCGTCCCAGACACTTGAGCTGTTTCCTGAGTGGTCTGTCCTGTCATTGACTAGTACGTTGTTTAAAGACCGTGGAAGCAAGTAATTGGTTATGAGGCCTGTGTTGGTAAGTTTTTGATTATTCGGTAGCTTAGAGGCCCCGGGGAGGTTACCTGTGTTCGAGGAGTTTGTGCAGAGTGTACTTGGGCCGTTCATTATAAGTCCTGATGAGGCTTCGCCGCTGTTGGCGTCTGCGGCTGATTTTGACCTGCGGACTGGGATCCGTGTTGGCATCTTGTGGCATGTGCAACTTGGTTTATTAGTTGATTAGGCCTGCAGTGGTAGGGGAGGCTTTAGATGGCCTTAGGTCGCAGGCTCACAAGGAATAGGGGTCCAGATCAGTTTCTCCTGATGTACCCCGGTGCTCTAGGGTACCTTCACCGTGCGGCTGTACGTTCAGCCCGGCTCAGCACACCCGCACCAGAGCGCGCCCAGCACTCCTCGCCTTTGCGCTTTAGGGTTGATCTTGCGTCTGGGGTGAGAGCCTGCGACGGTCAATGGCGGAAGAGGGAGGTCTAATGGAGTTAGCGAGCAGCGGTGGAGGGTGACCCCTCCTTGCTTGCCCTTTTTGTTAGTTCAGCTCTGTAGTTCCTTGATATTTGGCGAAGAGCAGTGAGGGGGCTTTAGGTAGAACTCACCATGGCCCAGGGAGGCCTCGGGCATAGAAAAAGTTGCAAAAGCTGCTGCAAATCGCGAGCGGAGCGCACGGAGAGGGACCACGGGCAGGATCTGACCTAGTCGGTCCTGCCAAGGTCAACCCCCCGGGCTCTTACTTCGCGGCCGCCTCAACCGGCAGCTGCGCTCGCGCCCCTCGCGTAGCCTGGGGGCCACAGAAGCTGCCTCACCTCATTAATGGATGCTGGTCGCGATCGCCGGTCCGGGTCCGGTGCTGGAAAAGGCCCCCGAAGCCCGGTGTGTGAGGGAGGGAGCCTGAAGTCGCTGGCAGAAGTCCCCCGCAAGGCAGCAAGACGGCCGGTTCACGAAGCTTCCACAGTACTCCTGCCACGGCCCCTGAGAGTTTTGACGTGCGGCGGTTTTTCAGTGTTTTCGAAGCTCCTTAGGAGGCTCTGTCTCTCCCCTGCTCCTGCTCCTGCTCGCACTCGCGCTCCTGTTGCTCCTCCTATCACGTGACCTCACCAAAAAAACAAAAAAAAGTAAGCCATAGTATTGAAACAGTTACCAAGAATATTATTGACAGCAGCAACCCGTCTCATTTTTCTACTCAATCTATCTGCTGCCTTCAACACCACCAACCATGCTCAACTGATGACCCAACTCTGACAAAACTTTTGCACCAAAGGTGCGGTAATCAAACCACTCACTAAAAAAGGATGACAATGAAGTATCTAAACCCCCTTTTATCATGCGTGCGGTCCCTCAAGTTTCTATCTTGGCTCCCATTCTCTTTAACCTGTACATGATGCCTCTCTCTGAAATATCCCATGACATTGGGGCCTTCTTCTACCAATAGAAAGATGATACTCAAAACTACCTCAAAACATCCTCTATTTGAGGCACTTATAGACATTGAGCCATCTTACTGATGATACAGTCTTGAATGATCCGGAGCTGTCTCACACTAAATCCCCAAAAACAAAGTCATCCTTTTGTCCCCAAGGTTTAAGAAAGAATTCATACCAGGTTTAATCAATGATCTCAATTTATCAACATTTACCCTGTCCTTCTTCCCCAAAGTCTCTTCTCTTGGAATTACACCGGATACAAACCTCTTCATGATTCCCCTTGCCAACAAACTGGACAAATCAGTTAACTTTTACTTTCATATGACTAAGCCACTCTTACCCCACACCGGTTCTGAAACCACCAGAACACGCTCTCATTTTTTCTAAGATTGACTTTGGCAGCGCTGTATCGGGGGGCTTCCCGTAGAGTGCCCTTATGCTCCTGAAATTTGTTATAGCTACTTAAAAATGTGACCCTATTACTTCGATGCTGGCTGAATTATGCTGACTACAGCTCAAATTGGGCTGGCTGGCATATAAGGCTATCCACATCAATTCCCCACTCCAATATGCTTCCTTCTGCAAACAGATGGGAGGCAACAGAGGATCTAGAGGCAAAATAATTTACTAATCAAATCACCTGTCTTTAGAACTACTCATGCCCAGCATCAATCTTTCTTAGTAGCACTGTCACTCCTGTGATATTCATTTCCTATGGACTTGAGAGTGAAGCTCAGGCGGTTATTTTATCACAAACATTTGAAAACCCATTTCTTTAGACTATATCATTCATGCTTAATCATTCCTCATCTGCATATGCCTACCTTACCCACTCCTCCCCTAAAGTACTACCACTTTAGGTATTCAGTAAATGGAGATTGTTTGTTACAATGCTACCCTGTTCTTACAAGAGGTTGTCTTTTGAAAATATCTGAAACCGCATTTCATAGGACGGTATCTTTTAGGCTTATTAATCCACCATCTGCATATGCCTGTTTTTAACCATTCCTCCCCTACAATGCTGCTCATATAGTTATTTTCTGAGCATGAAATGCCTGCTACTATGCTATTTTGTTCTTGTTACAAAAGAGGTTTTCTATAAACCTTGCTCATTGCTGTTTTAAGTAAAGCTGTACCTCTCTTGCTGGTGCTCTATGCCATATAAAAGCATTAAATAAACAAAAAAATCAATTTGTATATTACTGTAAGAAAATGGGTTTTTAATTGGGGAGGATGAGAGTCCTTTCTGAGTAATAGGTCCAACATTTTGTCAGGTACAGCACTTAATAAAATAAACCTGGGTTCAACACCCGGTAGCTATGGCACAGAGCAGACAAGCTTATGTTAAGGAAAAGTGTTTTAACCCCTTCCATGCTGCCGTCGGCCATTGGCCGACGGCAGCACTACCTCCCCAGTAGACTGTGTCCGATGCGGCCCCGCTCGTTTTTCGCAACTGCCGCGAAATCGCGACAGCGGCAAACGGGTTAAGTATTTAGCAGTATCAAAACAATTTAAAAGTCAAAACATAACACTATAAAAATCTCACAACCAATTTCTAAAAAAAAAGAGGAAATGCAATAAGAAAAATTACATTGAAATTACTGAAATCCAATTTGATAAGCTAGAGATATACAATTTAAGAGCAAAATCTGCCAAGGAAAATTAAATTGCCAATCAGAAATCAGTGCTCCCATTTAACCAGGACGTAGGCATGATACCAGGCTGACCATGAAGAAGTAGAGTTGGGATACACCAATCGAGCCATCACAGTCAAAGGTTTTACCTACAGACTTAGTCTCTGAAATTGAAGTTGAAATATTCCAGCAGGCCATGTTTGCAGGCTGTACCTGATAAAGTCCTCTCGAAGTTGGCAGGAAAAGCTTTGAGTGGGTAAATTAAAGTTTTACAACCGCTTCAGTCCTCTCGCCAAACGGATATTATTTGCACCATCTCCTTGTCAAGATTTCCACATTCTGTTTTTTTATAGCTCAAAATCCTCCATCTGGGCAAACCTGGAATCTGTATCCGATGAATTCCTTTTAAAGTCAGATTCCTTTGCCGCGGGGTCCTGCTAACACTCCAGAGGAATTTGAAGAGAGTGGGGGTCAGGGCTTTGTCACATGGGCCATCCCTGAACCATCTCTCCAGTCCCCCAAGTGGTCTGGACCCTCCACCCTACATTGTAGGGTGTAATCCCCAATGGCGAAGTTGAGTATAAGCAAATCTCTCTGACTCTAGAAGGTTACAACTTTCCAGACTTGTCCTCAGGGACAGCAGGTAGGGGCCAGGACTCTCTCAAGCAAGGGCACCAACATCATCTAGTCTACGTCCAGTTGCTAGGTCAGCTGGTCTCTCCCAGAAATTGATCTCTTGTAGCCTGTTGTGTTCCTAACTGCCACTTGGACTATACAGGCATTCCTAAGTCTAAATGGGAGCACGTCCAACCCCTCAGGTCTCCACATGGGTTACAGAAAGCGGGTCCAGCTCAATTCTGTTCTTTTAGAGGTCAGATATGTTCTGATGTGCTGTGGGTGAAGTGCCCCATATGTAGGATTCACTAGGCATTGTGTGGGGGAGACTCCTGGATACTCCTTAACCAATGAGACAAAAAGTTTCCAAGAGCAGCCCTTTCTTTTATGGATGCACATGTTTACCCTACTGCAAACTCTCCAACAGTGCACTATTATGAAGTAAAATCCAACTTGGCAGCACTCTTCTGCCCTTGAATGTAACTGGTGTCCTAGCCTAGGGTGTGTCTAGGGAAATGAGCTGTTCCCACCTCCTGAATCCCACCAAATTGGTTCTGGGACCATGTCCCTCTCCCCCTCTGCTGGTGCCAAGCTGGTTACAGATGGCCAATGGAAAAAGCTTATTTTCAACAAGTGCCCTTTTACACTTAATTATGAATGGGCAAGCATCACCCTGGCACCTTTCAAGTTAATGCAGTTCCTGACCCTTCCGCATCTTCCCTTTCTTAGCTGACACATACTTCACACCCAGGTCTTCCTGCCAAAATGCCTAAACCATTGTTTCAACTCTGGGAGCAGTGTTATCACCTCATTAAGGGGAAGCATTGTCAGGGGGCAGCTGCTGGCATGCTAACACTAATTAAATCAGTGGAGATTCAGGCAGTCAAATTATACGGGCCAGATTATGACTTAGGCGGTCTTACCATGAGCCCACTGTGGTGGCGGTCTAGAAAATGCTGCCAAGCCAGCAACATTCTGTTTGCTGTATTATGAGTGCCCGTTGGAGCTGCCGGTGGGTGGGCAGCAGAGTCATGGCGGAAGCACGCTTCTACGCCGTCCTACAGTGCCTCCAGCCAGTCGGGCGCATTGTTTCCTTGCATTATGTTGTGAAAGTTAAACATTGCGTGCACCGACCTGAAGGTATTAGAAGGCTCTACATGAGCACCAGCTACATTACACATGGGCACATTTTCCCTCGAGTCATTAATTCGACTCATTATCTGCCTGTCCTCTGACTCTCACATGGCAGTGTCCCCACCAGGAACAGGTCGGTGGAAAGGCAGGTCCTGAATGGGCTGGCAGTGAGCTGCATAGGGTACGCTACATGGGCCGCCTCTGCCGGGAGCAGAAATGTGAGCGGAGGAGCCAATCCTGAGACAGTAATCCCGCTCACTTCCTGATCTCCAGATAAGTGGGCAGGAGGACGGCAGAAAACACAACAACGGTACTCTTCCCACTGTCATTGTAATCAGGCCCTTCGTTTTTAAATGTTACCTTCCCTAAATAGTTATAAAAAATCTGACTTCAGCCCTAAAGTTTACTTTTAATAAATATTAAAAGTAGTGGCTGAATCATTTCTGGAGCTTATCCCAAACCAGAGTAAATAGAAATAGTATTTTACCACAAAATGAATTTTTCTCATAGGGACAGCCACTGCTCTTTACTGTAAAAATACCTTTTTGGGGCTATTCACACACTTTCTTTCATTTCCATGAAGCAAGCTTTGCGTTTTGATTAAGCAATTGTACTTTCATTTACATTGAAAGAGGAGGAAGCCTTAAAACTTAAAACGACTTTAATTTTATTTGAATCAAAGTAATTGCAGAATGTTCTAATGTAACATTGAATATTGTTTTATTTTTCAAATATATAAAAGGTGCACTTAAAGCTTCAGATATCCTACATAAATTACAGATTTATTTTTTCAACACTCAGCTCTGCAACCCCATCTCCAAATTGGAGCCCAAATGTATTAATTTTGTCTCTGTGAGGTTTATGTGAGAAGCTGTAGACTACAGAAAGCGTTCGATGTTGTCCTTCCTTCACATAATACTTGTTGCCCTGGAGGCTGGCTAACACCCTCTTGTCCTATGCTTTACAATTTGTTTCAAAGAACATTGCAAAAGGGTGACAAATAGTTCACAAGGCACACAGGTAATTTACAGACTATTTATTGTGTAGAAGAGATCACAACCGGAGCCTCCCAGAGCGCTCACAATGTTTTGCACTGGAAAGTAAATACCAAAACAACATTTTAATTAGTTTGAGTCACTTTTGTGATGTGTCCTGGTACAAAGCGTTATGAAATGTGTATCATGGTGCATTAACTATTTACTCATTGATTTTTTTAAATGTCTTCATTTGCATCCTACACAAATCTGTTGGGTTTCTACAGTAATCGTCTGATATGATTAACTTTTTCCACATAGTTGTCAACTAAGGTAAAACAGAATTCTGTTAGACCGAGGAAAGCCACTCCTTGTCCTTTAGACTCTGCAACAGCTGCATCTAAAATTGCTTTCATAGTACAGTACTTATGCCCTATACCAACGCTGCTCATTGAATGTCCATCATATTCCACTTCCCAACACCGGAATTTGGATTTACTCCTTTTTAATGATTACCATATCTCAAAAATCGAATTGTCGTCGTGGAAGGCCATGGATACTGTACAATGTCTTCTTCATCAACTGTTACAAACTCAAATCAATCTTTGCCTGTCCAAAAACATCCTACAATAATAGATTATTTCTTCAGGGATGTCAAATGAAGTTAAGTGCTTTGAATAACACATGGTAGTATGCATTTACTAATCAAGCATGGAAAAAATTGACTGCACTGGCAAGGATAGATACCAATTCACATAAATTGGGTAAAGGATGGCAATCCATGCTTATTTCAACCGGTGCAAGTCTGTCCATAGTGCTTGAATTTTTTGAAGACGTAACAACAGGAGGAAGATTCCACTGATTCTATAATTATTTTTGTCAGACAAGTCCTCATCCAATTCTGTATGTTTCTTTCTATATATTAGAGGTACATTCCTCACTCGATGTATAGGGACAATGTTCTCCTTTAAGATTATGCGGTGCTTGAACCCTTTGGATTCTCCCATATTACCATCAAAACAATTTCATACCTGGTCTGTATTTCAGACACAAACTCCCCTGATCATGGAATGCTTAACACATCATGGGCTTGTTGATTTTTCTCATCTGAACATATAACACGTAATACCTTCTATACCTTAAACTTGCTGGTTTTTCTCCATCTTATTCACAATATAAACTTGGAGATTCGCTCCTGGATTTAGTCCAGTCTCCGATTCGTACTGGTAGGGTCACCTAATAAAGACTGACCATGTTCAGCTACATAAACCATGCCTCACAAAAATATGTAAATCTTTCCAGAAATAACCAATCTAATCAATAGTAGAAGGTTGAGAGCCTGTCAAAAACAATCACCTCAATCACCCTGCAGAAATGCCCCTTCTTCGTTCATCTCAATCAAGTTTTGTCTAATGCATGATACTCTTCTTTATTGCCCCATCTGAAGCAAAACAACAAGATTTTTGTAAGTCCTCCCATACTACCCAGAGATTTTCCAACGTATCATCTATATGTTTCCTAGTCACAACTTATATTTTACTCTTTCAATGACCTCTGATTTCCTATACAAATCACTTCGTATGTTCAATTCTTTGGTTATACTGATTCATACTAACTAGTATCTGTTCTAACCCATACGTTTTCTTGTACATTTTTGTTGCTAGTCATTATTGAAATTTGGTCACATAATAAGTGTTCATCCTTATATGTTGAAATTCAAAGTTGCAGCAACTGATCTTAATGCAGAAACATATACTTCAATAGATTTCTCACTACTGTGCTCCCTTGAATAGAATTTACATCTCTTATTGACTATGTTAGTCATTTGCTTAAGGTAATTGCATATATCTTGATGCATATTGAAATGTATTTATGCTGCCAGGTCTTTCAAATGCAGGTACATTTTTTAAATGCTTCATTTAGACTCCACTCAAACATTGTTTTAAAAGTGATCGTGTCCTCTAAAAGAGTGCAGTAACTCCACTCAAGAACTTCTATATAAGCTAAAATACTACTTCTCAAATTTCCCAGTCCATGGTTGGTTGTGCTGGTAGAAATAGCGGTGGTGGTATAAATAAACAAATACATATACAGAAGTCACTGTACTGTAATCGGTTCGCAGTTTACAAAAATTGTCCAAGTGTACACAGAAACAGCTGCCTGATGATTGGTATTAAGAGAGCTCACTTCGGAGACAAAAATGGAAGAAGTGACCTTTTGCACAATTCCAGTGAGGGCAGATGTGCCAAGATTATTGTAAGGCTCAACAGCGGTATAGAATCATAATCATTGAGATTCCATAGTTGTAAATCATTTCACCAACTATATTATAAAACGTGCATGGAATTGCTTAAATATGCTGCTACCACAACTATAGTCCTATTATAGCTAGCATTTTACTAGTTCCTCATTCCATGACTTTGTCAAGTATACAAACAACTGAGGTCAGTAGCTGTATTTCACAGAACCAGTAACTCAAAATGGCAGCTTGTAAACACAATGCGCTGACCCATTTTGTAGGGTAATTGTGCACGCCCAGAGGCATATTTACAAGCCCCTATCACCACCGTTACTTCACTTTTCAGGACTTTGTGGTGCGATAGGGACTTCGTCTTATTTACAAGGCAGCGTTAAGCCGCTACGGTGTCTTGTAAATAAGGCTCCCTTTCACGCAACACTAAGCGTGAAAGGGGAGGGCAGTGGGTGTTGCTGTGGGCGTTCCACTGCAACAACCATTGATTTTGACACTGCCCCATATTACAAGGGTGGCATAAATAGGGGGCAGTGACAAAATTAAGACCAGGGAAAACCTGGTCTTACCCTGTCGAAACTAGGGGAAATGTTTATTTTCTCTTTGTTTTTGATGTTTCAATGTGTGCTGTGGCACACATTGAAACGGTAAAATGACAATGATTTTGTATGTGCAAGAAGGTGTACATTCCTTCACATAAACAATCATTGTTGACATGTGCAAGAAGGTGTACCAGATTGTTTATGTGAAGTAAAGGACGCCTTCCTGTACATAAAGAATCTTCCTCTGCAACGCAGACACCCTTGCACTATGGTGCAAAGGTGCCTGCGTTGGCACTAGGCAGCTAAATTTAGCCCCAGCACTGGGGAAAACACAGGGCTGCACCATATTCTTGTAAATATGGTGCAGCCCTGTATTTCTAATGTTATGGAGCGTGTCGTTAGCCTTATTGGCTTAATGACACTCTTCACCACGTTACAAGTACATTTTCCCCACAAACTCATGCTCACACTGACATGCAGTGATACAGTCTGTCTTTCCTGCAGTACAAAGGATCATGTCCAGCCACATGCAAGGGTATATTCTTGTTAGTGCAGCATATCCTAATTTCATCTGTGCACAGTTCTGTGTCATCGACCTCCGTCTTCACTTTGACATTTATCCAGCAATTAAACTCTTTCTCCGAATTCAAATTGTTCTACTCTGCCTAGGTCATAGCACGTCCCGAACAACACTGAGGACATCTACACCAGTGCAAACCAAAGAGGCGGTAGGAAATCAGCCAGTGGTGCTGGCTGTGCAACCACGAATCAAAGTGGATGCTGACAATCTGAGGTGTCTGAGGTTCGCACTAGTGCTTGCTGCCATGGATGGGTGAGGCCAAGGTTCAGTGCAGGGTAAGAAGATGCCGCAATGGATGGGTGCTGCCAAGGTTCTGTGCAGGGTAAGAAGGTGCTGCAATGTATGGGTGCGGCCAAGGGTCAGTGCAGGGAAAGAAGATGCTGCAATGGATGGGTGCGGCCAAGGTTCACTGCAGTGTAAGAAGATGCCGCAATAGATGGGTGCCTCCAAGGTTCACTGCAGGGTAAGAAGATGCTGCAATGGATGGGTGCGGCCAAGGGTCAGTGCAGGGTACGAAGGTGCTGCAATGGATGGGTGCGGCCAAGGGTCAGTGCAGGGTACGAAGGTGCTGCAATGGATGGGTGCGGCCAAGGTTCAGTGCAGGGTAAGAAGATGCTGCAATGGATGGGTGCGGCCAAGGTTCACTGCAGGGTAAGAAGATGCTGCAATGGATGGGTGCGGCCAAGGTTCACTGCAGGGTAAGAAGATGCTGCAATGGATGGGTGCGGCCAAGGTTCACTGCAGGGTGAGAAGATGCTACAATGGACGGGTGTGGCTAAAGTATAGTGCAGGGTAAGAAGATGCTGCACTGGACAGGTGCGGCCAAGGTTCAGTGCAGGGTAAGATGATGCTGCAATGGATGGGTGCAGCCAAGGTTCACTGCAGGGTAAGAAGATGCTTCAATGGATGAGTGCGGCTAAGGGTCAGTGCAGGGAAAGAAGATGCTGCCATGGATGGGTGAGGCCAAGGGTCAGTGCAGGGTAAGAAGGTGCTGCAATGTATGGGTGCGGCCAAGGTTCAGTGCAGGGTAAGAAGATGCTGCAATGGATGGGTATGGCCAAGGGTCAGTGCAGGGTAAGAAGATGCTTCAATGGATGGGTGCGGCCAATGTTCACTGCAGTGTAAGAAGATGCCGCAATAGATGGGTGCCTCCAAGGTTCACTGCAGGGTAAGAAGATGCCGCAATGCATGGGTGCGGCCAAGGTTCACTGCAGGGTGAGAAGATGCTACAATGGACGGGTGTGGCTAAAGTATAGTGCAGGGTAAGAAGATGCTGCACTGGACAGGTGCGGCCAAGGTTCAGTGCAGGGTAAGATGATGCTGCAATGGAAGTGTGTGGCCAAGGTTCAGTTCAGGGTAAGATGATACTGCAATGGACAGGTGCAGCCAAGGTTCAGTGTAGGGCAAGAAGATCCTGCAATGGATAGGTGTGGCTCAGGTTCAATGCAGGGTAAGATGAAGCTGCAATGGATGGGTGCAGCTAAGGTTCAGTGCAGGGTAAAACGATGCTGCAATAGATGGGTGTGGCTCAGGTTCACTGCAGGGTAAGAGGATGAGCAGGTTAGAGCACTTGCAGTCAATCGACTTGGTGCGACTAACTTTAGCTTAGTGCCTGGTGATACCGGATACTTTGGAAAAGACCAGAATAAATACAAATGCTTAAAAACGCTCCCATCAGGATTTAGAATGACTTGTTTTTGCTCCTTATGTAATTTCACCCCCAAATTAAAAAAATAGGCGTAAAATACTCTCACTTCAAAAGCTCACCTGGGGCAAGATCAGCCAAATTATGTGTCCATGTGGCTGTCTAGGGTATGAAGTGTTGGAGGTTCGAGGGCCACCAAGTTGCCTCTTCAGCAAACAAAGTTGCATTTGCTTCTGTCACGGAAGGGCAGCGTTAAAATGTCACTCCCCCGATTGGTAACATCCGGATGTACGTCGTTACAACGCATGCTTTGACAACGCATGCCTTTACGACGCAACTTTTACAACGCAAGTCGTTACAACGACTTGCGTTAGGGGGCGCTGGATAGTGAATAGTTTAATTTACTATTCCAACTCCAGTCCCAGTGGATAGTAGGGAAGGTGTTGGATAGTAAATTAAAACTATTCCCTATCCTAGAGCGCCCCCCAGCGCAAGTCGTTGTAATGACTTGCGTTGTAATGGTTGCGTCGTAAAGGTACTGCATTGTTAAAGTAGCATTGTAAACGCTGTTCCCCGTAACATCCTTGCCTTGTTCTAAGCCTCCATCACTCTCAAGTTATATATCGCTGACATCATTTGTAGCGCATGCACAAGTTTCCCCATGTTATAATGCACAACATTTTGCTCCAACTTTTTGAGATCTCAGGTTTCCCTATTAAGGAGTGCTACCGCCCAGTCACTGTCGAAATTCGACTCCAAAATCTTGACATTTTAGGCAGCATTGGTCTGCACGCTGTCCTAAGCTCCATCTTATTGCTTCTACATCTGTTCCTGGGAATCCCAACATGCACTCTGCCAACAATGTTCCATAAATGCCAAACGCATGAGTCCATTTCGGCAGAGACCTATTGCCCTTTGCACACATAAGGGAAATCCCTATTTATTTTTAAAGTTAGCTCTCCAAGTCCATAAATAAACCAGATGTCTTTATTTTGTGTTTGCTCAGCACACATGGTCTCTGTGCCTTGGGTTCTTCTGTTTCCTGGCTCTAGAAGTGTGACTCTATAATCACCCTTTACATGCAATGCTCACACTTTCCAGCACTATTCTGACGTTTCTTTTAGAAGTGCTGGCTCAGCCAAAATGCACTGTGAAGCAGTAAATGAATTTTCTGAATGTCACAATGGAAAAGTGCTGACTACAGTTTGCCATGCTGGCAGTGGTTCTAGTTCAGCAGCCTCGTAAAACTCCTTTAGAGACACTGCATGAAGGCTTTGAGAATCTAGATTAATCCACAGTTTCTCAGTTTAAACTGGAATATGACAAAAGATGATCTTTAGAACCATTCTGTGCTTTGGTGTGCAGCTACACAAGTGCCAATATATTGCAGTGGTGTTTGATAAAGAATGGACACTTGGGCCCCGATTTTGATTTCGGACGGACCTGAGTACGTCCAACAACTCTCTGGGAACTGGGACCGAACGACCTCCGGTTGTCAGTCCCAAACCAGCAATTAGGATGCAAACGAACACTGTTCGGTCACATTCCTATTCTTTACAATAGGAGCATGCATTCTCTCATTGTAAAGAGCTGGGGTGCGTTTCATCCCTGCAGCCTATGGCAGGCACCTCAAGGTGCCTGCTACCGGTTGCAGGGATCAACAGGGGGTCACCATAGGCGCCCCCTAGGTCGTCATAAGGCGGTGGGCGGCCTTGCACCCATGGGGGCCCCCAAAGTGGTATTCTCATAGCCTTTCTGTGTCAGAAAGGCTGGCACAGAAAGGCTGTGAAAATCTGCCATCATAATCCCTCTGGTGGAAAGACCTGCCTGAGGATTACTGGAGGCTTTCCAAATCTGGTTCAGATTCCTTTCCAACCGACCCCAGCAACATGGGTCCATCAGAAAGGAATCCGAACATCCAATTATGATGACGTAGGAACGACTCCGACCAAGAGTCGGAGGTGTTTCATACGGCATGATAATCAGGTCCTTGGCGTGTAAACCCTTTCATATAAACGTGGCCTTCCATCGTTCTGGTGTGCAAGCATAGTGTCGTAGTTCCTCGTCTACCAGGTAAAGCAGATCACTGACACAATATCATGGTAAACAATATGCTTGACAAAAATATTGTGTCAAAAATATTGTTTGCTCAAATATCGTGCACCTATACTTAAAATGGCGAGTACAAAAGTATTAGGAAAAAATATCTTTGACAGTAAGATAATCAAAAATAAAAATAGAGTTTGCAATAATAAATGATAAATATTGTAATTTATAAATGTAATATATTGTAAATTAAATATATTCCACTAATATACAATACTATATACTATATATAAATATATCCTTATATGAACACACAAACAAATATATATGTGTTTATTCTTAGTAATAAATGTAAAATATTTGTAACATTCATTTAATGTAAAATTAATACTTTTATTAATTGTGTGACGATATATGTATATATCTATATAATTTGAAATATATATATATATAAAAAGCGTCTTTTTTTTTTTTAGAAACAGATTTTATTGTGTCAAATATCAGATGCAATGCAGAGCCCTGTAACCCAGGAAACTTCTGCCACAATATATACTGCCGAATAACAACATTGACAATTAGTTGACATATTTTCAATAAAAGCGAAAGAACGTAAACAGTATAACACCTTCTCGTTGCACTGTACCATCACTACATTGTAAACGCCAAACCAACTCCCACACCAACAAACAAAGGTCATCATCATATCTATATCATATCTATAGTCCCTCACTCCACAGGCCAGGAGCACTATTCCAGAATTGGGGCATCCACTAAGGGTACAGGTTCCAAATAGAGACCCCTATAGTCCGCCCATCGCTTCCAGATCTTTGGATGTTTTTACAGGCATCCCCTGGCTTTAAATATCGGGATCTCCATCCCCATGCAGAAATCAAGACCATTCTTCCATGCTGACAAAGAGGGTGGAATCGCTGCTTTCCACTGTCTGGCAATGTCCCTCTTGGCAAGCGTAAACCCCAACAGCATTAAATGCCTCTTGTAAATATTTCCCCAAATACCCTCCATAATGTGCAATAGTACCAACTTCGGTGAGGAGGGGAGCTCCCACGCTAATACCTCTGTGAGACAGGCCAGAACCCCCGCCAGAATCTAACGAGCGCTGTGCAATGCTAAATTGTATGTATGAGAGTTCCCTCTTCCCGACCACATCGTAGATATGTCGAGGATAACACTAGACCCACCCTCCACAGTCTAACCCTGGTATAGTACACTCTGTCTAGGTATTTGAACTGGATGAGGCATAGCCGCATTGCAATTGCAGCCTTCCTCGGGGAGGCCAGCGCCTCCGTCCAATCATCGCCCTCCAACGGACCAAGGTCCCCTTCCCATGCCACTCTAATTTTAGCTAACGTGGTAGAGCTATTCGTCACTAGAGACTGATAAATTCTAGAGATTTCATGGTCCTGATGGTCTCCCAACAACACCTTGGCTTCGATAGGGCTAAACTCAGGAGGGGTCTCCAGCCCCGCAAGGCTGGGAAAGATGGCATGCCGAAATTGGAGGTACTTCTAAAATTGGGTTTTTGGCATCTAATACTCCTGTTGAAGGTCCTGGAATGACTTCAAGACCACACCGTGCATCACATCCACTAGAGAAGAGATACCTATATTGTCCCATCCACAAAACCCGGGTAGGAAGGCCAATTGTGGGAGTTGTCCATTATACCACAACGGGGTCACCCTCGTCAACTTGTTCCCCCACCCCATCTTACAGAGAGGCTGTTTCCATACCTGGAATACCACCTTTGTGACAGGTGGTAGAGAATTACACAAAGACGCCTAATATAGGTTTGTATGTAGTGTAGAGTACCCCATGCAGTGTCGCTCCACCGCGTATGCAGGATCTGATCTTTTCCCATATCACCATTCGTTCAAGACCAGCAGGTGAGAAGCCATATAGTATGAATGACCATCGTAGGTAGCAACCCCCCACAGTACGTCGATTGGAAGCAGGTCCGCAACGCAACTCTCGACGCTCCTTCACCCACAAAAATTGACCCAAGGCCGTGTTGACTTGTCGAAACCAAGTTGGGGGGAAGGGATGTGGATAATTCTGCAATTGGTAGAGCAGGCGCGGCAGCAATACCATCTTGAAGATGGCTGACCTGCCATAGATAGAGAGAGGTATGTGCGACCACACTTTTAACTCCTTGCGAACCGGCGCCCATATGGGAACAATATTTCTGTCCCAGGACACACTCAGCGAGTCTAACAGGAACACTCCCAAGTACTTCTCCCCTACTGTGGTAACCTGTACCTCAAAGGCCCAGGACCCCAGTCACGTTGGTTCCACCAGTACCCACAGGGTCGATTTACAGGGATTTATGAAAAGGCCCGAGGACTCCCCAAATATTTGCATGATACGGAGTATCCTCAGCCCGTCCTATTGATGTGTGTTGAAAAGAAAAGGCCATTGTCGGTATATAATGCTATATGGTCCGTGAGTCCATGTGCCGACTCGAAGCCTGCCACTTGTGCATCCATCTGCACCCCCGCCGCTAGAGGCTCCATTGCTAGAGCGAAGAGATATGGCGACAGGGGGCAGCCCTGACGTGTGCCCCTGTCAATAGGGAACATGAAGGAGGTGGCTCCCCTTTGTGCAACGATGCAGGAAGATATGTGTGCAGCAATTTCAGGTAAAACAGAAAGCGTGGGCCCATATTTTAACGGTCTAAAAGTGCAAAAAGGTTTACCCAGCTAAGGGAATCGAATGCCCTATCCATATCTGCCAATAAGAGTGCAGCTTGTTTGCCTAATCCCTGAATGGTGGCTATGGCATGTGCACGCGACAAATATTATGGCGTGTGGCTCTCTGGGACATAAAACCAGCCTGGTCGGGGTGAACCAGGGTTGTGATATGGAGATGGAGGTGATTGGCAAATGCTTTCACCAAGATTTTGGCCTCTACATTCAATAGTGAAATAGGACAATACGAGGCGGTCTGGTCCAGGGGCCGGCCCGGTTTATGAAACACTACCACCTCCGTGTGTCTCCAGTCTTACAGGAGGCAACCCTGCTATCACACCTCGTATACCAAACGGCCAAAATGGGGCTCCAGTTGTGAGAAGTATTTCTTAAAGAACTCGCAAAGGAAGCCATTAGGATCCGGCGCCTTCCCCGGTTTCAAATCTCCTACCGCTGTACTCAGCTCTTCCTCTGTAAGCGGGAGATCAAGCTCTGCACGTGCCTCTTTCAAGAGGGCTTGGGCGGTAGGTCCTCTATGAAACAATATATCATGCCTTCCGGTAAAAGTTCCTTGGGAGAATATAGCTTCGCATAATAATTGGCAAAGCTCTCCACTATCAGGGAGGGGTCCCCAAGAATCCTTCCATCGCAGCCCGGTATGCTAGGAAGAGCATGGGGGCACAGGGCATCCTGACACAACTGATGAAGAAGTTTGGTAGACTTGCCCCCCACTGGAAAATTGTACTGTGGGACGCCAGCCACGCCAAGCGGGCCTCGCCCATTAGGAGGTCTGTGTAAGTCTTTCTGGTGAGCAGCAACTGGCGGCGCACTGTACCTCCCCCTCCTCCCTGCTATTCTGCTCCAGTTCCAAGATATGCGCCTCAGACCTCAGTTGCGACTCTCCTCTGGCTGGACGAGCTGCTGAGAAATACGATATATCGATGCCACGTATGGTTAGCTTCATGGCCTCCCAAAGAAGCTTGGCCCTGTAACTGATCCTACATTAAGATCCAGATATTGCTTAATTGCTTTTCTTATATGTTCCCTATAGCTTTCATCCCACAGACTCCAAAGGGAGAGACGCCACCGAAAGGGCTGCCTTGCAGGACCCAACAGCACAGTGAGAACAACTGGTCAGTGATCCGATAGACCTCTCTGGAGGATCTCCACGGCCCTCACCCTACTAGCTGCACCCTATGGCACAAATAGTCAAGTCGGAAGTATGAGTCATGGACCGCAGACATATATGTATAACCCTGTTGCTCCCCGTGTAGCCGATGCCAGGAATTTACCAAGCCCAACCCCATCACTAGGGATTGTAGTTTGGTGATTTGACCAGTAGTGGAATGCCCCCCCGCCTCCAACTATCTCTGGCCAAGTCCATAACGTCATTCCAGTCTCCCCCTATTATTACTAGTCCATTCGGTATATCCGCCCACAGTAACGTAAGTCACTCAACCAGCTGCCAGGAAAGCCATGGGGGGGCATAGACACAACCCAGCACCACCTGTTCCTCGTATATGGTGCCCTTGATAAAAATGTATCTCCCTTGGGTATCTGTCCATGCCTTGGTGGATTAAAATGGCAACCACACAGGATCCCCTCGTAAACGCAGAATGGAATGCTTGAATATAACCATACCTAAAAAAGCACAGGGCCTTTGTTCCCAGTAAATGAGTCTCCTGCAGCATCAGGATATCTGCCCGGTAACTTTTGGCCTGCTGATGTAGAGCCCCCCTTTTCCCTTTATCTAGCACTCCCCTAACATTCCAGCTCACTATTCGAAGATCACCATCATGGGCCAACATCCCATCTCTGAGGACCACCATCCATAAGGGCTGTGGTGTGGTGCGTGTAAGACCATGAATAACCTATGTGTGAGTAGTGGCTCTGTCGAGCAATGTGGTAGTGCAATCGTAAACATTAAAACACCAACTTCCCCCCATAACTCAAAACCACTGAAGTATCTGTCATGGTGGAGGCGACCTGCAGACCCCAACGGGAATACCCGGCCCACCCCGCCAACGGATCCCCAATAACTGGCCAAGAGTCAGCGGGCGTTCCCTCTGTCAATGAAGTCCTGGCAAAGGTACTAGCCCCTCCTTGTGCTTCTCCAGTCTGAGCAGCTGGCGCCGATGCCCCCTATCCAGGGGATCTCCATGTGAACTACGAGGCAGAAGTCCCTTGCTGTGGCAGCGAAGTCGAGCGTCCAGGGTCACTGTAGGATTGAGATCGACGTCTGGACCTTGACCTTCTGTTTCTTTGAGCTTTGGGCTTGGGTGGTTGCTGAACAACATCACTAGATGAGGAATCTGATTCCCTGCTGGGCAGCGTGCAGGGACGAACCCTCACCGTCTCATCTGTCCAGTTGATAACCTCTTCGGGCGATTCAAAGAAGCGGGTGAGTGATTGATAAACCACCCGCAGTCTGGAGGGGTACAGCAAGGCATACTGTAGTTTCAGTTTCCGCAGGTGGGCTTTGGCTGCCAGAAATGACTGCCGCTTCTGCTGCACAAGTTGCGTGTAATCTGGGAACACAAGAATGCGAGCATTGTCATGTGTCAGGGGCTCTTTGGCTCTGGCCTGCTTCAGGATAATGTCCCTGTTATGATAATTTACGATGTTTGCTATAATGGGCCTCGGTCTGACTCCCGGAGACAGCTTCTGCATCATTGCCCTGTGTGCCCGCTCAACTACAAAACAGCCGGACACTGACTCCGGGGGAAGCTAGCCTGTGAGCCACTGGTTTGGAAACCGTTCCGCATCCCACCTTCACACCCCTTCGGGAAATACAACAAAGCATAGGTTGTTCCTTCTGGCTCTGCCTTCTGCGTCCTCCACTTGGGTCGCCAGGCCTCTAGTGACTGTTTCCAGCGAGGTGACTTTTTTCTGTAGGGTAGTGATAGAGTCTTCCACCTCTGAGAGTCTTGTCTCTGTGATGCACTCCATCACTTCCGTAGACCCTGCAGCAGGAGCATGACATCCGAGCCCACTGCCCCAATTTTCACGTCCAGGACTTCCCTAGACTATGTTATGGCAGCCATAAGGGCTACATTGTCTGGCATGCCTCCAGTTGCGCCCCCTTTTCAGCAGCAGCGGCCCCCAGCCAGATGAATTTGTCCAGCGTGCTGTGCTTAGCAGAGCCCCTGCCGTTTTATCTCTCGTCATGCTGACCGTAGATTTATGCTCTTTCAAAATGGCTGCACCACTAGTCCTAGCACAACCTGGCCGGATGATTCCTGCTTATGTAGATTAAGTTTTGAATAGCTTCGTATTTTGCCCGGTCTACGGACAAGAGCTATCTCTGAGCAGGATCACTCAAGGTTCCCGGGCTTGGGCGGAGCCCCCTGTCGACAAGCCGCACCGATCACAAACCCGGCCTCCTATGTAGACAGACATGTCCCCTCCTAATGGGTGCCCCACCGTCCACTTGCCTGCCACTCCCTCCAGCCAGGAGTGGTATGCTGTCCGGCCCACTCTGATGACCAATGCCAGACGGGTGTAGCAGGTGCAGCCCTCCTCCAAGCAATCATCTGTGACGGGGACCAGCCCTCACCAAATCGTCTCCCTCACCACTAATCCACAATGTAGAATACTCTGGGGGGGATAGCAGAGTGTTTATAAAGTGGCCGCAGATCGCAGCGGCAACACACCAGCCCCGGCACTCATGGCCAGCAGGGGACCAAAAAGCAAGGCAGCTCCACTGCAGGGCCCCACCGCCTCTTAATGAATCCCAGGGCACACTGATATGCCGCTGCCTAGGGCCTCTTCGCACCAGGATAAGATCGCGGCTTCACAGGACTGAATGGCTGCGTTGTCATGCCCTACACCACCAGCCTGTGCATGTGTCTGTCCAGGGAGCGTGTGTGAGCACCGAGACCCGTAGATCTCCTGCCCGGGTATTGCATGATTCCAGGGCCTTCACGACCACCGGCACGGGATCCAGCTACCCTACAGTCGGCCAAGGTCTGCTATGTAGCCACTAGCCCCTGTGTGGCCCAACCTAGCCATCGAAATGCGGTATCTCCAAGAGAGGGGGGGAGATCTGGAGCACGAGCGTCACTTACCTGTAGGCAGCTAATGGCGCTCCGGTCTCACCCAAAGGCACTCCACTGCTGCCTCTGCTTACAAACAAACAGCCGCCAATAGCCCGGCTAGTCTTCAGGCAGCATTTCTTCAAGCGGAGCACTACAGTGCCACCTTGGGCGCAGATTCCGACTGCAGCCGCTGCCCAGGAGACCCCGTCACAGCTCCACACACCTCCCCTCCCAGACACTAGGCCGCTGCTACCACCGCCGCCTCAGCTCCTCGATGTGCCTCATTGTTGGTCAGGCCATAAAGCTGCTAATAGGAAATGCTTTTTGAATGAAATATGTCCGTGAAAGCAGGATATTACAAGGATAATTGACTCAGGTTGAGTATACATAGACAATGAAGCTATAAAAATATAATTATAATTTGCGCCTCCAAAGCCAGCATTTGCAACTCCATAGGACCCCTGGTGGGACGAGGGTCCCAGGGGCTATGCCGCTCTTCCTGCAACGCCTTCCACACTCAGGGGGGGACTACAAACCCCAGAGTGCACCGCTGCATACATCAGCTGCCACGAGTGAGGGGGAGGCGTGGCCAACACGCTTCTAGCGCAGCCTCTCCCACCACGACGCGGGATGTAGCCAGGACGAAGCCCGGACAAAGAGCGGGCCAGTCTGTGCCCGTCAGGGACTGGAAGGGACCGGACTGGGCTATCCCTCTGAGGACAGGCTACTGATAGATCATGTGGTAAGCCTAACTCCTAGTACTAAAGGCTGTATACTATCGCAGTGGGACATATGAACCTTTGAGCCGAATTGTTGTAACATTTGTAAGTCTTGTACAACCCTAGGCGCTGTAAAAACATGAGCAAGCGCAAGGGTGCTGCTGCTACCTTGGATGCTTTTATTATTAGAGCAGAATCCCTACTAACTCACGAGATACAAATAGCAGAAAGGTGCTTATCACTTGACCCTGCTAGCTTACCCACACACAGACAAATATGTTCACCTAAATCGATCGAACTCCGTTGAGTCCAACAATAACGGTCCTAAATGAGCCACTGTTACCCGATACATCAACTACCTCCTTGTCTGTGGTGCCAGATGATCAAAATAGCCTAACAAGTCCAGGCATGGCATCTAGACTACGAGCAATAAGACCGACAGAGGGGTGCAAGGAGGAAGAACAACGGGTAAAAAAGGGATCTAACGCTGGTCTCAGGAAATCGAAAGCAAAGAAAGCTGGGGGGGCTGGTCACGTGGCAAAACTAAATCACCGTATAGATGACCAAATGGTAATTATGAAATCGGTTAGCAAACAGACTGAGGTAGATCTTGCCTTGCATTCCCCTCAAATAAAAGCAATTGCTGGGAACATAGAGCGAATTATAGCATCGTCCATAGAATCTGCACATGGGGTTATGCTCACTCAGATTGACGAACTCATGAACAAGAAACTTAGTTAATTGGATAAGAAGATAGAGCAGCTGAACTTCGCCTTAGACCAATTGAAGAACAGTATGGCACCGTTTGTTCTAGTGTTCACGAAGGAGGGCACCAAACTATACAACATCAAACACCAACACAACTACCATCACAAGCGGGGGGCCGGTTCTATTTAGCAAGGACAAAGCAAGCAACATGAGCAATGTGGGCAGGGATATGCTTATGACAAATTTCCCCACAATAGCTAATAACAGGGTGGGTAGTATACAGGGTGGGTCACAGGACATATATGATAATCAAGGGAGTTTGTTTAATAGACACTCAGCACAAACAGTTTCTGACAGACTGGAAATTCATACTGGCCTGGCAGCAACATATAGTCCCAAAAGCACAGACCTAATACCAAACACTGATGTCCTAAAATTACCCCCCGCTTCATGTTCCTATGTGCTAATTCTTGCTGGGGTCCCTGTTTTAAGAAGTGAACAGAAAGAGTCTTGGTGTAATATACGGAATAAAACAGTCGACTTGTTAACCAAATTAAAAATATTCAACCCAATAAACACTGAAGATATTCTCATGGTTCGCAGGGTAGGGTGGGTGGGTGAATCCACAAAGAATATAAAAGGCCACTGTGTGGTGATACATTTCAGACGGCCCCAGATGGTTCGGAATTTATTAAACATGCAAGAGGAGATCTCCTCTCAAAATACTTGTGTGTGCGCTCTCCCCTTAGGATATTTCTACAGACCACCCCTTGGAAACAGTGTCAATGGTGTGGACACTCTTGTTGCACTTTCAAATAGATTCGAGGGATTATCATCACTAGATACCTTAGATTGACAATAAAAACCCTTATATCACAAAGTCAATAATGGTTTTGTCACTCCCCAGTTAAATGACCACACGGCCCAGTCACACTCTTTATACGTACAGACGTAGAAGTGCCACAGTGTGCTCTAAAAGTAAACGGGATTCAAGAACCATATAAGCAGGTGGGGGTAGGGGTTACATCTAGCTTACAAACCTCTCCTTAAGGGTTACACCTAGACCAGTCAATGGAAATTAATATGATAACTTCATCCAATGGTAATACGGAAAATGGGTTACATTCGATCATAGAACCAAGCAAGCAGATGGAAGTACGTCTTACTTCGTGGAACGTAGGAGGGCTAAATAGAAACCTGGGAGACATGGTATGGAATGAATACATAGAACAGAGCGATATTTGCATTCTGCAGGAGACCTGGTCATTGGAAATCCCCCATAGAGTGGGATTCAAGACATTTAGTGTGAATGCCAGCTCCTCAGTAAAAGGCAGGCCATCAGGGGGCCTTGTAATATGGACAAGGATTACCCTTGAAATTCATATAATTCCACTGTATATACCGTCGCAGGACATGGTTGGTGTAAAAATGGTTACATGGGATGGAAAAGATTTATACCTAATCAACATCTTTAATGGACCAAGCCCTGCTACTAAAGAATCATTATTAGTAGAACAGCTTGGCTCTTTTCTAAGCACATTAGGGCCAAAGATGAGGGTAATTGTTGGTGGAGACCTTAATAGTAACTATGAACCGGTGGCAGGTTTTGACAACCTCTTTGAGGGCGAAGACATGGCAAATAATATTCCTGCCATGGAAAGCAATAGGGAAGTGTAGTGCACTGTAGCAGTTGCACAAATTACGAAGCTCACTACAGGTCATGGATTAAGAGCTTGTAACGGTCGCCTGCCCTCCGATAGACCAAATGCATATACATTTTGTAGAGGTAGCTCCCGGAGCCACATGGACTATATACTGGTGTTGATAGAGTTCTGGCCAAATGTCCTTGACTTAAAAATAGATCCTAGAATTCAGAGTGTCCATTGCCCCCCTACAGTTGATGTTAGCGTCCCAACCCTTCTCTTCCACTCCCTTGGGTAGCAGAGATAATACTATCACTGCGGACGACACCATACTAAGTAACAACCGACAAACCCTAAAGTGGTCTCACATTCTAAGGAATAGCCAGTCAATACTTTTGCAGATATAATTACATCTTTCCTACACCTACCAGTAGAAAAAATTCCAACGTTAGACCTACATAATACCATCGTAGATGCTTTAACTCCGGTTGTAAGCAATATACGTAAGGAGAGTAACGCAGGAAGAAAAGACCGGAATGAAGCCGTAAATCCCTGGTATAATAAAAATTGCCGGGTAGCAAAAGCAGAACTTATCCAGGCAATCAAAAATAACAGTATAATTGCAACAAGGGAAAATAGGATTAAATACAAGGGAACCCTTGCGAATGCAAAAAAAACATGGGATGATGATACCAGGATAGACTTAATTATTGCAGTCAAGTCTAAGGACCAGTCAGGTTTTTGGAGACTAATTGTGAAGGGGAACAGGCAGGAAGGGTCTCTAAGGACCTTTTTCCGGATGCCAATACTTGAACTGATCACTTTCCCCGTCTCTACACAGATAACGAATGCAAGCAATTCATCATTACTGAAGATTTGGCACTTACCTCAAAGATTGACAACTTACATTTTAGCTTGAAGGAAACAATAGCGGCAATAGAAGCAGTCAAACCCAGGAAAGCTCCCAGTCCCGACAAAATTCCGGGAGATATACTGAAACATGATATTAGTGTTTGGGGACCATATATAAACTACTTGTGCAATGCAATAGTCTCAGGCACACCGATACCCGAAACTGGGAAAAGGGCAAAAAATATTACGATTTTTAAAAAGGGCAACCGATATGATCCTGCAAACTATTACCCCATTAGTTTAAAAGACATTTTACAAAAAAAATGTGCTAGGCATATTTTAAATAGACTTAATGAGTGGATTGAAGAGAACAATGTACTTTCAAAATTTCAGACAGGATTCAGAATCGAAACCAGTACAATTGACCAAGTTTTTAGATTTACATGTCTATGCTGGAAATACATAAACTTAAGAAAGGGCCATTTGTACATTGCCTTTGTAGATCTAAAGGCAGCATTCGATCTCGTACCCCGAAACCTACTTTGGGATTCGTTGAGATGTCAAGGGGTGCCAGGTGAATTACTCATGCAAATAATTAGGCTCTCGATGATGATAATTTCGCTAAAGTAAGATGGGGTCCGAGGGGTGAACTCACCAAGGCAATACCGGTGAGAAGGGGAGTGCGTCAGGGGTGTGTATTGGCACCCAACCTGTTCTCACTGTACGTAAACGACATCCCTAATTATTTGAATGGCTGCCTGAATGACGCACCTAAGTTGGGGGGTGACGTGGTACTAGCACTTTTATTTGCTGACGACACCATTTTAATCTTGCAAACGCCAAAAGGACTGCAATGTCTAATGGACTTTTTTTTACACATATTGTACTACGAAAGGCCTTGAAATTTATTCCAGCAAAACCAAATACATGTCAATAAACTCACATAGATCTTTTAAAAAGAATTTAGTGCATAACAATCAAAAATTAGAGTATGTGCAAAGTTTTAACTATTTAGGCATCACGTTAGATACTAAATTGTCCTGGAAGCCGCATTTGGAAAAAAACAAGATAATCCTGCTTCAAAATGAATTCCCTATTTTAAAGAAACATGGGGATAGTAACTCGAAAGCAGTGTCCCCTGCCCTGGTGGTATTTAAACACAAAGCACAATCAGCTTTTCTTTATGGAGCTAAACTATGGGGGCCCCACTGCAAAAAGAATTTTTAATTGGGAGAAAATTATTTATTTAGGAAATTATTAGGTCTCCCTACTAGAGTACCCTTAATTCCGATTGGTATGGACCTAAATATCAAGAACTCTGCGGCTCGTACCATTTTTGGCCTCCCCAGGAGAGCAAGGGCCAGTGAGCTTCTCAAGACTCTTCACTGGCTCCCCATGAAGAAGCGTATCATCTTTAAGGCCCTAACCATTGCATTTAAAGCTTTGCATGGTACGGGTGCCCGCTATCTTCAGAAATGGGTCTGCTTCTACTCTCCTGCCAGATCCTTGCGCTCTTCCTCTCAAGCCAAAGCAGTTACTCCCATGATCCGCCGTGCCCGCTGTGGTGGGCGCTCCTTTAAATTTCTCGCCCCGCAGCTATGGAATGATCTCCCTTTCTCTCTGAGATCCAGCCCTAATCTTCTGGCCTTCAGGAAAGACCTGAAGACCTTCCTCTTTCTGCAATAACACCGCAAGCGGAGCTATGCTTATGTCACTCATCTGTCTGTCTTTCTTTTGGACTTGCTGAGGCTCTCACAGCGCCGGGACACTCCTCGGAGTAGCCGTGCGCTATAGAAGCACCCCCTTAACATAACATTAACATAACAAATGCACCAACCATCATGCTTTATTAAGGCCTCTCTTATTCTGCGTGAGGAAATGGTCGACCTCAGAGTTGTCACATTACAAGGAAGGCTTAGAGGAGATCATGAAAATTGATCAGAGTAGTGACATCCCATGGCTTCAACACGTTGCATCGTGGTTGATGAAGTTGGGCTTATCACACTAATGGGAAGAACCATCCCAGTTGACATCAGCTTGTAAGAAATTGTTAAAGTCCACCTTCTGGGTTTACATCAACACCAGCGTGCTACACAGCTCCTCCATTGGGTCACTAAAATCAAGATTCCTTCTCTTTAAAGATGTAGCAAATTTTGAACCCTTTTTGGATGAGGTAGATCCCAATTAGCGAAATCCTTGTTCATGAAATTCAGATATGGGGTGCTTCAAACAAATGCCAATAAATCAAGATGGGGCAATAGTCATGATGGTAAAAGTAGCGAACTGTGCGCACTATGCCCAAACGAGATTAAAGAAAATGATCTACATATACTATTCTTCTGTTCCACACATGATACACCTAGGAAAAAATGGATTGAGCCAGTTTGCAAAAACTTGAATACTAGGTTCTGTAGTGAGGCGGAATGAATACTGAAGACAGATACTTCACAATTGATTGTTTTCAGAGTAAG
Source organism: Lissotriton helveticus (assembly GCF_964261635.1). Taxonomy (NCBI): domain Eukaryota; kingdom Metazoa; phylum Chordata; class Amphibia; order Caudata; family Salamandridae; genus Lissotriton; species Lissotriton helveticus. Next base: position 1,063,689,816 of record NC_136057.1, read on the forward strand.
TAGATATTTATTCAATGTGAGCCTTATAAGAGCTAAAGTTGGGCTGAAGCTATAATAGGTTAGGATTACGCATATCTCAGTGAATGATTTTAGTGAACTCTGCACTTGCACTTTATGGTCTATGGATGTTTATGGGAAACCGTGATTATGAAATGACTCAAACAAAGTAACTGTATAATTGAAACCATACTCAAATAGCATTGGATTTTTATATAGGAAGAAAATGCTACTGATTTTAAAACAATGTTGCCTTTTTTTACTTCCTAGCTTTTATTGTATTTATTGTAGCACATACGTTTAACGGCGATAGCTGGAATAGGCCATATAGTTGCCATTTTACCTAAATGTACCTACTGTGCTGAACTGTAACCAATATACTGATATCTATCGTATTTTAAATGAAAAGTGTCTCAAAATGTATCTTTTATGATTGAAATTAACCGAAATAAAGATTTGATGATGATGATGATGATGAATTGATTGAATATGAAAAAATATATCATTTATTGTAGACAATAAATAAAATATGCAAAACTGAAAAATCCAAAAGCACATTTACAATCAAATGCATTTAAATATAATCACAAATAATATACAATTTTAAATATAATAAAACAAATAATGCTATAAAATCTATTCAACCAATATTATGAAAACTATTAGAGTCCTAGAACATAAAAAATACTATTCTCTCCAAAGAAGGGGAAGATGGATAAATATTCCAAAGTACTCCTGCCACAGGCTGAGGCGCCTGAGGTGCCATCAGTGCCAATGGATACGTCATTGCTTTTACAAGCCATACAGAACTCTAGAGAAGCCCTGGAGGACAAGATAGGGCCGGTCGGCTCGGAAGTATCGCTGCTCCTTCAAGACCTGCATAAAGTGTCGCAGAGAGTGATGGAGGCTGAGAACCGAGTGTTAGACATGGAGGATGCTGTCAAGGACTTACAAAAGGGGATGAGGGATGTGCATAACTCCACGGCGGACATGATGAGGAGAATTGATGACGCGGAAAACCGAGCTTGATGCAACAACCTCCATTTCGTGGACTTTCTGGAAGGAGCGGAGGGCACCAACGCAGCGGTGTTCCTGACAACTTGGTTGACGGACCTCATACCTGCAACACAATTCTCCTTGAACGTGTTGGACAACTGAGCAACAAACAGGGTGTGGCTATTCTGATTAGGAAGACCATCCCTTTCCAAACATGTGCATATGGCAAGACCCCTTGGGTAGATAAGTGGGGGGTTCTGGACTGTGGGGAAGGGTAGAGACCACATTGATCAGTGTTTACTTGCCACCCAGATTACAAGCACCCACCATGACCAAGATCATAGATATACTGACCAAGACAGATTCAGCATCACACATAGTGGGTGGGGATTTTAACAATGTCATGGACCCAGTACTTGACTGCACTACTAAAGGGGACAGATCCATACTGGTCACCTCTCTGGAACGATTCACTGTGACAATGGGCCTGATAGATGCATGGAGAGAGAAACACCCCCAGACCAGACAGTTCTCTTTCTACTCTGTGGCATATGACTCACACTCCAGATTAGACTATATCTCCGTTCCTAAGGGAGAATTGCACACTGTAGTACGAGCGGACTACACTGCTCGAGGACTCTCTGGCCTTTCCTAACTCTTGGTAAAATGGGTTTGAGGATACGAGATAGCGCCCGTAATTGGAGACTGAGTCCATGGGACCTGCAGAATGCCAAAATAGCGAGAAGGATAAGGGCAGACACTGAGGTGTAGTTTGCAGAAAATAAGTACTCGGTCCCCTCTGGGGTGACGGTTTGGGAGACATACAAGACTGTGCTACGGGATAGGGCCCTAAGTCGTATAGTCTGGGAAAAAAGAGAGAGACAGAAATATGGTTGCCCTGGAAAACAAGATAGAGGAACTTGAAGTTAGAGTCACTAAGGGAAGTGACCCAGACTCTATATGTAGGTTGGGTACCCTCAGAATTGAGTATGAGGAGATGGCCACAGAAAGTGCTAAAAAGCAATATTTGGTGACTCTGCACCGACTCTATGAGGTGGGGATAAGGCGAGTAAGCTCCTGGCCTGGATCAGTAGAAGGGAGGTCCAGGATAGAAGGGTGAGCGAGGTGGTGGATCTCCAGGGAGTCACCCAATCCACAGATGAGGGGATAGCAAATGCCTTTGCCGAATACTATAGAGACTTGTACCAAGCCCGGACATCTAAGTCCTTCGACGAGATTAGGGACTACCTGGCGACGATTCCTACTCCAGAGAGGATGACACTCTAGACTTGGAGGGCGACCTGTCTTTGGCAGAAATCCAGAACGCCGTGGAGAAACTTCACCCAGGTGCCCAATGGCCTGCCAGCTGAGTTTTACAAGCGGTACTCCAATATCCTGAGACCCCATCTGCTTAGGCTTTTTGTCGACTCCGATAAAGAGGGTGGTTTGCTACCAGATCTTAGGATGGCTACTATTGTCGTTATCTATAAAGAGGGTATGCCCCGTGATCACTGCAGTTCCTAAAGGCCCATATCGCTCCTTAACTTAGAAGTCATAGCTACTGTCTTGGCGACTCAGCTCCTTAGGGTTGTTACAGCTCTGGTTCATGAAGACAAGTCGGGATTCATGTCGGGTCACTCTACTCGACTTAATCTTCGACAAACTTATATTAGGCTTATGAAGATGCAATCCCAAACAAGTCCACAAGCGTTCTTGTCCTTGGACGCTGAAAAGGCGTTCAACGCCGTAGACTGGGTGTTTTTAGATGCCGCTTTGACTAAATTCGGGTTTGGACCGAAATTTCGAAGCTGGGTGACACTTCTTTATAATCAACCGGTGGCCACGGTGCCTGTTAATGGTATGGGCTTGGCGTCTTTCCCAATTAAGAAAGGGACAAGGCAGGGTTGCCCCCTCTCACCTTTACTTTTTTTGCCGACCCACGAATACCTGCCATGCAAAATCAGATCCCATTCCTCCATTAGGGGATTCCGCGGTACTCCCACGGACACCGAAGAGGAAAATATTCCTCTGTACGCCGCCGACATTTTATTGTACATCTCCCACCCGTCCACAACTATACCGGCCTTATAGTCAATACAATAGTCGAATATGGCTGCTACTCGGGTTACAAAATCAACTGGAACAAGTCGACGTTCTATTGCTTGAATGACTTCCAGATGAACTGGCACCTGCCCGGGGAACTGCGAGTTGCCTAGCAAGGTTTTCAATACTTGGGTGTCTTTGTTACACCCCATCCTGAAACATGCAGGAAGGAGAACCTAGAGATTATCCTGACTAATTTCAAGTTGGACATTGAAACATGGAGAGACCTCCCCCTCACCTTACTTGGGCGGGCAGCACTCTTTAAAATGATTACCCTACCTCAACTGCTCTATGTTCTTCAAAACTTGTACCATTCCCTCCCTACAGGTAACTTTACTGAAATCGCTAGTAAAACCCACACCTTATTTTGGCAGGGGGCCCCCCCTAGAATAGCACTTAAGGCACTACAGCGTAATCCTTATAATGGGGGGAACAACCTTTACAACGCAACTTTTACAACGCACTACCATTACAACGAAACTTTTACAACGCAACATCCATTACAACGCATGCATTTACAACGCAACAATTACAACACATGACACTACAACGCACACCACTACAACGCATGTCATTACAACGAGGCCTTTTCAACGCATACCATTACAACGCATAGCATTACAACACATAGTACCCCTACACTATCCAACACTTACCCTACTGTTGCACCGCCTGGAGTTAGAATAGTCATTTTTACCCCTACACTATCCAACACTTACCCTACTGTTGCACCCCCTGGAGTTAGAATAGTAAATTTTACCCCTACACTATCCAATACTTACCTTACATGCAAAGTAATATTATGCGTTGTAATGGTATGCGTTGTAAAGGTAGTATGCGATGTAAGGGAATGCGTTGTAAAGGTAGTTTATAAAAGTTCGTTGTAAATGCATGCGTTGTATTGGAATGCGTTGTAAAGGATGTTGCGTTGTAAAAAATGCGTTGTAAAGGTAGGCGTTGTAAAAGTATGCGTTGTAATGTCATACATCCTTATAATGGAGGTATTGCACTCCCAGATATAGCCTATTATTGGGCCTCGCACCTGATACCCATAAATGAGTGGATACATAAGAGTAGACTCCACCCCACTTATCGCCTGGAAAGGGCGGAGATGCTGCCGCACACACATTTACACTATCTTTATGGAAGGAAGTGAAGCTCCCGACTGTTACCCGCAACTCGAGTGACTCTGTCGGAATCGGCAAGGGCGACTAAAACTATGTGTTGGACGGCTTGGTCACGAGGATCACGCTGCTCTGGGAGTGGGCATGTTTTAAAGAGTTCGGAAAGCTAAAAGGATTTGGATCATGGGATCTCCTTGGGATCTCCACAGTAGGAGATGTCATAGAAAATGGTGAGCTAAAAACATGGACAAAGCTCAAACAGGAGTACGAGATGAATGACTCACAATGTCTTAAATATGCACAACTGCACCATGTTTGGCAGAAAGAGACTATTCCAAATGATCAACTTCCGAAATACGCCCCCCTGGAGGGTGGGCTTCTGCAAGAGGAGCTAACTCATAAGGCGGTCTTTTTTACTTATAAAACTATTAACAACAACATCCCGGATGGACTGGTGGGGTTCAGAGCACGATGGGAGGGAGAGGTGCAACCCCTGGAAGACATAGATTGGGATGCTACGTTAATGCACCCCAGAGAGGTAGCCATAAAGGCGAGACTTTATCTTATCCAATTTGAGATACTACATCGTACATATTATGATCGCAATTGGCTACATAGAATGGGGCGGGCTGACTCATCATCATGTCTGACTTGCTCCAGGGTTAATAGAGATTTTTTCCACATGATTTGGCCATGCCCCGAATTGCAGATATATTGGACGCAGATACTCATATTACTGGGGGACGTTCTGGAAGTGACGTTACCCATAGAGCCGCGCTTTGTAATACTGGGGATACCAAGCGACGTAGATCACCAGAGTGCAACTGATTTTCGCTTTCTTGGGGTTGGTGGCCGTTAAACGGGATATAGTGCGGAAATGGTGGTGGCAGACAAACCCACTATACAGGAATGGACAAGGGAAATGGACTTTTATATGGCGGATGAACATGTCACATATCATGGCAGGGGATGTCCCCAAAAATTTCATAAGATCTGGGACCCATGGAGACGTTACTTTGGGCTAGACATTGGGTACGGCACACAGCGGTCCGTAACGCAAACCACAGAAGGAACTCGGATGGCTGGGTCAGAATGAGAACTGATGTTAGGCATATCACAGATGGACATATGAGGTCGCCTCTAGATCTCTAATACACTCACATGGCGGTCAGTTGGAAACAAGGGTTGTGTTTATACTTTATACTTTTACATGAATTAGCAGGGGGAAGGGAAAGTGGCTATGTTATCAAAGAGATTGTTTCTTATCAAAGACGTTTAATTATTGTGGACATATCCTGCAATTACTGTACTTTGCTAACTGTTCAGTTGAAAAAACAATCTATTCTCACTCTAGTTTATGAACTAGGGGCCCATTAGGATAGTGGATGGATCGCCCCTGCCCGGCCAACGGAAGCCACCGCTGGCCCGGTGGGGGCGATCTGCCCGCCATCCATGGCTGATTGGCCCCCTGCCATATTAGTATGGTTGTGGGGGTCTGCGGCGGACGGAAAGACCATCATCCACTTTTCTGCCAGACGACTCGTCGATCGACGGAAAAGGGGCATAATATGGTGGCGGTGTCTACAAGACACCGCCACCATATTATGATGCAGGTGGAGATCAGCCTTTCCATGGCGGTGGTGCCGCCATGGAAAGGCAGGCAGTTCTTTCTTATGGTGGCCCGTTGCGGGCCCCCAGGGTGTTGGGGGGTGGGGGTACCTATGGTACCCCCTTACATTTGCTTGCACAAGGTGGCAGGCACCATGCGGTGCCTGTTACTTTGTGCATGTAAATGCACACCATGCTTTTTTTACATTGTGGTGGGTGCTGCTTACAGCAATGCCCACCGCAATGTAAAAAATGCGGGATGCCACAATCAGTGTGGCGGTCTCATCCTAATTTGAATGTTGGGACGGCCGCAACACAGCGGTAGGTCCCGTGCTCCGATACGGTGGGGGCTGGACATAGTCCACCCGCCATCGTAATAGGCCCCCCAAGTTGGGAAAGCATTGGATTTTGGAGGAGTTAGATTTACTATTTCTACTCCAACAGCCGCGGTCTGTAGTAGGAGTTCCTGCAGGGCGGTGATGTGGGGAGGGGGGGCAGGGTGGGGGGTAGTAATGTATGAATTACGGAGTTTAACAGGTAAGTAAACATATAAATAAATAAAACGAATTTCGTTGCACGCACTGCATCGCATTTGGTGATGCAGTGCACGCAACGAAATTCGTTTTAGTTATTCCATACATTGCTACCCCCCACCCTGCCCCTCCCCCTCCCCACGTCACCGCCCTGCAGAAACTCCTACTACCTACCGCGGCTGTACTTCAGTCAGTGCAACAGTAGGGAAACTGTTGGACTTTGAAGGGTTGAAATTAACTATTCTCACCAAAATCTACCCAACAGTAAGGAAAGTGTTGGACTATGGAGGGGTTATTCTCACTCCAAACAGGACAACATTAGGGAAAGTGCTGGATTTCGGAGGGGTAAAATATGTTATTCCCACTCCACTCTTTGCAACAGTAGGGAACGTATTGGATTTCTAGAGATAAAAATGTACTATGCCTTCTCCAGTCAGTGCAACATTAGGGAAAGTGTTTGGTTTTGGAGGGGTAAAATGTACTATTCCTACTCCAGTCTTCACAATAGTTGGGAAAGCGTTTGATTTTGAAGGGGTGAATTTTACTATTCCCACTCCAAACAGCTCAACATAAGGGAAAGTGTTGAACTGCAAAGAGGATGGTTTTACCATTCCTATTGCAGCCAAAACAAGAGTAAGGAATATGCTGCACTTCAAACACATAACATACATGAGTAATTTAGAAATTTTGAAATTTTGAAAAATGAATGAACTCTTAATAAAAATATATACTTACATATATATTAAAAAACTAAAAACTATTAATCAATTTACATAATTACTATCAAAAAATTTATGAGCAGTTAATAAATATTTGCTATTCATCATCAAAATGACTTTTATTTTGGTTGGAAACCATAATAAGCATACAGCAGTATTCCATACAATACAAAATACTATACAAATCTTAAATGCAATTACAGTTTATCACAAATTCTATAAAACTAAATAACACTAAAATCAGTTATTAGAATAAAATGGTCGTATTTTAATCTAACCCTTAAAATGCCAAGCCTTTTCCCATGGGTACTAAATTTACTGCAAAAAGATATCCGCTTAGGGCAAAGACTATAATATGGGACGTGTCTGTTTTCAAGATTCAGAAAGCTTCTAAATATTTCCTAGTCCCCATATTATAGCACATGGATATAATCCATTTCTTTCTCGGGGATATATGCCGGACAAAAGAACAAGACATATGCATGTTTTCTTCAGCATTTAAAGTGCATAATATGCAATGAGCCTCTCCCTCAGCTGTGTTACCAGATGTCCATCTAACCATGTTTGATTCGGTCTGGAGAATATCAGTGTGAAACTTCATACATAATGATTTTGCCAGTGGTTGTCCATTATCTAAATAAGGTTCAAACCGGGGAGCAATTTAACACTCAGAAATTGTGAAGTGAACCTACTTATTCTAGGGCTGCTATGAAAGCTATTTATTATGTATTCCCAATAAGAGTGTTATTAAATTATTAATTAAGTAACTTCCCACCCTGTACCCAAACAAACCTAGCTGTCTGCACTTCAAATATAACCAAAAAAACAATTCCATAACTTACATATTTAAAATACATTAAATAATTATTTAACAATAAGAAGATTTGTGACAAAAAAATGCACTAAACCCATTAAGTGATTTCGTAATGTTATTTAATCACTAAAGAGGTTTAGGAAACGGTTAGGAATTGCAATTTGGAAGAAGCTTGTTTAGGGTATGCCTTTTAAATACTGATTCCACGTGGTATGTATTAATGTTTTGCAAAGGAACTCTGGTTCCAAAACATTAATATTTAATAGACCACTGAAAGGTAGTAGTTATCTATACTCTTCATAAATACACTTAAAATATTTTTCTTTGAAATCCAACACATTTGCCTTTAAAGAAAAGATTGTTTATCTAAAAGCATCACAGACATGGTGGTTTTCTGACCCCAAAAAGCCACTATCCCTTTGATGACAGTGGATCATAGTGTGTCACAATTTGAGACCTACATCATTAATATTCATAAGATGGGTTGAACTGTGACCCACTGCGATTTGGTATTTTGTTAGTGCATAGGCCTTTCCTCAAAATACCATAGGATTCACAAAATTGGTGTGTAAATCGTGGCCACTTTTTGAAAATCCTACCTTAGTATATCTAGCACTAAACCCTTTGGTGTTGAGGTCACTGAATGACTGTCATTATGACCTTGATATTCATGTGGCAAATAGCCAGGTGTTATATTCTATAACCTGTTAATTTGTGCACTGTTACTTTGAGTGATGGTCTTTCTCAGCTGTCCTACTCAGCTGACTCTTACCTGTGATGTCATCTGCCTCATGTGCATGATAGAATGTTTTGATTCAAGACTGAGGAAACAGTAGACTCTGGAAATACTGGCAGATGAGAAGCTGTGTAGATTTCTGTTCAATAAATCTCTTTAATCCATCCATCTGACTCCTGGATTACTACATATTTTTGGCGACGCGGCTCTACACAGCTGAACCCACGCATCCTACCCAAGCCTCCAAGTTTTTTTTCTCAAATCATCTGCCAACCACCATCAACTTTTCAAAGAAACGCTTTTCAACATATTTTCAATTCAACTTTAATCAACTTCAATCTTCAATCAACTTTCAAGATGAACATTCATTCATTTCCAGATAAGTGACACTTTTTTTTTTCTACATTTACTGCTTTGGCGCTTGCGTGTCCTTGCAAAGCGTGACCCTTCTCCTTCTCCAGCATCTGTAAACCAACGCTGAGTCCTTGACATTTCCAGTGTTTGCTTTGACTGTGAACCAACGCTTAATTAAACGCTCTGCTTTTAACTTTGCCACCGTTTGAACTCTCTGGCGCTGAGGGGCTCGAGCAAAGCTGTCTCTTTACAAACATTAACCTAGGAAGGGCACGCACTTTGACACCTGGCCGCATATCTGTCTTTAATGTTGGAGCGGCATTTCCCTGCACGCGTTGTCAATTTTGTTGACTTTCAACGCTGTAACAGTATTTTACACTCTTGCGCGCACCGCCAGCGTGTGAATGACAACCAGCACTTAAACATTGTTATTGCCAGCGTCTACGAGTCTATCTCCAACCCTGATGACTCTTGTTTTGCCAGCGCTCAAGCAATATTCATTCTTTTGCTTCCTTCTTGTTGAATTGGAAACTGTTGGGGGTGCGCGCTGTGTAACACGAGCCGCATTTCTCTACTTCAAACGTCAGGGCGGATTTCCTCGCGCTTGTGCTACCAAGCGTCTGCGGCCTTTCAAGTGTTTACCTTTGAATTGTCCTGTTCTACATGAGCGCACACACAAGACTATTCACGTGAGAAGCGTCACACGAGTCACTTCAAGAACGCATGAGAGAATTCTGTTCTGTCAATCAACAAAGCTCCTTGCCTCAAAAAATTTTTTTTTGTTTTGACAATCCCTTGTGGCTGAACAATCCCACATTCTAACATTCTTGTTGAATGTTCTACTCCCACAACATCTGTTCTAGGAGATACTGTGACGTCAATTTTTTTCTCTGTCAACAAGAGGATAAAGCTTCATCAAAGGGACAATTCAATGTACATTTCTACAATGGATTAATGTTATCTTACTCCACAAGAAGTATTCCACTAATTCAAGACTGCATTTTCATAGCCCAACAATTCAAGAATACATTCCTACGATGGATTATCGTTATTATTTCTCAAGGGGTCCTCAGTTTAGTCAAGACTGCGTTTAAAGAGCCCTAATTTTCTACAAAAGTTTGTTTTATTGTGTCAATTTCCTCAAGAGCACCTTAAAACTTTTGTTTTTTTTTGTGTGTTTAGTTGTTTTTTCTCCACGATGTCTACGCTACAATCTATTAATGCTCCTCCTGCTTTCCTTGATACTCCTGGAGAACCTCCTGTGAAATGGGACATCTGGTTTGATGCATTTGAGACCTATTTAGGCGCTTTAGGTGCTTCGAGGTATCGTCCTGAAAGAAAGAAATGTCTCTTATTGCATTCTCTTGGCTTTGAAGGCAGATCTATTTTCAAGCACTTACCTGATCCTCCCTTAGACTATGAAGTAATAGATGAGTATCAAACTACTATCCATAAACTTAAACTAAGGTTTGACAAGAAGCCAAATTTAATTGTACTTAGACATACATTTTTTATGAGAAAACAGTCTGAAGGTGAAGATGTGGATTCGTACTTTTCCACTCTTAGGAAACTAGCTTCTGTCTGTCTTTTTGAAAACTTTACCGAACAGTTAATTCGCGATCAATTCGTTAGTCACTGTAAAGACAAACAGACTAGACAAAAGCTACTCACTATGGATAATCCCACTCTTGATGAGACTATCAAGATTGCAAAAAGTATCGAAACTTCTCACATTTCCCTTAAGGAATTGGAAGAGAAACCTGTAGATAGTATTAATTTTGTTGGGAACACTAAGAAAGGAAAAAGTAAATTGGTTAAAACTGTTAACAATTTTTCTTCAAAACATAAAGATAATTTTTCTCCCAAATTTAAAGACACTGTATCTGTACCAAACAATATGTGTTTGCGTTGTGGCGGTGCTGTGCACAGCAAAGGTTCAAAGTGTCCTGCTATGAATTCCACGTGCAACTATTGCAAAAAGATAGGACATTATGCTTCTGTTTGCTTAAAAAAAAATTCCAAAAGAAAACTATAGCTTGTGTTTTAGAATCAGATGATGAATCGGACTCTGAAACCATTTCTGTAGTCACGGAGTCTGATAACGCTTCTATACCCCTCACTGGTGATCCTTCTACCTGTGTAGATCCCATTGTAGAAATACTTGTTGGTGATAAGAAACTCAATCTTTTAGCAGATTCGGGTGCAAGAATTACTATAATTACCAGTGAATTGTTTAGTGAAACGTGGGGTGATAGAACACTTTTTCCTCCGGATAGGAAACCTATTTCCTATCAAAAACGCAAAATTCCCCTTTTAGGGTTTTTCGAGGATTACCTAGAGTTCAAGGGTAGGAGGATAAGGGGGAAGGTTTATGTAGCTGTAGATGGACTCAATATTCTGGGTTGGTTCCATCAGGGTCTTTTTGGGATGCAACTCAGACCAGGGATGAAAGAACAAGTCTTACTTGTTTCATGTGAAGAAGAAAACACAAGGTGGGTTAATGAATTTCCTTCTGTATTTAGTGATCAACTTGGGAAGATTGTAGGTTTCAAACACAAGATAATTGTCAAGGACGGTGCTACCCCTGTCAAACACAAACTTAGGAGTGTTCCGTTTAGCGTTAGGGAAGATCTCAATAAGGAAATCACCATGCTTTGTGAAAAAGGAATCATAGAACCCACGGAATCTTCACTATGGTTATCCCCTTTGGTTGTCGCACGCAAGAGAGATGGAAAACTCAGAGTCTGTGTGGACCTTAGGTCTTTAAACAAAGAGATCTGGGTCGACTCTCATCCTCTACCCAAGATTACAGATCTTTTTGCCAACATCAAGGGTGCTAGAGTCTTTTCAAAGTTAGATCTGGCTAGTGCCTACCATCAAATAGAACTTCACCCTGAGTCACGTTCACTAACAGCTTTTGTGTCACCACTGGGTACTTTCCGCTACAAAAGGATGCCTTTTGGATTAGCCTCAGCAGCCTCTGTATTTCAGAGGGTAATGCAAAATCTTTTGAGAGATGTTGAGGGTGTTCTTGTTTTTCAAGACGATGTTTTAGTTTATGCTGTAGATGATGAGACCCATGATAACATTGTCAGAAAGGTCTTGGGAATTTTTAAGGAACATGGTGTTGTCTTAAAGACAGAGAAATGTGAATTTAATTCCAGTGAAATTGAATATCTTGGTCATTTACTGTCTTCTGAAGGGATCAAACCTAGACAAGGGTTAATTGAGGCTATTAGGAAGGCACCAGTACCTAAAGATAGGTCTGGTGTTAAGTCTCTTCTTGGATTGTTGGAATACTATTCGAGATTCGTGCCTGGGTATGCGTCAATAGTTAGACCCATTAGTAATTTGCTCAAGTTTTCCACAAAGTTTGTTTGGACGCATGAGTGTGATTGTGCTTTTATGGAAGTTAAGGACATTTTAAAGAAGGGTGATGCTCTCTCTCCCTTTCACCCAGATTTGCCATGTTACATTACTGTAGATGCGAGCAAGGTGGGTTTAGGAGCGATTCTTACTCAACGTTCTGGAGAAAAGGAATTTACTGTTGCTTTTGCTTCCAGAGTGCTTAGGAGTGCTGAGATTCAATACTCGGTCATAGAGAAAGAGTTATTAGCGTGTGTATGGGCTATTGACAAATATCGACCTTATATATGGGGCAGGCATTTCAATCTAATTACTGATCACAAGCCATTAGTGTCTATTTTGTCTGCTGGTCCCAGCAAATGTTGTACACCCAGGATCACAAGAATGGTTACCAAATTACTTCAATATCAGTTTGATGTAACTCACATCTCAGGTGGGAAAAACACACGTGCTGATTTTTTGTCACGTTTTCCTCAGAGTGATGGTGTGAATGAAGGTACGGGTTTTATCGAGCTGAATGATGAAGATGAGGAAGATTGTTTTGTGGCTTCAATAGACGTTCCTGTCCTAGCTGTGGGATCTGAGGAAGTTTGGAGAGAGTCTTTGTCAAAGGACAAAGTGTTACAAGAAGTGTTCGATTTAGTCAAGAATGGTTGGCCCAAGGAAAGATCCTTGCCTTCTGTATTGCAGCCCTATTGGAAGGTTGAGTCAGAAATTTCAATTGAAGATGGTCTATTAGTCAGATGTGATAAGATTATTCCACCTCATAATCTCAGGCTTGTCATCATGAGAGAAGCTCATGAAGGACATTTAGGCATCTCTTTAACTATACGTCGAGTGCGACAAGATTTTTGGTGGCCAAGCATGGACAATGAGATTCGCACTTTTGTTGAAAACTGTCCAGTGTGTTCAGTATCAGAAAAATCTCTTAAAGTTGTTGTTCCCCCTTTGTGCCCTATTGAATGTCCCATCAATCCCTGGACTAAAGTAGGTATTGACATCATGGGTCCTTATGAAGTTTTGCCTCGGGGGATGAGATTCATTATTGTTTTGATGGATTACACATCGAAATGGCCTGAGTTAAAAGTTGTTAGGGAGGTCAGTACTCCTACTGTGGTTCAATTTCTCAGGGAAATTTTTCTAAGAGAGGGGTTTCCTGAATTTATAGTTTCAGACAATGGGACTCAGTTTGTCAGTTTTGAATTCAAGTCTTTTCTTGAGTCTTGTGGAGTCAAGCACCTCAAAAGTTCACTTTATTACCCACAAACGAATGGTCTAGTTGAGAGGATGAATCGTGTTGTGGGTGAGTGCGTCAAGTGGGCAGTGGAGGGGAGGCGTGATGTTGTTGCATCCCTTGAAAGTATGGTTTGGTCTTACAGGACGACACCGCACTCTTCCACGAAAGTTTCTCCCTTTGAAGTATTAAGAGGGAGAAAGGCCAACACCAGTTTTAGACCCAGTTGGATGTCTAGGTGGTCTTGTCCTTTAGTTGATGTTGAATCTGTTTTAGATACAGTCAAATCCAACTCCATCATTACACAAAATAAGGAGAAAATTTGGTTTGATCAGAAAAAAACAACCAAGATGGTCACATTGTGTGTGGGAGATTTGGTGAGAATAAAGAACTCTACTCACATAAAGAAAGGAAGGAGTAAATACAGTGAACCCATCAAAATAGTGAGGATTGGTGAAAATGCTGTTCAGGTTGAAGGTGGGAACTGGTGGAACATCTCGAAAATTGTAAAGGTTAGAACTAATCTTGGTGTTTCTAAAATATGTGATATGCAGGACAACAATACTGATTCCTCTCGTAGGAGAAGCATTAGATCTATTACGTTGCCTCATAGATTTCGTGATTAGTATCATTTCCAATGTAACTTTGTTTCTCCTTATTGACTTCTGTTGTATTGCTATTATTCTTGTTTTTTATGATGTTTTAAATTAGTGTATACTTGTCTATAGTTTTACTTAGTTTGTTTACATTTAATTACATTGTATTTGGTTCACTTCTCTGGAAGAAAGGGAGATATGTTATGTTCTATAACCTGTTAATTTGTGCACTGTTACTTTAAGTGATGGTCTTTCTCAGCTGTCCTACTCAGCTGACTCTTACCTGTGATGTCATCTGCCTCATGTGCATGATAGAATGTTTTGATTCAAGACTGAGGAAACAGTAGACTCTGGAAATACTGGCAGATGAGAAGCTGTGTAGATGTCTGTTCAATAAATCTCTTTAATCCATCCATCTGACTCCTGGATTACTACACCAGGCAGGTCAGATGTTTCTGATGGAGCAGAGGCTCCAAAATAGGAAAGCCAGTGCATTCCCTGATTGTAACTATAGACAGTAGAGGTCTGTAGTGGGAGTGCTGCAGGGCGGTGACATGGGGCGGGGCAGGATGGGGGGTAGTAAACTATGGAATATGGCCAAATACAGGTAAGTAAACACATAAATAAATAAAACGAATTTCGTTGCGCCCACTGCATCGAATTTGGTGATGCAGTGCGTGCAACGAAATTCATTTGATTTATTTATATATTTACTTACCTGTATTCCGTAGTTTACTACCCCCCATCCTGCCCCTCCCTCGCCCCATGTCAGCGCCCGGCAGCACTCCCAATACTGACTGCTACTGACTATAGATGGTGAACTGTGCATGTATTGTGCTGGAAGAACTGCTAATTTACTGCATTGCTCCCACTCTGCCAAATGCTCCCCAGTTTGTGGTATTTTCTGGGACTGTATTTAGGAGCAAAATCAACAACTCTTAAGACAATAAAAGCAAACCACCTGAGTTACATTGTTATTTTACTGAATATAATGTGCATTAATGCTGAACTAGCCCATTGTAGCCCAAAAACGTGTGTACAATGTTTCAAAACAAAATGGAGTTAGTTTTTCCCAGCGATACAATGTTATATATGTTGTTTGGCATTAGCCACCTTGACTTAACGCAGTGCTCCGCCACTTCCAAAATGCAGGGATGCACCGTATTTACAAGGATACTGTGCATCCCTGCATTTCCCCCTGCTCTGGTGCTAATTTTAGTTGCCTAGTGCCAACGCAGACACCCTTGCACTATAGTGTAAGGATGCCTGCGTTGTAGGGGAAGATTGTTTATGTGCAGCAAGGTGTTCCTTCCTGCACATAAACAATCTAAAATGACATTTTGAAGCTTCTATGTATACTGCTTAATGTATCACACATAGAAGTTGCAAAACATTATTTATTTTTATTGATTGTTTATGTGCTGGAAGGATCACCTTCCTGCACATAAACAATCAACTGTAGTTTGCTGTTTCTATGTGTGCTGCACATCGCTGCACACATAGAAACAGCAGAAACAAGGAGAAATGAAACATTTCTCCACGTTGCGACTGTTTAAGACCAGGTTTTCCCCTGGTCTTAATTTTGGCACTGCTCCATATTTGCGCTGCCCTTGTAAATATGGGGCAGAATCAAAATCAATGGGTGTTGTGGTGTAATGCCCACCACAACACCCATTGCCTGCCCCTTTGACTGTAAGTATAACGTGAAAGGTGGCCTTTGTCTACAGTGTGTGGAAATCTGGGTGTTGTAAATCTTAAAAGAACTTATTTGTACTCTGTTTTAATTATGAATATTCATAAAGTGATCAGCTACAATTCTGATAATACAACTATGCACAGAGGGCATGACTAAACAGGCATCGGCACATCTATTAGGTGTGGGTAAAATGTGCTAACACATTCAGCAAAAGCTCGTTAAAGCCAGTAACATTTAAGAGATGAAAGGCTGAATCTGTAGAACGTTCTCTTGTCTTCAATGCAGTCCTTTTTTGTTTCTACATCAAATTAGGGGCAGATGGCAAGGGAGACTTCCTTTCAGTTTTAGGTTCTATTAAATAGAAAAGATGAAAGGACCATAATAAAGGCTTTTTTACCACCTAACTTTAATTTGACATAGAAACAAAAACAGCACTGTGTTAAAGGCAAGGGCGACTTTGATATAGGCAGTCTTGCTTCTAGACAAGCCAAGCTACTCTAACGAGGCACCGATGGGAAGTCAGGGCAGATAAGGGAAGAGAAGGAGGGCAGCACTCAGGGAAAAAAGGGAGTAGTAGAAGTGAGTAGGAAAGTGGATGAATGGTGGGGCAGCAAGGAGCATGCAAAGCACCATGCTAGAGAGGAGCCAGAGAGGGCAGAGTCCTGGTTTACCAAAGAACCCAAAGGGGAACAAAGAAGAAACAAAAAGAGTGATGGGTGGGGCAAATGAAAAGCAGGGAAAAAAGAAAGGGTCTGGAAAAGCGGAAGGAAAGTGCTTTATTCTGCATCCTTCATCTGCACAGAAATTGACAGTGCATTCCACATCATCCATTTGCACAGGAAATGTCCGCACTGCATTTCCCATCATCCATGTGTAGAAGCCAGGCAAGAGGAATTCATTCCCCAACAGCCACCTGAAAAGAAAGTGACATTGCTGGGCACCTGCCAAAAACCACCTTTAAAAGAAGAAGCCAGGCAAGAAGACGTCATTCCTGGTCGTTCAAAATGCACATAAAGTGACAGCACAGGTTTCCACACAAAACCATCTATAAGAGAAGAAGTCAGACAGAATTACTTAATTTTCGAGCATCCATCAGCACAGAAAGTGAAAGATTGCTCTCTCACCAATGAGACAGACTTCACTTCATCTTATTCCAAGTCCATTTTATCTTATAGCACCTTTAATAATGTGGATGTGATATTCAATTCTAAATCAGGCCCTTAATTATCTATTATCCACCTCAACAGGAATCATATCACTATATTCCCCTTCAGCCATCTGCACAGGAAGTGACATCAATTCTTGCCTTCTCCAAATAATTTTTCAGGGTGTCTCATCATCTTGGCGGATACAGAAAAGGGCTTTGCCTGTTTTTGCCTGTTGAATGGCCTATAAACATGTGCCTCATCCAGCATACCATACTGCCAATCCTCACACTAACTCCCAGAGCTAGACAAATCAAACATTCACATAACATATAGACCCAACCTCATGTCCATCCAGTTAACTACCAAGCACCCTCAAATGACAGAGCATACATTCCGGCTCATGCTCATTAACGCTCACCGTGCAGTACTCCCTACAGACATAGCAGACCTCATCAATTGTTACAAGATTCATGCTCTCTTCATCACAGAAACATGGCTCATCCCCACATACTCAAACATCCTAGACTTTCTTCTTCCAACATGCTGCAGAATTCATTGTGTAGATCATGTGCATAAGAAGGGATGAATCCTTCCTGTCATCCACAATTCATTTTGGTCCTCCATAATGGGCAAGCAACCAACACTCAACTCCATAGAACTACTGACATTCCATTTCACACTCTCAGCAACTCAGACCGCCACCTTCCATCTCATCTATAGGCCGTCTGGGCAGAACTTCATTGATGACTTCTCTGATTTATTCTCCACCTCCTCATCCAACATCTCCACACCAACCTCTTGGATGACCTTAGCTTCCCAGACAACACAAGCTAAAAGAAAACAACAGACACCCTCCTCAACCTCCTCAACACAATCAATGTGGTACAACCTGCCTCACAATGAGCACACTCCAAAGGCCACATCCTCATCCTTGTCTTCTTAATATCCCCAACAATCCAATGCAAATACTCTGTACTCTTGGACTGGACTTGCCATTTCACCATCCCTGTCTCTCTGCTCAACATCCTATCAACAAACCAAGGTCAAACAAAAAGAAAAGACCAAACTGTCAAATAGTCAAAGACTTCTCCATAGACAACCTAATGCTTGATTTACTCTCTCACCCAATCAACTCAACATTCAATGCCAACACCCTTCTAAAAAACTATAACACATTTTTGGAAACACCCTTCCCCAATTGAAACATGTAAGTTCAAGCCAAAGCCTCAGAATCCTGGTACTTTAAAGACATTGCTGACAAAAAACAATCCATCCATAGCCAGGAAAGAAAGTGGAAGAAATGCAGAACTCCCAACTCCGTCATTACGCTGAATTCCTTGTGTGCAATGCCAGATGGCTCAAAACATCAGCCAAACCAAAGTACCATACCAACATTATTAATGAAGACACCACCAGAAACAGACACCATTCAAGACAATCAAGCACAGAAGACTGGACAGCACATTGGCAGCACCAAGTCTGCCCACCCCTTCCTGAAGACTCCCGCAATGTTCATCCTTCAAAAACCTACCTCTTACAGACCTCGCAGACCTGCTAAGTCCCCTCAAATCCACTTCTTACGAAGATGCTGTCTTCCCCTTTATTCTTCATTGTAGCTTTCCCTGTTGATGCTCTCTCACCCATGCTCACCATTGTGAATACCTCCCTCATGGAAAGACTGTTTTCAGGAGCTCGCAAGCCAGGCCAGATCTTCCCACTCCTAAAGAAACCTACACTACACCACGATGACCTCGCCTACTGGCTGGCCTATTCACCTATCCTACATCAGCAAGTACATTTAAAAAGCAGTCTATGTATGCTCAACTCTAAGTGCAAATTAATGGTAACCATCTCTTACACAAGTACCCGTCTGGCTTCAGATCGCACTCCAGGAAGAAGACCACCACCTTACACATCATAGAGAATGCCCCCATGATTGTAAATAAAGATGTCACCTGCCTCCAAATATTGCTGACCTCTCAACTGCCTTACACACAATCTATCATCACACCCTCATATGCACCTTTTTGACTCTAGTGGGGTTTACTGGCAGTGTCCTTCACTGGATCTTCTTCTACCTTTCTAACCAACAACAGATATATATCACCTCAAAACTGCCTGCACATTATTCAGACTAACCAAATTCATGCTGTTTGTCTGGAACAGCAAACAAGAAACAGTACAAATGTGACTTAATGACATGAACCTGAACTCCTTCAAACCTTAACTTTCACTGAATACCAGTCACTTGGATTCACTCTGGACACGAACCTCACCCTCTAGGACCACATTACAGAATAATAAGAAAGAATGCCTTGTACTTGCTGTCTCTTCTAAAGAAGAAACCTTTTCATCCAGTAAGTAACTTAAAAATTGCTGTAAAAGCGCACATACTCTTGTAACTGAATGGTGGTAACATCCTGCTCCACAGGCTTCTGGACTCCACAGTGGCTCCCCTTGATGGCGTCCCACATGCTGTCCAGGACCTAAAGGAATATCATCACTCCATTCCTGATGGACTCATCCTTTGGCTCCCCTTGCCAGCCTGCACCATGTCTAAAATTAGCTGCATCCTTTACAGAGCTAACATGCACAACACCGTGCTTATCTTGCAGACCAGCACAACATCTGGTTCTTGGCACACCCACAGCTAAGACACCATCAGAATGCGGTCTAAGAAGTGTAAATAAAAACCAAGACAGCAGGCCTATTCCATCTATTTACCCAGAATCTGGAACAATATCCCATATCCATCAGGACCACCCAAATGCTGATTCAATTTAGGAACTAATTGAAGACATGACTGTTTTAAAGAACACTACATCAGGATGCATTAACAGTCTACAAACCAGTTACCTCTCCTGTCACTCATTGACTTTATGCTTGTCTTTCACCCTGTCCAGGACTCTGCTGCCTTTTGGCTAAGTTCGGATGATAGAAATAAAAAATATATACTTACCGAGGTTGGCAGGTAGGGGAGAGAGGGCATGAAAGAGAAAGAGAGAAAAGTGATGGAGAGGAACCAGATTAGGTGGCTGGTGGGTTTATTGAGGCAGTCACAGGGAAAAAAGGAGAGTGGTCGGAGAGGAATGACAGGGGTTGCAGGCAAGTGAAATGGAAGAGTGTGGCATATGGGAAAGATGGAGGGTGGGGCAGAGTCAAGGATAATCAGAGACAATATTAGTTAAATGGAAAAACGAGGTACAAGGATTGCAAAGCCAAAGAGAGGCCTGTAGTTGTAAAATATTCTCTTGTGCAGTTCAAACCAAACCCTAAATATGAAGCATAAAACACACCCGAAGAGCCTGGTCAACCATTACCACTGAACAACCAGCAACTACCATGCTGTCCATACAGTGCGGATCATCTATGGATCCCTGCCCTCGCAATAACTTCATCAAAGGGTTGAACCCCAGAAGTGCAGCCCTACCAAGATCCTGAATGACTCAATCATCACAGCCACCTACACGGACAACAGGAAACACACCACAGTACTCCTCCTCCTCTTCAAGAAACCTTCAGCAAACCTAAAGATGCAAGCTGCCTGGCAAAATTCATGGAAAAGATGATAAACAACGACTAGCCACCCATCTCAATGACAACCACCTCCTTGAATCCACTCAATACAGATTCAGACCCAACCACAGTACAAAGACTACTCCAATTTCAGTCATAGATGACATTCGGATGATCATGGATAGAGGTGACAACATGGCCCTGATCCTACTGGACCTTTCTGCTGCCTTCAACACCATCTCCCACCCCATCCTTCTCTACCGAGTGCACAAAGCCGGCATCCAAGGATTCTCACTTTGCTAGATTTGCTTCTTCCTGGCAGGCCTCACTCAATCAGTCAGCCTGGTCCACTTCAGCTCAGACACCGTCAAACTAATCTGCGGAGTTCCACAATAATCCTCACCCAGCACCACTCTGTTCAATGCCGACATGACTTCATTCACTAGCATCATCTGCCCCAATAAAATCAACATCATATCCTATACTGATAACACCCTGACCAACCCTTGCAGAATCGTCACCCAAGCCCTCAGCATCTGCAAGCTGGAATATGGCAATGCACTCTATGCTAGAATCAACATACACCTGACCAGAAGACTCCAGATCACACAATAAATTCTGCATTTAGGTTCACCCTCAACCTCCCATCAACCCACAACTCCAAGAGATCCTCTGACTCCCAATCCACAAATAAGCACGGTTCAAATTCCTCATGCACAACTACAAAGCCATTCACAACACTGCTCTCATGTACCTCAACAACTACATACACTTCAACAAACATACCAGACGTATAAGCTCAGCTGGACTCCTACTCGCACACACACCCTACAGACCCAGAATCAGATCCAGTGGTCATGCCTTCTTCTACCTCACTTCTAAGCAACCTGCCCCTGCATATAAAGCTGCCTCCTTATTTCTTGAATTCTGTAAAAAATTGAAGATCTGGATCTTTACTTAGCACCGGGCCCTGGCTCGACCCATGCAGTGTCAGGATACCCTCCTGAGTGAACTGTGCGCTATACAAATACAATTAACATAACATTACATGAGGGGTTAGGGACATTCTTCTTCTCGGTGCTCTGCCAACAATCTGTGTAGACTATGTCAATGGTGGCACCAAAAGTCCATTAGGCAAGCTGCATTGAACAAGTGCAACAACAATAAGGTGAAGAATGTAATGCTTGAATTAATCTCAACCACTGGCAATCGCTTGGGCCGCATCCCAATTCATAATTTTTCACCCACCATGCCACCTCAGTTTGGACCCAGCCATATGCAAATTTAGCCCTGACCCTACTCGAGTCGGAACAGTCCAGTGCAAACTGCCAGGCCACATCCTCCTTGAACCAGAAAACAAACAACCCCGGACTGGTTTGCCCTTATTATAAGCTCATCAGCCAATTATAGCTTGATTCCAGTGTCAGAGTGAGCACGGAACCACGTCTGGGCGTACCCATTGCACTTAGGGTGACAACTGCAACAACAAGGAGAATCAATTCTAGGAGTTCAGTCTGGACTGTTCCTATTGGAGCATGTCAATACGAATTTGCATATAATGGGTCCAAACTGAGGTCACAATGTTTGCAAAATAACAACGGACGGGCATGCGGCCTGAGCAATTACCAGTGGCTGAGATTAATTCAAACATTCCAACCTTTACTTTTTTGTGTACTTTATTTTGTCATATTGAACGAGCGGGCATGAGCAATGAAAGTAAAAGAATAAAAGGGCAGGGATAGCAAAAGAGCATTGAGGGATGTTAAAACCATGCAAAAAAGAGCGGCTCAAAAGGCCACAGGAAAATCTTTTTGTATAATGATATAGAAAAGGGAACTGAAATAGAGAATGTCTCCTGTTGCAGTTTCCGGAAACAATGGGCCATTGTTCCAACATGGTTGGCGTTCTCCGGTCGATAACAGAAAAATTAGGAGAGGACCACTCTTTTACAAGAAAACAAGATTATTTGTGGCGAATTTGCTACCCGTGGACCCATTTTCTCGTGATAACAATTAGCTATACCTAAACGATATGAATGAGCCAAAACATAATTAAGCAAGGTTTACCTATGATGAACACAATTTATAGTACATCAAAAATGACTGCAGGTGGCATGAGCCTTACTTTAGGGTAGTACTGAATCACAAATCCTTTTTTTTCCACATATCTTCCGCAGCACAGTTGAGTCAGGAAGCTCTTGTGCGATTGCAGTCACATAGAAATGTGATGCTATTTTTTATTCTGCAACTAATGTAGACCATTTTATTGCCCGAACTGGTTCCACCAGAGATGCTTACAATACATTAAAAAACAGCGAACATTATCAGGCAGAAGAGCCTATTATGTAGGTCCTCGGTATCTATGTAGCAACCAGGAGTCTATGAATGTGCTTTATTTGTATGGTGCAGTGTTATAAGTGAAATGCATGAATCATCATTTATAGTACACATTTACTGCACATTTCACAAGCTATTGAGGTAATACTTTCTGAGGAAGCTCTTATTTCTGTTATAAGTCTGTCCTTAAGGTGTGCAGTATGGTTTGCGGGACCCCAGAGAAATAGTCTTTTTTAGGCACCTGATATCCTTAACCTCAACCTCTAATAGCTGGGCTGCTCAAAACACCACTCTCATTTCATGAACAATTGACAAGGACACACAACCCGTGATGTTTTTATTAGCTGCAGAGTTTAGTAATAGTATTAGATGGCTCATGGATGAATAGGCGTCCTTGGAGACAGCACGTGGAGGGAAACCAAACATACTTCTAGAAACCTTTGCGGTATTCCTAGCATACTGTACATACTGTTCAGGTTTATGTGTCATGCAAGGAGGCAGCTGAGCACATCTATTGACTTTGGAAAAGTCAAATCATTCCAGAACCATGAAGCATATCGCAATTTATGTTCTCCATATTTTAACACGGTGCCATGTCTGTTTAATGTTCTATACCCTCCAGTGTTAATCTAATGTGACACCTGTTTGGTGAATGGTGCACGTTTTTGTGTAGTTGGCGGATGGATTTTCCATTTTTCTCTTGCACTAAATTTTACGTGGCAATGGCTTTGCGTTTTCTTTAAGTGACTTCCTATCGGACTACATCAGAACAGTGCACGCCAGTATTTAAACCAGGAGCACCCAATGATTGATTGAGCGAATAGTCCGTCAAATTCACTCCTTTTTAGGTCTTTGTTACCGAATGTTTTAGCTGTCTGTTGGAGACCTGTTGCTTCCAATATATTGAATACACATATAGTGGGGGTTGGGACAACCCTCTGGCAACTGGATTGCATTGTGGTTTGTTAGACGGGGACCCTGAGGGTCGGCCGACTACTGAGGGAGAGGTCCCCGATGAGGACCGTCTCCGGCGATTGTACAGATATGTCACCTCCCTCCCCACAAACAGCCACCACACCAGGTTGAGTTCAATACTTTTATATAAGATTTGTAGGGCAAGGATATTGGCGATACAGGGGATCTCGGACCCGAGGGTCCTCTCACTTCTAGTCTCTGTAGGGGAAAGGGGGTAGCGGGACAGTCTTGGTACCGGGTCGGTACAGGAGGTGGTAAGAGGCGAGCTCACAATCCTCGAGCTGGAGAGTTGGCAGGTCGGGCCGCGGCAGCGCCAGCAGGCCAAGGCGATGGTTTCACGAGGCAGAGGGCCGCGGCAGCGCCAGCAGGCCAAGACGATGGTTTCACGAGGCAGAGGGCCGCGGCAGCGCCAGCAGGCCAAGACGATGGTTTCACGAGGCAGAGGGCCGCGGCAGCGCCAGCTGGCCAAGACGATGGTTTCACGAGGCAGAGGGCCGCGGCAGCGCCAGCAGGCCAAGACGATGGTTTCACGAGGCAGAGGGCCGCGGCAGCGCCAGCTGGCCAAGACGAGGGTTTCACGAGGCAGAGGGCCGCGGCAGCGCCAGCAGGCCAGTCACGGATGAGTTCTTCTCGGGTCTCTCGACTCCAGGATACAACTGCCTTCCTGGTCTGGCCCTGCCCCAGTTATAGGTCTGGTCCCCTTTGATGTTCGGACCCTCGCGCCTAGGGGCCGGGAGGTCCGGGATGAGGGAGTCCAGACACCCAGCAGGGGGGTGGAGCCAGCGCCCAGGGCGGCCTGGGGTGATCGACACCTGGCGGAGGAGAGCCGTTGACGATTCCTTCTCCCATTGACTCGCCAAGTGGTCACTCTGCCTCCTGGGAGGAGGGTGGTGCCTCGATGTCGGGGCCGGCCGGGCCCAGGGTTAGGGTCGAGTTGAGGCCACGCGGCCTCGTGCTGTAGTACCCCAAAATGGCGGCTGGGCCGAGGCCGGGGTGCGGATGGTGACCCGGGCCAGCTGGGTCCGGAGCTGGTGTCTTGTGGTGGAGGGATTGCATGTTACTTTGGGTGGTCGCCGGGGACTCTGGTTGGGGATTCAGGGAGAGCCAGGGTCCGGGCCCCGTTGCGGGGAGGGGGGACAGCCCGACCATGCGGCCTGTCCAACATGCGTCCCCCCCAGCTGAAGGCGGGGAGAGTCAGCCATCTTCCTGGGGACTCTCCTCGCTGAGGCGGAAAAAGCGTGACAGGCCGTCTGCGTTGGCGTGGTCCTGGCCTGGACGATGTTCCACCGTGAAGTCCATCCCCTGTAGGGAGATGGACCAGCGCAACAGCTTCGGGTTCTCCCCCCGCATTTGCATCAGCCATTGCAGGGGTCGGTGGTCTGTTTGCACCCGGA
The DNA here is from genome assembly GCF_964261635.1 of Lissotriton helveticus. Lineage (NCBI taxonomy): Eukaryota > Metazoa > Chordata > Amphibia > Caudata > Salamandridae > Lissotriton > Lissotriton helveticus. The sequence goes on from NC_136057.1 coordinate 1,063,715,061, forward strand.
AGTGGGTGCCGAAGAGGTAGGGCCGGAGCTTCTTGAGGGCCCAGACTACGGCGAAGGCCTCCCTCTCAATGGTGCTCCAGCGCTGTTCTCGGGGCAGTAGGCGTCTGCTGATGAAGGCCACTGGTTGGTCGACCCCTTCGGTGTTGAGTTGGGAGAGGACGGCCCCCACGCCATGATCGGAGGCGTCCGTCTGCACAATGAATTCCCGGCTGTAGTCGGGAGCCTGGAGCACGGGGGCCGTGCACATGGCGGTCTTCAATTTCTCGAAGGCCGCTCGGCAGTCCGGGGTCCAGTTGACTGTTTTGGGGCTCTTCTTGGAGGTGAGCTCTGTGAGGGGCCCCACGATGCTGCCATAGTCCTTCACGAACCGCCGGTAGTATCCGGTGAGTCCCAGGAAGGCCCGGACCTCCGTTTGGGTCGTAGGGGGTTGCCAGGCCTGGATGGCAGCAATTTTGAGCTGGAGGGGGGCCACCAGCCCACTTCCCACTTGGTGTCCCAGGTAGGTCACGGACCCTTGGCCAACCTGGCACTTGCTGGCCTTGATGGTGAGCCCGGCTTGCTGGAGGGCATGTAGAACCTCCCGCAGGTGGTCGGTCCAATGATGGCTGTACACAGCAATGTCGTCCAGGTAGGCGGTGCTGAAGTCTTCAAGGCCCGCCAGTACCTGGTTCACCAGCCGTTGGAACGTTGCCGGAGCGTTTTTCATGCCGAAGGGCATTACTTTAAAGTGGTAGTGCCCATCCGGGGTAGAGAAGGCGGAACGTTCTTGGGCCCTAGGGGTGAGGGCGATCTGCCAGTAGCCCGCCGTTAGGTCGAAGATGCTCAGGTAGCGGGCGGCCCCCATCCGGTCAATTAGCTCATCTGCCCGGGGGATGGGGTGAGCGTCGGTCCTGGTAACTGCATTCAGCCCCCGATAGTCCACGCAGAACCGGAGCTCAGGGGCAACGCCCGGGGCGGCCGCCTTGGGGACCAGGACGACTGGGCTTGCCCAGGGGCTGTCGGAGGATTCGATCACTCCTAGGGCCAGCATTTTGGACACCTCGGTCTGGATGCAGGCGCGCACCCTGTCTGGTACGCGGTACGCCCGGTGTCGAATAGGAGGGCTGTCCCCGGTGTCCACATCGTGAAGGCACCAGGGGGTGACTCCGGGTGTGAGGGAGAACAGGGAGGCGAACCGCCTCAGGAGGGCTTGACAGTCTTGGCGTTGCTCCGGGGACAGGGCCTCGGAGAGCTGGACCCCTTCCACTGAGCCGTCCCGCTCGAGGGTCCTCAGTAAGTCCGGAAGGGGCTCGGAGTCTTCTTCCGTCCCGTTATCGGTAGCCATCAGGAGGCTGAGTTCGGATCGCACAAAATGGGGTTTGAGCCTGTTGGCATGGAGGACCCGTAGAGGGTTCCGGGCAGTCTCCATGTCGATTAAATAGGTGACGGGCCCCTTGCGTTCGATCACCTTGAAGGGTCCGGACCATTTGTCTTGGAGTGCACAGGGTTCAACCGGGGACATCACCCAGACCCGTTGTCCCGGTTCGAACTCAATGGAGGATGCGTGCTGATCGTACCATCTCTTCATGTCCTCCTGACTGGCCTCGAGATTGGCTTTGGCGGTTTCTCGGAACCGCCGGGTCTGGTTGCGAAGAGCCAGGAGATACCTGTAGATGTCCGGGGGAGTCTTCTGGGGAGGCTGCTCCCAACCTTCCTTGACTAGGCTGAGGGGGCCCCGGACGGGGTGCCCATACAGGAGTTCAAATGGGCTGAAGCCGAGTGATTTCTGCGGGACCTCCCGATAGGCAAACAGGAGGCATGGAAGTAGCACGTCCCACTGGCGTCGAAGGGGTTCCTCTAGGCCCATAATCATTCCCTTGAGAGTGCGGTTGAACCTCTCGACCAGTCCGTTTCCTTGCGGGTGATAGGGGGTCGTGAATTTGTAGGTGACCCCGCATTGTTGCCAGAGAGACTTCATATATCTGGAGATAAAGTTCGTGCCCCTGTCGCTGACGACCTCCCGGGGGAACCCCACCCGGGAGAAGATCCCCATCAGGGCTCGGCCCACCACGGGGGCCGTCACAGTCCGAAGAGGGATGGCCTCGGGATAGCGGGTGGCGTGGTCTACTAGGACCAGGATGAACCGGTGTCCTTGGGCTGTTCGGGGGTCGAGGGGCCCCACAATGTCTATTCCCACTCGTTCGAACGGGGTGGTGACGACAGGAAAGGGTTGTAAAGGGGCTTTGATTTTTCGGCCACTTTTTCCGCTGGCCTGGCAGGTGGGGCAGGCCCTGTAGTGGTTGGTGACATCCTTTCGCATTTGGGGCCAGTAAAAATGGGTCACCAGGCGGTCGTAGGTTTTATCCTGTCCCAGGTGTCCGGCAAGGGGGACATCGTGGGCTAAGTTCAGGAGAAAGTCTCGGAAGCGAAGGGGCACCACCAGTACCCGACTGGCGCCTAGCTCTGCAATTTTCTGCTCGCTGTAGAGCAGGTCTTGGTCCCAGTAGATCCAGTGGGCCCCCGAGGTATCTCCTGTGCTCTGGGCCAGGGCTTGCTGTCGGAGTCCTTCGAGAGAGGGACATGTTTTCTGTTCGGCCCGGAATTGTTCCTGAGTGGGGCCTCCCTCCTGACGCCATTGTGCCAGGTCAGGGACGTCCCGAAGCTGGTCGGATCCTTCTTCTGTTTGGGTCGAGGGACTGGCTTCTGGGGCGGCCTCCTCTGGGATGAGCGCGGGAGGAGGTTCCGGCCACTCGGGCTCTTCTAGACTGGGGACCGCGCGGGCGGTCATGGACCGGGTCGTGATGCAGACCCATTCGGGAAGGCCGAGCATCCCCAGGTGTTCTCTTCGTTCGACGGCTGCCCAGGGAGAACTTTCGAGGTCGTTTCCTAGGAGGCAATCCACGGGGGCATCATCGCGGACAGTCACCTTTAACATCCCGGATACTCCTCCCCACTCGAAGGGGACGCAGGCCATGCGACACAGACTTTCTGAGTTGTCTGCTGATCGGACAGGGCAAAGAATGTTCGGCAGGATTTGGTCTGGGGTGACAAGGTGGCATCGGACCGCAGTTACACTGGCCCCGGTGTCGCGGAGGGCTTCCGCCCGGCGGCCATTAATGTTGACCCACTGGCTGTACTTCTGCGTGTTGGCGGGAAGGGGGGCCCGCGGAATCATCTCTCTCTCCCCCAAGCAGACCAGCGCCAGGGCGGCTGGTGCCCACTCAGAGGGGTCGGTCTCGTACTCTTCTTGGTCTTCCGGGATTAGTTCTTCCCCTAGGGCGGCCGCTGCGACCTGGCGGGGGGTAGTGTTCGGATTCTTTGGGCAGTTGGGATCACTGGCGTAGTGGCCGGGTCGCTGGCATCTGTGGCACATAACGTTGGCCCGGAAACCGGCCCGGATGGCCGGGCTCCCTCGGCCGACCGGGGTCGAGGGGCTGCTTGTGGGCGACAAGGGGCCGGGGTCTCTCCCCCAACCCGGGCCCCCTCCTCCTCCTCCCCGGGGGCGATGGGGCCCTGGGTATGGTCTGGATGATTCGCTGGGTCCGTTCCGGCCAACTCGGGTGCTTTCCCACCGGTCGGCTTCGGCGGCGAGTTGTCGAGGTTCGGTTAGTTTACTGTCCAAGAGGTGTTGCCGGAGTTCCACGAAGCAGTTGGTGCTCCCATACGATAAGGTCGAAAAGTTGTTCGTAGGTGGTCACTTTGTTGCCCTTGATCCACCCCTCGAAGGCTCGACTAAAGAAGTTCACGTACTCCACCCAAGTCGTACCCGGAATCCGTTTGCAGTCGCGGAACCGCTGGCGGTACATCTCGGGGGTGAGCCCGTATCGAGTGAGGAGGGCGGCCTTCATGTGGTCGTAGGATGTCATCAGATGGTCCGGGAGTTGCAGCAGGGCGTCCCGCCCTTCGTTGACAAATCTCCCCCATAACCCGGCTCCCCAGTCGCTCCGTGGAATCCGGTGGGAGGTCATGGCCACCTCATAAGCTTTAAACCACTGCTGTATGTCATCGTTCTTGTGGTATTCCCGGATGACATCTTTGGGGATGTGAACCTTGGGCTCGGTAGAGGCAGGCAGGGTCGGTCGTTCGGGGAACCCGAGTTCTTTATTCTGTTTCTGGATTTCCAGTTCCTTGAGGTTGCGCTCATGTTCGTACGCTAGTTTCTTTTCCTCTAGCTCTCTCTGTCTTTGCTTCTCTTCTCGCTCCTCTCGGAGCCGTAAGTGTTCCAGCGTTATTTTTTGTTCCGCCAGTTTGAGTTCTCCATCCAAGCGAAGTCGGGCCAGTTCTAATTCGTGGAGTCTGCTTTTTTCTCTTTCTTGGATCTCTTCCAGGGAGAGACCCGCTCTTCTTTCTTCAATTGGTGCGGGGCTCGTCTCGGTTGTTCGTGTTCGGGGTACGGCCGTACCTGTTTCTGCCCAAGCTTCTAGGGCTCGTTTGAAGTCTTCCTTTGTGCTCAGACCTGTGGTTGGAAGGCCAAGTTCTATGCAATATTGCTTCAGTTCCCGGTGGTTGTAGTCTTCCAATTTTTCCATCTGGAATTTTTCCGTTGTTCCGCTCTCTGTTGTCATGGTGGTTGTGTGTCGTGGGGAGAGTGACTCTCTGTACTATTATGCGTAAGTTCGGATCGCGCCGCTGGCCACCAATGTTAGACGGGGACCCTGAGGGTCGGCCGACTACTGAGGGAGAGGTCCCTGATGAGGACCGTCTCCGGCGATTGTACAGATATGTCACCTCCCTCCCCACAAACAGCCACCACACCAGGTTGAGTTCAATACTTTTATATAAGATTTGTAGGGCAAGGATATTGGCGATACAGGGGATCTCGGACCCGAGGGTCCTCTCACTTCTAGTCTCTGTAGGGGAAAGGGGGTAGCGGGACAGTCTTGGTACCGGGTCGGTACAGGAGGTGGTAAGAGGCGAGCTCACAATCCTCGAGCTGGAGAGTTGGCAGGTCGGGCCGCGGCAGCGCCAGCAGGCCAAGGCGATGGTTTCACGAGGCAGAGGGCCGCGGCAGCGCCAGCTGGCCAAAACAATGGTTTCACGAGGCAGAGGGCCGCGGCAGCGCCAGCAGGCCAAGACGATGGTTTCACGAGGCAGAGGGCCGCGGCAGCGCCAGCTGGCCAAGACGAGGGTTTCACGAGGCAGAGGGCCGCGGCAGCGCCAGCAGGCCAGTCACGGATGAGTTCTTCTCGGGTCTCTCGACTCCAGGATACAACTGCCTTCCTGGTCTGGCCCTGCCCCAGTTATAGGTCTGGTCCCCTTTGATGTCCGGACCCTCGCGCCTGGGGGCCGGGAGGTCCGGGATGAGGGAGTCCAGACACCCAGCAGGGGGGTGGAGCCAGCGCCCAGGGCGGCCTGGGGTGATCGACACCTGGCGGAGGAGAGCCGTTGACGATTCCTTCTCCCATTGACTCGCCAAGTGGTCACTCTGCCTCCTGGGAGGAGGGTGGTGCCTCGATGTCGGGGCCGGCCGGGCCCAGGGTTAGGGTCGAGTTGAGGCCACGCGGCCTCGTGCTGTAGTACCCCAAAATGGCGGCTGGGCCGAGGCCGGGGTGCGGATGGTGACCCGGGCCAGCTGGGTCCGGAGCTGGTGTCTTGTGGTGGAGGGACTGCATGTTACTTCGGGTGGTCGCCGGGGACTCTGGTTGGGGATTCAGGGAGAGCCAGGGTCCGGGCCCCGTTGCGGGGAGGGGGGACAGCCCGACCATGCGGCCTGTCCAACATGGTTTATCTCACTCGCCTGCTCATGATTCAACAGCTTTCCTCCCTATTCCTTTGTATATAACTTGCCAGGAGCAGTTCAGTCTCTTGGTGTGTTTTTTTATTGGGTGATGTATTCATCCATTGCTTGCTATGTAGCACCTTCAGGCAGCTACCACAGTTCTTGTCAGGGTGAAACACAAGCAAATCCCCAAATTAACCTGTGCTTAACTCTCTGGTAGCTTGGCAGAAAAGCAGTCAGGTTTAACTTAGAGACAATGTGTAAAGTATTTATGCAGCACTTCAAACAGTAATAAAATGAAAACACACAACAAAAATCACCAAGTAGAATTAAAAGAATTATCTGAGACTAACACAACAAAAATCCAATCAGTAGAACCAGAGATATGCAATTTTAAATATTTCAGGTATGTAAAGTGCCCAAAATCACAAAGCACCACTTGGGGCTATCTGGTCATGCGAAACTGGGTAAAAGTCATAGGTTTAGGCTGACCATGATGGAGTTTAGGTGGGATACAGGGAGCTGGTTAGTCCAGCTGAAAGAATTACTTTCAAAAGTCCAGCGCGAAGAGTTTCATTCATGGTGTACGGGACAGTAAGTAGCACGGAGAGCATCGCGGATGGTCATCGGTGTAGTGTCAAGAGCACGGCGGGAGTTGTGGACCATCATCGTTGTAGTGCGAAGATCCTGTCTGGCATCATGGACAGTCATTGCTGGAGATTTGCGTTTACGCTCACCATGGGCTGTTGATGCTATAGCACACAGTGTACATTTCACGTTGCCGTGAATCGCTGGCAGTTGCTGTGGCATGCAAGGTTGGGGTCACCAGTGCTTCACGCGGGTGGACGGCACAGGTGGTAATATCTTGGGTCAAAAGGCCTGTTCGTGGTCACAAACAGCCCAAAATCTCAGGGTGTCTCCTTTTCTTCGGGAGAGAGCTCAATTGATTGTACACCAAAGGTCCAGGAAATGAGGGGCACCTGTTGTGGATTAGGAACTCACTCCAGCAGTGGCCAGCAGGGCTCAGGCAGGTTCAGTTGCAGGTCCCAACAACAGGCCCATAGAGTAAATCAGCTGGGCTGATGCAGAGAGGTCTTTGGACCTTGTTATGACCCTGTAGCTCAGAACACATCAGTTAGCTGACCCTTTGAGTCACTTCAGCACTTGGCCTCCTTAGTCTTGATCGCCACTGCCTCACTGCTACTGTTCAGCTGCCATGGCTCCCCTAGTCGGGTGACTGCACCGCAGTCCCCGAGCCCTCCTATTCGGTCCTGCTGTGGGGACCTTGCCTGTAATCATATTTACTTTTACTTTATTTATCATACTGATTCTTTAGGATTTCTACTTTTATTTAATGGCTTAGGTGCACATGCATCAATACAGGCAATTGCGATTCCTTATTTGCGGTTATTTTGGAATCGCAATTGCCTAGGCATGTAGGAATCGCAAAAAAAATTGTGATTCTTACACATTCCTTAATTGTGACTCACAAATTGTGTGTCACAATTAAGTAACAGCTTTCCTAAATGCCTATAGGAATGAATGGGAAGTGAATGCACAATTTGTGAGTACCCAATAGGTACCCGCAAATTGTGCAATCAATTTTAAGGGTGCCAAAAGGACACCCTGTTGCACCCCTGAAATTTCCAATTTATCACATGTTGTGCAGCATGTGAGTGTGTAACTTGGAACTTTGAAAAATGCACTTTAGTGCATTTTTCAAAGTTTTCGCAAATTACCATCAACATGAAATTGAAGGTAATTTGCGATTCCTATTTGCGAAATCGCAATTTTTGGTTATTTAATGCATTGCAGTTAAGAAATCGCAATTTCCGATTCCTTAAATGCAATCGTAATTTAAGTAATCGCCAATTTAGCAATTACTTAAATTGCGACTTTTGTATTTGGAATGATGCATCCCAAAGCAAAAATACCGCTGGTAAAGGGGCAGATTCTGCAAATCTGCCCGTTTGCGATCGTTATTTTCATTGATGCATGTGGCCCTTAGTGATTCTTCTTTCTGTAAATCAGTAGTTTCCCTATTGTTTGTGTTTGCTGCGGTTGTTGCCGATTTTCCCACAATTTTTCTTCACTCCCTGCTTTCGATCCTCCCCGCCAGACCCTTCCACCTCCCAGCGCTACTTTTGGAGGCCGCTGCACTGCCGCACGCAGCAGGCGCACTGCCGGTTCACCAAAGGCGTGCAAAAGGCAAGCCTATCTGCGCCTGTCCGCGTCTGGACCACACCCAGCACCTGGAACCCTGGCTCCCCTCCATCCACCGCTACTCCAGAGATGAACTCACCACCCTGGACTTTAGTTTCCATAGCAAGAACAGCTGCTGCACCCTGCCTCGCTCCTCAACAGTACCCTTCACTGCTGCTTCTCCTGTAACACCAACACAGCAATGCACCCTACCTCCGCCACCCCACCGGCTACGACCTCCCCATGCCAACTCCACTGCCTCCTGCTCAACATTTGGTCCCTCTGCAAGCATGCACCTGAGATATGGGACACCATCACCACCCTCACTCCCGGCATCGTCTTCCTCACAGAAACCTGTTTCAACGCCACTTTCACTCTGACATCGCCATCGCAACACCCACTGGCTACAAGATTATTCAGTGCAACTGCATCAACAAATACGAAGGTGGAATCACCATCATCCACAAAGAATCCATCCACTACTCTACCAAGATGGATGACCACTCAACTATCATGGAACAACTTCATATCCGGCTCAAACTAGATGACAAAAAAACATTAAAGGCCCCTTTGCTTACAGACCACTAGGAACCCGCCCCTGTTTCTGTGACTCCATCCCGAATTTCATCGCCCCCGAAGCCAATGATATCAAACATTACATCTTCCTTGGAGACCTCAATTTTCACCTCAGCGATGTCAACTCCACCAACCATATGCATCCAAGAGGACGCCCTCAAAGGGATCACATCCTTCCTATCGTATAGGACCCAAAGAGTCCTCCTTTTGTCTTTCCCCTCTAAACCCAAGAACATCATCTGCGGCGTCCCTCAAGCTCATCCCTCACCCCTACCCTCTTCAACCCTTAAATGGCCTCCTTGCCCAACATCGCCAGGAACCATTGACTCAACATCATCTTATATGCCGAGGACACCAAACTCATCGTCTCACTATCCAAAGACCCATCCACCACGATGGTCAACTTTTACTTCCACTTACATGACCAGCATTGCCAACTGGATGCCTCAGACTCAGATACAACTGAAGTCATGATCTTTGAAAGCACCATATCACCATGGTACAACTCCTGATGGCCCGCCATCCTGGGACCACCCCCTTCAACAGTAACGTCCAAGCCTAAAACCTCAGTATTCTCTTGGGCAACAACTTACCCAGATCAACACAAACTCCTCTGCCTGCTTCCTCACCCTCCGCATGCTACACAAAATCTTCAAGTGGCTCTTGGTTTTCACCAGACGCACCATACCACAAGCCCTCGTTTCCAGCCTCCTATGTACACCAGAATCACATCAAACCTGACAAAGAGACCACAAATCATACAGAACTCAGCAGATAGACTCATCTTGAACCTCCCAGAAGGACCCACATTAACTCCCTACCTGAGGAAAGTCCACTGGCTACCCATCCACAAAAGATGCCAATTCAAGATGCTGACCCACACCTACAAAGCCCTTCACAACCAAGGACCAGCTCACCTCAACCATCGCCTCAGCTTTTACCTCCTCTCCAGACCCCTGCGCTCCACCTCCCTCACTCTCGCCCATAACCCCACATCCGCTGCTACAAAATTGGAGAATACTCCTTCTCCTACCTTGCAGAGAAATCCTGCAAAGCCTTCCCATCCACCTCAGAACAGCACCCTCCCGCCAGGAATTCAGAAGGAAGCTCAAGACCTGACTCTCACTGAACTACCAAGCAGTGGGACCCAGCACCTGGACACCCTTGCAGGTAACTGATGTGCTATACAAATCCTGATTGATTAGTTGATTTAGCCTGGGGTGAAGGATTCAGGTCCAGTCTCCATTCTCATCAAGTAGGCAGCAGGGCAGCAGGGTAGCAATCCTTCTCGTAGCAGAGCAGCACAGCAGTTCTTCTTCTGTAGTATACGCAGGTCAAGGAGTATACTGAAGAGTAAGCCTCTCCACTGGAACTCCGCAAAGTGCAAAAAAAACTGCGCGAGCAACAGAGTGTGTTAGATAAATGCTGTTCACTGTGATTTTCACTGCCAGGTGCTTGTCCTCACTGTGCAATCATCGCGAACAGCACCATGCACAGCGCAAGCAGGCGCTGCTTCCTTTCTGCTGCTTGTGTAGATTTTTACTCGAGCAGCAGCTTTCTCAACGCGAACGGACGGTTTCTCAACGCGAGTGGTCGCAAGCATACGTGATCACTCGCAATGAGAAATCTGACCTCCCGCGTTGAGAAATCTCGCTGGGAGGTTTATTTCCCATGCTCGCACTCCCTAACTTGATGCTGACGATCACTAGGGAGGAAAAATGTCACCGGGGTTGGATTTTCCTTGCTTGCCAACTTGACATAGACGAAAGCGAGTAAGAAAAAAACTCCATTCTGCTACGCAAAGCAGAGTTTTTCGGAACTTCGTGAGCTCCGCGTAACGAGGAGTGTGGAAAATTCCGCAAACTCCATGAACAGAGCAGAGTTCACCGCCCTGACTTACTGAAGAGTTGGGTCTGCGGTTCCACTATTTATACGTGGTGCCCACTTTTAAGTAAATATTTCTATAGAATTCTCTTTGAAGTCCTTGATGTTTTTTTGCCTCCCCTGCCCTGGCTCCAAGCTGGCTGCATGAACAATGGGTGACAAGTCCTTTGCAGGAAGGCAGGGCACAGCCTATTCAGTTGCAAGTGGGGCTGTGCCAAACTCTACCTCTCCCCAATATGCTGCTAGTTGATGGCCCATCCAGGCACACCTAATTACTCCATTGTGTAAGCAGTAACAGGCTCCAGGCACCACATGCCGTTGACAAGTTAATGCCAACTTTCGAAAAGTGGCATGTTCAGAATTGTGACTTAAAATCCGACTTTAACATTAACAAGGATTTTTACTTAAAATTCCATAGACACCAAACTCAACATTTCCATCTGCTCTCAATTGAAAGTTATCACTTAATACATGTAATACGGGAACAAAATGTTATCCTATGGAGAGGTAGGCCTTATAGTAGTGAAAAACAAATTTAGGAGTTTTTTACTACCAGGACATGTAAAACTTAAAAGTACATGTCAAATTTTTAAATACACTACACATATGATTGTAAAGGGATGTTTGGCTCTGGGAGCAGGTTTAACTTGCCTGGTCGAAATGGTCGTTTAAAACTGCACCAAGCAGGCTGCACTGGCAGGTCTGAGACATGTTTAAAAGGCTATTTAAGTTGGTGCGCAAACAGCGGTCAAGGCCCAGTAGTAGCATTTAATTTACAGGTCCTGGGTACATGTAGTTCCACTTTACTAGGGACCTAAAGGTAAATTAAATGTGCCAATTGGGTGTAAGCCAAGTTTACCATGTTTAAAGGAGCGAGCACAAACACGTTAGCACTGATTAACAGTGACAAAGTGCACAAAGTCCCAATAGCCAACACAAAACAAGTTCGGAAAACATGAGAGTGAAGGCAAAACGTTTGGAGATGACCCTGCAGAAAGGGCCAAGTCCAATACTCCTTTTTACCACAAGCTCAAGAGTAAAGCTAAGTTTAATATTGATGGCCTAACTGTCATATGACATTTTAGCAGAGGCAGTACACTCACCAATCCAGAGGTAGATAATCTACCAAATTTAAACAAGTTCACTATCGTGGAAAACATTACCCCCATCCCCCGCCCTGAAACAGCTCCTATGAACATATTGGAGGTGTTTTGTGGGCAAAATAATTAAAGTGAGTAGATGCACCATGCCACGCTTGCATGGTGGAACTGTCATCACTTATGTTTATTCTGGAGATAGCCCTCCAAAATTGAGGGTCCTTTTCAAACATTAATACTACTAATGCTAAATTAAAAACCAATAAGTGCCAGGGCCCGCTTTTTTCTTCAGGGCCAACACTGGGGCACCCACTGCCATTGCTGCATCATTTATAGCCATATTTGATGCCCGCAGCATAGATTGTCTGTTCATGGATTGTGCAAGCCATGCATGCGAGGAAAAACCGGGATAAGTCAAAATAAGCTATTTCCAAACCTAATTTGTCATGCAGGATATGCTGAGAAATGCAAACAATGATTGACAGGAATATGGTGATTATCAGTGGCTGTGTAGTTTGCAATATTTACACACATCACCCTTATTTGTTTTAATATGGTATGTGCAATGAATGAACGAAGGGGCTCCAGACCATCCCATTCTGGCCGCTCCTCTGCATTCTTGCTTTTTTTGTGAGAAATGGAGCATGCATCTTTGTAATGCTGATCTGGCCAATTTATGTTCAGTTGCTCATAAATATGCCCACTCCATCAAGAATTTAGCACTGCATGGTTTTTCACCAGATTTTTGATCTTTTTATGAATTTGTTTGTTACTATTATGAATGCGGCGCATGTGCTTGGTCCCTGTAAGCATAAGTTTAAAACTGGTTCACCCAATTATCTTCTTTATTTTTCTAGTCAGGCCATGGTAAGTTGGTGCAGGAAACACACCAGTAGCATGGAAGTTAAATGTCACATGTATTTACACCTTTAACATGTATGCTAAAATAATCATGGCATCAGCTTCACCATAGTCTCCTGGCTTACTAAAGCTTTAAAGCCTCACGGTAACACACAGTATAGAAGAGTACTGTGTCATTGTCATCTTGAGGCTTTGGGGAAACAGATGACTTTCGATAAGACTGTTGCGGCTTGATTGATTTAATTAGTTATGAATTGTTCACTCATGATATAGTATCTTAGAGGTAGTTAACCTTCTTCCATCCTAGGTTATCGGCTTCCAGTGGTGTGGAAACTTTCAAGCTGTGGTAATGATGTCTCTTTCCCATTATCACATTCCCAATAGGTGGTGTTACCGGCTGGAGCCCCAGGGAAACGAAAAGTACAGGTAAGTGTTCTATTCTAGAAAGTATGTGCTGCTTCCTCCCTCGTTCTTCTCTATTTCTCTTTTCTATTTCTTCCTTCTCTCTGTTTCTTTTCCTCTCTCTTTTACCTTGGTTGCTTTCTCTTTCTTGTATCTCTGGGTGAATTTTCTCTTTCCTCAGTTCTTTGCTTCCAATGGGCATTCTAATATTTAGCCAACTATTCAGCGTTTCAGGTGGACGCTGATTTCTTTATTGCTATCTTGCATCAGAGACTTTATTCTGGCATCGCTCTCACCTCAAACAAAATAGTTTTTGAAAAGAAAACTTATGACAGGTTGAAAAAAAAAAACCAAGCAAAACTGCTTTTCTGTTGGAGAGTTTTCCTCACCGTTTCGGTTTTTTAAGGATCCCTGCATATCTCAGGCAAACTCTACTTTTGTTAGGAAAACTTAAAATAAGTAACCTCTCTTAGAAGTTGCCTTCACTTCCTACCACCCGTCTTGCCTGTGCAAAGCACGCTCCTCCTGGATCGTGGCAGGACTGAGGGCTGATCACAGATAGTGCCTTCAACCTTTGCTTTGCAGGATTCAGGCCTCTCCTCTCAGTCTTCCTAGGCAGTAGGCGTTTCTCCCCTCAGCACGTCTTTCTGAGTCCTCATGTCTTTGCCTCATGGGTGTTTCAATTCCTGTTCAACTCCTGGCTCCTCCCTCGTCACCTCCTCCTAATTTCTCTCCTCTCCTCCTTCTTTGCTGTCATTGTCTCTATCAGTTCCTCTCTGAAAAAATAATAGTTGCGGGGAAAAATATATAGATCTATATCCATATTTATTCATATGTTCAAAAAGGCTGCTCTTCGCTTTCACTATCTTCAGCAAAGCAGACGAGGACCACAAGGTAGGTGCTTAAGATGATTTAATGTCAGCCATATATTCATATGTATGCACTACAAAGATATCATGATTTGGAGCTGCAAAGGCTTCCAAATCTGACCTTGCCTGGACAAGCTTCAACAGTTGTTCAGAACCAACACATGGTCACTTTGCTTGTCCTGACCACATGTCAGTTTGATTATCTGGTGGTTCATTTTACTTACACAGAATGTCTGTAGTATAATAGGCACAGTGCTGAACCTGCACATCTGTTTATAATTGGCATGGTGCTGAGCTTGCATATCCTTGTTAGCCACATTCGGGACGGTTTCTTACTCTAGGTCTGCTGACATCACCAAATGTATATAGGACCCAGAAATCAGTCACTCAGGAACTAAGCAGGCTGAAAGCACCAGTTGGTGACCTGACTTCTTCCTTGCTGATCAGCAAGCATGCATGGGTACCAATAAATACATTTCATTCTCTTTATGGGCAAACTGCTGTGTCTGGTGAGTTTGATTAATTTGCTCCTGGGAGGGTGAAAATTATTTCTCTAACAATAATCCTCTCTTTGTTTCTATTTTCCTTTCCTGGATTTGTCCTTCTTCTCTGCTAACCCTCTCTTTCCTTTGTTTTTGCAGAGTCTAAGGGTAGCATGGACCAGAGGGGCAGTTTTGGTAAGTCTTCTGTATCGTCCCTGGGGTTGTGACAAGCATGTAGAAAAACCTACATTTATACATTATATATTTCACCCCTAAGTATACCTGACATACTACAGGGTAGGAAAATGATGTCGTTACAGGGAGCAGCAGCAACATCTTGGTTTCACTGTACAGCTAAAAAGTTTCTGCAAAGTATCATGGGCCCAATTCACAACTTTGTGACATTTGGTATTCACAAAGGGCATTTACTACATGTATATGTCCTTTGTGAATACCAAAAGTTGAACTTTATGAATGAATGAATGAATGAATGAATGAATGAATGAATGAATGAAAGGCATTTTTATACCGCGCAAAACTTAGCCCCAAGGGGCATCAAGGCGCAATACAGTCAACATAAAAGTCCAAACTACCAAGTAACTAGAATAAAACGCCACTGGAAATGCATAGTCTAATATGCTTGAGAGAAAAACCAGGTCTTCAAAAGTTTTTTTAATATTACCAAGGAAGATTGACTGGTGAGCTCGAGGGGGAGGGAGTTCCACAGTTTTGGAGCCAAGACAGAAAGGCTCTACCCCCCATCTTACTTTTGCAAACCTAGGAGCCACAAGCCTATTCTTCGAAGATGAACGAAGAGTTCTGGTGGGAGTGTAGGCACACAAAAGCGATCTAGTACCTTCAGATCCTGAGCCATGGATGGCACCATGGGCCAGACACAGAATTTTAAAAGAGATCCTAGATGGAATCGGCAACCAGTGAAGATCTCTTCTGGCCATTGTTGCAGACGCTCTCCTAGGAAGGCTTAAAACCAACCTGGCAGCCGCATTTTGCACCATTTGGAGGCGATGGATAGACCCTTTATTGATGCCACCATAGAGGGCAATACAATAATCCAGCCTCGATAGTACTAAACCAGCTGTTACTTGTTTCCGAGCTGCCAGGGACAGGTAGGGGGCAATTTTCTTTAGAATTCTGATAATGCCACAGCAAGTTGACACTGTCCTATTTACCTGACGATCGAAAGAGAGGGCCAGATCAATTTGTACGCCAAGATTTTTGGCAATAGCAGTAGGGGTAGGGCAGTCTCCCAAGGACGAGGGCCACCAGTCCTTAGACCAGAGATCTTGGCTCCCTCCGAAAACCATGACCTCGGTTTTTTCACCGTTAAGATTTAGAAAATTACGCGCCATCCACTGCGAGACTGCCTCCATGCAAGCTCTAAACTTGGATGCAATCTCGCAGGGTGGCTGGGTGATGGATACCAAGATCTGTGTGTCATCGGCATACAATAGCACATCCAGGCCAAAGGATCTAACCACCTTTGCAAGTGGGGTAACATAGATGTTAAATAGTAGAGGGCTCAACGAGGAGCCCTGGGGGACCCCACATTGCACCTTTTGAGGGTCGGAAAGGAAGTTGCCCATTTTGACTCTCTGCTCCCTATGATGGAGAAAGGAGGAGAGTAAACTAAGGGCAGAGCCTCCTAATCCGATGTCCTTGAGCCTAGAGATCAGTATTGACCGGGACAAGATGTCAAATGCTGCTGTGAGATCTAATAACACAAGCAGCGAAGGGTGTCCCTTGTCAACCTCAGATCGAATTTTATTTGTCACAACAGTGAGAGCAGACTCAGTGCTGTGGGCTGATCGAAAGCCATGTTGGGAGCTATCAAGTATGTTGGAGTTTTCGATGAAAGCTGACAGATTTTGGTTTATATAAGATTCCAAGATCTTGGCTGGGGCCTGGAGCAAGGAGATGGGACGATAATTCTTCAGGATTACTGGATCTAGGGAGGGTTTTTTAAGCAGAGGCCTGACAATGGCGGTCTTCCAAGGAGATGGAAAGATACCCTCTCGGATCGCTAGGTTCATAACTTCCAGTAAAGGGGGAAGCACAGACCTTCTGCAAGTTTTCAAAATCTTTAGTGGACATGGGTCAAGAGGCGAGCAGGACTTGGTAGAATCAAGTAAAAGATTAAGATCTTCCGGAGACATCAGGGGAAAACATGTAAACGACGGTTTAAACAAAACATCAGTCTTATCATTTATAGCAGTGGTAGAAGAAGAAAAGCTTACTGGTTTAGCATTTAGTTCTTGATTTCTAATTTCAAGCGCACTGTAAATGTCAGCAATCTTATCGTGAAAGAAACTCGCAAAATTATTGCAGAGTTCCTGAGTTTCAATGATAGGGTCGGCCGATCTAGGTGCCGAAAGAGAGTTGATAATATTAAAAAGGTCTCTAGGAGATTTTAAAGAAGTTGTTAGGTTAGTGAAATAATGTCTTTTTTCTTCTATTATCGCCTTCTTATAGTCTCTAAGAAGAGATTTATGCAGGGCTTTTCCCCGTAAGTCAGGGTGGGCAGTCCAGGACCTTTCTTGTTTCCGACATTTTTGACGCATAGTTTTTAGGCCGTCTGAAAACCAAGGTTGAGAGGGGCTCTTTCGGGCTGAATAATATCGTTTAGCCGGGGCAAGAGAGTCTTTAGCACTAACCAGGGCACTAGAAAGATCAGAAGCCGCCCTATTTGAATCCTCCAGAGAGGGGCATCTGAGATCATTCATAAAAGGTGAAAGAGTATTGTCATTTATTGCTTTATAGTTCCTTCTAGTGGACCAAACACTACTCTTCAATTTATTACCTAGGTTAGAGTTTGCTTTAACCCCTTCCACGCTCATGACGAGCTGGGCTCGTCATGATGTAGCCTCCTGCTACGCTCATGACGAGCCCAGCTCGTCATGTAACATGTGTTTTTGTTGATTCCAGCACACAGCGGGAAAATGCATAGCATCGATGTGGTTAAAATGAAAGGGGATTGCCAAATGGTCAGACCAGGAAAGGGGAATAGGGGTGCCAGTCATAAGTCTAGCATCATTTGAAAAAATGCCATCCAACGTATGGGAGGCTAGATGTGTGGGACCATTAACCAATTGGTCAAGTCCGCATGCGGCTAAGCCATCTACAAGTGCTAACGTATCCTTAGAATCTGTGGCCTCTAAGTGAAAATTAAAATCGCCCAGAATAGTGAAGTGGGGCCTGTCAACATATGGCTCAATAAGTTTAAGAATTTCATAGGGGAAAGTCGTTTTAGGGCCTGGGGGTCTATAGCAAAGGATGCCAGAAAAAGAATCAGAAGAAAGAAAATTAATAGAAAAATACAGTGCCTCAAACGTATCTGAGGGCAAAGAAAGAGGCTTGGTACAGCAAGTAAAATTGTCCCTAAACAGGATTCCTAACTGACTTTCGGTATTCACAAAGGGCATTTACGAGTGGTAAATGCCTTTTGTAAATACCAAAAAGTGGTAAAGTTAGACTTTTGTCTCAGTTTACCTTTGTGAATCGGGCCCTGTGATTATGACTAAAAGTTATATTTTTATAACTTTTTCTAGCAAGAGCCTAGGAAAATATTTCGAAGCTCCTTTATGATGCTCCTCAACAATTTAGTTCAGTGGTAAATGTAGATGTATGATACCTGTGTTAGAAAGGTAACTTCTAAAAATAATGCCCTGTGCTGCCTGAGAACCTTAACATGGGTTAACTTGCTATGGTTCCTTTTTTTCTCCATCATCAGTATTTAGCAGCAGCTGGCATAGACAGATATGGATGTAAGGTAGTCTGTTAAGCAGTTCAATGCAAATACTTGAGAGGAGGCAAAAGGACACACAACAGCCAATAGCATTAAGTGGGAGATACATACGCCACTAGCTGACCTAAAGCGTAATAGAAAAAGTATCAAGCCAGTAGCTGAAAGAAGAATGCCAGTAGGTGAAAGGGGCAGACCCAAGGCCCTCTCCACGTATATTGTTAGCAATAGGCCTTTTTTGACAGCTTTCATGTCAAAATCAGACCTAGAAAGAACACACTGAGAATGACTCACCATATCACTGCTTGGGTTAACATTTTGCAGACCTGCGGTCATGTGTGAAGGAAGTTACCCGTTTAGTGTCACCAGGGTCACTAATGACCACCTTTCAGCCTTCCATACCAAATGAAGAGTCAGTGAGACAGTAGTAAATACAAACCAATAACTGTTTATTCAAATTACACTTTGAGCAGAGCCCAGTCTGCCAAATTGCTAGGAGTGCTGCAGAGGGACTGAAATCAACAAGTATAAAGATACATTATGTGCGTTTCGGAACTGGGCTAAAACAAGCCCATAGTGGCATTTTCCAGGCAGGTGCTGCAAAGCAACGAAATACAAAAGAAAACGTTCTCAGCACTTATATCTTACACAAAGTTGCAAAGTCCAAGGTTGTTCCAGTAGGACCCGTTACCAGACAAGTGGGAGAGGACCTCTATCTAGTAAGAAAGGTATGCACTAATAAGAACAGTCTATTTATTAGTGAAGGAAAACCCAACCTTAGAGAAACAGAACCTAACAGAGGCCATTTCTCAGAAATAGTGAAGGATTGGTTCTGATCATGATTAAAATGGCACCTGAAATAGAAAATGGTGCCGTGAATGCTAACATAGAGCAATGTGAAAGTATAAAAGTTTCTATTTTAACATGTGGATATATTATTCATGTTGGTAAAAAAAAAATTCATGCAAACCCTATACACTGTCATGCAAGACTTTAAAATATCTTGAGAGGCTCTCTCGGGCAACATTCCAATAGTAATTGATAAGAACTGGTTTATGAAGGAGTTGTGGAATATGCACTTGTGAACCTCTGACCCCCGTCTGAGGTCTGCTCCTAAGCAGCTCCACTGTGCTCCGCAGCTCCTCCTTGACCTGATCTGCTGCGATCGGGTCTCGAGCCGAGTCCGCTGTGGGACTGTAGCTTCGTTCCTGTCGGTTGTTATTTATCTCTGCCCTTCCTCCCACTGTGTTTTAGCCACTGTATGGTACTGCTAATTCTTGCCCCTTTTTGCCCCCTCACTACTGCAGCCTCTGCTTCTGCCATTCCGGCCGTTCTTTTCCCGCCGTTCCCACCCGTGCTCCCACCTCCCAGCTTCACGTCCCTCCCCCTCCCCTACGCATGGCAGCCGTTGCGCGGTCACGCCGCTGGCGCGACAAAGGCGTGCCAAAGACAAGCCCGTCCGTGCCTGGACCTCGCCCAGTGCCAGCCCCCTTGGACACCGCGACCTTCACAACACCCTATGCCATTACGACGCAAGCACCCTCCACGCACTCAACACCTGCTGAAATACCACCTGCTTCCAGACCACCCCGATGCTCACCCATGGACCTTTCACCTGCCGAAACTGCAGCTACACCAGCCAATGCACACCGGCCCATCCCAAGAATGCAAGCCACAAACACCTCAGCTGCATGCTACTCAACACCCGCTCAGTCCACAACCTTGCCATCGAACTCTGGGACCTGCTCGACTCCACCGCCCCGGACATCGCCTTCCTGGCCTGGATGAACACCTCCTTGGCACCTGACATAGCTTTAGCCGTCCCAGACGGCTAAAGGATAACACCCAGGGGCCGAAACAACAACAAACCAGGAGGAGGAATCGCCATCATCCACAGGGACACCTTCAGAATCTCAACCAACACCGAAGACACCATCAGCACAGCAGAACACCTACACGTCCAGATCCACGTCGATCACAACACCACCCTCAGAGGAACCCTTGTCTACAGACCACCGGGACCCCGACCCCAATTCAGCGAATCCATTGCCCACCTCATCAGCCCACACTCCCCCGCCTCCACAGACTGCATCCTCCTCGGAGACCTGAACGTCCACCTCGAGAACGCCAGCAACAGCAACTCCACAACGCTGATCGCCAACCTCACCAACCTCGGACTCAAACAACTCGTCACAACGCACACCCACTCCACCGGACACACGCTCGACCCCATCTTCTTTGCCAGCAACCACTTCACCTTCAGTCACACCACTGAACTCCACTGGACCGACCACCACTGCATCCACTTCTACTTCGAGAAACACACCGCACACAACCTAACGCAACGTATCCCACACCGCAACTGGAAAAAAGTCAACGAAGACCAACTCATCATCACACTCGCCCGGGACCCTCCACCCGAACCTTCGGAGACCAAGCAGCAGCCCACAACTTCAGATAATGGATCGATGACTGTGCCAACACCCTCGCGCTGATTGGGAAACCCTCCAACAGGCGCACCAACATGAGAGCCATCTGGTTCAAAGCTGACCTCCAGAACTCCAACTCCACCTGAAGAAGACTCGAGAAGTAGTGGCGCAATGACCAGACACCAGATAACAACGCAGCCCTCTTAAATGCCAGACGCAAACACTACCAACTCATCTGAGCTGACAAAAGAACCTCCTTCAAGGAACGCATCGACAACAACTCACATAACAGCAAAGAGCTCTTCAACATCGTGAAAGAACTCGCCACCCCAACCTCCAGCTCTAATGACGTCCCGCCGTCACAAGAACTCTGCGGCTCCCTGGCTTTCTTCTTCCACCGCAAGATTGCAGACATCCACAACAGCTTGACACCCAGATGCCGACAACAGACACCAACACCCCTGACTCAACACCCACCAAACACACTGACCTTCTGCTCTCCTGGCACAACATCAACGACAAAGACACCGTCAAAATCATGAACACCATCCACTCCAGCTCCCCATCCGACCCCTGCCCCACCACATCTTCAACAAGGCAATCTCCGTCATCACACCCTAAATCCAAAAGATCATCAACAGCTCCTTTGAGACTACCACCTTCGTAGGGAGCTGGAAACACGCCGAGATCAACAACCTACGCAAGAAACCCAAGGCGGACCCAAAGGACCTTAAAAACTTCCGACCCATCTCCCTGCTCCCGTTCCTGGCAAAAGTCATTGAGAAGACCGCCAACAGACAACTGACCCACTTCTTGGAGGAAAGCAACTTCCTGGACTCCCCCCAATCTGGCTTCCGCAGCAATCACGGACCGATACCAGCCCTCATCGTCGCCACCGATGACATCAGGTACCATACTGGACAAAGGTGAAACCACGGCCCTCATCCTCCTGGACCTCTCGGCCACCTTCAACACCATCTGCCACCACACCCTGCGCACATGCCTCCATGGCACAGGGATCCAAGGCAAATCCCGGACTGGATCACCTCCTTCCTCACCGGCAGAACCAAGAGAGTATGCCTCCCCCTTTCTTATCCGAAGCCACCAAGATCACCTACAGCGTACCCCAGGCTTATCTCTCAGCCCGACCCTTTTCCACATCTACATGGCACCGCTCGCCAACACTGTCCGTGCACACCACCTCAACATCGTCTCATAAGCTGACGACACCCAGTTGATCCTCTCCCTCACCAAGGACCTGGCCCCGCCAAATCCAACCTCCAAGAGGGAATGAAGGTCATCACAGACTGGATGAATTCTAGCCAGCTGAAACTGAACTCAGACAAGACGGAGGTCCTCATCCTCGCCTCCACACCCTCCACATGGGATGACTCCTGGTGGCCAGCCATGCTAGGAGCGGCCTGACACCCACCAACCACGCACACTACCTGGGGTTCATTCTTGACTCAAAGCTCTCTATGACCCAGCATGTCAACACCATCTCGTCATCCCGCTTCAACACCCTCTGCATCCGCCGCAAGATCTACAGATGGATCCCCACAGAAACCAGAAAAAACGATCACCCACGCACTCGTCAGCAGCAGGCTGGACTACGGCAACACCCTCTACGCAGGAGCCACGGCTACACTCCAGAAGAGAATCCAACGCATACAAAACGCCTCTGCACGACTCACCCTTGGACTACCCCGGTCACAGCCACATCACCACCCAGCTGAGAGATCTGCATTGGCTCGCGGTCAGAAAGAGGATCACCTTCAAGCTCCTTATCCATGCTCACAGAGCACTCCACAACGCCGGACCAGCATACCTCAACAAACGACGTCCTTCTACACCCCGAACCGCCAGCTCCGCTCTGCCCAACTCGCCCTCGCCAATGTCCCTCGCATCCACCGAACGACCAACTGCGGCAGATCTTTCTCCCACCTCGCTGCCAAGACATGGAACACCCTCCCCGCCCACTTGCGTCTGACCCAGGACCTGCTGATGTTCAGGAGACTCCTCAAGACCTGGCTATTTGACCAGTAGCTGCTTCCCGCCCCCCTCAGCATCTCGAGACCCTCACGGTGGAGTAGCGCGCTCTATAAATTGATTGACTGATTGATTGATTGACTGATTGATTTAAACAGATGACTCATTAGCTTACCACTGTAAAGTTTGAGTTAATTCCTGTGGTGACCTGATATTGGTTTGCCTTACAAAAATCTAACTAGTTTGTAGATATTCACACAAATTATTTTTTGAATGGTGACAGCAATCTACACACTGTCTCCCACGGCACCATCTTCTCAAGACTCCACAAGAAGGACCCACCCTAAGATGGCTTGCCTCGTTCCTCTCTGACAGAACCCAATGAGTCCAACTCCACCATAGACCTTTGAACCCAAGAACCTGGTTTGTGGAGTCCCTCAACAGTCATCGCTGAGCCCTACCGTCTTCAAATTCTACATGGCACCACTTGCCCATGTCATAAGATCCCACAAAATCAACATTGTCTCCTACGCAGACAACACTTAGCTCATTCTCTCCCTCACAGACAACAACCACACCTCCACGACCAACTTCACAACCCGCATGCCAAGCGTGGCAAACTAGATGAAACAGAACTGCCTAAAACTCAACAATGACAAAATGGATGTCCTGGCTTTTGGGCACAGGAGTGCCCACAGGGATTCCTCTGGTGGTCAATTGAAGTAGAACACATGCCCACCCCATAGACCATGGCAGAAAACTTGGAATCATCTTGGATGACCGATTCTTGATGAACAAGCAGGTGAATTTGTAGCCTATTCCTGCTTCTTCATCCTACGTATGCACTGCAAGATATTCAAATGGTTACCCACAAACATCAGATGCACGGTCATCCAGGCCTTCCTTACCATCAGACTGAACTATGGCAAAGCACACTATGCTGGTATCTTGAACAAACTCATACAAAGACTCTAGATTACCCAGATTGCTGCTGCCAGACTCAATTTGGACATCCCCCGCAGCGCACACCCCACACCTCCCTCAGAGAGCTATACTCACTACCTATCCAGAAGAGATGCCAATTCAAACTACTTATCCATGCCTACAAAGCCCCCCCATAACGTCGGACCTGCCTACCTCAACCACTGCCTTAATTTCCACCTTCCAGCTAGGCATTTGCGCTCAGCCACACTCTGTCTTGCACAGATACCATGCATCTGCAGAAGCACACTGGAGGACACCCTTTTGCCTACATTTCTACGAAAACCTGTAACAACCTTCCCCATCACATCAGTACCTCCCCAAGTCTACTAGGGTTTCTCAAAAAAACAAAGACTTAGGGGTCCATCAGGATGTCGGGCGGATTGCCTCCGCCAGGATGGCAGTGTCCACCGCCACCCTGGCGAAGGCAATCCGCCCGACAACCACTCACGTTTTCCCCTCCGCTAGATTAGGATGGCGGAGGGGACAGTGGCGGATGGAAAGACCGTCCGCCGCTTTACCACCACTGTCGCAAGGCGACCGCAGCGGTAATAGATTAATATGGTGGCGGTGTCCAATGGACAGCGCCAGACAACCACTCACGTTTTCCCCTCCGCCAGATTAGGATGGCGGAGGGGACAGCGGTGGACGGAAAGACCGTCCGCCGCTTTACCGCCGCAGTCGCCTTGCGACCGCTGCGGTAATAGATTAATATGGTGGCGGTGTCCAATGGACACCGCCAGACATATTACGATGGCACAATGTAGGGGCCTTTCCGCGGCGGCAATGCCGCCATGGAAAGGCAGGCGGTGATTGCTGCGGGGGCCCCCTGCAGGGCCCCCAGATTGCCGCCACTGTCGGGGGGCACACATTTACATATGCAAAGCGGCAGGCACCGCGCGGTGCCTGCCGCTTTGCATATGTAAATGTGTCAACTTATGTTTTGCATTGTGGCGGGCGGTACAGAGAGCACCGCCCGCCACAATGTAAAACATATAGGATGTGCCCGCCACTATGGCGGGCACATCCTAATAACCACAACGGGACCACCGCCCTTGTGGCGGGCGGTCCTGATCTCCGTTAGGGTGGCGGGCGGACAAAGTCCGCCCGCCATCCTAATGGCCCCCTTAGTTGTTCAACTAGGAGCTTAAATCGGGCAAACATCTTGCTCTTGCACCTGGATACCCCTTCGGGTGATAAGTGCGCTATGCAAAACCTCATAACATAAAATCAGCAAATAAGAGGAGAGGACACTGGCTTGTGGACAGTTAATGCATTGCGATGTAGTATATTTAGTGTTTTTTAAACCGGTGAGTCTTCACCTATTTCCGAAATCGGATTTTATTTTCATGGTGTCTCCTATTTTTAGGTTTATCATCTAATGTGCTATTTGCGGAAGCAGGTTTCCTGTAAGGTTTACTCGTTTGCCATTTTACAGGAAGTAAGCCTTTAGTCTTGGAAAGTAATGTCTGCTTTGCTAGAGTCGAAGGTAAGCTCTCCGCTTATACTGTTATTATGTAGGAAATTATGATGACATAACGTGTATTTGTGAAGTGCACACCACCCCTGGGTCTCTTGGTGCTGAAATAACCAATGTTTATTGTTATCCAACTCAATGGCACTTATCTTTCTCAGCCATAGAATGATGAAAGGCTGAGTGGATCAAGGCTGTGACAATACGGCCAAACAATAATTCGAGGAGTGGTTACGTTCGTACACTGAGCCACCAGAGCCGCCTTGATGTTCCCACTGCACTTTCTCTTGTTCACAAATGAATTATTCCTCAAATGGCGATTAAACATAATGTAGATGTGCAGTTGGCATTCCACATCACTCGCTGCATTACAAGATTTAAAAAGAAGACAGATGTCTGTTAGTTTTGGGTTTGAATTCAATACTGCAGTTTCCCATCGGAAAATAAACAGCACAATCCCAGACAACAAGCCTATTGTTTGCGGTGCTTTACTGCGATTCAGGGTGGTCTCTGTCTCTTTTCACAGCACATTTTGAATTCAAATTATGATTCTCAAGATGGCATGTCTAGATGCTCAAATTGATCTTGGATTACTTTTAATCATCAAGGCTACTTTTGTTACAGCAATTCATAACGAACCAATCAGGGGTAATCCATTACATATTGCAGTTCACCACATACAATGTATGCCGAGAGAATAGGTTGCAAGATTATTGACAGCTCCTGCATAAATACATAGCTACACTAACTGAAGGAATACCTACCGCGGCATTCACATGTTTGCAGAACTCTTTGCATGCAACATTGTGGTTGCACATTGAATACAAATATTTTCAAATGTGCAAGCCACCGAATTCTGAAAAGGGGGATTACAATTTGGAGCAGGCTAGACTAGTTCCAGGGCATAAGGATTGCAGAGTCGGTCTTCCATTGAATAGTTAGGAGTGCCCAGCTTCTTCACATTCAGTAGTCTTCTGTTGGAGGACGGCTGCCTGTTGAAACAAGTGGGCTTGCTGCTACCACAATGTGGATGTCCAATTTGACATAATATATATAATGCTGACAGTATATTAATGAAAAACGACATTTCTGGAAGTGCAGCAATAATCAGTCTTGTCAAAAATGTTTGCGAGGCCTGGGGCAAAAACATAATGTGGGGCCCACTGAACTGTTGTGTTTTTGTCCCATTCCATAAATACCTGTTTCCATGTATTAAAATAAATCTAGCCAATGTACAGAGAAAACATGTTATCTCGTGCCACATAGTGGTATGGCCATATAACCTGCTTCATGATTAATTAAGGTGGCAGGATTCCTTTAATTTGCAAATCTTTAAATACATTTTGCTGAAGGAAAGGGGGACCTTTGAAAGTGTTGGGTCAGGGCGTAATGCCATCTCTGCCCATCCTTGACATGGCCTTGCCAATAATGTCAGTGAGGCTGCACTTTTGCTCATCCTGGCTCCACAGTGGGGAGCAAAATTAAGCACTTGTCAAGAGTGATATGCGTCTTGGAACCATTTTTAGATTGAGGGTGCTTTAAACCACACAATGTAAACCAGCAAACACTAGCATCAAGTAATGTGAGGATAGAGTTGTTGTGCCCTCGTCAAAGGCTAGATTATCGATCCTATGAAAATAGACACCTGTGTGCTTTACACATGGACTTTGGGAATCTACAAGTGGATGTGAGATTCCTGGGTTCAATATTGTGTCTTTAGTGAATGAGGTATACGGCAAAATAGTGTGGCAACAACATTCCTACCTACTCCCCCAAACCCACCTTCCTCGACTATTGTGAGCTACCGAGATTGGTGCAAGAGCATCTACAGATGTGTTTGGATAATGTGTCCATTGAATTTAAGAAAGTTTGTACACAACAAAATGGTATGACTTGTGCTTCTGCCAAATTTGCCAATAATCTGAGACAAACCTCGTAGAAGTCTAAAAAATGAAACATCTTCATATGAAACATAAACTTTATCTCTTAATTGAACTTTGGCAGCATCAAGTTAAGACAATCACTGTCACACTTTTATGCTGACTGATGTAGCACCTTACACAAAGGTAAATTGAAGGTTGTAAAGTAAATTTGAAGAAGTGCTGCTTTTAGCTGGAAATGTAGCAGATAACATGATAACATGTTGTTTGATATATCATCAATGATGTCATTTAACATTTCATGAGTGACATATGAGAGGTCATAATCAGTGAATTGCTGAGGCACAAGCTATAGTTAGATCAGTGAATTTTAACATGAGAATTTAAGTGTTTTATTGGTTATTGTAAATATATATTGTTTTTACTATAACGTACATTTAACCCATGGTTTATTCAGTGAATTTCAGTTTTCTTTAACGTAAGCTAAGATCTTATTACCATACCTAACAATAACATCCTCGTCTATATATATGTATAGTATGTAATATATATATATATATATATATATATATATATATATATATATATATATATATATATATATATATGTATAGTATGTAATATATATATATATATATATATATATATATATATATATTTCTTCGAATCTTCACGTCCTCGTGTTTGTCGACGGAAGTCACGGCACCACAACAGTAAATTAATTTACATTTTGTTTATTTTGAATACACCATGTGCAAAAAGTGCAAAATGGACGGCCTACGCGTTTCGACTGCAATCAGTCTTCAACTGGACCATAGAGTCCTGGCTGTCTAGACGTTTTTTTAAAGTGCTTAGTGCTCAATACCATCATTTGTTTCCATGATTAAAACAACTAGACTACCGACTTCATTCACAATTTGGGCCACAGTTGATCGCCATTTTCTACATAACTTTATCTTTGTTTGCATTTTTACTGTATATTGTAAAGTACTTTTTTTCATATGCATACAGCTACATCGATAAAGTGCAAAGTGCAAATTCAAATCACCAAGATGTTTAAAGTCAAAAGGGGAGGAGGAATAAAAATGTATAAAGCTGTACATTTTTAAAAGAAGGGGGAGATATTGTGCAAAAAAGTTTTGTACAAAAAATGGCCGAGTCCTCGAACAGGATTTAATCAGTCACTGGAGTCCATTTTTAATTTCAGGTTTTTTTGCAATCATATGTTCTTTTCATACTCCTTTCAGTAGATATTTCTGTAAAGTACTTGATCCATATCATATCTGTTTGAACATTTCCTGTCAGAGCCATGATTGTATGCCATATTTACATTCGTTTTCCCTAATGTACAATTTTAATTCTACATCCTGCATCTTCCCTTATTTTGTCCTTGTCTTCATCTTTTTTTTCTTTTCCTTTCCTTATGCACATGTGATACTGCTATCATGCCGATGGAGTTCGATTTTGCAATTTGAGAAGGTTTATCTAACATTACATTATATACATCTTATTTACACAGAGATGGATATCCAGATTTTGATTGTGATTTATTTCATTATCAAATTTTTAGTTGTGTACATATAGTTCGGCATCCAGATTATGTCCATGTGGATGTTCCGTGCCCATTCCAAGGATCATTCGGCTTTCCATTTTCCTCAATTTCAAGGTACGATCCCCCCTCTTTCAGCCAATTTCACAAGTCTGATCCCAGAGTCTGAGGATTTCTGACAGATCCATAAAATTAATTTAAAAAAAGAAAGACTTGGTGAATTGCATTTTTGGAAAGACTACACAAGTTACCTTACCTTCATTTTAACTAATGGGCCAAATCGTTGTACAATTTATATTTTAAAGAACAGTAAATTTGCTAAATAAAATAAATATTACATGGATATTATAGTTAGGTAATAGCATTAAAAGCCGTAGAAATTCACAGAAAAATACTAAGATGACAGGAACATTATAGTTAGGAAATACATTTTAACAAGCCATAGAAATTCACTGAAAAAACAAAGGTACAGGAACGTTATAATGAGGTTCAGATTTTACATACACAAAATTATAGAAATTCAGCAGTTATAATTATCTCAAGTAACTATAAATCATGCCTTAGGTAAAGGTAAGGTAACTTTCACTCGTGCCCTGGATATGCACTGTTAAGTACCCCACGTATTACATCACTCATTCCATCTTCTATGACATCATGGATAATATCACTGCAACATCCTGTAACTAAGTGACTCTATCCGTAACAAAAGTGAACACTGCCTAATAAATAAACATTATTCCACATTATATTAAAGAAATGCCGCAATACGGCGCATTGTTGTTTTCCCAATATAATTTCCATAGCCTAGTACACCCTCCTCCCAACATGAGTGAAACCCTGAGACTGCGGGGGCTCGATATAATTTCCACAGCCTACTGCACCCCCCTCCCAACATGAGTGAAGCCCCGGGAATGCAGGGGCCCCAGCGAGCCCCTGCTATTATTTTTTTAATAAATACCCCTGGGACCTATTTCCACAGCCTACTGAACCCCCCTCTCAAAATAACTGAAGCCCCGGGACTGCGGAGGCCCCAGCGATCACCCCGCTATTATGTTTTTTAACAAATACTCCCAAGACCTAGCCCACTCAGGGGCCTCATTAAAATAAAATGCGAGAACTCGCGATCCCTTCACCAATAGCACCCAATTTTTTTTTAATGCTTTTTGGGACCCCCTGAGCAGGCCTAGTGGGTCAGGGTGTTTCTACCCTGTCCCCTTCTCTTGTTTTATACCTTTGTTTCTCCGTTTTCAGGTGACTCGCTTCTACCGAGCCACAAGATGGCTGCCAACACTTCCTGGTTTGGAGTGCTGGCAGCCAATCACAGTGAAGCTCGCGCACGGGACTTAGGCTCCACCCAGATATTGAAACTTTTATTTTTCAAATTCCTTAGCAACTACTGAACAGATTTACACCATTTAAAGAAAAGGTTGCTTTCTGAACCAAGCTCTACCTTCCTTCCAAATTTGGGGTAATTCCATTCAGCAGTTCGAGCCATAGCTCTTTGCAAAATTTCCTGTGGAAATTAACATGGAAAAAATGACTTTTGGGACCCCCCTTTTTCTCAGCCCCCGGCATGTCAAATCACCCTAACCTTTCAGGACAGGAGCTGACCTAGATAGACATAATTTTGGGAGAATTTCAGGAAGATTAGTCAAAAGACGCCAAAGTTATTAGCAAATCAAAAAATGCTTTTCCTATGGAAACTAGGTTCTAACTATAGCTACCTACTGGCGACTTCCAGTAGGTTATTTATATATATATATATATATATATGTATTCTCGCTCAGCTCCCTTTGCTTCGTCAAAAGAATGGACCGCATTTTGTGGTTCAAGTAAGTACGACTTTAACCTTGTATTTCAAACAGAAAACAGGACGCGTTTCGGCATTGCGCCTTCTTCCAACTGTTACTGCACAATATGTTATTTGATTTTTTAAATAAAGTTTCACTTGAATTCTTCAAAATACGTAATTTCCTTTTTACATAATCAACATAAAAGATGTACTTCAGTTCATTTACTTTTGGAGCGGCCATCTTGGAGTGTACCTTATCTCTTTACATTTTCACTCCCTACCAATAATGACTGTCTTGAACAAAAATTAAGTCCTGGATGGGCATTGATATGCATGATTTAAACAAATTAATTACTGTAGAATACATGTTCCTTACTGATTACTCTCAACAATCAACAATTCTCAAATTCATTGTTTATATACATGTTCGAATTCCTAGAAATTAATATCACTTTATGTACAAGAATGCTACTCATCCAATTGCAACAAATATTTGAAATCTACAGAATATGAATCAAATATGCAAAGTGCTCAGTGGGCTACAGTGTAGCTAGTGGTAATCTTATGTCATTAGAGGAGGAGAAGGAAACAAAGGAAAAGAAAACAATGTGTTCATTTATTTTCCTAAATGTACAGATAGTTCTTCTTCTGTATTGAGGCCTTGCAGAGATATGGTTTGAAGATCTATAATAAATCTTGATTCCAGTCTCTGTAATTGAGTCTCCCTGTCTCCTCCCTGATCTTTCATGGGAACCTGATCTAAGGAAAAGAACCGTAGGAGATTACGATCACTCTTGTGTTCCCGAGCGAAGTGCCTCGCAACAGGGTAGTTTGGGTCAATATGCTGAATGGCTCTAGCATGTTCGAGTATTCTTCTTTACACTGGGTGTATCGTGCTGCCGATATCATGAGACTTACATCGACACTCAAGGCAATATACGCAATATGGGGTAGTGCAGGTTAGGAATTTATTGATTTTCCTAGTAATAGATGTACCTGGTTTTTCATAGGTAGTAATCTTAGTACTTATTTTACCCGCTTAACAGTGTTGACATGGAAAAAAATCCAGTCAAATTGCCTAATCAAGGTGTCCTAGTAACTGAATCAAAGTGGCTGTGTACCAGAAGGTCTCTTAATGATCGATTTATCGTATATGTAATTTTTGGGTAACTAGATATCTCACTTCCAATTATTCCATCTGCTTTTAAAATGTTCCAATTGCAAGATATAGTTTGTTGAATTTTTGCGGATCTTGAAAAAGTTGTGATGAATCGAGGGGTATTGTCATCCTTGCTGCTTGGTTTACTTTTCTCTTTTAGCAGACTTTGTATCTGAATTTTATGAGCCTTATCATAGGCTTGTTTTAAATATTGATCCAAGTACCCCCTTGCTCTAATCTCATTATTGACTCTTGAGCCGCTACCTCAAAGTCTTTTTCAAATGTACAATTCCTCTTAAGATGTAGTAATTCCCCTTATGGGATACTACTCTTGAGAGGATTTGGATGGCAGCTGTTGGCTTCCAAAGTAGAATTCCTTGCTGTAATTTTGCGGAATAATGAGGTACAGATTTTTCCGCCCTTAATAAAGACTTTGAGATCTAAAAAGTCTACCTCTGTGTCACTAATGTTGCCACTAAAATGCAGATTGACAGTGTTGTTATTAAGGTGTCTGATGTAATATTCAGCTTCAGTTTTGGGGCCTTTCCAGAAAATGAAAAGGTCATCAATATATCGGTGCCACTCGATTATTGAGGAGACCCAATGTTGTTCTCATCGGCCCAGGCCGACGAACAAGTTCGCGTAGCTGGGGGGGAAGCAGGTTCCCATCACTGTCCCCCTCTTTTGTCTATAGTATTGCTTCTGGAACAAGAAGATATTGTTATTTAGACAGAAAGTCAAAAATTCAATCAACATTACATTATGCCATAAGAACTTCAATGAGCGGGTTTTAAGGAAATATTGCACTGCTTGTATACCATGTTCGTGAGATATGCATGTATATAGCCCTGTAACATCCAAAACAATCATCAACATATCAGATTCCCATACAATATCTGAAATTATTCTAATGAAATCTGTTGTATCTCTTATATAGGAGGGTAAAGTTTGACATGTTCAATCAAAAAGATGTCCAAATATTGAGATATTGTTTCAGTTAGGCTGCTCTTTGATGAGATGAAGGGTCTGCCCGGAGGTAATACTGCATTTTTATGGATTTTGGGCAAATAATAGAACGTTGGTGTAACAGGCTGTTGACATGTCAGAAATTTATGTTCATTAGTATCAAGCATTCCCTGTGATACCCATTTATCGAGCAGTTCATGATACTCGATGATGCTGGTGTTGTACTCATGTTTGCTGATTTTGGTGTAACAGGATGTGTCCTTTAATTGGTGTAGTGCTTCTGTACAGTAGAATTCCCGAGTCATTAAAACAATATTTCCTCCTTTGTCGGATGGTTTGCAAATTTAGGGGCCTATTATGAAAGTCCGCCCGCCATCCTGTCGGACAACGGGACCACCCGCCTTAAGGTCCCGTCCTTGGAATTAGGATGCACCCGCCACGCTGTGCCTGCCATGTTGCACTTTGAAATGCGTGGGGGTACCCCCCATGTGCACCCCCCACCCCCCGGGAGTCCCAGGGGGCCCGCAACGGGCCCCCACAGGGTGTCTCCCCGCATGCCTTTCCATGGCGGCATTGCCGCCACGGAAAGGCATTCCCCAAAGCCCATCCTAATATGGCTGGCGGTGTCTGATAGACACCACCACCATATTAGACCTTTTCCGCCCGGTCGCAAGGCGACCGAGGCGGAAAAGCGGCGGATGGCCTTTCCGTCCGCCACGGACCCCCCAGCCATCCTAATATGGCGGGGGGTCATTTCTGTGCGGATGGCGGGCAGATTGCCCCTGCCAGGCCAGCGGTGGCTACCGCCAGCCTGGCGGGGGCAATCCGTCCGCCATCCTAATGGAGCCCTAAATTAGGATCAGATTTTAGATTTTCCAATGCCGTTCATTGGGCAAATGATAAATTCCACTGTCTTTGGCTGTTGTTCTTCGAACCTTGACTTCTCATTTTGTCCGAGCCAGGTTTGACTGCTTTCTCAAAAACATCAATGGCATCATGTGGCATTATAGGTACAAATCTCGACGGAGGCTTGAACTCAGTCTTTGCTCTTGTTTGTGTGATTCCAAACTGTTCAGCAGTCTCTGCTGTATCCATGGGTTGTTGATTTGGATCACTTATTTGGCTGGCCATGATTTGTAAAAGATTTAGGTCATCCACCTCAAGATTTTGGTGGATTACTGCTTGCCGTGTCCTTATTCCCGATTGTGATGTTTCTGAGTTCATGAAATTTTGGAAGTTTCAATTTGCGGGTGAATAGAAACAATTCTGGTCTGTGTGTACTCAAAATCATGTGATGGACAAAATGTTAGTCCCTTTTTAAGGACTTCTTCTGTTTTCGAACGTTTATATGTAGTCAAATTGACAATCGTTAGATCATCTTAAGAAGTTATCTTCTGTTGCCTCTCTTGCTCCTGGTTTGCGAGGCCATCCCTTGATTTCCTGATGTTGAAAGCTACCTCTTCGCGTCTGTCTTGTCTTTGTCTTTGTTCATATCTCATATGTCAACAACAGGTCATCACCCATCGTTGCTCCACATGTCCTGGGTGCTCTCTCCCGCGGTGGTGAGCCACAAATTATGCATAAACGGCAGTGGCCATTTTTTGTTCGCGCTCCCAA
Organism: Lissotriton helveticus; assembly: GCF_964261635.1. Classification (NCBI taxonomy): domain Eukaryota; kingdom Metazoa; phylum Chordata; class Amphibia; order Caudata; family Salamandridae; genus Lissotriton; species Lissotriton helveticus. The sequence continues at coordinate 1,063,748,728 of NC_136057.1, forward strand.
TGGAAATCACACTCGGGTAAAGTTTTTAAGCAAAGTGTGCTTTATTGTGCAGACCCCCCCCTGCATTGACAGACGCGTTTCGCCTTGCAGCTTTATCAATGTCAGCTTCCCAGTGCAAAACCATCAGTATTTCAACACAGTAAGTCACAAGAGCATTCATTGACATAGAAGATGGACTTATTTACATGATAGCCAAAAGGATTAATGGCGGCCATCTTAGATGATGTTTTTATCAAATACAACTGTGTAATACTGTTGAAAAAGTGAGTAATAAAGTGTCTGTATGTATATATATATTCACTGAAAAAAACATAGATTTCAGGGGCGTTATAGTTAGTTAGACATTTCACTCGTACAAAACCATAGAAATCCCCCCGTTATAGTTAGTTCAGCTAACTACAACTCGCGCGCCCGCAATGCACTGCTGATGACGTCACATATTACATCACTCATGGCATGGTCAGTGACATCACTCATGACATCTCAAATGACATCACTCATGACATCTCAAATAAAATCACTGATGACATCACTGATGACATCATCCAGTGAATGTGTGTTTTTCTGAAAATTAAATATGTTTTATATATGTATATCTCATATATGTATATCTCAAGGTCGATGGAAGAATAAATGGGTATATAAGTTTTTAAATGGATGATTTTTTTTGTAAAATTGATTGTATAACTGACTGATTAAGTGTATCATAGTGAATACATGGGTTAGTGAATAATGTTTGAATATGCAAATATCTGTATCAGTCTCTCACTTTGTGTATAAGTGGCTGCATGGGTTGGTGAGTAGCTACATTAGTGTCTATATGGGTGATTAGTTGGTTTTTCGAGTATCAGTATAAGTGTCTGAGTGTCTGTATGGTTCGGTGCGGGTATTACTTAGTGCATAGATGCATGAATGAGTGACTCACTGTATGTGTTGAAGACAGCAGGTGTGCAGGACTGTATGGGTGGATGTGTGTGTGTCAGTGAGTGAATGACTGTCTCAATAGTGTCTTTATGAGTAACTACATATGTTTTAAACTAGTATATGTGAGTATTGGTGTGTATAAGTGAGTATATGTGAGAGTGGGAGATTGGAAGAGTTCCTGTATAAATAAGTATGTGTTTCTATAAGTCATTGTTTAAGAGAGTAAGTATGTGTAAGTTTCTGTAGAAGTGAGTGTGGTGGTGTGTGTATAACTGTATATGCAAGTAAATGGATATTTGATACTTTGTTTGCATGTGTCACTATGTGTATGAGTAACTCAGTGGATGAGTGGCAGTGTGTAACAGGATGTATATGTGTATGAGTACATGTATGAGTGACTGTATAGGACTGTTGGTGAATGAGCGGATGTGTGTGATCTTGGAATTACTGAATAGGTGTGTTGTAACTGGTATTGGTATGTCCATTGTTTTGAAAATGTTAGTTTCTATTTTTGAGTGTGTGTATCAAAGGTATATTAGAGTGAGAGGAGGTCTGCCACTCTATCACAAGGATGATACCATCAGTGATGTCATTTGAGATGTCATCAGTGATCTCATGAGTGATGTCACTGACCATGTCATGAGTGATGTAATATGTGACGTCATCAGCAGTGCATTGCGGGCGCGCGAGTTATAGTTAGGTGAACTAACTATAACAGGGGAATTTCTATGGTTTTGTACGAGTGAAATGTCCAACTAACTATAACGCCCCTGAAACCTATGGTTTTTTCAGTGAATTTCTAAGTTTTTTTTTAAATGCTAATTTATAACTATAACGTGCCTGAAACGTATGTTTTTTACAGTGAAATTCAAAGGTTTTTTAAATGCTATTTTTTAACTATAACATGCCTGAAACCTATGGATTTTTAAGTGAATTCCTAAGGTTTTTAAATGCTAGTTTCTAACTATGCCTACAGAGGTAGGACATGTGAAAAAAGAAGACAAAGCGCACAGAAAGAAGCAAAAGAAATGCAGAAAGAAGCAACAGAAGTCCTCAAAGACAAAGAAAAGTGCAGGAATACGCATGACGTGCAGAAAGAACAAACAGAGGAGCAGAAAGAGACCTTGTTGAAAAATCATCCTGTACCCTCAACTTTTTCAGATCGGTACTGGTGGTAACTGACTCTGACTAACCAGGCCTAGAGCCAGTGCTATGCTAAAAGACACTTAGAATACAGTGAAAACACCTACATGCACTAGGGAACGCTATGTGTTGGGGAACCCCTGTGATTAGCATGACCCACTCTGTAAGGCCCTAGTACATAATAGGGTAGGGGGATTAAAACTACCTCTAAATCAGAGGTGCGGAAAGGCCCCACCCCCTCCCTTCATCACTGTGCAAACGCTCCCCATGGCGTGTTTTAAGTTGGGGGATTCAGTCCCCTTGCATCCTGAGGATCCCTGGGTTCCAACTAGCCCACCAGGTACCTCCAATAAGCCCCACAGAGCTGCGTTGCAGAGAGGTGTAAAAAGTTAGATGCCAGGACCACCTCTCTGCAACGCAGGCCTCTGGCAGTTACTGGAGGTACCTGGTAGGCTAGTTGGCCCCCAGGGGCCCTCAGGATTGAAGGGGAATGAATTCCCCATCTTAAAACGCGCCACAGGGTGTATTTGCACACATGTCCCATCAGGCCCCGCCCCCTTCCTTTACCACTGTACAAACGCACCCTGTGGCAAATTTTAAGTGTGGGGATTAAGTCACCTTGAATCCTGAGGGTCGCTGGAGTCCAACTAGCCCACCAGGTACCTCCAATAAGCGCCACAAAGCTGCGTTGCAGTAAGGTGTTAAAAGGTGCGTGGCCTGACCACCTCTCTGCAACACAGGCCTCCGGTGCTTTTTTGAGGTACCTGATGGGCTAGTTGGCCACCAGGGGCCCTCAGGATTGAAGGGGAATTAATTCCCAAACTTAAAACGCACCACAGGCCCTCTTTGCATAATGTCACCTCAGGCCCCGCCCCCCCTGCTTCACCACTGTGCAAATGTGCCCGTGGCGCATTTTAAGTTGGGGGATTACGTCCCCTTGAATCCTGAGGGTCCCTGGGGTCTAACTAGCCCACCAGGTACCTCCAGTAAAGGCCACAGAACTGAATGGCAGAGATTTGTAAAATGGGACGTAGCATGGACTACCTCTCTGCAACGCAGGCCTCTGGCACTTTTTGTAGGTACCTGATGGGCTAGTTGGCCCCCAGGGGCACTCAGGGTTGAAGGTGAATTAATTCCCCAACTTAAAACGCGCCACAAGGCGTGTTTGCATACATGTCACCTAAGGCCCCTCCCTTTACCACTGTGCAAACACGCCCGTGGTGCTTTATAAGTTGGGGGATTAAGTACCCTTGAATCCTGAGGGTTCCTGGAGTCCAACTAGCCCACCAAGTACCTCCAGTAAGCGCCACAGAGTTGCATTGCAGAGGTACAAAATGGAGCGTGGCCTGGACCACCTCTCTGTCACTCAGGCCTCTGGTGCTTTGTGGAGGTCCTTGATAGGCTAGTTCACCCCCAGGGCCCTCAGGATTGAAACAGAATTTATTCTCCAAATTAAAATGTGCCACAGGGCGTGTTTGCACACATGTCACCTCAGGCCCCGCCCCCTCCCTTCACCACTGTGTTTTAAGTTGGGGGATTAAGTCCCCTTGAATCCTGAGGGTGCCTGGGGTCCAACTAGCCAACTAGTACAACTAGCCCACCAGGTACCCCCAGTAAGCGCCACAGAGCTGTGTTGCAGAGAGGTGTACACCTCTCTGCAACGCAGCTCCCTGGCGCATACTGGAGATTCCTGGTGGACTAGTTGGTCCCCAAGTGACCTCCAGTATTCAAGGGGAATTACTTCCCCATCTTACAACGCACCAGGGGGCGTGTTTGCAGAGTGCTGCAGGGAGGGGGCGGGCCTCCGGCACGATGCCGATCTTTTTTTAATTAATTTTTTTAAGAAGGGGAGCTGTGTGGTCCCCCTTCCTTTCCTATTTTATTGGTCCTGGGGACCCCATCCCCCAGGGCCTGACCCAATTTCTTTTTTTTAATGGAAGGGAGCCGTATGGCCCCCCTACAGAGGCCATATTCGGCACCGGGGAACCGTATTCGGGGGGATGGCCAGTGTTTTTTTATGTTTTATATCTTTGGAGGGGGCTGCGTGGCCCCCCTCCTCAGGCCCTTGATGGCCCCGGGGGCCCCATCCCCCCGGGGCTGGCCTTTGCGTGTTTTTTTGTTGAAAATGTAAATATTTTAATTAAGGGGGAAGGGGGCTGCGTGGCCCCCCTCCCGGGCCACTTCTGTCCCTGGGGAACCCATCCCCCAGGGCCTGGCCATTGGTTATTTATTTAATTTGAGGAGGGGAGCCGCGTTGCCCCCCTCTTCAGGCCAATTATGGCACCGGGGACCCCAGCCTGCTTTGTTTTTTTAATTTTGTAGGGGAGGGGGGCCGCGTGGCCCCCCTCTCGGGCCACCTCTAGCCCCGGGGACCCCATCCCTCGGGGCTGGCCCTCTACGTTGGGGACCGTGGGGGGAGCCCCAATGCCCCCACGGTTCCTGCCGGCTCCCATTGTCCTGAGGTAGCCGGCATTGCTTTTCCACATGGGGAGCTGTTAAGATGCAGCTCCCCAAGTGGAAAAGCAATCTGGTTTGGTTTTTGGAAGAGAGAGCAGGGAACCTCCTCTCTCTTCCAAAAACCAAACCACAGTTTGCTATGGCTGCTCTTGCCCTGTCATAGCAAACAGCAGTGTCCCGGGGTGGGCACCCGGGACACTGCAGGAGCTGGCCCTGGGGAGTGGCGGTCCGCAGGGCCATCACTGGCTCTAGTAGGGGGCCCCCCTCGCATCCAAACCACAGCCCCGGGGGGGGGTGGTTCCCAGGGCTGGGGGTCCGTAACGGACCCCCAAATTGAAATATTAGTGCCCTGGGGAGGTGGCGGTCCCCGGGGCATGTGGGGGGCTCGAGTCCCCCATACAGGCAAATTATTAAAAAATATAAAAGCCCCGGGTGGCGGTCCCCAAGGCTGCAGGGGGGCTGCATGCCCCCCTGCAACTCTGTAATGAAGCCCCTGTGGGTAGCGGTCCCCAGGGCTGCAGAGGCCCCTGCAGCCCCCTGAATAAATTTTTTGAAATTGCCCCCGGGACCTGGTCCACCAAGGGGCCTCAATTAAATGAAGCGCTTCATTTTTAAAAACAATTTGGGCCGGATTCGCGCAGCCAGTGTGAATTTTGCCAAAATTAAAAAATAAATGCTTTGTGGGATCCCCTGAGTAGGTCTGGGGGTCAGGGTGTTTCTACCCTGACCCCTTTTTTTGTTTTACACGTTTCTTTTTCTCTTTTGTGGTGCCTTGGTTCTACCGATGCACAAGATGGCTGCCAACACTTCCTGGTTTGAAGTGTTGACAGCCAATTAGAATGCAGCTTGTGATCGGCAGAGTGCACGGATCCACCCCGTCTCTATATATTGAGATTTTTATTTTCTCAGCAACTAGTGAACAAATTTACACCATTTAAGAAAAAGAGTTCTTTCTGAGGCAATGGCTACCTTTATGCCACATTTGGTGTAATTCCGTTCAGCAGTTCGAGCTGTAGCCGTGTCTAAAATTTCCTATGGGAATTAACGTGGAGAAAACACATTTTGGGACCCCCCTTTTTTCTCAGCTCCCGCTTGCCAAATCACCCCAAAAAATCCAAGATAGGAGCTGACCAGAGCAGGCCATAAGTTTTGAAAATTTCGCAAACATTTGTCAACCGGCCCCAAAGCTATTGGGAAAACAAAAAATTAGTTTCCTCTGAAAACTAGGTCCTAGCTATAACTACCTGCTGGGGACAGCCAGGAGTCACAATCCTGGCACACCACTTTGCTGATGAGACCTTCCAGGTATGGACCACTCGAAGCGAAGAAATTGTTTTCTCAATAAAGTGCTTTAATAGTACAATTAACAACAAGTCTGAACCAGGCAAATGCCTGCCCTGGTGCATTTCGGGCGTCAAAACGAGGCCTTGAGCACATGACACGCCACCACAATTACAACGTTTAAATAGTGAACATTCCCTCCCCAGGCACGTGACTAACTGGCCCTCATAGATATAGAAAACAGACTGCACTTAAATAATGCTGAATACTTGATACATTTTATGACCATTCACATAATTAAAAATACATCATTACAAAATTACAAGTTGCTCATCACATTAAAACATACAAGTACATCACAAAATCGATACTACTTTGCAATGGACCATTGTGTAATACTTGACCTAGCCCCCTGTGGTAATCCCGAAAATATTACAGAGATGTTATCACAATGTGACAAGGACACAATGGATTGCCAGTGCTGAATTGCAAACCCATATCTAAAAACTTAATGTCTATCTGTATTTCTACATGCCAAACCAGTTCTTCTGGTCTAAAATAATTCATTTAAAAACATGATGTCAATATCACAGGAGGTCATCTGGTATGAACTCATTGTAAACAACTTTATCGTACAATACTTGAACAGCATATAGTAAATATAGGGGCACTACACCGACAGTGTGTTTTCTATCACTCTATGCTATTAGCCAATAATGAGACACATGGGTGCTATTGACCACAAGCACTTGTTTCAAGATTTATCAACTACGGATACCAGTGACAACTAACTTGAGGACGTGTTGCACGGATTCCGTGTCTTGATCGGTAATGAAATTAATGAATTCTGTAAATGTTTCGCTGTTGCATGACAAACAATATACAACCCTCTGGGGTAGCATCTGTGCGGTATGAATATCGCTCAACGTAACATTTTTATTCATGTTCCAATTTAGCCTGTGTACACTACAAGCTAATTGCGATTTTGCAAAAGATAAATATTTTATTTTGAAGAAGGGGTAACTCAGGGAATGACACACTTGTTTATTTTCATTTCTTTGATGTTTCAAAGTCTTTTGTCTATTGCTATTAGCATGCTGCGTCGTGCTTGATACTGTTTCTTTATGTGTTTCTGGCACTCGTGAAGTAGTCATGTGACGAAGACCCCGAGAGAAGTTGAATAGCATCTTTTGTTGTGCCATTAAAACTGAGAACTTGCACCCTTACAACCGGAGTGGCTCGTTTATTCTCACCGATGGAGTGGGGATCCCCTTTTGGATGTTGAAGTTGTGGCATCCGCTTATGAGCTCCAACCCGTCTGGAGGGGCGTTGTTGACCGCCATTCTCCCCTTCTATATATATATATATATATATATGTGATAAAAAGATTTGGTTTTTTTGTGAAAAAAAAACAAAAAATAATATATATATATATATATATATTCGCCAACTATCCCCCACCAAGGGGAACAAACGGGTCGCACACCCAATTTCAGTTCACAAATCTGCTTTATTTTAAATTACAGGGGCTGACAGCGCATTTGATCTACGCGTTTCGGTGTCTCTCCACCTTGCTCACGATCAACGGGTTGCTCCACCCATTGTAATTTTAAATGTTTTCTTCTTTGTGATCATTTCCTGTCACATGTTTCTATTCAAAGGATTCTGGTCCTTGTAGCTTCTTAAAACAAAAGTATGATTTGTTTTTCAAATTTATATTTCTCAATGTTACTGAATCGATCAGCATTATATTCCATGATTATTTACTGCCTTCCAATAGGCTTTGTCAATTATATTTAGAGTGTTGATTCTTTTTTGTATCTTTGTTTGCTGAACGTCAGTTCTACAAGTGTTCATGTTTCAGTTTCTGATAATCTTTACAAGTGGACATATAATTCTTCCGACTGGTTCATACCATGAGGATGCAGCGTTCCCAGGTTAAGAATGAATTTTGATTCTGTTTGCCTCAATTTTCTTTCACGTTCGCCCCCGCGATCTCCTTTTGGGATTGTTTGGATGCCATAAAATCTCATCTTTTGCCAATCTCCCTGATGGAATTGTTCCATATGTTTCGATATGGCATTTGACCGGTCTTTATGTATTGTTGCCCTCATGTGTTGCAGGATTCTGTTTTTTAGTTCCACTGTGGTACTTCCCACATACATCAAGGGGCATGGACATTCCACTATATAGACTGTGAAAGGTGTTTTGCAAGTGATACATTGTCTGATTTGCCATTTCTTTTTGTTTGCTAACATTATCTCTTTTATTGGTTTAGCAATTTGGCACATCTTACACCCATGGCATTTTACGAATCCCTGTCTCTTTTTTTGAAAATGACTGTGTATCATGTGGTCTTTCAAGTTTTTTGCACGTCTGTACGTTATGATTAGGTGATTGCCCATGATCTCTTTGACAGTGCCATCCAATTGGAGTAATTTCCAGTTTTTTCTTAAAATCTTTCCAATTTGGGTGCTTTCTTGGGAGAAGTCCATAATCATTCTGATTTTTCCATGTTCTGATTCTTTATTTTTGTTTTTCCGTTTTAAACATTCTTCACGTGTTTTTTTGTTTGCTCTTTCTAAACTTTTTCTTACTGCTTTAATGGGATATTTTCTCTTCACAAATCTTTCCATTGTATGTTTACTGTTCCTTTGCCATTGTTCTTGTTCACTGCCTATTCGGCGGATCCTTAGAAATTCACCATAAGGTATGCTGTTCAACAATGTTTTTTGGTGAAAACTGGTTGCTTCTAGGGTGGCATTTGTTGAGGTCACTTTTCTATGTAGTGTGGTATGGACTTGAGGATCCTTAAGGTAAATTTCTGTATCTAGAAAAATAATTTTTTCCTTACTGATAGTATATGTAAATTTTAAGTTTGTGTTGCTGTTATTCATTATTTTGAAAAACTCCTCGAATTCACCCTCTGTGCCATCCCAGATTATCAGCAGATCGTCGATAAATCTCTTCCAACTGATGATTTTATTCACCGCTAGTTCATTTGCTGAGTTCCATGCTTTCTCTTGTTCCCACCAACCCATAGTTAAACACTCGTAACTAGGGCTGAAGGAAAATCCCATTGCCGTTCCGCTGCGTTGTCTGAAAATATCCTCACCGAATGTGAAGATATTATCCCCTAGGCAGGTTGAAATCATTTCCAACAACATTTTGTTGTGGCTGCTGTATTCTAGACTTCTCTCCTCCAAGAAGAAATTGCATGCCTGTTTACCCATCTCATTGTCTATACTGGTATATAGACCAATTACATCCATTGCAATAAGGTGATATGAATCTTGCCACGGTGTGTTCTGTAGGATTCGTAAAAGATCACTCGTATCCTGAATGTATGAGTTCAAATTCTCTACAAAAGGTTTAAAAAAATAGTCTATATATTCTGCCATTGGCTCCAATGATGATCCTTTGGCGGATACAATTGGTCTTCCCTGTTTTTTTTTTTGGTCTTTACGTATTTTGGGTAAAAAATACATGGTAGCCATTGTTGGGTGTGTTACCGTTAGAAATGTTTTCTCCGTTTCATCAATAAGGCCATTTGTCACCCATACAGATAGTTTTGTGTCGATTTTGTTCTTTATTTCCATTGTAGGATTTTTCTTCAGTTTTTCATAAAATTGTGTGTCTCTGAGTTGTCGATGGGATTCTATCATGTATGAGCTCCGATCCATGATTATCACATTCCCGCCTTTGTCGGCGATTTTTATTTCAATTTTATCATCCTCCGATAGGTTTTTAAGTGCCACCCGTTCTGCCTTAGTTAAATTATCTTGGTCATGATTCCATATTCCTGATTTATATATATATATATATGGGTTCTGCTTCATTCTTTTGGGAGGAAGCCCACTGCTCCATATTATGTGCCTTGTCAGTGGCACATTTCAAGAACCCCAGCCGCGTCTTGGGTCTGGATTCTACTGGCACCGCTTCACGGCATCACACACGTTCCCAGGAAGGAATATCCAGCACTCGCTTCTGCTTCAGGGGGCCCTCAGCGGTTGAGGAATCCTACCTCTGTTTGGGCACCATGCCCCTGCTACACGGACCCGCTGACTCTAGGGGCTGCGGCGGAGTGAGGGGACCAAAGGGCGGACTCGTTGTTTGTACAGCGGTTGTTTGGTCTAAGTGCCTCCGTGGATATTCCATCCCACGTCTTCCCCATTACACCGGCTCAGGGCGCTCTCATCATTTGGCATCCTGGGAGTTGAAGTCCGGGATTTTCCCTTGTACTTTCACAGGTGCACAGCATTGACTGAGGGGAGGGGCGGACCTGCGCCAGTCTACTACAGGCAACAGGAGCTCACAAACAATTTTAGAATTTCATTTGGTGTTGGGCACTGAAGAAGGCAGTCCTTGCCGAAATGCATTTGCCGCCACCGCCACTGCTGTCAAAACAAAAAAAAAAATTTAAAAAAAGGGTTCAGCTTCATTCTTTTGGGAGGAAGCCCACTGCTCCATATATATATATTAATTTTGTCCATGTATCGCGTTTTTTGTTTGCTTAGAGCTGTTCGTGATATTTGGTCAACAAGGCACTCAATATATTCTTCCCCGTCCAAATACGAAAATCACCAAGCAAAAACATCTGGAGCAAACAGAAATCTGAGAAGTTGTGGCTCGAGGTCCCAAATTTCAAAGAGAAGTCTACCGAAAATCAATCATGGTCTGAAGACGCTCACGGTGTCGAATGCTGTCCCATTTCCCACCCATGTCAAATGCGCCTCTTCTTTTCTCATTTTCAAGAAGAGCCTAGGTAAATCCCCTCTTCGTAGGCATGAAATGCACGGATTTATTCTACTCCATATTTATGGCCTACGAACGACCCTCATGCTTTGGCACAACTTTCTTGCCGCTTAGACTACACGTTCCTGCCAAACTCGAACCGCGTTTAAATTGATCATGCATTCAAATTGTTATAGAGCCATCAAAACTACTGAAGATGTGTTTATTGGTTTGGTTAAGCTTTTCAATAAGTTGACAGCAAGATGCATACACTGAAACTTGTAAAAATTAATGTTGTCACGAGCACTCTGTCAAACTGATCTGCGGTCTAGCTAAAACTATTCATTAAAAAACTGTAAATGAGTTAAAGAAGTACATGAATAAAGAAATACCAGGATGCATTATATTTCAATTGTTTAGATGACTGGGTTACACCCCAACATTATTAAAGCGATCCCAATGATCAAACAAGTTTGTGTAAATATTGTTGCTGCTGTTCTATGAGCCTGCAGCTGAAGAGATGCCGAATAAAATCCATACAATAAATCTGTATTTAATAATGTATTTTTGATCTCTGAGTTTAACCTTGCAGCGTGGGTTTTAAAATGAGTAAAAGCAGCTGCTACTCCAATATTTCTAGGGGACAGAATTTTCACGTTAATTTACCTTTGTTGGAAGCATGTATCCAGAGTTGATTATAGTATATATGTCCGCAAAAAACTGCAGGTTTTCCCGAGGGGTTCCTTTCAGGGTGGCATTGCCTTCCTTTGATCATCATGTGCTTAAGCAGTTCTCAATAAGCTGTCTGAAGAGATGCCTTTAATACTTAATTTGTTTTGATAACATCAAAGATCTGCCACTGGAGGCAATGCAGCCATATGGAAAGATGAATCAGACAGGGAGTGGTATGCACATGTGGCATGACGCATTCTTCAGAATTCTTGAATGGCGAGTGAATGGTTAGCCAATACCGGGGCAAGGAGAACATTGTTTTTATATAGCCAATTCTATTTCCACCAGTCCTTCTCCGATGTTCTCCGTTTTTGATTCGAAAATGTCACACGTGGACTAAATGGGCCCAATGCGGAGGGACTGCAAGGGGGGGTTCATTGCGCACAAGCTCTATTGTTACGATTTTATAAGGTTGTCGCGTGCCACAGAGGTTTTACTCTCTGAACCACGGAGTGTTGAACTCAATATAACCATTCATGCGTCCTCTAACCTTGGAGAACGTCCCTCTGGGCGCAGCAATAGGAATCGCGCAGTTCAAATTAAATCTCCAATGTTTAAATCAAAAACGTAGAATATATTGTTGATTCCGGATTTGTATTCAATCCATGAAAGTATATTCATAATGGTTCAACGATGCTCATTTCATCCTATGGTAACATCTCTCAGAATCTTTATCATTAATCCCAATGCATTTTGGGCGCATTGGAGGCCCTTCATCAGGAAAGTCTAGACAAAAAGAAGAACGTGAACTTATGGGGGACCACATCCTGAAAGATATGGCTCATTCCTCACTTGCCAACATAATACTTGTTCAAATTATATAGGTGTGATGTTATCCAAAGTGAACAATGCCATGCACATTGTTAATGTCTCCAAAAATAGCGTGAAACGCATATCATTAATCACGACCTCGGTGTTGTGCCAAAACGAAAACAATTTTTTTTAAATAGTGCCTATAAGTGTCCAAAAATGTGTGTCAGCCTCATGCGGATAGTTCGACAGTGCAATCATGATTCTAAAAACGGTGGCGTTTGAGATATTAAAGACATTCTCAAGGGCGAAAGCACATCGGGTTTTACAACATCTATAATACGCCGTGAAAGTGAAACGTGATGATTAACATTGCACGGAAACAAGGCATTGCTGAAAACGCGAGATTGTATCATGTGGGTGAACGACCCGTAACAACAAGCATTGGCATAGCCAATAGGTCTCGCCTTTGGGACCTTATAAGTATTTAGTAAAGCAGCACAATATCCTTGGTGCAACAATATCAACTGTTGCATGGGTAAACACTTATAAGATCCCAAAGGCGAGACCTATTGGCTATGAAATGCTGGTTTTTCCTTGCTGTCGCCTGGTGCACTAGCTCACGCTCTCATGTACAGTGGCACCACGAGGATGACTTTCATCTTTTAGCCCTCGCCTAAGCAGCCCCATCTCCCATCCCAAGTAGAACATTTTGCTTCCGTCCGGGGGCTGGGTCCATGGGATGGATGATGTAAACATCACTGAACTTTTCTCGTACCCGTTGTGTGTGTGTGTGTGTTTAGAGAGCCAGGGGGGTGAGGGCTGCAGTGTCAGTTGACTGTCCCAGACAAACAGAGCAGCCTTTAAAATGGTTCTACTTTATTCTTACCAATCGTGATACTGCAAGAAGATGCAATAGCCTATTCTAAAGCGGTGTTGGTCATCTGGTTCTGCTGCACCTCTTAGTTTGATTTACTTTAGTACCTGCAGCACGGCAATATAATATACATTCCACTTTCTATACAACGAGTGGCATGCAGGCTCCGTGCTTCTCTCTTATGGTTCTCCGAGCGGGTTCTTTTTTGTGCTTTTTAGAACAACATAGCCGCTAATAAGTTTTTCAAGCAGCATCTGTCATTTTTAGCACTACTTATACTGTATTTGCACGTTCAATCCACCCTGCCAATGTGACTTAAACACGCATTTGCAATGCAATAGGTCTTGCATTAGACAGAACAACAGAAGTGAGTGGAAGGCAGAATGTCGAGAGGAGGAGAGAAAATAGAGAAATATGAGGTGTTAGTGGGAGAAGAAGGGAGGGGACAGCAAGGCAGAAAGAAGGAAAAATGGAGCACGAGGAGGCTGGAGAGAAATTGTAAAAGGGAATGAAAAGACATAAAAATAACAAGCTGCAAGTTTCCAAACATTAGAAAGAACACAAAGCAACCAGTCACATTTTGTTTAACAGTGGTAGTTGCGCTGGACAATTTTTTAACTGCGTGTACTTGAAGGTTTGCGCTTCTAAATTGGCTTGACCTAAAAAGAGGAGGAGGATGTAAAAACGCGGAGAGAGAAGAAGAAGTGGAAGTAAATGAGGAATAGGTGGAGAAGGGGAAGCAAAGAGACATGATGAAGTGATATGCAGAAAGATGGAGCAATACAAGTGATAGTGGAGAAAGCAGGGCAGCGAGATGAAGGGGAGAAGGGAGATTAGTCCAGAGATTATTGTTAAACTGTGACATGGAGGCAAAAGCAGTTAATAAAAAGAGAGCGCATTACAGGCCACAAACAGCTTTAAATTACTCTGCGTATTGCTAGGCACGAGCAGGCAGGAGAGGTGTGTGGGGAACGAGAAGGGGTGGCGGGGTGTGAGGGAGAGGGCAGGGGAAGGAGCGGGGGAGACAGGAAGGGAAATGTATTGGTACGGAGGAGGGGGAGAATGGGGGAGGAGAAGAAAAGGCCGAGAAGAGAGAAGTGGGGAGAGAGGGTCAGAAAATGAAGGTGCACAGCAGGGAGCTGAGAGGACGTGGGTGGGTGGGCAGCGGAGAGAAGGCAAGTGTGTTTCCGAGTGACCCCAAACGCGACGCGTCACTTCGGGTTAGTTGCCAAGACACCAAAACCACTTTTGTGTGTATGGTGACAAATACTGAAAGGCTGTGGATGAACAACAGGCGAGGAGGCTGCACTGCCCACTCCTACCACCTCCGCAGCAAATATATCTCCTGTGTCCATCCATGTCACGGAAGGGGCTGGCCGCGCTCCAGCCATGAAATTACTGTCAGGGGCACAAAAGAAACAAGTATTTCCTAATTCTGAATAGGAACAACAAACAGGCGCCCGCTGTGTTTACGGGGGTTGGTGACAGGGGAGAGGCAGATGTGTAACACATCGCTGCTTCAGAGAAGGCACGCCAGCGGCCAGTGGGAGCTAATGAGCTAACGAGACAGCCCCGTGATTGTGGTCTTTATGTAATCCAGCCAGCTAGGGTGAACATTTGTACCGTCAGGGCCTGCAGCGAGCGGCAGGGGAGTGCCTACAATTAAAGGCGGATTGCCACCCGAGTCAGCGTTTATTCGGAGCAAGCAGCAATTTTTCGAGGCAGGATAAACAAATACAGATAACTAGGCAGAACGCAAAAATGGAATCGAGTAGCAATGGAAACCGAAATGAAAGACCAAGGCTGGAAAAATAGCTGTATGATTGCGACGGATCACAAGGAAACTCAGCAGCAAGGTCTGTTGCTAGCCACGGCATACTGATCCCACAGCGAAGAAATACACTTAAGCTCAGAGGAGGAGCACAGGGGCAAAGAATACACAAGGTTCTAGCAATCTGGAAACTACCAGGAGAACAAGGAAGCAAAAGACACAAAACAGGAAAGCCTCGAACACTAGTGCACACGGGAGAGAAGAGTACACAAGGCAACAAGTAGAAACACGAGAGACGGCCTGCGGCCGTCAAAGTGAAAGTACGGCCGGCGGAGGAGAAATGCGACACGGCGGGCAGGGGAGGGGGCGGAGCGGGGAGAGCGGCATGAGGGTGTGAAGCAGCAGGGGCCTGAGACGAGGCCGCCTTGCCTTTGATGTGGTAATGCGAGGCAAGCGGCTGGTGGCATTGTGCACGCGCTTTCACGTGCACTGGAAGAAATCGCCTGGGAATCGCCTGATCTCGGTAAGCTCTGTTTAAGCCGCAATAGATCGAGCTCCCGCTCTCAATGCGCATGCGCATTGAGATAGGTCGCTCGACCTAAAAAGGTGACTAGCAATCTCCATTTATTCATACTCAAACACCCGTATCATACCTTCCAAAAGTGTAACGCGTCTACGCGACGTGTTTCAAGTGTTCGGCATTAGGTTGTGCCGTGTTGCCACCATCTCTATTACTAGTAGGTTAAAAACAGTGACAATGGACTAGCGGTTGAGTGGTGAACACTGGACCGCTCGCGAGTAATGAAAGGCTTCCGAGAATCGGTGTCATGATGTAATAAGTACATTTAAAGGTGTACGCTAGTGAAGCAAGCAAAAAAATTAAGTGAAAAAATGAGAAGATAGGAAGATTGGTACATTAAAAGACGATGTGCCTAGAGAAACAAGTAAAAAAATACATGAAGTGAAAAAAGAAAGGTTATGAACAATGGTACATAAAAAACAGTGTGTGCCCATGAATGACCCGGTTAATAAAGTGTAATGAAGAAACAATGAAAAAAGTACTGCATAACGAAACAATAAACTCAGTGATAACCAGTTCTAGGTTGGAGATACAGTCACAAGTAACATGCAAATTCCAAGCGATCATTCAGTCCCTTGGGTTTCATTGAATCCAATCGATAAATCCAATAATTCTCCCTCTGCAAGAGGAGATTATTGTTGTCTTTCCTTTCATTTTTTTCCACAACCTCCAAAATAATGAATTTAAGTTGTGCAATATTGTGATGATTTTCACTGAAGTGGGTAGCTACAGTTGTCTTGATGTTCTTTGTCTGGATGTTACTCTTATGTTCGTGAATTCAAGTTTTTATTTTTCTGTTGGTTTTACCAACATCAACAAGACCACATGGGCATTTCAGAAGGTAAATTACATTAGCGGTATCACAAGTAGCTGTCACATGTAACTTTATTGGAGTGCCTCTCAAAGGATGCGTGATCGTATTACCCTTAATGATGTTGTGGCAGTGGCTAGTTATGACAAGGGACAGTCCCATGGTAAGAGTCAAAGTGTGATATTTCAGTTGGTTTTAAGAGTTCCTGGATATTTCTGCTTCTAGTGTAAGCGAACATGGGTTTGTTGCAAAAAATGCCCTTAAAATCTGGTTCACATGCCAATAATGGCCAACGTGTTCTAATGGATTGCTTGAATCGGTGGCTCATGGTGGAGTATCTAGATACCACCACTATCCTAGATTGTTCCAATCTTGTTGTGGGTTGTAATAATTCTCTGCGGGTTGAAATTGAAATTAAAATATTTATAAAGCGCACATACACCACGCGGTTTCTTGGCGCTAGGACATAAAACCAGGAGGGAGCGAAAAGACGGCCAACTAACATGAGAAAGATTGAGTGAACAAAAATGTTTTTAAGGATTTGCGGAATTCTGAATAATGGGTGGAAAGTCTAAGGGAGGAAGGAAGGACATTCCAAAAGGTAGGCGCAAGCGTAGAAGATTTTGCGCCACCTGACCTCTTCTTCTTGAAACGAGGGACAATCAGAAGAGATTGTGAAGAGGAACGCAATTCTCTTTTGGGACAGTATGCCTTGATCTCAGAGGAAATAAAGTGGGGGGCTGTCCCTGCCCTTGCCTGGAAGGTGATACAACCCATCTTAAATAAGGCACGCTCCCGGATAGGCAACCAGTGCAGAGCTTTAAGCAGCGGGGTAACATGACAGGACTTGGACAGGTTGTAGACAAGTCGGGCTGCCTGATTCTGCACTAGTTGGAGTCTCCGAAGATGGTAGGCGGGGACTCCGTTATACAAGGCGTTGCCATAGTCCAAGCGGGAGATCACCATCGCAGACAGAATGAGTTTGAGGGCACAGAAAGAAAAAAAAACGGGACACCTTACGGATCGTACGAAGAGTGAGGAAGCATGAAGAAACAACTGAACTAATCTGAGAGTGTAGTGAGAGGTGCGCATTAAGTTTAATCCCTAGGGTTTTGACCGGAAAAGAAGGGGTAGGAGGGGGACCCAGGGAAGAAGGCCAAAAGAGGGAGGACCAGGGACTGGAGCCTCCCGTCAGTACCAGCTCGGTTTTGTCGGGGTTAAGCTTCAGATGATTAAAGCTCATCCAGTCCCTGATAAACAACATAATAGAGTGAAAATTGTGGATGGACTCGGGGGAGGAGGATAAATTAAAAACCAGTTGGAGATCGTCAGCATAGTTGTAAATGGTGACGTCCATCTGCTGAAGCGCAAAAATAAGAGGGGAGATGTACAAATTAAACAATAAAGGGGACAAAGAGGAACCTTGCGGCACTCCACAGTGGACCAGTTGAAGGGGAGCAGAGAAGTTGGCCAGATGGACGGCCTGAGTGCGGTCCTTTAAAAAGGATGCAAGCCAGGCCAGGGCGGACCCCCTGATGCCAGCCGCCTCGACACGGAAGAGAAGGGTGGAATGATCTACCGTGTCAAAGGCGGCGGATAAATCAAGGAGGACCAGAGCCTGGGGCCGGCCAGCATCCATGCCCTCTCTGAGGTTGTCCAGCACAGAGAGGTTTTGTGGGTAACTTTCACAACTGCTTGTTGGAGGATCTCCTTCGGGTATCCACATTCTTGAAAACGACATACCATGTTGTCAATCTGTGTCTGTAATTCATAATGTTCATATACTATTCTTTTAACACATAGTAATTGCGAGAAGGGTAAATGATTCCTCAATGGGAGTTGATGAAAACTTTGATGATGCAATAGATTATTCCGATCAGTCGGCTTCTTGAATAGGGTGGTCTCAATTATGTTCCCTCTTCTGATCAGTAATACATCTAAATATGCAATTGAAAAGTTGTCTGTTTGCTAGGTAAACTGTATCCGATCATTTATGGTGTTCAAATGTTCCAAGGCTGATGTTGGAGATGAATGTATGCCTCGCCACAATAAAAAGATATCGTCAATATAACGTAGAAATAACCAGCCATGTTTCTTCCAGGTGTCTAACCTTAAAATGTGTTTGTTCTCAAACACCTTCATAAAGGTATTTGCATAGACTGGAGCAGCACAGTTGCCCATCGAAGTGCCTGTTAGTTGCAAGTAATGTTCATCCTCCCATCTAAAGTAACTCTGATACAGTGTAAATGTTAAACGTTCCATGAGAAATACTTGAAAATCATGATTCAATTGTGAACCTAACAGAATCTCTTCGACTGCTTCAATCCCTAGATTGCGTGGGATAGAGGTATAGAGGGATTTGACATCTATGGTACACATTCATACTTCTTCATTTTCAGGTAAACTGATTTGTTCAATTTTATTCAAAAAGTCAGTAGTGTTTTTGACATAAGTATTTGTCTTAATCACAAATTCTTGTAGATGGGCATCCAGAAATCTGTGCACCGGTTCATGTATGCAATCAGGATTCTAAAAACGGTGGCGTTTGAGATATTAAAGACATTCTCGAGGACGAAAGCACATCAGGTTTTACAACATCTATAATATGCCATGAAATTGAAACGTGATGATTAACAGTGCACGGAAACAAGCCATTGCTGAAAACGCGAGGTTGTATCATGCGGGTGAACGACCTGTAACAAAAAAGGTGACGAGCAATCTCCATGTATTCATACTCAAATGCCTGTATCATACCTTCTAAAATTGTAACGCGTCTACGCAACGTGTTTCAAGTGTTCGGCATTAGGTTGTGCCATGTTGCCACCATCTCTATTATTAGTAGGTTAAAAACAGTGACGATGGACTAGCGGTTGAGTGGTGAACACTGGACCGCTCACGAGTAATGAAAGGCATCCGAAAATCGGCGCCAAGATGTAAAAGTACATTTAAAGGTGTGCGCTAGTGAAGCAAGCAAAAAAATAAAGTGAAAAAATGAGAAGATAGCAACATTGGTACAGTAACAAGCATTTACAATGCAATAGGTCTAGCATTTCCGCGAGTTTGAGTCATTGGCAATGTAAATGGCTGCCTTTTGTTCATGTTTTGGTTTTTAAAACATAAATAAAAGGCATTGTCATTTACAATGCTAATAGCTTAAACTCACAAAAGCGAGACCTATTGCATTGCAAATGCTTGTTGTTTTGTTGATTCAGGAAGAGGAGTGGGAGACATGCCGTTGGGGCCTAAGGGAGAGAGCACAGACAGACAAGAGAGAAGTGGTAATGGGGCGAAGGAAAGTAATGGAAACTAATGTAGTCTATATTGTATTGGTGACTCGGGGAAGGAGAACCTTAGAAATGAGGTACGGAGGAAGTAAGAAAGTGGGAAAAGGACAGCGATATAGAAGGCACTGATTGGGACGAAAAGAGGGAACTTGGAATAGGGGTGGAGGGAATGTGAGAACAGAGAGAAAGAAGACTGGTGCTCAGAGACCGTGAGACAGAAATAGGGATGTGTCGGATGCAGGGCACTTTTGATGGGAGGGATAATAAAAGGAAAAGGCAAAGACGGGGTTTCGTAGGATGAGAAACGAAGTATTAGAATGGAGACGGGAGATAAATGCGAGAGAAAAGGGTTTGTTTGGGAGGAGAAAGGATGGGAAGTGACAAAAAAGCAAGAAGGTGAGGGAGGAACTGAAAGGGACGGGTGAGATCGAGGTATCGACGCGTGAGGTAAAGTAGAGATCGGGATGATGACTCGGGTAAACATTATGGGAGTGCAGCAAAGGAGGGGTTTAGAATAAGAGAGCCCACAATTAACCTAGGTTCAAGTAGCGAAACGCCTTACTATGGAGCTAATAATTCTCTCTCAGTGAGGGGCAAGTCATGACAAGAACATATTCACAGAATGAATGCAATACAGGATTAAGCTGAGAAATTATGGAAATGTTACATACATTTTATAAAAAGGAAGCATGGTGCTTAAACCTTTGCAAAAATGGGCACTGAGTACATCCTTCTGCCTATGTCCAGTGTTTGATGCCATGTGCCATGCACCGTACTAAATGCAGAGACAGAATTACAATCAGAAACTAAACTAGACACTAAAAGTGAAATATTAAGAACACCTGCTACCGGCTACAACGTGGGTCTTTTTTTTATGGACCCTGCTGACACCCGAATAAAATTAAATGCTGCTTTACTTCCACGATAAACCCTGCTCATGTGACATTAGCAAAAACAGTTATTGCAAAGACACAGGGGGAGCCGAGGGAATTTTCAACCGTGATATCTTTTAACAAGCTGGCTCCGTGGAGCCGACGGGCGGAGGGAAACTGAAAGCACACGATGCACGCGCTGCCAGCCTCTAGGAACAGGAACTGTGCACATCTCCTGTCCGTACGTGTGCACATCTCCTGTCCGCACGTGCCCCCTCCTGTCTCCCTTCGGTACAGAAAGCGACATGCGCTGCGTTCGCTAGCGAGACCTAAAACATGGTGTGCCTATAGAAACAAGTAAAAAAATACATGAAGTGAAAAAAGAAAGGTTATGAACAATGGTACATAAAAAACACTGTGTGCCTATGAATGACCCGGTTAATAACGTGTAATGAAGAAACAATGAAAAATGTACTGCATAACGAAACAGTAAACAGTAAACTCAGTGATAACCAGTTCTAGGTTGGAGATACAGTCACAAGTAATATGCAAATTTCAAGCGACCATTGAGTCCCTTGGGTTTCATTGAATCCAATCTATAAATACAATAATTCTCCCTCTGCAAGATGGGATTATTGTTATCTTTCCCTTCAATTTTTTCCACAACCTCCAAAATAATGAATTTAAGTTTTGCAATATTGTGATGATTTTCACTGAAGTGGTAGCTACAGTTGACTTGATGTTCTTCATCCGGATGTTACTCTTATGTTCGTGAATTCGAGTTTTTATTTTTCATGGATTGAGTAAAAATCCGGAATCAACAATATATTCTACGTTTTTGATTTAAACATTGGAGATTTAATTTGAACTTTGCTAAAATCGCCCACGCTATTCCTATTGCTGCACCAAGATGGACGTTCTCTAAGGTTAGAGGACGCATGAATGGTTGTAGGGACTTACTTTGCCATCCCACTCTATGATGAAGCGAAAAGGAAAACGTTAAAAGTGAAAAACTGACTGAATACATAAAGCTGACAACAAAAACATGCAAATCAATGCATTGAAAACCCTTCTGATTGAGCCTGTCCCAGTCCTGGATATGACTGCTCTCTGCGTATCTCTCTGGTGTTCACTACATGGTATTTGGGATTTCTTTCATGTTGGCATACTGGTGACTGATCTGTATTGTACCCGTTAGCTTGACACCTGTGCTTGAAACTTATGGTATAGACTGACCTAACCGTGTCATGGGGATGACTAGTGGTATGTCGTTGCATGGTGAAGATGATGCGATGGTAAACCGATGGAAAGTTATGTTGTCAGCAGTTTTGGCAATGGTTGCTCACCAGTTAATTTGTGTATTGCAGCATGGGGATACTTCTCAGCTTCTATTATACTATATCAGCATCATTTCGTCCACTGCCCTGCATGCATAGGCGCAAAATGTAAATTGATACTTGTATAGCGCACTACTCACCTGCAAGGGTCTCAAGGCGCTTGTACGAATACCGCTGTGGAACCCATCCTGGCTTTCCCTGTGAGGTGTCCACTCCTGGGCACCCCCAAGGTGGAGGCCAGGCATCCTTAGCATTGTGGGGGCTGTTGTGGAGATTAAGCAAGCTATTGCCCAGAGTTGCAGAGTGGGACTCCATGATTGGAATAGGCACCAAGGCGAGAATTATCAGGTCCATGGAATTTTGAGCCCAAGACGCGCCGAGGCGGGGAATTGAACCCTGGTCCCAGGCTAGACCTCTGCATCAGGGTCTGCCACTCTAACCATTGAGCAACACTTTTCCACTCCACTCCAAGAGTATTACTGACACCTACATAAGAAACGCAAGGCACATGCTTCACCACGAGTCGCATGCACATTCCACCACATGTGTTGCAAAACACTTCTGCTCTCATGTCCATGCCTCTTCCCTGCCACAGTACTGCCACTGAAAATATTGTTTGATACAAATAAAAATACATGGCCTACTGTTGATATTCCTTCATATATAAATGATCTTGCCAGTTAGGAAAAGCACATAGAGGCACAGCATTTTTTTTATACATTCGTTAGGCTGCTTGAACTTTAGGGGAGGACATATTGAGGGGACCAGGGGCGTAACACAGGCCTCCGCAGCCTCCACAGTGCGGGGGTTCCCAAGCACAAGGGCCCCCCTCAGCATAGCACTCTGGCCGGAGAGCAACTGATTGAGCTTGGAGGGGGCCCCTTCACGCACCTTGCAGGGAGGCCCCCTTCCAGTTTCATTACGCCAGTGGATAGGACACGGCCCTCAGCGCTGTCACGAAGTTAGCACAATTTTCCTTCTCTCATGATGCTCTCTTGTGGTTAGAGAACACTCAGTGACAGTTATGCGTTTACCTAACTCAGTGGCAAATTATAAACATTCTCTAGGGAGGAATACAAATGGATTTCCACTTTGGTTCATGACCCGTCCACAACACCAGACCTCCAGTACCATGAAGCCACTGCTGTTGACTGGAGATAATAAGGAACAAAAAGAACAGTCTTTGCAAGCTTGCCACCGTGTTGAAAGGAGGCCCCCTAGACCTTCTACTACAGTAAACACCACAGCTAGTCCCTCAATGTTGAGGAACTAATCCACCAAAGGGTTGGTACTCAAACTGTCACACAGAAGGAATACTGTCTACTCTAGATCCATCATTTTCTATTACCGTGTAAGAAATGGGGTTCCAGTTGGGCAGGATTTGAGGCCTGCACAGGTAATAGGTCCACAAGTAACTCATGACTGAGAACCAAGCACTGCATTGTAGCACTTGACTCTCTCAGGGTTGCGAAGCAGAACAGTCCAAGGCGTACTCAGGGAGAGGTGGCGCTGGCTAGGAATATCCATTTGCTGACTCACAATAATAACATCCAATAAATGATTGTCCAAACAGTGTTTCTTTGTTTCAAAAAGGAAAAGTACATTTATTACACACTCTACTAAATACTATGCATGTTTTACAAATATATACATCAAGCAGATGGAATTACCTTTGGTGATATTCTGAAATCACATTTGACCCCCTACTAGATCATGATCACCCAAAACACCCCCATCCCACCTATACCAAGTAGAACACTACAATATAGGGGTGTAATTTTAAATAAAACAGTCCTATTGGCGTTGTCAGTGGGTCACCACATCAATATATACAGAAAATGTATTGGTTTTAACAAAAGTTGTCACCATATGTTAATATGCGGCAAGCTTTTTGGATTTGTCAAAGGATCACCACATTATAGGAACAATAGAGGGAGGGAGGGAGTTGGCCTAACGGCTAGGGTACTTGATCTCGGAACTGGGGATCTGGGTTCGAGTTTCGGTAACGACGCCAGAAAACCTCCTGTGATTCTGGGCAAATCACTTAATCTCCCCGTGCCTAAAATGAATGTGTGTCCGTCCTTATGTAACGTAACTGGTGCTATGTAAAGCGCACTGATACCTGATTCGGTTTGGGTCTTGTTTGCGCTATATAAAACTCTGCAAAAAAAACAAACAACAACCACCATTATAACCCTGGAGTCAGTAAACATGAAGTCATTACTATCAATTATGATATAGAAATGTTTCTCAAAAACCTTTGTTTGCCATATATTTTAAACAAAGCATTTAAAACCAACATAACATGCATCTGAGTCTTTCTTTTACACATTTAAACCACATAAATTGCAACCATTGAACCAACCTCTAGGGGTCTCTCCACACCCTAGTTGTGCAGCAAAAGTTACATTCTAGAAAGTTTGAAAAACTATTTGAAGTGTCTCTCAAGTCATGCATTCTGTGCCCTGGGATTTATAGGGTTGATTTTTGAAAGTTAATGAAGTAGGGGCTGCTACACTTCTGCAGCCCCAAGCCCTTTTACATGAATGTAGGTGCTGCCCCTGGCTCTCCTTGGAGCAACACAAGGAACAAAATTATATGCAAGGTAAGCCCTGCAGGGCATTATTAGGCCTTCCCTCACCAGAGCAATGAACATTTTTTTAGCTGGTCTTTTCAGCTTTTGTTTGTGGCCTTGGCCCTCAATTGTTTTTATAAGTTGTGAGTGAGTCCCTCCTGCCCCCACCAGGTGGAATGTATAAACCTGTGCTGACCCTCCCCCCTGAGCTTGGAACCCCCCTCTCCCCCGGAAATTGTTTCCTTTCCTTTGAAGAAGGTATAGCGGAGCGTCATGCACTATTTTTTTTCACGGAGGTCAAAGGCCAAATCTTTCAACAGGAACAACTCAGGCCCCTATGGGCCGATTTCTAGGTTGAAGGGCTCATTTAGAACCTGGTTGCTAGCCTTAGCCACTGGGAGTACTTTCCACAGGACACCTGGCTTCTAAAAGGGCACACTTTGCAGGGAGCTAGGTTCACTGGCTCCCTGTGCCAGCTTTCTCATTTGCCTGGTTCCTGGTGGTCCTCTCCTCCTGATGGAGTACAGAAGTTGAGGCCTTACCCCAACTGGTCCTCAGAGGGCTAGGGGAATCAGCGTCATTCTCCATGGAGAGACCCATCTAGTCCTGGGATCAGCTACATATAGAGTCCAAAGTCCATCAGGGCATCAGGTGTGTTGTCCTTACAACTGTCCATGGTGTTGCTGCCCTCACCATCTAGGTTCTTGCTCTCTTTCAGATTCTGGACACAACACTTTCATGCAAAAAGCCAGTCTTTGGGAAAGGTATATTCCTTTGTCTAACCCTAAAACTGGTTCTTATCAATTCCTCACTTTCCCCTGGGTTTGGCTTCAGCCTGGCTAGTGAGACAGAGCAGGTTCATTTGAAGTGTAATCAAGGCAGGGCACAGCTCCTCCCCAGCCATTTTCTCAGGAAGAAATACTCCCCTCTGCACCCAGGCCCTTTTGTCCACTGTCTGGCCCAACATGCATTTCCCAGTCAGAGAACCATCCCCAGCCCAAGCAGCGGGTTACTCAAAGAAAGGCCCTAGAAACTTTAGGCAGGGAAATGGCAACCTTCTAAAAGTGGCATTTCCAAAATAATCGTTTTAAACTCTGACTTGTTCTATGAAAGAAGATTTTAAATTACAATTAAAATGAGTGGAAGAAGCATTTCTCTAGCTGCTACCAATTCAAATTTAGCATTTCATAAATGTAACAATACAGCACAATGATTTCCTATGACAGCAACCAACCTCGCTACAGTGGAAATCATGTTTAGGACTATTTCATTGTAAGAACATGTTCAACATTAATTTCTATACGTCCTACTTTTAAATATCATGCGCCCTGTCTTTACGGTAAATAAGGCCTAAATATGGGTGACCTATAAATATATTATAAGTAAGGTTTAGGAAGTCAAAAGGGGTGTTTTGACTGGTCGAATAAGCAGTTTAAAACTACCACAGGCAGGTTACCTGTGTGCAGCTGCCAGTCTGTGAACGGCTGTAGTCTCTAATGTGCATCCTGCACCCGTGCGCTCCCACGTGTGTACACATGTTCAACCGTATCTAGCCCTGTGACCCTTACCCTAGCTGCATCGCAGCAGCCCTATCTTAAGGGTGGATAGTAGCGGTAAAGTCATGCAATCCAATTACTATTCAATTATCGTAATTGAGAATCAGGGAGTGAGACTCACCCACAGTAAAGGTCCAACAACCAGGTGTGCAAAAAATCCTGACACACTAAATGTGCGGAACCCATTTGCAACACCACGGTTATCAGAATTTAAGATCAGGAACACATTTCTCTCATGACACTACACTAACTTATGGCATCATGAAGGGCTTTTACTTATCACCTCTATTTTTCAATATTTGCCTGCAACCTCCAGTCCTGTGCATTTCAAAGAAATAGCCTCGCCCATAAAAGCCATAGAAATGACACCATGTATTTACAAATGGGCATTAGGTCTGATGAGTATTTTTTTAAGTCTTCTCTCAAGGCTACAAGGTATAAACTATTAGACATAAAGATGATTTTCAAAAGCTGCCACGATTAGCAGTAGTACTTTACTTTTTTATCAATGATTAACTTAGGAGACGTTGAAAAGCAAGGAACTAGAATAGTAATTTGGGAGGGTGAGCCAATAACAGAAGTTTCTGGAACCTGTGTTTGCCTTTTATGATACACCCTTGCTGAACTGACCACCTCCTCCAAACTGCAGCTCATGAATACAATGCTGAAAATTGCAAATACATTGGCAATGCCTCATTGTTTACAGTTCTGTCAGATCTAACACCAGCACTTTATTGTTTAAAGGACAGTCCACTGAGAGGAGTCTATTAAGGGAGAAACTAATTTCGTACTGGTGGGTGTGTTAACTGATAACCGATCTTTAGAGACACTTTCTTGCCAAACAGACCATCCCACCTCAATCAAAACTTGTCGAAGGATGATATGAGTTGTTAGCACTTATACAAAGGTGACAAGTACTCCAATTATGCTATCTTGGCCGTTAGCCCATTGGGCCAGAGAATAGGGTTTCTATATACTGAAACTATCTGAGGAGGTACATTTCATTTGTCTCCTCCTTAATACATAGCTATACCTGGCACAGCTATTGTTCCAAGAACTACTGCCTACCCTAAGCTGTTAAGGTAAAAGCCAACAGGACACATGACTTATAAATGCCAGATCGCTTGTGAAAAACGTCTTAGCGTTTATAACATAGACCTAGGCAGACGCCGCATCGGCCCCACACCTCATCATTGCCTCGCCCCCTGGGTTTGCGATCTCCAGGTTAGATCGCTCAAAAGAAAGTGGGTGGGGGGGTTTATAGCGATCATATATCGGGACTATCTCAAAGCCTCTTTTGGGCCTTTATGGGCTATACCAGATTGTGCAGCATTTGCTTTTAAAATATCCTTAACCAACCATTACTCTTTTAATGGGACTTTAATCTTGAGGCCCCCGGGTCGTAGAGCTGCCTTTCTAAACAACAGTAGTCAACAGATGGATATCAAAGTTAATTCCCGGATTTCACCATTTTAGGGCATTCAATCCTGGACCTGGAAAACACTTTAGACAGAGACACTACTATTTTCAGTGGGTCTTGCACAGTTAATTAAAGGTCCGAAGTATGTTGCCGGCCATTCCTTAGATGGCATTTTCTCAGACAATCTCCATCTTAGAGTCTCACCCGTTCTTCCCCCAGTCTGGTTGGACCACTCAGGGGTCATGTTTCACATCACTTTGTAATCTTAAGGTGATATTGTGCACTCTCTTCTGATTAAAACTCTAGGACACCTATGGCATATAATTACCCCAGAGACTTTCAGTGCACACTTAATGCATTTTAAACCTCAAGTTCCTGTTGACCTGGAAGAGGCTACAAATAACTATCATAAATGGGAAACTACCAATCTGAACCTACTGGCTCCTATAAAAACCATTAACAATAAAAGGACTTCCCCGTCCGAGCCTGGTTCGATGATAGTCTTAGAACTCAGAAACAAGTTCGTCACAGGCTTGAGAGGAAATGGAGTACTCAGTGTGACTCTGAGGATAAAATGCCTATAAAAAGTTAATTCAGGATTATAAAGGAAGGTCTCCACTGCTAAAACGTGTTACTTTACGACTAAAATCAAGGACTCTCTTAACATCACTGAAGAACTTTTTGCAACTGTAAAAAAGCTGAGTAAGCTTCCTGAACCCAAAAATATCGAAGTCAATCAGGAATTTTGTAATTCTATAGCTGATTTTTTTCAGACCAAAGTAAAAGCAGTTTATGACTCATTTGCTTCCTCTCATCCTGTCATCTCATCTCATCATGGAGGAGACCACCTCTCCTATTTTGCAGGGGAACAACTCCATGGATGCTCTAGCAGATAATATTCCAATTTTTGAAGCTTTTAACCTTCTTTTTGAACTCATCATTCAGAACCTTCTCTGTCAAACAAGGTCATGTTCCCCTTGGGACCCCTGCCCCCAAAGTTTCTTCACTTAGTGCCTGATATCATGGCCAATTATCTAAGAGACAACTTTAATGAAATGTTTTCGGAAAGTTATTTCCCTAAGAGTGGAAGAGGGCTTCCATGCTCTCTTTACTGAAGAAACCCAATCAGGACGGCAAGGATCCTAACAACTATAGGCCAATTTCTCGACCTCCTCTTTCCGCAAAAATAGTAGAGAAAGCAATGAATATTGAACTCTCACTGTTCTTTAAGAATAACAATCTCCTAGATGTTACAATGAACGGCTTTAGAAGCCAACACAGTACCGATTTGGCTCTGATTACCATTTAGGAGGAGATCAGGTATATTCTGGACAAGGGTGGGAATTCGGCCTTGATCCTGTTACACCTCTCTGCAGCGTTTGACACGTTCAACCAGAGTCTTTTTATTGATCATCTCTTCGCCTTGGCCATCAGAGGCAAGACGCCCACACTTCTAAAATCATTCCTCTCATTAAGAGAGAAACTTGTGGAATTAGAGGGGTTTAGGTCTATCCCTTTTTTTCTTCCGTGTGGGGTACCCCAGGGCTCATCACTAAGCCTTACACTTTTGAACCTTTATGTCACCCCACTTGCCACCCTAATAAAGTCATTTGGCTTTACAGTGGTGTCATATGCCGATGACACACAAATCGTGGCATCACTGGCTGGTAGCCCTGATGATACAGCTTCAAGATTCCATGATTGTATGCATTAAAAATTGGTAAGTGGATTTCCAGAAATTGTCTTAAGTTGAACTCGGGAAAGACTGAGGTTCTGCTATTTGAATGGGGCACCTCTTTCTTGACACCTAATTGGTGGTCGCAGGAAATGGGAGATCTTCCTACCCCAATCACCAAGGTAAACAATTTAGGAGTTTATTTTTATGGCAAACTTTCTTTTGAAGGCCAAATAAACGCCATAACTTCTTCTTGCTTTTTTATGATAAAAACTCTTAGGAAAGTTTTACCCTTTAACCCTTCTGACCTGCAGAAATGGGTAATTTCGCACTCGATTTGGAAAAGATTGATTACTGCAGTGCATTCTTCTTTTTAATATGCCATTAAGATTGTTCAACAAATTCAGGTTCTCCAAAATGCGGTGGCATGCCATTTGCTTTCCGTTCAAAAATATCAATCAGAATCTTGGGCCTTGCCATTATTGCATTGGCTTCCAGTCAAAAGATGGATCCAATGTAAGTCCCTCTGCATTGCCTTTAAAGCATTGGATGGGCTCAGTCCGGAGTGTTTGAAACAAAGATTTCTTTTGTATGTCCTGAGCAGGCAGATTTGCTCTTCATTGTCTTTTAACCTGGTAATTCCCAGGGCTAAAACAGCCCCTTGGGGGGTTAGAAGTTTTGTAGCTGGTACTGCCAGGTTGTGGAACTCCTTGCCTCGGGCACTCAGGAAAGAATCTGATTTCCTCTCCTTCCGTAAACTTTAAAAAACCTGGTTGTTTAATAAGTAAGGTTTCCTTAACGTTTTGTGCCTTCTATCATCCTTAGTAATGTCTCTTTTCTTCTCTCAATCGGAGTACATGCGCCTAGATACCTCTGGGTATTGGTGCGCGTTGTAAGTTATAATTTTATTTCATGACTGTTCTGAACGAAAATCATTCTCTTAAATCTAAGTAATTTCATATTCACTCTAATCCATCATTATTATTTTTTTTTGTCCTCATTAGCCATAAAGTTGATCCAACTGTGCTCCTGTCCGCACAGACACGAGGCCCGACCCCCCTGTAGCACCCGGAAGCCCAGTACTAAGCTCCAGGTGCCCAGAGAGTCAGTCCCAATGTCGCCAACAGAGCTTGGACGGACGTTCTCCCTTCGGACCAGTTCGGCCAATTGTCCAATAACTGTACGGTACCTCCCTTTTGGACAAAGAGATTTTTTAGGCCTAATCATCGGACCCGGAAAAAAAAAAAAAAAAAACCCGGGTTGACTAACTTTCCCTTCTCCAATTAATCAAGAGGTCCCAAAATCTAAGAGATCGAGAACTACATGTTCTCGATAGATCCAGCTTTGATGTTGCATATAATGAAGACAGCCACTCTAGATGTGTTGGGGGGTTTATGTTAACCCAGTTTTTACAGATTTCTCTTCTAGCCAGTAAGATGGCATAAAACAGAAAGTCTCTCTCTAATCCCTTAATGTTGTCATTTAGTCCAAAAATGATTAAAGACCATGAGCACGGGATAGGTACTCCGAGAATAGATTCGAGTGTTGTTCTGACTTCATGCCAAAAGGTGGCGATGTTCGGACACTCACAAAACATATGAAGATCTGAGGCTGCTGGTAAAGAGCATGTACAGCAGCACTTCCCGGGTTGAAATTTCGACAGCCGTTTAGGAGAGTAATACGCTCTATGGAGTGTCAAGAAATGGTTGCGCCTCACCCACGCTGGCTTAATGATTTTATAGAGTAGGGTAAAAGATTCTTCCCAAATGCCCTCCATATATGGGTCTCCCTCGCCCCCCAAAGTTTTTCCGGGAGTTTGAAATCTCGCTCTCCATTCTCTATGATGTGCCAATAGAAGAGTGCAACTTCCTTTTTTCCCGCCGGTCTTTCAACTAGGATACTTTCTAAAGGACTCTCCTCTCCCATCATTCCTTTCTTCTTAATTTGAGTCTGAATCCAGCTGCCTATTTGCAGGTATACTATCCAAGAGAGTGATGATGTTACCTTACGCTTGAAAATATCCCAGTCAATGATTGATCTTTCCACCAGCAGATCACCCCACTTTGTGATATCTGCATCTAGTAGGACTCTTTTAACTGTGTTAGCTTCTTGTAATGCTAGTCCAGGCAAGTCCCAAATCGGGGCATGTTCAGATAAGTATCCTATCCCGGCCTTAGATTTTATTTGAGACCATTCTTTTAAAATACTCAATAGTGTCTTTAGTCTAATTTTTTTAAAGAACTTCTGGTGGCCGAACTTGAAAAGAAAGCCGTTCACTGGAAGGTCCGAACCCAATAACATTGCCTTGTACATAAGCCCATTTGCATTTTCCCAGGGGATCTTAAGTAACATCCTGGAGTGGGACAGATGAAATGCCCATGCGTAATATTCCAGGTCCGGCAATGCAAGCCCCCCTTTTTCTCTTCTCCTTCTCAGTTTTTTCCAAGCTAATCTACTGGATTTGTATCCCCAAATAAATGAATTAATGTTTTGCTGACATTTTGCAAGTTGTTTGGTATCAAAGACTAACGGGATGGAATTAAAGATAAAAGTAAATTTCGGGAGAATACTCATTTTTATCAGCTAGTTCTCCCATAGGTAGTAAGCAGGAGGAAAGACCAAGCTTTCATCAAAGTTTGGGATTCTCGGGAGATACGGGCTAAGTTGTTTTGAGCCAAGTGTTCTAGATCTTTAGTTATTGTAATTCCCAGGTACCTCATTGAGGATTTTACCGGGAGTTGAAGATTATGAATATTCCAAACCATAATTTCCGTTTTCCCTGCATTAATTTCGTATCCCGAGAATTTCCCAAAATTCTCCGCTTTTTTTATAATTATGGGGAATGCCAACGCAGGATCGGTTGTATAAATAAGTATGTCATCGGCATAGAGACCGATCTTCTTTTCCCAGCCCAAAAAAGTAAAGTGTGAAATGTTGGTATCCTCCCTAATAGACTGTGCAAACGGTTCTACATATAAATTAAAGAGAAGGGGGATAAGGGGCAGCCCTGCCTTGTTCCTCGGCTAATTTTAAAAGGAGTTGTTCGTGTACCGTTTATTAGTAGAGATGCTCTAGGATTATTATATAGTAAGCCTATGGCCCTACAAAATTTGGGACCCAGATGGAATTTATTCATTATTAATTTTAAGTATGCCCAATTTACCCTGTCGAACGCTTTTGTGGCGTCGAGGGTCATGATGGCCATGGGTAGGCCGAAAGTTGAGGCGATGTCCGTGGCTCCTACCAAATCATAGGTTAAGTCGGCCAATTGCCGGCCTCTGATAAACCCCTTTTGGTCAGGATGGATGATCGACCCAATCTCGCTTCCCAATCTCGCAGCTAAAATTGAGGTAAAAATCTTGTAGTCATTGTTGAGAAGCGAGATTGGGCGATATGATCCACACTCAGCTGGGTCCT
Source organism: Lissotriton helveticus (assembly GCF_964261635.1). Classification (NCBI taxonomy): domain Eukaryota; kingdom Metazoa; phylum Chordata; class Amphibia; order Caudata; family Salamandridae; genus Lissotriton; species Lissotriton helveticus. The sequence goes on from NC_136057.1 coordinate 1,063,780,924, forward strand.
TGCCTGTTTTTAATATTAAGGCTATATTGGCTTCCCCCCAGGAGCTTGGTGGTACCTGCCCTCTAATCATTATGTCATTAAAAAGGTTCGTAAGGACTGGGGTAAGAGTAGAATTAAGTACCCTATATAATTCTCCTGGGAGACCGTCTGGTCACGTGGCTTTGCCCTGTGATAATTGCTTAATAGTGTTAGAAACTTCTAATTCCGTTATATCTTTATCTATATTTTCAGTTTGGGAACTTTCCAGTTCCGGGAGGATTATATTATTCAACCATTCATTCCTTTCATCTAAATGAACGTTAAGTTCCTCTGTGTATATATTCTGGAAGAACTCACTAAAGGCTTCCCCTATGGCCATGTCTGTTGACCTACTATTGGCTTCCCCAGTGACCCTCACTTCTTTAATGAAATTTCTAGACTGGTCAGCTTTAATTTTCCAGGCCAGCAATTTTCCTGCGGATTCGCCATATTCAAAGTGGGCAAGTTTACTTGCCTGCCATCTTTTATTTATCCTCTCCTGCAGTAGTGTGTCTAGTTTGGCTTTTAATTCTATTTTCTCCTCTTGATTGTCTGAGGGGAGCTGATCTGATGATTCTAGATGAATCAATTCTTGCTCTATATGCCGAATTGCCTCTTCGTATTTCTCTCTCTTGTATGAGGCCCTCCCTGTAATGCAACCCCTAATGAAGGCCTTCCAAGCCTCCCATACTGTGACCAAAGAGGTGGAGCCTAAATTTTGCTCTAAAAAGAAGACAGTTTCCTGCGTCAGATACTCTTTCTCCACTTCCTCCAATAGAATTGTTCGGTCAAAGGACCAAGATGGGTGAGTGGATTTCTGCTCTAATTTTACAGAGAAGAAAATAGCAGAATGATCTGACAGATGTAGAGGCAGGTATGTTATGCTTTTAACCTGATCTTTAATGGAGAGACTAAATAAAGCGTAATCAATTCGTGATTTATGTCTGTATTTGTAGTTGTGGTAGGAGACTCCCAGGGCATTACCAGCTCTTTGTCTCCATAGATCTATTAGGCCAAGATTCGACATACATCTAAGCAATGTATCCCTCATATTACTATGGGGAACCGCTCTAGAAGTAGGAGATTTGTCTAGTTTTGGATCTAAGACAAGGTTGAAATCTCCAACCCATATTATGGGATCAGAACAGGTAATCAAATGGTTCTGCAGGATGTTTAAATAAGAGGGGTCATCCTGGTTAGGTCCATAGTAGCTGATAATAATAACATCCTTCGAATGTAATTGAGCATTGACTATCAACCATCTGCTGCTCGCATCTGTTTTCCAACTCGTGATCTGGGCCCTTGCTGCTTTTTTAAAAATAATGGCAGTGCCACGAATACTAGTATTGTGGTCTGTAGTTATAAATTTATCAACCCATTTGAGCTTTTTAAGTATATCTGTAATCTCCTGTTTATTCAAATGTGTTTCCTGGATCACAATGATCTGCGCGGGTGAATCTCGTAGATATTGTAAGATTCTATTTCTCCTAGCCCTAACACGCAGACCATTTACGTTCCAGGATAGGAATTTAGTATCTGACATTAGTTTTTAACATAGCTTCCCAACCCTCTCCTCTGATACTTTTTTTGCAAGAATGCCTATTATTAACTATATCTCTTTCTATTTTGGCCAAACAGCCGCTTTGAAACACTGTTGGGTCCTTATTCTTCATGATTTTAGGATTCGGTTTATGAGGACTTTTATATTTTGCCTTTCCCTTCCCACCCCTCCCATCCCTGGAAAACCCCATCCATCATTATTATAAGAATCCCCATTACTTCCTCTGTTTTCCATCACGCTGGAATACTTTACAGAAAACGGCCTGGCTATTAATCTAGATAAAACCAAAGCAATGCCAATTAACAACGCAAGGAGAAGGACCCACAGCTTGTACCTGGGTTGAATAAGGCTCGATTCGGTAGATGAATATAAATACCTTGGAGTCATTATTGACAAAAATGGGTCATTTAACCCACGGAAAGAAGCCATGAGAAACAAAGGCAAAGCATTGGTCATAGCCTTAAAAAATCTGAAGAGGAAACTATTTGGGCCAACTCTGATGCCCTTCTCTGATTAGTCCAATCAAAGCTATTGCCCACTGTAGCTTATGGGAGCGAAGCTGTCAGAGGGAGAGACGATACCACCCTAGACAACATCATGACTAGAATTTACAGGATGATTTTCAATCTCCCCAAATACATAAGGCTAGAATTTGATTGCCAGATGCAGACTCTCTCAAGGCATGGCACCTACAAAACCTGCTGGAACAAAGTCAGGAAAGCCGCTCCAAATACCCTGAATTTTCAGCTACGGGAAAAGATACTGAATATGGATACCTCAGCTGCCAGGGCATATCTTAATGAGTCGCTATTTATAACTGGGACAACTGACTTCGGAAACCCCAACCAGCCACCTGTGCTTTAAAAAACTGGTTGGTAAAACCATCAAATCGCTCTCTGTGCAGGAGGACAAGTCAAATTTAGTTAGAAGATCCCATGCATGGTTAGTCTTGAGTAACAGATCAGCTGCCGCCCAACTGTACTTTCATACTGGGTACAGTAACAACCTCAAAGAGGAATTTCTTAAATATCGTCTAAGACTAATTCCACCGCTGTAAAATACCTACACCTGTGACAGCGACATCCAGGGTCAAGCAGTTGCTGCTTGTGTTGTGGCATAGAAGTCCTACTGCACTTAATATGCACCTGCAAAGAGCTAATGGCCGATCACAGAATGCTCTTAAAAGCCCTTTTCAATCAAATAGGTGCAGGCTGTGTTGGCTTGCTTCGCCCCAGCAGATCCGCAGCTGAATTGCAACCTAATAAAATTTCTCAAAAGAGTGGAAGTGAAGATGGAGGACCTTGACACTCTACTAGGGTCTTGCATTAATTAAACAAGTCCCTGGAAAGATGGATAGAACACAGGGTTTTTTTGACTAATCACTAAGGCTGCAAGTCTTCGCCTTAAGTAGGCATTTGTTGCCTATATCTCCAACTAATTTTAACCTTGAGTCTTTGCACAATTCCTTCTTCTCTCTATTTAGCCCACCTCCTGTTTCCACTGGCTTCGCTCAATCTACAAACTTTTTACCCATGCGGCTTTGCATAAATCAACCAAGTACCTGGAATGATAGTGGCAAACTTTGACCAGGTACTAGAGTTTGTAAGCCCCAATGGCACGTCCATGTACACACTTTATTTGCCAACATCTGTAGCTACCTCTGTTTTGTGATTTTGTGCTTTTCCCGACTTGACAACCTCGTAGTTTTGCACACTCTGGCCCATGATCTTACTTATGCCAGAAGGCAGCCAAACACTGAGGACCCGTTTCAGCATGCACTTTGCCTATTTATTCTTGCAGTTACCCTTATCTTACCATGTTGCGCCTTTCCCTTTCTGAGTGCCCTAGTGTTTTGCATACTTTGGCCAATGATCTCATCTGTGCCAAGGGGCAGGAGTCACTAACAACAGCTCTGACATCTGAACCGCTCCTTGTCGGGAGGCAGAACTATCTACCAGAGCATATTCAAACACGCCTGGGTCCACTCACCCGGCGCCTCACCTTTTGTGCTGAATAGCCCACCAGCAGTCACTCGTGCATTTGCATGGCAAATTATCATGATGCTTGTTTTTTACTTCTTTTCTTACAGCTTACATTGGACTATTGTGTACGGGTGATATTTTGTCTTTTACCTAGATACTGCATTTTGGTGATGTTGTTTTAAATGCTTCTAAATATTTGCAATGGTTTTAATAAACTGCGCTATAACAATAAACATGAACTCGAACTGGAACCATAACAGATGAGATTGAAACTCTCTCATTATCAGTCACTTGTTTTAATGCTGTGGCTCATGTGGGGGCTGATGCTCTTGAAGAGATCCGGTGAGATCTGGGGCTACAGAGAGTTCTAATTTGAGCTCAGTTACAATCTTACATCAGCACCTGTCTGAGGCAATACACTCAATCAGTGATTTCAGTGGATATTTCCATATCTTAGAATCTTGATGCTCTTGCCATTGTCACAGTAGTTAGTATGAACCAGGGATTTGTAGTTGCAATTGCATTTATATAGCGCTGACTACACCTGACGAGGCGTCAACACGCTTGTTGGCGAGTAGCACGCTACTCTGGACCCCAGAAAGTATTAGTGGTGAATTAGTACAGGAAAAAATGACATTAATTTGAGTGAAGGACATGTGAGTCTGTTAGTTGGATGGAAAAGGATAGGGGCAGGGATAGAAGAGGGAAGGGTCTAGAAAGTGTTAATTTGGATCAGTCAGTCAAATACCTTTATTCGATTCAAGTGAATCATAAAAGTTTGCAGAAAGATCATACATTCATTTAAAATACATAAAATACATAAAATGCAGTGCACAGAAGTTGATTCTGGAATAAAAATGTGCAAATAAAATAATTCACAGTTCATAATGTTTCCTAATTAAACATACAGTTTGAATAAAGCTAAGCAGAGAGCTGCAGATAATGACAGTAGTTTATTTAGATAATATAGCAGTAGGAGGAGGTTTGGGATGGGTAAAGGAGATATGGAGGCGGGAAGTGTCTCTAGAAGTGGATTAGGAAGAACAATGAGTTATAAAATGAGTCTAGGAGGGACACATGTAAGATGGGTGATCTGAATAGTAAAATGAGATGATGCAAGGAGCAGTAGAGGAGGAAAGAGTGTAAAAAAGGTTATTTTTGCGATAATAGTAGTAGAATTGGGTTTAGGATTAGTCAGAGAGTGGAGGTAGAGGATATATTGAGAGAGGTATTAGATTGTAGCAGACAGCTCCTGCATTAATGAGCATGTGAATGTCTGAGCAGTCGGGGGTAAGTGGCACCTTGAAATGTGAGTGGTCGTATGGGCTGAGAGCTCTCTTTGACCCTCTACCAGGTTCAGTGACTGACCAATCATTGCATCTTTAACTTGGACCCTTTCAATGCAGAAGGAACCCAGTAGGAGGGGACAAGTATCTCTTGAGTAGAATTACAAACACTACTTTAACAACAGTAACCCATCTTGCTTGGCATTCCATTCTGATTGAATTGCACATCTCTATCGTACATCAGATTGTAGGATGAGTTCCTAGGGCTGAGAATACCCATAAGTTTGTGAATGAAACTAAACGCATCTTGTAACCACACTGCTTTCTTAAAGACAATGAGATTGGCCAGTTGAAATGGTAATGTGATCAGAATCTATTTAGGGATTTGCAGTAAAGGTCACCCCATCAAAGGCTGCTAAATAACCATTTAAAGTGGATGAAAATTACCTAATTATGAAATTATGAAAGGAGCCAATAGACTTCTTACAAAATTAAATATATATATTTCAGATAGTAGGGGCATTCATTATACAGCTAGTGAGGTAATAATTTTAAAATGACAGTGTCTATAATGGGGAATCAGAAAAGACAGTGTGTGCTGATAATTGCTACAGTGAAGGTAATTTATAAGACGTATTTTGTTTCTTTATTGGCAGACATGCAGTGTGAACCAGACGCATTACATATTAGCACAGGTTAATACAATATAACATTTTCCAGAGACTAGTATACAACACAATACAGCAGACAAACATCTAACTGTTACAGCAAACAAACATCTAAGTGTAGTAAGAGAAAGGCAAATCATTATGCAGTAAAGGAGGCCCACAGGGAAAGGAGGAACGGTGCTCCATAGGCAACAAGAGTCTTCCGAGATTACTAGTTTATGTGATAACTAGTTTGTTTTCTCTCCATAAGGGGTCTTACAGACAATACAGGCCAGGTTGAATGCATTTCCGTCATCTTTTGAAGGCAAATTTAGAGAGACCCGACTTGGTGGATGTGACTAGCTCTTCCGTAATCTGAAAAAGTCAAACAGTTGCAGTAAGGGCTACTTCTGTGAGATCCAGGTATATTTAGGGTATGAGGGACAGTAGGGAGTTGCCATAGTCCAGCTCCAAATGAACTAAAGCTTACACCAGTGCCTAAAATACTCCTGCAGTGAAAAGTAACTTAATTCGTCTGAGGAGTCTGATTTGGTAATTTGTTCATTTGATTGAGTTGTTCAGGTGTCAGTGCAGATTCAGAATATTATCTAGGAAGAAGTTCAATAATTTGGTTCGCTTAACAATGGAGGTCTTGCAGACAAGCAGCTTTGAGGTTTTACTATGGAAAGGAAAGTAGAAGAAATACCATTTTCTGGGGGGGGCAGTTTAAGATGATGAAGGATGATATATAGGTTTATGCCACCTATGGTTTGGTGACTAGCTACTACAGAGATTAGGGTTTCAAATACAGATGTGTTGTCAGCATCCAGTTGGAAGAGGTTAGCCTGTCTCAGTAGTACACTGAGGGACTCATGTAAATGTTGAAGAGTGCAGGGGAGAGGATCGTCCCTTGAGGGACTCCTTGTTGTGGAGGAGAGAAACTGGAAAAATAGTTCAGCACTTTACCGGTTGTGAATTATTGTTTAGATTTAAACCAATGAAGGTCTGTACCACTGATCCGAAGTTGCAATACTTGTAGAAGAAATGCCTGATTGAAGGTGTCATGCACTCCTGACAAGTCACGAAGAATGAGCAAACACAATCCATCTTCCTCTAGTGTGCACTATCATCATCCACTTTGGTAGTATTGCCATTCTCATGCTGCAAATGGATCATGTGTGATTAAAAATCATCAAGTAGGTTGTTTATGTCAATGTTGTTACTTACATTTTTAGTAACATAACTTTTAGAGTTTAGCCAGAAGGGGAAGGATTCATTTAGGAAAAGGTGTTTTAAGGTATTTGGTGGCAGCATGAGAGTTTATTGAGGAGAAGGTGGCTTGGCCAATTTTTAGCCAGTCAATGACTGTGCATTTCAGGCAGACTGGAAGCCAAAACCCTTAGGAAGATTGAGAATGGAGCAGCCCACTACCCCAGCAAGGTCTGCTGGCTCCTCGTTCCTGAACTGGGAGAAGTAGAACTTTCTCTTTTCAGGAGCAAAGAAACAGAAAAGCAACACGCCGGAGGGGGTGAAAAAACATTTAGACAATGAATAGACTGAAAAATGACGAATCATAGTCTTTAGTTTTCCGTATACTACATTCACAGAACTAACTTAAGATAAAATCCTAATTTTACTACCATTTTGGTATTCACAGAAGGCACTTACTCATTTTGGTATTCACAGAAGGCACTTACTCATTTCAGTATTCACAGAAGTTAGGAGTCCTAACTTTAGGACTCCGAAACTGAGAAAAATCCTCACTTTAAGACTTTCGGTATTCACAGAAGGCATTTAGGAGTCCTAAAGGTAGGACTCCTAACTTTACTACTCCTAAACTTGTGGTAAATAAATAAATAATACCCTATTTTTGAATGAATAAATGAATAACAGATAGCTCAATAAATAAGAGTCAAGATTCGAGGTAGTAGGAGTTTTTTGCAGGTTTAATACAGCAAATACAGGAATAGGATGGCAAGGCCCAGCAGCGCTGCTGGTGTCAGGATCGGGACAAGGGGAAGAGTAAACTTTTAATAACAGTGCATGAGCATATATACATAACGCAAACACATAGCATTACATTGCAATAGGCGTAGCAGTGGGTGGAGCAAAAGGCGTGGCGCGTAGTAGTCGCGAAAGATAAGGGTGAAAAGAGGTGTAACAGGGCGTATACATAGACATGTGATGCAAACGTAACAGAATATGTCATGAATGGGGCGGAAACCGTGGAGGGGGCTACCTGAGGAGCCGGGACCTCTAACCTGATGGTGCGCGCAAACTAGCAATGACGTGTTACTAGGAGAAGCTGGGGGCTATGAACTCTGTGCTAGGAGCAGAGACTGAAGTCTGGAGAGTCAGGGCGACATGTACCTAAGCAGTATCTAGTATCTGATGTTTAGAGAACATGTTGATATAAACTAGAAGTCAGGAGGGGAAAGGCTAACTTGATTCTAAGACTGGACCATGCATTATTCTACATGTAGTGCGTGATGAAGAATATTAAATGACCATTAAATGCAGTATTTCCCTAACGTGGAGACGTGAAGGCTAGACAATGACGGAAACTATCGATGCGATTCAGTAGCTTTAGGAATGCAGAGAAGGAGGACTGAACTGATAACTGGAATCATAACATATTCTTGGCAGACTCAGAGGCAGAGCCAGGGTGAGCCGGGCACTGCGAGGCAGGAAGTAAGTGAAGGGTCGAGGATACAGGTGGGGGCTGTATCGCTCCTCAGCGAGGTTTCAGGAGACAGGAGCTGAATCTGGTGTCCAGGCCCTTTTGAGGCCTAGAAACGAGGACTTTATAAGGGAATAACGTGCACACTGAGAAACGTGGCAACGTAGCTTTACATAGACCTGATATTCGTAGTATTCACGAGAACTGGAAACTGACATACTAGAGGTGGACACAACTATAATTGCGTCTTGAATCGAACATAGGGAATACATATGCATATTTAATCATGCACACATAACATATGATGGATGACACGTAGGGACACAGAACATGGCAAAATTTACTTTTCCACATTCCCTCCTTGTCACTACGTTTCCATCAGGAAACATCAATATTCATGATACCATCTATCATTTCATACAGTATCATTTGCTCGTCTCGAATTATCCTGGAACGGGATTTAGAACGGGGCTTGGGACTAGGAATACAAGAGGTAGCACAAATGCCGCAAATCGCAGGGCCACATTGTATACAGAGGCAGCAGCTGAATATGATCGCTACTGCAATACCTAGAAAGGACAAGACTTTCCATCCCCAGGCGGAAATTATATTCCAGAACCAACCAGACCATGTCCAGGTGCCTGGATCTTGGTGTAACAGATGGGCAATTTTATGGAGTCTGGTTATAGCTGAATAAACAGACGGCGCGTTATTTGGAATGAAAATGCAGCAACTAGATCCGATGACTCTACAGGCCCCGCCCCTATCGGCCAGTATGACGTCAAGGACGAGACGATTCTGTAAAACGACAAATCTCATAGCAGATTGCTCTTCGGTTAAGTTACCTAGAGCAGAGGCAGTCTCATTTACTACAGCTTCGAGGGTTCTTGTTAACCTACGGATCAGTTTACTATTCTGGATAGGTCCTATAAAGAAGAAGAAACCTCTGTTGAAATCTGTATACTGTTCTAGAGCAGTTTCAGTATAATCGACAATTGGGGACTCCCTTCTATGTCTAATGTGTACTAGATGTGTGTTTCTATGATAATCAGGTGGGGCTAGGAAAACTGGTGGCAGTAGGAAGGCAATGTAACAGGTTCCCTCCCAATCGAGGGGCAGGCGAACATATGCAGTTTGACCACAAATAAAATAAGAATGACGTGAAGCTTTGAAAATGGATTTCCCACTGTCACTATACTTGACAATAGTAGTACAATCACTATGTCCTACATGTACGGAACCATAATTTCGGACACATAATTCGCCTTTGACTGGCAGTACTGAAATAGCAGGTAAGTCTGGAGTAGTATCAGACTGAACATTCAGGACCATGAAATTCGAAGAATAGTTACCTAAATTATACACTTCATTTTCTAGATCTAACCCGGTTCTGTGGGGAAGACCTTGCTTGTCTGGAAAACATGTACTGTTAAGAAAAGACATATCTGTTGAGGATGACGTTAACGTGGACCATGCTCCACACGAACCATTATGTGAAAATGGATAAGGAAAAAGTGGCAGAACTCCCTTCGGTATCTGGAAAGGGGGGAGTCGACCACACACCCAACAATTAGTGGCATTGCTGGTCTGATGTGAGTAATGTAACATGCGGATGAAAGAATTATTTTTCATAGCGAGGCGGTAAGAGAGTTCATGAGGAGGCAGATCACTAAACGTGTGCTCTACTGTAGCATTAGCAGACTTATTTACATGAAGAACTGGGAAATACAAGAAAAATGCATAACTGGTGCAGGAAATCATAATGCTGAGAAATAATATGAAACTTAGAAAAACGATACAGCGAATTGAGTTTTGACTAACTCTCTCACTATGGAGGTATATTTTATACATGTCAGAAACAGTCTAACCGTTTCACCTAGGGGAGGACTTAGACAATCAAACTGGCTGACTTATTTTACTAGACCGGAGTTTTAACTTATACTCCTGTTGCGGAGTTTTCTCTAACAGGGGGGGTGTAGTAACATTGTCTTTTGCGGGACAGTCCTTGAGAACAATATTTTGGCAATCCTTCAAATGTTCTTTAAAACGGGTTTCAGTCCATAAAACTTTTTTATATGAGAAAGGTGCACCCAGCCTTTGCGACCTTCCAACTTCACGGCTGTACGGGTGGTGAGGAGGACCTGTCGGGGCTCCTTCCAGCGTGGCTCCAGCGGACTTGAGCGGTCAAAATTGCGGACAAGGACCATGGATCCTGGAACAATTTCATGCGGTGCCACCTCGGTATTGTCTGGAAATGCGGCGGCAACCTGTGAACGACAAGAGTTGAGGGCAGACATCAAGGAAGCTAGGTAATCTGTCAGCATATTACTTGAAACATCGGTAATACTTCGGGGTCTAGGAGTGCCCCACATGTTAGGGGGGCGGCCGAAAACGACCTCATACGGGGACAGACCTGATCTGGAATGTGCGACCATGCGCATATAAAATAAAGCGACTGGCAGAGCTACTAGCCAGTCCACACCTTTCTCTTTACACACTTTTGCAATTCGGATTTTCAGAGTCTGGTTATGTCTCTCTACGAGACCGGCTGCTTCAGGATGGCGTACACAATGAAACTTCCACTGGTACCCCAACAAAAGGGAAACATGCTTCATCAACTCAGATGAGAATGGCTGGCCGTTGTCAGAATATACGACTCTAGGGAGTCCATAACGGGGGAAGAACTCACGAACCAACTGCTTGGCAGTGGTCGCGGCTGTGTAATCTGGAACTGGATATGCTTCTGTCCACCTGGACAAAGCGCATACAACTACAAGGACATACTTGAAACCTCGACATCGCTCCATCTGAATATAATCCATCTGGAGGACTTCAAAAGGGTGGTCAGGAGGCTGGAATCCAACTTGTTCCACCGGGACACTTTTACCTGGATTAAACTGACAACATATCATACAGGTACGGACTTTCTGCTTGGCTGCAGCTCGTAAATGCTTGTTGAACCAAATGTTCTGGATACTGTCTAACATAGCTTTTTCTCCTAAATGTGCTGGACTATGTGCGGTATTAATAATGACTTGAACCATAGAGTCGGGGAGAAACCATGTGGCTCTACCCTTCGTTAACCATCCTTGATCTGTCTGGACCCCTCCTTGTTCGGACCATTTCTTGATTTCTTCGGGAGTAGCATGTAACTGGATATCTATGACATCTTGTGTAGGGTCCTTAACTGTCATGCATGTAATCGGATCTGGAGTGTGTGTCATGTTAACTGGAATGTCTAGAGTCTGTGCTGTGAGCTTGGCTGTGCGATCTGCTAAATCGTTACCTTGAGAAATAATGTCAGTAACTTTCGTATGTGCTTTGCACTTCATGATAGCGATAGATGTCGGTAAATGTATGGCATCTAACAGAGCTTGAATAAAGAGACCATGCTGAATCTTGGTTCCATGAGAAGTCATGAAACCTCTCTCCTGCCAGAGCACTCCGAAGTCGTGTACAACTCCAAATGCGTAGCGTGAATCTGTGTAAACATTAACTTTCAAGTTCTTGGCGTGTATGCAGGCTTGTGTCAGAGCAACTAGCTCTGCTGCTTGAGCGGACAGGGTGTCAATACGGTGTGTTTCAATAACTTCGGTGTCAGTAGTCACTGCATACGCGGCAACTAGTTCTCCTGTACTTGTTCTCATACATGAACCATCCACATAAAGTGTCAGGTCGGGGTCTGGTAACGGAGTGTCTGTCAGATCTTGTCTTGGCTTTGTCGTAATGTTAACTACTTCCACACAGTCATGTGTGGCAGAATTCGAAGCAACTGATGGTAACAGTGTAGCAGGGTTCAGGATGTTGCAGCGTCTGATTTCTATGTGTGGCTGGAACAGTGTCAATTCATAACCTGTTAAACGTGCAATTGTCAAGTGCTGAGTTTGTGTTCGGTTTAAAAGAACTTCCACGGAATGTGGAACTTGTACTGTCAAGGTATGTCCTAAGACTATGGAATCACTTTGTCTGATAGCTAGGGCTGCGGCTGCAACTGACTTGAGGCACGCAGGCAGAGCCTGGGCTACAGGATCTAATGTGCTCAAAAAATAAGCACAGGGCTTGTATTGTCCTGCTTGATCTTGTGTGAGAACAGATAATGCTGTACCTTCGCGTTCAGTGACGAAAAGTGTAAAAGGCTTACTGTAGTTCGGTGTCGCTAGAACTGGAGCTTGGCATAGGGCTTTCTTTAACTCATTGAAACTAAGTGTATGTTCAGATGTCCAAGGGAGGACAGTCGATACGGCTGCCTCCTGTGTCGTTAACTGTATCAGTGGCTTGGCTAGAAATGCATACTGAGGAATCTATTGTCTGCAGTAAGAAGTAAGGCCGATAAAAGCACGTACCTCCTTCTGGGTCTTGGGCTGAGGAAGACTCGCTATTAACTGGATACGGTCTGGTGTCAACTGCCTACCCCTCTTGGACAGTAAGTGTCCTAAGTAGACCACTTGCTGGACACAGAATTGAAGCTTAGAAGGGGACACCTTGTGCCCCATCTCGGCTAGGAAATACAAGACTGTAAGGGATGCTCGCTCGCAAGCACGTTCAGAACGGGCTGTGATCAGGAGATCATCGACATACTGGAGCAGGGCAGTGTCAGTTGGCATGTGAATGTTGTCTAGTTGTCTTTTAAGTGCTTGACTGTAAATGCTAGGGCTTTCTGTGAAACCTTGAGGAGCGCGTGTGAACATATAGCTCCTTCCATTTAAACAAAATCCGAAAAGGAACTGGCTGTCTGGATGAATAGGGACACTGAAAAATGCGTTCTTGAGGTCTATGACAGTGAAGAACGTGGCTTCGGAATCAATGGCTGTCAATAGGGAAGAGATATCTGGGACAACTGGGTACTGAGGAATAATACACTTATTAAGCTCTCGTAGGTCAATCACTAATCGATATACTGGGGGTGCATTTGGATCAGTACGTTTCATGACTGGAATGATCGGAGAATTACATACGTTGGAGTCAGTTTCTACAACCACTCCTTGAGCCATGAGCTCGTCAATAATTTTGGATAAGGCTGCTACAGCCTCAGGTGGCAATCTGTACTGTCTGATTCGTGGTAACACTACACCTGGCTTGAGAGTCACACGATAGGGTGTGATTTGCATGTAACCTACATCAGTTGGACCTTGCGCCCATAAGTGCTGTGGAACATTAGACAGTCTTGAATCAAAATCTCGTAATACATAGTGACCCTTAAAGTCACGTAGGAACAATCGTATTCCCTCTGGGGAACAGCATATAACTGCACCTAACTCTTTCAGTGTTTTAATGCCTAATAGGTTTTCTGGACATGACTTAGTAAGTAACAGATCAGTAGTGCGGGACAATGGACCTACTTCTAGAGTAACTGGCTTTGAAATTTCATTTACGATAGGTTTTCCTGAAAATCCAAGGGAAACATTTCTTGAGCCTGAGAGCGGAGCCCCTGGAACTTCGGCGTGACTAATTGTGGTCCTACTTGCCCCTGTATCAATCAAAAACTTTCTGTCTTTCCCTAATACTTGACTGTGAACATAGGGACCTTCTTGATCTACAGGTATCTCGATGAGAGGCAAGCCTACCTCCCTCTCTAGGCTGTTTCATGAATACTGCTGGTACTCTGGATACTCAGACTGTGCATACTGGTACATCTGCTGTGTAACGTGCTGTGTTGCAGCAATAGGCTGCGGAGCTGTAACTGTCTGTGGCGCATTCTGTGGCTGAGGAATCTGTGAAACTTGTTCTTGTCTAGGCGGACGTGGTCTTTCTTTAGTCTTACCAGTAGCTATGTTGTGTTTCAGAACTGCACACTCATTTATAAAATGACCTGGCTGTTTACAATAATTGCAGTTCCCTTTAACGGGAGCTGCAGGATGACTGGCTTGATTTGGACCCCTCTTCTGACTGTCTTGAGGAACAGATTGTGCAACTAGTACTTTCATTTTCGTGTCTTTCATACGTTTTCTCTCGTGTTCTTGTTCTTCCCTGATCCTATTCTGGTGGTATTGGAGCATCTGCAACATCTGGGACGGGGTATTAGCTTGCCAGGTACTTTCGACTTTCAAAACTCGATTTTTAATTTGTGGGCTTGAATTCTCGACTAATTTAGTAACAAAAAGGTGAGGGTATGACTCACTACTTGTCTTGAGGCCACTGTTGATGCTAAAACATTTCTCAAATCTAGAATAAAAATCACTGATATCTTCGTCTTGTTTCTGTTTACAGGCTGAGATTGCATCCCAGTCTTCTTTTCTAGTTGTCAATAATCTAGGTAAAACTTGTATTAATAATTCTGGTAATTCTTTACATTTCGCTCCAAGACCGGTACCTGGTACTCGTGCCTTGTCTTCAGCTTCTAGAACTGCCCAATCGATCTTTTTCTCTCCCACCTCCCATTCTTTTTCCTTGAGCTTTTCATACACCCCTGCGGGCAGCAGAACCTTTAACATTTTAATTATATCTGGATACGTGTATTCTCCCATACGGAGCATGTCTTTTAATTCTCTATGGAACCCTGCTGGATCTTTATCATGACAGGGAATTAATTTCTTCATCTCTAGGAGTTCCATCTTTGTAATCGGAGTGTAAACAAACACTCGTTCTAGTTCGCCACCCGTTCCTCTAACTGGGTGGACTTCTCGTAACGGATTCTGTCTCTCCATGTAAAATGGTTTACCTTCTGGGGGTGAGACATGAACAAAATGCGGGTTCAGAAACGTTCTATATTTGTGACGCTGTTCTAGAATGACACTAATTAAGTCGGTACCTAAACCTTTCCATCTATACTGGAGTAACTCGTTCAGGACATCATGTAACGGGCCTGGATCAGAGTGCTGACCCTCATACAATGTAATGAGGTGCTGAATCATATACATACCCACCAGTCGCTGCTCGGCTGGGGGCATTTTTAGAAACATTTGTGCCACTATTTCGTCTGGAAAAGTGGTAGAATCAGTAATCCATCGGACTGCTGATCGGGCTAGTTCTTGTTCATGCATGGTACTTAACTCACTGTAACCGATTCGTGATTTCAGAATGTGATCGGTAGCTTGAAACACTTGTTCTAGAGAACCTTGTTCTGGTGCTGGATGATGAAAAATAGACTTGTGTTCTAGGCGTAAATGGCGATCTGGAAATCTAGATTTTCCTACATACGCTATTCTGTCAGGATTCTCGTCGTCTAACTCTTCAGGATCAGAGTTACTTTCTTTCTCGCTTACTTGTGCTGCTTTACGCTGTTCGTGTAATTTTATTATTTCTTTACGGATTTTCTTGTACATACTCTCCATAGCACCGACGGTCTTGTGCTTACCCTCGGCTATATTATCACTCCACCTTGTCAGGGTTTTCATTTCAGCCGGATCTTTAGACGGGTAATCTTGTTCTCTTATTAGACAATTGATCAGAAACTTTAATACCATGAGCTGGGTCTCAGCTTTCCTTTGAGACATGGCCTCGCTAATACTTTCTGGATCATCCCCTGTACGGATGAAACGATATATTCTGTCTAGATCTTCTTTCATATTCGGTAAGGTGACTAGATACTCGGCCACCTTTCTTACGCGGAATGAATATAAAACCATATTATCCTCGCCTGGGACTGGATCATAGCCGCATTCGGCAAGGGATTTTCTTATTTCTGCTACAGTCTGATGTCTGGGCGTACGCTGTGATGCTTGTATATGTAATTCGGCTGTCGTTAAACGCTTGTGTGGCGGCGGGGTTTGAGGAGTACCTCCCCCTGCGGCCCCTAAACTAGAGTCGTCTACTGAGGCTCTTCGTCCTGGCAGAGTGGGAAATGGAAATGTAGGCTGGACTTGTATGGCGGGCTGGACCGGGGGTACCGTAACAGGTACTCCGGTGTCTGGAGGAGCGGGAAGTGCCTGATTTACAGGGACTGGCGGAGCGCGAACAGGATTTGCATATTCTGGGACTGTGTCGTCCAAATAGGACGAAATAAAAATATCAGCTGCGGTCTGTTTGTGACGTAGCTTGGTCGGAACTAATGGTGGCGGGAAATTACTGGATGCCTCTGGGGTCGCTTTTGGCAAGCCCTCGGCAAGGAGAGGATACATACCCCTAATAAGGGCATGCCTCTGTCTGTCTGACTGTTCGGCTTTGACTTGTTCACCTATCTCGATTAGTTCTTTTTCTTGTGCTCGTTCTAAGGATTCTCTACTTAATTCTGACTTTCTGATTTCCTTTTCAGTTCTTTTATGAGCTTCTTTGCGCCATAACTCGATGGCATCTTTCTGTGACTGTCTGGCTTTCTTTTTCCATAATGCCTCTTCTACTCGCATGATGCACTCGGCATCCCATGTACCCGATACGGGCCATCTATACTTTTCTTCTAACTGTTTGGTATAATCTACCCATAAATCTAGATATAATATGGCACTTATGCCATGCTTCTGATACATAAAATGACCTGGACTGTCCCTAGGCGGAACCGGAACTGCTGCTTCCAGCAGACCCTTTCTAGTTTTTAACTGACGTAACTTAGAAAACAAGGGCATGACTGGACTGTAATCTAGACACAATACGATACACAATGAACACGATACTTATTCCCCATTCATACCACGACATTAAAATACATGAAGAACATTTAAAAATAACAGTTCGAACAGAATACTACCTGGAATACGGAACACAGAATACATGAATTTTCTCGAGAACAGAACTGACTGGAACAGAAACTAGGTGCACTGCTGAAACAGTACGAAACTTACCGGTCTCATAAAGAGACACGTCAGGACCCGCATCCACCGAAGTGGACACTTCGTTTGTGGGTCTGTGTACCACCAACCCACGGACCAGAGTCAATTAAATTGACCCTGTCTAGATACTACCCCAGTAATGGTACTCACCGGGCAGCAAGAACGGAAGGCCTCAGACTGGACTGGACTGCCTCGACGTCGGACGGACGAACTTCGGACTTCTGTTACGGGTGGGCCTCCGGATACCTCGGACCTTGGAATACCCTATTTTTGAATGAATAAATGAATAACAGATAGCTCAATAAATAAGAGTCAAGATTCGAGGTAGTAGGAGTTTTTTGCAGGTTTAATACAGCAAATACAGGAATAGGATGGCAAGGCCCAGCAGCGCTGCTGGTGTCAGGATCGGGACAAGGGGAAGAGTAAACTTTTAATAACAGTGCATGAGCATATATACATAACGCAAACACATAGCATTACATTGCAATAGGCGTAGCAGTGGGTGGAGCAAAAGGCGTGGCGCGTAGTAGTCGCGAAAGATAAGGGTGAAAAGAGGTGTAACAGGGCGTATACATAGACATGTGATGCAAACGTAACAGAATATGTCATGAGTGGGGCGGAAACCGTGGAGGGGGCTACCTGAGGAGCCGGGACCTCTAACCTGATGGTGCGCGCAAACTAGCAATGACGTGTTACTAGGAGAAGCTGGGGGCTATGAACTCTGTGCTAGGAGCAGAGACTGAAGTCTGGAGAGTCAGGGCGACATGTACCTAAGCAGTATCTAGTATCTGATGTTTAGAGAACATGTTGATATAAACTAGAAGTCAGGAGGGGAAAGGCTAACTTGATTCTAAGACTGGACCATGCATTATTCTACATGTAGTGCGTGATGAAGAATATTAAATGACCATTAAATGCAGTATTTCCCTAACGTGGAGACGTGAAGGCTAGACAATGACGGAAACTATCGATGCGATTCAGTAGCTTTAGGAATGCAGAGAAGGAGGACTGAACTGATAACTGGAATCATAACATATTCTTGGCAGACTCAGAGGCAGAGCCAGGGTGAGCCGGGCACTGCGAGGCAGGAAGTAAGTGAAGGGTCGAGGATACAGGTGGGGGCTGTATCGCTCCTCAGCGAGGTTTCAGGAGACAGGAGCTGAATCTGGTGTCCAGGCCCTTTTGAGGCCTAGAAACGAGGACTTTATAAGGGAATAACGTGCACACTGAGAAACGTGGCAACGTAGCTTTACATAGACCTGATATTCGTAGTATTCACGAGAACTGGAAACTGACATACTAGAGGTGGACACAACTATAATTGCGTCTTGAATCGAACATAGGGAATACATATGCATATTTAATCATGCACACATAACATATGATGGATGACACGTAGGGACACAGAACATGGCAAAATTTACTTTTCCACAAACTGAGAAAAATCCTAACTTTAAGACTTTCGGTATACACAGAAGGCATTTAGGAGTCCTAAAGTTAGTACTCCTAACTTCTGTGAATACCGAAATGAGTAAGTACCTTCTGTGAATCCCAAAATGAGTAAGTGCCTTCTGTGAATACCAAAATGGTAGTAAGTTTAGGATTTTGTCTTAAGTTAGTTTTATGAATCGGGCCCAAGCAGCCGCTGCCCATGGAGGGAGTTACGGTGGGGCAGGAAGGCGGGGCGGGGGTGGGGCAGGGTGGGGGATGCTAAAAACCGGAATATGGATAATTGGAGGTAAGTAAACAATTTAATGAATAAAACGAATTACGTAGCGCGCCCTGCATTGCAAAATGCGATGCAGTGCGCGCTATGAAATTTGTTTTATTAATTACATTAATTAGTCTGGAGGGAAAGCATCACTCTCTGTTTGTCTGCTATCTCTGCTGCATCCACACCCTTCCAATTTTTAATTTTGTTGGAAAAATCAAGTAAGTTCAATGCTGTACTTTGAAAAACGTTTGTTGTCTGAGGCGAGGCACACTGTGCTGTTTTAGTCCCTTTTCCATTTCGCTTGTTTGATTTTGGATGGCGTGGAGTTAAGAGTAGGGGTTATGGTGTGATTACTGATTAACTTATTTTAAGGAATAATGTTTAATTTGTACATGTTTTTTGTTAATTATATACAGATTTGTTAATCATTTTACTGTAATGTTGTTATTTTACTGTTCCTAGTCTGCTGGGTGTAGATCGCCTTGTATTAAATGCAAAATGTAAGTTACTTTTTGTTTACATGTGCTTGTTGGTAGCTACTCACCTACTGATCCTTCAGATTGACCATTGTTTATGAATGTAATAAAGTATTATTGGTGCAACTCCCTTACATGCATGGGGCAGGGTAGAGGGTATATAAGGTGTAAAGTAAGACCATTCCGCAGACTGCC
Source organism: Lissotriton helveticus (assembly GCF_964261635.1). NCBI lineage: Eukaryota > Metazoa > Chordata > Amphibia > Caudata > Salamandridae > Lissotriton > Lissotriton helveticus. Next base: position 1,063,800,185 of record NC_136057.1, read on the forward strand.
TACTCAGACAGCTTTGGGTGTCTGTTGTTGATGCCCTCTCCATCTCATGAGATTGTAATAAATATCCTTTCTCTCCGTGCTCCAGAGTTGGTCTCAGTTTGTATTCCGGACCCGTGGACTATAGGGTGATCCCTGCACCTTTTGTGTGGTCCCATAAAAGACCCCCAAAATCCACAATTGAAGCCCAAACGTAGGGCCAATCAGGGACGTGGTTGCCCGGTTGAGGGGTCCCGACAAGGAAGTTGAACAAACGGTGGTAGGGCATGCCTATGCGAAAAAGACCCTCCTCGTAGCCACCACCCGACATTCACTACATCCGAAAATACCCCTCAAGTGGCCCTCAATAGACTTGGACGATCTTTGCAGTAAAGAGACCACCTGGAGAACGAGACAAAGGATTCTGGTAGGGTCGCTGATTTGCGACACCTTTTTGTTTGTACTTGGGTTTGGTTGTCTGGTTTGTTTAATTTCACTCTTTGCAAAGATTGAAGGTAAATGGGTAGTGTGGCCTTTTGTCCGGCCTTTTAAATTTGTAGATATTATTTAAGAGAACATAGAAAAGCATGCCCGTACTTGGTAAATCCGCTTGATAAGGTTGTTTATGACACCTTTTTTTGGTATTCTAGTTATCCAGACTTGTATTTCGATATTTGCAAATAACGAAAGTTAAGCGGGTAAAGTGGACTATTTGTCCAGTTTTCTGAAATTTGTAGAGACGTTTTTAAGAAACTAGAAAAACGTGCCAGTGTTTAGTAAATTTGCACGATGGTTTGGTTGTTGTATATCTCGATCGAGGGTGCTAGAAGATAGTCAGCCGGCTCCCCCGGGAGGTACCTCAAGTAAGGTTTTGTACATAAAATACGGTATTTCTCCCATAATGTATAATTCATTATGGCATAAAAACATGTCCAAGGATAAAGAGACTCAGTGGCCCATATATGGTTCTTTTGAATCTCACAAAATTGAAGCTGTAGAAATACAGCTCTTTAAATGAGCGTCGCGACAAGCTATGTTTGACGCCCTAGGCCAATGGAAAAAGGAGGGAGCTGAAAGAGAGAGAAGGGCTCAGGCAAGGTTACAGAAAGATGCTAGAAAAAGCGATAAACAGACATTAATAGAATTACAACAGGAAAAAGTTGCATCCAACCTTGCCTGTACAGATAGAGAACACAGGTTGAATGTGTCTGATCAGTATCCTGTACATCATACATCACTAGCGCGAGCAGACCCCCATGAAGAGGAGCTTCTCCTCCATCCATTACCACCACCGTACCATGTCCCTCACCATCCTATCCCACGGCCGGCCGATAGAAATGTACCCTCCGAAAATGCCCAACCCCTACCTCCCGATCCTACTGCCCCTCCCGCTCAAACTGACCCCGAGACCACATCTTCTGCTCGATCCCACATAACCCGCATCACATCTGCACAGAAAAAGACCTTGAATGGTCTAGTTCGCACCTGCCTGGAGGATCTTTTTACCTCTAGCCAGAACCGTGCTATTTATGAGGCCTATGCACCCCCTCAAAAGGGCTACTTCCTTCAACAATTTGCTTATGAAATATTCTCTCTTTATGAGAAACGCCACGCAGTGACACCAGCAGACCATGTTAGAGGATGTGGATTTGGGGGTCTTTTGGCAGACCACCGGAGGTGCAGGGTCACACTATAGTCCACGGGTCCAGAGTGCTGACTGGGCCCGGCGCTGGGGCCAGAGAGAGAGGATGTTTGTTGCTGTCTCATGAGAGAGAGAGCATCGACAGCGGACACCCATGGCTGTCTGAGGAGGCAGTCTGCAGAGGGTTCTTACTTTGCATCTTGTATACCCTCTATCCTGCCCCAGGCATGTAAGGGAGTTGTACCAATAATACTTTATTACATTCATAAACAATGGTCAATCTTGTGGATCAGCAGGTGAGTAGCCTTTGGGAGTTTTCGCAGGACACGGGCAAAACATTATAATTACATAGGGAGTACGGCGCAGGATAATGGCAGCATTGTAGATCGGACCATTTTGGCTCCTGGCCGCCTCCCCTATTTTTGTTTGTTTGTGGTTCCTTGATAGCTACCTGAGGAGCAGATTGTTTGCTAGTTTGGATGGGTGCTAGATTTTTAGAGACTGTTCTGGGGTGGGGATGTTGGGGAAATTTGTTTTTTTTGTTGGGGTAGTTAGGGCCACCAGTGTGTTCATAAATTACATTGAATACATTAATTTGATTGCAATTTCTACACTTTTCAGAGATTATACACAAATAAATCAAAAACATAAAGAATCTCTGTCTGAGGGTAAAAGAAAAAATACGAAAAGCTCAACAGGATCAAAACTGGGATGATATGCAAATAGCAACAAAACAGTCTGTGATACTGGAGCTTAATTGCCAAAGAAACAGCAACAAAGAAATCCCTGTAAGCCTCACCTGTTCTTCCATCTGATTGGGAAAAAGATATCCATGACTGATATAAATCAAACATTAGGCAAGAAAACTTGAACCAAGCAATAAGTAAAATAGGAAAAAATTCCCATGATATCCTCGCTCCTGCAGTTCGGCAAATAGAACACCACATTAAGAATCCCAGATCTTTAGCTGCAATGGGTCAGGATCAGATTCCGAAAAAGTATGTCAAAGCAACCCAGAAGATTGGAGCAAGTCTTTAGCTCCCCTATATTCTCATTGTTATGCTACTGGGGAAATCCCTAAATTATGGCTGGGGAGCATCGTGATCCCAATTTTTAACAAGCATTTGCAATGCAACGGTCTCGCCTTTCGTTAAGCTTGGGCAATTCTGTTTGTAATTAGGTCGCTTTGGCTTTGCTTTTGTTGGTGTTTTTTTAAACGTTTATGTACATACCATGCATGTGCATGTATATGTATGCATGCATTAATATTGGTATTTATATAGATATGCAGATGTTGATATATGTTTATATCTGTTTATATATGTATGTGTATGTGTATGTATATATATATTTATACATATACATATGCATATATATATGCATGTTATGCTCTTCCAACCTATTGTAAAGAGCTCTGATATCCTTCGGGATCTTGTTCGCGCTATATAAAACGTTATAAATAAATAAATAAATGGTTGATGTTGTGTTTTGCCATTTTTTGCATTTTTTAAAAGTATCTTTGAGGGGTAGTTGTTGTTTCCTTGGGCTGAATGTGGTTGTATAATATATAAAGTTAGTTTTCTGAAATTGTAAATGGAATACTCCACTAGACATAAAAATAAAGAGGAAAAAAGACTAGATAACAAAGGCAGCTGCAAAACTGCCCACTGACTCCTCCGGGCATAGGTACAGGCGAACCCACCACCACAGCTGGTGTTGGGAGGATGGACAATGCAAGAAGGAGCTCATTCCTTTGGGTGTAGCGGGATTGGTGTAACTAAGGGGGGTGGGTGCCAATAATAATGCACTGTATACGTGATAAGCCAATAATTCGCCAATTTGTAAATATGAGAGATGTATGAGTGGTGCCCAGGCGGGTTTATTACTTGGTTACGTGTGTTTTGAAAAGAGTATGTACAATGATCCTATTTTACCTACTGTCAATAAAAATAAAAATAAAATGTTTGTTTTCTTTTCTGATATTGCTGATTTACTGGTGGTGTGCATAGGGCAGCTTCATTTGTGGGCCCAAACATATTTGGGCGAGACTGTACAATGCTTCTCATGCAATGCAAAAAGTTTTTTTTTTGTTAGTTCTTCAGGCAGAATAGGGCTACATGTTCTTTGTCTGTCCCCTTACCTCCCACAGAGGTAATTGGGACCAGGAATAGCATCAGCAATAACTGTATTCATTTCCCCAACGTTTGACTGCACCCCTTTGCCATAGTGTCCCCACAGGCCCCGTAAGGGCACCAGAAATATTTATATTAATTTATCTTATTATTATGTGCCCCTCATGCCTCCTATAGGGTCACCATGTTCCTGAAGAGGCACCAGTAAATATTTCATTTATTTATTGTATTTATCCCTACCCCTCCCTGCCTGTCATAGGGTCTTTCTGGGCACTGAAGAGGCACCAAGCTAGCTTTTCCTGTTTAATGTATAGCAAAAACGAGTTCATGCATGGGTACACTAACGTTAAGCATTGATGATGACTTGCTTTATGCTATGTTGCTCAAGCTTTACTGACTTCCTGCTGCAATTTTATTGCCTGCAGTTTCGCAAAACATCATTCACAATAATACAGCGATGGAGAGAAGCCTAAGAATTTCCTGACTGTGACCAGAATCCTTTGTTAAATGCTTCTGCCTGTGCTAACCCATGAAAAAGATGACCTCAAAGAAGGAGGTTGCTGAAAAGAAAGTTGCCAGTGAGGAAAAGAAGTGAGTTACACCCACTGGCATCAAACCCGTCTAATATTTTCAGAAGCACAATGTACCTGCTGAACCCCACTCTGGGCAATAAGTTGTTGCGATGAGAATCACCCCTGTATCAATGGCACCACCACTAAAACCTAAGCTTATGTCTCTTAGTGCTGCAGTGACTGAAGCAATGCAGAGCAGTGAACCTGTAAAAGAGTAACCCAAACAGCCTGCTGAAGTTTCACAGGAAAGTCCACAACAGGAACCATAGCCTGTAACTCCTGATCTTCCGAAAGTAGGATCAGGGCAGGAACTTGAGCTTGCTGCAGAGGAGGATGATGGTGTGACTGGTCTTCCACTGGACATCTCAGCTTCATGATCTCCGGCAAGGAAAACAAAAAGCACTCTCCCATCTTTCTCAAGCCTTCTGATAATCTGGATACAGATTGAATCCCAGAGGGAGTCCTGGCACAAGAGATAAGGGAAAAGGAAGGTTCCTGAGAGCCTTTTTAATTGAGAAAGGTGACAATGAGCCTCTGATTGTTATTGTGGAGAGTGGAACAGAGGAGATTCATCTCATCTCTCTTCAAACTGCTCTTATTCATCTAGCACCACCAACACCATCTGCTCCCATCTTTTCAAGACCCCAAAAACCTGCAGCAACCACCACCCCTACCGCGGTCACTGCTCGCTCTAGGGAAGAGAAACATAAACGTCTAGCTCTAGCTTAACCCCTTCTACGCTCATGACGAGCTCAGCTCGTCTTGAGTGTAACCTGCGCTACGCGGATGACGAGCTGAGCTCGTCATGTAACGCGGGTTTTTTAAAATCGCAGCGCGCAGCAGGAAAACCGCTAGCGCGCATGCGGTTAAAAAGTTTTTCAGGCTTTAGCACCATAAAAAAGCCTCTGTTCACCAGTTTGGGACTTCTTTACACTCAGGCCAAATGAGGACTACATAGCAGAATGGTCAATTTGCAAATAACGTTTGTCATGGTAAGCCAGATGGACATTATGATACAACGTATGGCAGAACACCTCGAAAACATAAGTACATTTGGTGAGACAGAAGAGGTTCAACTGATACAAGGAGGTGATGGTGAGGAAGCAGAAGAGGATGTCCGAGTCATGTGAAGCAGCCGTGCAACTGTCGCACATAGTGAGAAAGTCAGAATAGTAGAAAGAACAGAGGGATAGTTACCTCAAAGCACCAAGGCAGCCTACGCGCTCCCCGTAGGCCACTACTACAAGAGGTATCACAAGGAAGACAGTCACAATAACCTACTAATAAATCTATGTTCACCAAGGAGCTGCCGTACCACCGAACCCATGATGTACGCTGGCAAACAATGTTAGCACTTTACCTCATCCCTTTTTTCTTTTGTGGAAGGAGGAGGATTTCTTTAATTAGTGGAGGCCTGCCATCCAAAATGAAGTCTTTCAAGCTGGAAGTATTTTTCCACTGTTGCTGGTCAAGCGCTACGCCATCAAGCACTGTAATTGGTTGGTGGTGCAATGAAGGAGAGCACTGTTCAATATGTGCACCTCACAAAGGACATGTGGATCAGTTGGCAAGCAACAGATTACATGTGCTTCACTGCACACTGAATCTCCTTCAAGGGAATGAAGCAGCAGCAAAATGCTGATCTCGCCTTTGATTATGCTTTTCGTGGCATTTGGCAACTGTAGCGATGTTCTCCAGGGAGAAATCACATACAGCTACCAATATCTTGGACACATTTAATTCTAAAGTGTACAAATGGCTACAACCCAAACACCCCAGCACTGGATTTGTTACCACTGACATTGGCAGTACTATTGTTAAAGCCATGGCTGAGGGAGGATACTTCAGAGTACTGTTTTTTGACATTTTATAAACCTAATTGTGCAGGACGTCCTAAATAAAAGAAGCTGTAGTCAGCACCAATCTGATCACCTGTCGAAGAATTTTCACAATGTTTAATCATTCATTCAAAGCCTGGAAGCAATTGAGGGTCATTCAGAGTGCTAATAAAGTATCTGCAAAAGCCCCATACAAGAGGTGCCAACACTTTGGAACCCAACCAACTGCATGTTTGCAACATCTGTTTTAGCAGTACAAGTCTATCAATGATTATGCAATTCAAAGGTGAGGAGATGCTACCTCATTTCGAGATAATGACACAGGGATTCAGCAAGGAGGAGAGTACAATGAGCCAAGAGATTCCATTGTAGCATCTGCTACAGGAACATTTGTAAAAGATAGAAGAAACATTTACCATTGTCAATGAAGAAACAATGTATTTGCTGAACAGCTTAGTCCTTCGCTTGAACACACCCACTCAGACACTCAAGCACTCACTTACAGACCCAGTCACACATTCACTGATAAAGCTATTCAGAAAGTCATGCACTCACTCACAGACCCTCTCAGAGACTCATACACCCACTCTCAGATCCACTGAGAGACAAATGTACCTACTTACAGACCCACTCAGAAACTCACACACCCACTCAGAGACCCATTCAGAGACCGATGCACCTACTCACAGACCCACTCACACACTCATGTACCCACTCAAGGATGCACTCAGACCCATGGACCCACATAAATATACACTCAGATAGGCAGACATCTAATCATAGCCCCCTCTTTGACACCCATACACTCACTTACAGACCCACTCAGGTAGTCATGCATCCACTCACAGATTCACTCAGAGACTCTTGCACCCACTCACAGACCCACTCAGAGACTCATGTCCCCACTCACAGTCCCACTCAGAGACTCATGGACCCACTCACAGATCTACTCATACACTCATGCACCTATTCACAGTCCTACTCAGAGACCCATGTATCCACTCACAGACCCACTTAGACACTCATGCACCTGCTCACACCTGCACTCAGAGATATATGTGCCCACTCAGAGACCCACTCAGACACTCACCCACCCACTCAGAGACCCACTCAGAGACTCATGCACCCACTCATACACCCACTCAAGTCATGCACCCACTCACAGAGCCACTTAGAGTCTCATGCACCAACTCAGAGATCCACTCAAGAACTCATATACTTGCTCACAGACCCACTTAGATACTCATGCACCTATTCACAGACCTAAACAGACAGTCATGCACCCACTGACAGGCCCACTCTGACACTTGCAAACCTACTCACAGTCCCACTCAGAGACTCATATCTAGTCACAGACCCACTCAGAGATTCAGGCACCCACTCACACTCCCCTCAGACACTCACACACACACTCACAGACCCACTCAGTCACACATTCACTCATAGAGCAACTCAGAGATATGCACAGACTCACTCATTGACTCACACACCCACTCACAGATCTACTGAGAAACTCATGCACCCACTTTTAGACCGACTCAGATACTCATGCACCTGTTCAGAGACCCACTCTGAGACTGATGCACCCACTCACACACTCACATATCCACTCACAGATGCACTTAGAGATTCATGCACCCACTCACAGATGAACACAGACACTCACAGGCCCACTCACAGAGCCACACAGGCACTCACATACCCACTCAGATACACACAGGCACTCACAGACCCACTAACCGACCCATACAGGCACTCACAGACTCACTCACAGACCCATACAGGCATTCACAGATCTACTCACAGAGCCACACATGCACTCCTACACCCACTCACACACTCACACAGGTACTCACACACCCACTCACACACCCACACAGACACTCACACACCCACACACAGGCACTCACACACCCACACAGCCATTCACACCCACTCTCAAAGGTGGCAGGTTACAGTTAGTATTAAAAAATTTAAAAACGTAGAAATACACTGAGAAAACCAAAGGTTAAAGGGGCATTATAGTTAGACTCAGATTTTACTCGTACAAAATCTGTGAAATTCAGTGCTAACTATAACTCGCTCCCATGCAATTCACTGCATATGACCTCACACATTACATCACTCATAACATGTCCAGTGACATCACTGATGACATCACTGATGAAATCTGAAATTACATCTCGTCTGAAAGTGCTCAATACATGCTAAGACAACACGATTGCCCCACACCCTAGTTCTGGGTAGCCAATGATAGGACAGAGTGTTTTAGGGACCTGGGACACTGGTAAAACAGTGGGGGCAAGCCAACAGCCTCTTGAGAACACTGGGGCACCAAAAACAGGGCAGGGTCCTGGTAGCAAAGTGGCAACCCTTCTCTTAGTCCAGCAGGCAGCAGGTCAGCTCTACAAAGCAGTTAAGTCCAATGGTGCTACCTCTCGGCACTCCTCTGGCAAGGGGAAGCATGCAAAGCCAGCAGCATCTGGCTACAAGTCCCACGCAGTGTCTAAAGTATAATTAACTAACACTTGTCTCCCCCACCATTCTTATAGCTTTGGGGGCCTGGAGTAGTCTGCATTGTCACACTTGGAGGGGTTCAATGGTTAGTAGTTATGTTGGTAGTCACATTGGTGGTGCAAGCTGCAGTGGCCTCCTGAGAAGGGCCCTGGCACTGAATTATCTTTTTATAAATTAAGCCCTGGTTTATGGCCATTGTTTTGGGGGCAAGGAGGTTAGGTATTAGGTAAATCCAACATCATAGAAATACACCATCCTTTGAACAGGTGCCCTATTCACACCAAATTAAATTCCAAGTATGCATTTTCTGATTGAAGTGCAGCAACTGGGACTGTTTACTTCAAAGCATCACCCTCCAGTTTCCGTGCTACCAAAGTGTGTCTCATCAGTACACCTATCTCATACCATCTGATGTTGTCTCCTCTCCCAGCACCTCATACCTGGTCAGTCTTTAGGATTTCTTATATTGCACCATGGGACATTCTGTTTCATAGTGACCACCTTTATGTCAGTGGAAGTGTGGAGACATACTTTGTGGGAAAAGTTAAAACTTTGCCTTACCCTCCCGTATTGATTGGTCTATGTGTTGGCCAGCTGGAAAGGCACAGATCTTTAGAGAAGCATTGGAGCTGAGATGTACTGAGAAGGCCTACCTACCTCAATTTTGGCCCCAAAAGTTGTAAGGTAGATGAATGCGAAGGTATTAAGTTAGCAGTGGACCCTATATTGATTTGCACTGAAAAACAGATTTTCAGCTCATATCAAAGAGTAACCGGGTTGCCATATTTGTAGAGACTCATTTATTAAAATGCTTTTGTATGTTGTATGAATAAGTGAACTCTAGGGCCGTTTAAATCTGTCCTTGGATTTCTGGCTTCACTAATTTTGGGGACTCTGGACCATTAAAATTCTCAGAGTTCACAGTAACAAGTTGATGTGTAGGAAATATGCTTCATATTTTGCAGATTTTATTTCTTTGCACCTTACTGATTTGTAGTGCATAGTTCGAACGTTTCTGAGTTCAAATTAATATTATAATTAATTGCTTGAATACTGCATATGAAAAATGTGAGCATCTGTCAGTGGTGGTTTTATACTTCAGCATTCCTTCACTGATTTAATAAATATCGGAATGTTTTCCTTGAAACACAGGTGCGCTGTTTTCGATGGAGAGCTCTTCGCCTCTCTGGTTAGGAATGACACTGATGCTTTGCCCCTCAATGGTAATGAGTGATCTCACACATTTGACCCTATTCGAGTTCATATTATTGCCAGGCCCGTGCTTGAGTAGTCTTGTGGAACTGTAATATAATAGCATACAGTACAGTCAGTTCAGGGGATGGATTCATTAACTTTGGGCTCTTGTTCGGTTCTGCAGATGGCCTGCCTTGCTGAATTCGCTGCTTCGGTTGAAAGACTGACCCAGGACAGAGCCAGCAGGAACATGTTTCTAATCGTGTGTATTTTCCATAAAAAAAGATGGTCAAAGTTAAAAAATATAGTACGTGTTTTAAAAGCTTAATAAAGCAAGTAAAACTAAACTGAGTGCCCATTTCCCCCAAAGAAAGTCAAAATTAAGAGCTAAAATACTCATTATGTATGCTTAATAAGTCAGTCAAGCTATACAACATGTCCATTGTACCCAAAGGTGAAAATGAAAAACGAAATACATATTTTATAAGCTTAATAAAAGTCAGTAAGCCTATATTAGGTGGTAATTGTAGATTTGAGTAAGTCATGTTTGTAAGTTTTAAGACAGAGACTAAAGCTATAGTATATGCCTATTAAAGAAGTTATTGTGTCACATTTATATATCTGGAAGTCTGGAAGACGTAATTGACATAAAATTCTTGATTAAAATTAGTGACTGCAGCCAAAGTTTATGACTCAAGGGTGCTATACTAAGACTAAAGGTTAGACCTGGCATCTTTTGGCCTGTTTCCCCAGTCATTTTGCTTTCTGATCTCCTGTTTTTGATGGTGTGCTGGGCTTTCTTTTTGTTGGTCTAGTGTCTCTGCGCACTTTCTCACCAGTGTTCAGGGTTAAAGTGAAAGTGCACCTACTGTAAATTGTGTGTACGGATTGGTGTTTCCATGATTGGCATATTTGATTCCTAGTAAGTCCCTAGTAAAGTGCACATTGTGTGCCAGGGCCTGTAAATCAAATGCTACTAGAGGGTTTACAGAACTGGTTGTGCCACCCACATGAGTAGCCCTATAAGTGTATCTCATACATTCTATTGCAGTGTCTGTGTGCGCAGTTGTAAACAGCCATGTTGTCCTGGCAAGTGCACCCACTTGCCATGCCCAAACCATCCCTTTCCTTACATGAAAGGCACCACTCAGGTAGGCCCAAGGTACCTTCATGGGCAGGATTCAGTGTATGTGAAAGGTAGGACATGTACTGGTGTGTGTGACATGTCCTTATAGTGAAATACTGTGCATTTCGTTTGTACTGTTGAAAGGCTGTCTCTCCCATAGGCTAACATGGGTGTTGCTTTGGAACATTTTACAAGCATAACTTTCCATGGGGACAAGACTTAGACTTGGGGTTTAGGCTTCCTGAACTCAGAATTAAAAGATTCATCTTTTGGCACAGATGATTTTTATATTATGTGTTTGAAAATGCCACTTTTAGATAGTGGGCATTTTCTTGCTTTACCATCCTGTGGACCTCTGCCACTTGTGTTTTCCCCGCATGAGTTCAGACCGACAGGAGCAGGGAATGTGCATTCAAACTACACAGAAGCAAGGGGGAATTGAGGTGTGTCCCATTCCTGGGTGACTCATAGCCAGGATGAATAGATCCGGCTGCTTTTGTGGTGGAGTTGGTGCTTGCACCTGAATGGACTGTGGCTGCCTTTCACAAAGCTGTCCGTTCCCCTCCTGGAGTGAACATGGCCTGAGCCAGGAAGAATTGATTTATGTATACCATTGGAGCTTTGTTAGTGCCAACTTCAAAGGGGAATGTGGTATAAATATTGGGGCCCCGACCACAGAACTTTAGAACTCTTTTGGAACGAGGAATCTGCAAAGAAAAAGAGCTGGAGAAGCTATGAGGAGAGACTACCACTTTGCTGTGTTGGTCTCCAGTAGCTGCTTCTGTCTTGGGCAGAGAAAGGACTGGACCAAACTTTCTGCAATTTCTTTCTGAGTCTCTTCAAAGGCTTGAAGTAGAGCTTGCTCCCTGTTCAGGTAGTCTCAGGAACAACAAAGACTTCAAGATCCTCTAGGTACCAGTGTCTGGAACTGGTTGTTTCAGTTGTCACAGAGGAAAAATCAACACAACATCATCCCCGACACCGCTGCCGGCTCTGTAACCTGAAGACATCGCAGAGGGCACCGCCGCACTTCACACCACAATCCTGGTCTCACCAACGACGCCGTTCGATGTCTCCAACGAGTCGCTGCTTGCACCATGACCTGTGGGCACCGCTCTGTGCACCACCTCGCTTCACATCACCACCCTGGTATCCCCCATGACGCTGCAATGTTGTCACAATGGTGCTGCCTGCACGTAATCTGTGGACATCGCTTGTGGAGAACACAGAGCACCACCCCACTTTTCAATGCAGTCCTGGTCTCACCGACGCTCTAAGCTGGCATCAGCGCCACTGCCCGCACTGTGGTTTGGGGGAACTCCTTGTAGGTTACATGACACACCATCCCATCCCACACCACAGACTTGGCCCACCGACATCAGCTCCATCAACTCCAGTTCGTCAGCTGACAACATCTCTTTAACGACCACAACAACGCTGTGTGCTAGCGCCGCAATGAGCACCTTCCCACTTTGCAACACACCATGGGTCTCACCAGCACCACTGGACGTTGTCACCGAGGCGCTGCAGCCCCCCCGACTTAAGGGCACCGCACACCACACCGCTGCACTTCACACCGCAGCCCTGATGCACACCGGCGCTCCTGACTACAACTGCACAGAGTTCCACCTGAAATGCGTGTGACTTCAAGGGTCCGACGACTCCTGCACCTGCCGACGATGGCTCTTCTGAGCTCCTTAACTAAAGAAAAAAGGGGATGATGAAATTGAATAGATACCACACAATTTAACATAGGTAAAACATGATTTAATTGCTACTTGTAGGTACAGTCCCTTCATATTTATTTGCATTAATTTCTCTAGTCACATATCACCTCCAAATCAATGAATTCTGAAATTATTATCCTTTTTAACAACATATTAAATACATCGAACACAAAAGGGAATTTTGACAGTTTCCAGTTATATAAACATGAAGAGACAAACAAATCTGTACAGTTAGCTTATAATTCCTTCCTACCCAGACTTTGAAGCAAATGGCTGCTACATAATTATAAGCAATCCAACCATGAGGTAGTCCAATACACATACAAGGGGAAAAGTCAATCCTTGGAATCCACTTTCTTTATTGATGCTATTGTTCTGTCGGACTCCTCTATTCCGTGAGGTTGATGCGTTTCGACCCAGTCATTAGGGCCTCGTCAGGACATGGGTACAAGGAGAACACGTCACGCAGCACTGGCCAATATTGGAAACTAATTTCCAATTGGCACTTCTAATAAGACTTCAAAAATTGTCGCCACTGGAGATCTGTAAACGACCACCTTGGGTGTATCCCCACCTGTTCTGTGTTCTGCCGTTCGCTACAATAAAAGGACTTGTTCAAATCCACTTCCCTGACTCGAACGGCTAAGTCCGTTTGGCTTGCTTGGGATTTAAGGTTTTACAATCATCTCTGGGAAACTTTTCAGGTGGACAGCTCTGTGGGATGAAAGATGCTGTAACGGCAGGCCAGTGAAACACTGATGATTCCACAGCATGAGTTGGGTTGTGGTCATATTTCACTTGGCATAGCCTCTGATCATGGCTTTGCCTCCCGCCCACATCATACCTGGGAGTGGACTGTGCCTTAGTTTAATTGGAAGTATTTTTTGACTTCTTCTCCAAGAGCCCGCCTGTAGTCGTTGTCCTGGAGTAACCAGGCGTTAAGTCTCCAAACAGGACATGAGGCCCCTGTGGGGCCTTACACAAGGAGAAGGAGGGGCGAGTGATCAGATATGCCATGAGGTAGGATTCAGATATTAGTTACTGCACAGCACTCAGGGGCCGGCAGTAGGTCGATGCAGGAGTGGGTGTGGTGCGTGGCGGAGGTGTGGGTGTATTGAAGTGTTCTGGGATTCCATGTGTGTCACACAGCTCTTTGGCCTAGTATGGATGTCCAGTCTGTTAGTCACTTGGCACATTTTTTCCTGTGGGAGAAGGGTGCCCCGGTTACATTTTGGTAGGCTTTAAGACTGCATTGAAATCCCAATCACCATCAGACCCGGGGAAACGGAGGATATTATGTCTACAGTGGCACAAAGAGGGGGCTCTAGGGTTACTGGAGGCACATAGAGCGACAACAAGTTGATGGTAACGCCCCCCCAGGGTCTCAGTAAGGGTCATGAAGCGGCCTTGAGGATCTCTGATTTCATGGGCAGCAGTGAAGGGAAGGGAGTGCTGCAGGAGAATCGTCACCCCCGGGAACATCGCACGAACCCCTTGTGCCAAACTCTGTCAAACCCTTGATGTGTTAGGAAAGGACAGTGGTTTCCCATGAGGTGCATCTCCTGCATCAAGAGAACATCTGGGGGTAATGTCTGTGAATACTTTAATGCTGCTGTGCACTTCACCTTGGCGAGGAGCACATTGAGGTTCCAGGAGAGAACACGTATGGGTTCCCCCTCATAATGGGGTGTGGTCATGTTGCTTAAGTGTGGCTGCATGGGGCTGGCTACATGGGTTATCTATTGGGCTTGAGTGTCTACGGCATGGAAATATTTAAGGGCGCTGTCCCCTGCCTGGAGAGTGACACCTGTGTGTATCAGAAGTTCTGTGCTGGATGATGTAACCAAGAAGAAAACCTAAAACAGAAGTAAGGACAATGGTCCCAACACCCTACCCAGTACTTCTTTCGAGGAAGCATCTGTCACCCAAGTAACAGAAGTGCAAAACAAGGTTAAACTGTAAAGCTTAATGTAGGAGCAGCATGGTGGACCCCTCCACGTGACAGGATGTGCATGTGTCCGGAGCGGAGCGTTGTTGCTATTACATTCTCAGTTAGATTTTGGGGCTTCGCTGGAGGTCCTTGTCTTCTGATCTCGCTGCTGGAGACACGAGGGTGTCTCTCTGGTTGCCTCACTCACCCCATCCTGGCCACCCCATGAGATCCAGGGACCCCTGGGGCGCGGGTGAGCCACTCGGCCTCTGGGGGATGCCGGAGGGTGAGGCGGAGACCCCCCTCCGGCCGGTATGCGCTCTGTGGGAGTGGGTGTGTAGCCAGTGCGACCCAGTGTCCGAAGTCTTAACTGGCCATAATAGAGGAGCAGAGACAGGGCTAGCCACTTGTGAGTGAACCAGCACTCCTCAGTCATCCAAGTCCATGCTGCCTCAGGAGATTCGAAGAAATGAGTCTTGCTCTGGAAGATCACTCTAAAGCAGATCGGAAATAGGAGCCTATATTGGAGATTGAGGGCCGGAAGTTTCTGCTTAACAGTGTAATATGAACTCCTTTGCGTCTACACTACTTAGGTGTAGTCTGGGAAAATCATTACTATATTGACTTGACAAGACAGGGAGGGATGGATGAAGGTTTCCTGCAGGGTGGTATCCCTGTCTTTGAATTTGAGGATTTTGGCTATGATCGGCCTACATGGGGCTCCAGCCGGTGGTCTGGGCATAAGCATTCCACGATGAACCATTCCGACAGTGCATCTGCAGCCATCCAAGATTTGATCCAGTTCTCTATGAAGGTGGCTACCTGTGCTGGTTCTGTCCCTTCAGGGATGCCCAACAGGCAAAGATTGTTCCGGCGTGAGAGGTATTCGGCATCCTCCACACGCCTATGGAGATCATTCACGTGTGACAACAGCTTCTTGACCTGCTCCTTCAGATGTATTACCTCGTCCTCCACTGGGGATAGCCTGGACTCCACCTCTGTGATACAGGGAGTGGCATTGCGGAGATCTTGTCTTATGAGGGCCACGTCTACACGCACCTCCCCGATCTTAGTTTCTGAGGAGTTTTGTGAGGGCTTTATGACCGGAAGGATCCTGGCAAGGGTCCCACCGGGATGGGGGCCTTGGTCAATGCTTTATCACTGAGGCTATTACCGCTTCTTGTGTACTGTTTCATGTGGGTTTGGGATGGGGGTGGATTCACCCATTTGTCTTTTCCCATGTTGGGAGGGTCTTGTCGGGAGTGGGCCGGGGTTGTAGTGCCCAGTCGTTGTCAGAGGATCAAGTTGCCCAGGACATCTGTACTGTTCCAGTTGGACTGTCCAGCCGGCACCTCCTTCCTCTCACGACCACTGCCATGTCCCTGTTTGGACCTCCAGGCCCCGCAGGTAGGACCCAGGTGTCACACTATTGGAGCAAGACCTCGAGGACCCTTTCAGCCACCTTTCAGAGGCACCCAGGAAAACAGTAATCCTGGTCGACTCCTTCTCTTGTCTCGTGGTGTGTGATGATTCCTCCAGAGAAATCCATGACATCAGCTGGCTTCTGGCCCACGGCAAGGGTTCTGTATCCTCGTGGTCGGGGGTGGCACGTTTGCTAGCAGGGCTCCACTGGTCCTCATGCACCCGCTCGATTGCGTCAGGCTCTGCACTTCAATTCAGTCTCCGGGGTACCCAGGGCCTCTCGCCCGGGCAGAAGGGGTCCTCGGGCGTGCAGGTAGCATTGAAATATGCCCAAGGTCCTAGAGACCCAGGTCTCTCTTCTATCTCTTCAGGGTTATGTGCCTTCTTCGTTGCAGTAAAGGCAGTCACCTTTATGTATGAGGTGAGAAACCCTGGTGCAGACAGCGAGGATCCCGCTTACAGTGTTGCAGGGTACGAACCACCATACAGTTGTGTTGTGGGCCTGTGTACGTGGGCCCATCCATGCCCCCGGGCCCGCCTACTTGTCTGGCCGGTCCTGAGACTGCCCTCTGTCTGCCAAGCCTCTGTTAGGGATGAGGTGTTGCTGACCTCCGAGTCCGCCCCTCCACCACCGACGTGAACTGTGTGGAGGCCCCTGGAGAACAGTCCTAGCTGCCCCTGCCCGTGCCCTGCGGGACTGCAGATCGAAAGCACCCTCCTCAGTGCGCGGGAAGGAGGGTGGGGGGATACTGGAAGGGCTTCAGTCCTTATTACAGATGCGGGCTCATTTGACCGCCCGGTGGAATCTATACGCTGCCTCCCTCCACTGGGACACTGCCAGCTGGGCCAGTTAGGTGCCGTGCATCACCCCAGAACCAGTGGCATCTGCATGGGAGATGTCTGCCATGTCTTCTCCTATACTATATATGCTGCCAATGCGCAGGCCGAGTGTGTGCCCTCTCCCAAGTTTTTGCATCCCCCGGGGCCACAGCGCAACAAACCTCACTCTGCCTGTTCCACATGACATCCAGAACATGCAGCCGGGGTTCGGCGTGTTCCGGTTAAGGCACCACTATCTTGCTTTCACCTCCAATGGGATTTGTTTAGGCGAGGCCCATGCTGCTGAGGTGGGGAAGGAAAGTGATTTGGTCATGCCGTGGGCCTGCTGAAGTGTCTCTTCATGGTCAGACCGATGAACAGTGGCGGCTGGTAAGTTTTGGTGGGAGGGGGTGGACGGAACACACACACACGCACACATACAAATAACACTCACAGCCTTGCATTTACATATGCACACACACAAACACATCCATTCACAACACTCTACCAAACATTCATACATACACGCATGCACGCACCAAACATTAATTTAAAAGAAAACACACACTTATCTGCAGCCAGCTCTGCCTTTGAGGTTCCAGGAGGCTTGGGACTGCTGCCTTCCTGAGGGAAGGCAGCAGTCCCAACGTCATCACAGAGTGGGATGGGGTCAGTGAGACTGCTGACCCCACCCTACTCTGTGATGAAGTGTCACTGATTGAGACTCGACCCTGGGCGCTTCAGGGCTTTAAACTGAAGTGCCCAGGTGCAAGGCAATCAGTTATGCTACCCCTCGTCACTGAGGGGAGGGCCTCAGGGATGTTGGCTGGGCTGAGGATGTCACTTCCACAGGAGCTGTCACTTCCTCAGCCCAGCAAAGTTTAGCTCAGGGCGTCAGGAGCCGACGCATTTAGGGCATTTCTGGCTCCTGGCTGCCTGACCTGAAAATGGACAGTTTCTGTCAGGCTGACCTTTGTTTGTGAGGGAAATAAGGTAGAGAAGTGTGGCCCCTCAGCCCCAATGGTCCAGCCGCGGCTGCCGACAGACCCTACCGGCTGTCCTTACCCAGCCAGGGCTCCCCCAGTGTGGGACTTTGCTGGGCCATATCTCAGTCCTCCACACAGGCATGAGTCACGTGGGAGACTTCAGGTGGCAGTCACCATCGCTCTCAGTCCCACCATGCCACGGGCCAACAACACCTTCTTCGCCACACTGGGCGGGAGGGGGAGGAAGGGAGAGGAGGAACCCAATCACCCTGCTGAGTGGTGTCGGCAGCCCTCTTCTGCCACCATTGCACTGCTTGCCTGGCGACCTCTTTGTGTTGGTCCCCTCTGCCAGGACACTGTCTCGTGAGCCCACCAGATGCTGCCTCATTCCTCGCGGTCAGTGTGGGTCACAGGGGAAGCTCCCGGGGGGGATCCATCTCTGCCTCAACAGAAGCTGCTGTCCCGCCTCCCCACAAGTCTGCAGCGCATAAGGTACTGTTATTAAAGTCTATTTTTGCTTATTGATATTTTTGAATAATTGTATGCTGGAACCTTATCATTTTGTTCTTGTTTTACACAGATAAATATTGTCTACTTTCCTAAAACTGTCTGCCAGAGATGCGATTACTGCCTGGGTACAGGCTTAGATGGCTCCCCTAGCCCAGTACCTCTTCTAGTAATAGTAAGAAGGGGCCCCTAATTCGTGCAGCAATGATTAATACCCGCTCACTAAGGAGACACCATCTGGACATCTATGACCTCCTCTCTGACAAGCCAGTTGATCTCTTATTCATTACCGAAACCTGGCTAACACATTTTCCAACCCTGTAGTTGAGATGGCCATTCCTGAGGGATATAAGATCTCCTGTGTTGACTGTAAAATTGATAGAGGCAGTGGTGTTGCGGTCATATATAGGGATAAGTGGGCCTTTCACCACGGCGAGGCTCTGCTGTTGGGAGAGGGTGAAGTTTTGAACTTCAGCATCAGCATTTCTCCACATTTTTTGTTGGGTGGAACACTGGTCAATAGGCCCCCTGGGCCTGCAGGGGCTTTTGTCAAAGCCTTGGAGGATGTTATGGTGCCCGCGCACTTCGGTTCACTCACTATCTCCTTCTTGGGGATCTTAATATTCATCTAGACCAGGCAGATGTAGGGGATACACGGGAATTTTTGGATTCAATGAGCCTTGCCCAGCTTACTCAATGGGTCAGTTTACTGACTCTTCTTGGTGGTCATATACTTGACCCCATTGCTTCCAACTTCCCCATTATGGTTGAAGATCCTCTTCCGGTGCCCTGGTCCTTCAGATGGCAATAATCTACCGTGCCGGGTTGGACAAGGCTCTGCCTCCGCCAAAATTGACCCTCTGACTTTCAGCCATGCTCTAGCTGGGTCAAGGCCAGTTCTTTCTAACAACCCGGAGGGAGCGCTTTCTAACTTTTCCAGTTGGATCATGCGGGCGGTGTATCTCCTTTCTCCTATGTACCTCCATAGGCGGTCCATGGATTCTCCCTCAAAACCGTGGTTCTCACTTGAACTTTGAGCGCTGAAGCAGCAATGCGAAAAATTGGAACATTGTTGGCCGAAGGATTTCTGCCCTTTGGCAAAGCTGACGCTTAGGAAAGCCCAGAACATCTATTATATCGCTATAGCTCATGCTAAAAGCCTCTTCTATGCGGATCGCATTGATCTAGTCAGAAATAACTCCAAGGAAATCTTTTCCATTGTCCAGAGCTTTCTGGCCCCAAGAGCTGAATCGATCACGCGCCCTTTCTCGAACGCCTGGTGCAAGAAACTTTCTAATTTCTTTATTGATAAGATTCGCTCTTTCCAGACGTCGTTTACTATCCAAAATCAGGCCACGGCCATGATCTTGCCTTTGGGGGTCCCTCCTGTTTCATCCCCTTCCCTGGTGGCCTTTACACTTATCGATCTGCCTGACTCCCTTAGGGTCCTCAAAGCCCTGAAATCAGGATTCCCATCTAACCCCTGTGCATATAGGCTTCTGGCCTCGGTTGCTGAGACAGTTAACCCTGAACTTAACAGGCTCTTCAATTTGTCCCTCCCAGAGGCACTTGTACTGGCTGCATGGAAACAGGCCAAGATTCTGCCACTTTTAAAAAAAAGTCACTGGATCCGCTGAACCCAGTGAGCTATCGACCCATCTCTCTTCTACCTAGTGTGGCGAAAGTCTGTGAAAAAGTTGTTAATAAACAACTTACTGACTTCAATGAAAGCACGGGCCTACTCCATCCTGCTCAATCCGGGTTCAGAGCCTCTTATAGTACCGAGTCGGCTCTAGTAGATGTCTCTGAAGCCGTTCGGGAATGCTTGGATTCTGGCGGAAGGGCAGCTCTGATTTTGCTGGACCTCTCAGCAGCATTCAATACCATTCCCCACTCTCTGCTGCTTGCCCGCCTTGCGGACATAGGAATTGTAGGCACTGCCTGGAGTAGGCTGAAATTATTTTTAGAGGGTCGCAAGCAACAGGTATGGCTCCCCTATTTGTTTCCTCACCGCAGATGGTGTCTACTGGGGTGCTGCAGGGCTCCTCTTTGAGCCCACTTCTTTTTTTTTTATAAATCTTTTTATTGATGACAGCTTTACCACTTTACAGATATTGCAATATGAGAACCAAGGGTACATCTGAAACGGTCATATATTAACAAATCCTAAATTACATATACATTTAACGATACAGTTCCCAACACATCTTATTCGTCATGTAGCTACCCCGATGCCGCTCTGATGGTGGGGGCTCACACAGATTTCCCCTGTATTTGTTCCACTTTCCCCATATTTGTGTCCACTTCCTGGGACAGCCCCTTGATTCATAGACTTTTCTTTCCATTAGCATGCACAAGTCCATATCTCTCTTCCATGCAGCGGGTGCCGGCGCTTCTTGGGAATCCCATAATCTGGCTATATTACGCTTGGCAACAGTTGCTCCCAGTGTTAACCAGGTTCGTTCTTTACTATTAAGGTCAGTGGGTCCCCAAATGTTTAAAAGGCAGAGTCTTATCTCGGGTTCTATTGTAATGCCCAACACTTCTCCCATAAACTATACCAGAGCCGACCAGTATCTTCTAATATGTGCGCACTCCCAAACAATATGAATGAATGTGTCTTCTTGGCCACACCTCCTCTTACACTCAGTATCTGTCCTGTAGTCCATTCTCGCTAGTACAGTAGGTGTGTTCTGTGTAATAATTTTAGTTGTCCCAACCTTAATCTGGAAGAGATTGCTGTGTCTCTAGGGGAAGCCAGGGCCTCCAACCAATCCTCGTCCTCCATCTCCTCCACATCTGGCTCGAAGTGTGCACGCAGCTGGAGGAGGGGGTCCGGCATATTGTAAACTAGTGTCTTGTACATCAGTGAAGTGGACTTAACCAGCATATATTCGTCAAGGATTCTATCCTCGAGTGGGGAGTATTGTGAAAGCGACTCTGCCTTTGTGATGACCGTCTGCAATGCATGTCTTAACTGCAAGTATCTAAAATACTCAGTGGGTGCTAAATCGAACTCTATTTGCAGCTGTGCGAAGGGAATCATGTCTCCATAATATCCCAGCGATCCAATCCCTTGGATTTTCTCAAGTTACCAAATCGGTCTGAATCCCAGAGAGGGGTAACCTGCGTGATATTCCCTGCCCATCCCATAGAGCCCCCTTCTTTTTAACATTTATGTCACTCCTTTGATTCAGTTAGCGGGAGAGCTTGAAGCCAAAATTATTGCATATGCCGATGACACTCAGCTTCTGTTTACTTGGGGATATTTCGAGTGCTCCACCTCCTCAGCGAAAAACTGTGTGACAGCAGTCTTCCGTTGGCTTTCCTTGGCCCAACTAAAATGCAACTAGACAAATCGGCAATCCTTCTTTATGGGAGTCTCCCCCCCCCCAGTTTAGGGAAGCACTCTGGCTGGATGAATATCCGTTGCCTGCCTTAATGGAGCAACCCACTAAGAATCTTGGGATTTGGTTTGAAGAGAACTTGTCTTTTTCTACTCAGATCAAGAAGCTTGCTGGGAACTGCTTCGGGATATTCAAATTCCTTAGAAAATTTCTCCCGCTCCTCCCTAGGGCAGCCAAAGGAAACGGTCACTCGGGCCCTGATACTTTCGCTTATCGACTATGCCAACGCTTTGTACATTGGCTTACCGGGCTACTTGCTTAACAGACTGCAGGTAGTCCAGAATGCTGCGGCTAGGCTTCTGTTTAACATCCCAATAAGAAGCAGTAAAAGACAGCATCTGCGCATACTTCACTGGTTGCCTGTAGCCGAACGAGTTAGGTTTAAAGCCCTAGTCCTGAAGCATCGTGCCTTGCACGCTTCCGGTTCAGTCTATTTAAGGAAACGTTTTATGTTCTACACTCCAGCTAGACAGCTTTGTTCATCCTCTCAGCTCCTTGTGCACATAACTTGCTCTCATCTTCAAAGAATGGGTGGCAGCTCTCTTGCTTTTAGGGCTGCTACGGCCTGAAATACGCTTCCATTTGCTCTTCGCAGCATCAAGGACCCAACTCTTTTCAAAAAAAGACTGAAAACGTTTCTCTTTATTTAACCAGCTCTTCTTCACCTGTCAAGGTTCGTGCCAGGACACTCCTTGGAGTATTCGTGCACATTACAAGTTTCAATAACATAACATTACTGTATATTATGTGCAAATGCTTTACACACTGCCGCTGAGATAAACCTGGCTGCTTCTGCCAAGCTACCAAGGGGGTGCGCAGGGGTTATTTAAGAAGTGTAATTCCCTTCTCCTGACAAGGAAGAAGGGTTCCTAATTGGACAGGGCACAACCTCCCAACAAGAGACCCCCATTTCAAACACTAAATTATACATGTTTTAAATCAGCAACTAAAGCTATAGAGCATACAACTGGAAGACTTCACTGAGTCAAATCGAATCAAATATAACATATTAAGGCGACAAATACAGCCATGAGCTCACACAATCTTAGAAAAATGTAGAGCAATAAAATCATATTTCGTTAATTATAGATATTGCACAGAATATACCCAAAGTACAATACACTTGTAGTGAACAAAGCATATGTTGTCTTTTAAAGGACGATATGATCAATCTAATACCTGTTACTGTAAGCAATCATCTTATGATTTTGATTTGAAAACAAACAAATATCAAAGTACATATAATTATGATATGTTGCCACCAGTGTAAGTAGTGAAAGTTTAGAAGGGGGCTGTCTTCGAAGGCAGGTTAATGTCATGACTTATTCTAGATCTAAACCGTGTAAGAAGCATATTCATGTAGGTGTTTGTAATTCACTGTAAGAAGCCTTCTGTACCCAGGAGACCTATTAAAAGTAAATGTGCTCAGAAAGAGCATTTTTACTTGGATCAATTGAGTCATAAAATAGTTTATTAGACCTATAATGCTAATTTTGAGAGGATAACATTGAAAATAATTTGACAATAATAACATTATTAAAAGATATCCTTCAATTGATAGCCATTGCTATTTCACACTATTGCTTAACAAAAACATAATCATATCACGTACAATACTGTTGCCCGTAGCCAAAGGGCTACAAATGAGTAACAATCATTGGCAAAGCCAATTGGTCTAGCTTTGGCCATCAGCCTTCTGGCAAATTCTTGTTTTATTTTCTCATGCTTTTTGCAAACTTTATTGTTTGAGACTATGCTGGTCTCTTGTTAATCTAAAAACAAATAATTTGCTACAGGCAATAAACATACATTAGCATTGTACTTCCAGGCACCAGAGGGAACTACTTGGTATGTGGATGTGTTACTTGTGAAAGGGCAGCACAACATAACTCATAGTGAAGTCAGCCAATGATGAAGTGGGCAGAAACATTCCCCTTAATGCATGCTGGAGTGGGTGAAAGAAAATGTGAATGACACCAACCACAGACTAATGGATGATGTCTGGCTGAAACCCCTATAAGTCACTATGATATACACAGATTGATTTTTGGTAAAATCAAAAGGTTTTGGCTATTGCAGACCAAAAAAAGAAAATCAGACTGGCTTTAAACCCTTTTGTTTTTGAGAAAAGAAAGAAAGAAAGAAAAGAAAGAAAGAAAGAAAGGAAGGAAGAAAGAAAGGAAGGAAGAAAGAAAGAAAGAAAGAAAGAAAGAAAGAAAGAAAGAAAGAAAGAAAGAAAGAAAGAAAGAAAACAAGAAAGAAAGAAAGAAAACAAGAAAACAAGAATGAAAGAAGACAAGAAAGAAAGACAACAAAAATGAAAGACGGCAAGAATGGAGGCAAGAAAGAAGGCAAGTAATAAATTACGGAAAGACAGAAAAAGAGGAGAGGGAGGAAAGGAAAAGAAATAAAGAAGGAAAGGAGGAAAGGAAAAGAAAGAAAGAGAAAAAAATTAAAGAAAGAAAGAGAAAAAGATAGAAAAAAGTAAAATGAGGATAGCCTAAAATAGAACAGTTTTTAAATGGATATACTCTTGTTTGCTGTGAAATAGCAGTAGTCAGAAAAGCAAAACACTCCAAAAGGAATTTACAACAGCATTGGCAGGAGATGGGGTCTTACAATGTGCATCACAGGTATCCTGCTATCACATCAGGTTGTGAACACAAAGACAACAAAGGCAAAGTAATTATAAAGTGCAAACCAAAACATTGCCACAGAATGAAACTGACATGTGTGTGGATACGCTCCTTGTAAGAGAGCAAAATGCAGTCACTCAAAGTGAAGTCAACCTATGGCTTAAGTACGCAGACCTACTGCTCCATGCTATATGCTATGGTGGGCGGAAGCAAAATGTGAGTAACACAACAGGCAAATGGATGAACAGAGGGGGCTAAAATTCCTGATATGTAAGTATAATTTACATATTTTAGTAAAATCAAAAGGTCTTGGCTAATGCCAGACCAAAAAAAAGGCTTATATTTGGGAAAAACCATAAGCCTATGAGATAATTCATTAAAACCTTTGGGAGCACAATCGCAAACTTCTTTGGGCGGCTCCATCATGTTTGAGGCAATGTGTGGCAAAAATATGCCTATTTTGACCATACGAAGCAGACAGAATAGGGCCCTATCAGAGAGATTTAACAAGGTATTACTGATACCAAATTCTGTAGTGCTGCATGTAAGCCTCTCTAAATTTAAAAGGGCCAGATTTACTAACATGTGGCGCACCCCAGCACAGTTCCTGAGCTGCATTGCATCACTTGGAGAGAGCAGAACTGTGTCATATCTTCAAAGTAATGTTGCAGTTCTGCTCTTCCCATGTTCTAATGCGCTTTGTGCTGTCTAGTGTCAATGCAGGAACCGTTCGCTATAGTTCTAGGTTTTCTGTGGTGTGGTCAGGAAGCTATTTCCTCTTTGTGTGTTAGCTGTAGAATGCAGCACACATGCAAAAAGGAAATTTTGGGGAAAAATCTAAGATATTTCTCCTTGTTACGTCAGACTCAAGGAGACAGGAATTTGATACAAAGTCATATCACAAATCTTTGTAGATTTGGGTTTGCATCAAACTCCATGGGTGGGTGCACAGGAACACCCATGCTTTACCCATGGAACTCCTTGATGCAAAGTGATGCAACGCAGTGCAATGCATTGCCTATGCCCCAGAAATTATTGCCATTTGTTTACAAATTATTTCAATTTTCCTGCAGATTGCTTTGGTGTGTCTGGGATACTGTGTTGCGTGTAGGATACATATTCTTTTTTCAGAGTGTTATCTTTTTAACACTCTCCATGCTCCTGACCGCAGGGCTTTCATTCCCTTTGGTTGCCTGTGTGTGGTGGTGTGCTCCAGAGGGGTTTGCATTTTGTCAGTGTTCACACGTTTGAGTCTGGTATGTGCTTACTACTTTTTTTGTGAATTATTGGGTTATTTGCCCTTTCTCTCTTAAAGAATCAGACACTAGAGCACTCAATGGCTTAGTGTTCAACAAACTAGTCCATAGGTTTAAGGTTTCTTTATTTCCACCACTCCTCATATTGTGTGGCAAGATAATTTCCTTCAGTTTCCCAAATCATCCAGTAAAGCATGAAGATAATATACCATCTCACAGCATCAAATTTCTGCAACTAACATCTGATAGCCATGACACGCTTCAAAAAAGAAATGTCCCACTCTTGCTCAGCGCCCTATTCTTGGAATAGGATAAGATAGCAAGATTTTAGGTTTGAAAAATGCTACAATCTTCTAAACTCGCAAGTACTTGAAGCCTTAAAGAAGGCTAGTGTGAGAAGAAACATGTGTCAGCTGTACGCTATTGGATTTTAAGTTGTGGAGCTATTGTCCAAACAAGTTTTGACACAACTACCAGGGGCCGTATTACACATATGGTGCATTTTCCTTGATTGCTCCGAGTGCACCTGTTAAAAGCTGAGCCCGGTGCAGTCCAGAAAAATGCTCCATTTTAGGGTAAATGCACTGCCCCAGGGCAGCCACAAACTCATGCTCAGCGCATTTGTGTGAAAAATGGAGCAACTGCTTTAAAGCCGTTTGTTTTCACAGTGCAAGCAGGAACCCCTCCTGTACTTTGAAGGGGGATTAGAGATCCCCTTGCAGGCGGGTGCAGTCAGGGACTGCACCCACCTGACAGTGGATGTCTGGGACCCCCTTATCTCTTCTAGAGGGCTGCCATCAGGGGACGCACTGACAGTGCGCCACCTGAGAGCATCTTTGCCTCTGCGCCCGCGTCTGTAATACAGCGCGGGCGCAGAGGCAAAGGGATTCCATCAGTTACAAGGGGCAGTGTACAATTGAGGGAATGCCCTCGGAAGATAGCGCTGACTATTCCGATCTAATGGAACATCCTGCCACAGCCCACTAACATCCAATCTTCTAGTATCTGGGAACGCCCCTAGGTGAAACTCACATTAGAGGCATGGACCACAGTTCTGATAAATACTAGACCTCTGTTGGACCCCAACCTCGACAATGCCACTGATAATTTCAACCATTGGATTGAATCATCTATGGATGCCACTATACCACTTAAACTGAGCCAGAAAAGGTCTAAAGAGAGAACGACACATTGGTACTCACCCAAACTTCGAGAACTTAAACAAAATTGCAAAAGATTAGAAAGAGCTTGGAGGAAAGAGTACAACACCTTAAAAAAACTGAAATATAGAGAGTCCATCAAAACCTACCAAACAGAAATAAAGAGAGCACAAGCACAGTACTTTGAAGAAGAAATTACCTCTGCTGCCAGCTCTCCCAGGGAAATCTTTCAGATAGGTAAAAATCTGATCAAGTGTCCTTCGGCTGAGACACCACCTGTTTCTTCTCAATCGCGCTGTAATGAACTTGCAGAATTCTTTCGTAAGAAAGTTTTATATATATATATAATACCTTCCCACTGGCCCTCTGCCCCGATACCACGGTCTTAGAAGCCGATACTCCATCTGGCATCATACCACGACTGGAGGAACTTCCAACTATGAACCTGTC
This sequence comes from Lissotriton helveticus, assembly GCF_964261635.1. Classification (NCBI taxonomy): domain Eukaryota; kingdom Metazoa; phylum Chordata; class Amphibia; order Caudata; family Salamandridae; genus Lissotriton; species Lissotriton helveticus. Next base: position 1,063,827,482 of record NC_136057.1, read on the forward strand.
CACCCTTTCTCAACACTATGCCCAGGTCAAATCTGGTTACCCTCTCAACCCTACACCCCTCCATATGCTTCGCAAGGTAGAGGAAACCATACTCCCAGTCTTACTAGAAGTGTTAAATGTATCTATATCTAAGTGTAAAGTACCGGCATCATGGAAACATGCCATGATAAGAGCACTGCTAAAAATCACTAATCTTAACCCTGAGGTATCGGGGAACTATCGCCCAGTCTCGCATCTCCCTGGGACAAGCAAAATATTGGAGAAATACATTAATAGAACTCTTTCTGAGTTCTTAGAAACTCATTCCCTACTGCATACCTCGCAGACAGGATTCCGACCCCAACATAGTATGGAAACCACTCTTCTAGCATTAGTGGAGGAATTGACGAAAGTCCTTGACCACGGAGGAGCAGTGGCCATCATCGTACTTGACCTGAGCCCCGCCTTTGACACTGTCAACTATTACATTCTTCTTCACAGACTTAGAAGGGTTGGGCCTCAGGTAATGTCATGGCCTGGATCAAGTCCTTTTTACTTGACAGATCATTTCAGATATTCGAAGGTAACAACGCTTGTAAATGTATGCCACTTGCATTTGGAGTTCCCCATGGCTCTTCAAGAGCCCAACTCTGTTTAAAGTCTATTTAAAACCTCTCGCTGAGCTAGTATTGCCATATGGGATCCATATGCTGACGATACACAGCTAGTGGTAGCATTAAAAGACCCAAAAAAACTGCCAGCTAACTTAGAAATCTGTCTGGAAACAGTGGCCAAATGGATGGACCAGTCTGCCTCAAGCTTAATGAAGACAAGACCGAGCTAATGATCTTGAGCAATCATTCCATCTCTACATCAGAACTGGGCTGGCCCAACTGTCTTGGCCCTCCGCCAGCCCCTAATCCCAAGATCAAAAGATTGAGAGTTTGTTGGATAGCTCTCTCAAATTTGGTCACCAAGTAGTGAAGCTAGCAGCCACCTGCTTTAATATCATCAGATTGATTTGGAAAATTGTACCTCTAACACTCTCGGAAAGTTATGGTTCAGGTGCTGGTTCTCTCAGGCCTGGACTACGTGAATTCCCTCTACTTGGGTGCCCCAATCCAGAATTGTGCAGCCAGGCTGCTATACAATATTCCCAAAACTCACTATGCCAAGCCGGCTCTAGAATCACTGCACTGACTCCCAATAAATGAGCGCATAATATTTAAATCATTAAGTATAGCTTATAAACCCTCTGTGTGAACGGCCCCAAAATCAATCACTCCCTCATCACTTTCTATTGCCCCCTAAGAGATCTCCGCTCATCCAATTTGTTTCTGGCAGCTGTACCCAAAATCAAGAGAGCCCGCTCCGGTGGCCGCTCTTTCTCTTACAATGTCTCTAGACTATGGAACACCCTTCCTAGTCATCTTTGATCAACGGCCCATCATCTTGCCTTTCAAAAGCAATTGAAGACCTGGCTATTCCAGAATATGTCTTAGAACCCCTACCGATGTCTGCTTGTTGTCACTAGCGCCGAAATGCATGCAGGTAGCTATGCGCTTAACAAATGCTGATTAATAATAATAATAATAAAAATGTGCACCAGGATCTGCGGCCCCTTCTGTAATACCAAAGTGCCCTGGGGCACGCAAAGCAGGCTCAAACGCCCCTTGCGCCCCAGTGGCACTTGTATAATATGGCCCCAGAAGTGAGGAAAATAAACAAATCATAAACTTATGAACTTTTTTGTTGAACACTAATGATTTACAGCCTAGGAGTGCTCCAGTGCCTGATTCAATAATGTATTATCGTTGATTGTCTTGTACAACCAATTGGACACCTTTAGGTAGCAAAGCGTTTGGGCACTGTTAGGAGCACCCTGTAATGCTTTGCGCAATTTATTCTTCTAGATGAATGTCTTGTAAATTTACCCTTACTGAGTTGCATAAGATTTGTGAAAACCACAGCTACCAGGTGTGTGTTTTTTAATGCCTTTTCTCTCTGTTTTCCACAGAGTGTGAAAAGCCACAGAGTGTGATGAGAGTGGTGGTGGTAGCTGACTGTCAGTTTTACTGAACAAAATATTCTTAGATAGGTGTAATAACATTTATAATATGTATTGTTGTGTGATAATATTTGATGTATTGCATCAATCCAGTAAAACAATTGTTAGAAATGGGGGTCTCTAGTTGGCAGGGGTTTGCACCTTTTCCAAGTAGGGATCCTTGCTTCTAGTCAGAATAAGGGAGTTACACACTTTAGATAAGCCTTGCTCACCCCCTTGGTAGCTTGGCACAAGCAGACAGGCTAATCCCAAAGGCAATGTGTAAAGTATTTGCACCCGGACACACATTAACCAGTCACAACACTGCAAAAGGACACCACACCAATTTGCAAAATCCAATATACACTGTTCAGAATATGACTTTTAAAAGGTTTCAAGCAATCCTGTTCATAGAAAACTATAGATGTGTGACTTTTACACAAGTACCTAAAATGCATCAAAATCCACAAGGCAAAACAGCCACAGAGAGGGGAAGTGTCAGAAAACACAGCAATGCGTCAATTCCTGAGTCCTTAGGGAGGCGAAGCAATAGTTCTGCTGCACGCAGGAGAAGTAATGCGTCGGATCCTGTACTGTAAGGGGAAGTGATGCATCAATTCCAAGATGGCTCTGATCTGTGGGTGATGCGTTGGAAAACTTGCCGCACAGGTGCAATGCGAGATCCGGGAGGCAATGGAGGTCGATTAGGCAGCGGCAAACAAGCACTGCACCAATTTCTTTAGCTGCGGTCCCTCGATGCATCGATTCTTTTAGCCACACAGCAGGGCCTGCATCGGAGTTAGTGCAGTGATCTCAGACTTCGGAGAACAGTGCACAGGACTCGGCATGCAATGTATTTCTTAGCTGCTAGCAGGCTCTGAGTCACTTCTTTGGCCGCACGGTGGCGGATCGGGGATATTTCCCCCGCTTGGCAATGCTGAGTCAGAAAAACAGGTGTTGGAAGGGCGATGCGCCCATTTTCTTGTTTTTTTCAAGCTTTTTCAGCTCCCATCAACAGAAATAACCTCCAGAGGCCCAGAACTGGAACTGACACCTCCTGGCAGGTCATAACTTCCAGCAGTGGAGTTCAAGGAAGCTGGTTGTGAAGTCTTTGTGTCCCTGAAACTTCAGAACACAAGCCCTTGGAGGTTCTTCAAAGTAAAGTTCCAGTCTTTGTCCTCTCCTTGGCAGAAGCAACAACTGCAGGTCAACCCAGCAAAGCAACACACAGCAAAGAGGCAGTACCCATCCTCACAGCTCCTCTACTTGGCAGAGGTTCCTCTTGATTTCAGAAGTGATCTAAAGTTCTGCGGTTTTAGGTCTAATACTTATACCCCATTTTGTATTCGTAGTCTTTGTTGCAAGAGACTCTGAGCTCAGTAAAAATGGTTCTTTCCTCCCTAGTCCAGCTTCAATACAGGAGTTAGAAACAGCATTGTGCAGAGCAGACACAGCCTATTCAGTGAAAACTCCTCCCACCACTCTAAAAGCGGAAAGGTCTATTCAGCCTGGCTCACTCACTCACTCAGGAAAGGCATGGCACATCTCAAACCCCCTTGTGACTGTCTAGGGTGAATGTACACCTCCGGCTCCTGTCACTTCAAAATGAGACAGTGAATACACAAACAGGCAGAATCACACAGGATGGTTAAACAAGAAAATGCCCACTTTCTAAAAGTGGAATTTTTAAACACACACTTTAAAAATCACCTTAACTAAAAGATGTGTTATTAAATTATGAGTTCAGAGAGCCTAAACTCAAATTCTCTTGCTGTTCCCAATTGAAATTACACATGTAAAATATTACAGTGCAACTCCATATGAATAGCCTATGCGACAGCCAACCTTTCAACAGTGAAAAATGAAATACAGAGCATTTCACTATTAGGACATGTAAAACACACCAGTACATGTCCTACCTTTCACATACACTGCACCCTGCCCATGGGTATACCTTAGGCTTAACGGAGGGGTTCCTTACATGTAAGAAAAGGGAATGTTAGGGCCTTGCAAGTAGGTGCACTTGCCAGGTCGATATGGCAGTCTAATACTGCACATGCAGACCCAGCAGTGGCAGGTCTGAGACACATTTGAACGGCTACTGGTGTGGGTGGCAAAATTAGTGCCGGAGGCCCACTAGTAGCATTTGATTTAAAGGCCCTGGGGACACACAGTGCACTTTACTAGGCACTTATCAGTAAACCAAATATGCCAATCATGGATAACCAATCATGATCACAATTTACACAGGGAGCACTTGCACGTTGACACTGATCAGCAGTGGCAAAGCGCCCAAAGCATCTAAGCCAGAAAAAACTAAATGCAGTACACAATCAAAATTGCAGGAGGTAGAGGCAAAAAGTCAGGGGAAACCATGCCAACGTTGCCTACTCTTACAACATCCACATCTGACAGTCCGCTTTCTTAATTCTCCTTGCCTACAGGTAAAAGAAATGCAGCTTAGCTTTTTTCAAAAGACAAATTGTTGCTTCCTCACAGTATTTCGGTATAGCAGACCCCTAGAAAAATCCAGTTGAACAATTTTGTTAGAAATGGGACGACCTCCTCTTTAAGAGACAAATAGATCTCATTTGGAAGGGCATTCAGACCTACCGCCTTCCCCCTTTTCAATTTCTCTATTGCCCCTGAAACCTCTTTAGTCGTTATTTTGGAGTTTAACAGCTCCTTTTGTTCCTCCGACAATGTTGGGGTTGGCAAGTCCTTGAAATACTTCTCGACTTGCTCCTTTGTAGCTCTGACATCTTCTTTATAAAGAGCCTGGAAAAACTCTGCAAAAGCACCCTCTTTCTCCCTGTCCTCACAACTGAGGGAGCATTGCCCTTCTATCCTAATTGCTGGAATCCTATTCTGATTTTGTTCTGTTTTTAATTTCCAGTCCAGGAGTTTACCGCATCCCTCAATGCTGGATCGGAGCAGGAAAGGAATTAAGAAGCTTGACTTTTGGGATATTTGGGAAAATAATTTTTAGTTTTGAGGAATAGTTATACAACTATTTAAGACTGACAATCTGGCTTAGAAGTCCGATGATTAAGTAATATCGCAATTACTCCTGGGTATCAGTGACTAGGAATAGCACGCCCAGATCTTCTCCTTTTCGGATCCTATGGGACAGGAGGATTGGGGACTTGCCCTCTGCCACTCCACCAGCCGAGGGTGAGAGCGTCACCCACTTGCTTTCTTTCAGTTTGTTTATTGCACAAATGAGGACAAAATGAAAAAAAGAAAATTAAAAAGAGATGGAGCTCAACTGAGGAAGCAGTGAATGAAGCTCCCGAAAAAACAGTTTCTTTCAAGAAAGTGGCAAGTGACAAGCCTGCTGTATTAGAAAATACCACCAGCACTGCACAGGTGTGGACCAAAGTTTCTTTTTTTAGGCAAAGTGTGGAATTTTGCTTTCTGGATTGCAAAACATTGGAAGCGCTCTTATACCTAGGTTACTAGTATTAGTCTTTCAGAAAGAAAAACCTACTCCATCCAGAGCCAGTGGCATTCATGGACGACAGTCAGATACACCTAAGGCAGCAAAAGAGCAAGAAGATTGAATACCTTTGTCGTTAGTTACATCTTTTGATTCTTTGTTATCTATTCTGCCAGAAAACAGAAAGCACAATCCTTAAAATTAACTAAGGCTCCCCTCTCCAGATGAAAGTTGCCAGAGCAGGACTCTTGACCAAGGTTGACAAGGGAAACAGGGCAAAACGTATTTTTTTACAACAACATAAATTAGGAGTGCTACTACTAATTATGTTATGTTACGTTAGAGAGTCTTATAAAGCATAACAGCTACCTAAACACGGGACTCTCAGCACTGATTGAAGGAACCAACTGAGAAATAAAATTAACTAACTGGTAAAACATTATGAGAAAAAGGTGAGTCTTAAATTGTTGTTCAGCCTGAGCTGAGCAGGAAGAGAGCTCCACAACTTGGCGACAAGGTAACCAAATGAGCAGCCTCCTTCTCTTGCTCTTTTGAATCTGGTGACATCAAGAAGGGCGAGGTTATTTGATCTCAATGCTCAGGGGGCTGTATGTGGAGTAATGAGATGCTGAAGGCTCGATGTACCTTTAGAATATTTGAATCTGTGAGCAATGCATAGGGTTTTTAATTCAATACTTTTTTTGACCAGCAGCCAATAAAGTTCCGCAAGTGCTGGGCATGCAGAGTTCCTTTTCGGCATGCTTAGTAGTGCTCATGCTGCTGCATTTTTAATAACCTGCAGTGTTTTTGTGACGTATGCCGGGCTGCCCAAATATAAGGAGTTACCATAATTCAAGCGTAGAGAATTAGACCTTGGACCATCATCCTCCAATACTCCAGAGGAAGTCATTTAAGTGTTTTGCTAAGGGATCTTAATAACCCAAAGCATGTGTCAGACACCTTCTTAGCCTGGTAAGCCATGGTCAGATCCTTGTCTAGTGTGATGCCAAGGCTCTTAACTTCAAATTTAGGGATGGAGGGCTCTCCAAAGCACTGGGGCCAAATAAATTGGTCCCAAAGTGGGGGTTTATTGCCCACCATCAACACCTCAGTTTTGTCACCATTCAACCTTAAACTGCTTAGCATCATCCAGCTAGCCACCTGCCTCATACATGAGATAAGCTTCTTAGAGGTGGAATTGGTATCAGGTGGCAACCTAATGCCTATCTTCCTGTTGTATGTGTAGGATACCATTGTGTAGCCATGGGCACAGGTAATATTAGCAAAAGTGTGCACATATATGTCATATATGTTGAAAAGTGTAGGGCTTAAAGACGAGCCCTGTGGCACTCCACACTCCAGCTTATACGTTTCTGACAAAAAAGGCCCTTCACTCACTTGAAAAGTTCTGTTTGCCAGGAAAGATGCTAACCATTTTAATGCTATCCCTGAGAATACCAATTGCTTCCAATCTTTCTCTCATGACCGTGGTCTAGAGTCATTAGGTCTCGCCTAAGCAGTGCACATGCGCTGCTTAGGCAAAAGACCTTTAGTTATCGGCACAGTTTTTAAGCCAAAAACGTGCACGTGTTCCATTGCCTTCAATTGCAACACGTGCACGTTTGGCGATTCCCTTGCGGGAGCGAGCTTTGGCAACATATGTTTGCTAGCTCCCGCTGACAACATATGTTTTCTCGCTCCTGCAAGGAAAGCGCAGGCCCCCTCCTCTCTCCCTTCCCCCTGCTGCCTCCTTTCAGCGTGAGGCGCCCGCGCTTGTTCAATCTTGTTGAGAAACGCACGATGTTTCAGAATATTATATAAACAGCCTTAATGCTGCCCATAACTTTGTGGAATTCAATAAACACCTCCCAAAGGGACGCCAAGGTCTCTCTCCTAATTAGCTGTGAAACGCAGCACCAACAAAGGATATATTTTGGTTCATGGTCGTGTTTATGTTTATTTTTTTTAAATAACATTTCTCTTATTTTGAAGAACAAAAACCCTCAGTGGACTTTCGAAGTTGGAAGGGCTGGCAGCGCCTATTCACGGCAGGCCAACTTGTTCTAGGCAGCTTGCGTCGCTGTGCTGTTCCAGTGAGACGGAATGTTTACTCTCACACAAAGTGCAAAACAATACGCCACAGAGCTCGCCCAGGCACACCAAGCAAACTTCGCACAGCAGCACCTTTATCCACGGGTTCAAAGGGATTTGGCTGGCTCTGCAACCCCCTAAATCTTAATTATACATGCCTTATTAGATCTTTTTTGAGAAGGCTGAGATTCAGTGCATGAAAAGGGAATCAAGCGAATATGCTTACAGCAGCGTGGAGCAAAATATAGCTAATCTGGCAGCTCACTTTCAAGGGTTTATAACAGCAGCACTTTTTATATTGTGTTTGGATCGTCGATAACAATCCGTCCTGATAAAGTTGTCACGTTGTCACATTGTCACCGATGCATAGCAGCTGGGCAACCAGAGGTGCAAACATGCAGAGAAGGTAGGAACAGGGGCACTGACTTAAACCATAAACTTCTCCAAGCAGGGGAGAGGTGCCATTGGGGGCCCTCTGCATTTTGAATAACTGCAACAGCAATATTGAGATTGCATAGTGTCTAATGCCCATACACTCAAAACCTTTGCGAAGAGGTTGGTACCTACTTAGGCTGTGGCTAGAATGCTACAAAAAAACATAATCACCTCATAATGGCTACTTCTCAATACGTGGAAAACCAAAGAATCAATACAAACAGCAGGTCTCCAAGTGAGAGAGGCAGGACTTTCAGGACCACAACGAGCAATATAATCTAATCGAGAACGGTGTCAGCACTCACTTATGCACTCATTAATACACTTGTACAATCCGTTCAGTGACTTAAGCACTGGCTCCAGAGATTTGTCTGTGACCCACTTGCTATTCATATCTTAACTACATATCTGTGAACGATTAAATCCTCTACTTTCAGAGAGAGATAGAAGCTTTTTTTGCTATCACCATGCTGCACCTATTCTGGGAGGAGGCAAAGTTTGCACTGCTTCTGCCCGATTTGTATCTGTCCTGTGTTGGGAATGCTTGCTATGCTGTTGCCCTAGCTATACCTATCCTATGAATGGAGAAACTCGCACTGGTTCTGACCAAGTGGAGGCCTGTTTTACGAAGAAGGGATGTTTGCACTGCTGTTGCCCCATCTTATGAAACAAGCATTTGCAATGCAATAGGTCTTGCATTTACACGAGTTTAAGCTATTAGCATTGTAAATGACAATGACTTTTATTTGTTTAAAAAAACGAAAACAAAAATAAAAGGTATTGTCATTTGCAATGTCAATAGCTCAAACTTGCATAAATGCAAGACCTATTGCATTACAAATGCTTGTTTTTTAAGTTCTCAGTGACCAATAGAAGAGCAGTTTCCATACTACAGCCTTGTGGAAAACCTGTTTGTGGGTGATGTAACAGACCATTGGATTCCCAAAAATTTGAGAGAAAGCCATTAAAACATTTCTCCAGGATTTTGCTTATCTCTGGAAATAGGAAATCAGCCTATAGTTTCTGGTGTATCGGGGTCCAAGGATGAAGATGAAAAGGAAGAACCTATTTTTCTTTAAATTGAGATTGGTACAGAGTAAGCGCAATCCACTTCTTCTCGATATGTATATACCTGTCATCCATGTCAGTTCCATTTTTCTTGCTGCAGCAATAATAAAAGTATAAACAGCAGAAACAACACAGCATCTGTCTCTATTCCACACTTTCATTAGAAACAGTAAAAAATAGATAAGTCTGTTTCCATTTCTCGTACTATATCGGTTGTTAAGTAGGAAGCTCAAAAATATAGTGGGTATGCCCCCACTGCACCTCAGTCCTCAGACATGCCCACACTGGTGTTTACTCAGTGAGAACCTGCCACTCGCACTGATCTGGCACAAGACTAAGGTGCATATTTTGAAGGAGTAAACGCCACCAGAACGTCACTTTTTCCAACGTCCTGGTGATGTTAACTCCTTCGCCTCATTTACAAGGCAGCGTTAAGCCACTGATAGTGGAGTAACACCGCATTGTAAATAATGCCCCTATTCACCCAGCACTTAGCGTGAAAGGGGCGTGCAATGGGTGTTGCAGTGACCTTTTTGCCGCAACACCCATTGCTTTTTTGACTCTGCCTCATATTTACAAGGTATAGGGCAGTGCCCAAAATATCACCAGAGAATACATGTTCCATTTCTCCTCGTATTTTGCTCTTTACATGTGTGCTGATAGAGCAAATCGCCTTTAAAGATTGTTTATGAGCAGTAAGGTGTTCTTGTGCAAGAAGGTGTCCCATCCTGTACATAAAGCATTGCCTCTGCAGCGCAGGCACCTTAGCGAAAGGGTGCTGGGGTGCCTGCACTGGCGATAGGCAGCTTTTTTAGCACTAGGGGTAAGGCAGAGGTGTGCCGCATTTTTGTGAATACGGCGCATCCCTGTGTTTTGAATCTATCAGAGCTCGGCATTACCAATTTTGGCATAACATTGCTCTCCAACAGTTTCTTGTAAATATACCCCTACGATCCATGCACAAGCTCTATCCTGGTGCAAAAATAGCATTTGTCTATCGTATATTTTTGCACTTTAAATTTTTCTATAGGGCCTGTAGTGACACTTGGATAATTTCTCTTCAAATCCAAACTGGTCAGTGTTGAAAGTACGTATTACAGCAAAATATATGCTATTGCAGGGGTGGCAATCACTCGTCTGCGCTACTTATTTTTTATGAGCAAATATAAGTATGCTGTGAAATAAAGTCACAATGATACCCAATGAAAACTAATCTCCATGCCTCAAAATTCCTCTACTAGTCCCATCATATTAAAAGGCATGCAACACATCTCTGTGGCGACTCCCTCTCACAACAAATATACTGCCTCCACCACCTCTTGCTAGCAAACATTTTGACTTTTTGATGGCTTCCTGCCACTCTCTTTTAGGTCAAGTGTCAAGTAGATGCAAACTGCGTGACGCGTTAGCTTTATTATTGGGATCCGAAAAACCTTATCTGATGCAACATAAATGACTCACATACAGCAACAGCCTCCACACCATTTTAAAGCATCATGTGCCCTTCCGTGCAAGATGGGCCACACCAAAAAGTTATATCTTGGCTGTTTATGCCTGGTACTCTAGTATAAGAAAGGGGGGGGGCGCTCGGCCCCCACGTATGCATGGCGGGGTGGGCCCCCAACCCCTCCTGCAGCCATTGGGTCGCGCCCCCCGCGACCCGGAAGCACTATCGGTGTTTCCGGGCCATGGGGGGCGTGGCTTACGGTTTAAATGCCCGGCGAGCGCGTGAGACGGTCTCTTTGTCCCCGCGCTCGCCCCAGACAACAGCTTCGCTCCCCCCACCAGGGCCGGGGAGCCTTTAATTTTTCTTTATATTCCAGGTTAAGGTTCCCGACGAACAGGAGATTGGGAGTGGGACCGGCAGGTTGAGCCGAGCAGTCCGATGTGGGACCCGGTTTAATCCCGGTGGCTGCAGTGTTCGTGGTGTCAGGGGTCGAGCAAGCGGTCAACAGAGCGGTAATTCAGGACGGGGGAGCATAAGCCAGGTTCTTTACCCCTCCGTGGGGAGGCAAAGGGGAGGGTCGATTTGCGTGTTTCACGGAGGGGTTTAGGACACAGTTTTCGTCATAGAAGCGAAGCAGGCTTCTCCCCGGCAGCAGTTGGATGGGAGACCTCCAGTAAGATACTCTAGCAGGGGGATAATTGTACTTTTAAACGCTGGAAAATTTTTAACATTGGTTGGTTTTAAAAAAGGGCAGCGTTTTTTGGTGCTACTCTAGCAGGGGGAAATTTTTTTAACATTGCTTGGTTTTAAAAAGGGCAGCGTTTTTGGTGCTACTCTAGCAGGGGGATAATTGTACTTTTAAACGCTGGAATTTTTTTTAACATTGGTTGATTTTAAAAAAGGGCAGCGTTTTGGTGCTAGAAGTACACGAGGGACATTGTTAGGGCTGGTATTTACAACATTGTGTGCGTAATACAGAAAGGGTTGCAGATATAATTTGGTTATGGCTACACGGGGCGCGAGAGGTTCCAAAGTAGAACGCATGTTACAAACAATGATGCGCAGGATGGAAGCAATGGACAAAAGGTGGGGGAAAGTGGATGCGCTGGGGAGGACTGTGGCTGAGATGGGTGAGAGGCTGGAGGCTAGCACGGGGAGCAGGCCTAAGCGAATGATAGTACCACCTAAACCTAGAGGAGACTGGGAGGTCCCCCCCGTGCGCGGTAGGGCCAAAAAAGGATGCAAGGGGCGTAATAACCCCAGACCGGGTGGGGAGTCACCGGTAACAGGGCCAGTCGACGCGCCAGCACCCGCCCCAGCACCCGCGCACCCCGTGATTCCCCCGGTAGTGCCAGCAACCCCAGTGACTGCACCGGCGGAACCGGCTCCAGCCACGCCGCCGGTGATAGTGGTGCCAGCAGTGGTGCCACAGGGGAGTCCAGCAGGCCAAATCCCGGGAGTGGGGCCGGTTCCCCCGGAATTGGAAGCCCAGATAGCGGCGCTGGTCCCATGGTTGGGGTTAGCAGAGGCACAGAAGGTGGTGGCCCGAATTATGGCGGCGAGGGCAGGGGGTAACATGTCAGGCACTCCGATTTCTCCCCTAACAGGCGCAGCAGATGACGGGGGAAAGAATAAGATTATTGAGCCTACACGCAGTGCGGAAAGTGGTAAGGAAGTTGCTTTACCCCTTTTGGGGGTAGGCGTGCTGCCATGCAGGGGGGAGGACCTGGCCCAACACGTGGCCCAAGCTGTGAAAGAGTGCATCTGGGCAGACAAATTTATCAATATGTTTTCCTTGCTCATTGATAACAGAGAGTGGGAGTACGCAAAGACCCAGAAGGATATGTTACTGCCTAGCGAGTGGCGATCCCAGTTGTTGAAGTTTAGGGTGGAAGAGACCCTCAGTAACTGGCTCAAGGCGTTTTCAGTATTTGTAGCAGTAATCGCTGAGCGTACACCAGGGATGCAGGCCCAATTGGCCTGTTACCAGAGTAGGATCATAACGTTTAGCGAGAAGCATGGGGAGGCATGGAAAGAATATGATATTGCGTTTAGGAAAGCGAAGGAATTTAACAAATCTTTAACCTGGGACAAAGTTGACTCGGCATTATGGCACTCACAGTTCTCGGGGGGGCAGGCGCCGGGTGGGGCCAATACTTGGAATAAAGGGTACCCCTACAGGCCGCAACAGCAATTCCAACAGCCAGCCCAACACTCTGGCCAGCAGCCCTTTCGTGCGGGGCTTGGGTGGGACCCGTCCAGCAGACCCAGGGGCAATGCAGGAGGAAAGGGGGTATGCTGGGACTTTAATAAGGGGCATGTACTAGGGCCCCGGGCACATGCAGATTTAAACATGCATGCGCCAGCTGTGGGCAGGCTTCCCACACTGAAGCCAACTGCAGGGGAAAAGGTCATCAGAGCGGTAGAGGGAGGAGGAGGCCAGAGTAGGTCTTGTCACACCCTGGTTGCCCACACCCCTATTGACATATCAGTGATGATCCCATGGCTGAATAAATACCCAGACCATGACTCTGCCAGGTTACTACAGGAAGGTTTCACGCATGGCTTCAGGATTCCAGCCGCAGGCTATGTGGGTAGGCCACAGTGCAGGAACCAACTTTCAGTTAAACACAACCCGGGCGTAGTGGAGGAAAAAATTGGAAAGGAATTGCGCCTGGGCAGAGTGGCGGGCCCCTTTGACGATATCCCGTCAGCAGATTTTGTGTGTTCACCGCTGGGGGTGGTCCCGAAGAAAGATAGGGGTGAATTCAGGCTGATCCATAATCTCTCAGCACCCAGGGGCAATTCATTGAATGATGCAATTGATGATGACATATGCAGCGTGAAATATGCCTCTTTCGACCAAGCAGTGGAGATGTTGAGAACACTGGGGCATGGGGCATTGATGGCGAAATCTGACATTGAATCCGCTTTTAGACTACTCCCAGTCCATCCCGAGGATCAACACCTATTAGGTTTCACCTTCCAGGGGAAATACTATATGGACAGATGCATGCCCATGGGTTGTTCCATATCATGTTCATACTTTGAAACTTTTAGTTCATTCTTGGAATGGGTTTTGAGACGGTCCACGGGACACCGACATGTAATGCACTATCTGGATGACTTCCTCTTCCTGGGGGCGGCGGGCTCCCGGGAGTGTGCAAAGGCATTGCAGGACTTTTGCGTGCTGATGCGCGCTTTCGGAGTCCCGCTGGCTCAAGGCAAGACGGTGGGCCCGGCTACTTGCCTGGAATTCCTAGGTATCGAGTTGGATTCGGTAGAGGGCTGTTTCAGGTTGCCAGGGGAAAAAATAGCCAAATTCAGAGCAGCCTTGCAACAATGCTTAAGTAAAGAGAAAGTGACATTACAGCAGTTGCAACAGACGGTGGGCCAACTTAATTTTGCATTGAGGGTCATACCCATGGCACGCCCCTTTTCACGCTCTATTGCCCAGGCCATGAAAGGTCTGAGAGAGAAAAAACACCGGACCAGGTTGTCAGCAGAGGTTCGCCAGGACATGCTCATTTGGATAGCATACCTGGAGGATTTCAATGGCAGGGTGGTGTGGGGGCCCTCACCTGCGACGTCGGCGGAGTTAGGTCTGTGGACCGACGCCGCCGGCAGCGTAGGCTTTGGCGCCATCCTGGGCAATAAATGGGTGGTGCAGAAATGGCCGAAATGGTGGGAAGAAAATGGGCTGACTGTCAACATAAGTTTCCTGGAACTATTCCCCATTTGGGTGGCATTGATGGTGTGGCCCGGACAATTGTCCAACCGGTCAGTGGTATTCTGGTCGGATAACATGGCGGTGGTCGAGTGTATCAATCAGCAGGCAGCATGTTGTCCCTTGATATTGCGCCTCATGAAAGAAATTGTCATTGCATGCATGAGGTTGAACGTTCAATTCAGAGCCACACACGTCCCAGGGGTGCTGAATAATGCGGCTGACGCCCTTTCTCGCTTCAAGATGCAGGTGTTCAGGGAGCAATTACCAACTGCAGAGGCGTCACCGGCACACTTCCCCACAGCGCTCTGGCAGATTGGTGCCCCCGACTACAGAACCTCGTGGCAACGAGCCTAGCCCCCAGGACCAGGACGGCCTATGAAGGGGCGTTCAGGTCGTATTGTGAATTTCTGGGGCAAGAGTGGGAAAAGGCTTGGGAACAGGAAGCGAGCTTCACTCTCTATTTAGAATCAATGCGCGAGGGGGGCGGTCAGCAGCCACAGCTAATAGACACAAGGCGGCGGTGTCATTCTTCGCACAAGTAAAGGGCGTCAGGGATCCCACAAACAGCTTCTTTGTGCGAAAGGCATTGAGAGGGTGGCGGCGGGAGCGACTGCGACCGGCGGACGGCCGGAGGCCGATAGGGCTAGAACGATTGGCGAAAGTACTGGTTGCCCTACAGGGCATATGCAGCTCTCCTGGGGAGGTACTCTTGTTTAGGGCAGCTTCTACACTGGCCTTTTATGGGGCACTGCGGATTGGTGAACTGGTGTCAGCCAACAAAACAGACATGGCAGGCGGCATTCAAAGGTGCGATACAACGATCCGGGGCGATGCATTATGGATTACAATTAGGAAGTCTAAGACGGATCAGGAGGCCCGGGGGGAGAGTTTGGTGCTGCATAGGGCACGCCGTAACCCATGCTGCCCAGTAGCCAGCATAGAGGCATTCATTAATCAGAGGGTAGCAACACCAAGTGGACCTTTACTGGTCCACGCGGACGGGACCCCTTTGTCCAGATTTCAATTCCAAAGGGTATTGGCAATGGCTATTAGAGAAGCAGGATTGGACCCCAATGAATTCGGTACCCATTCATTCAGGATTGGGGCGGCGACGGAAGCCGCGGCTAGAGGTTTGCAGTCAGGCAGTATAAAAAAGATCGGAAGATGGTCTTCTGACGCCTATAGGCACTATGTGCGGCTGCACATGCTTTGAGATGGTAACATTTCCCAAATTGACATTTGCCTGGTTGTGTGCTTCCCTTCCAGTTTCCCGGATCTGCCACGCAGGACGGGAAATTGCGCAAAGTCACCCGACGCCCACACCAACAAGGATGCATCGCCAGGAGGAGCAAGAGAAGAAGCGGATAATATGGGTTGTAGGTCATTCTTATGTGCAAAGTGCTAATCATGTTTTTGTTTCAGGTGGGTTTAGACGGCGGGCGGAGGCACAGGGGTCCACGGTGACCTTTTTCGGTAGAGGGGGACTCTGCAATAGTCAGCTAAGGGGCTATATGACTCAGTTGTTGCAAACACGCACACCACCACCCTCAGTGGTAATACTGCATTTGGGGGGGAATGATCTGGTGAGACTGAACAAAAGGGTTTTGGTAGAAGAGATAGTCTCCGCGGCTGGGTGGATAGCTAGGGAATTGCCAGGGTGCACAATAGTGTGGTCCCACCTCATACCACGACTACAATGGAGGGGGGGCAACTCAGTAGCGGCATTGAACAACTCGGTAAAGAGGGTCAATAACAAGTTGGGGAAACTCTTTCGCACCACAGTACTACAGAACATACCGCACGGATGCATCCGGGGCAGCCAATTTTACTTGAAGGACGGGGTGCACCTTACTGAGGAGGGCAATGACTTATGGGTGAGAAATATAATGGCATGGATTGTGAGTTCTGGTAAGTAATCATGACCTTATAAGCGTAGGGAGGTTTTGTGGGGGGGGGGGCAGATAGCCGGTTGACTATGCTGGCCCGTGGCGGTAAGGTCATAATCCGTGAGCCCAATTGGAGGTCCTTAAGGGGGGGGCGGCACCATTAGCATATGGGCTCGCCCAGGGGGAGGGGCCACTGGTATCTCCCAGGGTACCTCTCATAACTCCAGGGGCAGGATATACGTTGGCTTACAGGGGTGCGGGGGAGGGAGCAACGCTCTATCCTTTTGTGGAGTAGCCACCCCGCACATACACTATGATGTCGGTAAATGACGCGAGTGTAAGGGCCCTCCTATCAAGGGTTAAATGGAGTTCCCGGTGTGTCCGAGGGTAAACAGGGTACAGACTCTCCCAGTGAACGGGCCCTCGTGGCGCATGCGCACTCGGTCGGGAGAGTGCAGCAGATAAGGATCGGACACCGGTTAGCGACCTTGCCGTAGGCCCAGTAATTATAAAACTGCAAATTATGTGAAATTAGATTCGGTTAGGAACACGCTGTATTAGGCAATTTGTTAAGGTTAGCCCTTTCAGACATGTCTATCACACTGTAATCTATTGTGGATATTTGCCGTTTTATAATTGTGTAAAATACCGTTTTTTAATTTTGACAAGTTTAATTTTGTTTTCATATTTAATAAATACGGCCGGGGGATCTCCCCCGCTTCCAAAGACTCCAACTGTTTTCCTCCAGTTCATTTCATTGTGCTTTATCTGTGTCAGGTGGGGGGGTGGCCGGTAGTCCCTGCCCATGAATGTTAGGAGCTATGGTTAATACCAGGGTTAAATTAGGGTAAAATGCGGTCAATTGGGATTAGCGTTACTGTGGGCAGTCTAAACGATACTGTCACAGTACAATGTAGCCAATGTTGTCTTTTCCTCTATCCTTGTGTTTCTCTTGATTTTCCTTGCATTGCCATATTTATTCAGAATGCAGAGTCCAGCGACCCAATTCTGTTTTGCAGAACAATAATTCATACAACCCGGGAGCATGTAAAGAAACGTCAACAACGCTGGCACGCCACCGTTTTGCAAAGCTTTGCTCAGCTGCGCGTTCTGCTGGGGACCGGATGAGTGGAGTCATGCACGCACAGCAAATAGCCATTACCAGCTCGTTTTAAGGAGTTCTGTTGCTCAGGGCTGTCGCACAGCTGGAGTAACTAGCACGAGACGCTGTTTTATTTTACAGAGCACTCGCTGGCCTCACGGCATCCTGGAAGCTCACGGGGAACATGCATCGAAGCCATAAATTCGGAACAGACAAGGATATTTATAAATGAGGAGGAATAAAGCAGATCACTTTTCCTGTGTCTGGGGCTGCTATAGCTGCGGACAGATTTCGGGAATCTCATTGTACTTCTCGACTTTGTACGCGAAAGAAATAATTTCTGTGGTATCTACCGAGATAGCGATCTTTCCCGTTTCAGTGGAGCGTTGAGAGCCTCGGTTCCAATGAAAGCATGATTGCATGCTGCCTGGTATAATACCCCTCATGGGAGCTTATAATTATAGGCACTGTAATTGACTGCCACATTGTAACCAACATCCTATAATTTGGTTTTAATATGTTTAGTCAGAGGAACCTGTGCATCTGTGAGCAATCGAGGGACAGCTGGTACGATTTTTCTGTATAGACTGATTTTTATATATTTTTTCTGCTTTACTAACCACTGTCAACTCCCTGAATATTAGAAGCAATCGCTTGGCGAATATCTAGCTTGCATTGATGTGCAGAATCACAGTTGACAGTGGTTTTTTTTTCTCGATCAATAAGTGTCAAAAAGCACATCAAATTCCGCCTTTTTCTTTCAATGATATCTCAGTTGTACATTTCTCTCCAAGTTCCCTTCTCCAGTTGTCGTCGGTCTCCTTAGCTGTGCACAGAGGTGTACTGCAGAGAAACAAGATGGGACAGCATCAAAAGCCCTGCAAACTGCATTGAAGATCAACCTTCATGGCCGGTAGCTATTTTGACCATCTTACTGCACCCAAACCCCTTTACATCACACGCCTGCTAATGTGTGCACAGAGGAGTATTTATGGCAGGCAAAAACCCTAGTTTTGGTGCAAAGGCCGATTTACTAATAATCTGACTTTGCCCAAGATCCTAATGACAAAGTCATAAGCACAGAGGCAGGTGGTATATGCCCTCTTACACCTGTCATTTATGGCTACCAGTCAAGAGACAGAAGGGAAACATGTTTTTCCTGCAGAATCATGAATTGTCTATGCTGGACGGAACATGCGATTGTAGAGATTAACATCGCCAGGGCAAGGTAAAGGGGACTACTACAGCCCTGTCACAAAACCTTGCAGACAATGCAAGGAGAAACAAAATATTACCCATAATCAAACAAAGGGCCTGATTTCGATGTAAAGTATTGCACCATGGTGCTGGTGTTAACTCCGTCACAATGGCGCAGTACTTTACTCCTGCCAATGTGAGGGAACACTGCCCACGAGATTTAGTGCTGTCTGCCAGCTCAGCAGACACCGCTTGAATTTACAGGGATCGCCAGCACGGCTGTTCCTGGAAATACATTGAAAGTGTGCCTTGTGGCTCCGCAAAGCAAGATTTTGGTTTTGAAAGTACAAAAATACTATGATCCCCTTGTTATGCAAGTGTTCTCTAACAGTGTGGGGGTCATTGAAAAGTTTTTACTTTTACACACTGCCACATTTTAGGTAGCTGTTTGAAAAATTAGTAACTGGCCATGTGTCCACCCACTCAGGTGCGCTGACACGTAGCCAAACCACTGATGGCCCTTATTCTGTCGGGCCTTCATAGGGGTATGTAGGCAGCAGAGACAGAGTGGTCTTCTCCTTCTACATACAGAAGTTCCGTCAGTCCACCACATATAAATGAGGCCCATAATTGTCAAATAAAGATCTAGTACGCTTGACAATATACATACTATACCACGCCGCACATCAAACTGGCATTGTATATCATTTTACTGTATATGCACCTATGGAGTAGATGTGTTGCAAGCCGCTTGTGATGTGTGATGAACCTTAAATATAACTTTCTTGCATTTTTGTGATTCAGCTGTATCAGCTGTCTGCTTCTTGCAAATGAGTTGATTGTACCGGATTTTTGATCTGCTTCCTAAGGATAGTCAGGTGAATTTCATTTTGTGGGACACATTCAGGTTTTGTGTTTGGCTGTTTGTTTGCAGCTGTCATGGGTTTGCTGTAAGTCTTAAGTTGCACATCTGAATCCCATAGTAAGAAATATCATCTAACATAAACATTGTGTCTAAAATACCTTTTATAAAAGTATTATCCCATTGGATTCCGATTTTCCATTGCTATCCCCATTAGTGTGCTATTTATATAAATTATCTTTAGGACGTGATATTTATTATGTTAGATTATATTTTGAACTTAATATTTTGGTACCACTCCAATTCTTCATGTCGAGTCCTCTTTTTGTCGTTCTTGATAATCAATGACATTACTCCATCAGTATCCAAATCCTAGACTATCATGGACTTGTTGCGATATCAATTTCACCAAATTTAGCACTTTGTTTGAAAAGGACCCAGGAGTATCTTCTCATGCCTCCTCACTTACTTTATATTCTTGGTGGCTAAACCACGTATACCTTTTTCTACAGTGTCCATTATCCACTCTAGAGGAGTTTCTATTTGACATGTTGTGCCTTACAGGGCTCTTAACTGCCACAGTTGACCCCTCATCCAAGTGAATTCTCCTTTAATGTGCAAAGATTTTTGATTCAGAAATGGCAGAAATATTTCTCTTGTTTTGTGCAAGTCAATACTCTAGATGCTTTTTCTGTGTTATAGTTACATTAACATTCCATAATATTGCCCTAATTTCTACACCTCTAACCTTTTTTTTGACTAACACATTTGGGGAAAGTTGGCATTTTTGGTTGTTGTATTAAAACAGGTTTTCGCAACACGGGCCATGATGAATGTATCTAAGCCAGAATTTAAGGAGAACCCCTAACTATTCATATACATTTTCTTTAGATTGATTTCATAAAAGTGTGTCATTTTTAGACATCATGAAAACCTGGAATTGTTCAATTTCTCCTCGACCTATGCTGTAACTACTGATTTTAAACCATTTGAAAAGATGTTAAAAGGAAGCAACCATCAACCTCAGTTTTCATTGATGGTTATAGGTTGAATCAATTTAATGCCAATCTTAAAGACTTTGAATTTTATATAATATTTTGTTGTACTATTTTACTATGATTTTATTTGCATATATGAGTAAATTCTCTTACAAAGTTTTTTTTAATAGCAGTGAATGTATGAATGATCATCAAATTGTTAACTCTACGGGTGTTTGACCCCCATCTCCAGTGACACAGTTTAGTGTTATTAAGAGTAGGCAGTGCTTCCCATACTCAGCTAATTTTATCCCCTGAAGACGCCTTTTCAATTTCTGTGATGTTACCATTTCCCTTGTTCAACTTTTAACATGGGCAACCTGTAGCTCTAACTAGCTTTAACAGATGTTTGTTTGAGAATGTATTAATCACTGCTTTATAAGAGTATTATCCTGACAAAATATATGGATTTTTATTTAAACACTCTATTTCCAAATGGTGAAATTGATTGTCATTTGTGTGAA
Organism: Lissotriton helveticus; assembly: GCF_964261635.1. Classification (NCBI taxonomy): domain Eukaryota; kingdom Metazoa; phylum Chordata; class Amphibia; order Caudata; family Salamandridae; genus Lissotriton; species Lissotriton helveticus. The sequence goes on from NC_136057.1 coordinate 1,063,848,266, forward strand.
TTGCTATCTACCCACATAGTTACTATAGGACATATTTCAACTGCAACACTCACTCGCAGTAAGGACCAAACATGACGAATGTGAACTGCTGTACGTATATTATTCATAGTACTTGTTCCTTTACTAGGGGCATTAATATGATTAGCTCTTTATATAGACCAGATTTACCCCATCCCCAGAGGTACTTGGGTACTGGCAACTCGGGAGTGAGGAAAATCCATACCATTATGAATTGGACCTCGAGGGTGCCCTAAGAAATGAGGAATTACTAGAGGGAGTCAGTAAATCCAGGTCTGATCCTCCCGATCTACATACTAACCAACCTACCTCCTGTGGTGCATAGTAAAGAACCAGAGTATGAAGTAGAGCCAATCCTTGCCTCAAGGATACTTTGAGGTCACTTACAATATATTATTAACTACCTTATTGACTAAATATGATACTAACCAGCTGATTGCTCATGGGAACCTATGTCTTTTGTGCATTCTGCTTTTTTTGTAAGTGCCTTTCAACAATCATTCCCTACCAATCGTGTGGGACATTCTAGAGTAGGAGGTACTGTGTTAGGAGATAGCGTAGGACCCACTTAGGCCCTGTTTACAAGTTTAGGTGTTATTTATTGCACCTGGCAAAATAATGCTACCACAGGGTTCTTTACTTATCCGATGCGATAAATAGCAGCTATTAATAGTTTCTGGGGAATAAAATGTGGATTTTGGGGTTTAACACACCAAAATCTGCATTAAACAGTAATTACTGTATGGTTTTCCCATGATAAACTCAGCAGGTTTGACCTGCTGAATTTTAACCAAGGGTCAGGTATTTAACACATCCGATAATCAATGGATGCCTTAAATAACACTCAACTTATAATTCCGACTCTTGCGTAAACAGGGGTTTACGCCTGTGTCGGAAAACATTACTGGCTCATAATCAAGCCCTAAGCATTGTGCACTGGTTCCACTTGGAATTCTACTCAAGGCTCATTTGTGTGCATAATTTCAGTCGCTGAGGAAGCAGGAAGATTGCACAGTGGGTGGGCGCTTCCTAGATAGAAGCCTCATTTCTTAGAAATACATGTTTTATGAAACACCTAAGTAAAGACAAGGACATAATTGCAAAGGAGCCTGCAGAACTCTAACAAGACTTGTCAACGATGGCAGCCATCTTGAAGCACAGAGTGTGTTTTTCTTGTGGTCCTAACCATTTTGCCAGGCTACTGCACCCAGGACTTGTTTGAATCTTGTTACCTCTTCTTCCATGAATTAAACAATTTGGAAATCAGAGCAGTATCATGCAAAGGAATACATTTACTCAAGAATTTATGTATACTTGTTTCTTTGACATAAAGTCATAAATAGGATTACAAAGTCTATTACACTGTTTGTTTCACAGAAGTAATCTTTATGAGTATGAACTCTGTTTACTCCACAAAGAAACAACCGTGTACATTTTGAACTATTGCAAAGTCCATATAAAGTATAGTAGCACCGATGTATTGCTGTATGTAATTCAGATATCAACTCATATATGATCATGGTTAGAAACTAGTAACTACACATGCACATGCACTTTGAACGCAAACCAAGTATGATAAATAATATCCACATTTTGAAAGTAGCCCCCTTTGATAAATAAGCTTATTGTAAGCATGATAGTTATTCAATTACTATATCAGAACTTAAATGGATTGAAGCTCAGAATTAAGGCATATTTTCAAATTGTGTTAGAGAGTAGAAATACAAAGAGTGTTAACAGGTATATCTTATGCAAAACTGAACTTATACTAAATGTCGCTTAGACTTTTTAGATATCAATACTCTGGTAGTGTGTGAGTAGGTGTGTAACAATACCCAATTTCTCTGTTTCCTTCCCCTGTTCATTTCACCTTTTCCCAGGCCTACTTTATGAGTCCAAAATAGTATTGTGAAGCTAGCTGAGAGTTTGGTACGTATGGCAATGTTTTTCTCTCTTGTAGCCTAATTTCCAATTTAGTGTGTCTTGACATACTGTTAGGGTGGAAGGGGATTATAAACATAGTTACCCTCATGGAATGTCACCCTTGCCACTGTATGAGAATCTAGGATGACACTCGTCAGAAGAGATATGTGGAATCCAGCCTCATACTGGACACTGTACCTTTCCTCACACTTTGCAAATTCATGATGGCTTCCGTAAGTGTGCACACTTGTTTTAATGCTCCCTTCAGTTCCCTCTTTCTCTACCTTCGAACCCTTCAGTCTGTTCTACATAATCCAGCTTCGGAGGTCTTAACACTATATCTTCTTCACTTCTTGTGGATCCGCTGCTTGAGTACTTGCACTCGCGATCTGGGTGACGCTCCTCCCCTTCGCTCCACTGGAGATTACATATGTTCATTTACATATACTGCACTTGCTATTGTAAAATACAAACCTGTTATTTATATGAAATGCACTGGGTTCTGCGACAGGTAGGTGTTGTGCCTCAAAGGGAATATAGGAGACTAAAACGTGGCTCAACGGGCGGTATGGGGTGCGCATCAACATCAATTGTTGAATTCATGACAAAAGGTTATCGGTACAGCTTTACTATGATAACCCTAGATAGGTTAGATCAGTTAATCATTGCTTGAATGGGAATTTCATTCTTAGATTGAAATGAATATGAATTACAGTATATCGCAAAAGTATATGCCTGCAGAAACTGGATAAATAAACTGCCACCCTAGCAAAAGTGGGACATATAAATGGCAGGTGGACATATTTTCTCCAAACACATTAAGAACTATACTTCCTATTAGATGTGGCAGTATGTGAGGCCAGTTAATAGCAACCATCCTATTAGTACAACTGTAGACAATCAGGTCCTTGTTAAGAACTCTTCTCTAAATAATGCAATCACTAACACCCTTCAAACCTTCATAAAGATTACACAGGAAAAGAGTGCAAATGAGAAAACCTCTGATTCCTCTGGTGTATTTCCCTTTATGGAACTTGTTCCAATGGAAGTGTACGTCCTTACATTGGATTTGTATTGGTTTGGTGTTTTTACTTAGCTTATCACAGTAGAACATGTTTCCAAGACGGGAAACTACTTTCAAAGTTTGCGGACGTCCAACTATATTTTTACAGGGATAAACCACGTGTATTAACCCTTTCCCGTTCCAACCCTCCATTGACGATTGTGCAATTTTCCGCATACTCTGATTCTTTGAATCACGATGTGATTTTTTTTAATGCAAATTGCTTTATTTACACAGACAGATGCCACCTTGGTGCACAAAACCTATATAAAATCATGTCCTCTGTGGGCGCACCTGGAGTGCTGAGTAGCAGCATTATTTAAAGATCAATGAAAAAATGAGCATGGTGCACTATATTTTTGTCAGATAAATTATACGGCAGATTCGGGGCATCTGTTTTTCTGCCTCACTTACAGATGACTGATGTATCTAAAATACTACAGTCGCCTCCCCTGCAGACCGCGTGGATTTTGTGGTTAAAACGAACAAAGACATTTTTAAACAACACTGCTAATTATGTCATTGTGAACTAGTGTAGTTTGCCATGGAACTCTAGAATTATACCATATTGCGGTGACTGACTGCCTCTCACGTGCGTCAGCAGCTCAAAATTGCATTTGCAAACTGTGCATGATTTTTCTACTGAGGCAAATTCAGAAACGGCTGCCCGGTCTTTGAGATGAAGTTTTTATAGTTAGCAGAAAACATTTCTTTTCTTTATGTATGCTGTTCTTGTAAATGCTAGGCATATGCTAATTCGCTGGTTTTCAGCAGAACATCCATTACATGAAGAAATAGCAGCTACTTCGAATGTTAAAATTGAAAAATTATCCATGATGTTGTTTACGTTTCAGAAAGGTGAAAAATGATCCTTCTTAACCAGGGCCGTCAAAGAGCATCAGCCAGAGGAACAGCGTCTACTCCATGTTTCCTCTTTCTTAACTCTGCCAAGCCGCTTGCGACCCCTGGTTTCTAGGAAGACAGTGGCAGGAACAGAAAGTAATTGATTCATATGCTTTAGACTTAGAGTGTGCTGCTGCTCCCACTGCATTTGTACTGCTTCTAATTCTGTTTAATTTTCCAATGACAATTAACCGAGCATGTTTTCAGATTGAATTTGTGATTTCGTCACAGTCTGGTATGACCAGATAACCACAGTTGACACTTTGTGCTTTTTGGCGCTATTTTCACTTAAATCTTTAACATTTCATATCACAGATTCTACTGTTTGGATTTTTGTCGTTTTGTTGTTCAACTATATATTACATTTTTCTCAGTTTTTTAAATTGGTGTAATTTTATTCTTGTGTTGTTTCAGTGTATTACTGTTTGAAGTGCTGCATACGTACTTCATACATTGCCTTTATATTAAGCCTGGCTGCTTTTGTAGCCTGGCTACCAGAGGGTTGAGCAGAGGTTGATTTAGGGTTTGCTTTTGACTTCACGCTGACAAGGATTGTGGTTGCTGCATGAGTAGGGTTTCACACCTGAACCAGTAAATCAATTTCTTACAACCCACAAGTCTGATTGTCAGTAAAGCATGTATTGTTGTTCACTAATATGCCAGTGCCGCTCAACTATAGTTAAACCATTGACAATTGTAGACATCAGAACCCTGAAAACCTGGGAAATTGCCTAGGTGGACTACAGAACTGGATGACAGAAAAACTCCTCTTGCAAAATCCCCCAAATATAAATTCCTCTCTGGAACAAAGCTATGTCTCCGACCTATATACTAGATGGCAAATTCAACAAACTTTCATTGACTCTCCTTGGAAAATACCTGTCACCTTACTCCTCATGAACAGCTAAAAACTGCAGTTTACACTATTTTCATCGCTGGACTGGACTTTGGAAATGCCATTTTTTGCAGGGACACTCTGGGACCAATTGCTCCAGCCCTGTCAATACCTCAGGCAAATTCAATCACTCCAGACCGATTCTATGTAATCTTCATTGATCCCCATTATGGCCAGAATGCAATTCAAACGTTGTTTCCCTGCTTTTACCGCTGTATTCCATGACAACTGTACATACTAGGTGATATTGTTCTCCATTTGAGGCAAATAAAAAATCCCCACAAGTAAAACACCCCTCTGCCTCCAGGTTTCCAAGTTTAGGACCTCATCTGCCCTAAAACAATCCTTTTTCAGGGCTGCAACCACTGCCTTAAACGCCTTCTCTCCAATTGTAAGGATGCATTCCTCACTTATAAACTTCAGAAAGCATTTGTGATCTAAAAATCTGCTATCACATTTTCCTTCCCTGGAACATAAACTATTTCATATTCAAATTTTACATTCACATTGACAGTCCAGCTGTCTTGCTGAAGGAGTCATAGTACCATCTGATGTTAAAACCTTAACTAAGACCCCCAAGTCTTAGTTAAGATTTTAACATCAGATGGTACTATCACAACGGTTTGTAAATGAGTTTCCCAAATAAAAAATTCAAAATAGTTCAAAGCCCAGGCACAAGCTATTGTTTCCTGCTCAATAAAGGATTTATTTTCTTCTGTGAGAGATAATGATCTTAAAGCATAAAGCAATAATGCATTCCTTGCCATTTACACCAGTTTGAGATAAGACAGCTCGTAGCCTTACTTCCAGCATTGATGGTAATATTGCTTGCAACACTGGGGTCAAAACAATTCAAACAAGACCCATTTGTAAGAGCTCCCTTTATACTCTAAAAATTCTCCTCACACTTACTAGACCATACAAACAGGTTCTTAGACTTCAAAGGCTGCCTAATGTGATATGACTTGTCAGCAAAATGTAGTATATATTTAGCATAGTATTTGGCCAGCCCCAATACAAACCTAACATCACCTTTGCTAGTAGTTGCAGACGCACCTTTGATTGCACTTACGTAATGCTTAGGTTTGATGTCATTTTCTCCTATAACATGACCTAGATAAGTTACATTCCACTCAGCAATTTTACAGTATGAAACTTCGGCATTAAAACCATTAGATTCCAAGATATCAAGTACCCTTGACAGCCTGTCATCTTGTTCTTTTTTATCACTCCCAAAAAGTAAGATATCATCTTGAAAAAACTTTGCATCGTTCACCATGCCAAACAGTATGAATATTGAACAACAGCTGCCGCTGATGCCAAACTTAACAGTATACATTTAAACTGCAAAGAATCTTCAGGCGTGATAAATGAAATTTATTTCCTTGACTCTAAAGTCAAAGAGATTTGATGATATGCCAAAAAAACAGTTTGATAGCTTAAAACCATTTTGCTCCCTTGGTACAGATCACTGTTAAAATAGGGGGTAACTAGTTGACAGTGGTATACACCCTGTCCAAGCAGGGACTCTTCCTCACAGTCTTGGTAGATTGGCCCGAGCAGTCAGGCTTATCTCAGAGGCAATGTGTAAAATATATGTACATGACACACACTAACAAGTGAAAACACTACAAATGGACACCACACCAGTTAAGAAACACAAAGTATCTTTCTCTATACCAAACACGACCAAAATGACAAAAATCCAACATGCACAACTCAAAATATGACTTAAAAGGTTTCTAGCAATTCTGTCCAAGAACTTTATGAATGCGGTGATTTTACACAAAGTACCTCAAATGTGTCAAACTCTACAAGTGTCAGAAAACACAGTGATGCGTGGATTCCTGGGTCCACGGGGAAGCAATGTGTCAGTTCTTCTGCACGCAGGAGGAGTGTTGCGTCGAATCCGGACTGTAGGGGGAAGCAATGCATCAAAATCCAAGACGGTTCTGGTGTACGGATGATGCGTCGGAAAAACTTAACACAGGTGGGATGTCTGGAAATCTGAGCACGCTGGATGTTGATGCAGTGGTGGCCTATAGGCAATGTCTTGATTTCTTCAGCCACGGTCCCATGATGTGTCAATTCTTTCAGTCGTACAGCAGGGCCTGCGTCAAAGTAAGTGTGGGGTGTCGGACCTTAGAGACATGATGCACTGAACCTGCATGGTTTCTTTGGTCGCTGACAGGCACTTCGTCAATTTCTTTGGCTGCACCATGGCGGTGCGTTGAAATTTCTCCCGCTCAGAGGCGATGCGTCAGGCAAACAGGTGCTGGAAGGGCAATGCATTGATTTTGATAGTTTCAAGCAGGTCTTTGCAGCAGGAACAACGTCCAAGGGCCCAGAACTGGAATTGGCATCACAAGGCAGGCCAGAACTTTTAGCAGCGGAGATCAGGGATGCTGCAGGTGGAGTCTTTGGTGACCCTGAGACTTTCAACAGGAGGCAAGTACACAGAAGCCCTAGGAAAAACTTAACAAGCAGGATACAAAGAAAAATCCAATCCTTTTCCTCTTCAAAGCATAAGCAGCAGCTGCAGGCCAACCAGAAAAGCATCACACGGCAAAGGGGCAGTACTCCGCCTCACAGCTCCTCAGCTCTTTTCCTTGGCAGAGGTTCCTCCTGATCCAGAATACTTTTACTTTTGTTATTACATGTTCTATTCCCAAAGATTCCAGTCTAACCCTTTCCCCTTGACTTTGTACTAGATTTCTGATTGATGTGATGATCAGAGTCAAGGGCATAACTGGTTGGGAAAAAGCATCTAACGTTGCGACCCCAAGTAAGTATTCCATTTTTAGAACTGCAGTGCTCCTAGTCTTTACGAATGTTACTGGCTCTATAAGCTTAAAAACGCTTAATTTACCAAACATTTCTCTACAAATGAGACCTCTGAGAGTAACCAAATGCTATTTCACGAAACGAACACACCCCGTGATTGTGGGCCACTTTTTTTGGCATTGCCCGGGCCAAATTGTGATCCCAATCCGACCCTTACAGAGACAGAATCTCACACTTTTTCTCCCTTTTCCTCCCCCGTGTCCCCCTCCCTCTACCTTTTACCCTCACTCACTCTCTCTCTCTCTCTCTCTCTCTCTCTCTCTCAAAAACATGCTGGTGAAGTGGTTTGCTAAATACGAAATACGTTATGCATTTGTGCTTGCTGCAAGCAATGTATGTGGTAACATCATATTTGATCAATCCCCCCCAGGGACATGCCACAGGTGGGGGCGGAATACTGGTTAGCTGACCCTATCCCCTTGGACGGGATGCTGCACGCACCCATTCGCACACGTGACATAGCACCCACCACTATCACGGGCACGGTTGATGCATGGCATCGCATCTTAGGTCTCCTTAGGTCTCCCATGTTGTACTCGCTGCCGCTTCCCCTGTCCTATCACCCCCGAATGCCCCTACTTCTGGAAAAGGGCTTTCTTAAAGTATGTGAGCGCACCAACATTACCAAATGGGTTGATCTCTTTCATAATGGTACATTTCGCTCCTCAGATAATTGTTTGCACGAGTTTCAACCTTCCTCCCCCAACATCTTTCTATATGTTCGTCTCCGGCAGGGAAAACGCTCTATTGTTCCTGAATTCCCGCAGGAGCCTACAAGCCTCACACCTCTACACCAGATGCTGGCAGCCACAGCACCGGGACATTTGGTCTCTACACTCTATCACAATATACGCACTCAACAACCAGAGTCCCCTAAACCTCTGGTACACATTGGAACACAGACCTAGGGCATGAAATAGCGGATGAACAATGGCAATATTGCTGTCTACAAACTGCACAAATTTCCGCCAGCTGTCGATTATGTATTATACATTATAAGTCCCTGCAGAGCTTATACTACACCCCTGTAAAAATGTTTCGGTTCAAATGGACAGACACAGATCGATGTAAGAGATTTAACAGTTTCCTGCACTTAGCCTGGGAATGTCCATGGCTACGAGAATACAGGGAGAGGATGACATCTGTCTTGCTGGAGTGTAGTCCTCTAATTGCTCTTTTGGGTTACACTTCACAGGTCCCCAAATTATACCTATGATACATTACCATATTGCTATTGTTGGCTAAGCGTAGAATAGTTTGTAGATGGGGTAGGGGGCGAGCCCCAAAATTCAAGGAGTGGCTTAATGATTTAATATACTGCCAGGAACAGCTGACTATATATGCTGAAACGCTGCCAAGTGCTTCTAGGCCCAAGGATATATGGGAACCACTACAGAGATATCTTATGGCATGAGCTGCGGAAGATGTATCTGATACACTGTCGGAGGTGGGAGCGTAATGTGGGCTCTGTCTTTTTTACCCCCTTCCTTCATATCAACCTCAGTACTACTGTGACGTTAGGGGCCTTGGGATAATAATGTGCTACTTTTGAATAACTCTCTTATGAATATTACTGTCCACTCCTCCACTCATTCCGAGATAGATATCATATGAATTGTATCGTAGCTTATTTACCCAACAATCAATTATAATGTGCTGTGTTTAATGTGACTGTACTAAGGAGGAAGGGCTTTGTTATGACATGATATTGCATTATCATTGACTTACTCCCTACATCTCTCCCCTTTACCTCTACGAGATAAGAATATTGAATAGGTAACTTGTTAATGTGTCTGTAACTCCCAGCTTTAAAGACTGTAATGTATGCTATATATGACTAAAATCAATAAATACATGTTTAAAAAAAAAAAAAAAAAACTATCATGGAACATCAACAGTAAAAACCATCCCACCAGACCAAAAAATAGGCCCACAAACAGCCAAAATAGTGGCGAAACACATCCCTAGTAGATCCTCTCTTCTGTCACTGCCAGATTGCCTTGTCCTTCCGTCCAACTATGTGTCTGACAGTGTTACAGGTAGACATATTTCCCACCCCTGAAGAATATATAATAAGACAGCTTTGCATAGTAAGAGATCAGGAGACAATCACACTATAAGACAGGAACACAGTAGATATGAGAGGCATGGGCTCAGGAACCACGTACAAAATGACATGGCACCCATAGCACTTCTTTCAACAAGCATCCCTACATCCAGACAGAAACACGCCACATGGAAAGTCCATGATAATACGATGACATAAACAATAGCAGAAGTGTGCTATAAATATGATGTAATATCAGAAAATGGACCATGGCATGCAGTTTATATTATCATTCTTCAAGCAATCTGGGCATAAAGAAACACATTTTAAACACTATCAGTGAAAATAGGTACTCACTCAATGCTACATGTTGAAATATTATATTTGGCAGGCAGGGAGCTTGAAGATATTTTTAGCATTGTACAGTACCTGCTAATGATCTTTGCAGTCAATAAGAGGTATCGACCTATTTGAAGCAGTTCATATTAGTTGACAGCTATGCATCTAAGGAAAATAGGTTTTGTTAATGATTAATGTTTATATTCTAACAACATTCATTGTAATTAATAGGTGGACGTTTAATTGTAAAATGGATTGCTGTGCATTCATCAAGTCTAAGCAATCCAGTCGTTCCAAAGGCAAATACTTGATATTTCTTTTGAATAGTTTTAGGTATTTATTCATTACCAGCAGTCAATTGCTCATGTTAGATGTGAAGGAGATCTAACATGAGCTTCGATTGGAATTCCATAGAGCCTATTATCAAGCCCATTATCGCCACTTTAGCGGCAGTTTCCTACCGATAAAGTGGCGATAATTTTATCGCCCAGGCTTGATAATATGGCCCTAAGTTCTCAAAAGCCCCGGTGCGATGGATGCACTGCATGCCGGTGCTTGTAGTTTATGATAACGGGCGCTAGTTTTTCCCAAGTGGGTTCCGTGAAGAAGTGATCAATAAAAGTCTTTTTAAAAACCCTAATAGGTTTTAATGATCACTTCTTCACGGAACCCACTTGGGTAAAACTAGCGCATCAGTGATGTCATTTGAGATGTCATCAGTGATGTCATTTGAGATGTCATCAGTGATGTCATCAGTGATGTCACTGACCATGTCATGAATGATGTAATATGTGACATGATCAGCAGTGGATTGCGGGTGCGCGATATATAGTTAGTGCAACTAACTATATATGGAATTTCAATGGTTTTGTGTGAGTAAAATAAGGTTTTTTAAATGCTAATTCCTAACTATATATGGTCTATAACCTATGGTTTTTTCAGTGAATTTTCAAGGTTTTGTAAATGCTAATTCCTAACTATATATGGTCTATAACCTATGGTTTTTTCAGTGAATTTCAATGGTTTTTTAATAGCAAATATCATAAGCTGTCAAATGTCAAGTACGTGGTAAGTGAAAACATTTTCGTGTTTATGCACACTGATCTGCTTTGAATGGTGCCCCCCCCCCCTCATTTCTATTAGGAGTACTCTCTCTTTGCAGATAGTGAAAGGTAGTTAACGCAGGCCTTTGCCCCCGTTGTAATCCGTCGTGCCTGCTTCTCTCTCCATTTGATTGATTGTTATCCAAGTATTTACTGTTTTAGAATTAGTTCTCTTTGGTTCATTCTCTATTTACAAACAAACACAGAGTCGCAATACTCTGTTTAGTCTTTGCAGATAACGAAAAATCGTGTAAAAAAAAAGAAAAGGAATCGAGCAAAATCAGTAGGCCACTAATGGGATCTCTTTTTGACCTCGCTAAAATAGAAACATTAGGAACAACCCCTCATGACAAATACAAAACTAGTGAGATGAACTGAACTCCACACAATGATGGCTGCAAAACAGCTCGGCTCCGCCACCCACCCCGCCCAAAATAACGATAAAGAGCGGCTGCCATGATTGGTTGCGGAATGGCCACGACGGAGCTACGAAATGGTGCTGCTCTCATGCTAACCCCAGCTTCAGTCTGAAACATCCAGAAACACTGTAGACTACCAATTCGATCAGTTCCGGTAGCTCCCCAATGTAACCCGGTAGAGAAGAACTAGCCCTCCCCTCTTTGACTGATGGTTCTTGTTGCCTGTCCCTTCTGTTGTCATTTAACAGAACTATTTAGCCTGCTGAAAGGGGTTGTGTTCCGACCGCTGGTTGGTGGAGACATTTTGACTATATTCTGTACCTGCGTTGTCGCGTAATGCGTCATATGACGCGCCGCGTTAGCGCATCCGGAAGTCATCCGGGGCGCGCAGCGCGTAACGTAAGCATAACAAGTCATGTGACTTGTTAATAAAACTTTTCATTGGTTCATTTTACTTTTCTTATTGTAATGATGAAAGGCTTGGTCATATGACCTAAAAATTACGCTTTTCATTACTTCCGAACATTATTTTTTCTTAAATATATGTTATAATGTTCCAGGCTAATGTACTTTCCCGGAAATTTTACAACTGTCCTGCAAGTAAAATATATTCTTTTTTCGAGAAAAAGAGCGTTTCTTCGTCCCATGACGGAGCCGTTGAGCAAAAGAGGGTCGACCTGCTGTCTTAGTCGCCGATACGCCTGAATATGAGATTCTTATCGATCACTTTATGTTGCAGGAATAGAAAACACAACAGCCCTTGACCATTTATCTTTACTGCGTTCCTTCGTATTATACCTTTTACCCTTCATGTAATTGGTCTGCTTTATTTCACTTGCCTTTTAATGATTCTAAAACAGTCACTATTATTAAAAACTTTACCAATGTATATACTACTACCATGTTTTCTTTTAAAAACCTTTATTGTGAAAATTTCATTATACAAATACGAGCCTATAACCACGTGGGCCTGCCACGGAGCAAACTGTAATCGTATATGATGAATAGACATTTACACTGTAGAGGAACGTAACGGGCGGGCCATTAGGTTGCAAGAACTAAGGTGTCTAACAGTTACGGAATCGGTGGACGTACATTTTATAATTAAAATACGACAGGGCCAGTTACAATAAAATTATCTAGATATACATTTGCGGGCAAGTACCATGGGTGACGTTAATTCGAACTTTCAACAGTACAGTAATCAATAACACATCAGAACTTAATATCAATAGGGATGTCGAAATATTCAATCAATTCTCGTCCCCGCCCGCCATGTGCTTCAAAACTGCATACGTATCTCGTGATTTCAAGGTTCTGCAACCAGTACACAACAAGGAGTTACGAGTCCCATTTATTCCGGCGCCATTTTGGGCGAGGACGGGCAGGTCCAGGATATAGTCAAAATGTCTCTACCAACCATCGACTATGATGATGTTCATATGCTGTATTTATTAGAGTAACACTCATCTGTCCACATGAAATTAATTTGCCACAATCTAAACATGTCATTTTAATCTTTCCAAAGTTCTTCTAAATATTTGGGACCGTTTCCCTTGCCTCTGAAGCTCTCAGTGCCACTTCTTTGATGAATGTACTAGCAGGTCAGGGGTTCTCCTCCAAATCTCTCTTTTATGCAGCACTATAATTAATTGGTGCCACCTCTCCATATGACGATGCATGGTATAGTTACCACAACTATATTTTTTTTCGGTTCCTCTGGAGAGTTCATCGTGGCAGATGAAGCGTGTAACGTACCGGGCATTTACCTTTTTTTGCATGTACAGGAAAGGAAAAAAAAATCGAGCGTCCGAGTTCTAAGGTGTCCCAGGGCCATTTTAGTGGACCAGGCCCAAATCCAAAGAACAGGCCGCCATTTTGAGAGTCCTCTTGCAGCCGCCTGTCGCTGTAGCATCAAGAGCAGCCGAAACTCAGCTGAATGGCAACTGAAACGGTAAAGGGGCGCCCCACTACAGCAGACGAGCCTCCACCTAGGAAGGCCCATTCACGCCGGCTCCCCCCCCCTTCGGGCACCCCACGCCGTTATTCGGAGCAGTATTGTAGGATGGCCACACCAGTGCGGCAACTTGCTAGACATCACCTCGGTGGTAACCGAATCTCAACGCCTTGTGGTGTCTTCTATTCAGAAAACATTGTTATGCTGCCTTCGACCTATTCGCCGCAAGTGCGCACACAACTCAACTGCATAGCTTGCTAGACACCACCTCGGTGCCATCCGGATCTTGGAATGTCAGCACCTTTTGGTGTCTTCTCTTCAGAAAATATTGTTGCGCTGCCTTTGGCCCCATTCGCACATCAGTCCGCTACTGACGCCATCTCACAGGCTAATGGGGCGCCCCACGCCGACTTTCAGCATTGTAGAATGACCACACCAGTACAGCAACTTGCTAGACATCACCTCGGTGCCATCCGGATCTCGGCGCCCCACTGCAGATGAAGTGCCTCTCAACTATGAAACCACCACGGTGACATCCGGATCTTGGCGCGTTGTGCTGCCTTCGGCCTATTCGCACATCGGTCCGCTACTGACGCCATCTCACAGGCTAATGGGGCGACCCACGCCGAGTTTCAGCATTGTAGGATGACCACACCAGTACAGCAACTTGCTAGACATCACCTCGGTGCCATCCGAATCTTGGCATCTCAACGCCTAGTGGTATCTTCCATACAAAAAATATTGTTACGCTGCCTTTGGCCCCATTCGCACATCAGTCCGCAACTTAGACATCACCTCGGTGCCATCCGGATCTTGGCATCTCAGCGCCTTGTGGTGTCAGTCAGAAAATATTGTTGCGCTGCCTTTGGCCCCATTCGCACATCAGTCCGCTACTGACACCATCTCACAGGCCAACAGGGCGCCCCACGCCGACTTTTACCATTGTACGATGGCCACACCAGTGCCACAACTTGCTAGACACCACCTCGGTGCCATCCGGATCTTGGCATCTCAGCGCCTTGTGGTGTCTTCAAATCAGAAAATATTGTTGCGCTGCCTTTGGCCCCATTCGCACATCGGTCCGCTACTGACGCCATCTCACAGGCCAACGGGGCGCCCCACGCCGACTTTCAACATTGTAGGATGGCCACAGAAGTGCGACAACTTACTAGACACCACCTCGGTGCCATCCGGATCTTGGCGCGTTGTGCTGCCTTCGGCCTATTCGCACATCGGTCCGCTACTGACGCAAACTCACAGGCCAACGGGGCGCCCCACGCCGACTTTCAGCATTGTTGGATGGCCACACCAGTGCGGCAACTTACTAGACACCACCTCGGTGCCATCCGGATCTTGGCGCGTTGTGCTGCCTTCGGCCTATTCGCACATCGGTCCGCTACTGACGCAAACTCACAGGCCAACGGGGCGCCCCACGCCGACTTTCAGCATTGTAGGATGGCCACACCAGTGCTGCAACTTGCTGGACACCACCTCGGTGCCATCCGGATCTTGGCGCGTTGTATTGCCTTCGGCCTATTCGCACATCGGTCCGCTACTGACGCCGTCTCACGTGCCAACGTATTTTCTCCGCATTTTATACCCTATGCCGCATAACAGGTCATGTGACTTGTTTATAAAACTTTTCATTGGTTCATTTTACTTTTGGTTTCCTAATGATGGAAGGCTTGATCATATGACCTAAAAACAACACTTTTCATTGGATGAAAACTTTTTTTTTTTCCCAAACGATGAAAGCCCCACCTTGTTTCTGGATGTTTCAGACTGAAGCTGGCGTCAGCATGAGAGCACCACCATCTCGTAGCTCCGTCGTGGTCATTCCGCGAGCAATCATGGCAGCCGCTCCCCACCAGAAGCCTGCAGGAGTCGGGGCCCCCAAAACTTTTGATGAATTCTCAAGGCGGAGGGGACGCTTTCGAGAATGGGGTCCAAGACCTAGCAGACAAGCGTCCGATTTCCAAGGTGTCCCAGGGCCATTTCAGTGGACCAGGCCCAAAAAGGAAAGAGCCTGCCGCCATTTTGAGAGTCCTGTGACAGCCGCCTATCGCTGCACCGCAAGAGTGAGCGCAACTCAGCTGAATTGCGGCTTTTGACACAGTGGACCGAAAACGGACGGAATGGCAACTGAAACGGTAAAGGGGCGCCCCACTACAACAGATGACACTCCACCTGGAGAGGCCCGTTCACGCCGCCTCCCCCGGGGCGCCCCACGCCGTTATTCGGAGCAGCATTGTAGGATACCAAAACCAGTGCGGCAACTTACTGGACATCACCTTGGTGCCATCGTTCTGCTGCCTTGGAACTATTCGCACAACAGTTTGCTACTGATGACCCACCCCCCGCGACGCCCCACGCCGTTATTTGCTGGGTGGCAACTTACTAGACATCACTTTCGTGTCATCTAGATTTCGGCGCGTTCTGCTGCCTTGGAACTATTCGCACAACAGTTTGCTACTGATGACCCACCCCCCGCGACGCCCCACGCCGGAAATCTGGACGTTGTGCTGCGTTGGGACTATTCGCACAGCCGACCGCTACTTCGTTGTTTTTCCCTAAAAATGTTTATATGTTATTACTATTTTTGTTTTCTTGTATATATTTATAAATTATTAAAGTTTTATAATCTTACTACTTTGTCGGAGTGCTATATATTTTTAATGTGACACATAATTGTAAAAACTTTGATGTACAAAGAGTCATCCCTGGAATCTTCCGCTTCACGCTCGGTCCCCTCCCCAATCACAATACAGGATGGTTTTCAGATAATAGCAACGCTTCTGCTGTGACGGATCTCATCGAGTGTGGGCCTTGATCTACTATAACTCCTTTGAAGAGGGGTGATTCTTTACAGCTGTGGCCATAAACTACATCTGCAGGGCTAGCTGATAGCCTAGGACCGGCCTGGACAATCGGACACAGAGGAAAAGGAGTGTCAGAGGGTGCGGTAGTGAATAGGGCGAAAGGGAGGTGTCGGGCGGGCACAGGGTGTGATTCTCAGGGAAGAGCAGCGCAGATGGGGGGAGGTTTATTACCCATGCATAAGACAGAGAGCGGGGGTGACCACTGCCTGGGTGAGATGCTTGCGAGGGTGGGGAGCCATGCTAAGGATCGACAGCGTGCACAGATTGGGTCTGGTCAAGGCATCTAAAATGGCTGCCGTGCACGACAAAAGTGTGGCATTTGAAAAAAGACAAGATGGCGCAGACAATGTTTTTCAACACTTCCTGATTTCCTTCGAATCGAACGTTAACAGACGTTGGGGCATATTACCAAAGTTAAGCGATATTTATCCCTAACGATGCATTGCAAAGATTTTTTTACCGTCAGAAATTATCGCAGATAAACCTTGCTATTATCAAGGTTTATCGCAAATACGATAAAAAGCGACCGCAATGCATTAATATCGCTGAAAACTCAGCGATATTCATGCATTACCGAGCTAATGCTCTTAGCCATGTTATCCACCTCCCATTGGATAACATGGCTAAGAACTGCTCAGGGCAGCTGTTACTTTTTGGAGATATTCGCGCTTATCTCGAATATTTCCAAAAGTTGATAATAGGAGATAGCGATGTTAGCGACTGTTTCCAGTCGCTAACATCTTGGCATGCCCACTTTGCATGTCATTAGTGATAAATATCACTCACATGCAAAGTGGGGCCCAAGATGGTCGCTATCTCCTACTAGCCGTCGCTAACTGGTGTTAGCAACAGCTAGGTAATACAGATATAATTTTATCTCCGCGAAGCGGAGCGCTGTTACAGATATATATCTTGTTTTTGAACGTTAATTTCTCAAAATGCACTGAAGCACATATATTGAGACCTAGCAAAGGCACATCGGGCTACCAGTCCCTAATATTTTACCAAGTTTCGTGCAAATCCATTCAGCCGTTCGATTATTATTATTATTTTTTTTTTTTGCCCCGCGGGGCCCTTTTAAAACCTCCACATCAAACCTAGGGGGTCAGCGAGGATCTACTATGCCCCCTTATGGTCATTTGCCCCTTCGCTTTGGCCTCCTCTTGTCTCTCGATCCTACCGAGAGACTTCGATCCTACCGAGAGACAAGATGGCGGCCGCTACGGACTGTTTGGAATGTTTACAGACACCGGAGAGCCAATCAGCTTCGCTTCGCAAAGCTCCGTAACGCGAAAAGTACGCGAAGCGGTGCGCTGTTACAGATATATATCTTTTTTTGAACGTTAATTTCTCAAAATCCACTGAAGCACATATATTGAGACCTAGCAAAGGCACATCGGGCTACCAGTCCCTACAATTTTGCCAAGTTTCGTGCAAATCCATTCAGCCGTTCGATTATTATTATTATTTTTTTTTTTTGCCCCGCGGGGCCCTTTTAAAACCTCCACATCAAACCTAGGGGGTCAGCGAGGATCTACTATTCCCCCTTATGGTCATTTGCCCCTTCGCTTTGGCCTCCTCTTGTCTCTCGATCCTACCGAGAGACAAGATGGCGGCCGCTACGGACTGTTTGGAATGTTGACAGACGCCGGAGAACCAATCAGCTTCGCTTCACAAAGCTCCGTTGCGCGAAAAGTACGCGTCCTGGAGCGCTGCCCGGTCCGCTGTTACAGATATATATCTTTTTTTAAACGTTAATTTCTCAAAATCCACTGTAGCACATATATTGAGACCTACAAAAGGCACATCGGGCTACCAGTCCCTACAATTTTGCCAAGTTTCGTGCAAATCCATTCAGCCGTTCGGGCTAAAAGTGAGGCCAACCGCCCTATGGAAAACTCAATGTTAAAAACACGTTTTGGGACCCCCCTTTTTTCTCAGCCCCCCCTTGACGAACCCCCCCCAAATTTTCAAGGGCTGCTCAGAAACAAAATGTGCCATTTTCCTGAAAATTTCAGCCAATTCCGTCCACAAACGTCAAAGTTATTAGACATAGAATTTTCAAAAATCCCATAGAGAAAAAATCCTAACTATATATACCTACTGGCGACCGCCAGTAGGTAATATATATATATATATATATATATATATACGTAAACAAACAAACAGAGTGTAGCGCGCTCTCTGGCTGAACACGAAAGATGCAGAGCAAAACATGATGATATATACTACACACACGCACACATGCATCATTGAGTGAATTGTTAACATGCCAAAAATTCGAATGTCTCGGTGGTCCGGGGGCCAAAGCAGAACTTTAGATTGTCAGCCTGCACCAACTTAAGCCACCATTTCTCACTATCAGGAAGAGGACTATCCACACAGCTTTTACCATCTAGAATACATTTTTTTTTAAACTGACAGTTCACATTATATGGAAATGCTAGCTTGTTTAAAAACTATAAAACCCTGCTTGTAAGTATCAACCAATCAGTATTTATAGAGCGCAGCTAATCCCCCCAGGGGGTATCGAGGCACTAAGGTCACGTGGGTCTCTAGCCTTAGAGCAGGGTCTTGAGCTCCTTTCTGAAGTCCACCAGTATAAAACAAAGCTGTCAAAAAAGTATGTTTGCAGAATACTGAAGCCAACTGACCTCTCAAAAAATCGCAATGTTTTGATTTTACAGCATACGTTCCCTACTTTACAGTAAATCTTGTCTTTCACCTGAGTGCTAGAACAGGTCTACCAAAAACATCAACATATCCATCTAGAGCTGTTGAAAATGATTTTCAGTAGATTGGTTTCAGAAAGAGTCCTCACAAGAGCTTCATTTTGTCAAAGGAATCTGCACTTGGCTTGCACTTCATTAAACCTGGTAATGATGTCATTCCTAGGCAGGGAAGGAATGCGGGCTTCAATAATTTAAAGGGTTTTTTACAGCTTTGTGTGGTTCTGGTTTATTGATAAAACAGCTTTGGGAACAAAGAATTGCCTGTTAACTAAGCAATGTATTGTGGAACCTTTCAGATGATTAGCGCTAACCTCCATAGCAGGTGAGTCAATTAGAAAATACTTCGTGGGCTTTTCTGCAAATGTCAACAAGTCAGCTGAGACTTAAAGAGTGTTTTGTTAGTTGTGTTAAAAATGTGTCTATTTTTAAAGGGAGAATGATATACTGTATTCGCTAGCAGTCATGCTGAAAGGGCTTTTTTAATGTTCATACATAAATGTCAAGGAATGAAAGGGGAAACTGTATTTTATTTAACTCTAGAGACACACAATAAACAGCATATTTCAACAGCAAATCTAATTTTGATATTTAAAATTAAAACTGCTTAAATTAGAAAAGGGACTACAGTATTAGTCAGCAATTCCATTTTAAAAGTGTTGTCAGCAACTCGCTGTAGACGTCCTAGAGGCCTATGATTTAAATTCATTCAAGGCTAACTCTGAATTTCATCTTCAGGCTAAAGTAGTACCATCAACTCCCTTCTCATCTTCTTACCATGCATCCCTTCCAGAGCCTCTCAGTTCACTTTAACACTTTAACCCCCACAGTTACCGAAGGTAAGCCTCCAAAACCAACCATTCCCTTGTGCACATATACACTTTTTCCTCTGAAAAGTGAAGGCGATGAATTTCAGCATGCCCCCTGTACTTAATACTTTGGTCAGCCAAAATGTTCATTAAGGAAATGAAATCACCCATCAATGCCGGCGCAGTAAACACAGATATGAGCAGTGGGGTGGTGGGGAGGGACAGGTTCGGGGTCGGGGAGTTAAGTCAACAGACAACAGAATAAGTAAAATAAAAATAAAAATTAATAAAACCACTTACCTTGCGCTTGATGCATCATCGAGTCGGCCCACCTGCCCCACCCCACCGCTTTTACCTGTGCCGGTTGTGCCTGCATCAATGTCTTCAAAATGTCCATCATCAGATCCTAAGAAGCTTAAAAACTACAGGCCAATAACACTGCTGCCTTTTCCTGCTAAAATCTTAAACAGTGCTGTGAATCAGGAATTATGCAAAGTTATTGACCAAAACAATCTTTTTGACATGCCTCAATCTGGCTTTAGAAGTGGCCTCAGTAGAGTCAGCATCATCATCATCAAAAACTTTATTACGATCACCAGGATCCTAAAAAGTACACAGCACAAGTATAAAAACAGAGATATAAACATTAATTAAAAGTAATTTTATTAGAGACGCGCGAGCGCGTCAATCAAGATGGCCGCCGCCACCGGAGCTCCGTAATTTCCAGGAGCTTTGAGCTCAATTAAACGACGATTTCCTGCACAAATCACGGCGAAATTGCCAGCGCTAGCCTGCTGAAGCCTTCCCTCACCTGTGAGTCTTTTTTCCAGCGTTTTGGCTCGATTGAACTTTTCTCCTCATGCCCCATGCTCCTGCTCCACTCTGCTCATTAACTTCCTGCCGAGATAGTGAACCTGGGGGCGGAGAGTTCGTTAAGACAGAGGCTGGCTTGGGGCCTAGCTCCGCCTACAGCTGTGTTTAGCTGCTGCACCTGGGCTTTTTGATGCTTTTTACTGCATTGGTCCATATTCACAACAATTCTTCATCATTTTTTGAGGAATTTTTGCATTAATCTGTTTTATTCATAATAAAGAGCATTTATTCTCCTCAGAATGGATTTGAAAAATGCTCCTACAAATAAAAGGAAGCAGCAGGTTTCCCCTCCTCCCACAAAATCTAAAGTGGTGGAATCGTCGGAACCTTCTTTGGCTCTGATTTTGGAGGAAATTAAAGCCTTGCGTTTAAATACTGACTCCATTGCCTCAGAAGTTAAAAATGTGCGTAAAGATATGGCTTCTATGTCCATGAAGGTGTCAGATAATACCATCAAAATCCAAGATAATAAGAATAAATTGGATGCTTGTACACCTTTAATGGCCAGAATTATTCCAATGCATTCCCAGCTGCTGGACTTGGAGAATCGCAATCGGCAATACAATCTGCGCATCTTTAATTTGCCTGAAGAAATTGAAGGGACCAATTGTCGGCTTTATCTTGAATCTCTTTTGCCTGGTCTCCTAAATATTAAGTTTGCAGAAAAATTTGAAATTGATAAGGCTCATAGAGTTCCGTCACATCGTAATCCTCGTCATTCAAAACCAAGGCAGATGATATTTAAGGTCCTACGTCACCATCATCTGGTTCTTATTCGGAAAGCTGTTTGTGAAATACCGTCATTACTGGTGAATGGAACCAAAATCTTCATCCATCAGGATTTTGCTAAAGAAACTGTGGCTATCCGTAAAGAGTTCTCTTCTCTTCGTCCTCAACTGAGAAGCCTTGGCTTCAAATATGGCCTATTTGATCCCTCTACAATGCGAGTCTGGAAAGACAATGTCTCTAAATCTTTTCAGCGCCCAGAAGACCTTCGTCTCTTCCTCGAACAGCAGGTTCCTCCAGCAATGGATACACAGGACCCTAATTCTTGACTGCTTCTCGCTGACCTTTTGTTGCAGGTTCCTAACTAATTCTCCTTATGGGCTCCAACGGTAACTGGCCATGCTTGAGGAACGGGTGTGCGTTTCCATGTCTTTATTTATGTTGTATGTTTGTGCTTTACTCTCTCCTTTTTATTTCTCCCTTTCCTATTTTTCAGTCAGAGTTACTCTCTTAACCTGTCTTCACTCACCTTCTTCTTGTTCTCATCTCTCTCTTTTCTTTCTATTCTATCCTAATGGCTAATGTTCATAATATTAAAATTGTTTCTCTTAATGTCAAAGGTTTAAGACATCCAGTAAAACGTTTAAAAATTTTAGATTATTTAGGTAATTCTAAGGCAGACATTTGTTTTGTCCAAGAGACACATGTTGATGATAAAGTTTTGAGTTACATGAACAAAAAATGGGTGGACTCTATTGTCTCTTCACCTGCTGCAGGTAAAAATAATGGGGTCGCTATTTTCTTTGCCAAAAAGTTGCATTGTCAGGTATTGCATAAAATCTCAGACTCTGATGGAAGATATATTATAGCTAAAGTTAAAATTCATGACTCGGTCTTCTTTTTGATTAATGTTTATGGCCCTACGTCAGAGGATCCTGTTTTTTGGTCCACTGTTACGTCGGAAGTTTTAAAGTTGGGAAATGCTCCGTTGATTTTTGGGGGTGATTTCAATATGTTTGTGGACCCCTTATTGGATAGACTGTCCACATCTAGATTTCGACCATCCAAAACTTTTTATGCCTTTAAGACTTTTCTTCAAACCACCAAGTTAGCTGACATTTGGCGCTTGCACCACCCAACTGGTAAAGAATTTCCCTTTTTCTCCAATCCTCATAATTCCCATTCCAGAATAGACTATTTTTTCCTTTCCCCTTCCCTTATTCAATTTGCTACTGACCCCTCCATTGGTACTATCGACATTTCAGACCACGCTATGATTTCTTTTGTTTTAAATGTATCCTCTTCATTTACTAAACAGTCCAGATGGTGTATGAATTCTGACATTTGCCTTAATGACACTCATAAGCCCAAAATACTCCAGGCAATTCAGGATTATTTCACTTTCAATCCAGAAGGGTCTACATCTATCATCACTCGATGGGATGCATTTAAAGCCTATATTAGAGGTACCACCATTTCTATCATGGCTCATGAAAATAAGAAATTTAACTCACAGGTTAAATCCTTAGAGAAACAAATAGCTCATTTTGAACGTTTATTTATTACTTCTCATGATCCCCAATATAAAGAAAAATTGCAAAAGCTGAGGTATGAATTCAATGCTATTCTCAGCACTAGAGCAGGGATACAACTCTCTAAATCTAATGCTAAATTTCGTTTTAACTCTAATAAGTCTGGTAGACTTTTAGCCAATTATTTACGTATTAAACGAGATAAAACTCAAATCACTTCCATTAAATGCCCTCAAGGTAACATTGCTTTTTCCCATAATGAGATTGCTAATGAATTTTTGAATTTCTATTCCACTTTATATAATAAACCAGATTATTGTGATGATTCTTTAATTGAGTCCTTCTTACAATATTCTGATTTGCCTCACATTTCATCCTCTGATAAAACTAAGTTAGATTTACCCATTAATACTGAAGAAATTCTTTTGGCCATTAAATCACTTCCCAAGAAAAAATCCCCTGGTCCTGATGGTATCCCTGCCGAATTTTATAAAGAGTTTCAACATCATCTTTTACCTTTTTTGGCTCAGATTTTTTCTCATTTTTCCTCATCAGGTACCATTTCTGGTTCCTTCTCTGAGGGCTTAATTGTTGTACTTCCCAAACCTGACAAAGACCCTACCCTAGTTGCTAATTATCGGCCCATTTCATTGATTAATCAAGATTGTAAATTATATGCTAAAATTATTGCTTCTAGGTTAGCACCTATCCTTCACTCAATTATCCACCCAGACCAGTCTGGTTTTATGAAAAATCGATACTCTGCTAACAACACAAGAACGTTATTACATGTTATTGAGCAAAGCCCCTCTATCCTTAGCCCTGCTGGTGTTATGGCATTCGATGCTGAAAAAGCTTTTGATAAAATCCATTGGCAATTTCTATTTAAAAATTTGTTGTCTTTTAATTTTGGCCCCTCCTTTATTCGTATGATTTCTGCCTTATACTATGCTCCCACAGCTAGATTATTTATTAATGGCCAGATTACTAACCAATTTTCCCTTTTCAGAGGAACTCGTCAGGGTTGTCCCCTCTCCCCTCTTTTATTTTTACCTGGTATAGAGCCATTTCTTAATTACATTCGGAAATGTGATAATATTCAAGGAATTACTATCAATGACATTACTGTTAAGACTTTAGCATATGCTGATGATGTGTTATTATTTATTAGTAATCCGGTTTCTTCTGTTCCTTTTTTACTTGATATTATTTCTAAGTATTCTACTGTATCTGGTTATAAGTTAAATGTTACTAAACTGAATTTTTTCCACTAAATATGCTGTGTACTCCTGATATGCTACCCTCACCGGATATAGTTTGGCAAAAGAGCAAATTGAAATACCTTGGAATATTATTTTCATCGTCCCTTCCTGCTACTTTAAAATTGAATTCTGATTTCCTTCTAGAATATGTTAAAAAAAAAACATCCAAATGGTCCTCCCTTCACCTTTCTTGGTGGGGGCGAATGGAATCTATTAAAATGACTATCGCCCCTAAAATATTTTATTCTCTTGCAATGATTCCGACTCAATTTCCACTCAAATTTTATAAAGATATTGACAAGCTCTTATCGAAATTTTTATTGAATAATAAACCTCCACGTATTGCTTATAAAAAATTAAAAATCCCCAAATGTCATATTGGTTTTGCACTACCTGATTTTCTTCTGTATCATAAAGCGTTTATTCTTAAACAAAGTTCGTTATGGTTTAATATATCTCCTATGCTTACTACCCCTATCTGGTTTCATATTGAGACTTCCCTTGTCAAACCTTTTCCTTTATTATCCCTATTAACCATGTCCCCCGTATCTAAAATTGTACATTCTTCTGCCATAATTAAATCATCAAGATTAATTTTTAATGATATAGATTCCAATTTTGAATCCCCCTTACTTTCTACAGTACACTTGTCCTTGTGGCATAGTGCCTTGCTCAAATTAAATAGAAATATTTCCTTTTGGTCTTCCTGGATTGCTAAAGGTATTTTTTACCTTGGAGATGTTTTCAAGGATGATGAATTTATTCCATTTATACAACTCCAAAAGAAATATAATCTGCCTTTGTCCGAGCTGTCAAAATATCAATACCTCTGTAATTCTATTTTAGATTCCTTTCCCAATGGCATCCCTTCAAAAATGACAACTGATTTACTGCTTTATGTTAATACTGTTTCTTTATCCTCTAAAGCGGTGTCTGTATTTTATAAAAAACTTACCGTATCCTTAGGTTCCAATGTTGATACCATTTCTAATTTCTGGAACAATGAGTTATCCCTATCATTGCCAAATGATTCCTGGTCTTCAATATGGTCCCTTTCTATTTCTGGATGTTTACCAGTCTCTATTTATCAAACTAATGCTTATATTTTATTTAACTCCTTATGGACACCATTGCGTTTATTTAAAGCTCACTTATTACCATCCAATATATGCTGGCATTGTAATTTACATCCTGGTTCCTTACGTCATATGTTATTTGATTGTCCGACTATTTTGAAATTTTGGTCTGAAGTATGGAACGTGATACAGAAAATTTTGCCTGTTTCTGATTTACCCTCTTATAATTTAGTTATATGTAAATCTGTTGCTCTGAGTGTACCCCTTGATGATATCGAAGCAACATTATTTAATTTTCTTGTATCCGCTGCGTTAAAATCCATCACCTTTTGTTGGAAGGATGCTTCCTCTCTTTCAGTCCATGCTTGGTGGTCCTGGATTGTCTTTACAAGAAGAGGTGCACAATTGTCATTACAAGGTGTTCATCATAATTCTTCGACTTTTCAATCTTTTTGGTCTCCTGTAGATTCATATGTACAGGTTTAATTATTGTTGTTGTATTGCTCATGTAGTATTTGTAACTCTACTTATTTAAGTATTTATGCTATGAATTGTATATTTCCATTCCCTTCTCCCTTCCCCTCCCTTCCTCTCCTTTTCCCTTCTTCTGTTTTTCTTTGAATGACAAATTTTGTTATGTTGCGATACATTTTATTGATGACTGTATTTTTATGATTATTCTTTTTCGCTTCTTTGTATTTTAATGAATTTTCTTCGCTTTTTTGTATGTCTTTATGTACTACTTCCTTCTTAAAAATTCAATAAAAACTTACTGAACACAAAAGTAATTTTATTAAGTAAATGTGCAAAAAGTGAAGTACAACAATTCCTAAAAAAATAAAGTGCTTCATGCAAGTAGCTTCCCGCGCCTGATCCACAGAGTATACCAAAATCTTGAGAGGCCGAAAACCATTAGTCTAACGGTATCAGTGCATAATACTCTCATTACCTCTAGATAATGTCCCGGACCAACAAGTCTACATAATGGAAAAAACAATTTTTTCCTCATGGATGAATAATAAGGACAAAAAAAAAGTAAATGGACAATTGATTCTGGGCGAGCTTTACATGCAGGGCACAAAACCTCAAAGAAAGCACTAAAACACCACTTAAAACAAAATAGTCTAGTGGGCATAGTCTTATAACGGAACTGCAAAAAAAGTTTGCGTGCAAACGTTGGAATAATTTCATCAATAGTTGACTCAAACAATTGAACAGATTTGAAGAGCAGATAGTCTTTTGTCAAACTATTTGCTGGTTCTGACAGGGCCATTGCTAGAGTCTTTTCCCAATACAGTTCTTTCAGCTTCACCCTCGAGAGTTGCACCATATTTTCAGGATTGGTCCAGAAGGTCTCCATCTCCAACTTCCCCAGTAATTCGCGTAAGGTGACAAACCACCTAATCGAGGATGCCTTAGAAAATTACAGGACATCTTTCAGAGTCTCCCTCTAGGTTTCCAGGTCGTCCACTATCCACAGCCTAAACAAAACCATTAGCAGTTTACAGTTCAACCTGTGTTGCAGCTGCCTATGGGCAAGGTCCAAATACGAGGGTTTCAAAGAGGAGCTAACATGAAGAGCAACCAAGGATCTTAGAAAGCGGTTTTCGACAGTGGTAAGGGGGGATTGATTACCCGTGCACCACAGTTCAGCGCCATAAAGAACTCCTCCCAAAACCTTGGTGTTATAGATTTCGAGGGCTGGGGCAATTTGGCGAGACACCGTCTTCATATGTATGTTGCCAAAATGGGCATATTGGTAAATTAATTGTAACTTTGCTTTATCTATATGTGCTTCCCAGTTGATCGATGGCGTCAAACAGATGCCCAGGTAGTCAAATACTTCTACTTGTTCCAATTTGGCGCTACCAGCCCAGACAGATCAAGGTGTTAATTTATTTTTTCCACTATTAAAAATCATGAACTTGTTTTTTGTCTCGTTTAAAATCAAACCCCTGTCATCACAAAACCTTATAAAATCATTCAGGAGTTGTTGGAGACCCTGTGGCAATTTGGATATTAGAAGCGTATCATCAGCAAACAACCGTGCCGGTACTCTTCTAACACTAATTTTAGGGGCATCACAGCTCTCCCTGTCTATACAATCAACAACTTCATTTATAAAAGGAGTAAAAAGGGTGGGCGCCAACACACAATCCTGCCTCACCTCATGCTGGACAGGGAAGGTTTCTGTTACTTGGTTGTTGGCGCCCCACCTACCCTGTGCTGTGTTAGATGAATGGAGTCTATTTAAAAGGTTTAAAAGATTGGCAGGGAGACCCATCTCTTTTAGGACACTCTAAAGCCTTGCCCGGGGGACTAGGTCAAATGCAGAGCTCAAATCGACAAAGGCCACATATTGTTTACCCCCTTAACAACTACTTGCTTCCAGTAAATGCATATAAGACAGAAGACCTGGTCCATGGTACTTACTTTCGTATGAATCCCTGCCTGGAAATCACTCAGGGTTGGGGCCTCCATCATCCAGTCCTGTATCTTTCCTAGGACCTGTTTACAAAAAATCTTGTGGAGGGAGTCTATGAGGCTTATCGGCCTGTAGTTCATCTGTTTGGATCTATATCTCTTCTTGTAGCTGGGCACTATTTCGGGAATCTGCCATGAGGATGGAATAGGGGCACTAGACAAGATCAGATTTGTTACCAGGTTTATGTACGAACCCCAGAGCATATGGTCTTCTCTGAACAGGTCATTTGGTATTCTGTCTGGACCCGGAGCTCTTGCTGGCACACAAGATGAGAATGCAGTTTGGGTTTCCTCTAAGGAGAAAACCAAAGTTTCCCCTTCTCTTCCCTGGAACTCAACCCTCATCTCACTAGTCTCATTGCCTTCATTTAGAGCGTTACCATTGAGAGGGCCAAAATAGGCAACCCACTCATCAGGCTGGACAGTATAATCCAGGGTTTGCCTTGCCCCCTTTAGCCAGTATGTTGACTGTCACCAGAAGACCTTGGGGTCTTTATCCATCAATGCAGTATGTAAGGAAGCCCAGAGAGAACCTTCCCAAACCTTTTTAGCTCTACCTATGGCCATTTTATACTCTGCTCTACAGGATTCTATACCCGCACAAACCCTACATTTTAATGCACTGATAAGTGCGCTCTTAGCCTTCCTGCACTCCTGATTATACCAGGAACTTGTAGTATCTTGCAGCTGATCATTACATTGTCTCCCCTTCACCTGCGCTGTGGATGGCCGACTAAGTGTGTCTCTTATCTCAATAAAGAACTGCTTGTGATGGGGCCCCAGGCCTTCTACTGCATCCTTGGCAGGTAGCTTGACCAGCTCCTTAATCAACTGCCTTACTTTTTCCTTCACTACTTCTAGAGCTGCCGGATGCTCCTCCACCGAGCCCCACTTAACAGCTCTTTGGTTGTTTGTGACCAAGAGCACACCCAAATCAGGGTACCCCAGGTTAGTTGATTGTGGGGGCCAAGTTTAGTAACGACAAGGGCTAGGGTGTTATGGTCACTCTCTGATCTTTTCACCACTACCATAGCGTTCACTAAGGGCCAGAGATTGGAGGTGATTAAACAATATTCTATTCTACTAGTGTAACTGGGTCTGTTAAAAGTGTGTTCCCCATTTGGGTCCGACCTAGTTCTCCCATTTGTTGCTCTTAAATCATGCTGTGGAGTAATGGCTAGACCCTGGCCTCCTCTCTTTGTCCACCTTACTTTTGATAGACCTAAGGTTGGGACTGACCACTCTCGATCCCACTCCTCAGTGAGATCTGGAGGGGCTAAGCAAGGGGTTCAAAAGTACAATTAAAATCGCCTGCCACCAATGCTGGAACACTATCAGTGTACTTGGTTAGAACATGGTCTAATATATAGATTGATTGACATTAAAAATTCTGGCCTTCCAGCCACTAAACAAGGTCAACTCAAAGGCCAAAATGTCCTGTGAATCAACACATAGTAGTTTAACTTTGGATCCCAGTGCATTTTTTATCCATACTGTTTGGCCCCCCGAGGGTCTACCCTGCTCTTTCCTGTTAGCTTCAATAGCGTAGACAGAAAACCCGCTTCTGAAAGGAGTGGTCAAACTCCAGGTTTCCTGAAACAGGATTGCATAAAAGGTGTCCACACAACTACACCAATCTGGATCTGATTGCAGCTTTAGAATCTCAGGCACATTCCAAACTAGAACCCTGAGATTAGAGGGTTTAGGGGCTAAACCATAGATTTCATGGGCAATCAGGTACTCACCTACAGGGGAAGAAACAGATGCCTTCCCTTTAACTGGCATGCCACCAATGCAGCCTGTACCGGTGGTAGTATTTACAGTCAGAGGCTCAGTGTACTGCTCAGTGTCATATGCTGAACTTCTAGGTATTAAAGTTGCTGATGGGGTGAATTCACCAAGGGCCCTATATTACCTGTATTCTTTCACTGAGTTGTAGTCACCTTAGGCCAATCCCTGTGCCTAAAGGGCCGGCGCACAGTCCATCCCAGGTAGATCTAAGGGGCACTAGTTCTAACCTTGGTGGGCATCTATACCTGATGGAAACAGAGGTATTGGCCGGGGGAATGGTAAGTGAATCTATCGCCAATAGCCCAATGACCATGTTCTTGTCAAAAAACCTGACTTCAATCATATCCCTGTCAGCCCCTGCATATTTATTGTCGTCTATAATTATCGAGTAGCAATGGCGGGTGGATCTCAGCCAATAAATGACTTTATTTTTAAGATAGTTCTGTTCTTCAGTCCCATTCCGGGAAAGTTTGGGCACTTCAGTGAGATAAACCATATCTTGGCATCCTGAACACTCTGCCTAGTGTAAATGCCATCCCTTCCTGACCCCATTTCCCATGTCTTCCCGCACCCTGACCTAAGTGTATGGCCTTTATCTAGGGTCACCTCACCTTTATCTATCGTTCTGGATTGGGCTCTCGCATGGCCAATACCTGCCTGTGTGTTTCTACTTGCATATGGATATATGTGGTTTCGGCAGGTACTCCTAGGGCTATCAGGTGGATGGTATGATATACTATAGGGGGTAGCTTTATTTGGTTGCTCAGGGATCTCCCGAGAGTAGGGCCTTGTGCCCCTGTCCTCTGCTATGTGTTGTGCAACTGGGAGGGGGGCACAGAGGAGGCCCGTGGTGCAACTCCTTCCTACATACTGCCCCCTCAGTTAAAGTAGCGACCTCCCTTCTGAGGGCAGCCACCTCGTCTCTTAATGACTCTATCAACAACTTCAGTTCAAGCACCTCAGGGGCATGGGCACTACAAGACACTTTGGTGACCACTGCACCCTCACTCAAGCACCCTACCTCCTCCTGGGCAAGGATATCAAATCTATTTCGGCATTCAATTGGAGTGACTTGTGCTCTACTGGGGGACCCATCTATCTCTGCACATTGGATAATTTAAGTCAGGTCAGGTTCCAGATTGATAGTACGATTTTTCAAAACCCTTCTTGACAGTAATACATTGCTTGGACATATGAGGAATTACTTTGACAGATTTTCTCCCTTGTACTGGTTTAGGTGGGGAGCCTGAGGGGGCTGCGGAATCATCATCTATAATGGTGGTCGCCTGAGTAGGGAGCTCAATGAGTCCAAGTCTACTATTTCTTGGCACTCAATTAGTATTGCCTCAATGCGGTCCATAGTCTCATGGCAAGAGCCTTCTTCTTTTTAGTTGGGTTTTCCTCTTTCCCATCTTTCTCGAATTCCCCTGGTTTCTAGATTCGGTAATGTTAACTCGCCACTACACTTCTGTAAAGAACTACTCTGAGGCTCTATTACAGCCCTCACTCCCACCAGGACAGCGAAGGACTCATGGAGCTAAATACCAAAAGGGTAGAAGTGCAGCATAGAAACAGGGGATTAAACGTAAGGATAGGGGGACAATACCAATGTCTTGATTGAGTCTGTTCAACCTGAGTCGATCGTTCTACAGCAACGCCAAGGGGGGAGGACCCACCCCACCTCCTCCTGCCGCAGACGGGCGCAGGAGACCCGTGCCGATTTAAAGTGCATCACAGGTGATGAGGGAGGTGGTGCAGTTGGTTGTGGGGGTTGGAGTCCCCCTGGCTACAGCGATGGCAGGCAAACAAGGGCAGATGAAACCAGGCTCCCGCACCAGTTCCGATTTAAAGCGCCTCCAGGCGCTTCACAGGTGACGAGGGAAGTGGCGCCTTCGGGCACAGTTGGTTGTGGGGGTTGGAGTCCCCTGGCTGCAGCGATGATGGTAATACAAGGGCAGATGAAAGCGGGCTAGCACTAGCAGCTTTTGCTGATGATATCGCCGATGGCTTGAGCGAGGTGGCTCCATCGCCCCGATTTTGTTGGACCCAGGGACGGCTGGAAACATTTTAAAGTGGTGGAGCAAGGGAAGTGCCCCACTACTGCCCAAAAGTAAAAAATGCTGCTTTGACATTATTCTGTCCGAGGGCAAGGTCTACAATGAGAGAATAAGCTACCTACATGGGAAAAAAATCATGAATAAATAAAACAAGTATCATGCAGTCTAAACACAGAAATGAAATCACTAACATGTATTACACTAACATTTTAGTTCAAATTAAATGTTACTTACCCACGGGATGCGCGTCTTTGTTGTTCTTCTGCAGTCTGTTGCTCCGAGCAAGAGCTACCTCCCCTAATCAATCCAAATGCTCTTCTGATGCTACTAGAACCAGTATGAAAAATGCACAAGGATTGGATGGAACAAGCTGGCTGGATGCTCCTTCTGGCTCTGGAGGCCTGTGCTTGCTGTCCACCCAGCTGCCTACCACAGTTTGGGCTGGAGTGCTTTAAAGTGTGCATGTCAGGCTGGCCCCGGCAAGACAGTTAGCCAAAGTGACATGCACACTCTAAACTGGAGTGTCTGGCCACTACTCCTCCATGCTGCCAATCAGCAGCAGTGGACTCACCCCACTTCACAATCAGCTCGAGCAGGCTGCACATCGGTAATAAATAACATGGTAATAAAATCATTTAAAATCATTAAATTTCCATTTTATTTTTTACATTTGCTATGCGTGGCTCACAGCAGGTTGGGGGATGCTCCTCCGCCCTAATGAAGAAACTGCCACCTTTCTGCAGCATTTGGCAATGTGTCCCACTCTGTACCAGTGGCTTGTTCGGCTCAACTTGGAATCAACAGCAAGACCCTTCAACTACTTCACTCATTTCTGTCAAATAGATCTCCTTAAGCCAGGTTTCTGTAAGTATTAGAAGGTCAAGGTCCTGCGCCAGGATAATTTCAGCGATATCCGCGGCGTGTTTCATAGCAGATCTACAATTGATAAGTGTGCATTTCAAGTGGCTAGGTGAGGTAGATTGTGTGATGAGAAGTTGTTTGAGGATGGATGTGTTTATAGTATTAGGGTTGTGTCTGGGTGTTCTGAGAGGATTAGGGGGGATAGACTAAATATGGTGTTGTTTACCCAAATTGACTGTATGAGTAGAGTTGTAAGTAAGAAGGAGGGAGCGTGGAATTAAGACAATGAAAAGTCTCCCAATGTCACTTAAGGTATGTAATTCATTCCCATCATTCAGAACAAAAGTAAAAGAGATCATTCTAAATCCATCAAATTATAAACCATAAACATCTGGTTGGAATTCATACTGCAATGTGATTAGATCTGAACAGTCTTCCCGTAAATACCTCCTTCCCGACTGCAGATCTGATGTGAAGCATAGCCTTGAGACTGCTGCTCTTACTTTCACTGATGATCTTGACCTCTTATTTCTTACTGAAAAGTTCCTACATGAATAATCTTATCCAACACTAGACCTTCTCAAGCCTTGTTGCTATACTATCAACCGCTGTGTACCATTTTATTCAAAAAGACTTTGACAAATGTAGGAGTATAAAAAAACATGAATTCACATAATTTGAATGACTTTCACTAATATCTTTTGTGGAGCAACTCATAAAACTCATACCACAATCTGCTCACATCAATATCTTCCTTGAAGTCTTCAGCTTACACTAAGGAATTTCACTGTATAAATGATTTTCACATTCTTATCAATGAATCACTACTCACAATCATAAGGTACTCCCACACATTCTAAAGGGCCCTATATGAGAAGGTACAGTGCTGTGTACTGCAGCTGCCTTTGTGCTACTAACATAACAGTTGTATCAAATTGTCAAAGGAGCATGGAGTGGGCTAGAGGGTCACTAACAGGAAATAGAAAAAAGTAGGTCACAGAATTGACAAAGGTGTTAGTTGGCCTTGCACCAGTATAAGTGCTACACCGGCTATTGAGACCTGTGAGATTTTGGTGATGCTTCCACACCTGTAGTTCGCAAATCCCTCAGTTTGGCAGGTGGCAGCAACCTTTGCATGTACGCTTGAAATCTATTACAACGATGTACTTACTATTGCGAAACGCCACATTACAAAATCTGTCAATTGAATTCTCTAATAGTCTATATTTTTTCCCTTAATATTCTGAAACACACCAACCCATCCTGAAAAAGTTCTAGTGTTGAAAAATGCCTTAGACAGCTCTCATTTATTCCAATGAATGAATGAATTCTATTGATGTGAGATTTACAAATATGCATGGCGTCCCTGAATTGCAGTGATGAGATCAAGAAATATTAGTGCTCTAACCACAATCTACAGTGATTTAAACAGCCATCAAATAATTGCCCTTGTAATGGCTTGCAATGAAGAAAATAAGCAGCAGATATATTTAGATTGTACAACCCCCTCACTGCAAAATTGCAATGGCCATTCTGAGTTGTGGCAATACACCATGCATATGCACAAACCTTTTTACATGCTGCTTCTATATGCAACATCAATGTCTGCCCCGTGAATACCAATGTGAGTGGCCAGATTCCATGAGAGAACCATGGTCTCCTCTGACGGAGGAATTTGCCAACCAAAACCAACAGTGTTCTAGATCTACTACCATAAGCTACATTGTGTCTTTACAAAGGGTTTCTTGCTTACTGGCACCAGAACCACTGTTACCCGAATGACTAGCCAATGAGTCATTGACTCCAGTCAACTGTGCCCAGCCACCAGGTATTGGACGTTGCCCCACGCCTCTACCATTATTTTTTTTGCCTCATAAACCAGAGTGTACTCTTTTGATTTTAGAGGTGGTTCTGCTAGCAATTCTTTTGGCCTAGAGAGTTTTCATGGCAGGTGCATACAGTTCTCAAATAACTCCAGTAGCAAAAACAGAAACCTAGAGATCTATTACTATAGCGGGCGGATTGCCACCGCCCGTATGGCAGTGGCAAGCCTCCCGCCATTTCCCACCGCCCGCCACCCATTTCCCCCGCCCGATTACAATGGCAGGGGCACCCCGGCGGACGGAAAGAGCGTCCGCCAGTTTTCCACCCATCGACGAGTCGATCGGGCAGAAAAGGGGCTTAATATGGTGGCGGCATCTGCAAGACACCGCCATCTATATTAAGATGCAGGAGGTGATGTGCCTTTCCATGGCGGCGTTGCCCCATTTGCATGCACAACAACCCTTTTTAACATTGCAATGGGTGCTGCTGAAAGCACCGCACGCCGCAATGTAAAAAATGCTGTGTGACGGGCGCATCCTAATCGGCATCATGGGACCGCCGCACATATGGCGGGCCATCCCTTTTGCTGTTACAGTGGCGGGTTGGCTTTGTCTGCCCACCATCGTAATAGAACCCTAAATCTCTATGGTGTAAACAAGCAGGTATATTTTCATTTAAAGAATAGCAGGTTGAAGCATTAGCCTTTGAAGCATATCTTTATTGTGATTTTGCTATTTTTCATTTACTGTCCTTTTAATGAGTACCGACGAGTTTATCTTCATAAACCCCGTCCATTCAGGGACAATGGCCATATAGTTCAATGATAAAGATGTAAATAGCGCTTAAAATGTTGCTGCTATAATACTGTTTGAACTCACTTCTCTCACCAGGAAGCAAGTAGCGGTGGTTGTTTGTCAGGGCAAATGAAAGAAAATCTAATGGCCTGGCTGGTGAACCCCAGTGAATTGTAACAAGATGCCCTCATCTAAAGTGGCTGCTGATTTAAGCAGTTGTGTCAACACTGTGTCATAGCAGCCATCTTAGATGAGGGAATTCCATTAAAAGTCCAGTAGGATTATTTGGTATCTTCATTTCTATGCCATGCATTCTGTCCTTAGTTTTATGTTCCCTGCTGCTCAGCCAGTGTAAGTGTGAGGTAATAGAATGATGATGTGTGCCTGGTGGAGTGAATGTCAGTTGGAGTGTGTGGGCTGAGCAGCAAGGATGCTGCTCCCTGTGGAGCTTTCCTGAGACCTTCTTACCATCTTCTACCTATAAGCTG
Organism: Lissotriton helveticus; assembly: GCF_964261635.1. NCBI lineage: Eukaryota > Metazoa > Chordata > Amphibia > Caudata > Salamandridae > Lissotriton > Lissotriton helveticus. The sequence continues at coordinate 1,063,883,962 of NC_136057.1, forward strand.
AGACTCTTATCTTAAAGAATAAAACATCATGTTATCACCTGCACTACTGGCTATGCTGCACCTTCATTTACCACAGATTCACTGCCCAGACTGCTTTAATGATAAATGCTCTAGTTTATCTCAAGGGTACCTGCTTTGAATCACAACTTATTTCAATGTGATTGCTCCTATTAACAACTTTTTGCAAGAAAAGACCATAAACTCTCCAGTGGACTGATCCATAACGTGAATGACACTCCAGCAATGCAATGGCCGACTGGGATTGATCCAAACATTCCCCCACACAAAGGCTCACAAACAAAAGTCCACAGTTCCTGCTGCGCAAAGTTATATTGCCAGGCTGCCCCGGCCACCGAAGGGGGCCCCCTAAGAGGGCAGCCACCCTTAGGGACACACGGTGGCAAATACTCAGCTAGAAGTCTAGTGTTGGGGACCTGTGGGGTCCCCGGGTGACATCACTTCGGCGGGGGGGAGAGAGGTATAATTACCTTTGCTATCCACCAAGCGCTCTCTTTGGTCCTGGACGTCGCTGTGGACAGTCGCCCGCCTCCTGACCGGCCGAGCTGCCCGACTCTGTTTTTTGCTGCTTGGATGCCACGGTAAGTCTCCTTTCCCTCCTGGCCGTCCCCCCCTCTCTACCGCCTGGGTCCCCCTGGTCGGGTGGTTTTCTTTGCTTTGGTCCCGGGTGTGGGGGCAGGTTGCTGGGGAGGGGGATTTGCTTGTTAGTCGGGGCCTCGTTGTGCGGTGTGGCCCGTGGGGGTTTCAGGGTACCAGGGGTTGGTCCGGGGTGTGTGGGCGTTTGTTGTGGTGTTTCTCCGGCTCACGACGTTGCAGGAGGGGGGATTTGTGGCCTGGTTGCCCCGGCGTGCGGGGGGTTTGGGCTGGTGGTGTAAGGTTTTGTAGGCATGCAGTGGGGGGGCTGTTTTAGCACCTTATGTATTATTAGTTTTTTCGTTCTGCTTGTGCGGCCACGCTTGCTCCCTCTCGTGGGCTATCCTTCTTGCGGGTGGGGGAGGGGGGGCTGGTGTGTTCCCGCGATGCCTAAAGCTTGAGTAGGTGCGTCCCCAGCTAGTGCCATGCTTGTTCGTGGTACGGTAGCTCGGAGGTTGAATGCACCTTGAGCGTCGGAGCTGGTATCATGGTGTTCAAATCCCAGCGCGGTCGAGCGAGTATTTCCAAATTTTACATGTGTCTTCCAGCGTATGTTTACAGGTGTGGTGCCGGCTCGGTCGAGTGGTCGGTCCTGCTGGAGTACGATTCAAAGGGTTCAGGGTTCGATCCTGGGTCAGGTTAGATGCGCGTCATTGTAGGCACATTTATTAATAATGTAACATGAGGCTAACATGTGGTTTTGTGATAAAAAGACCGATCGGGGTTCAGACGGCACTCTTCCCTCTGGGTCCCCTCCCCTCTGCCTCACCTGTGGGCTGCGGACACGCTTGTATTCCGGTGCGCGTGGTGCCCGGTAGGCGGGCCTAGGCGTTGGGCCCTTGTGAGCGGTGCCGGTAGGCCTGGAGAGCCAGCGTGTTTGCGGGGTGTGCAGGGGGGCGGTCAGAGGTCTTGTCGCGCATGCGGCGTTCCCCTACTTGGCGGGCCGGGCGCTGGGGGTGGCCCGCAGGCCTCAGTAATTGCTCTCGCCCCCCCAGAATCTTCTTTTTAATTAAAAAGGTCAGCAGTGCTCCCACGCGCCTTCTTCCTTGGGAGGCAGAATCAAGTGTAGCATTTGGGTAATTTTTAGCATATGTCTCATTAGCTTCCTAGCAATGGTAATGGCGGGAGCAGGTGCAGGAAGTGATTCTGAGGGTGGTGATGCAATCCCAGTGAGCCTGTTGCGCGTACAACTAGAGTTCTTCACATGCTCTTAAGCAAGGGTATGGCTAATGCGCTAGAGATCGCTGCCAGGAGTTTGGGGGTTAGGGAAGCTGATGTTTGTTCTATGTCCATGCAGGAACCAGGCAGAAGAAGATGTCGGGGACCCGTGGAAGGCCACGAGAGAAGTCGTCGGGTAAAAAGGTGGTGGCACACTGGGGTCAGTTTGCCAGGGGGCTGGCGAATAGGTGTCAGATGGAAGCTAAAGTGTGTTTTTTAATTTCAGATTGTCTGTTGCCCAGAAATTTAACGATCCAGAGGACTTTGAAGTTGGTCAGGAGCAGGTACGGGCTGACACTGCGTGTAGGGGCAGGTCATGGGCACCGTGGTTTTCAGAATTGCGAGGGGGCGCTGCTAATCTTTCTTTTCATCTTACATTCAGAATTGTCGCGCTGGGGACTCATTTTCAGGCCCGGAACACGCATAAGCATAGCCACCTACTCTTGAGTAAGTAAGTCCAGGGATTGAGGGACGGGGGCTCTACAGTGTCGGCATTAGGTCCGGCCTAGCTAGAGGAGTGTGAAAGATATTCCTACGCTGACTTTATCCCCGTAGATTGAGTGACGCTTTCCCGACGACCCGCCATGGAGAGCCAGGGCTCCGAAAACACTTTTCGATTAGTTGCCGGATACCACGCAGGAGGCACAGTGAGCGACGTTTATTCAAATGGCCATGGGAAGGGGTCTGTCGCATGCCAAGGGGATCTTGAAGGCCGTCGAATCAGAGGACTCGGGCGTCATCTGTGAGCCACCCCCCCTGGACCTTGACCTCAACCAGGAGGCCTGCCCTTTGAGGGCATCGAAGCGGGCCCGCAAGCCCACGTCCAAGGAATTCCCGGCTGACTCGCTGCCAGCCAAAGCAAGGGCATTGCATGTGCAGAAGGAGGCGGTGCCCCTGCTGGTCACCCCTCAGCCCTTAGCTCCTGTGGCTCCACAAGACATTTCCCAGAACGCTGCAGGGTACGCTACAGGTGAAGATCTGGGTAAGCTCTCGGACACTCTCAAAGACTTCATGGCAGAGCTAAGAGGGGGACGGGTTACCCCTTCTCCAGCCCAGCCGCTCAGCGTTCCGTTTTTGGGAGAGGGAAGGGCTAGGGAGGCGGCAACAGTGTGGGTGAACCAGGTGGAGGTGCCGCAGATTCCGATGGGGGCCCCGACCCCCACCAGCCCGGGCGTTTCTTTGGTGGTCACGGCCACGCCTTTGCATAGCAGGACCACGGGGGGAGCTGGGGAGTTCACCCTCCCTGTGGGGCCCGCGTTTCCTCCCGCACCTAGCAGTAGTCGGGAGGCAGTGGGCCCCGCTGCCTCAGTGTTAGCCAGCTCTGTCCTGACCACCAGCGCGACTGTTACCCCTGCGGGCAGTAGTGTGGCTGCGCCAATTCCCCCGACCACGGGTGACACACCCAGTGTAGTTCCCCCTGCCGAGCAGTTAGCGCCCCCAGCACTGGTCCAGACGGTCTTGGCAGCACCTCTGTTATCTGGTCATTAATCCTTGGCCTGGCAGGTACCTTAAGAGGCCAAGGAGGTTATATGGAGGTGAGTGCTGATAGACATATTTTCTCTACTCTTACTGGGGCAGGATGGGGTGAATGTCAGGAAGGCGGGAGCGAAAGAGGATGATACGTAAATTAAGTACCAGCAGTGGCCAAAACTAGCTTGACGCTTTTGCCATCCTGTCAGCGGTCATCCTAGAGAAACATCCCGAGCAGGTGCAGGGTCTCATCCAATACAGCGCCCTCATTCGCAATGAGGCCATGAAATGGGGCGTACAGGGTTGGTTGAGCTATGACCGGGAGTTTAGGAAGAGGATGTTCTTGTGTCCAGAAATGAGGTGGGAGCAGAAGGAAGTGCAGCTGTGGCTGGATCACATGGGTTCTCGCACGGTGCAAGGCACAGGGGCACAGAGCAAGAGTCAAGGGAACAAGGATGTCAGCAGTGGTGCCTTTCGCTATGAGTATCTGGGGGACAAGCAGCCCTTTTTGGGGGGGTTCAGGGGGAGAGGGAGTCACAGAGGGGGGTTCAGACGGTTGCCCCCGGGGACCTGTCGTTTGTTCAACTCAGAGGCTTGCTCTTGGGGCAAGACTTGCAAATTCTCACACGCTTGTATCAGATGTGGGGGCCCCCACCCGGCAGCCTCTTGCCACTCCCAGCAAGGGGGCACCCCTAAAAGTAAGCAGGATGCCGGAAGTTAGTAAGGGCGTCTGAGGTTCCCCCTCTCCCACCCCTCCCCCTCCCATGTTTAGCTAGGCAGCGGTCAATGCACAGCACCCGGCTCTCCCTCCCTTGGGTTCCCACCACAGGAAAACTTGACGTTAGTGAGGGTGCAGTGAAGGGCCCTTCACCAGTGGTTATGTCGAACCTGTTGCCTCTCTTGAGGAAGTACCCGCTCACGCTTGACAGTCAGTTGCTACTGGTGGGGTTTAGTGAGGGTTTAAAAATCCCTTACGTTGGACCTGAAGGGCCCAGGGAGGCGGACAATCTTAGGTCAGTCAAGGATCAACCGGGGGTGGTCAGGGCCAAAGTGGAGAAGGAGAGGTTACTGGGGAGAGTGGCGGGCCCGTTTTTAAGGCCACCTTTGGACAATTTTGGGGTGTCTCCTCTGGGGGTGGTACCCAAGAAGGAGCCTGGGGCTTTCCGCATAATTCACAATCTCTCTGATCCTGACGGAGCCTCTGTCAACCATGGTTTGGAGGAAGCCGCTTGCTCGGTCACGTATTGTACTCTGGACGTGACTTTGGATTTAGTCAGGAGGGCAGGCAGAGGGGCCTGGTTAGCCAAGGCGGATATTGAGTCGGCATTTCAGTTACTACTAGTGCATCCGAGCAGCCAGCACCTGCTAGGTTTCAAGCTAGATGGCCAGTACTTTTACGACCGATGCATGCCCATGGGTTGTGCGGTGTAATGCTCGTACTTTGAGGCTTTCAGCAGCTTCCTTCAGTAGGCTCTCCAGTCATGCTATGGGGTCAAAGGGGTGTCTCACTACCTGGACGATTTCCTATTCATCGGGACTGATGGGTCACATGAGTGTAGCAAGGCCTTGCGCAATTTTGAGTTACTGGCTGCGCATCTGGGGGTCCCTCTGGCGCCTGGCAAGACTGTGGGTCCGGCGCAAGTGTTGATTTTTTTAGGGATTGAAATTGATACGGTGGCAGGTGAATCCAGGTTACCAGCGGACAAGGTGTGGGACCTTGCACAGCACATCCAGGCAGCTTTGGGTCAGGAGAAGGTGTCACTGGGTTTCTTGCAAGGCTTACTGGGCAAGCTTAACTTCGCCGCCAGAATCATACCGGCAGGGAGGGTCTTTGCATGCAGGATTGCCAGGGCTACAGCGAAGGTCATCAGGAGATACAACCTAGTCAGACTCAGTAGAGGGATGAAGGAGGACTTAAGAATGTGGGCAAACTTCTTGGAAGACTTCAATGGTTCAGTGGTTTGGAGGGCGCCTTGGGCAGGGTCTCCGGAACTCGCTTTGTTCATGGATGCGTCAGGAAGAGAGGGCTTTGGGGCCATCTTGGACAAGGAGTGGTGCACGCAGAGATGGCCCAATGTGAGGCATAAGAAGAAGATCACAGCGAATATTACTGTCCTGGATCTCTTCCCGATAGTAGTTGCGTTCCACTTGTGGCACCTCGGCGCTGGCGGCATGTAGGGTCCTGTTCTGGTCAGACAATCTGGCGGTGGTGCAAGCCATCAATTCACATTCAGCGTCCTGCCCGCTAGTCTTGTGCTTACTCAGGGAGCTGGTGAGGGTGTACCTGGTGAACAACGTTTAGTGTAGAGCGTGATATATACAAGGGGTGCAAAACCCAGCGGCAGACGCTCTTTCTCGCTTTCAGTGGCACAGGTTTCGTGAGACATGGCCGAGAGCAAGGGAGGTGATGACCCCTTTTCCAGCACATCTGTGGTTCCTACGGAATCTGAAAGGCGTTTGAGGGGGCTGGGTGAGCTGTCCTTGGCACCTCGGACGATCAAGCGGTACCGGGCGGGTGTGGAGAAGTTCTACGCAGTAACCGGTGCTTGGGAACAAGTGAGGCCTTACCTGGAGAGCAGGACTCAGGACTTCATAGTGTGGGCCAAAGACCAGGGGAAGTCTCAACCGTGGATAGCAGGACACTTTCAGCAATCAGCCACCACGCTAGGTTGAGGGGCAGTTAGATCGCACCAAGTCCTTTTTAATAAGATCGGCACTGAAAGGCTGGGCCAGGAGCGAGCCGCGAGTTCCCGACACTAGGTCAGCCATAGACTTTGAAACTCTGCAGGGGATGCTAGATGGGTGGACAGGGCAACTCACTCAGTTTTTGAGGCAGCTCTTTTTTCGGCGTCTTTTGGGTTGACAATCTTCGGAGCATTTCGAATGGGGGAGCTGGTAGCGAAATCAAAACAGGACACATCAGGTGTGGCCTTGTCCAGACAGATCTGTTGACTGGGTGTGAGTCTTTGATTGGTTCAGATGCTCCGTCCATCACCACCCCCTTTTGTACCGCTTTGTTCGCCATAAGTTGGCAGGGTATGCTCAGACGTGAGTCCCTTGCTCACTTTGCCACTGGATTCAAGCAAGCCTGGCTGAAGATGGCTGAAATGCCAGAAACCAGTCCTAGGAAGCATGTTGCCAGTCCAGGGAAGGCATGGCTTGGCAGTTCGGGCTAGACTGTTCCCATGAGGCACAGGGTTAGACTGATTTGCATATGGCCATGTCTGAACAGAGTTGGCAGAGTGGGCTAAAGAACGGTGATGGATTAAACCCAGATCTGTTGACTGGGTGTGAGTGTTTGATTGGTTCAGATACTCGGTCCATCACCACCCCCTTTTGAACCGCTTTGACCAGACAAGATGCAGTACTGACAGGGGAGGTCCTTACCTTAAGTCTGCGGAGATCGAAAACGGACCAGGCAGGGGCAGGGAAGGTGATAGTGTTGAACAAACTAGAGATTGCCAAATATTGTCCAGTGCGCCTACTCGCGAGATACCTGGCGCTGCGCCCCGCAATTGAGGGTTACCTTCTTATACACGCAGACGGTACACCCTTGACCAAATATCAAGTACAGCGCATAATGGATGTGTGTTTAGAACTTTCAGATAATAAGGTCCACGGCAAGCGTTTTTTCAGCCACTCGTTTAGAAGAGGGGCAGCAACAACGGCCTTCCAGGCAGGCTTGCCAGTGGAACACATCAAGCAAGTGGGGCGTTGGGAATCAAATTGTTACAGGAAATATATCAGTTCGTAAGAGTTATGGAGTAAACAATGGTCCAGGAGCTTAAAGTGTAAATATTGTGCGACATAAGAGTCGGTGTAATTGTTATGATGATGTTGTTTGAAGTGTGGAAAAGTAAATTTTGCCATGTTCGGTGTCCCTACGTGTCCCCCATCTTATGTTATGTGTGTATGATTAATATGCATATGTATTCCCCATGATCGATTAAAGACGCAATTACAGTTGTGTCCATCTCTAGTATGCCAGTTTCCAGTTCTCGTGAAAGCTACGAGTATCAGGCCTATGTAAAGTTACGTTGCCACGTTTCTCAGTGTGCACGTTATTTCATTGAAAAGCCCCCGTTTCTAGGCCTCAAAAGGGCCTGGACACCAGATTCAGCTCCTGTCTCCTGAGCCCTCGCTGAGGAGCGATACAGCCCCCACCTGTATTCCTGACCCTTCACTTACTTCCTGCCTCACAGTGCCCGGCTCGGCCTGGCTCTGCCTGCTAGTCTGCCAAGAGTATGTTATGATTCTAGTTATCAGTTCAGCCCTCCTTCACTGCATTCCTAAGCTACTGAATCGCATCAATAGTTTCCGTCACAGTCTAGCCTTTACGTCTCCATGTAAGAGAAATACTGTATTTATGGTCATTTAATATTCTTCATCACGCACTACATGTAGAATAATGCATGCACCAGTCTTAGAGTCTGTTAGCCTTTACCCCGATAGCTTTTAGTTTATATCAACATGTTCTCTAAACATCAGATACTAGATATTGTTTAGGCACATGTCGCCCTGACTCTCCAGACTTCAGTCTCTACTCCTAGCACAGAGTTCATAGCCCCCAGCTTCTCCTAGTAACACGTCATTGTCAGTTTGCGCGCACCATTTAGGTTAGAGGTCCCGGCTCCTTAGGTAGCCCCCTCCATGTTTCCGCCCCATTTATGACATATTCTGTTACGTCTACATCACATGTCTATGTATACGCCTCCTGTTACACCCACTTTCACCCTTATCTTTCGCGACTGCTATTGACCACACCCACTGCTCCGCCTATTGTATTCATTGCAATTGCAACTGTTTTAGTATATATGCTTGTGTACTGTTATTAAATGTTAGCGCGCTCATCCCAGATCCAGCCCCGGCAGCTGCCGGGCCCTGTCATCCTATTCCTGTGCAGGTTGTCCTGTTCCTGTCCTTATGCTGTATTAAACCTGCAAACTCCTACTACCTCGAATCTTGACTCTTATTTATTGAGCTATCTGTTATTGCTATGTCCAGTAAAACCTAGATCCGGTATTATTTATTTATATACCACATAATGGAGCCCGAATAGGGTCTTGCCCTTTCCCCACGCGCCGGTGAAGCCACGCCGGCCCCCTGACCCTCTGCAGCCGTGACGGAACCATACCGTGCACGTGCAGATATTTCTGCTTCAAGTATCCCTCAGGCCCACGGAGGAGACGGAGGTGGCGGTCCAGCATCCAGACGAGGCGGTGGAGGAACGCGGCGAGTCCCGACCAGAGCCCAAGCCGAGAGTCCAAGGTCCGAGGTATCCGGAGGCCCACCCGTAACTGAAGTCCGAAGTTCGTCCATCCGGCGTCGAAGCAGTCCAGTCCAGTCCGAGGCCTTCCGTTCTTGCTGCCCGGTGAGTACCGTTGCTGGGGTAGTATCTAGACAGGGTCAATCTAATTGTCTCTGGTCCGTGGGGTTTGGTGGTACACAGATCCCAAAACGAAGTGTCCACTCTGGTGGATGCGGGTCCTGACGTGTCTCTTTATGAGACCGGTAAGTTTCGTACTGTTCCAGCAGTGCATCTAGTTTCTGTTCTAGTCAGTTCTGTTCTCGAGAAAATTCATGTATTCTGTTCGAACTGTTATTTTAAATGTTCTTCATGTATTTTAATGTCGTGGTATGAATGTGGAGTAATTATCGTGTTCATTGTGTATTGTATTGTGTCTAGATTACAGTTCAGTCATGCCGTTATTTTCCAGACTATGTCAGTTAAAAACTAGAAAAGGTCTGTTAGAAGAAGCAGTTCCTGTCCCGCCTAGGGACAGTCCAGGTCATTTTATGTATCAGAAGCATGGCATAAGTGCCATATTATATCTAGATTTATGGGTAGAGTATACCAAACAGTTAGAAGAAAAGTATAGATGGCCTGTATCAGGCACATGGGATGCCGAGTGCATCATGCGAGTAGAAGAAGCATTATGGAAAAAGAAAGCCAGACAGTCACAGAAAGATGCCATCGAGTTATGGCGCAAAGAATCTCATAAAAGAACCGAAAAAGAAATCAGAAAGTCAGAATTAAGTAGAGAATCCTTAGAACGAGCCCAAGAAAGGGAATTAATCGAGATAGGTGAACGAGTTAAAACCGAACAGTTAGACAGACAGAGGAATGCCCTCATTAAGGGTATGTATCCTCTTCTTGCCGAGGGCTTGCCAAAAGCGACCCCGGAGGCATCCAGTAATTTTCCGCCACCATTAGTTCCGACCAAGCTACGTCACAAACCGACCGCAGCTGATATTTTCATCTCGTCCTATTTGGATGACACGGTTCCAGAATATACAAATCCTGTTCCGCCAGCTCCTGTAAATAATGTAAATCCTGCTCCTCCAGTCACCGGAGTACCTGCTACGGTACCCCCGGTTCAGCCCACATTACAATTTCCCACTCTGCCAGCACGAAGAGTATCAGTCGACGATTCCAGTTTAGGGGCCGCAGGAGGAGGTCCTCCTGGTACCCCGCCACCACACCAACGTTTAACGTTAGTCGAGTTACATGAATGTGCGTTACAGCGTACGCCCAAATATAAGTCCGTTGCAGATATCCGACGAGCTCTTACTGAATGCCGCTATGATCCAGTTGCAGGTGATGATAGTACAGTTATATATTCCATCCGTGTAAGACGGGTGACCGGGTATTTGGACACCCTACCGAATATGAAAGAAGATCTAGACAGAATATATCGTTTCATCCGTACAGGGGATGATCCAGAAAGTATTGGCGAAGCCATGTCTCAAAGGAAAGCTGAGATCCAGCTCATGTTATTAAAGTTTCTGATTAATTGTTTAATAAGGGAACAAGATTATCCGACCAAAGATCCGGCCGAAATGAGAATCCTGACGAGGTGGAGTGATAATATAGCCGAGGGTAAGCACAGAACTATCAGTAGTATAGAGAGTATGTACAAGAGAATTCGTAAGGAAATAATAAAGTTACACGAACAACGTAAAGCAGCACAAGTAAGCGAGAAAGAGAATGACTCTTCTACTGAAGAGGTAGAGGACGAGAATCCCGCCAGAATAGCGTATCTAGGAAGATCTAGATTTCCAGACCGCCATTTACGCCTAGAACACAAGTCAGTTTTTCATCACCCAGCACCAGAACAAGGTTCTCTAGAACAAGTATTTCAAGCCACCGATCAAATTCTGAAATCACGAATCGGTTATAGTAAGTTGAGTACTATGCATGAACAAGAACTAGCCCGATCAGCAGTCCGATGGATTACTGATTCTACCACTTTTCCAGATGAAATAGTGGCACAAATGTTTCTGAAACTGCCCCCAGCCGAGCAACGACTGGTGGGTATGTATATGATCCAGCACCTCATTACTCTGTATGAGGGTCAACATTCTGATCCAGGTCCGTTACACGATGTCCTGAACGAGTTACTCCAGTATAGATGGAAAGGTTTAGGTACCGATTTAATTAGTGTCATTCTAGAACAGCGCCACAAATATAGAACGTTTCTGAACCCGCATTTTGTTCATGTCTCACCTCCAGAAAGTAAACCGTTTTACATAGACAGACAGAACCCGTTACGAGAAGTACACCCAGTCAGGACAACAGATGGTGAAATGCAACGAGTGTTTGTTTACACTCCGATTACAAAGATGGAACTCTTAGAGATGAAGAAATTAATTCCCTGTCACGACAAAGATCCAGCAGGGTTCCACCGAGAATTAAAGGACATGCTCCGTATGGGAGAATACACGTATCCAGATATTATTAAAATGTTAAAGGTCCTGTTGCCCGCAGGGGTATATGAAAAACTCAAGGAAAAAGAATGGGAGGTGGGAGAGAAAAAGATCGATTGGGCAGTTCTAGAAGCTGAAGATAAGATACGAGTACCAGGTACCGGTCTTGGAGAGAAATGTAAAGAATTACCAGAACTGTTAATACAAGTTTTGCCCAGATTATTAGCAACTAAAAAGGAAGACTGGGATGCAATCTCAGCCTGTAAACAGAAACAAGATGAAGACACTAGTGATTTTTATTCTAGATTTGAAAAATGTTTTATTATAAACAGTGGCCTCAAGACAAGTAGCGAGTCATACCCTCATCTCTTTGTTACTAAATTAGTCGAGAATTCAAGTCCACAAGTTAAGAATCGAGTTTTGAAAGTCGAAAGTACATGGCAAGCTAGTACCCCGTCCCAGATGTTACAGATGCTTCAGTATCACCAGAATAGAATCAGAGAAGAGCAAGATCACGAAAGAAAACGTATGAAAGACACGAAAATGAAAGTACTAGTTGCACAATCTGTTCCTCAAGACAGTCAGAAGAGGGGTACGAATCAAGCCAGTCATCCTACAGTTCCCGTTAAAGGGACCTGTAATTATTGTAAACAGCCAGGTCATTTTATAAACGAGTGTGCAGTTCTGAAACATAATATAGCCACTGGTAAAACTAAAGAAAGACCACGTCCGCCTAGACAAGAACAAGTTTCACAGACTTCTCAGCCACAGAATGCACAACAGACAGTTCCAGCACCGCAGCCTATTGCTGCAACACAGCATGTTACACAGCAGATGTACCAGTATGCACAGTCTGAGTATCCAGAGTATCAGCCATATTCATGAAACAGCCTAGAGAGGGAGGTAGGCTTGCCTCTCATCGAGATTCCTGTAGATCAAGAAGGTCCCTATGTTCATAGTCAGGTACTAGGGAAAGACAGAAAGTTTCTGATTGATACAGGGGCAAGTAGGACGACTATCAGTCACGCCGAAGTTCCAGGGGCTCCGCTCTCAGGCTCTAGAAATGTTTCCCTTGGATTTTCAGGAAAGCCTATTGTAAACGAGATATCTAAGCCAGTTACTCTAGAAGTAGGTCCATTGTCCCGAACTACTGATCTGTTACTTACGAAGTCATGTCCAGAAAATCTGTTAGGTATTAAAACACTGAAAGAATTAGGTGCAGTTATTTGCTGCTCCCCAGAGGGAATACGCCTGTTTCTACGTGACTTCAAGGGTCACTATGTATTACGAGATTTTGATCCGAGATTGTCTAATGTTCCGCAGCATCTATGGGCGCAAGGTCCAACTGATGTAGGTTATATGCAAATCACACCCCATCGTGTGACTCTCAAGCCAGGTGTAGTCCTGCCACGAATCAGACAGTACAGATTGCCACCTGAGGCTGTAGCAGCCTTATCCAAAATTATTGACGAGCTCATCGCTCAAGGAGTAGTTGTAGAAACTGACTCCAATGTATGTAATTCTCCGATCATTCCAGTCATGAAACGTACTGATCCAAATGCACCCCCAGTATATCGATTAGTGATTGACCTACGAGAACTTAATAAATGTATTATTCCCCAGTATCCAGTTGTCCCAGATATCTCTTCCCTATTGACAGCCATTGATTCCGAAGCCTCATTTTTTACAGTCATAGACCTCAAGAACGCGTTTTTCAGTGTCCCCATTCATCCAGACAGCCAGTTTATTTTCGGATTTTGTTTAAATGGAAGGAGCTATATGTTCACACGAGCTCCTCAAGGTTTCACAGAAAGTCCTAATATTTACAGTCAAGCGCTTAAGAGACAACTAGACAATATTCACATGCCAACTGACACTGCCCTGCTCCAGTATGTCGATGATCTACTGATCACAGCCCGTTCTGAACGTGCTTGCGAGCGAGCATCACTTACAGTCTTGTATTTCCTAGCCGAGATGGGGCACAAGGTGTCCCCTTCGAAGCTTCAATTCTGTGTCCAGCAAGTGATCTACCTAGGCCACTTACTGTCCAAGTGGGGTAGGCAGTTGACACCAGACCGTATCCAGTTAATAGCGAGTCTTCCTCAGCCCAAGACCCAGAAGGAGGTACGTGCTTTTATCGGCCTTACTTCTTATTGCAGACAATGGATTCCTCAGTATGCATTTCTAGCTAAGCCACTGATACAGTTAACGACACAGGAGGCAGCCGTATCGACTGTCCTCCCTTGGACATCTGAACATACACTTAGTTTCAATGAGTTAAAGAAAGCTTTATGTCAGGCTCCTGTTCTAGCTACACCGAACTACAGTAAGCCTTTTACACTTTTCGTCACAGAACGTGAAGGTACAGCATTATCTGTTCTCACACAAGATCAAGCAGGACAATACAAGCCCTGTGCTTATTTTTCGAGCACACTAGATCCTGTAGCCCAGGCTCTGCCTGCGTGCCTCAAGTCAGTTGCAGCCACAGCTTTAGCTATCAGACAAAGTGATTCCATAGTATTAGGACATTCCTTGACAGTACAAGTTCCACACTCCGTGGAAGTTCTTTTAAACCGAACCCAGACTCAGCACTTGACAATTGCACGTTTAACAGGTTATGAACTGACACTGTTCCAGCCACACATAGAAATCAGACGCTGCAACGTTCTAAATCCTGCTACACTGTTACCGTCAGTTAATTCGAATCCTGCCACACACGACTGTGTGGAAGTAGTTAGTATTATGACCAAGCCAAGACAAGATCTGACAGATATTCCATTACCAGATCCCGACCTGACACTTTATGTGGATGGTTCATGTATGAGAACAAGTACAGGAGAACTAGTAGCCGCGTATGCAGTGACTACTGACACTGACGTTATAGAAACACACCGTATTGACACCCTGTCTGCTCAAGCAGCAGAGCTAGTTGCTCTGACCCAAGCCTGCATACACGCTAAGAACCTGAAAGTTAATGTTTACACAGATTCACGTTACGCATTTGGAGTCGTACACGACTTTGGAGTGCTCTGGCAGGAGAGAGGTTTCATGACTTCTCATGGAACCAAGATTCAGCATGGTCTCCTTATTCAAGCTCTATTAGATGCCATACACTTACCGACATCTATTGCTATCATGAAGTGCAAAGCACATACGAAAGTTACTGACATTATTTCTCAAGGTAATGATCTAGCAGATCGCACAGCCAAGCTTACAGCACAGACTCCAGACATTTCAGTTAATCCGACACAGACACCTACTCCAGATCCGACTACATGCATGACAGTTAAGGACCCCACTCAAGATGTCATAGATATCCAGTTACATGCTACTCCCGATGAAATCAAGAAATGGTCCGAACAAGGAGGGGTCCAGACAGATCAGGGATGGGTAACTAAGGGTAGAGCCACATGGTTTCTCCCCGACTCTATGGTTCAAGTCATTATCAATACCGTACATAGTCCAGCACATTTAGGAGAAAAAGCTATGTTAGACAGTATCCAGAACATTTGGTTCAATAAGCATTTACGAGCTGCAGCCAAGCAGAAAGTCTGTACCTGTATGATATGTTGCCAGTTTAATCCAGGTAAAAGTGTCCCGGTGGAACAAGGTGGATTTCAGCCCCCTGACCACCCTTTTGAAGTCCTCCAAATGGATTATATTCAGATGGAGCGATGTCGAGGTTTCAAGTATGTCCTTGTAGTTGTATGCGCTTTATCCAGGTGGACAGAAGCATATCCAGTTCCAGATTACACAGCCGCGACCACTGCCAAGCAGCTGGTTCGTGAGTTTTTCCCCCGTTATGGACTCCCTAGAGTCGTATATTCTGATAACGGCCAGCCATTCTCATCTGAACTCATGAAACATGTTTCCCTTTTGTTAGGGTACCAGTGGAAGTTCCATTGTGTACGCCATCCTGAAGCAGCCGGTCTCGTAGAGAGACATAATCAGACCCTGAAAATCCGTATTGCCAAAATATGTAAAGAGAAAGGTGTAGACTGGCTAGTAGCTCTGCCAGTCGCTTTGTTTTACATGCGCATGGTCGCACATTCCAGATCAGGTCTGTCCCCGTATGAGGTCGTATTCGGCCGCCCCCCTAATATGTGGGGTACACCTAGACCCCGAAGTATTACAGATGTTTCAAGTAATATGCTGACAGATTACCTAGCTTCCTTGATGTCTGCCCTACACTCTTGTCGTTCACAGGTTGCCGCCGCATTTCCAGACAATACCGAGGTGGCACCGCATGAAATCGTTCCCGGAAATCTGGTCCTTGTGAGGAACTTTGATCGTTCAAGTCCGCTGGAGCCTCGCTGGAAGGAGCCCAAGCAGGTCCTCCTGGCCACCCGTACTGCCGTCAAGCTGGAAGGCAGGAAGGGCTGGGTCCACCTGTCTCATGTGAAAAGATTTTACGGACTGAAGCCTGTTTCTAAGAACATTTCCCAGGATTTGAAAGACTGCCAAAGTACTATTCTCAAGGACTGTCCCGCAAAAGACAATGATACTAAACCCTCCCTGTTAGAGAAAACTCCGCAACAGGAGTATAAGCAAAAATTAAGGTCTAGTAAAATAAGTCAGCCAGTTTGATTGTCTAAGTCCTCCCCTAGGTGAAACGGTTAGACCGGTTTCTGACATGTATAAAATAGACCCCCATAGTGAGAGAGTTAGTCAAAACTCAATCCGATGTATCGTTTTTCTAAGTTTCATATTGTTTTTCAGCCTCATGATTACCTGCACAGGTTATGCATTTCATTTGTATTTTCCAGTTTCTCATGTAAATAAGTCTTCTATTGCTACAGTAGAGCACACGTTTAGTGATCTGCCTCCTCATGAACTCTCATATCGTCTTGCTATGCGTAATAATTCCTTTATCCATATGTTACATTATTCACACCAGACCAGCAATGCCACTAATTGTTGGGTGTGTGGTCGACTCCCCCCATTCCAGACACCGAAGGGAGTTCTGCCACTCTTTCCTTATCCATTTTCACATAATGGTTCGTGTGGAGCATGGTCCACGTTAACGTCATCCTCAACAGATATGTCTTTTCTTAACAGTACATGTTTTCCAGACAAGCAAGGTCTTCCCCACAGAACAGGGTTAGATCTAGAAAATGAAGTTTATAATCTAGGTAATTATTCTTCGAATTTCATGGTCCTGAATGTTCAGTCTGATACTACTCCAGACTTACCTGCTATGTCAGTATTACCAGTCAAAGGTGAATTATGTGTCCGAAAGAATGGTTCCGTACATGTAGGACATAGTGATTGTACTACTATCGTCAAGTATAGTGACAGTGGGAAATCTATTTTCAAAGCTTCACGTCATTCTTATTTTGTTTGTGGCCAGACCGCATATGTTCGTCTGCCCCTCGATTGGGAGGGAACCTGTTACATTGCATTCCTACTGCCACCAGTTTTTCTAGCCCCACCTGACTATCATAGGAATTCCCACCTAGTACATACGAGACACAAAAGAGACCTCCCGATTGTCGATTATACTGAAACTGCTCTAGAACAATATATAGATATCAATAAAGGTGTCTTCCCTTATTTAGGTACTGTTGTGAATAGTAAACTGATACGTAGATTAACCAGAACCCTTGAAGCAGTAGTGATTGAGACTACTTCTGCTCTAAGTAACTTAACCGAAGAGCAATCCTTTATGAGAATTGTCGTGCTCCAGAATCGTCTCGTCCTTGACGTCATACTGGCCGATAGGGGCGGGGCTTGTAGAGTCATCGGATCTAGTTGCTGTATTTTCATTCCTAATAACGCGCCGTCTGTTTATTCAGCTATAACCAGACTCCATAAAATTGCCCATATGTTACACCAAGATCCAGGCACCTGGACATGGTCCGGTTGGTTCTGGAATATAATTTCCGCCTGGGGATGGAAAGTATTGTCCTTTCTAGGTATTGCAGTAGCGATCATATTCAGTTGCTGCCTATGTATACAATGTGGCCCTGCGATTTGTGGCATTTGTGCTACCTCTTGTATTCCTAGTCCCAAGTCCCGTTCTAAATCCCGTTCCAAGAAAATTCGAGACGAGCAAATGATACTGTATGAAATGATAGATGGTGTCATGAATATTGATGTTTCCTGATGGAAACGTAGTGACAAGGAGGGAATGTGGAAAAGTAAATTTTGCCATGTTCTGTGTCCCTACGTGTCCCCCATCTTATGTTATGTGTGTATGATTAATATGCATATGTATTCCCCATGATCGATTAAAGACGCAATTACAGTTGTGTCCATCTCTAGTATGCCAGTTTCCAGTTCTCGTGAAAGCTACGAGTATCAGGCCTATGTAAAGTTACGTTGCCACGTTTCTCAGTGTGCACGTTATTTCATTGAAAAGCCCCCGTTTCTAGGCCTCAAAAGGGCCTGGACACCAGATTCAGCTCCTGTCTCCTGAGCCCTCGCTGAGGAGCGATACAGCCCCCACCTGTATTCCTGACCCTTCACTTACTTCCTGCCTCACAGTGCCCGGCTCGGCCTGGCTCTGCCTGCTAGTCTGCCAAGAGTATGTTATGATTCTAGTTATCAGTTCAGCCCTCCTTCACTGCATTCCTAAGCTACTGAATCGCATCAATAGTTTCCGTCACAGTCTAGCCTTTACGTCTCCATGTAAGAGAAATACTGTATTTATGGTCATTTAATATTCTTCATCACGCACTACATGTAGAATAATGCATGCACCAGTCTTAGAGTCTGTTAGCCTTTACCCCGATAGCTTTTAGTTTATATCAACATGTTCTCTAAACATCAGATACTAGATATTGTTTAGGCACATGTCGCCCTGACTCTCCAGACTTCAGTCTCTACTCCTAGCACAGAGTTCATAGCCCCCAGCTTCTCCTAGTAACACGTCATTGTCAGTTTGCGCGCACCATTTAGGTTAGAGGTCCCGGCTCCTTAGGTAGCCCCCTCCATGTTTCCGCCCCATTTATGACATATTCTGTTACGTCTACATCACATGTCTATGTATACGCCTCCTGTTACACCCACTTTCACCCTTATCTTTCGCGACTGCTATTGACCACACCCACTGCTCCGCCTATTGTATTCATTGCAATTGCAACTGTTTTAGTATATATGCTTGTGTACTGTTATTAAATGTTAGCGCGCTCATCCCAGATCCAGCCCCGGCAGCTGCCGGGCCCTGTCATCCTATTCCTGTGCAGGTTGTCCTGTTCCTGTCCTTATGCTGTATTAAACCTGCAAACTCCTACTACCTCGAATCTTGACTCTTATTTATTGAGCTATCTGTTATTGCTATGTCCAGTAAAACCTAGATCCGGTATTATTTATTTATATACCACAGAAGAATTGAGTTTTGTTGAAGTTAATAAACAGTGTGTCAAAACATCTGCATGTTTATTTACCAGGTAAAACGGTCTGGGTGATGGGACATTCTGGAGTCCAGAGGGTATCTCAGTGGGCTGATAGCAGAAAATGGAAACACAGGTTCACGTCTACGAGGATAATTTGGCTGGGGACACCCGACACGCGCTGGAATATCTTGAAGCGGAAAATTCTTCAGAGACTGGGCGGGGGGATTCGCCACCCGATGTACTGGTAATACACCTAGGAGGTGATGATCTGGTTCCCCGAGGGTGTAGAGACCTGCTCCAGGAAATAAGGGGCACCTTTTGTGAATTGAGTAACATGCTGGGGTCCTGTGAGCTATGGTGGTCGGAAATTACGCCTAGGCTGTTTTGGCGGGGCGTACGGTCAGGGGACACCATGGAGACCTCGTGCAGGCGGGTGAACAGCGCGATGCGCAAATTCACGGAACAAAGGGGTTTTGGTTTTGTCAGGCATGGGTTGCTGCATGCGAAGTGCACGGGATGCTTTGAGGACGATGGGATACACCTGTCCAAGGTGGGTATGGACATATTTCTGCTAGACGTAGCCGAAGCTTTGGTAGCAGCAGGTTGTAAGTGAAATTGTTAGTATAAGGTGGGGGGGCGGGCCCTGGGGCAGCTGGGCCACACCCAGTGCCATGGCAGAGTTACAGGGTGATCCAAAGCGGTAAGGTACAGAAGGGCACCCTTTACAGGAGCACAGTAAGGGTGCTAAAGCCAATTATCCCCAGGGAGGTCCTCGCGTGGGATCCTGGAGGAGCGACGGTGCCCCGGTAGTCCTACTGGGGGTTGCCTGCAACTCTCCGCCCTCCCCACCCCGTAGCGGGGAGGGGCATGAGTAAGGGGTGGACTGGAGGTCCGCCGGTGGGAAGGGCTATCCCTTCCCCCAAATAGACAACACCCTGCGGTTAATACCACTGGGGTTTTATGGCTCATCAGGTGGGCATGTGGCGAGGAGCTGCCTGCCCCTGGATCGCCCGTAAGATAACCCAACATGTTGGCATACTCTTATGCAAATAAACCTGCAGCAACTTTCTCCACCAAACAATTGTGTTGTGTCTGTTATTCAGTCAATTGTTGTGGGAGGGCTGGGGTATGTGCCGATGTTGGCACTATGCCAGGCTGCCCCGGGCCACCGAAGGGGGCCCCCTAAGAGCGCGGCCACCCTTAGTGGCACACGATGGCACATACTCAGTTAGCAGTCTAGTGTTGGGGACCTGTGGGGTCCCCGGGTGACATCACTTCCGGCGGGGGTGGGGGGTGTGGGGGAGAGAGGTATAATAACCTTTGCCACCCACAGAGCGCCCTCTTTGGTCCTGGACATCGCTGTGGACAGTCACCCTCCTCCTGCCCGGCTGAGCTGCCCGACCCCGTTTTTATCCCCCTACCGCGAACCCGGCTGTCGGGCAGCGGGGGGAGCTTCATCTAATACTATTGTCTTTGTGTTGCAGGTAGAGTTACAGGGCGATCCAAAGGCGGTAAGGTACAGAAGGGTACCCTCTACAGGAGCACAGTAAGGGTGCTAAAGCCAATTATCCCCAGGGAGGTCCTCGCGTGGGGTCCTGGAGGAGCGACGGCGCCCCATTAGTTCTACGGGCGGTTGTGGACCTGAGCAACCGGGGGTTGCCTGCAACTCTCCGCCCCCCCGTAGTGGGGAGGGGCGTGAGTAAGGGGTGGACTGGAGGTCCGCCGGTGGGAAGGGCTATCCCTTCCCTCAAATTGACAACACCCCACGGTTAATACCACTGAGGTTTTATGGCTCATCAGGTGGGCAGGTGGCGAGGGGCTGCCTGCCCCTGGATCGCCCGTAAGATAACCCAACATGTTGGCATATTGTTATGCAAATAAACCTGATGCAACTTTCTCCACCAAACAATTGTGTTGTGTCTGTTATTCAGTTAATTGTTGTGGGAGGGCTGGGGTATGTGCCGATGTTGGCACTAATCTCCATGCTAATCAAATCATGACCTGCAATGGTTGAAGAGGGACGATTGAAAGCACATCTGTGCAAATATATTTCTTTGCTTGATCACATGAGCTATGGTGGGCAACTAATTCTGTCTCCAGTCATAACTAAATAGGGTCGCTGTTTGTTAAAAGCCAGAACTACAAAAACTCTGAATGGTAACCCTGAAGCAGGGAGGACAAAGTATTTCAGTAAACAGGCAGTAATTCCATTGACATCTCCCCAGTGGAACTTCCCATTCTCTGAGCGTTATCCCTCGCAGGTGCATGTTGATCGTGTGGTACAGGGCATGTTCCTGGGACTCAAGGTGCAAGATGTTACTTATGTGGCCAACCAATTTGAAAGACACGGTTCCATGAGCAGATCTAGGTTTTTTACTGACATGTTGAGGACTGGCGTAGACTATTTAGTCATACGTGATATTATCAAACAGTGTTTCTCAATAAGGAGTTGACAGGAAAATAGTTCAAAAAACACTGTGGAGTGCAAACTGAAGGATTTTGACGATGGGCTAAGGAAATTCATGTTCCAAAAATCTACAAATAGTCCACTGGATGAATGATGGTCTGATAACTCAGTCAAAATATTGTTCTTGAAAGGAGCTGTGTAACAATTTTTGCAGAAATGTCACTTGACTGTGCTAATGTCGAAGCTAGCGATTCTGAATAAAAGCAATTTCATCATAACTAAGTTACATTAATAATGAAATCTATACATTAATTAATTCATTCGTAACGCAGAGGTCTAACTTGGGATTCCTCCATATCAAAAAGTTTGTTCTTCCTCTTTAGTTTAGTTGGCCTGGCTCCTAAAATATCTGCTCTAACTCACCTCCCTTCCCTCCTAAATCGGGCACAAAAACAATATTTGCAGTTTTAGAGATTTAAGGATTAACAGCAGAAGATATTATACGTGAGTTCAATCAAGTCTGCAGCACACGGAGTGCAAGGTGGATGAGAGAGAAGTCCTCTAGCCTTTCAAGGTTGTGCGAGACGGGAAGGTCAGTTTCTAAAGTTAAGTAGGAAAGAGCAACGTCCATCTCCAAAAACTTAGTTGTTTCTTTTTTAGTTTAATATAGCACAATCTAGACCCAGGTATCAGAACTTTTTACATGGTCACCAGTTGTATTACAGACGGATACTTTCATTTTTGTTAGGCTCGAGGAGATTAAGTGATCTACCCTGAATCAGTGGCATAACAAAGGCCCCCGCAGCCCCCTGCCCCCCCAGTGCGGGTGTCCCCGAGCTCCAGGGGGGCCCCCTCAGGAAAGTACCCTGGCCTGAGCGCTCCTAAGTGAGTACAGAGGGACGCCTTATGAACTTTGCAGGGGGCCAATCCTAAAGTTTTGTTACTACACTGTCCAGAACAACAGGATGTTGAGGGTCCCTGCCAAGACTTGAACCCGGTTCGCCAGCTCCGAGGTTGACCACTCTAGCTGTTGGGCCACATCCTATCCCCAAGTTAACGTGAGACAAGACAACAGAACTATGGAGCCAAAGGAGAGTGCAGTTTACAGGTACTTTTCCAATCCCATATCTTCTCTGAACAGCCCAGAACTACATGGCCAGTTGCTTTGCTATACTTGAATCTACTGAACTGAACAAAGACTAAGGAACCTTGGAGGTATGGTTGTCAAGTGTTAGTAGAATGACCTAACAACTTTCAACTCCCCTTGTAAGCCTAACTATGCATAACCAGTTCCCTTAATTTATTTTCAAGCCTGTGCCCCTAATGCCCTTTCTTTATCTTCTTTGGGGTGGCAAACCACCCGTTTGCAAAGCGAGGTTATTAATATAGCCTTGAGGCTGCTGTAGCGTGCTCTTCTGGCATTAAAGACCAGACCGAAGGCGAGGGCCTGTAACAAGGGAGCAGGCCTTTAGTGGCAGGCAGATCCCGCTGCAGAGGGCTCTAGGGCTATTAGAACATTATGCCCCTAGAGGGCAAAATGTTCTAGTTTGTAAAACAAAGGCCTTGCGGAGCCCGAGGAAGGTTAAAATTCCCTCAGGCTCTGTGAGGCCTTCGTTCACGGCAACAGCTGGGAACAAACAAACATTGAAATGTTAATGCTCCAAGCTTCTGGCCATTAGTAGCCCAGAGCACTCCACTGTATTCAATGAAGCACTCAGCATTCCAATGTTCTAACATATTCGGTCTATAGTTCCATTTGTATTTGCCTATTTTATTTGGTGTACCACAATGTTAGCCCCAGAGGGTCCAACTCTGTCAGTGAGGTTACATAGGTTGGGAAATGGGGATTTAAGGAATATGGACGGACGTTTACAAAAGGGTCCAATTGTATTTTGCATAATTATAGTGAGATTGACAATCCTTTAGGTATTTAATATGAGACCCAGATGGAGTAGATATGAGTGAGGTTAACGAGAAGCAGGTGGAATGAGGGGATTCAGGAGGAGAGCAGGTGAACAGAGAAGAAGGTGGTCTTGGTTGAGAAAAATAGCTTTATTCCACAATATATAAAACATTTATTAAATAGCAGGTATCAAAACTAATATCAGAAATGTAAAATAAATAAAGTAACATCAACAAATAAGAGTGAATATATCCAAGAAGTTAAACTGTGACATTGGATGTCCAAACAACCTCTGTATACATTACTGAAGCTCCTGTCATGCATCTGAGAATACCAAGCATTTATCTCATGATATATCATGCTCCTGGTTATTTTTATGTGTAGAGACTCAAAATTCTCAAAGTTACTACTCGTAAAACACCTCTGTGCATAGCAAACAATCATAAACCTGCACAAAAGTATATGTTTAACTTTGTGAAACAGGATTGGGGATATGCAGTGTATTTGCTGATTTGTAGCTCTGAAGTAACTGTTTGCCAACGATTTTAATCACCTGAATAATAAGGTGGTTGGTATAAAACCCACCAGAATGGGACTGTTGATAGCAGTTTCTATGGTCTGAATCACTTGAATAGTTGAGTGATCGGCATTAAACCCACTAGAATTGGACTGCTGAGAGCGATTTGGACTTGAATGTGGTTTATGGAAACTGGACGCTGGTGTGCGGCAAGTACGCGTTGATTGGCGCTATACTTATTGTGATTAATAGAGGGATTGGATTTTAATGCAGGTTTTTTTACAGGGCTTTGAAATATATATTTTTTTTACAGAAAAAAAAAATCGGTGGTCACTTTATGGACATATTGAAATTCGACTAAGTAAGTTTGCCCATGCTGGAGGATTGTGTGGGTTGGAATTATCATCACACAGGAAACAGGTACCCCAAGATGTATTTGTTCACGATGATTGTGAATCGATACATGGTCACTTAGGGTAGTAGCCTTTCTACTCAATTTTCTATTGTGTATTTTTCTTTGTCTGTTATTCAGATGGTTGAGAACAAAAGACAGTAGAGGTTGGGGATGTTTTGTTTTGGAGCACGTACTTTGGGTGATAGGTCAGGGGATATTTTTTGGCACTAGTAAGCGCTTACCACGCCATGAAATGGACAGGCTCAGTGCCCGTAGGTGGGATAATGAGTAATGGTGACATAGGCGCCTGTGGAAGATATATACATGAACATAGCACATTGACGATTGCCTTATATGTGACTGTCTTATCAATGAGGCCTTATTGTGTTCACATTTGGTCTGTTGTATCTACTGGTCAAATGTTTGCCACAAAGTGCATGACTATAGGTTTTGGTAACTGGTAGCGTTACCACACCGTAATAAGACACGGTGATGGGTTTTGTGTAATGATGTATGTAACATCTAGGGCCAGATGTAGGTAAATATATTTTACCGACTCATAAATACCGAATTTTACCGATTCTGTATTTATGAATCGGTAAAATAGAAGTACTGAGATGTAGGTAAATCCAGATGTGCATTTACCGAATCGGTAATATTCGGTATTTACCGATTCGGTAAATACCGACCGGTAATGCCTATTCATTCCTATGGGCTTTGAAGCCCATAGGAATGAATGGGCATTACCGATTCGGTATTTACCGAATCGGTAAATACCGAATTTCACAAGGGTGAAGGGGGTGTCACTTTGACACCCTCTAGCACCCCAAAAACAGGTTTGGGTGCCATGTTGCAGGCATACATGCCCTAAGGGCAGGTCTGCCTGTCATATGGCACAGGTGTGCATGCACACATGTGCATGCACACCGGAATCGGTATTTTACCATCAAATTGAATTTGATGGTAAAATACCGATTCGGTAAGGCTTGTGGGACTCAGAAGAGTCCCACCTACATATCAAATTTACTGAATCGGTAAAAATACCGATTCGGTATTTTACAGAATC
Organism: Lissotriton helveticus; assembly: GCF_964261635.1. Taxonomy (NCBI): domain Eukaryota; kingdom Metazoa; phylum Chordata; class Amphibia; order Caudata; family Salamandridae; genus Lissotriton; species Lissotriton helveticus. The sequence continues at coordinate 1,063,908,632 of NC_136057.1, forward strand.
GGTAAATTTACCGATTCTGTAAAATAGAGTGTCCTACATCTCAAATTCCAATTACCGGTCGGTAACGGCCGAATCCGGCCGTTACCGACCGGTAATTGGCCACCTACATCTGGCCCTAAGTAACGAGATGCATTTTCATTGGCAATCTATTCTGTATTTTCACTTAGCCTTGAAAAAGTTGCGGGATTTATTCCCACTGTGGCAATAAAACACGTGCTGGCTTAGATCTTGTCAAAATATTAAGGGACCTGAAGAAAGAAAAGAAAAAAGAAGAAAAAAACGCATTGTGATTTTTTGCTGTATATTGAAAGAGGATTTACATGTGCTACTGCTGCTATTACGTGTTTGAATTTGAAAACTTGTACTGGGGATTACTAATATGTTTGTTTGTTGCCTATGCCACAAGATTTGGGGTGTAGGTGGTTCTCTCCTCCCTTCAGCACCATTGCAGATAAGACCGGTTATAGATATTAGGTGTATTCACCCAGTAGAGCACCTATTTCCCTATATTATACCACCGTACTTTCTCTTAAAACTTTGTGAAACAAGAGTCAGTTTTGAAATAGATTCGTATATGTAAATTTCCTTGGCTTTAATCCTGGCTCCTCTCTTTTTTTATTTTCTGACATTAGATTCCCAGTGCAAAGATACCTTTAGATGCATATCTGCTTGGTGAATATATATCCAAAAATAAATAATGATACATTTTGTGCAACAATGAATACAAATGGAATAACACGAAATATCTTTCTGTTTCTGAGAAGTATCTTCAAAATGACAAGTAAAGGGGAGGTCGATCCAATTATCCGGTTGAGTTCAAATAGTAATTGTAAAAAATAAATTCAAGCTGAGCCTGATAAGAGGTGTCTAGTCTCCACCAGAAACAAACGATTCTCAGAACCTTGCAAACATTTCAATTGTTGATAAGCCAGGACAGCCGATTACCTAAGTACACCAAGCCGCATTCAGCGTTCAACCAGCATCTCTCTTAGCACTCAAATGATGAAATTCAAAATATCTTGTTTTGCTCCCTTGCGTTGGCAGTAGCAATGACTTTTGTAGGGTAGCCTTCTCAGTGATTCTCTAAATTTGCCTAGACTCAACTAGCCAATATCTGCAAAATCGGACAATGTATAGGCATCAGTGATTGTACTTTTTACCTACGTTTGTAAATAAACCTTGTCGTATTATTACTACTCTCCTGAAGGTGGCCCTCACTGATTAATGGACCTTCGACACTCTGCTTCCGATACTTTCCTTTTTCTTGCACTTCCCGGACGTCCGTTATTTACTGAGGGCTTTTGTATTTTTCACACCTTTATTGTTTTGGATACAATTACATTCAAGAATGCTGAAATCATAGACATATCCCACCTGAGATTCAATGACCACTCCAGCAGCATCTTCTTCCTCTGAGCATTCGGCCCTCCAGCCTGACAGTGAATGCACTTTGTACACTTCGGATTGAGCTACTGCAATTATAGGCACAATACATCGTCCCTTGTGGTCAATCACATTGGCTGCTTTGAAAAATGTTACACCCCTTTTCTTGTCCACCATTCTTACTGATTTAAAGTGGTGTGAGCAAGAGTATGGTAAGCAGAGCACTCCAGCGAGCATAGGGCTGACTTTTGACAATGTAAATGAACCAAATCCTAGGCCAAGGTAAACTGCACGGTGCTTAGGTTGAAGTCAATTGTTGCCACTTCAACAACAAAGTTCACCCTGTATTCATCCCTTGTCACCAATAACATGGCCTGGTATGAAGTAGAACACATTCCCTACTTGCTCACTGGTCTCACCAGTTTAAGTATATTAGAGTCTAATTTGTGAAAGAATGAGGTGGCTGGTGCCATTAAATGCCAGGGTGCTGAAATACCAAGGCTGCTTAGTCTTAAATCCAACTCATGATTCTTTAATCCACTTCCAGTCCCTCCCTCTCCCTTTATTTAACTGTTGCAGGTTCCTGCATTCTCCCTTTGTGATGGTTTTTCTTTCTCTTCCTTCTTCCCTTGTGTTTGTTTTTCCCTCTCTGCCTCTCGGTTAATGTCTGATAAGGAAAAATAAGTGCCAGTCCCAAAAATGAGTGCCTGTGGTCCCTATTAGCAATCACCGGCTCAAATTAGGCACTGAGTAGTTTAGAGTTACAAAGGGAGAAAAGAGTTTGTTAAATGCAAATTAACTATCAAGGTACCTAGCTTAAGGTTGAGAGACATTTTTTGGCAAATAAGCCTTGCTTGGCTCTCTTGGCCTTGCAGAGTGCTTTGAATTTGATGCATGTCTAGAGGGGGAACCATTGATGGTCTTCAAGGAAAGAATGGTGTGATTGAATCTGAGGTGTCTGACGATCAAGTAAGGTGCTACGTAGAAGTCAGCTGTACAGGGATCGAGAGTTTATTGTTCGAATTTGAATGTGTACATTGAGTTTTGTGTTGGAGTTGTGAAAATTGTGTAAATGTTTCCATGAACAATACTCCTAATGTTTACAACAATTGTGCCTAATACCTTATTCTTGCTTGAATGAAAGATTATGCAAGGTATGCCCTTAATTTAAAAAATCACAATTGATACCTGCTCAATATATTGTGTGTGTCTTTGAGAATAGCATTTGCCTTATGCCTTCGGGAACAAAGGTCACTCCAGATATATGCTCAATGTATTCTCAGTTGTCTGCATGAAAATTGTGCTTAAGGTGTGGCCTCACATACAAAAAGGTCCCAGAGATACCTACTCAATATTTTTTCCAAAGGGTTTCTAAAGTCATGCTGTGAATATTTCATGTGCAGTGCATACGGCCATGCATACGGCCAGTTTCACAGTTCCCACTGGATATTTTCTACTAAAAGCAGTCTGCTGCGTTAAACAAGCATCTGAAATGTAATCAGTATCGCCTTTGGGATCTTATATGTATTTAGGTATGCAGCACATTAGCCTGGGTGTTGAAACATCTACTGTTCTTTAACATGGAGGGAAACTAAGCACCAAACTGTGTGACATGCCAGGTATGGGAACACATGGAGAGAAATATTGCCTTTCAGCAGGAAATGGTATAGTCCAAAGCTCTGTTTTTAATGTAAAATCAGGGCCTTCGGTGGTCATATCACTGAAAATACAAGATTTGAAAAAAATATTATTGTCTACGGTTGCTCGTGGAAGACAATTTCTAAGGACTGGAATCTAGAGAATGCTAAAGTGATTCTGGTATTTTACTGACCTCTGCTGGTCGTTTTCTATCAAGAAAGTTAAATAGAGGCAGTTGCCAGAAAAAATAAAACAAGCATTTGCAATGCAATAGGTCTCGCATTAGGAAAGTTTAAGCTATTGGTATTGTAAATGACACATTTTTTATTTATGTGTTGGTTTTGAAAATAGCGAAATTAATAGCTTTGTCATTTACAATGCCAATAGTTTTAACTTTCGCAAATGTGACATCTATAGCATTTGTAATGCAATATGTGTTGTATTTACATGACTTAGATGTATTGATATTACAAATAACAATGGCTTTTAATTTTGATGGCAATGGGCAAATGGGTACTGGCAGTAATGGCGCTGCCACCTGGTACACTGGTGCTACTAAAGGGATTGCTGGTAGCTTCACACAGAAGTATATTAGGGCCAGGGTGGTGGTTTGATATCGGCTGGGGGGGGGAGAGGGGGAGGGTTACACACAGCTCGAAATGGACACAGAGGTGCTACAAGATCATATTAATGCCGGCCTTGCTCCAATGATTGTCTCCAGTGAGGGTTAATTTGCGGAATATTCAAAGTTATCATAACTCGCTCCTGCACTATGCGCTCTGATTATCTGTTCTTTTTTATGGCAGCTTTGGCAAATTCTTAACAGTGGTGCTCAGAGCATGCTCTGTTGCTGTCTTCATGCGATGGTGGTCTTTGTGTGTATTGTGGCGTGTGCACATTGCTGTGCTCGGTGTGTGTACAGGTTGTGGTGCTCAGCGCATGCTTGCTGCTGTCTTCATGCGATGGTGGTCTTTGTGTGTATTGTGGTGTGTGCATGCCACAGTGCTGGATGCAAGCTGCTCTCCAGTGTGCGTGTTTCTGTTATTCTTGGCATGGTTGTGTGTACAGGCTGTGGTGCTCTGCGCATGCTCTGCTGCTGTCTTCATGCAATGGTGCTCTTTGTGTGTATTGTGGCGTATGCATGCCGCGGTGCTTTGTTCACGGGTTGTTGATTTGTGCGGTTACACTCGTATGAGCATAGAATGGCGTGCGCATGTTTTGCTACCGTGTGCAAGTTGCGGTGGTGTACCCACGTGATGGTTATGTGCGCGTGTTATGACGTTGCTCGTATTATATGCCAAGCCCTCATTTCACAACGTGTTTATATTATGGTGTGTACATAATAGGGTAATCGGCGTGTTTTTGGGGTGATGTGTGCATGCTAGAACGCTGGGTGTGCATGCTACAATTGGGTGTGCATGTTACGGTGTGGTGTGCACTGAGCGTGTCACGTCGTGTATACTCAGTGCTAGGAAATTGCTCGGTATATGGGATGTCCAGGTCTGGGTGCAGAGACGCATTAACGCATGCACCCCCTGACCACAAACACACACAGGCGCTGCCGGGCAGTTATTTCTGGTAAACACCACTTTAGCACCATGAATTGGATTAAATTGATCCGGAGCAGGAGGTGTGTTATTGAGACATCACTGTCTCAGCTGACGGATGGCAGCAGGAACTGTCCCATGAGCCGTCTCTTACCTTCAGTTATTCCTTCTCTCCCTTTCTCTCCTCTCTGAACTTTCACTTTTCTCGACGAACGCTTGTCTCGGATTGCTGACCTCTACCATCTGCCTCGACCTTTATTATGTCTCTCCTTTACCTCAAAATACTTGATTTTTTTCTTTATAAATCTGTTACCATTTCCGCGTTGGTTAGACTCGTGTGCGTCAGTCAGTGAATGAATGTGTTAGGTTAGTCTGGGAGGTGGTGGGGGGGGGGGAAATGTACTATGTTGTGAGTTGAATTGACCTAGAGACATAAGAACTGAGTTAAAGGTGGGCGGCTCTGCCAAAAACTGGCACGTGACCTCTGTGCACCCGGCCCCCCAGGAGTGCAAGCCCCCCTATCTAGTGCCTCATTAGGTGTGAGGCGCAAACTCCTGTTCCGTGGTAGATTGGAATCCTGGGGGTAATTGCCAGCTGCAGTCAGTATCGCACGCCTGCCACTTTCATCAGGGTCAGCTGCGGTCAGTGACGTCAGGTCAAAGCTGCCACAACATGTACCAGGGGAACCTTCAGGGTAATTACTGAGAGGTGTGTAACTTGGTACGGTTGCCACTGATTACTGCATGTTGTGCTGCATTTTAAGAGAAAACACTGAATAGAAGGTATTTATTGCACCCAATACCTCTCCCGCAGTGTCGGTCCTTGCCATATCTGTTAAATACCTCATTCCCACCTGGGGCATTTGTAATTGGGGCATTAGTGTGACAGGGGTAACATGTGCTACCTGGGGAGACCCCTCTGTTTGAGTTCACTCCATGAAAAGTCCACGTGGGAAGGGGCACCTGTCCGTGGGCAAGCACAGGGCAGCGCTCTTCAGAGGATAGATTTTTGGTGCCCACATTTGGACGTCTGTATTCTGCGAGCAGTGACGGGCACGGGTGGGTTTTCTACCAAAGGCTTGTCCCAGAAGTGGCTCGCATTCCGTGGATGCAGCCCCGGTGGTGCAGGAAGCTGTCTTGCAGCACTGAAGGTGGGTCAGATTTGCCCCTGCAGCCTGGGCAGAGATGGCAATACACCCATGCTGAGGGGGGCAAAGTCTGAAAGCCAGCCTCTAAACCAAGCCCACTGTATGTTAGCACAGTTCAAATGCATGTTTAAATGCGTGTTTAGTTATCTATAGCACCAAGAAGCTGGTGTAGCTGCAACAACGAAAACATAAAATGCTGGGGCAAATGTGTTAATGGCAATTAAAATCCCCGCTGCTGCTATATTTGGAGGTTTTGGACGAGAGGGCCTTTCTTAAAGCCCCCCAAACAGACACACAAACAAAGAGGGGCTGCAAGCACCGACTTGTCTATCTTGCCCCTTCTCCCGCTCTCTCTCTACCTCTGACTGCCCTTTCCTTGTCTTACTGCCCTTCACCCGTCATCCCCCGCCCGCCCTTCGCTCCTGGAAACACGTTGTTAATCGCAGACCGGAGCCTCGCGTTTAGAGGGCGCGGACCCAGATAAACAGGGCACGATGGCCCCGCCCCCGGAGCACAGACTGCACGGGGATTAACACGACGGATTTTAAGGACAATACTACAAATGTTAATTTGTTTCGGGGGAAGGAGGTCGACATCCGGGTATCGAAAACCAGCACCGGGAAACAGATGCGGCTTAATTAGAGCTCGTGCACACAGGAGCAGTGTTCAATCCTAGTCCTCAGACTAGTATCCCAGACTATTCTCCAGTCTAAGGGCCTGATGTGGAGATTGGAGAGCCGGTTACTGCATCACGAACGTTACGGACATCCGGCCTGTACTATTTCAGATCCATCATATCCAGGGCACAAGTACTAAAAACAAGTGACGTCAGGCGGGCGCACGCACTTCTTCCCAGGCGCAGAGTGTTCTTGGCCGCGTCTCCGGCTCTGACAAGTGACGTCAGGCGGGCGCACGCACTTCTGCGCAGGCGCAGAGTGTTCTTGGTCGCGTCTCCGGCTCCACCTGCTAATGGCGTACAAGAGGTGATGGACGGCACTGGAGTCCCTGGCCGTTCCTTGCCGCGTCGCCCCCGCCCGCCGTAGCAGCACTGGAGCCCCTGGCCGCATCGCACCCGCCCATCCACTGGTGACGAAGGTCAGCAAAAATGGTCGGGCGATTTAGTCGATGTTTCTTAAATAATTTTGCCCGGCGTTAAACGCCTCTAATACCTTATGAAGATTATCAAATAAAGAGGCAGGCGCTGGAGACAGGAAGACAGGAAACACGTTTTATTCCGACGGAGCAGAACACATCAGATCGGACAACAAGGTATCGTCTCGAGGTGCTCTCTGACAGCCTCTCTGAGACCTGGTCTTTTATACACTGGTTTATGACATGTGACCGTTCTTTATTACAGTAAAGACATTGTGAAGTATGAGGATGACATCCCCGGCACCCCCCTAGTTCCGGCCCATTCCAACATATGACAACAGTAGAGGCCCTTACCCCCCCCATCCAACAGGAGGGGGCTATCACGCAGCTGAGTGTTTCGCCGATTCCTTTGGAATGTGTGCGCCTGATCGAATCCCAAGGGGTGGGGAGGCCATGATCAATAGTAGCTTCTTTGAAAAGGGTCGAGTGCATACAGTAGTGGGCAATAAACTGTACCCTCAGGCCAAGGGATGACCAGCGGTTCGTACAGACAATCGGGCTCAGAGGAAGGGGTCATAAAAGGGGAGGTATTCATGGAAGGAGAGGATCAGTGTGATCGGTGTAGATAATCGGAAGGAGGTGTTGGTCAGGCGCGGGGTGTGATTCCTAGAGACAGAGTCATGTGGAAGAGGAGGTCATGACTTGTGCATGTGAGAGCGGGGGCAGCCAGGGTGCATGGGGGGAGGCTTGCAGGGACAGGGAAGTGTGCTGAGGATCGATCGTGAACAGGGAGACCATGGTACCTAAAATGGCTGTCGTGTATGTTCATACGTGAGTCTGCAAGATGGTGCAGATGATGTTCAGTACACGAACTAAAATTCCACAGTCCTCCCTTTTAACATGTCTCGCCAGCTTGTCAATTTGGATCTATCCCCATAAGACCACGTATTTCTACCTCATAGAGGGGGCTCATGTGTTCGGTTCGAAAGTCCAAAGTCTTAGGGCACATACAGTTAGAAATGAGTGAACACAAAGGTGGCAAACATTGAATACCTAAGCAGCATCCACACAGTACTACAAATGGTATCAGTATAAATGTAAACAATCTCCATCCCCAGTCCTTCAAAGTATCCCAAAACCAGCCTCCAAGCGACCATCCTTCTTGCTCTTGGTGAACCTCTGAGGATAGTCTGTGGAGGTGTTCAATTGCTTTGTAGACTGAAGGCGAGTTATCTGGTACGTAGGTGCAACAGCTGGAGCCGATGATGCGGCATGCTCCTCCACGGTCGGCCAGAATCACATCTAGAACAAGGCGGTTTTGGAGAGCCACCAGGCGGATTGCCTGAAGCTCAGCCGTGTTGTTAGCAAGGATGCCAGCCGTGATGTTAATGGTTGTTTCTATTGCCTGAGTTAGGTGTCGGATAGCACGGCTGTTTGCCATTGGTCCCCACAGAGGAACAAGTCCCTTTGCTGCATCCAGGAACTGTGCTCCGGTGGAGTCGGCTTGTTCAATGTCTCCGGCGCGCTTTTGCCGGTGATGGTAGGCTGAGGCCACATACGTGGGAGGAAGAATGAAGGCGATGTAGCACGTACCCCTCCAAACTTTCGGGAGCCAGGTGTAAGCTTTGGTGCCACAAACAAAGTACATATTCGGAGAAGCAACGAAGGAAGGAGGATCAACTGAGACCAATGTTCTGGTGATGCGGCAGGAACTGTGTCCCACCAGCTGCGTTCCCTGGCCTTCGAGACACACAAGTCCTGTGACATTGATGACAGACAGAGCCACGGTCAGGGTGGCAGCTGTTTGCTTCCGCAGGTGGGAGAAGGTGGGTCTGGCTGGATTGTGGAGTACTTGCACTTCGACTCTTTCTTTGGCAGGGATGTTCATAAGGAAGGCGGAACCTGAGACCGCAGGACAAATGGGGGCAGACGTTCTTCCTGTTTTGTTCAGCCAGAACCCATAGTAGAAGTGTGACACTGTCTGACCAGAAGCAGCGTTGTCCTTGTTGCTCTCCTGCAAGAGGATCAACCAGGCGAGGCAGGAGCCGTGAACCGAGAAAGGAGAAGGGATGAAAGGTATAGAGTGTTCAGTGGCATGCGGGAGCAACCCGCAGATCCAGCAGTTCGTGGCATTTGTAGCAAGGTTGTGCTGGTGCAGCAGTTGCACGAAGGAATTGTTCCAGAACTCCCTACGCCTCTCTCGGAGCTGAGGCGAAAGGGGGATCAAGTGATGCTCTTTCATGGTGGTTGGCTGTACAGTGGCCAGCAATGTCTGGTGAGCGGGTGTGCTGTTTTCCAAGATCCAGAAGGAAGTCATGAGGAGGAGGCAAAAGAGGAAGACAATGAAGAAGGCGATTGTCTTTGATTTGTGCAAATTGTCAGTCTTTGGGTTCCTGTAGTGGGTATTTCCTGTTGCTTTCATTATCTTCTTATCTGGCGCTTCCATCATCTTCTGATCTGGCGCTTCCATCATCTTCATCTTCAAGGTGCTCGGTAGTGGGCAGAACCACAGACTTCGTTTAGCTTCTCTCCGGGTAACCCTTGGTTGGTTTTGGGTCACCGTTCTGAGATTTTAACTTAGTCAGTGGCCTACTTAGCCGAAGCTCCCCCCTTTCGACGCAGGAAATACCCTTCCCGGGATGGCACAGTGGGATCAGAGAATTTTGCAATTTCAAGTGCCTCTGTATCAGGATAGCAGTTCAGTGATGGCCGGTCTTTGTTCAGGAGCTCTTCTTGGGTGTCGACGTTTTCTGTCGTGGCCAGGGTCGAGGAGACTTTCTTGCAATGATGGGCGTGCAGCCAGTGCTTCTTTCCCTCCACTCGAAGAGCAGTCCGAGTGGTGATCAGTACTTGCCAGGGGCCCGTCCATCGGGGTTCCAGACTCTTCGCTCGTTGAACGTTCCGGACTAGGACGTAATCTCCCGGTTGGATATCGTGACCGGGCCCCCTGGAAGCATCGGGGATATCCTGCTGCACCTGTTGATGAATGACAGTCAACGTTTTAGTTAATTTGCAGAAATAATCTGACAACAGGACGTCGGGGAAGTCATGAATGGAGGTTGGTTTGGGGGCAGTCCAGAGGTTCATTGGTCGTCCAAACACCACCTCGTAGGGGGTCAAGTGGTGCTTAGTGGGAGTGGAGCGCATCGATAGCAATGCCAGTGGGAGGGCATCTGGCCACTTAAGCCCTGTGGTGGCCACTATTTTTGACAGTTTCAGCTTCAGTGTAGCATTGTGTCGCTCAACTAGGCCAGCGGATTGGGGATGGAAGACCGCATGGAACCTTTGTTTTACTCCCAGCCCCTTCAGAATTAGTTGGATAACTTCAGCTATGAAGTGGGGGCCATTGTCGCTCCATAAAATTCGACAAAGGCCGTAGCGAGGGAAAAACTCTTTCAGTAGTACTTTGGCAGTAGTCATGGCAGTGTTATCACGGGTTGGATAGGCTTCCACCCATTTGCTGAAGGCGCATACAATGACTAGTACATACTTCAAGCCTTGGCATCTCTCCAGCTGGATGTAATCCATCTGAAGGACTTCAAAGGGGTGGTCGGGGGTCCCAAACCCTCCCCGGGGTACCACAGTTCCTTTCCCGGGGTTGTGTTGTAGGCAGATAAGGCACTGCTGGACCAGGTGTTTGGCTGAGTCGGGGATTTTGTTGTTGTGCCAGACTTTGGAAATGAGTTCAATCAGGGGAGTGTGCCATAGTCAGTATGGGGATCAAGTATGAGTCAGGCAGCAACCATTTGTTTGTGTCTTTTGTCCGCCAGCAGCCTTCGTCGTCCTTCAAACCCACCCGTGCCCACTCAGTCAGTTCGTGAGGTGTGCTGGCGGACTGGATGTCCCTAATCGTTTCCCTAGCGTCAGTCCATTTTTCTGCTTGTGACCTGGTCACATACACGCGTGTCGTTGTCCTATTCTCAGCTGTGGTTCGGGCAGTGATGTCGGCCAGTGCGTTTCCCTGTCCAACTAAGTCCGTCACCTTCTTGTGTGCCTGGCATTTGATCACCGCTAATCGTTCGGGGAGGAGAACTGCTTCAATCAGGGCGGAGACTAGATCTCCGTGGAGAATGGGTGTGCCATGGGACGTCAGGAATCCCCTTTCCCTCCACAAGAGCCCAAAATGATGAACCACCCCGAAGGCATACTGGCTGTCCGTGTAAATGTTCGCTGTGGTTCCTGCCGCTATGATACATGCTCGTGTGAGGGCGATTAGCTCTGCCGCCTGTGCGGATCGTTGTGTGATGCGGGCTGTTTCAACTACTGTTCGGGCTGTCGTCACCGCATAGGCAGCTGAGCTGGTGCCGTCTGGGAGTTTGATACAAGAACCGTCTACCCATAGTTCTCCATCAGGGTCTGTAAAAGCAGTGTCTCTAAGGTCAATTCTACTTCTGGTCTGTTCGTCCGTGAGGGTCACACAGTCGTGTATAGGGTGCACATCGGGGTCATTTTCAGGCAAGGGCAGCAGTGTAGCAGGATTCAAAGTCGTGCATCTCTTAAGAGTGATATGGGGTGCAAGCAGAGTCAATTCGTACCCCGTCAGTCGTGCACTAGTCAAGTGTTGAGTCTTGGTCTGGTTCAAGAGGGTGTCAACTGCGTGGGGTACTAACACCGTGAGAGAGTTCGAAAGTACAATTCCCTCACTCTGACGGATAGAGACAGCAGCGGCGGCTACTGCTCGAAGGCAGGCAGGTAAAGCTCTGGCGACTGGGTCAAGAGTGGCAGAGAAGTAGGCACAAGGGCGTTGTTTGGAGCCAATGGGCTGAGTTAGAACAGACAACGCGCATCCCTCCCTTTTGTGAGTGAAGAGAGAGAAGGGCTTGGAGTAATCTGGTGTTACTAGGACGGGTGCCGAGCAAAGGGCATCTCGCAACTCCTTAAAGGACGCTTGGCATTCGGGGGTCCAAGGGAGTGGAAAAGGAACATCTTTGGCCAACAGGGAAAGTAGGGGTTTTATGATGAGACTGAAATTTGGTAACCACTGTCGGCAAAAAGAGGTAAGGCCCACCAATGAACGGACTTGCTTCTGCGTTTTTGGGATGGGGGTGTCTAGGATGGTCTGGATTCGGTCGGGTGTAAGTTTCCTACCTTCTTTGGACAGGAGATGGCCTAGGTAGGTTACTTGAGGTTGGCAGAATTGCAGTTTCTTTTTGGAGACTTTGTGGCCATTCTCCGCAAGAAAGTGCAATAGTTGGATAGTGGCTGCGATTGCAAGAGGAGTGGTGTCGGCCGCCAAAAGGATATCATCGACATATTGGATCAACACCACTCCATCTGGTAGCTGGACGGCGTCCAGCTGTCTTTTGAGGGCCTGGCTGTAAATGCTGGGACTTTCTGTGTAGCCCTGAGGAGCTCTACAAAATCGGTACGAACGGTTTTTTAAGGTGAAGCCGAAGAGATAACGGCTGTCTGGATGGATGGGGATAGAGAAAAAGGCATTTTTGAGATCAATAACGGTGAAGGTGGTGGCAGTGGACGGGATGAGGGTCAGAATGGTGGTGATGTCTGAGACTACGGGGTACTGTGGCACTACCACTTTGTTGATTTCTCGCAGGTCGATGATGAAGCGGTACGCTTTCTCATCTCCCTCACCTTGCTTCTTAACAATGGGTAGGATAGGGTTGTTGCAAACATTACTAACCACTTCCTCTACCACTCCTGCATCTACCAGGGACTGAATAATCGCTACCAATGCCTTCTCGCCTTCGGGCGATATCCGGTATTGTGGGAGTTTCGGGAGCATTGCGTCTGGTCGAACAGTTATGTGCACAGGGTCGATCATCATTCGTCCTACATCCGAATCATTTCTGGCCCATAGATACGGGGGTAGGGTGTCGAGCAAGGTTAGGTCAGCATCAGTGATAGAGTACATATGTCGTGCGGGGCAGGATCTGGACATGCTCGGGTTGTCGTACAGGATGACTCGGACTCCATCTGGGGAACATCTAATAGTAGCTCGGAAATGTTTTAGCAAGTCAATACCCATAATGGCGTCAGGGGAGTTGGAGGAAAGCAGAAATGTTGTGTCCGTGGGGTTGTTTCCCAGGTCAAAGGAGATAGGTACAGACAGGGGGTTAGTGGAGGGCGTTCCATCGAAACCTATCGATGTAATGTGTGAGCCAGACAAGGGTGCCCTTGGAATCAGTCATTTTGATAATACACTACGTGTCGCTCCAGTGTCTACCAAAAATGGAGACTTTGTACCCAGGACCTTAGCGGTGACGTAAGGACCTTGCTGGTCAACACAGAGCTCGACTGGATCCCTCCCTCGCCCTTGGCAGTCCTATGCAAAGTCGTGAGCATTGTCGCAGCCGGACTGTTGGCACTGATTCTGTCGGGGGCGGTCAAATGTGTTCGGTCTGTCAGGTTGGTTACTGTTGGCATCGTGGGTGTGTCCTCGTCCCTGTCCTCTTGTCCTGGGGCCATTTGCCATGTCCCTTGTCTCGTTATTCTTAATCGCTTCTCGGAGGACCGGGCATTGAGACTTCCAGTGGCCAAATCCTTTGCAAAACGCACACTGGTTCTCATCGAGGTCTGTTCGTGGAGCGCCAGGTGTGGGTGTGCGGTCTCTAGGGGGTGGATTTCTAGGGGCATTCGACTGGTAGTTTCTCCTATACTGCTCCCTTCCTCGAGTCACCCCCTGTAATTGAGCAATCATCACTCGTTCTTTTAAATCCTTTTTCTTTCTCTCAGTTGCCCTCTCGTTCTCGTTCTTTTGGTGTTCGTAATACTGAGCCATCTGAAGGATAGCTGCAGGTTTTGAGGCCCCCCAACTACTCTCGCTTGTCTGTAACTTCTGGGAGACCTCCTGTAATAGCCCCTTTACGTAGTTTTGCACGAATAGGTGTTGTCCGGTTGCGGTGGTCATGTCTTGGCCACTGTAATCGGAGAACACTGTCTCAAATCGGGAGAAATATTCTGATACGTCTTCCTGGGGTTTCTGACGGCAAGCTGTGACTATCGACCAGTCTACCTTTCTCTCTGGGATCAATGTTTTTAACTTCTGCACTATTTTGTCCGGGAGTTCCAGTATGTCTTTTACAGGTTTCTTACCGGGCTCTCGCTGTCTATCTAGTTCACCGAGTTGATTCCAGGTATGTCCAAACAGATCTGTGTGGTTGGCCTTCCGGATTTGCTTCCACACGTCAGCCGGCAGACATAACCCAAAAAACAAATCAATGTCCGCTAGAGTCATTATGGTTGAGCCCAAGGCTGTACTTAGTTCGGTATAAAAGGCTGTCGGGTTCTTTCTTAAATCGGGCAGGGTTTGCCTAAAGGTTAAAATATCTTGTCGATCCCATGGTTGATAAACCCAGTTGTACACAACCCTTCCTTTTGCATCTGCGTGGTTAATATCGTCGTTTGTTCCCTGACCTCTTGGGGGAACCCAGTAGGGGGCGGCTTCTCTGATAGGCATCATAGTGTTGGCTACTTCTAATGGGGGCTCATCCGGGACTGAGACAGTGAGCTTAACCTCTGGTTTCTGTTCAGTGATGTGGCGGAAGACCTCAAGCGTTTGCATGAAGAGGTCCGTCACGTCATGCTCGGTCCCACCTCCAACATCGATCTTTCTATATAGAGTCGTCAGCTTAGCAGGACCCTTAGTTTGATACCTATCCTCATATGCGTTCAGAGTGTGGAAGCTGAACCGTAAAATGAAATGCCGTTTGTGGCTACCGGCATGTGAATTGCACATATCCATCGCATATTCTTCGCTCTCTTTCCGTTCTACCAGTGTCTTTGCTATCTTATCAATCCCATCCCGTTCGTCTTTGCTCAACCTATTTGGTCTAGCCGTTAGTTGCTTGCTAGTCTCAAGTTCATTTGATGTTGTTACTGATGCGGCTGGTGCGAAGGCTGTAAGGGCCGGGGCACTAGCGCTAGAGTCACCCTCGCCCGTGCTCAGGACTGGTAGGTGCTGTGCCAGTGGCTGGCAGGGGGCATAAGGAGGGGGCATGTAGATGATCGGAGGACCTAGCAGTAACTCGTCGTTTGCCCGTTGTTTGGAGGGCATCTCTGGGTAGAGCGTAGCGGGGGTCCTAACAGGGCATTGGCCTGTCGACCCTAATTCTTGCGTTTGTCTAACTTCCTCTCTCCTTTTTATCTCTTCATCTAGTTCCTTCGCTGCCAGGTGGGCTGCCTTTCGTAATTCTTTCCCTATTTTTGTTTCTTCTCTTTTTCTTCGTTGTTCTGCTTCTTTGCGCCACATGCCGATACTATCGAGCATAGTGGGTGTTGCCTTATTTATTCTAACAGCTGCTTCTAGCGCTTTTATTTTATGATCATCAAAGGAACCTATCAGTGGCCACTGATTTTTGGGGTCCCTTTTCGTATATTTATGCCATAGCTTACTATAAGCTATGGCGACTAGTCCTTGTTTAGTGACTCATGTCCTTATTAGGGGTGCCTTCCAATGGAGCTGGATGGTTCATCTCTAATAAGCGGTCCGGGTTGATCCAACTACTGACCAATGGGGAGAAGATAGGCATGACGGGTTACAACGGGGACAAAGGTCTGCACTACCTATCCTTCACTACTTCGCGAAGACTAGACAGAATATTTTTATTCTGCAGTATTCGCAAATAGGGAATACCCAAAGAGAGAACCAATATCGAACAATTAATGTTCGTTCAATCAAACAATCAGTGGCGAGAAAGAAATAGGCGCGACGGGTTACAACGGGGGCAAAAGCCTGCACTACCTATTCTTCACTATCCGCAAAGGAGGACAGAATACTTTTTACCCTTCCCCGTTTGTAGACAGAGAATTCTCGAGAAAAACAATCCTCGAACAAACACTGTTCGGGCAAACAATCAATCAGTGGGGGAGAAAAGATAGGCACGACGGATTACAACGGGGGCAAAAGCCTGCGTTACCTACCCTTCGCTGCATGCAAAGGAAGAGAGAATACTTTTATCCCTCTTAGTTTGCAGACAGAGAATCTCCAGGAGAACCAACAATCCGGAGAGTAATACTAGTATTTTCAATCAAACAATCAAATATTTCTTAGTTTGTCGTGTTACACGACCTTACCCGGACCGTATGGGCAGTTTCTTGTCTTCCGTTTCCAGCGCCCGATCGTCCTCTACTCTCTGCTGCTACCATGGCACTCCTGATGGTTCCCAGTCAGGACCGAAGATCACTCGGGGAGAGGTCTGCTCGGAACCAGTGAAGTTCAGATGATCGGCTGTCAGACGAGGGTCTATTGGACAGGAGCTCTTCCGATCGTTGCAGTCGTTCACTCTGTCGTTGGGACCTCTCCCACCGGATCCACCTGTCGCTGATGGGCCCCACACGTTGGGACGCCAATTGACGAAGGTCAGCAAAAATGGTCAGGCGATTTAGTCGATGTTTCTTAAATAATTTTGCCCGGCGTTAAACGCCTCTAATACCTTATGAAGATTATCAAATAAAGAGGCAGGCGCTGGAGACAGGAAGACAGGAAACACGTTTTATTCCGACGGAGCAGAACACATCAGATCGGACAACAAGGTATCGTCTCGAGGTGCTCTCTGACAGCCTCTCTGAGACCTGGTCTTTTATACACTGGTTTATGACATGTGACCGTTCTTTATTACAGTAAAGACATTGTGAAGTATGAGGATGACATCCCCGGCACCCCCCTATTTCCGGCCCATTCCAACATATGACAACAGTAGAGGCCCTTACCCCCCCCCCATCCAACAGGAGGGGGCTATCACGCAGCTGAGTGTTTCGCCGATTCCTTTGGAATGTGTGCGCCTGATCGAATCCCAAGGGGTGGGGAGGCCATGATCAATAGTAGCTTCTTTGAAAAGGGTCGAGTGCATACAGTAGTGGGCAATAAACTGTACCCTCAGGCCAAGGGATGACCAGCGGTTCGTACAGACAATCGGGCTCAGAGGAAGGGGTCATCAAAGAGGAGGTATTCATGGAAGGAGAGGATCAGTGTGATCGGTGTAGATAATCGGAAGGAGGTGTTGGTCAGGCGCGGGGTGTGATTCCTAGAGACAGAGTCATGTGGAAGAGGAGGTCATGACTTGTGCATGTGAGAGCGGGGGCAGCCAGGGTGCATGGGGGGAGGCTTGCAGGGACAGGGAAGTGTGCTGAGGATCGATCGTGAACAGGGAGACCATGGTACCTAAAATGGCTGTCGTGTATGTTCATATGTGAGTCTGCAAGATGGTGCAGATGATGTTCAGTACACGAACTAAAATTCCACACTGGGAGCCAGGCAGAAGGAGCCCGCAAGAAAAGAGCCTGGTGAGGTAAGGGGGGGCGTGTGTGTATGCAGTGTGTGTGCATGTGGGTCTGCGTGTGTGTATGCAGTGTGTGTGTGTGTGCGCGTGGGTCGGCGTGTGTGTATGCAGTGTGTGTGTGCCTGTGTATGGCTGTGTATGTGCGCATGCGTGAGTGTGGAGTGTGTTTGCGCAAGGGAATGTGGCACAAGAGGGGCACGGCGCCGTGCGCGCTCACAAGGTCAAATCTGAGCAAATCTGCGCTCGTGCACCCTCTTGTGTCCACATTCCCAGAAACGGGTGACAATAGATGTCTTCGCTGACTAAGCAATGCTTCGCATTGCTTACGTCTAGCTCGACCTAAAAAGGAAGTCCCTCAGCAGAAAGCAATTCTGGTATTTTACTGACTTCGGCTGGTCGTTTTCTGTCAAGACAGTTAAATAGAGGCAGTTGAAAGGGAAAAAAGTCCCTAAGAGGAAGCAGACAAGTCCTAGGGCTGATCTCCAGAGCCCACACAGTACATACACATATAAGTATATAATAAGTATATACTAAAGTATATACAAGAGGTCTAGAATGCTCGACATAAAAATGACAAGGTAAGTGTAGGAAAAAAATGACGTAACATACGCAAAAACCAGCAAACATGAATTATGCAAATTTACACATAGGTAAAACAAAATCCAGCCAGGCCTATTATTACTGATTTTCTGATAGAAGCATTAGCATTAGTGGTTCCTGACTAACAAATACGCAATATGTGCTAATGACTCTACACTATATTTATTATACAGTTTATCGATGTCTCTGCCTGGGAACTGTTTTTAGGTCTCGGCCTGCGTAGGCTGCGCTTGCGCAGTCTCGCCGGCGAGATCTTATGTCTTAGAGTAGGGGGCTTGAACCCGCCCCTCTTCTCCATTGCCTGGCTTCCTTAAAGGAGGCCAGCCATTGGAGGAGAGGGGCGTCTGTCCGTTTAAGCCCCGTGTTTTTGGGATTGAGGGGCGTGTTTCTTTAGGTTCTTTTTCTCTTCTTCCCATTGGCTGGAATTTTACATTCCAGCCAATGGGAAGAGGAGAGAACGAAAAACACGCCCCACAATCCCGAAAATGACGGTGGTTTCTCCAAGGCTTTTCTACTTCGCCTCGGAGAAACATGGTGGTGTTTCCATGCTTTATTGTAATTACATTTACCACGGAATCGGAACATAGCCTATCCTTGATTCTTTGTATTGTATTTGCCATTGAGATATTTTGATATTTGCGCTGGTGAGCTTACAATACAAAATACGTTTTACTATCTTTAACACTATCGTGCTGTGCTGTATTTTAGAGAAGACGACAACATTGAATAGTCTATTGTCTAGTTTCAGGATGGAATCGCTGGTTGAATTACATCGGGGATTGAACTTCTGCCTGGCTTCTTGTTTTCCTGTGCCAGAGCCTGAGAACACCCCTCCTTGTGATTGGTGTGGCTCTGGGATCGTTTGGTGAGCCTGGCCTGAGTGCGTGCGCCGTATTAGAATCTCAACGGCAGAGCCTGGAGGAGGCGGTGGGGCTGCAAATGCCCAATCCCGTGCACGAGCCATGGGTGACCGGTCCCGCCACACGATAAGCCGTTAGAGAGCCCGTCGGGAGAAGATGAACCCCTGGGAGCCCGGCAAGAGCCACCGCTTCCTCTACCAGCTCGAGATGGCTGTGGCCGTGGGCTCAGGGGCGCGCTGAGGATGCCGTGGCTGCCATGCCAGGCGCTCGCATGTCCGGCCCAGCCCTGGACCCTGCACATCCTCATCGTGTATGAAGGTAAGTGTAGGATTCTCCTGGGAGCCGGGTCTAAGGAGCATTGTAAAAGCTGGCTGGGTGGCCTCCTTGCACATTCCTCTCAAGATCGCGACCACCTAAAGAAACCTCGCCGATTTAAAATAAAAAAAAGGCTGGGGAAGCGACTTTCCGAGCACTATACAGGCACCTAGTTCTTACGTGATCTCCCCTTGCTCCCAGTGGTTAATAAGTCACCAGTAAGATAATGGTCGGGTCGGGCACCACCATATTTACTTCCCGCATCAGGCAAAGTAGGGAGCTTGAAACAACACCACCCAGGGTTTATAAGCGCAGGGCGCTTCGCCTGACGGCAGTGTAATGGTCTGGCTGACTCCCTACTTCCAAGTCCAGGAAAGATTTATGCTGTTCAACAGACACTGTGATAATCGGTTTCAACCCCAGTAGCCATTCCCGGGTTCTGGTTGTTGTCTCTATGTAGTATAGAGATGTTTATGACAACTCGCAAGGCACTGTAAAGGATCCTGACTCTCATATCAGACATTTGAATGTATTTATGCCACTTATTCATAACGTTGTCAGGATCTTGTTGACTCTTCTCCCAGTATCCTCGATTGCAGACTTAGGGTATTGTAATCCCCAAGACGCAGCCTGAGAGCCTCTCTGACCGCCTCTTTCCTGAACAGCTTACAAGAGTATTCATGTTTGCAAGTCTTTTCTGTGGTTGGGGCGGAAAACCCACCCTGTTTGTTTTGGGCGTGTACTAACTAAGACTAAGACTAAGACTAACCTTCTTAAGTCTTCATCGTAAACCCTGACATGGCATTTGGTCTTGACTGCCTTATACTGCTTCTGAACATCTTACCATCGTGCATTTCTCACTCTGTATTGATTGACGTCTGGACCATACAGATCAGAGGGTTGATGAGTAGTTTTTTTTCAGAATGTCTAATTGTACCCCATGTAGAGCTGTGTTTATTCGACGGGTAAGCAACCTTGGAGACTGCAGCCTATGTCTGCTTGCGCTTCAACCGTGTTTTTACTGTAACATATGGACTTTGTGGTCTGTATTTGATTCGTGTTCTATTCTGAATGTACAAGTGTGCGCAGAACATACGTACCGATGTGTCCTCAGTGTCTGCTGTCTTGAGGTAAGACGTGTCGCGATCAGGGAGCTTCAGCCTGGCTTCTACCCGAGGAGGACTGAGCCACCATGGCAGAGTAGCACAGTTATCTTTTAAATAAAATAGATGGCCTCGCTTCTTAGTGCTTATGCTCACCTGGTGACCCAAGGCAGTTTACACTGCGAGCAAAGACCTATGATGTTGGCATGAGATCTCAGGGTTGCAGCCCTCAACATTCCTTTCTCTGGCCTGGGGAGGGTCAAGGCTAGACACACGCACGCACACTGCCGAGCACAAGGCGGGGTGTGTGTGGTGTGTGAGTTAGTGGCTTGTGCAATTATCGGGGGCGCGGGGCGCACTCATTCAGAGCATAGTCCTAGGAAGTGGAGAGAATGGGGGTACAGGAGTGGATATGTGAAGAGGGGGCTAGGGGTGTGGAGAGACCCGTTACTGTGATTGGTGGTGCAGGCCCTCATTGTGTCTGCCTGCCCCCTGTTCCCTCGTTGTGCTTGCTTTCCTGCCCCCGTTCCCTCCTTGTGCTTGCTTTCTGCCCCTGTTCACTCATTGTGCTTGCTTTCCTGCCCCCTGTTCCCTCGTTGTGCTTGCTTTTCTGTTCCCTCGTTGTGCTTGCTTTTCTGCCCCCTGTTCCCTCGTTGTGCTTGCTTTTCTGCCCCCTGTTTCCTTGTTGTACTTGCTTTCCTGCTCCCTGTTCCCTCGTTGTGCTTGCTTTTCTGCCCCCTGTTCCCTCGCTGTGCTTGCTTTCCTGCCCCCTGTTCCCTCCTTGTGCTTGCTTTTCTGCCCCTGTTCACTCATTGTGCTTGCTTTCCTGCCCCCTGTTCCCTCGTTGTGCTTGCTTTTCTGTTCCCTCGTTGTGCTTGCTTTTCTGCCCCCTGTTCCCTTGTTGTACTTGCTTTCCTGCTCCCTGTTCCCTCGTTGTGCTTGCTTTTCTGTCCCCTGTTCCCTCTCTGTGCTTGCTTTCCTGTCCCCTGTTCCCTCGTTGTGCTTCGTTGTGCTTGCTTTTCTGCCCCCTGTTCCCTCGTTGTGCTTGCTTTTCTGTCCCCTGTTCCCTCGTTGTGCTTGCTTTTCTGGCCTCTGTTCCCTCATTGTGAGTGTTTTTTCTGGCCTCTGTTCCCTCGTTGTGAGCGTTTTTTCTGGCCTCTGTTCCCTCGTTGTGAGCGTTTTTTCTGGCCTCTGTTCCCTGTGTGTGTGTGTGGCTCTCTGTGTGTGTGTGGGGCTGTGTGTGTGTGTGTGGGGCTGTGTGTATGTGTGGGGCTGTTTGTGTGTGGCTCTGTGTGTGTGGCTCTGTCTGTGTGTGTGGCTCTGTCTGTCTGTGTGTGTGGCTCTGTCTGCCTGTGTGTGTGGCTCTGTCTGCCTGTGTGTGTGGCTCTGTCTGTCTGTGTATGTGGCTCTGTCTGTGTGTGTGTGGCTCTGTGTGGGTAGCTTTTTTTCTAGGTGGCTCTATGTGTGGGTGGCTCTGTCTGGGTGAGGGTGGCTCTGTGTGTGTAGGTGGCTTTGTGTGGTTGGCTCTGTGTGTGTGTAGGTGGCTCTGTGTGTGTGTGGGTGGCTCTATGTGAATGACTCTGTGTGGGTGGCTCTGTGAGGGTCACTCTGTATGTGTGTGTGGCTCTGTGTGGGTGCAAATGCAATAGGTCTCGCATTTGCGAGCGATTAAGCTATTGGCATTGTAAATGACAATGCCATTTATTTATGTTTTAAAAACCAAAACATAAATAAAAATAATGTCATGAGCAATGCCAATAGCTCTAACTTTAATAATGCTGAGACAGTTGCATTGTAAATGCTTGTTTCACCACTTTCGATTTATCAACTCACTTCAAGTCTTCAGTGTGTAAAAAAATGATTTCTCATAAGCACAATTTCTACTGCAAAAAGTCTACATTTCTGAAGCATTGAGCTAACCTATAATTCTACATGTTTAAGCAAAACTGGTTTATTGGTCAGACAGAAGCTTTAGTTAAAGCTTTAATCGTACCTATTTTTAGGAGAGCGTTGCATTGCTTCTGTTGCTCATCCAAAATAAACTCTGCTTTGGCTCGTGGTATACACTTTGCCCGAATGAAGGGCAAACCCATACTTCAATTCCTTAGTCTGTTAGGAAGATAACATGCACTGACCCGCAGGTGGAAAAGAGAGGATGCCATGCTGGAAAAATCTACACTGACGCACATATTATAAAAGCTACATAGTTCTAAAGACGACACAGCCACCTCATTTTATTACAGAACTGCACAGAACCATCTTTGCGCAGAACCCTGATTAAGAATAGAATTGCTCCAGCTACATTAACTTAGTGGCTGTTTTAGGACCCAATTCATAAAGCTATTTGTGCTTGCAAGCTTAGCTGAAAAGCATAGCTTGACTTTGCCATGGTCTTGCACTCCTAAAAGGATTTACACGCACAACATCACATGAAAATTTCTGTTTGACTAATGCTTAAGGTGGGTAAGGGCAGAGCCCCAGCTGGCAAAGTTAAAAGCACAACCATTGAACTATGCTCCTCTTAATTCATCTACAAAGACAATAGGCCGGTAGCAAGGAAGCTCTAGAGACACCTGCAGCAGGATACCATCAGGCCAGAGAAGCAGAAGTTCGAAAAAGATTAACCAAGACAGCACCAGGGATGTGGAACAACATTCTATGAATTCGAGTGGGTGGCCCCAAACCTGCTCCAATCTGAAACAGAGCTGAAGCTACACCTCTTCAATGAACATTACAACACAACAGAGCAACAGTCCACTTTCCTTTACATAACATTGCTTCTACCCACAGCTTTGATTTTCTATATCTGTGCCTTTGAACATGATAGAGCGTGATGGTGCTCTAAAATTGTATGGGTGCATCAAAATCATGGATAGTTCGCACCCACAAATATTTTTGTGTTGTATTAATGTGTGATTATTAGAACGTGGTGTAATAATGAGGTGATGATAAATGATATAAATGTATTTGTGCCATGCAAAGAGAAACAAAATGACAATCATGACTGAAAATGTAATCTTTAGTATGCTGCAATTGCTTAACGAAAAGTTTCTGTGTAGTGAGATGCATTTTAGTTTAAAGGTATATACCCAGATGACAATTGCACAAAGAAATAATGTGAAGTGATTAACGTGTATTAATTGTAGATGATGTAGTGCAAAGCATTATTTACTCAAGTGCATAATTTGATGTGTAAAGGCCTCAAAGAAATGTTCACGTTGAAATATGAAAGGCCTATTTGTTTATTCTTACATTGGCCAAACTGTGTAGGTCTGGAAATGTATTTTTTCCTAGTGTGCGGTCGCATTTAGAAGTAGTTAGTGAATTTCATGTGCATGCAAGGATGTTCTGTTCTGACGTATCAGTTGCAGGTGGAAAAAGCTGCCTTTGTTAGTTAGAACTAACGTCTTTTGTTTTAGGAGTTAGGCATGGAGGAGATGTGCAACGTTGTATAAGGAATGTCAATAATTGGGAGCCGGTGTTCTTTCTCGCTGAGGAAGCCTGGGAATCATGGTCAACTGAAGCCACACGGAGAAGATGGTGGAAAACTACCTAGGAGAGGTGTCCGTTAGTAAGGTGATCTGTGGGCGTGTTCTTCATTTTCGTATTTTGTATTAGGGAAAGCGCCCCCAGGGAGGAGAGTCGGAAGGAGAAGTGTTCGAGAGGCAGAAAGAGAGAGAAGAAGAAGTGGTAGAAAGAGACAGGACAAGTTAGGAGTTAGGAGTTATGGGATTGATCTGGGCAGAGTATCCTAAAGCAATTCTTTAGCTTTAGTCA
This sequence comes from Lissotriton helveticus, assembly GCF_964261635.1. Lineage (NCBI taxonomy): Eukaryota > Metazoa > Chordata > Amphibia > Caudata > Salamandridae > Lissotriton > Lissotriton helveticus. Next base: position 1,063,932,332 of record NC_136057.1, read on the forward strand.
TCTGGACTCTATTGTGAAATGCACTTCTTAGGAAGTCTTCACAGGCTGACATCTTTTTACTGAATTTGCCAGGGAAATGCTAAGTATCGGAGCAGATTATTCTGTAGGTTTGTTTTTTTATTAGTTCCATTGTATTTCTAAAACTTCGTCTTGAGGTGCTTGTATATCTCGTTGTTTTTGGCTTTGTAATAAACCCCCTTAACTGAAGTTGGGGTCTGTGGTCCTTAAGTTCTGATTGGTTTGGAAAGTTATTTCTCCCCTTTATACTTCTCAGCAGGTAAAAAGAGACATCGACCTAAGGTTCCATGTTAAATTTCTGTAGTGGAACCCAGCCTTATCAAACCTCTACACATAGCCGCTGAAAATAGGGGTGCAGAGGGTGCAGCAGCACCTGAAAATAACCCCACTGGAGGTCAAGAGGTGCATGAGCAATAATGAGGATTTTACATTTTCTTTTACTCTTGTCATGTGTTTTATACTTCAAAGACAGAGGGCAAATGTCAGGCTATTTTTTTCTGACAAAATGCTTCTTATTCTTTAAATATTGAGATTGGTGTTTTACTTTTCTTTCTCTGACTGAAAAGTGAGAGGAATTTGTAAAGTGAACTATGTGGCAATCTTGCTGCGGGGCAATGAGTGTGAAAGGAAAGGCTGTCTGTAGGATGTGAAATTCATTCTAAAACACATCAACATTTAAGTACCTGTTAACAGAGATTAATTTAGGCCCATGGTTTCTGATGCTCAGTACCGCACCTAATTGGTTTCCGGTGCTCGTCACTTAATTGTTAACACTACACTACAATATAGTCTGCCACATGGTGGCACTGCTCATGGAATTTCGAGATGAGTAGAACAAGGATTGTTTATAAATACAATATACATAAACAAATTACTAAAACCTGCCTCCCCAACCATTCCTTTAGCTGTGGGACCTGGAATAATCTGAACTGTGGCACTTGCAGGAGAGAGCGATTGTTAGTAGTTGTTTTGGCAGGAATGACAGGGGCGATGGGTGGTGCAAGCTGCAGTGGTCTCATGGTCATGGTATTATTTTTTGCAGTTCTCGCTCCTGCGTTCTGGAACTCCCTCCCAACGGAACTCCGTATGACGCCCTCTTACATCGAGTTCCGGAAAGGTCTTAAAACTCTGCTTTTCTCCCAAGCCTATAATGTCTAGTCTCCCTCTGTTCCTGTTTGTCTCCTTGCAATCCAAAAGCGCCAAGAAACCGCACGGTAGAAGTGCGCTATACAAATGTTTTTAAATTCAAATTCAAATTTTAAAATTTAAGCACTACCTGTTAATGAACTGTACAAATATTTCAAATTATAGCCGCCATTAGAAAAACACATATGAGGTATTTTTTTTATGTGATGGAAATACAGATTTTAATAGGTTGAAAACAAATCAAGACACTTTTCTTGGTGATGAGCAAATTATCAATATTTGCTGAAACCCTGTTTCCACATATTATTGTTAGTGCACTATGCTGTTGTGTCAGAAAAACCGGATGTCTATGCCAACTTAGTGGCCCTTTTATTGGAAAGTGTTCTGTCTGTAAACAACAGTTTGCTACTACACCATGTTTTAGTAATACATTTAGAACAGTGTGCTCCAAAATGCACTAAGAGATGCATACAACACTGCTACTACACTACTGCAACATAATGTACACTGGAAGCCCCCTTTGTGACTCGAGGAAAAAGCAACACTGGATATTGTGGATTACCAGTAGTGTGCTGTGGCCCAAGATTCAATTTTGTTCCAATTTCATAACCATGTTATCCACTATTTGCATTTAATTCTCCATGGGAAGCTAAAGCGTTAACTCAAGGAGCAATTTACTTTAAAATGTGACATAGTGTGGCATTTATGGGTTTTATTTCTCGTAGCCCTTAGTCAGTTTGCTATAGAAACTTTTGTCAATCATAGATTTAGATTTGACTCCACCCTTAGCTACCCCAGTCACACATCTAGTGAACGTTTATGAAGTACTTCTGGAAACATCGGTCTGCAGCAACTTTTTAGGGATACCAATGAAAATGCTTGCAAACTTTGATGTTATGTGTGTTTTTATGGAATGCTAATCACCCTTAAAGGTGTCAAGGTGCCTGTAGTAGGTGTGAGAGGTCAGACCTGGAGGGATACTCAAAAATCCAGTTCTTCTGCTTCTTGTGAAAGTCAAGAAGCATGGAGGAGGCTCTGATGTGTTGTTGGAGGTAGATCCAGACTTTCAGGGTACAAGAAGGCACAGCCTCTTGATTTTGTGTTTCATTTGGGTGTATGCTAGTGAGAGGCAGGCAGAGCAAGGTGTCTGGAAGGTTGGTGGAAGTGAATGCAGCTGTTCATGTACACAGGGCCTGTGTTGTGGAGTGCTTTGTAGTTGTGGGTGTGGAGTTTGAAGTGTGCACGCTTGTTTATTGGGAGCCAATGCAATTCCCTGAGGTGTGATGTGGTGTGATGTGGGTTTGGTGTGGGAGGTTGAGGACTAGTCTGCACGCAAGAAAAAAAAACACCCAAAAGACGGTTGGCAGAATTTGGCCAGAACTGTGGCCAAAACTCTTCCAACCCTACCAGAGAAGTGGAATTCATCACCCATCACTTGTCAGGTCTGTCCAGAAAGAATCCAATGATTTTCAGGAATGGCATGATGCTGAGATTGGACCAACCTCCGGGCATCAATGTGTTTCTATATGAAACTCACACAGAACCTCTGAGATGCCAGGTGAGGAAATGGAGGAGGGAAATCTGAAATGACAAATGTAAGAAAAATCAGCATGGTATGTGTATATCTCAAATTCAACAATTATCTACAATATATGTACTTGTAATACCACTGGTACCTTCAATAAATGTCTTGAATGTCTTTCCTTCTAAAGAGAAAGAGTCTTTCCAAAAATAAAATCCTTATATTTATCTTCAGGAAACAGAGAGAGGAAAACCTTGATCCTATTGTTCTTTTTCCATGATGTTCCTCTCATGGAGAAATAATACACATAGCTTGGACCTTCTCGCAATGAATATGAACGTGTGTATTCATTGCGTTTTTAAAACTACAAACAACTGTGTTTTTCCTCAGCACATGATGCTTCATTAATAATGATAAAGTTCACCAGGATTGTGCTTTCCCCAGCACTTGTTAAGTTACATCAATGATATTTTGATCAGAGCTCATATATGCCAATGAGACTAAATTGCTCACAAAGATTGCTTTAGGTAGATAATACATCCTTTTACTTTCCTGGAGCTTTAGAACAAGCAAGTTTTATTTTTCGCTAAAGAGTTTATTGTTGTTGCTGGTAAACACAGAGAATCTTATTTTGTCCCAGAAGAGTTAATCTTGAAAGAAAAAGTCTTTTAGATTTTGAAACTGAAAGCAGATAACAGCATACCCTACCAAACAAGCTGAATGCACTTTGCTCGGGTTTCTTAATAGCAATGAGGTTCTTATGATCTCAAAAGGTTTAAATGCGGGTACAAATTCTTTTAACTTTTGAAATTGCAATGCAGTTTAACAGCATTCACAGACAAGACAGACAAATGCATTCATGCCCTACTTAAACAGAAAACTGAAACAGATATTTCTGAGATAAACTTTGATTTATCAAAAACGAACGTGCTTCCACAGGGCTGCTTATCGCACCTTAGAAAGGTGAAACAGAGGCCACATTCACTCCGCAGGTTTACAAGTGATTAGGTTCCCAAAGGGTTCTGAATGATTGAGAGCTAACAAACTCTCCTTCCAAGACTCCACAAATACAAAATTTGAAAATCACAGGGAGACCCCTCCTCCTCTACGCCCATTGAAAGCTTTTTAGGTCTCGCCTATGCAGCGCGCATACATAGGCAAAAGACCTTTAGCAATCGGCACAGCTTTGCCGGCCAAAACGTGCACGCGTTGCATTGCTTTGAATGGCAACGCGTGCACGATTGGCGATTCCCTTGCGGGAGCGAGCAGCGGCGCCATATGTTAGTAATTATCATGCCTTGCTGCTCGCTCCTACAAGGGAATCCTGCGCAGGCCCCCTCCTCTCTCCCCTCCCCCTGCTGCCGCGCGAGGCTCGCACGGGCTTGTGCTTGTTTATTTTTGTTATCTTTTTTTTCTCTCCTTACAACCAAAAATGTTTGTTTTGTGTTGCTCTGGGCTTCTTTGTCACTTTGAAAGATGCCCAGCTTTTGTATCTGTTATTTTATGTGAAAATAGTTTGAGTATTTTTCTCCTGGTAGGAAGCTTTAAAGTATGACATATTGGCTCTCAAATTCCCTGCAGGGTGTAATAGGTACTTTCCAAAGATTCCTGAGACCTATTCCTGTGACCTATCTGTGTTTGATTTCCACGAGATGATACATAAGGAATAGAGGGACACCTGTAGCTCTAATGCGCAGTTTGAAAAGACCCTTTCCCAGTGATAATCTGCAAACTACACAGCCCACCTGCATCCCTTTATCAGTGGATTTCACCCCTAAATGGAGGTTATATAGAAACTCGCGTTTGCACGTTGCCTTCTGGGCTCAAGAGCAGACTGGCCTTTAAGGGCCAATACCCGCTTTGGTGGCTACATCAGACCTGGATTCTTTGACCCAAGAGGCCATCGCTCATTTTAAACGTGTTTCTAAAACAGCTGCAAGCATACCTCTACGGGGTAGCTCAACGAGTCGACCGCACAACGTGCTTATATTCCTACTTGCTTGTATATCAGTCAGTTTATATTAACACCAGACAAGCCCCCAAATCGGAGCACCTCCCTCAGAACTGGATTTAGATTATCATTCCGTTTACTGCCCTGATTAAGCACGGCGCTGCCTTCAACTAAAGCCACATTTCACTTTGTGGGCCACGACAATGGGTGTTAGCCACTCTGTGGCTTCCACTGGTTCTATGATTCAAGTTTACACAATTTTTCTATTTCCTTTCTACTAATACTGGAACTGCTTCCTCTCTGATCTTTATTTTGTGACAATTTCATCACATACTTCCTTAACACTATGACTATTATTCTTACTGGTGCATTTATGGCTCCAACAGCATATCATATAGTGTCCTCTCGTTCCACTTTTATTACAAACTGCTTTTGTTGCAGAGCATTCTTTCAAACAGGCCACATGTGCTACTTGGCCACAGCAATAACACTGACCTTTGAAGGTAAAATAATTTTCTTTGTTTCTTTCTTTTTATCCTTGATCATACTCACAGCCTCTTTCTGTTCATTCAAATTGTTTCTTTATGTTTGTATTACCTTCACTCACAATAGAATATGCTTAACTTGCTTAGCATCTATCAATACCTGATTTACTGGTGGGTCATCCTTCAAACATAACTCCTCCCTTATTCTGTTGTTGTTGCAGTTAAGTACAAACTTGTCTCTAATTTGTTCATCAGTGGCAGCTCAAAATGTACATGTTGTAGCTAGTTTTCTCAGTGCTGAAACCAAATCTTTAATTGTTCCACCATCCATTTGTGATCTCATACCAAAATCGAATATTTCTAACATTGTGCTAATGCGTGGCCAAAAAATGACTATCTAGTTTTATGCAAATCTCAAATGCATTTAAACTTCTCAACTCCTCTGCACTCAACTGAGGTAACTCCTCTACGATATATTGTCCTTCTGCACAAAACAATGCTGTGAAAGTGCTACTTTCCTTTCCATAGCTATATTTGGCTTGCAACAGCTACATAATTGCATAACACTTTTTTTCCATTTATTCCGAATCATAGGGGGCTCATGTGGATTGGACATAAAAATGGTGGTGGATTTATATTTTGCATTTTCATATTCCTTTTTAAATACAAGTTTTAAGATGTATACAGTTTAATATAAGTACTGATATGTTCTCATCAATATATATATGTAGAACAGCATAAAACATTAACATGCATCCTTAAAAACATGTAGGACATCAAAATGTATGTAGTGGAGTAGGTTCTTGTACATGGGAAAATATTGGAGCTTCCTGGTTAATTGGCTACTGAGGTATTTGACTTCCTTTGTAACAACGTGAATTGTTTACCACTGTTTTCTTTTCACCATAGTACTATTGATATCCCAAGTAGACAACCAACCTCTACTTATTAACTCATGACCCGTCACAGTTACCTCCGTAATACCATAGCTGCACTGGGGGGCTTCAATCTCCACAGGTACTTGCGCCAGGACACACCAACGCTCAGATGCCATGCCTGGATTTGCATAAAGAGTGCTCAGGGCTCCCGCAGTGCGGGAGCCAGTCCCACAACGGCTGAAACGCCATACCTGCACCGGGGGACTTCAATCCCCACAGGCACTTGTGCCAGGAGGCGCCTATGTCCAGAGACTACTCCCGGAGGTGCATAAAGAGTGCTCGGGGCTCCCACTGTGCAGGACACGGGCTGGCTGGCCCGAGCCAAGGGCAGGCCCATCTGCGCCCGTCAGAGGCCAGCAGAGGCTGGGCTAACCCCCTTTCACCTACTCTCCAGCCACCACCATGAGTAAGCGCAAACAACACTGTAGTCTTGACTTGGGGAAACCTAAAGCTAAAGTGCCCAGCAACTCTGTCTCAATAATTTCATATTTAACTTCTGCAGTGGGGGACTTAACTCAAGAAATTAAAAATGCTGAGGACCAGCTGGGTTTGAGAGCTGACCATCTTGGACTGAGTGTCCCGCCAGTTGACCCTCCTTTGCGTGTAACTCCTAATGAGGACCAAGCCATTCCCACTAGGCAGAAAATGCTAAGGGAGAGTTATTTGATTCCTTGCAGGGGTCCCAGTCTGCAGAGACAGAGACTTTGGGAAAAGAAGCGCCCTTGCATCAGGAATTGCCCGTACCGCAGCAAAAAAAAAGGGGAAAAAGAGAGGCACTAAATCTTGCATAGTATCAGCTTAACGCATTCCAAGCCGAAACACGCCGGTGAACTGGACTGAGGTCTTGGCTATTCCACCTATAGAGCTGTTAGACAATCTATGGAGGACTTTTTTCTACTGTTATCCATGATATCGCCAATTTTTTTCAAACACTTGTAAATGGGGTAATGGCGCAACTGGAGCGCTTAGAATCTCAACTTATGGACTTGAATAATGGAGGTGTGATGATTAATAGGTCGGGTTTATTGACGTCACATACCTTGATTACTAGTCAAAAGGGAGAGGGGCCTCAGGGCAGGAAAATCGCACCTCACCACAGACTAGCATACGCTCTCTAGTTAACACCAAGCAAGGGTGAGCTCGGGCGTTGGGGGATGCGGACAAGCCCTGCAAATATGGTGACCAAATCACTGTCGCTAAACAACAACCAGTAGGGCAGGGCAAGACACATGTAAACAGGCTTGAAATTAGGATCTCAAATAGCTGCAGACTTAATTTGCCACCAGTTGCAACTCCCCTAGTAGCAATTCTAATAGGTGCTCCCCCGCTTAAAGAGAATTGTACAGATTCTACCCAGGAACTCATACGTAAAACCAAGTTGTGGTGCAAACAGTATTCAGGCAACAGGGTGCTGGCTTCCTCCCACATTATAATGGCAAGGCGAGTTGGCTGAGTGGGATTGAGGCCAAAACTAGTAGAGGCAGACTGTATTGTTATTCATTTTGATCAGGCAGGAATAGCAGGGAAGCTGTTCGAGGATGGTATAAATGAGGGCCTGGGAGGCATTAGGGTTTTGCCGCAGTTTTTTTTTACCCACCACAAGATGGGCAACAGGTTCCCAGCATGGGTGAGTGGATTTTTGTGCTGGCAAAAGTAAGAGCGTGTCTATTGTCCCGACCAATCTCTAGGGAGGGCCAGTTTTCTAATCCTACCTCCTCTAATGCCCCAACACCCCCTACACTGCCAAAAGAGACCCCAAGGGAGGAAGGAAGGGAGTGCAGTCTAGTGTGTACAGACAGATTCCTCTAATTAAGTAATCTGGATAATAATGATTGATTGGTATCTCCCCCAACAGTGGATTCATAGTGTAGATAAATCAAGGGGTGCCAGGACAAGTGAGGGTTATAATATAAATTGTAAGACTCCTAGCTGGAATATAGCAGGGTTAAGAAGTAAAAGAGATGGGCGTAAAATCCGCTCCGCTCGCGGATTTTTCGGATTTTCGGCAAATCCGCAATCCGCGAACGCTCGCGAATTTGTCGAAAATCCGTGAATCCGCTCGCGGCGGATTTTTTGCTTGGTTGCGGCGCGCGGCGTGGTGCACGGCGTTCACTTTCCGTCATTTTAGCGTTTGCCGAGTTGTTTTTCTTTGCGAGTGACGCGCCATTTTAGATCTTGCTGCGTGTTCCCGCGGGAGTTTGTCGCCCGCGAATACGTACTCGCGGCTTGCCACCTTGCACAGCACACCTCGCGAGAGTTCGCAATTGCGAACATGTAGTTGCGGCGGAAAGGAACAATCTCGCACTTGCGAAATAGAGATTTTGCAATTTCGCACAAGAAAATCACCAGCAAACAGGATAAACCTTCAGAAAATTATGATTTTTATCAGAATCACTCCTCAGGTTGACATTTGCATGGCCTTTTTTTTTGCAAGGAGTCCATTTTGGGGGGGGGGGGAGGAAGGAAGTGCCCCACAGTCTCCAACTTCCTGTTCCTGTCCAGCAGGCTCCTCCCAGTGCTTTGTCCATCTCCTGGTCACTTTCATTTGGATCTGGAGCTGGAAGGATTACTTTTTGTGGGTGCTGCTGGATATTTGGATTTGAGGCCTTTTTGACTGTCTTTGGATCACTTTTGGATTAGAAATCAACTTTCACAAGTAAGTTTGTTTGGGGCATTACAGTTGCTGCAAGTACAATTTTGGAACTTTTTCAGAAAATTAAATAAATTATATTGTGGGTAGCCACAGTATCCAGTAGGACCAGGGTTGGTTATGGGTGCATGATACAACTGTTTTGTTGAATTTAAACACCATTGAGGCCATGGATGGGCTGGGATTGTGCAGATTTTATTGTTTTTTGTCGTTTTTTTGGGCCTGCTGGTGTGGCCCTTTGCCCAGGGGTGGTGAGTGTTGCATGGGCCTAGTCTTTCTGTGGGGTGTCTTCTTGAATTTAAACATAATTGAGGCCATGGATGGGCTGGGATTGTGCTTATTTTATTGTTTTTTGTCGTTTTTGGGGGGCTGCTGGTGTGGCCTTTTGCTTGCCCAGGGGTGGTGGTGGTGCATGGACTGAGTGTGCCTGTGGTGTTGTCTCACTCTCTTTGATGTAAACATCATGGATGGCATTGGATTGTGGTGATTTCTGGCTGTTTTTCTGTTTTTTGGGAGTGTACTGTTGATGTGGTCTGGCCATGTGGGTGGTGGTGGTGGCCATCTTGAGTGCTGGCTGGTACAGGCAACATGTGCTTGGGGTGTAAGGGGGCCATTTTGAGGAGAGGCAGTGTCTGAGGCCTGCACTTATTTTGCCTACTTTTCATCCCTTATGCCCAGGGGTAGTGAGTGTTGCATGGGCCTAGTGTTTCTGAGGGGTGTCTTCTTGAATTTAAACACCATTGAGGCCATGGATGGGCTGGGATTGTGCAGATTTTATTGTTTTTTGTCGTTTTTTTGGGCCTGCTGGTGTGGCCCTTTGCCCAGGGGTGGTGAGTGTTGCATGGGCCTAGTCTTTCTGTGGGGTGTCTTCTTGAATTTAAACACCATTGAGGCCATGGATGGGCTGGGATTGTGCAGATTTTATTGGTTTTTGTCGTTTTTTTGGGCCTGCTGGTGTGGCCCTTTGCCCAGGGGTGGTGAGTGTTGCATGGGCCTAGTCTTTCTGTGGGGTGTCTTCTTGAATTTAAACATAATTGAGGCCATGGATGGGCTGGGATTGTGCTTATTTTATTGTTTTTTGTCGTTTTTGGGGGGCTGCTGGTGTGGCCTTTTGCTTGCCCAGGGGTGGTGGTGGTGGTGCATGGACTGAGTGTGCCTGTGGTGTTGTCTCACTCTTTTTGATGTAAACATCATGGATGGCATTGGATTGTGGTGATTTCTGGCAGTTTTTCTGTTTTTTGGGGGTGTACTGTTGATGTGGACTGGCCATGTGGGTGGTGGTGGTGGCCATCTTGAGTGCTGGCTGGTACAGGCAACATGTGCTTGGGGTGTAAGGGGGCCATTTTGAGGAGAGGCAGTGTCTGAGGCCTGCACTTATTTTGCCTACTTTTCATCCCTTATGCCCAGGGGTAGTGAGTGTTGCATGGGCCTAGTGTTTCTGAGGGGTGTCTTCTTGAATTTAAACACCATTGAGGCCATGGATGGGCTGGGATTGTGCAGATTTTATTGTTTTTTGTCGTTTTTTTGGGCCTGCTGGTGTGGCCCTTTGCCCAGGGGTGGTGAGTGTTGCATGGGCCTAGTCTTTCTGTGGGGTGTCTTCTTGAATTTAAACACCATTGAGGCCATGGATGGGCTGGGATTGTGCAGATTTTATTGGTTTTTGTCGTTTTTTTGGGCCTGCTGGTGTGGCCCTTTGCCCAGGGGTGGTGAGTGTTGCATGGGCCTAGTCTTTCTGTGGGGTGTCTTCTTGAATTTAAACACCATTGAGGCCATGGATGGGCTGGGATTGTGCAGATTTTATTGTTTTTTGTCGTTTTTGGGGGGCTGCTGGTGTGGCCTTTTGCTTGCCCAGGGGTGGTGGTGGTGCATGGACTGAGTGTGCCTGTGGTGTTGTCTCACTCTTTTTGATGTAAACATCATGGATGGCATTGGATTGTGGTGATTTCTGGCAGTTTTTCTGTTTTTTGGGGGTGTACTGTTGATGTGGACTGGCCATGTGGGTGGTGGTGGTGGCCATCTTGAGTGCTGGCTGGTACAGGCAACATGTGCTTGGGGTGTAAGGGGGCCATTTTGAGGAGAGGCAGTGTCTGAGGCCTGCACTTATTTTGCCTACTTTTCATCCCTTATGCCCAGGGGTAGTGAGTGTTGCATGGGCCTAGTGTTTCTGAGGGGTGTCTTCTTGAATTTAAACACCATTGAGGCCATGGATGGGCTGGGATTGTGCAGATTTTATTGTTTTTTGTCGTTTTTTTGGGCCTGCTGGTGTGGCCCTTTGCCCAGGGGTGGTGAGTGTTGCATGGGCCTAGTCTTTCTGTGGGGTGTCTTCTTGAATTTAAACACCATTGAGGCCATGGATGGGCTGGGATTGTGCAGATTTTATTGTTTTTTGTCGTTTTTTTGGGCCTGCTGGTGTGGCCCTTTGCCCAGGGGTGGTGAGTGTTGCATGGGCCTAGTCTTTCTGTGGGGTGTCTTCTTGAATTTAAACATAATTGAGGCCATGGATGGGCTGGGATTGTGCTTATTTTATTGTTTTTTGTCGTTTTTGGGGGGCTGCTGGTGTGGCCTTTTGCTTGCCCAGGGGTGGTGGTGGTGCATGGACTGAGTGTGCCTGTGGTGTTGTCTCACTCTCTTTGATGTAAACATCATGGATGGCATTGGATTGTGGTGATTTCTGGCAGTTTTTCTGTTTTTTGGGGGTGTACTGTTGATGTGGACTGGCCATGTGGGTGGTGGTGGTGGCCATCTTGAGTGCTGGCTGGTACAGGCAACATGTGCTTGGGGTGTAAGGGGGCCATTTTGAGGAGAGGCAGTGTCTGAGGCCTGCACTTATTTTGCCTACTTTTCATCCCTTATGCCCAGGGGTAGTGAGTGTTGCATACTTGCATGTCCCTAGTCTTTCTGTGGGGTGTCTTCAATGTAAACATCATGGATGGCATGGGATTGTGCTCATTTTTCTGTGTTTTGTCGATTTTTTGGGGTGTATAACTGAACTGATGTTCCTCTGTCTTCCATTGCTTTTAGGTGCACAAGAAGACTCAATAGAACCACCAGTGCCAGGAAGAAGTCCTGCAGCGGTGTGTGCAGCATAACGTCACGCGACGTCACGTCTGGACACAGAACCCTCTGCAACTCGTGCAACTGCTGCCTGCTGACCTGCTCTGAAGAAGATGGCCCCAAAAAAAGTAACCCGTAGCTCCTCTAGCAAGAAAGGTGCCAGTAAGGAGCAGAAGAAGCAAGTTACCAAGGACACTGGTGTGCCGCCCGCCCCTTTTTTTGTGAGTAAAAAAAAAAGTATGCCTGCAGCAGCTGCAGCGGGATCTGCTGGGGACCAAGCTGGCAGCAGCACCCCCGCTCCATTGGGCTCAGTGCCACCACCACCACCACGCCAACTTAAGTCCAAGCCCTTGAGTGCTGCAGAGGCAGCCAGTATACTTCTTCAATCACCATCGACCAGTGATGTTGGCTCATCGCAAGAAAGCAGCAGCAATGTCCCTCAATCAACACAGGTTGTTGTAGCTCATCTGACGAGTGTTGAACAACCACAGCGGCAACAACAATCACATGTGCAAGTACAAGCCCAAGTACATGTGGAAGGAGAGGCAGCGCAAGGAGATGCGCATGCAGAGGTGCATGGAGGGTCACAACAAGTGCCCACAATAGTTGTTCCTCCCGAAGTAGGGGCACATCAGGAAATCGACAATCAAGGCGAGGTATCATTTGAGGAAGCCACTCCTCCTGATGATCCTTCATTGTCTTCCACAACCCTAGCAAGGAAGAGATCAAGGGTGGTGTCTACATCCTCTTCAAGCACACCTCCTTCTGATGATACGGATCAAACTTGGGAACCAGCACCACAGCCGTCTGAGAGTGAGGCACACCATGATCCAACAAAGGTACTTAAGCGTAAAAGGAAGCTCGTCCAAAGTCTCAGACTTATGGAGTGTGATGAGGCTCAACAAGAAGTGGCGGATACTGCTGCTGATGAAGACTCTGCCAACGACGACCCAGTCATCATAAAGGTCACTGCAGCCCCAGCGGGCATGCAGCAAACAGACATTTTGACCCTAGCCCGAAGAGCTGCTGCGCGTGATGATGATGATGATGATGTTGTCGATGAGGAGGCAGTGGAAACACCACAATCATTGGAGTTAAGTAGTACACCAACTCGTCCCGCTTCCATATTTCTTTCTGGCAAGAAGAGACCTGCGTCAACCTCGACCTTAATTAGTGGCGGTGAAAGTGGAAAACGTACAAAAGTTGGCCAATCCAGATCCTCCACTTCATCTGGCATTAGCTTCATGACCACCACCACCACCAGTATCGCCGCCTCCTCCAGGTCCCACAGACACTTCAAGTCCCCAGTTTGGGACTTCTTTACTGTTTGTCCCAAAAATCCAAGGTTTGCCATTTGTACCCTTTGTAAGCTTGCAGTTAGTCGTGGTAAGCCAGGTAGCAACTATGGTACCGGCGGCCAGAGTGGTCATCTTGACAGAAAGCACGGTGTCCAATGGTTTGCGCACCTAGCTGCGATCAAGAAAGGCCAAAATCAAGGAAACGTTGATGTTTCATCTGATGTTGACGAGCAGGAAGAAGACGTGTCAAACACTTCCCTTACACCCAGTACCCCTCTCAGCAGCACACCCAATGTGAGGCACACTAAGAGTGTTGGAGCGAGTGAGACACCAACGCACAAAAGTTCACCAGCGAGCAAAATTGGGTCAACGAAGTCATTATCAGCCCGTAAATGCTTGGTCCAGGGCAACATTAGAACAATGCTTACTTCAGAGGTGCCATATGAACGCAACCACCCACTGACGCGTCTGTATAACACTAAGCTGGCTAAAATGCTAGCTGTGGACCTTCTACCTTTTTCTTTTGTAGAAGCGGTAGGTTTTCTTGAATTAGTTGCAACGCTCTGCCCTAAATGGAAGGTTCCGAGCCGGTTCTATTTTGCCAGAGTTGCGGTTCCAGCACTACATGAAGATGTGCTGCAGGCGATTGGGGCAGCTTTGCAGAAGAGTGCTGTTCACACAATACATCTGACAACAGACATGTGGACCAGTGGCCCAGGCGATGATTACATGTGCATCACTGCACACTGGGTCTCTTTTTCAGGTGTTATAGCAAAGCTAAACGCAGGTGTTGACCCGGACCAAGTTTTCAAAGCTGCTCGGAAACATGCAACACTAGCCATGTTTGCCTTGGAGAAAAGTCACACAGCAGAAAACCTTTTGGAAGAGTTTGACAAAAAGGTGTTGTCAATGCTATCCCCCCTAAAACGCAAGATTGGTTATGTTTCCACGGATAATGGCGCCAATGTAGTTAAGGCCATGTCACAGGGTCACCATGTTAGAGTGCCGTGTTTGGCGCACTGTATCAACCTGGTAGTTCAAAAATTCTTGAGTGATAAAGAGAGTCCAGCGTTCGAGGTAATGGCCACCTGCCGCAAAATGTGCAACCATTTCAGCCATTCTTTTAAGGCCCGGAAGCATCTGCGGAGACTGCTACTTCAACGTGGAATGCCAGTGAAAGCACTCATCCAGGAGGTGGCAACACGTTGGAACTCAACCTTCTACATGCTTGAGCGTCTGCATGAGCAGTATACGGTACTCGATCACTATTTCTTGACAGAGGCTACATCTCAGAAGGAGGACCTGCGGATGAGTAAGGCGCAATGGGCCATAGTTAAAAGCCTGACAGACATGCTTCGTCCTTTTGAGTTCTTCACGCGTGCAGTCAGCCAGGAGGACTGTAATTTGGGAAAAGCTATCCCATTGTTGTGCATACTGGAGCACCAACTGATGGCGGTTTCTTCTGAGTTTGAAAAAGATGAAAAAAAAAAAAACCATTTCATTTTGTCTGAGAAATTATTACATCGCCTACGTGGTGATGAACGTCTTAAAAACATCAACTCAGATCAGCATTACATTTGTGCTACTATTCTGGATCCACGCTACAAAAAGGCGCTGGCAGACAACGCATTCTTTCCTTTCGCTGATGCAGATGTTCAAAAGTACAAACATTGGTTAGCCTGGTCAGCCAAGAGGTTTGAAAAAGAACGGCAGGTTATTGAAGGAGAAGCCAGTACATCAGCATCAGCATCAGCAGGCCATCCGCAGTCACAAGAATCCACTTCTGCACCTGTGGCTGGGGCACAAGTGACCTCTCAGCCGTTAAAGACACCGGCAACTGGATCATCTGCACCACACACAATGACAACACTAACAGTGGCTGGGGAGGAGGATTGGCTAAGTTTGATGGGGTATGGTTCTCTAAAAAATGTCACAGGCACAGCAAAAAGTAAGCAAAGTGGAGGAACAGTTGATGACCTTGAGTCGATGGTGCAGGACTATCTGAATGACTCAACAGTGGTCTTTCTTAATGAGGAGCCATTGCAGTATTGGCATGGCAAAAAACAATTGTGGCCACAGCTCTACAACCTGGCTATAAACTATTTGTCTTGCCCACTCGCAAGTGTGTCTTCTGAACGTGTTTTCAGTGCTGCTGGTGGCATTGTAACTGCCAAACGGAGCCGCCTATCGCCCAAAAATGTGGAGCGGCTGACAATGATCAAGATGAATCAGCACCTCATACCACCAGATTACAAAGTGCGAGAAAGCACGCCACATGAAGACGATGAGGACAGCAACGTAGATGAGGGGATTTTTTCTCTGTTCGGTGCCACTGACCTCATCCAGCCTGAATTCGCAGAGTATGATGACGAAATCTTGTTCTTATTCCCTGACACCGAGCCCTGAAAATGAGACAATCAATCAAGAACTTTCTTTTTCGTCCTTATTCACTTTTATTCCTGTGTGCTTTGTGTCTCTCTTTCTTTGTTTTGCACAGTTAATTTAATTCAAACTTTAATCACCTAATCCCAAAAACAAGACCATCATCAGAACTGTCTTCACTTGTTTGCTTATTGATTTGAAGGTGCCGCAGTCTACATTCCTCAGGTTCACAAGTTCTGAAGAACATGCTCCTCTATCCTCCTCCTCCAGACTGCGATTTCCCTCCAAGCAGAGTGCTGGATTACGCACAATGAAGAAAGACTCAGCACTTGTGGGGGTGTTGTACTTCTTTGCGGGTGAGTTGACGGTTTTGGGCCCATTGCTGTGAAGCTCTAATAATGGACAAAAGTGTTTTGGACCAAATATGAGGTGGAAATTTCTTGCCGTTTTTGCTGACTTGCTTGCCTTTGAGGTGCTCTTTGGCGGGGTTCCGGGGGTTTGTGTGTAATTTTTGGTGTCTGTCGAAGCACTGCTGCGACAGTCTAATCTTGATTGCATTTGCTTTTCAGGAAATCCGTGGTGGAAAACAGGAGTTATGATGATTGATGATGACCTAGCTGCACAGCGCGTTACTTTGGACCGAAGGCCGAGAGATATTGTAAGTATGAGATTTAGCTTTTTCGCTGTTTGGGGGTGTTGTCGGGTGTTTTTTTGCGGGTGGGTTGGCGCCGGCGGGTCTTGCCTGGGGCATTCCTGGGAAGGTCTAATACCGGATACAAGTGTTTTGGACAAAATCCATAAGGAACAGCCTTTTTTTTGCCATTTCTTCAGACATCTTGCTCAATGTAGCGTTTTGGGGGGCTTCCTGCTGTTCGTGGGTGGGTTGCGGCCGGGGTCTCTGTCGAAGCACTGCTGCGACAGTCTAATCTTGATTGCATTTGCTTTTCAGGAAATCCGTGGTGGAAAACAGGAGTTATGATGATTGATGATGATGACGACCTAGCTGCACAGCGCCGCGTTTGGACCGAAGGCCGAGAGACATTGTAAGTATGAGATTTAGCTTTTTCGCTGTTTGGTGGTGTTGTGTCGCGTGTTTTTTTGCGGGTGGGTTGGCGGGTCTTGCCTGGGGCATTCCTGGGAAGGTCTAATACCGGCTAGAAGTTTGTTGGACAAAATCCATAAGGAAACACCAGTTTTTGCACTTTTTGTAAGTTAGGGTTCGTTAGGGTTAGCCCTAGCAGCAGGATTGCATGTGTTTAGGGGGGTTCTATTGCAACGCGGTTCTGTTGTTGTAGAGCACTGTTGGAGCGATGCTGGCTATGGATACTTTTGCTTGCAGGCAAGTGGTTTGAATACAATCCACGGTCTGTATTTGGGTCTACTGTTACTTTCAAAGTACGTTTTGTAACCATTTTTCTGCTAGGCATCGTTTTTGGAGATATGATTGGGTTCTTCTACATTTTTGCGACTGGCTTTAGTAAGGGTCTTGGTGGGAGCATTGCTGGGAAGGTCAAATTTTGTTCTAAAACACAGTAGTACACCCACCTTGAGGGGAAAGATCCGCTATAATATTTTGGCCATACTTATTGATCCTTAAAAAGGTGACTCAGACAGAGCACGCAATTTCAAAAATATTGTACTGTCTATTAGGGAAATCAAAGTGTCACTTTTTGAACCACACAGCGTACATACCTTTTATTTATTTATCAGTGGTATTGTAATAGCACTTCCTGTTTTCCGTTCAATAATTACAGGCCGGGTTTCAGTCAACATCCGCCAGGCAGGCAGTGGACAGGGTGTCTCTTCTGTCAGTGGTCACCACCACATTGATGGACGAAGCGTCAGCTGGAATGGAGGAGTGCCGCCAATAAGAGGAATTGTTTGCTGCATGCAACTTACTTACCAATTTCAACAGGACAACTCCAACAACATACGCAATACAGATACAGTATCCATTGTTGTCTTTTATTCTATGAGTGTGACTGCATGTGCTTACCTTTACTTTGTAACCAAAGATTGTCTGTAAACTCTGTATCTTCAATTATTGTTTGTCCATGCTCTGCTTTTTTTTTCTTCTCTCAACAAAACCTACCCAAAAAGAAACCCCCATTCCCATCCATTTTACAAACCCTAACCCTCTTCCCCCGGGCTGTGTTGTTTTGCTTGATGTCTGACTAAAATGACATCAATAATTCCACACACTTGCTGGGGAGGATAAGGTGATAGCAGCAACAGGCTGGTGAAGGAATACGAGGATATCTTCTAGACTTACTCAGCTTCAGTACTATATCTTCTAGTAGTAGTAGCCAATGTCAAATAAATTCAACGCAAGTACTAGTTATACTTGCAATACTTTACCATTTGTTAGGCTACATTATGGCACTGTTCTAGTGTACTGTCACCTGCTATTTTCTCGATCGTACCGTAACCGTTGTAATGCTACAGTAAGGAGTACAAACAAGGTTTCGTTTTCTTTTTTTCCATAGGCATGCAACTGCCACTGTGTCACACCACTAGTAACACCGCAATGAGGAAATGTCACCCGCCCATGAATGACAACGTTAATCCCCATTTCACCTGGAGCCAGCCCTGGGCCTAGCCCTAATTTCTAACACAAATTACAGGTAAGATAAGCGTTTGGTGGGAGGTAGTATAATGGAGTATTATTTCGGAGTAGACAAGAGATTGACGGTTGTACTACTAAAGTCCTACGACTGTTCAGGAAAACAAAGTTACTGTTACACCCCCGCCCCCCACCCACCAGACTGAAAAGCAGTAAAAAACAGGTATGGTCAGATAAAGTAGTTGAAAAATATATTTATTTATCCCTAACAAAATAATCTCCCTCACCCACCCTAACCCCAACGATTGTCTCTGAAACGTCCCAAAACGATCCCAACTCCCAAATCCCACCCCCCAAAAGTCTATAAAAAAAGGGCAAGGGACACTCCACTACTGGAGGGTGCTGGTGCTGGTGCATGATGCGGCATGGGCATCATACTCCTTGCGGAGGGTGGCAAGCTCGGAGCGGAGGCCCTTAACCAAGGTCTTATACCTCAGGACCTCCTGCTCCAGGTTGGACATGCGGACTCGTAGGCGGCGTTGGCGTTCCTTGCAGCTCCTGTGGGGGGCAGCTGGTATTTCGGGTGCTTGGCGGTGGCGGTCGGCTTTCTTAGCCCGGCTCGGTCCCGCTGGTTTAGTCACGGAGGAGGATGCAGTGGTCACAGTCGAAGATGTTGCCCCGCTCGACTGCGTGTCCTCCTCCTCCTCCAGGGCCACCAGCCGCCGATACTCGGCGACTGTGGCCTCCAGCCTCCGTTGCCGGGCCAATCTAGCCTGCTCCCTCCTTGCTGGTGATTTGGAAGGAGCAACTATATGAAGAAAGAAAGACATAGTCTGTAACCAATGCTCCTTATTAATAACACAAAGTGATTGAGCCGAAAGTTGGGTCACAGAGTACAAGTAGCAAATTGAAAGCACAGTACATAACTATTGAGGACAGTATCTATGTAACCTCCCACTTCTGCATCCTTGCTCTAACAGTAGTGGTAGTTTAATAGAACTAATTCTACGACCACTATGGACTTCCATTACAGTCGACTATGACAGTACACCAGTCTTATTCTTCTTCTTCTCTCTTGTTTAGGGAAATGGGTACGTTATCTTATGCAAGCCGGCAGAATGACATGGACACAGCACAGTGAAGTTGCACCCGAGAAAAAAAGTTGCACACCATGATGATGGAGACAGACTTGCGTTACTGTACCGGTCCAGTACATGCAGGTGGTGAAGCTATTACTTTTCTATTACGGGTGGCACTGAGAATACTCTGTTACAAGGGCTACTGCTTAATTAATTTACCTTTCACCCTACAGTGCAAATGAGTACTAGAAAAGGAAACTGAAGAAGCTAACTAATTTGATTATCTATCACTTCACATGGGACGTATTTAATGACAGATGAGATGACTTTAGGTGCTTTGCTTAATATTGAGTGAACACAGTGATACACCCACACATGAATGACGTACTACAAGTAAACTAAAGTTATTAAGAGAGGTACGGAGTGTCCACCGTAATAACCAGATATATGCTGTGAATGCAAACGCAATACAAAGTACTGCTACTATTCATGGTAGTATTGGACACATTTACAATTTCTTTTCCTTGCCTTCCCTGCACTGGGACGGACGTGCGGGTGCGGTGGTACATGCTCTTCAAGGTAACACTTACTTCACCTGGCGACCATCTACTCTCTCTAGATACACATTTGCTATGTAAGAGTCAGAGAATACCATGCTCCAGGGATCCATTCATTCAAAGTATACGCACACATACAGTTTTTGTTTCACCCACCCAGGCTGCTGTCCTTCCACCCATCCTTGCTTCATCATTGACCCAGCCATGCACCATACCATATTCTTTCCTTCCCAGCCACCTCTGGGTCCAAGCAAACACATATCGTTCTTCTTTGCCAGCCATCATACAAGTTCGCGTCCCACTTACTTACACCCTTCTTTCGCTTTTCGTTCATCCCATCCATCACGTTCGTCTAAGAACTTATTGGGATTCTTCTCACCAAAAACTTCACAGCTAAGTCGAAGTACATTTCGAGGAGGCTACTACCTGGTTGATTTGTAATTGTAATACACCCGTGCAGAAAGCACACTATGCAGTCTTCAATCTCAATAAGTAAGGAATATATAGCTTACCTGTTTCCGCCACCACCGTTTGATCCCCCACAGGAACGGCCACCAGCTCTTCTACCGCCGCATCCTCCCCAGAGGCCTCCGAGTCCAAGTCCAACACAGCCACCTCCGCGCTGGCCCCGTCACCAGATGTTACACCTACAAAGTACATTTAAGAAAGTTAGAATACACCACTCACTACTATATAATATTTGGTCTAGGAGAAATGTTAAAAAAACAGAATACAATGTAATAATTTGTGACTGTCTACTCCATAGTAAAAATGTCCCATTTTCCAGGGAAGGCTGTTGTCTTGCTGCACTTTTATGCACAACTGATGAACGCTTGCATTTGATTTTTAACACGCACCACTTTTTCTCCTAACAGACAGAAGCTTGACTCCTGAGTCCTAAGAACACGACCAGGATCAAGTTCAAAGTAGGTGAGAGTTCGGCTCGACCACAAGAAATGTGTCCAATTAATCGTCAGCACTAACCACTTTTCCGTTTACAGTTAAATAGTTTTATGACAAAGTAGATTTTAATAAATGTGTTTACTTTTAATAAAGCTTTTACACTTAAATAGACTCTGTGGTTTTTGTTCCTCTAGACTAGAGTGGATGAGCTAAAGGTTTTGGAATTTTTGCAAGCATGAGTGCCTCTGACACTTCTTGACTGTGCTGTGACTCCGTACTACTCTCTTGTCCTGCGTACGATAATCTAGAGATCATTGGGGATCTATAATCGGTGACTTCGGGAGCTGAATGACTCTGCCACACTATCTAGTCAGTAAGGAGACAGTGCATAGAGGTATTGCTGAATATAATGGGAGTCCAATGGAATTGCCAAATGTCCAATCTTAGTTAGCTACACAGACAGACTAATAAGAATAGTCTAGTAATACCACAGGGAGTCATATTCGAGGCAGGATAAGAATTTATATCCAGTCTACAAGAAGATCAAAGACGATTTAGAAAAAATCGAATGAGGAACGCTAGGAAAAAATAGGTACTGTTTAGTAAAATGTAAACTTACTGGGGCCAGCAAAGGAGCCCTCGCCTGCCCGATCCTTGCCTGCATCCTCAGCACCCTCCTCCTGTGTCCTCTTGCCCTTGGGGGGAGCTGATGTACAACATGAAAGAAAGAAAAACCATAAAACATGGATGAGATTTTTCAACCAAATCAAACATTTCAAAAGAACAATAACAACATATTTTGGAAAAATAGCAAATAGATAGACAACTATTCCACGGGATCTATCTCATGTGGTATACTACGTTATTCGTATTGCCTGATTTGCGGAACGTTGACTTAGAAAGTTCCTATGTAACTCAATAAACAGACTACTAAAGAGGTTTGCCTAGGCCTGGCACTGCAGGCAGTAGTGCGCAACACGTGACAGACAAAGTCCATCCTGCTTGCAGATCAGTGAATACTCAAACTATCAATCCACCCGCCACCACCGCCACTATTTCTTCTGATAGCCATGTGACTGTCTAAAGGAAGGACACTGGACTTCAGTCTGTTGGGGCTGATTTATAAGTCCCTTGCGGAAGTTGCGGCTGATTTTCCTCCATTGTTGCGTGCCTTTTCTGACGCAGCGGCAGAACAAAAGACTCGCCATGGTGTTGGTGCGGCGTATATATTAAAAAAAAAAACACATATGGGCATATGGGCGATGCATCACGTTGTAAAGCCCTGCGCCATCAGGGGGCGTTCCGGCGCAAGGGAGGGCGTACCTGCGCAGGAACGAATCCTAAAAGTGGCTGAGGGAAATCTACAAGATGTCAATCAGTCATTTTTATGACAATGATGCATGACTCAAACCCTGCGCGCTTGAAGCCGACGTACGGCTTGATGCAGCATTGGGGAGATAGGGTACCCCAGAGCATTGCTGGAGCTGCGCCATCGTTGGCACGCAACTCCAGCAATGCGCTGCCTTTACGGCACAGATGCGTAAGGCTTCTGTGACGTTTTGGGCCAATGGGTGGTGGTGGCATGGCACACAATTACTGCCGCATCCCTGCTACTTTGCAGGGATGCGCCGGTTATTGAAAATATGACCCTTACTGTCTAGCATTACGCAGTTCTTTTCTTTACAGTACACTGATACATAATTTCTCAGGCCAATGAAATGCTTCTGAACACAACATACAAAACAAAGAAGCATAGTAGCAAGCAAGGCTACTGAGAAGGAGAGCAGTGCACCTGAAAATGAAATGCATAGAAGATTTTGAAATATAATTTACCTCAATGTAATCGGCAGCATTATTGCTCTTGGTAAAGAACAAAGATTTGCAAATAACAGAGCAGGATAAAACAGAGTAGTAAATGTACTACTACTACTACTCACCAAGCCCGGGGACCTCTACGCCGAGCGCGTCCAGCAAGTCCCGCTCCCGGTCCATGACATCGGTCCAGCGGTGGGTGGCCTGGTTATATGTGCGCCGGACCCCAGAGATCTTGTACATGGCCCGGCACACCTTCTCCCACCGCTGGCGGCGCTCCCGGATGCCATAGCCGGTCGCGATCTTGCCGCCTCCCAGGATCGTCTTGGGGAGGCGGCGCTGGACATGGAAGATCAGTGCCGCCACTTCCTCCGCGCTGAAGATCTCCCTCGGGACCACTTGCTCCCCCCTTAAACGCCCGCACGGGAGCCGGGCACGGGGTGCGGGACCCTTCCCCTTCTCAGGGTGCTTCCCGGCTCCCTTTACCATGGTCTGGGCAGAAATAAACTTAAATGATAAAGAAGAAATAGAATAGTGAAGAAGAAAAGAAAAGAGTTTAAAAAAGTAGTTTAAAAGTAAATAAAAGCTGCAGAAAACACAAAAATATAGAGCTAGAAAAATAGAGGGTTAGATAATAAGTAAAATTAGATCAAAAAAACTTCAAACAAGCAAAGGATGGCAGAGATTGAGAGAGGATAGAGAAAGCATGCCCAGAACCATAGCAATGAATGAGAAACAAGATGGCCGCGCCCGTTCACGACCGCGTGGGTAAGTTCGCGCGAGATTTTCCTTGCGAGTACGCGCGAACTTGTACTCGCGAGCAGCACACTTTGCGAGATTACACATAGCGGGCGGAAACGGAATTACGTCACGCCAACAAGATGGCCGCGCCCGTGTACGACCGATAGGGTAACTTGGCAAACGAATAGCTAGAAGCGCCTCGCGAACACGCGCAAGATCACGCGAATATACACGTCGCAACAAAAACAATTTTGTATTCGCACGTATTCGCGGCTTCCGAAATCGATCTTGCACGGATTCGCGCCCCAAATAACGCGCGAAATTGCAAAAAAAACGATTTTAGCTAAAATGAAAGCAATGAGCAGGTGCAAAAGTTCAAACTTAACATTAGTAACATTCAAGGTAGTGCTTCCTGATGGGCCCCTCCAGAGTTTGCAACAATTCTATGACCCTGCTATGACCCAAACAGCAGGCTCATAGAATAGCACCATAAAGGTCCTGTAAAAAAAAAATTTCACTGCAACAAAAAGCAAATTACAGATAAGGAAGGAAGCAGGTGCCAGCCAGACTGGAACTTTCAAAATTACTGACACATTAATGAAACACAAATTAATTGATGGCAGTTGAAGAAGGGCAGGTGTGCTAGCTTTTTTCAACCACCATAATCTACAGTAATAAATAAACCTAATAGGTGCCTGTGAGGATGTACTAGAGGGTGGCATGGGTGTCCCAGAGGGTGGCAGTGGTGAAACAGAGGGTGCTGTGAACCTGTGATGATAAACCAGACGTAGAAACAACATAGTCGCGGCCGTTGCAAGCCGAAAAGTAAGTTCGCAATTGCGAACTTGTCCCAAAATCGGCGCGAACACGCGCCAACACAAAAAACGGAAAAATCCGCAAATCCGCTAGAGTTCGCGGATCTTCGCGGATTGCGAATCCGTAAATACGCAAGTTCGCGGATTGCCAATCCGCAAAATCCGCCCATCAGATGATCCTAGATGGCTTGATCTTTTAAAAGAGTATGATATAGCAGGCTTACAAGAGTCATTGGAGAGGAAAAACAAATTTTGGTTGGATAGGTCTAAGTCCTATAGTGAACCTGCATGGCCCTTTCAAGCAGGTAGGGCAAAGGGGGGTTCTCCTGACATTAATTTCAATCAAACTGCTGGCTACACACGGTATTGTGGACTCTGGTTCTTGTAACTGTCTAGCGATGGAAATTACTCCTAGCAACACAACAAAATTACTGATTGTTAATTTTTATAATTCTTTTGATAGTAATTGTATAAATGATCATGTATTTGAAATGCTTTTTAGAGGATTATAGAGTGGAGCAACCCACTTTTTATTCAATTATAATCTTGAGTGATTTTAATACTCATTTATGTACTATGAACTGTCATGTTACAGACATTTTAGGACCAGTAGCTAGTGAGGCGAGGATCCCCACGTATATGTCTTGATCCAACAAGACTGGATGCTGAGTTACTCCTTGAGTTTGAAAAACTTTGTATCCAGGCAGTGAAAGGCCTTACCCTGCCCAGTAGAAGATGTAAGGAAAAAATTGAGAGAAGGTTTGACAGCAAATGTTCTGAAGCACATCGGAAGCTTTTTGCTGCTTTGAAACAGGTTCCACAAGAAAAAACTTCCATAGCTACGCTAAGAAAGTCACACAAATGTCCTCTGAAATCCCGCAAAAATGAAATTAAAGAGGAGGCATGGAATGACCTACTTGCAGTGGAGGTCCTTAAGAATAGTGCCAGATTTTGAGCAATAGTAAATAAACCTTTCTTTTCTGGTACTAATAATTCTCCTCTGGAAGGCAATATCACAGAAGATCAATGGTTCTCTCATTTTAACCTTATATATGAGGTCCCGGTAAAGCTTGGATTACCCACACCCTAGATCAAGAAACAGGCTCTTCTGTTTTGTTTTTTAATGAAATAGAAGTAGAGCTAGCAATTATGCAAATGACTAGCAATAAGGCCCCAGGCCTGGTTGGTATCCCGGCTGATTTGTACAAACAGAATCTAAAAAGTTTAACTAAAGCTTTTAACGTGGCTAGCCAGCAGGGATTTCCAAGGTCTTGGTTGGGACCAGGACCTTGGACCTCTACTATTATTACGATTTTTAAAAAAAGGCCAGAGAGGATACACATGCTGAATGGCTGGTTGACAGCGGTGTACTTTCAAATCTCCAATATGGATTTAGAAAAGGAAGGACCACCCAAGACCAGTGTTTAAATCTGCACTTATTAGCTGGGAAATATAGTGACCAAGGTTGGGACATTACAGTTGCCCTTTATGTACCTGTCCTCTGCATTTGATTTAGTTAATAGATCGAAACTATGGGCCTTTTTGATTGCTATGGGATGGGATCACTGCATAGTCAATTTCCTGGCTGACCTACATAGAGATCTGAGAGTTGACCAAGAAGGCAAATGCACAAAGCACTTTAGTATTGGTAGAGGCATCAGACAGGGTTGCATCTTAGCTCCCCTGCTCTCCACTTTATATATAAACAATTTGGGCACCTCTATGTGTTCTGCTAGCCAAGATATACCCGGCGTAGGGGACCGGGATATCCCTGCCCTCCTATACGCGGATGACGCAGCATTGTTGGCTCACACTGCAGTAGGACTCCAGAGGTTTTTGGATTCTTTTGGGGTCTTTCTGTGATCTCTGTATTTAATTGTTAATATAGCCAAATCACATACGATGATCATGGGCAAGAGATCAAAAAAGTTTAAAACCTTTTATTATGAAGGTTCAAACCTCTCTAGGTTGACCTCCTTTATTTATCTGGGGGTATTGCTCCCATGAGAGGGGTTCATGGGTACCTCAACAGAAAGCAAAAACACACGCCATGGCAAGATCTATAGCAGCCATCCATGGTTTTGCACAGTGACTTGGGGCCAAGCCAACTGAAGCAATGCTTAATATCTACAGATCCAAATGTATTGCTATTGCGAAGTACGGGTCTGCAATTTGGGGGCTATAAGCCAGTAGAGGGTTTACAAATAGTTGAAAATAAGTTCTTAAGGAACCTGATGTCGGTCCCTCAATTCACCCCCACATATATTATACATCAAGAATTAGGCAATGGCTATGTTTCTGACTAGATAGGTCTGGCCCTAGTTGTTTGCTGGTTAACAATCTGGACTAATCCAGATCTGGTGTTCAACCAATAGATTGCCAGGGATTTTTTTAAAATGAGGGCGCCCTGAATTCTTTGAATCTCCAGAAAAGATCAGGAAAGAGGACCTGGCGTGGGTTAAAAACACTTTAAATATGATATTTTTAAAGAGAGAGGTAAGTGATATAACAAAACCCACGGTGAGAGCATACCTCTTGCTAAACTCTTCCCCACAGGTAGAACCCTATTTGAAAATTGTCGCTAAGCCCTTCAATCGCTATTTTTAATCAGATTTCGTTTTAACCTCATTCACAATCTGCTAGCAGATCCGGGCCAGGACACTATGCACTTTACAATGTTTTGTTATTATTTTAGCGATATGCATAAAACGTTTTAACACCTATTTTAAAGGGAAAGGGTTTTATGCAGGTTAAACCTGCAGCTGCTGAATGACTCCTGGGAGATTTCTAATATCGCAAGTTTTTTAGTGGCCGCTGTGAGGCAAAGGAAAAACGACATTTAGGGGCCGATTCCGATTCGGGAAAAACCGCTCCGAATAGCCGTTCGGAGCGTTTTTCCTGTACGAATCGTATCCTGCAACGTCACGCGTACGTACGTCGAAGTACGATTTGTACCAGGAGCCGTACTCCGTACGAGTCGTACAGAGACCGTAACACTCTAATCTCCATACGATTCTCCCTCGGAACCTGCTGTACACAACATCTGTACGGTTCGCGGCTGGTTTTTACGACCCAGCAAGTATGATACGTGTCGGGTATGCACCGTACGACCCTTTTTCACCGGGAGCTGAAAACAGCCGTAAAAACAGAGTTCGCGCTGAAACAGGTACG
This sequence comes from Lissotriton helveticus, assembly GCF_964261635.1. Taxonomy (NCBI): domain Eukaryota; kingdom Metazoa; phylum Chordata; class Amphibia; order Caudata; family Salamandridae; genus Lissotriton; species Lissotriton helveticus. Next base: position 1,063,959,417 of record NC_136057.1, read on the forward strand.
GAACCCCCCCCCCGGTACGGTGCGTACCCCCCATGATCGCAGGGGTACTGTGCGTACCCTACGATCATGGGGTGTACGCACCGTACCCCATGTACGATGGGTGTACGCACCGTACCCCATGTACGATGGGTACACCCAGCGTACATGCGGTATGGTGAGTACACCCGTACATACGGACCCTACGGTGTGTATGTGTTTGTGTGCTTTTCCATACGACTCGCCCTTCCCTGACGTGGACCGTACGAATCGCGTCCTCATACCTCGGTCCAGATCATACTCGTCGGGTCGTACGGCATGTGTACGAGTCGTACGGTTCATGGTTTCAGCCTTGCAGTACGTACGGATCGCGACGATTCGGACGGATTCACGGAATACGGATCGTACTACGCGACGGACGGGTGCAATTCGAACGGAGAGGGCTCCGGATACAAATCGTACGGACAGTTTTTTTCCCGAATCGGAATCGACCCCTTGTTAAATTAACCCAGTTGCTTCTGTATGATTAAACGAGCTTTGAATGAATGTTTGCCCTTTTACCTGAGCAGTCTCGCAGTATAATATGTATTGTGGATCGTTTGCCCTCTCTTGAGATCTTACACAGAAATCTTTTAATAGACTTCCCCTTCAATGTAAATTGCTAGCAGCTTGTTTTATTTGCTTATTTATGAATTTTGGTGACAATATGTTTTATGCTGCCCACGATTATTTATGACATTTTTAATCTTATTGGTATATGCTGTACGCTGTGTACTTCTATGGTTTCTGTTAACTGAATAAAGTGGTTTTGACTGACTAACTGACTGACTGACACATTACCCTCTCACGGTACTATGACATAAAAATCCAAAACTTACTTAAGTAGTTGATGTAGTGTTAGACTCTCACAATACATTATGCCAAACTATTACATCTTAATAGCTTTTTCACCGACCAGTGATTTACCTTATAAAAGACAAACAGTATACTATGCACAAGAATAATACACTACGCATAAACGAATAATTTACAAAGCAAACTAAAAGTCTATACAACTTTCCTGGTGAGATAGATGACCCCAAACACTATTACAGCACTTACATGCTAAGCATTAAAAGCATATTTAACGTGGGGGTCCATAGACAATGTTCTCCAATAGGTGTTCGTGAAGCTAGACTTTGCAGCCTTGGAACACCACAGTCCACAGTCCTGGCAAAAAGCCAATAAAAGAGTGGCGCCAAATACCCAGTTTCATAAGGCTATACTTTAAAAGTAAATATTTGCGTGCGTACATTCAAAAAATGCAAATGTATCTATTTGTGTGCACAGCAATGATGAATCTTTAAGGTGCTGCTGTGTCATGATCAAAGGAAAGATCTATTTTGCACTCAGAAGAACTCCTAAGGAAAAACACACTGCCCCAAATGGACCACCAGAGTTCAGGTTTGGGGAAGGTGCTGTATATGAACCCTGTCATCAGAGGCCTCGAGTTTATGGAGCACATCATGACTACTGGTATCAATGCGTTCTCAAAAAATGGGCATCATTATTACTGTACGTTAATTTGCAGTTCCATAAAGGTCAGCTACGCAGTTATGGACATTCAACCCATGTACATATTGTATTTCATGTGCTATGGCTGGTGTAATGTGTTGGGCCCTAGGCCCCCATGCAGTTATAAGTAATACACAGACAAAGTGTTAGGGTATCTAGGACTGGCCCAGGCATGTGCTCCTAGTCCATTTTATTAGCAGGGCTACATGTCATGTGACACCTGTGATGAATGGCTGTGGCTGGTACACAAAACACTAGAACAGTGACCAGCCAGTCACTACACCCCTCCGAAACTTTATTAAAAATAGAGCCACAAGTCCAACCTGTGGGAGACAACAAAACTACAACAGAAAACTCCACAGAGTTTATTCATTTGCATTCAGGATAGGATGAGTGTACAATTGCAACTGTGATCACCAGTTTTAATTGGAACAGCTCTGTGGATCCTGTCCTCCCTGGACTCAATGCAGGGGAATATATATACAACGTCTACATGCACTGCATGCTGTGAGGGTGCAAATGGAGCAACAGTGAAGTCAATGGATGATACATTTTCAAACAGCATCTGTGCTCCATGAACGGCAAACCTCCTAAGACTAATGACCACCTGGTCACTGTTAATGAGTCTTCCTCAGATGTTGCATCGCTTCAAGCTGCATAATGGAGAAGCAATTTCCGACATCCTTCTCTCACCAGGATTCTCCTCTCATGCCAGGATTCCCTTCTCATGGGGGTCCCCTGAGGTCCTCTTTACCAGGCTTCAAAAGGACTGTGTGGACTTTGCCATGTTGCTCCAACGCCATGCTCTAAGCCCCTGGAGGAATTGCTACGAGTCCCATGTTCAATTTACTCGATCCACCTTGAGAGTATTTTTTCCAAGATCTGACCACTCCTGCCATCCAGACTCTGGTGTACTAGCATTGACAGGATAGTCTTTGGTGGAAAAAGCTTCCGACAAGAAATCTTTTTGCTTCCTGGGAGCTGCAGGGGAGCTGCTGCAGACGCATCTCTCGTGTCGGGATTCCACTCTCACTGGTGGTCCCTGAGGCCCTTGCCCCTGGATCGGCATGGTCTGGTATGGATTGGTCGGATTCTCTTCTAGACCTCATTACCGAGGTCACTCGGGTTGTCCAAGCAAGACCACAATCCAGTCTCACGTCCAACACAAAAGGTAAATGGTACAAATGGTAAAGTTTGCTCTCTTCCAGACATTTTGAGTGGCAGCAAATATTAAGCAAACAATTAAGCGCACACTTTGAATTGAATAATTGATGGCAGGACAAAATGCAATACAGAAATGTAAAGGAGGTCAAAGATGAGTGCTTTCGAGTTGAGAAGCATTCCTAAAATTTGGTTAGGAAAAGCTAGTGTGTACACAAGTGTTTTAAGACTGCTTTTTGCTATTCATAGACCCAAGTTATGAATCTGAGAAATTGGTGTTCAGAGACTAGAGTCTGAGTAAAATGAATAAAGGAACCTTTGACAATTGCCAAGGTATTTTTTGTAACAATTATGTAGTAGACTAAGAAATAAGACTTGTAGAGTGGGCAGGTGCTTGTAATGCTAATATTTAGCCATCTCACAGTTGTTGAGGGAGCAGAGAGTAATCTTTTCCATTCCCCACTTCTACTTGGTGGCATCTTGGATTGAGTGCAGAGCTCAATTGCTCTTGAAGGCATTAGGGGGCATATGTTGCTTATCTATTGACTTTGCTCCTGCTGGCCCTTCATTCACAGGTTAGTCATTTTGAGTTTGTTCTTGTATAATCTGACATGCTGCTGGTATGTTAACAGGTTTTGCTGCACCAGCCACAAAAACCTCCTGGATCCAGATAAAAACAAGGTGCTCACTCAAGCATGGTAAATTAATCAAAGTATTCTGGCAGGGTCAGCGTCCAGTGTCCAATGACTGACCATAGCCTACTGGCTTCCAGCTAGCCACTGGCCAGCACACCAGCATTTCTACTTAAGTTGGATAAAAGGTTCAAGGTAATGCATTGGGACAACTACTGGTCATTATTAAGAAATTCTATTGACATGGACAGATCAGGGGACTGGAAATGGCCACTGAAAAGAGCAAAGACAAAGTTGGAGACATGCAACACAGGCAGGGTCAGGGATGAAGGAGCCTCACCCCCAAGCAGTAGAGGAAGTAGAAGGCCCTACTCCTTCATGCCAGGTGATGTAGTAGATGTAGTAGGTAGATTCTTGAGCGTCAGGCTGGGTGGTGACGGGAAGACCTTATGCACTGGCGATAGTACAATTTCATAACAGCTTCTAAATGTCTTTTTCTGTCAGCTGGGCTCCAGACAGGCAGACGCTCTAGCAGAAAGATGTAATCAAGCATCTTCTCCACAGGCAACAATTTCTACATGCACAGGGTGGTCACAGCAAAACTTCCTCTTGTTGCAGGGATTCTGCCCAATGACAGAACTATCCATAGGATAATTGGACCTTGGTGTGTAGGGACTGGGTCTTCCTACCACCTTAGTACCCACGAGCCCAGGACTGAGTAATTATAGTGTCTCACTTGCTCTCCTACTCACTCACATATAAACAAGTGATTAGAGTCGAAAGAGAACGGAGCTCTACAATAGTAAGATTGAGATATTTTGGATGTCAGGTAAAGCCTGCCAAAACAGGCCAAGTGGCCCCATTGATAGACAAGGGACCCATTCAAACAGAAGAAACAGGGTGAGGAAGGGCGCTATTAAACCAAATGGTATTCTCCCAGGACGTCAACGGAGCTTCAACGCATGCATATGGCCTAATTGCTGCTGGAGGAGCAGCGGCCTTGTAAGTATGAAACGCATTATCATTTGCATTCACCGCAGAAAAGGAACCCAAGAATAGAAAACTTCAAAGCGGTATGCTGGATCGCCTTCAACCACGAAAAAATATTTGCCCCGCATTGAGACAAGCTTGAAAAACCTATAAAAATAGGTATATCCTACAAATATAGGAGGCTAACCCCCTCACAATGGACATCTCCATAATCTGGCGAGAAGGTATTTGGACAGGCTGCCCAGGGGTCTCATAAATAAGTACCAGACCAAACGGCGGTGCTATGTTGCAGGGATTCTGCCAAAGGAGAGAACTATGTGTAGGATTATGGAACCATACTGCGTAGGGACCTAGTCATCCTACCACCTTAGTACCCATGAGCCCAGAACCGACTAGCTATAGTGTCTCACTTGTCCACCTACTTACTCACAGAGCAACAAGTGATTTGATACCCCAGAGCACAACACTGCTGAATCTCTCAGGACTCTGGGTTACAAGACACACCCTTTCGCTCACACTTTTGTCCACAATAAGATCTGAAAGAGACACGAACAAGTTTCAAATATTTATTTTAACTAACATGCTCTAACATGCAGTAGGCGTGCCACAAAACAGGAAAATGCATAATACAAATATTGTCAGCATAGCAGCATAGTTAACCTGAAACTGGTCCCACGATGCTTGTTTGTGGTCCAGGGAAGACATGGCTTGGCAGTTCAGTCTGGACTGTCCCATGAGGCACAGGGTCAAGAGTGATTTGCATATAGCTGTGTCTAAACTAGGGTGGCAAAGTGAGCTAATGAACGATGATCTATTCAACCCAGATTTGTGACTGGAGGTGAGTGCCTGAAAAGTTCCAACGCTCTGTCCATCATCTCCTTGTGTTTGCTTTCTTCGCCCTAAGTTGGCAGGGTATGCCCAGACACAGGTCTCTTGCTCACTTTGCCACTGGATTCAAGCTAGCCTGGCTGATTCGGGCTGTTAGCCTGAAAACGGTCCCAGGATGCTTGATTCCGGTCCAGGAAAGACCTGGCTTCGCAGTTCGGGTTGGACTGTTCCCATGAGGCACAAGGTCAAGACTGATTTGCATATAGCTGTGTCTGAACGGGGGTGGCGAAGTGAGCTAAAGAACAATGATGGATTCAAATCAAATACAAATTTCTTTATTTAGCTTTAACAAACCATAAAAGAAGCAACCGTACATATCATGAATGTCATTTGGAATAAAAAGGGCGTTGGAATAAAAAGGGCGTTTTGGAAGACAATGTGCAAATAACAAATAAAAGCGATCAAGTTGACATTAAAAGTATATTAGCATCATATGAATCAAACAGTATCCACAGAATCCTTGACTTGGGTCTCACTAACATAATTATGTGGCAAAATTGGAAGTGTGTCATTAATATTTATACAACTCAATTTCCAGGTTAATACCCCACGCATTAAACCCTTAAGCAAAAGGGCAATGTGCCAAGACTAATCACATAAACCTGAATAAAATACATAAAATAGACCAAAACCAATTTTAAGGATTTTAAAAGCAGCATTACTTAGTCAGGACAATCTTGATTAGTCAGCACAAGCTATTTTATCTATTCATGTCAGTTGGCCTTATGGGTTGTACCCACCTTCTGATCGCCCAAAAATGGCCTAAAAAATGCTGCAGTGGCACAGGCGAAAAGAGGTCTCGCATCTGATTTTAGTATCCGTAGGGCGTCTTTAGAGCTTCGGGTCCCTAACTGTCTACACACAGGATCTAGCCATTTGTTTCTTGGCTTTGCATATGCTTTGCTGGCAAAAATTACATGACTAATAAATTCAAGTGCATATGGACAAGAAGGGGATGATATCTGTTAATCTTCCAGGAGCTAGTAAAAGCAATAATTGGTAAGCTGCCATGTCTTAACTGAGTGTACAACTTCCTGTCAGATGGGACCTTAATAATATCACAGTAGCTTTCTAGATAACAATTGGGTTTCAGATCGATGAAAGCATATGTTAGGCTGCCAAGATGGTTTTTCTGAAAGTTGTTCTCATTGACTCAAGCCCAATACAAAAGTTTAACTTGACGTCTATGAAGATGGTTGGCTAATGGCCTGGGTTGACAAGCCAATGTTAGACAGTAAAGCATTTACTTGTTTAATCCAGGCAATTTTATTTGCGGTGTCCAAATTTGAGACCTCGTAAAAAGCAGCTGCATAGTGTGCCAAATTAGGGGTAGAGGCCAATCTATCCCAAAACAACAGTGGGCAAAGCCTTGCAAGATCGTTGATGGATTTAATACCCAGATCAAGCCTAAGAGGGAAAAGAGGTGTGCTTAAAGGAAGGGATATCAGGTTCCTAAGGAACTTGTTTTCCACAGCTGCAAGCTCATTAGAGGATGCTGTGCCCCACAGCTCTGCCCCATAAAGGGCACTGGTCACAGCCTTACAGTTGTACAATTTGGGAGCATGGGCTACGGGCCTGGGATACCACAAGGGATGCTCGCTACTCAGTGCCCCAGAGAGCTGAGTTAGTTTCAAGGAGACATTCTCTAAATGTCACTTCCAAGCCATTCCCTCCGATAGTCTAATACCCAAGTAATCAAATTAACTAACCCTCTCCAGCGGGACATTATCCAGGAGTATATTTCCCTTAAAAGATTTGTGCAGGTTGAACATCATTAGCTCGGTTTAAGAGGAGTTAATAACCTAGCCCTTCTCATCACAGAATGCCTTAAAATGGTTTAAAAGTTTTTGGAGACCCATGGGAGTTTTGGGGATCAATAGGCTATCGGCGACGAATAGCAGTGTGGTGATTTTTTGGTTTGCCAGAGATGGTGCAGCAGCTGGCAAAGAACACAAAAGATCTGCCACCTGATTGACGTACAGGGAAAAAGGGTTGGAGCTAATACGCATCCCTGGCGAACCCGCTGCTGGATCTTAATGGGCTCGGTAAGTTGTCCCTGGTTTCCTCATCTCACCCGGGCATAATTCCCATCATGTAACTTAACTCATATTTCCAGGATCTCCAAGAGCGTTCCCATATCCCAAAGCACCCACCATAATGAGTCTCTGGGCAGGAGGTTAAATGCTGTTTTTAAGTCAATGAAGGAAAGGTATATGCTTCCCTTACCCAAAACAACAACCTTCCAATAGAAAATCACTAAACGAAATACTTGATCCATTGTGCTGGTCTTCCACCAAAAGCCTGCTTGGAGTGGAGAGAGGATGTCATTCTCATCCATTCAGTCCTGTATTTTGGTCAGGACAGAACGACAGAAGACCTTTTGCGCACCCGTCCTCATGCTTGCTCTTTTTTACAGGTCCTGAGGGCCAAATTGCTGCCGACATTGGCATATGGGAGTGAGGCTCTAAAAGGTAAAGATGCAGCAGTTTCAGACATCATAATAGCCAACTCCTACAGAGCAATTTTCCATCTCTCAAAATATGTCTCCCTGGCTCAAATCCGGTTAGAATTTGGGATCCAAAGACAAACAGTGGAGAGAAGGAGTACCTACGTTAAAAGTTGGCACTGAATCTGAAGTGCTGAGGCAGGATCTTTAAACTCCCACCTCTGGAAAGCCTTGCACAATCAAGAAAAATGTCCAGCCAGGGATTATCTGACTCTATTGACTCTATTAAGTTACTGGGCCTGTCCGAACTTTGGGCCGTTCCAACGGATCATCTTTCCTTCAAAACAGTAGTGAGAAAAACAACATCTATGCCATCTGTCTTAGAAGACAAAGCAATTCTCGTTAAAAAGGCACACGGCTGGATAGTGCTCAGTGACTATGTAAGGCCAAAACCCCAAGCCTACTTGAGTGACGGAATTTAAATAAGCAGGAATGAAAACTTTCTACGGTTGCGCTTGGGGGTAATTGCGATCAAACCCCATCTTCCACCAATGGAAAGGAAAGGAGGCACTCTGACTTGTCGTCTTTGTGGAAGTGGGAAGGAAGACATTACTCACGTCATCTACAACTGTCTCAACTTAAAGGACATAAGATGTACCTTGTTACGTTCCTTTTTTAGGTATAACTGCATCCGGTCCTGTAGGCAGGCAGTGAAGCTTTGCTTCAATCCCATTGGCGTCCAGCTTAACTGTCGGCTAACAAAAATATTGAGATGTAACTAAGAGACTTAAAACCCTGTCATTATCTGAAACACGCAAAAATGCTTCTTAAGTGTAATATTAATTCCCTATCTTGTTTTAGTTGTACTTGCACATTAATCACCAAACTTCTAACTCGGACAATGGACCTGGTTAAGCTGTGCCATCCGACCTGAGAAGTTGTGGAAGTCACTGCCAGTTAGCACTATACGAGACGTAAGAGTTTATGAGAATCTCTTTTAAAACAGCTAACTGTACAAATTAGGAATACGCAATTGATGACCTTTTTTATATTATGCAGCTTTTAATTGCTTTGTCATGTGTTTGCAAAGATTTTAATTAATCAAGCAAAATAAAAATATAATCTTATTATCTTTTGCGCACAATCGGTCAAGCTGATCGGGCGGTAGTTGGTAGGCATCGACCTGTCCCCTTTCTTGAAAATGGGTACTACTTCAGCCTTTTTTCATGAATCGGGGATCCTTCCCCCACCGGCTATATTGTTAGCCAATTTCATAAAATATATAGGCCACTTTCCCTGTATGATGGATTCAACCCAGATCTGTGACTGGGGTAAGTGTCTGAAAAGTTTCAGCTCTCCATCCATCATCTCCTTGCGTTTGCATAGCAGCTAGGCCATAAATCATTAAAGGAGATGTCATTATAAAAAAGACCATATAGCCTAATTTCCCTCCCCTTGGTCAGCACCGGTATTATTATATAGTAGAAGATCTCTGGGTTTTGTCAGTAGACCCCATACCTCAGACTATAGATGGCAGTTCTACTTCATAGGTGCTGTTTCTCTGTGCTCCCTGGAAAGGTCCATCTCCAAGTTTATGTTCCCGATGCATGTATCCCCATGATACCAAAGTACGATATCTAAACTTTAGCTGCATTGGTATGTTTTGTCTAGGTGCTAGGGCCTGACCAGAACAGAATAATAAGGGGCATTGTTTATCGACCTTGCTCACAATGTTCAGATTAAATCCCAGGAACTGGCAGAGAATATTCACAGCAAGCAGTTCTCATGTGAAAAGTATGGACAAAGTATTTGGAAAAATAAAGCTGTGCAGTAACATCCACAATGCCTCATACTGTCTGAAGAGTTCATGCTAAGAAAACAACCACGTCCCCATGAGCTAAAAGACACTCTCAAGTTTTAGGCCAAGGGATTCCCAGGTTGCAGGGGAGATATGGAGAACCCGGCCTTATGGGCGGAGCGGCGCAGGGCACACCTAAGATCTCCGAGTTCATCTGCCTCGACCGACAGAAACACAGGACACTCTGTTTGGCGTAGAAAAGTAGTTTTATTAGCTGCAGCTAAGCACAGTTATCTAAGAAGTACCACACAGGTAGGTTCTCAAGAGACTGCCACTTCAATCTGTGGCGCACAGTCTATTAAACAACACAAGTTTACAATGACAACTCCCAATATACACAAAACTGACAAATAGGAATAGTTCGAAAACAAGCTATCAGATGTCTAAAACACACCCTCCTTTCAGACCCCGTGTGCTCTCCTCCCATCAGGTTAATCAACACTGGTGCCCGTAATTCGATTTGCAGGTGGCAAAACATGTGTAGAATGCTTCAAAAGAAGAGCTATGTAACAAGAGAACACAGGAAGAGATTAGTGAAGGCCAGTTAAATAAGATAAGGTAGAGAAGAATGGTGGGACCCAAACAGTGGAGTAAGTCATGGATTAATCAGTCTAGACATGGCTTTGCAAACTCGGCCGGACCCTGACATCAGTATCGCACACAAGGACAAAGGTTGCTCCTTGACGAGAAAAAACATCGAACAGCTGACAGTGGCAGAAAAGACCATTTTCTCCGCGTTAGCCGTGCTGCCTGAGTGAGGCAACATAAAATGGCGACTAAACGCAAAATGGCGGCTGTAGCGAAGCGAGGCTGAAAACTACGTAACCTCAGACCCTCCTTTTGCCATACTCAGGCAAAGCACAAAGGAACCCATTTCAATCTGAGTCAATATCAATGGTCATGAGGTCACTAAGATGTTGCTGCACCATCATCTTAATGTGTTCTGTCTGCTGTGCTACTGGTTTGGAGACACAGATTGTAGCACAAAGTCCACAAATAGCTGGACCACACTGTAGACAAAGACAACAAGAAAAGACAAGTGCTAAAATCATTCCAAGGAAAGTTAGCACCTTCCATCCCCAAGTGGACAGCAGTCCCCAAAACCATCCCATCACAGACCAATCTCCAGTATCTTGGTGGATAGACTCAGAGATGACATGTAGCTTAGAGATGGCTTGGTATACTGTAGGGCCGTTGTCAGGAATATAAATGCAACAACTGGACCCAATCAATTTGCAAACTCCTCCTTTATCTGCAAGTATTATGTCTAAAACCATACTATTCTGTAAGGTCATAAGTCGATCCGCCTGAAGCTCAGCAGTCAAATTTTTCAAAGCTCCAAAAGTTACATTGATTGTGGCATCAACCACACGGATCAACTGTCTGATATTTTTGCTATTGGCCATCGGACCCCAAAAGGGAAGAAACCCTTTCAGAAAATCCCCTCCTTCTTGCCCTGCTGTATCTTCTGAATCTACCACTCCTCTAGCAACTCTCTTCCTATGATAATCAGCAGGAGCGGTGTATGTAGGAGGGAGGAGAAAAGCTACATAACATGTTCCCGAGAAGTGTGTGGGAAGCCATGTATAAGCTTTATCATGACAGATGAAATATGTACCTTGTGAAGCCACTAATGGTGCGGGTGTAGAAGGAGTATAGACATAAGTGTGAGATCAGTTGCTTCTCCCTTGCTTAGTTTTTGTATTCTGGCAATTTATTTGCAAGCACAAACAACCTCTTTGGGGTAGTACCCAAATCGGTGCAGAACTCTGTTGCTTGAGCTTGTCAGTAAGGCTAAGAGTATAGCGAGTTAAATTCCACCCATCATACGCTGTCTTTTCGTCTTTGGGAATCTTGATGATATCAGCAATCTTTGCCATAGTTACAATGCCCTTTATCAAAGAACTATGACTGAAATCCACTCCACCATTATAGGATCCACCAGAAGGGTATCGAAGTAAATTCTGGTATGCATTGGAAAACATAGCCAGATAGGCCCAAGCAGAACCTTCATATGAGAAGGGGAGGACTAGATACGGCATTCCTCTTTGTGTATTATGTGGTATGAGACCACATACCCAACAATCAGTAACATTTACTATCAATTGGTGCTAGTTTAACAGTTGAATAAACGAATTGTTAATATATTCCATTTTTCTCATTTGCTCGTGATCTGGGAGTGAGTAAAACTTATGCGGTGAAACAGTAGTAGAGGGAGTTAGAGGGACAGAAACGGGAACAGGTACTAACTGCAGGACATGAATAATCCATCCTATGGATGCTAATAAACTACTTAAACCTACTAAAACACATAGGGCTACGCCACAACGACCAAATAATAATTTCTTATAATGAGCTCTCTTCAACATTTTAATATCACTTCCTTTCCCTGCACTATCCATTACTCTAAAGGCGTCGCTCACGATAATCTTCCTTAATCACTTGACTGTGATTGTTAGCCGTCCTATGACACTGCAAGTCCTGTTGACCTAGTCACTATTCAGGTCACAGCTCAAGACTCCTACCGTGACCCTGCAACTTGATGGATAAGGGAAGGAAAAACTTTTCTTTATTAACAAAATTTAAAAAGTGAACGTCAAAATTAGTTGTCCTTAGGGGATCTTTTCCTCAAATTATATCGTCTCTTTCCAAGCGTTGTCTGGTCCTGGAATAAATGTTCGGGATCTGTTGTATTGAGTCTCAGATGAACGGGTACAGCTTCCTGTAGAACATCATCGTCCTCTTTCTCCGAGCTAGTCCAATCCAGGTGTGCACTGCTGAACGGCACGAAACTGGGTACCTGCTCAAACTCACTGTCACCAATACCTTCTCAGACCCACTGGTCATACGGCAAAGGCAATGGTACCCTTTTGCAGTGCACACCATGGATCCAGTGTCTTTTCCCCAGGACCTTGACAGCTGTACGAGTTGTAAGCAGAACTTGTCTTGGAGGCCCCCAGCGAGGTTCCAGGTTCTTTTTTCTCTGGAAATTTTTCAGGCACACTCAATCCCCAGGCGGGATGGTGTGTCCGGGATCTGAAGAGGCCTCTGGTAAAGCGTTTTGGACCTGTTGACGAATAACATGCAATTTAGTGGTGAGATCATGCAAATAGTCAACCAACAGTGGGTAGGGGATATCTGAGTACTTTTTGGGTCTGGGGACTCCCGAGACGTTAGCTGGGCGTCCGAACACAATCTCGTATGGGCTAAGCCCCAAACGAGAATAAACAGTTGTTCTAGTAGAAAGGAGTGCCAAAGGCAAAGCATCAGGCCAAGAAAGGCCCGTGCTGGCCTGAATCTTTGCTAGCTTAAGTTTGAGAGTGCCATTGTAGCACTCTACTAAACCTGCTGACTGAGGGTGGTTTGCCGCATGGAATTTCTGTCTAATGCCTAGACCTACACACTCCTTTTGCATAATTTCACCTACAAAGTCACTTCCATTGTCACTCCAGACAATGCGCGGCAAACCAAACCTCGGGAAGAATTCTTTCAAGAGTATTTTTGCAGTGGACAAAGCAGTGTTGTCCTTTAGGGGGTAGGCCTCTATCCATCTGGAAAAGGCACAAACCACCACCAGGACATACTTGAGATTATTGAAACGCTCCATATGGATGCAGTCTATTTGCAGTACCTCGAATGGGTACGTAGGGGGTACAAAGTGACCTGCTGGAGTTGGAGTTCCCTTTCCTGGATTGTGCATCAAACATACATTGCAATGTTTCACCACGTTTTCTGCACATTTAGGAATACCAGCATTCTGCCATACTGGAGCTAAAAGCTTACATATACCCCATGCATTAATATGGGCTGGTCCATGGGCCATAGTAACTACAGGCAGTACATACGCATCAGGTAACAACCATCGTTGATGCTCTGACAATTCCGTCCAACATCCCGTACTATCCAACATTCCCGTACTTTCTCTCCACGTACTTAATTCCTTCTCAGTGGCCTCCTTCTGGATAGCTTTCACACTTTCCACTGTGTCCTCACACATACCAGCTTCTGCAACCCATCTAGCAGGCCCTGCAACATACATGCGACTTCCAACATTCCTCGCTGTTTCCTTCGCTATCTCATCTGCAAACGCATTTCCTTGACCCACATCATCAGTAATCTTTTTATGCGCACTGCACTTCACAATCGCTATTTGAGTAGGCAGGGCAAGTGATTCGAGAAGGTCAGTTACCAACTGACCATGCTGTATCTTGGTGCCGTGGGAGGTAAAGAATCCTCTTTCCCTCCACAAACGACCAAAACTATGGGCGACGCCAAATGCATATTGGCTGTCGGTATAGACAGTCACTCTCTTCTTTTTCGCCAACACACATGCTCTTGTCAACGCAATCAATTCTGCAGCTTGCGCTGAATTATGCGGAATGCGTGCAGTTTCTACCACTGTATACAACATCGTTACTGCATAAGCAGCTGTGGTTTCACCATTAGGAAGCTTGAAACATGACCCATCTACCCATAGGATCCCATCCGGATCCACAAGTGGTGTGTCCTTGAGGTCTATTCGACCCTTCGTTTTTTCTTCAGTGCGAAGAAAACAATCATGCTGATCTTGTACATTGCTAGCATCCAAAGCAGGCAACAATGTTGCTGGATTCAGGACATTACATCTTTTTATGTGTATGTGACTAGCCAGAAGTGTCAACTCGTATCCAGACAAGCGAGCACTCGTTAAATGCTGAGTTTTCATCCTATTAAGAAGAGTATCTACTGCTTGTGGCACCATAACATTAAGAGTATGATCTAGCACTAGTCCAGCGGACTGACGAATAGAAATTGCCGCTGCTGCTGTTGCTCTAAGGCAACTAGGTAATGCCTTAGCTACTGGATCTAATGTTGCAGAAAAATAGGCACACGGCCTTTGTTTGTCGCCAAATCGTTGCGTCAACACTGATAATGCGCAACCTTCCCTTTCATGCACATAGAGTGTGAAAGGTTTACTGTAATCTGGAGTACCCAACACAGGAGCAGAACACAAAGCAGTACGCAAATCAGAAAAACTCTTTTGGCATTCGTCAGTCCAAGGCAAAGGCTGGGGCGTGTCTTTAAGTGTAAGTGCCAACAGTGGTTTAGCAAGAAGGGAAACATTTGGAATCCACTGTCTACAGTAAGAGGTAATGCCTAAGAAAGCACGCACTTCTCTTTGTGTGGACGGTACAGGCATTCGTGCAATTGCATGAATACGTTCTGGAGTCAATCGCCTTCCCTCCTTCGACAAGAGATGACCTAAATAGGTAACCTCTTGTCGGCAATATTGTAACTTGGAAGACGATACTTTATGATGTGAATCAGACAAATGCTGTAAGAGCGATACAGTTGCCGCTTTACAAACATTTTCAGAATCTGCAGCGATCAACAAATCATCCACATATTGGATAAGAGTGGCACCTGAGGGCAAAGAAAAGGTATCAAGTTGTGACTTCAAAGCTTGACTGTATATTGAAGGACTTTCACAATAGCCTTGGGGTGCGCGCTTAAACCGGAAGCTGCGGCCTCCGAGAGAGAAGCCGAAAAGATCCCTACTTTCTTCGGCAATAGGAATGCTAAAGAAAGCATTTTTAAGATCAATCACTAAGAACCAACCTGCTGAAGCAGGAATCATGGTAAGCAAAGTTGTGATAACTGGCACAACAGGAAATTGAGGGACAACAATTTTGTTGACCTCTCGAAGATCAATTACAAAACGATACCCAGGTGGTTGAGAGGGATCAGTACGTTTAAGAATAGGCAAAACAGGACTATTGCAAACGTTTCCTCTAGTCTCTTCAACCACACCCTTCTGAACCAAATCATGAACAATGGCCAACAAAGCTCTCTCACCATCACTGGATATTTTATATTGTAGAACACGTGGCATCTTAACATTGTCTTTAACAGTAATTACATATGGTGGAATTTGCAACAAGCCAACATCATTTGGACCCACAGCCCAAAGTGTAGCGGGAAGTGAACGCAACTCGGGTGGTAGCTGTTCTTTGGACACATACATTGGAGAAGTCAACTTATCACCTAAAGTAAGGTGCACACCAGAGGGTGAACAATACAGTGTATCATGTAAACGTTTCAGTAGGTCCAAACCCAACAAATTTTCTCCGCATCCCGTCGTTAAAAGGAGTGGAGCTTCCAAATCGTATGGACCAATAGAAATGGGCAAAGGACAAGAGATAGGATTTGAAACCGGGGCGCCAGAGAATCCTACTGAAACATTTGTTAAGCCAGACAAAAGTTGCCCCAGGGAGTTTAGAATGCATTATAGAACTTCTCATAGCACCAGTATCCAAGAGAAATGGTTCTGTAACACCTAATGCCATAACATTAACATAAGGTCCTTCCTGATCTACTGGAACTGATATGTCTCCCTTACTTTGCCTATGGCTGTCCTAGCTAGTATGGAAAGCAACCTCCCCATTATCGAAACAATAGTCATCATTGTTGTATTGTGCAGATTGAGAATTCTGCTGATCAAAACAATTCGTAGAGTCTTGAGAGGGAGAGGGACGGTGTGCCTGAGGTGGCGCACCACAACCCCTTCCTCTGGATATGGATCGATAATCACCACGACCCCGTGGCGCCAATGATCCACCATACCGTTGCAATAAAATTGGACAAGTATTCTTAAAATGACCATCTTCCTTACAATAAGCACACTGGTTGGGGCCCAATGGAGCTCGTGGAACTGAGGGGACTGGCTTCTGCAACAACCTCTGAAACTGCGGGGGCTGTGAAAATGAGGGCTGAGCAGAACGAGGGGGATAAGCCTGTTGCAGAAGGACTTTTGTTTTCAAGTCTTTAGTCTTTTTCTCCGCTTTCTCCTTGTCCTCCTTATCCCTATTCTCATAATATTGAGCAGTAGCCAATATCTGAGCAGTGGAAGAGACAGCCCAAGAACTCTCTGATTGTTTTAATTTATTCGATAATTCTGGAAGTAAATTAAAAACAAATTTGTCTACGAACAATCGTTGTCCACCTTCAGTACTCATATCCTGCCCTCTATGGTCGATGAAAGTCTCCTCAAACCGAGTAAAGAAGTCGGAGACACTTTCATCCGTCTTTTTCTTACACGCCTCTAACTTATCCCAATTAACACGCATCGCAGGCATTAAAGTTTTCATCAAATCTATTATTTTTCCAGGCAATTCTGTGATCAGGGCATCCGGTTTGGCCCCACCTACTTGACCTGCATCCGCAGCTGTAATGGCAGCCCAATCACCACCTAGAGCTACCGCATGATCCTGCCTACGAATCTTGGCCCATGTTGCTTGTGGGACTACATTCCCCATGAGTAAGTCAATATCTGCCAAATTCATAATACAAGCGTCAACAGTCTGAGACAGCTCTTTATAATATCCCGCAGGATTCTTACGAGGGTCCGGTAAAGACTGTTTGAGTGCCAATACTTCTGACCTTTTCCAAGGATCGTGTACCCATATACGCTGAAAATGAGCAGGAACACCAGGAACATTACCTGCTTGTGGAACTGCATCTCTCCATATCGGAGGAACTTCTCGCATTGGGTATTGCGCCGTCTTACGACGAACCGTGGGATCAGGCTCAAGAGAATTTTGAGAGAAAAGTGTAGATCGAAAAGCAACAAGTTTCTGAACAGCATGCTCTACAGCAGGACCCACAATAAGTCCCTTATCAAATTGATCCTGTATGTCGAATAAATCCTGAGGAGGCGAGTCTAGATCTACGTCTCCCCATTCCTTAATCAGAGTATTACACATGACATCAAATACATATCTCTGTGTGGGCACGTTCCATTGAAGGAAAGTATCTAAAATATCACGTGTATTATACTGTACACGACTCATAATCCAATTATAGGCAAGGGAATCTAATTTAGTCCGTTCTTCCAAATCTGGAAATTGACTACGAGATTGCCTCCTAGACGAGGCAGGAGAGAAGAAAAGAGGTCCAAGAAAAGGTGACAAAAGACCTGAGACAGTGTCGACTAAACGCCGTTGAGCTGCAGGGGAAACTGACACTAAAACGGGGGACAAAGTATTCTGTAAGACAGAAGGGGAATCTGTAGTAAAAGAAACGACAGATGGAGAAGACTGAGGCACAGGAGATTGGGGTACCGATATTGCTGGCAGAGGGGGTTGAGGCGGAATCACAGGGACAGGCAACTGTGCAGGAAGTACAGCGGCTGCATTGGCAGCGGGCTGCAATGGTGGTGCATTAGCTCCTAACACATAAGGCGGAGGTAATGTCAACAAATGGGACATAAAAGAATCCTCATCAGGAGTTTTACTCTTTGATACCGTAGGCAATACAGGATAGCATCTATCTATTGCCATGCGATGTTGTCTTTCTGAAACCTCAATCGCTTGATCAGCTTTGTCATTTTTAAATTGTTGGGCAGCCTGTAGAATCGACATACTCTGTTCTTTCTTATCTTTCTTCATTTGCTTAATTTCTTTCTGTTTGGCTTCCTTGCGCCATAGGCGAAAGGAGTCAAACATTGCCGGCCGGGCTTTTCTCTTGAATAAAATCGCTTCCAAATTATCTAATATATCTGGCTCAAAGGACCCATTTTGTGGCCATTGCAAAACACCGTCCTTTTTAGTGTAACGGGTCCATATTTCATTAAAAACTATAGGACCCAGACCGTCTTTGAGTAAAGTTCGTAAGTAGGAGTTCCAACTGGAGGAATTGGACAGGAATCCTCCAGTCGGGAATCCGTAAAACAACCACAACAACAAAATTTCTTAAACTTACTAAATCCAGGCATTTTGTCCTTACAAACGTCAAGGGATTCTTATACAATAGAGTCACAGCACAAACGTACTTACCCCTTGGCTTCGGTTAGCGCGCTAATCGAATAACAAAATACAAAAACAAAGAGATTGGGCGCTACCCACGAATACTTAACTAAATGCTTTTCTCACGCCAACAGATGTCCGTCTATCGTCTCGCGATACCAATCATCACCAAAGGGCCAAGGCTGGGCGACAGTCAGGGCAGCAGTCGTCAGCAGCCGTCAGGAAGGAGTAGCCACGCTTCAAAAGACCTTCGGTCCACTTTGACATGCAGGGGTCGCTCACGTGGTTTGCGAAATCCTCCGGAATTTTCCTGCGAAGCTCCTCACAACTCTCAGGCAAAACTACTACCGCTGAAGTCGCCCACACGTTGGGCCGCCAATTGGAGAACCCGGCCTTATGGGCCGAGCAGCGCAGGGCATGCCTAAGATCTCCGAGTTCATCTGCCTCGACCGACAGAAACACAGGACACTCTGTTTGGCGTAGAAAAGTAGTTTTATTAGCTGCTGCTAAGCACATTTATCTAAGAAGTACCACACAGGTAGGTTCTCAAGAGACTGCCACTTCAATCTGTGGCGCACAGTCTATTATACAACACAAGTTTACAATGACAACTCCCAATATACACAAAACTGACAAATAGGAATAGTTCAAAAACAAGCTATCAGATGTCTAAAACACACCCTCCTTTCAGACCCCGTGTGCTCTCCTCCCATCAGGTTAATCAACACTGGTGCCCGTAATTCGATTTGCAGGTGGCAAAACATGTGTAGAATGCTTCAAAAGAAGAGCTATGTAACAAGAGAACACATGAAGAGAATAGTGAAGGCCAGTTAAATAAGATAAGGTAGAGAAGAATGGTGGGACCTAAACAGTGGAGTAAGTCATGGATTAATCAGTCTAGACATGGCTTTGCAAACTCGGCCGGACCCTGACATCAGTATCGCACACAAGGACAAAGGTTGCTCCTTGACGAGAAAAAACATCGAACAGCTGACAGTGGCAGAAAAGACTATTTTCTCCGAGTTAGCCGTGCTGCCTGAGTGAGGCAACATAAAATGGCGACTAAACGCAAAATGGCGGCTGTAGCGAAGCGAGGCTGAAAACTACGTAACCTCAGACCCTCCTTTTGCCATACTCAGGCAAAGCACAAAGGAACCCATTTCAATCTGAGTCAATATCAATGGTCATGAGGTCACTAAGATGTTGCTACGCCATCATCTTAATGTGTTCTGTCTGTTGTGCTACTGGTTTGGAGACACAGATTGTAGCACAAAGTCCACAAATAGCTGGACCACACTGTAGACAAAGACAACAAGAAAAGACGAGTGTTAAAATCATTCCAAGGAAAGTTAGCACCTTCCATCCCCAAGTGGACAGCAGTCCCCAAAACCATCCCATCACAGACCAATCTCCAGTATCTTGGTGGATAGACTCAGAGATGACATGTAGCTTAGAGATGGCTTGGTATACTGTAGGGGCGTTGTCAGGAATATAAATGCAACAACTGGACCCAATCAATTTGCAAACTTCTCCTTTATCTGCAAGTATTATGTCTAAAACCATTCTATTCTGTAAGGTCATAAGTCGATCCGCCTGAAGCTCAGCAGTCAAATTTTTCAAAGCTCCAGAAGTTACATTGATTGTGGCATCAACCACACGGATCAACTGTCTGATATTTTTGCTATTGGCCATCGGACCCCAAAAGGGAAGAAACCCTTTCAGAAAATTCCCTCCTTCTTGCCCTGCTGTATCTTCTGAATCTACCACTCTTCTAGCAACTCTCTTCCTATGATAATCAGCAGGAGCGGTGTATGTAGGAGGGAGGAGAAAAGCTACATAACATGTTCCCGAGAAGTGTGTGGGAAGCCATGTATAAGCTTTATCATGACAGATGAAATATGTACCTTGTGAAGCCACTAATGGTGCGGGTGTAGAAGGAGTATAGACATAAGTGTGGGAACAGTTGCTTCTCTCTTGCTTAGTTTTGGTATTCTGGCCATTTATTTGCAAGCACAAACTACCTCTTTGGGGGTAGTACCCAAATCGGTGCAGAACTCTGTTGCTTGAGCTTGTCAGTAAGGCTAAGAGTATAGCGAGTTATATTCCACCCATCATACGCTCTCTTTTCGTATTTGGGAATCTTGATGATATCAGCAATCTTTGCCATAGTTACAATGCCCTTTATCAAAGAACTATGACTGAAATCCACTCCACCATTATAGGATCCGCCAGAAGGGTATCGAAGTAAATTTTGGTATGCATTGGGAAACATAGCCAGATAGGCCCAAGCATAACCTTCATATGAGAAGGGGAGGACTAGATACGGCATTCCTCTTTGTGTATTATGTGGTATGAGACCACATACCCAACAATCAATAACATTTAATATCAATTGGTGCTGGTGTAACAGTTGAATAAACGAATTGTTAATATATTCCATTCTTCTCATTTGCTCGTGATCTGGGAGTGAGTAAAACTTATGCAGTAAAACAGGTTAATCAACACTGGTGCCAGTAATTCGATTTGCAGGTGGCAAAACATGAGTAGAATGCTTCAAAAGAAGAGCTATGTAACAAGAGAACACACGAAGAGAATAGTGAAGGCCAGTTAAATAAGATAAGGTAGAGAAGAATGGTGGGACCCAAACAGTGGAGTAAGTCATGGATTATTCAGTCTAGACATGGCTTTGCAAACTCGGCCGGACCCTGACATCAGTATCGCACACAAGGACAAAGGTTGCTCCTTGACGAGAAAAAACATCGAACAGCTGACAGTGGCAGAAAAGACCATTTTCTCCGCGTTAGCCGTGCTGCCTGAGTGAGGCAACATAAAATGGCGACTAAACGCAAAATGGCGGCTGTAGCGAAGCGAGGCTGAAAACTACGTAACCTCAGATAGTGACTGGCAAAGTTTAATCCTTGGACCACAGGTTCTTTCTCAAACACTGGTGTGCAGCTCCTCCTATGATGACGCAACAGCATCTAACAAAGTACAAGTTAAGAGATTCAATAACCTATCATCCAGTCGGATGATATGTAGCTAGCCAAAAGTCAGGAATGAGAAAATAAAAGAAAAAAGTTAAACTTTGGAAATGGCCTCTATTAATCACAAAACTGTCCACTTAATTACCCCCACCCACCTGCCAAAAAAATGGAATATCTCGAGCTGCTGGAGGCAACTCGGAAGTACAGGCACCCTCTTGCTTGAAACACCTATCTGTATTAAAGAAAGTACCCTTAAGCAATCATGTATAGGCTCCCACCAGTCATCGGAGTGAACCTCTCCCATGAATCCTTTAAAAGAAAGATATAGAGATTTGTGTGTCAACAACACCAGTAGCTTGAACTTTCACCTTCCCTTCAGTACTGCAGAGTTTGCCACTGAACCTCAAAAATGAAGGCACACATTTGCTTAGTAAATCACAATATTTGTGATTCTTCCCATCAATTCCGAACCCTAGCACTTCTGTTCAATCTCACCTTTGTAAATGCTATGAATATTTCAATAGCTCTGTCCTTGACTCATTTTTATATACTGTGTAATCTATCATACCTTATTTTTTAAATGCTGTAAATATTTAATTTTACTGCCCATTACACATATTTAAGAACTGCATTATCTTCCATATGTCAAGCTTTCAACCTAGGTTGGCTGTAATGTACTCTGACATCCTTACCTCGTGTATGCACCATACAAAAGCTAAAAAGAAAAAAAAAGAAAATATGGAATCTTGAGGGTTTTATTCAACCACAGAGAGGCATTGCCACCACATGATCGAGCCATGCTGGGGTGTGGCTCAACTGGAGCTTCTCTCAGGCTGGTTTGCACTTGTCCAGGTAGAAAGTGTGTCTACCCCAAACATGAGGTAGAGTTGTGAGAGAGGCAGATCCTCTGATAGAGGCACTGCATCTACTTCAAAGACCTGGTGAGCTATCTCATCCATCCACATGGACAACTTCTCTAGTTGGTGGGGGAAGGGATGAAGTGTATACTTACAGAGATGTGGAAAATATTTCCACAAACCCAGACAACATTTTAAAAACATACACAATGATCACCATGCCCCCAGTGAGACAAATGTCTAGACTTCACACTTGCTCATAGCCATCAACGCAGCTCTATAGTCGCTATGCATGTCCCAGACACAATGGAAGTAAAAGAACCTGATTATGGGAGACGGAATAAGCTTTTTGCAAAGGGTGTATATGTCTCCTCCAAAAGGGTGCATGTAAAATGGTCTGTCCATTCACTACAATTATGCTGCACCAGGACGAACCAGTCTGTCATGGCCCAGGATGTGAGGGCATTAACTGCTCTTTAAAAGAGCTGTGTCCTTTGAGTGCAACCTCTACCTCAGAGGAATGCCCTGGAACCTCGTGATGAGGTATAGGAAGAACCCTCAATGGGTTCACATCATTGTTGAGCCTAATCAAGGAAAAACAATGGAATCCTAGATTTTGTATCCTAGTGTCTGATATATTGTTAAGATGTTGAAGTGGCTCTTTGAATTGATGATACATCTTGTTATAAAATGATAAGTAGATTGGCAAGGGTTTCCCATGTTATTTAGATTTTGCAGAATAGACCAGGATGACTCCATCCTCCCTCTTCAGCCTCTCCTTTTTAATAATTTTGAATCCTGGAGGGAAGAGATCATTGAAAATTACTTGTCAGCAAGAAATGTCTTAGAGTCTTTGTAAGTGAAACCCATTATCATTTGCAGTCATCAACGTTAATGGCATGTGTTAGAGCCCAATGGGCATGAATAAGCCCTAGCCTTAGGGTGGGAATGAGTAAACTAAAATGATTCTGTTCAAGCTAAGCTGTGTGAATTTCTTGTGTGGTGGGGAGACTGTTAACCTGCACACTTGCACACTCGTTTTTTTAAGACTTCGCTTGTGTCTTTTAAAACAGAAGTGGGAATTGAATGTGGGGGGAAATATTAAATTGCGTATCTGCACATTTTATTTTTAAAATACTGAATCTGTGCCCAAAAAGAAACTCTCAATAGAAGCAGGCATTGAAATTTAGCACACTGACTACTCTGCCTGGAATAGCTAGATTCTAGACTGTCCTCCCGATGTCCGCCTTTTTGAGGTCAGCAGTCTAGTCTTTTTCCCGCCCTAGACCTACAAAAGCTGCACGCTGGTGTGGCCGCGCAGGGGACGTGTGCAGCTTGCGCACCGCTGGCGCGCCTAAGGCAAGCCCGTCTGCGCCCATCCGCGCACCGGTCACGCCCAGCACCAGCCATGCTGCCGATCTGATGTGGGGGGCGATCTTAGTAAGAAGATTTGCTACTCCAGTGAAGAGCTAAAACAGATAGGTAAGTCAGCAAGTGATAAGACTCTCACACTCCACTTTGAAGAAACAGCTGGTATAAAGGCTGACTTTGTCAGGAAGGAGGTCATAGTGGGAGGGTTACTTAATGTTATGTCCCTGCCTAAACATCATGTGGAGATCCAATTGCTATTGGATGCTCACTACCTAGATTTTCTCTTTATGACCGAAATCTGGACTCAGTCAGGACTGGAGGTAGAACTAGGTTTGGCCTGTCCTCCGGGTTATAAAATTCTACATAAACCATGAGCTAGAGGACGAGGAGGTGGGGTAGGGATCATTTTCAAGCAGATGCTGGATCTTGGCCAATTAGAGATGGACGAAGTCGAAGGCTTCAAACTTCTTGGCTTTTCACTCAAAGATCCTAAAGGCTGCTTACTGGTGGGCATTATTTGCTACAGACCCCCAGGAGCAGTGAGCTTGCCTCATCTACAGGGACTAATAGACATCATCTGTAATATGGCTCTTACCCACACCAATCTGTTCATTTTGGGTGATTTTAATCTCTGGTGTAACAGAAACTTAGACTCTGGTTATAGTAATCTTATCCAGGCCTGTGGGAGCCCGTGTCTTTACCAGTGGATTAATGGAGCTACCCAAAAGGGGGGGAATGAATTGGATTTGGTTTTCTCTAAAGAACAGGCCTTGGGTGCAGTAGAGATCCTTCCGGTTGGCTGGTCCGACCATCATCTGATTAAGTTTCAGATATTTGACCCTAGAAGGGCTTGGCCTGCTCCTAGAGAAATAAGGATGTTCAGGAGCAGAGATTGGAGAGGATTGCTCAAAATAAAGACTGGTTCCTCCTCGATATTTTCCTTTGGAAACAATTTTGACAATGACAGAACGGTGGAAGATAATTATACAGACTTTTGTAATGAGATTCAGAGCCAACTTGACCCGATTGCCCCTATAAAAAACTGCAAAAAGACTGGCAGGCCATCAGCCTGCTGGTAATGACTATCTTAAATCTTTAAAATTGACTTGCAGACAGGCTGAGCTTAAATAGAGGAAGATCTATTCAGATGAGGACAAAGCATCATGGAAGGCTGCAATAGTAGAATACAGGAAGGGAATCAACCTGGCCAAATCTGAATTGTATGCTAATATTATCCTAAACTCCCAAAACAATTCTAGAACAATTTTCAAAATAGTGAAGGACATGACGGTCCCAGATTGTACAGAGTCTAAAATTCTTCCAACTCAAGCGCTGTGTGATAGTCTGGCGATTTTCTTCATGGAAAAAATAAATACCATCATTGATGGACTGAATAGGAATAATCCTAGCATGAAAGGAAACCTTATTGATGAAACCAAGGAGTTACGAGATCTAGGGAAGGATAAAAGGGTAGAGTTAGGCTGCTTGACCTCCTTGAGTCACTTTGAGCCACTCTCAGAGGAGATTTTTAACAGAACTGCCATGAGTGTGTCCTCAGAAACCCCTTTAGACCCCTTGCCCCACAAAATCTGGAAGGAGCTGGGCCCAGAGCTTTTTCCTATCTTGCGTCTGATCTGCAACAGCTCCTTAACCTCTGGCTTAGTGCCAGCATGCTGGAAACGGGCGGTGGTTACTCCACTTTTGAAAAAAGCGACACTTGACCCGTCCTGCGCTGGCAGTTTTAGACCAATCTCTCTCCTACCTTACCCGATAAAAATCATTGAACGACTGGTCAGCAATACCTTGGCGCAGTTCCTGGAATCTAATTCCAGGCTGGATGACTTCAGTTCAGCTTCCGACCTGGCATGGAACTGAGACTGCTCTTGTGACCGTGCTAGACGATCTTCGAATGTGGGCAGGCAGGGGACAATCAGGCATTCTAACACTGCTTTCAAAAGAAGAGAGTATCCCAGAAAACCAGAAAGGACTGGGTGTCAAAGTATTCAGAAAAAATATATTCCTTTCTGTGTTATTTGCCTTTTTATGCTTTGTGACCTACGATGAAGAATATCGCTTCCTAATCAATGACAATCCCAGAATACCTGCCCTTTACGGGCTTCCTAAGATAAATAAAAATATGGAAGACCCACCCATGCGTCCCATTGTGTCTGTGTGATCTCGGATCCCGAGATCCCCATATCCGAGACTATCTAACCCCTCTATTACCGCCTCGCACCATAGCCCGTCCAGGCAGACGCGTAGAGCCCCCAACAACAGCGTCCCTGACGACAGGCATCCCGCCCCTCTCTCCTGTGCAGGAACCAATCAGAGGTGCCGAAGGACCGGAAGGGATACACCGTGACCCCGGAAGTCCCGCCTCTCCACCGACTGTCGGATACAGAAAAGCCGGAAGAGAAGACACGAGCGGGGTCGAAGGATTGTGGCAGGAGATTTCGGCTGGACCGGTGACGGACGGAGAAGACGGGAACGGAGAACGCGAGGAGTGGTCCGAAGAGTGGTGGAGTCCCACGGAGGTGGCTGGAGAGCGGCCGTAACTCGGAGGAGAGTTACGGCGGAGCGCGTGAGTACCAGTTACTCCCTTGAGCACGTTAGGTGCCCGTGTATATAGTTAGAAAGCCCTCCCAGTGTAAATTGTTCCCGCTATCCTAGGCACGTCACAAGTAAGCACTAAGCAAGTTGTAAATACGCACTTCACACTGTATAAAGAGCACCCCTCTCCCCACAACCCTGAGCACTTCCATTCCTTTCCTTTCCTTGATCCATACCCGTACCGCCCTCACTTCCCCTTCGTATCCACACACTCCCGGGTTAACGGTGAAGGTACCGGATCTCGAGTCCAAGCACAGCTAACGGCTCCCTCTTTTCTCTTGTTTGCCCTCCAAGGTGTTCTCCGACCACAACGAGGCAGCTACACCAAAGACCCAGCCTTTCCTTGGACCCTCATCCCGCCCAGACAAGAAAGAAGAAGACGGACACCTCTTCACGGGATTTGGACCGGACTCTCCTACTGTCCCCGAAAAACCTTGTACAAACAAACCCCAATAAACCGCTATCGCCCACTATATCCGGCCTCCTCGCCTGCTTTACCAGTCCGCTGACCGCCCACGATCACAGTCTGGAATAGAATCCATAACCGAACCTTTAAGCAAATACGTTGACCATTTCATTCAGCCTCTTGTAGCCCTCTTACCATCATATATAAAAGATACTACGCACATGATATCTAAGATAGAAGGAATGGAATTTAACAGTAACACAGAATGGCTTGTGTGTCTTGATATAGAATCACTCTATACAAATATTCCGCAGGAAGATACTGTAAGTATGATGGAGGGAATTTTAGGAAATGCACAACAAGATCTGTCAGAAGAAAATAGATTTATCATTGACTGTATAGATATCATCTTGAAAAACAATATCTTTTTATTTAAGAAGGACTTCTTTTGCCAAATCAAAGGCACCAGCATGGGGGCCACATGTGCACCGAGCCTAGCGTGCCTGTATGTTGGTAACTTTGAAAAACTACATATATATAACGAAATGAGTCCCTTTTATGAAAATGTGAAATGCTGGTCGAGGTTTATAGATGATATTTTCTTTATTTGGAAAGGAACGGAAGAAGACCTAGCCAGTTTTTTGGAATGGCTGAACTGTGGAGACTCAAACCTAAAATTTACTTCCAGTAAGAGCCAACGCTCGGTGGATTTTTTAGATATTAAGATCAGGGATGAAGAGGGTCACCTAAATGTAGAATTATTCACTAAGCCTACAGATAGGTATACCCTACTGCATCATACAAGTTACCACCCGAATTGTCAGAAGGATGGTATCCCATTTAGTCAATTATTACGCACTAGACGTAACTGTAGCAATAGACAGAACTTTGAAAAACATGCAGAGACCCTAAAAGAAAAATTACTGAAAAGAGGATACCCAAAGCGCCTAATAAAACAAGCTTACAAGCGTGCTAAATATTATAACCGCGATAGTCTTTTTGCGATCAAGGATAAGTGCGCTGAGAAAAGAAATGAAATTATAATGGTCTCTGACTTTAATGGATATAGCAATAAAGTAAAAAATCTGAATAACAAAAACTGGTCTCTCCTGGAAAAACAAGGTAAAGCAGTTATGCCCAAACCCATTTATGCATTCAGGAGGAACAGGACAATAAGAAACCAATTGGTACGAACATTCCGTGAACCTAAAGCACATAGCTTAAGAAATGTAATAAATAATACACCAATCAGGGGTAATTTACCGTGTGGAACATGCTCACATTGTAGAAACATCATAAAATCAGACAAGATTGAGACCAACGGTATATCCCATTGGATGAACGACCATGTGAACTGTCGCACGACCAATGTAATATACCTGTTGATCTGTCCCTGTAACAAATGTTACGTGGGAGAAACGGGACGAGAGATTCGCCAGAGACTGACGGAACACAGATCTGCTCTTAAGAACCTCAAAAAAGGTGCACCACTTGTGGATCACTGGGTCTCTGCCAAACATGGGACGGAGGAACCCAGGTGGTTCATTTTGGAGAAAATAAAAACATCAGCAAGAGGAGGAGATATGCATAAAAAACGGAAACTGAGGGAACAGTTTTTTATGTCTAAATTCAAAACATACTATTCTGGTCTCAATTGCCGTGAAGAATGGGAAAGACAAGTTAAATAAATAAAATATGACCTTTCTCAAAATTCCCAGAAGTAATGAGAGGAGCGTGCAATATAATAAATGCAACTTAATAAGAACAGCTGGTAGTAGGCACGATTTACTAAAGCTAGATTAAGATTGGGAATGTAAGGGTTATATTTAAAAAAATTGTTTAAGCCTATAACGACATGTGTAATAATATCCATGAATGTATAATTAATTGTAAGAGAAATATCCCTAGGAGGAGTGTGCATAGTACACGGTCAACAAATTACTTGTATTGTGCCGAATTTACCCATACTCGATAATAAGTTTAAAAACGAATGCAATGTTGTTTGAATGAAATTGATCATGTATTTTCTGTATACAATGTTTGTCTCAAATAATATATGCTTGGGTAATTCAGGTAAACTTAAAAACTTGGGCAGAGAACATCGTAATAGAATCTGTAGATTGACACTATAACCGTAAAAGAAATAAAGTACGAGGAAAAGCGGTTAGTGCACAGAAATGTAAACAAACTACGATAATGGATGCCCCAGTAGTCTTTTGAAAAAAACTACAATCATGGCGGCTTTTGCGAACACAAAGTACAGCTTAACGTTCGCCTAAAATTAGCAACAAAAAAATTACGATCTAAACCCTCGAATTGGGGTACAAATATTGTTACAGGCGAAAGGACAACACTACATAATTAAAAAAATAAAAATAAAAAAAAAAAATATAGCGATAATACGCATACAGGGGTAGCGCCGCAACATATCGCCAAAGATTTATCTTCCGGTTAAATGAACTTCCGGTTCAAATATACGGACACACCGGTTGAGAATAGAACAGCAAGTGGCATAAAACCTATCCCGATGTACACCCACGGGAGGAAGGACGTGCTGAAGGCCATCTAAATGAACATTCAGGTGAGCGATCGTTTCGGCTGGAAGGCAATAGTGAAGGGGGCACGAGTTATATAGTTAATCTTACGGTATAGACAGAAAAACCCTAATTACTAGGCGAGGGAAAAACAAGTTAAAAATTAAAGAGAAAAAATCTCGTTAGTTGTATGACAACGGGGAAGGGTTAATGCCCATACAATATTATATAATCAGCTAGAGGTAGAGTAAACCTGGAACAAAAACTCCGGCAATCAGGGGAGAAAACAATATAAGTTAGTGTACAGTTACAGAGATGACGATTAGATGTAACATAGTAGAGGTATGAATTACCCTAAACATACTGCAAATAGAACAAAGGGACAACCGGAGATTAACAATTTTATGACTTTATGTAATATACACATGTTTTATATAGGTGCGGGTATAGAAGAAAATTCTGCAAATGAGTGAAAGCAGAAAACCCGAAAAAGACACTAGGATTGAGGGAAGACTCCTCCGCGTAATCAATACAGAGACGCAAAGAGATTGACTCATGCAGGTACGTGGCAATTTGAACAGCACAGGACCCACTAGATATGAATAGGGCACTAATGTGGAGGGACTTGGCCTTAACTAGATATCATCCAATAGGTTAAAGCCTGAACACCCAACGAATGAGAGTTTTTGCGCAGATTGAAAGACGTAAGAACAACGCCACAGACACGAGGAAACATAGTCTCCCGTTTTTAAGTAAGTGCAAGAGGGAATGGCAAATGGTCACTAAGTAATATCAGTGACAAATACAGAACAATAGGTTCTAAACCCTTATATCGTCCTTGTTCTTTAGTCATAATTGATATCCGGCGACATGGGAACAGCCTGAGTTTTTACGCAGATTGAAAGACGTAAAGACAATGCCCCAGACACGAGGAAGTACAATCTCTCGTTTTTTAAGTAAGTGGAAGTGAGAATGGCTAATGGTCACAACGTAATACCAGTGACAAATACAGAACAAAGAGGCTCTAAAATGCGTAAATTGTCCTTGTTTTTAGTAATACTTGAAATCCCTTGACATGGGACAAGCATAATAAATGAAGAGACTCCATCTAAGCTACAGTTGAATGAAAAGCGACTTAAGTAAGAAAGTTTACTAAGTATACATTTTTGAACTTAAAAGGGATCTGGCAAGAGGGGTTCGCAACACTATAGAAACTAGGATAAGCTCACAACAAGATGAAATATACTAATTATATGCATTTGAATTTTTTTTAGAAAGAAGATCGTTTGTTTTTAAATAAAAAATACTGTCCTGAGGAAGGTGTTTAAAAGAACCAGTGCACCGAAACGCGTCGACAAAAGGACCTATACATAATTTTATGTTTCTGTGAAAACAATATTAATTTGTTGTTTTTTAATTTTTACTTTGTATTTGAATTAGACTAGGATTTATTTGTGTATTAGATTAGGAAATTGTTTATTGAATGTTCAAAACCAAATGTTTTTGTGATGAATTATACTCAAAAGTTTTTAATGTTATGAAAATAAATCTTTGTGAGAAGTGAATATAGTGTTGTGCAAAAATAATTACCCAAACCTCTTCCTTAAAACAAGTAATAGTGGACTTGTGTGTAGGCCTGTAGGTCACAAAGCATAAAAAGGCAAATAACACAGAAAGGAATATATTTTTTCTGAATTCTTACACTGCTTGAC
The DNA here is from genome assembly GCF_964261635.1 of Lissotriton helveticus. Lineage (NCBI taxonomy): Eukaryota > Metazoa > Chordata > Amphibia > Caudata > Salamandridae > Lissotriton > Lissotriton helveticus. The sequence continues at coordinate 1,063,990,179 of NC_136057.1, forward strand.
AGGTCTGCCGCTTTCTATACGGTCAACAATTGCATTTTTCTGACAGGTTGGAAGAAGTTGGGGTGTCAGGGACGGCCCTAGAGTGGTTTCGCTCTTGTCTATCTGACAGACGTCAGGCGGTCTCCCTCCCGCTGTATCAGTCTAAATTTTCCAATATCCACCATGGCGTTCCTCAGGGCTGGCCGATAAGCCCTATTCTTTTTAATATCTATATGAGACCCTTGATTGGAATCATAAAGGCGCATGGTGTGAAAGTGGTGAATTATGCCGATGACACCCTACTTCTCTTTTCTCTAGAGGGAAATCAGTCGATTTCTCTGGCAACTTTTCACGACTGCATGCAGGACACTGCCCACTGGTTAAGAACTATCTCACTTCAATTTAACTCAGACAAGAATGAAGTCTTATACTGCTCTGTGTTTCCTTCCCCTTTTCCGGACAATTTTTGGCCCTCTTCTAACACGTCCACTTTGGTTCCGCCTAAAGCAGTATGGAATGTGGGAGTGATGTTTGACATGGATTTAACCATGGAAACGCATGTAAACAAGGTGGTGGTGAATTGTTTTTCTCTGATTAGAGCACTAAGGAAGATCCTCCCACTGCTGCCACAGACCGCAAGTGCATTGGTCGTTGGTAGCATCATCCTCAGTAGACTTGATTACTGTAATGCCCTACTGCTAATGGCTCCTAAATTTTTGATTGAGCGCCTTCAAAGAGTCCAAAATATGGCGGCCAAACTGCCACTGATGAAACCACGATGCTCGTCAGGTTCACTGGCCCTTGCAGAGCTTCACTGGATGCCTATAATGCAGAGAGTCCAGTTTAAGTCTCTGTGTCTGGTCTTTAAGCCCCTTCATGGACTTGGACCTACACTTCTTCAAGAGACCTTTGCATGGTACACTCCAACAAGGTGCCTCCTCTCTGCCACCGCCTGTTTGGTGAAAGTTCAGAAAATCCGAAGAGCCAGGTAAGGAGGCAGGGCATTCAGTTCGGCCGCTGCCAAGCTCTGGAACAACCTTCCCTTAGAACTTAGACAGCTACAGGATCTTCTACAGTTTAGGAAGAAGATCAAAACATGGCTGTTTACCAGAGCCAGATAGGCTGGAACTGCCATGTTAGTTTAAGATCAAACATGGCTGCTTCCCAGAGTCTGGCAGGCTGGAACTGCCATATCAGTCTACGATGTACTTTCCCCACTGTTTGATGAGGATTCATGTAGCTGTGCTCTATAAATACTGTATACAATACAAGATGACTCCTGGGTTATGTGTGTGTTTGTGATTAGGTGTGTCTGGGAATGCAGTGGCATTTTTGAAGGTGCACACAGTAGAACTTAATTGAATAGTTTCGTTGGAGGACCCATGTTTTGAGGTAATAGTGCATTTTTCGGGGTCCTTCAAGATGAAGTTCATGCTTTATCTTGATGGGCGTGGAGTTGGTTAGGTTAGATCAGGTGAGTGATTAGATTGTGCTGGTTTGATGCATTCAGGGTTATCATAGTAATTTTCATTGTTCCTCGCATTCACTGGGAGGTGGTATGATTCTCTTTATTATCTGAGTGATTAACTTTCTCGTTGGGCATTCTACGTGCAAGATTGTGTTGTAATCTGGACGGTAGTTTATAGAAAGTAAGCAAGGTGTGTTAGTCCTGATTGCCCTTTTGTGTTTAACCAGCATTATAAAGTGATTAGTTTTTAGGTCTCGGCCTGATCCAGCGCATGTGCTGGCCTGGCCGAGACATTTAGTAGCTGCTTTTAAAAGTGCTACTTTCCCGGCGACCAGCTTGCTAGAATGCGCACAAGAGTGCGTGGGCTTGCACGTAATAGCAAGCTGGTGGCCGGCAAGGTAGCACTCGCGGTGATGCGCGTGTGCACCACTTGCGTCACCACTCGTGTTTTTTTTTTTGGGTGATCGCGCTAGGCGTGCGCTTGTTCTTTTTGCAGTTTTATATAGCACGGGCCCAGCAGGAAGGTACTGGGCTGCTTTACAGAAACATCAGTTACACTATACATTCATTTATTTGTAGGCACATGGAGATTAAGTTATTGGCTCACAATTACAGTGTTTTGAGCTGGTGCTGCGTCTCCTAGCTCCGAGGTCGGTAGCTCGAGCCGTTACGCCACACCCTGCCATTCTGCATGTGCAGAGTACTTCATGTGGCAGTAATTTATTTTATCCCCGTGTCGAATCTATGCAACTAAACCACACTCTTGTGTTCAGCATGCCCCTCCGGGGCATGGTTCGTTGGGAGGTGTTGGCAGGCCCTGGGTGAGGCGAGACAGGATGTTCGACTGCACCACAGCCTGGCAGTGCCTGCTGGATCACCGCTTGCCCGCCCACCGTGCCAGGTCTTTTCTAACTCTCGCTCTTTTCTCTCTGCTATCCATCTCTCACGCAGACATTATTCCGGGTCCACAAATAAGCGGGTGCGGGCGCCCTCATATACCAAGCTGCTCCTCGGTCTTCTAAGGTCAGTGCAGAAGCAAGCAGACGCCCCCCGCCCTAAGGATCACAAACCCTCTATCGTTTTCCTCTGCCTCCTTCCACATACCCCACTGGCTGTCCCCAGCTTTCCAAGGTCAGCACTGCAACGTATATTTGAGTATGGCGGCCATGCCTTTCTTTTGTTATGCACGGCATGGGTCGCCCAACTCCATTTTGATTAATTTAGAAGAGACTTTTTCACGAGCGCCATGCTTTTTAAAAAAAACTCAGTATAGTACACTGGAGCAATGCACAGAAGGGCTTTCAAACAAAATAACTTATGGTATGCAGCTGTGGATGGTGGAGTGAACCGAGTTGGTGTGAACCCATGGGGGAGGGCTTAGCTGTTCATCCTCCCTGAACCCAGTGATGTTTTCAGAAGGTGCCTCTCAGCACTTAAGCCTACCAAGTGACGCGGCATTGAGGGAAAGAACGCCCCTCGCCGCCAAATGCTCAGCTTGTTTACCACATTAATGACAGGTCATATTTCAGCAAACAGGCCACGGGGGTGTTCCGGTCTGACTCTCATTCTGGAACAAGCCTGAGCTGGTCGATGCCTCAGAGAACAAACAAACGTGGAGCTAGTCAAGATGTCACTAAGTTGAAATATAACCTTAGTGCCGATTTGATATTTCTAATGTAACTGTATGCTGGCTGTTTTTGAGTGGAGATCTTTCCTGTCACTTGATGGGGGCTCTTTCAAGGATCTGATGACACAATGAGATACAAGGTTGCTAGTGACATCTGTGTGGGAACTGTGGGTCACCCGGTGTGACAGAGCCAGTTCAGCCTTTCATCCTCCTGAAGTCGCTGTGTCGAGTGCCATTACATTGGACAGGAATAGGTCTTGCTTCTATTTTTTTCTTGCCCAGCAACTGCTATTTGCTGGTGGGCCATTCAGATTTTCAAAAGCGCTTTTTTTTAAATCAACCTTTAAATTTTTTATTTTTTTATTATTTATTTAAATGTACAATTCCAACAATTGTGTTCACCACCATGAAAGATTCAATATAACAAATTAGAATGGCGACTGTTTCATGCTGTTTACATCATCATGCAGAGCAGCTATAGAGGCATGTCATCACAATCTTCTTTCATTTTTTTTTTTTTTTGCCAGTACTGTACAGCATCAGCAAATAGGTTGAAAAGGCGAACCCTATTGGCTTTGCCAATAATTATTCCTTTTAGGTAAGGTAGGATGGTCCTGAGTGGAGATCTTCAGGATGTTTCTTTTAAGTTCAGTGTGTCGAGACATTGCAGGGTGCGTGAGACCCTTCAGATTCTCTCGAGTAGGTCGGGGCTTTTGTAGATAGAGGAGATGCAGGATGGGTTTTTTTTCCGGTGGAGTTTACCAGACAGAGCAAGCTGTACATTTTACTTGTTGTCTCCATGAGAGTGAATGTGTTTTCCATGTCTCCCTCATGTGCTATTCTCCTCCCCAAGTTGCTCTTTCTCTCACGCATGTGCTTCACTTATTAGTTTTCGGTTGAGCCTAGCAATCAGAGCAAGCTGTCTCCTCACTCGCACTGCTCTGCCTCACCCCTGTTCTTCCCCACCACTGTTTTGTTTGCATCTCCCCCTGCAATATTTCTTTTCCCCTCCCTAACCCACTCGGCTGTTTAAATTAAAAAAACGTATACAACTCCCACTACCTTGTGTAATTTTGTAAGAACATAAATGCTGTTGTACGTATGCATGCACCTACAAAAATGACGCAGCACTCACATTTTTTTTAAGCCATAGCAGCAAGGCTAAAACATTGGCAAGGCCAGGTCTTTGAGGCGAGACCAACTGGCTTTGCTAATGAGGTTTTCTTTTTAGGTTTATTGGATGGGTAGCATGTATGGATCAGTTATTCAGACTAGGTAGTTTGGGAAGTTGCTCAGTGTCATACAGGTTGATTTCTCCATTTAAGCATGATGGATTTTGCAAGATGACGATGTGCTGTTTGGTTCCTTTCTGTTTAAAAGAGGCAGGCCATTACTGGGCAGAATGTTATAGTTGTTTTTTGTCTATAGGTAAGCTGTGGTCGTTTGCTGTGCCTAATTGAGGATGTTGCTTGATGGAGAGTTAAGTGATGGTTTACTCACTTTCGATAATTTAAGACATTTCAGTGTAAGGAGATGCAAGTTCGGTGTTCCTTTATTTTAGGTATGCTGCCTTTCTAGGTGGACAATTAACCTGCTTTTGTCCTTTTGTATGTTCAGAAGTAGATGGGCGGCATACACGTCGTTTTCTCCCTTTAGACATGTTTGGAAATTGCTGGAAGGGTATGTACAGGATCTTTTTTCCAAGTACACCATGACATTGCTGGGTAGGGATGTACAGTTTTTCCCTCTTTAGACACTTTGGGGGATCGATATGGGTGTCTTTCTGTTTATGTATATTGGAATATTGCTGAGTGATGTGCGTGAGATATGTTGGTATTTAAATGGATGGAGAGATTGTGTTTTTCCCCTTTAGTTAGGAGTGTCAGGGTACTAATTTATGTTGCTGTATCTTCACATGGAAAAGTACTGAAGTCCAGGCCAGATATTGGCTGGGCTAGGAAAAACTTGAGCTAAGGTACCTACCTTACTGAACTACAAGCAATCAAAGCTGTTAAGCAAGAACCAAAGAAGAACAAGCATTGGCATAGCCAATAGGTCTCACCTTTGGGACCTTCTAAGTGTTTAGACATGCAACAGTTGATGCTGCACCAAGGATACTGTACTGCATAACTAAATACTTATAAGGTTCCAAAGGCGAGACCTATTGGCTATGCCAATGCTTGTTCGTGTTGTGGGGGAGTATCCTGAGATGATGATTCTGGGTGTGTTAACATGATCTGTGGATATTTTGAGGTACAGAGTTTAACAGGAATGCGAGTTTAACAGGAGAGAGATAGGGTCTACGTTACCTTTCTGGGTGCTCAGCAATATGCTGTCACTCAGAATGGCTATGGTTTTTAAACATTCATCTAGGTATTTGAGATTTTTATTAATTGCTTGTATAATACCTGTTCAGTGTTTACTGTTTACTGTTTACTGAAGACTATGGGGCAGATTTACAAGCCCATTGCGTTGCCGGTGTGTCACGTTGCATGACACACCTGCGGTGCAACCTGCGCACAGGTAAAGCTACCCTGCGTGACTTTACCTGTGCTTGTAAATATCTCCCCTTTTCAAGCAACACTTTGCGTGTCCACTGATGCATTTCTAGATTTACGAGTAATCGTAATTCTGGAAATGTGTCAGAATGCTACACAACCCTAGGCGTGGCATAGCGAGGTTGAACGAGAAGAAATGTTCTAATTTCTCCTCGTTTGTTTCCTCTTTCAATGCGTGTTGCATTCTACAGCATGCATTGGAAGAGGAAATCAACTCAATAGATTGTTTTTGTGCATGAAGAGGCTCCTTCCTGCACAAAAACAACCTCCACACGACGCAGGCATCCTTGCACCATGGCGCAAGGGTGCCAGCACCGGCGCATGGCAGCAGTTTGTGCGCCAGCGCAGGGGGAAAGACAGAGATCCAACATATTGTTGTAAATATGTCGCATCCCTGTGCTTCGAAACTAACTAATGCAGCATGGAGCAGCAAAATGACTTGTAACTCTGCTCGTTAGTTATTATGTTGAATTTGTTTCCACCTGCACATTTCAGTTGTGTGGCCGAGATGAATTTTTAGTGTGGTGCACTGCGTGGCACCAGCACAATGCTGGTTCAGGGGTTGGTCAGAGGGATGGGACACTTTGGCCAAGGCCAGCTATGGTGATACTTTGGTCTGAGGTGATGGGTTTCAATGGAGGGCTGGATGGTTTAGTGAGCAGACTCAATCAAGAGTTAGGTGTGTGTAAACTATTAATACCAGTTATTAGTTGCCACTTTCATATTGAGGTTACAAAAGCAAGAGTCATATCAAATCATAAACTTTGACGGTACAAAATGTTGCCAATTCAGAAAGTGAAAGAGCAACAATGAGAGTTCCCACTGGGGCAAATTAACCTCTGCCGAGCTAATTTGGGGATTGCTCCAGTAGTTTCCTGTTAAAAGGGTCCATTTGCTCGAAATCTCGTCTTTCTGTGGCTTAGCTGGTTTCCAACTTGGAAAACATTTTTCATTGGAATCGTTTCTGTTCTAATTTTACATTAGTTTAACCAAAGAAGGAAAACAGCTACACAGACAAAAATAAGCAAAAGACAAGCAAGTATGTGGTGAGATGCAGAATTCGAAAAACAGACGAAACCACTGAAAAAATATTGGCTTATTATGTTAAGGGGTGCGTGCGTGTTCTCATCCTTCGTTTCAGAATGGTGACGACTTCTGTTGTCATGATATTCAACATCAGATTGTATTTATGAGGAAAGGACAAGATTTGTCGTATAATGGTTACCTTAGCAAAAGTACAAGTATCAGAATGGATTGAATATGCAGATGGCTGCTCTTTCAGTGCAGTAACATTTATTTAAAATGTTCACATTGTAGAAACAAGTTATTTTCATTAAAATCGAGTCAAGTTTATAAATATGTTGACACATTTAAAAACAAAAGATGGTGCCATCAGTGTATTTTGGGCTCAATTTAAATAGTGTTTAAGTATATTAACTCAACACCAGGGCCGCTAGAATTACGGGGCAATGGAGAACCAAATTATGCTGCAGGTTTGACTAAACTATGGGCATAGAAAGGGCAAATTATGCGGTGTAACGTGGCCCAATTTTGTGATAGTATTAGGTCTTTAAATTGTCACTTTTGCACATGTTAACATAGTCTGGGCCAATGTTTTATCTCATTACCACCAGTTCAACACACAAACACAGCAATAAACACTAGAAAAGTGACCAGTGAACCTTTGCGCTAGGCCTTCCACTGTGCTGTAACATGCGTTGCAGAGGTTTTAGTAACTTTTGATCGGTTTAACTAGAAACACTTTTTTTTATCTGCAGAATATACAGGAAATGCTGGATTAGGTGGCAAATCCAAAAATATGCTGAAAACACTGAAACTACAAAATCGCATAATTCAAAGGACCTTGCTCAAAACTGACACAATTGTAGTCCTTAAAACAAATGTATCTCTATTTATGTCAGGGTGCAGGAATCAGGTAAGCACTGAGCTAAATGCCAAGGGTGTGAAAACACACAGACAAGAATTGGCAGAGGAATCATTTCCGCTTTTTTTCTAATAAAAAGCTTTTCTCAAGTTCCACTGTACACTTAACAGATATAGTACGTACAGAAAAAGTGTAGGCTTCCCTCATTCATAGAACAAATAAAGCATAGAGGACATCAGTCCAAGCTACTATGCACACAGAACAGGTACAGCTAAGTCTGTAGCAGTGGAGCCTTCTGTCACACCTAAGGAAAACGTGCAGTTTTTGGACATCTGCATTACAAGGTTCTCCAACATGCAGAAGACATGCATATTATTAGCATCAGCAGTACCATTTTTTTTATAGAGTTTTATATAGCGCAAACTTCACCCGAATCGGGTTTCAGAGTGCTTTGGTGATTTGCCCAGATTCACCTGATGTTCAACGTTATCGCCGAGACTCAAACTCATGGGCATATTATCAAGAACGGGCGTTACATTATCGCCGCTTTTATCGGCAGGAAACTGCTGATAAAGCGGTGATAATGTGCTTGATAATATGCTCTATGAATTCCAATGGAAGCCCATGTTAGATGTGAAGACATCTGGGGTTGATGACAGCTACACTTTGTAAATTCTCTCTGGACAGTCACAAGTAGAGGAAGGATAGGTGTTTCTGAGCACTCATCTGCATTCATCTGCATTGTGATAGCTCTTCCAGGGCTGGAAGAAAAGGAGGAGCTGACACTTACACTTCAATAGGCAGTGTCCTGTTTCCTACACAAATGGCTGAATACACCCCTCCCATAGGTAGTCTGGGACCAGGTCTGAGCTGAAAGTATCTATGTGCTCTTAAGAGACCCTTTTATGAAATCACCCCCTGTTCAAAGGCACAACTTGGAATTAGTGCTGGGCCTCTGACCCTACGAGGACCGTACACTACTCGACTGTGAAGAACTCTGCCATGAGTAAAGACTGCAGTGTTACAAGGATTGTCACTCTGCTTGACTACTGCTCTGGAGGAAAGGCTTTTCTGCTTTGCTACGCTGCCATGCTGCCTGCTGATCTCTGCCCTGCTGAAGACTAGGACTGGACCCATCTCACTTGAACCCAGAGTGATATCACCATTGTCTAACCCAGGGTGGTGTGGAGTGGAAAAACGATGGATTTGGGCCCAGATCTTTGGACTGGGGTGAATGTGTGACATTGATCCACATTCTGTCCATCATTGTTGTGTTTGCAGTTACCGCTCTAAGTGTACTGGGGATGCTCAGACGTGAGTCCCAGACACTCCACACCACTGGAATCAAGCTAGCCGGGCTGATGAGAGGTGTTACCTCGAAACCGGGCCGGTCCTCGGATGCTTGTTTCCGTTCTGGGAAGACATGGCTTTTGTAGTTCGGACTGGACTGTTCCCATGGGGCAACAGGGTCAGTGCTGATTTGCATATCGCCATTGTCTAACCCAGGGTGGTGTGGAGTGGAAAAACGATGGATTTGGGCCCAGATCTTTTGACTGGGGTGAATGTGTGACACTGATCCACATTCTGTCCATCATTGTTGTGTTTGCAGTTACCGCTCTAAGTGTACTGGGGATGCTCAGACGTGAGTCCCAGACACTCCACACCACTGGAATGAAGCTAGCCGGGCTGATGAGAGGTGTTACCTCGAAACCGGGCCGGTCCTCGGATGCTTGTTTCCGTTCTGGGAAGGACATGGCTTTTGTAGTTCGGACTGGACTGTTCCCATGGGGCAACAGGGTCAGCGCTGATTTGCATATCGCCATTGTCTAACCCAGGGTGGTGTGGAGTGGAAAAACAATGGATTTGGGCCCAGATCTTTTGACTGGGGTGAATGTGTGACATTGATCCACATTCTGTCCATCATTGTTGTGTTTGCAGTTACCGCTCTAAGTGTACTGGGGATGCTCAGACGTGAGTCCCAGACACTCCACACCACTGGAATCAAGCTAGCCGGGCTGATGAGAGGTGTTACCTCGAAACCGGGCCGGTCCTCGGATGCTTGTTTCCGTTCTGGGAAGGACATGGCTTTTGTAGTTCGGACTGGACTGTTCCCATGGGGCAACAGGGTCAGCGCTGATTTGCATATCGCCATTGTCTAACCCAGGGTGGTGTGGAGTGGAAAAACGATGGATTTGGGCCCAGATCTTTTGACTGGGGTGAATGTGTGACATTGATCCACATTCTGTCCATCATTGTTGTGTTTGCAGTTACCGCTCTAAGTGTACTGGGGATGCTCAGACGTGAGTCCCAGACACTCCACACCACTGGAATCAAGCTAGCCGGGCTGATGAGAGGTGTTACCTCGAAACCGGGCCGGTCCTCGGATGCTTGTTTCCGTTCTGGGAAGGACATGGCTTTTGTAGTTCGGACTGGACTGTTCCCATGGGGCAACAGGGTCAGCGCTGATTTGCATATCGCCATTGTCTAACCCAGGGTGGTGTGGAGTGGAAAAACGATGGATTTGGGCCCAGATCTTTTGACTGGGGTGAATGTGTGACATTGATCCACATTCTGTCCATCATTGTTGTGTTTGCAGTTGACAACATTGTACAGCATGGTTTGACCATGACGCAACACCTGCATTTTTAAGGGCGCTAGCCGACAAAGCCTTTACCACCTGAGCGGATTGGAAATTACACATTGAGGCTGCGACATCGGTGCTTCCTCCATCCAAGGTACTTTTTCAGAGGGACCTGCATGACTCGTGTAGCTAGTCTGACCTCCACTGTGGTCGATCTGAGCTTTGAATTTACCCAACTCCAGCATGACCTCAAGTAACCCATAAGCACTTTAGGTTCTAAGCACAACATTTTTGATTCAATCTTTCAAAATGCATAACTACAGTTCTACTTACTAGATTTTTGTTGTTTTGTTCTTGATTTACTCATAACATTATAGGCTTTTAGTCTAAACCTGTGTGGAGTATTTTTGTGGTGCTTTCATTGTGTTGCTTGTGTGTATGTTGCACAAATACTTTACACATTGCCTGTTTAGATAAGCCTGACTGCTCTCTGTCAAGCTACCAGAGGGTGAGCACAGGCTATCTTTTAGTGTGTATCTAGAATATCCTGACTAGAGTGGTGGTTCCTGCTTGAACAGGGTGCATACCTCTGCCAAGCAGAAACCCTATTTTTTAGACCACCAATATCCCCCGGGGGCGGGGGGACACAAAGTCCACTAAACATCATGGAGAGGTAGAAAGAAATAGGGGTGGGGCTTCCAACCATGGTCATGGCCATGACTCCACCCCAAAAAAGGAGTAAACAGTCTTTCTAACCCCACGGGTTTGGCTCGGGCAATTAACCCCAATCTGTTCCTTGGAGGGGCAGAAATCCCACTAGACACCAGGGATGAAACAAAATATGCAGAGAAGGAGTGGTGGGGGCTTGCCATGATGGGCATGGACATACCACCACCCCCAAAAGAGGCAAGCAGTCTTTCTGCCCCACTGAGGGGCAGTTAGGAGGCTGCCCCACTCTGCTGCCCCTGGGGGGAGGGCAGAAAGGCCACTAGACACCAGGAAATTTGAAATGGCCAAAACAAACACAAGGAGAGTGTGGCCTACAGAGGCATATCAAGTCATACCACTACACCAGAAGGGGGATAGTGTATTTCTGCTCCCCTAGAGGTCGATAGAAGCTTCATCCCAGTTGGGAAAGATTCCCCAAATCTACCACCCACATGACAGAACGGCCATTAGAATACAGGGATTTTGCATTTGGAGCAAAACAAAGGAGCACAATTGTTTTGCTCTGGCATTAGCCACCCCCCCCACCCCCATGCAAACAGGACAAGACAGTCTTTCATTCCCCCCAGGAGCAGACAGGGAGTTTGCTCTCAATTTTGTACGGGGAGGCAGACCACCCACTAAACACCACCAGGGAATTCCAAATGGCACTGAAATAAACCAAAAAAGGGATAGGGTAGAAGGGGCAATAGAGTCTTTCTGCCTGCATGGAGTCTGATAGGAGGTTTGCTCCAATTTGGGAGGGTGCCCGAAAACTACCTCCAACTAGACACCAGGCATTTTGCCTTTCGAGCAGAAGAAAGGGGTGCGGACAGTGCACACTGGCATAGCCTACACCCCCACCCCAAAAGGGACAAACCAGCCTTTTTCCCCCTTCATAGTGTCTAGTTTTCAGTGTCTGTGGTTGGTAGGTTTCCATGAATGGCCTACAACAAAAGTGACTGTGGGTCTAGAGGAGAGACATGTCTATGTGTGCCTTAATGGTTCTGTGTGTGCCTCAAGTATGGAACATACAACCGGATATCTACACAGTGTGAAAGAGTATCCATCAGTTACTCGTCCTTGTTGAGATCACCTACAGGTTTCACACTAGTTTCCACCACAAAGTGGAAGTAGGTTGCAAGTACAATAATTCTGAAAAAGAAGCTACCTCTTAGAAAAATGCCAAAACAATAGTAAACAAATAGTTTTTGTCGATTCAGCCCTGCATGTTTCTGAAAAACACTTTTTTGAGGAGCATTTTTGCCCCCAAAAAGGAAAATGTACATATATTTTGCCTATTTCCTCGGTCCCCTTTGGGGATATCCACAAACCCAAGATACCTTTAGAATCCCCAAGATGGTGGGAAAAATGGGCACAGATACCTTATGTGAAAACAAAGTTATTAATGCCTCAACACGAAGTAACCCAAATAGCCAAAAAAAGGTCTCAGCATTGTAGAAAGTGAAAATGCCTTAGCAGTTAAAGAGTTAAAAATAAAACTGCCCGCACCCCTGATGAGCCTGCAGGGGCTGTTGAGGCGTCAGCCCCCAAATTAAACATTTTTTGAAAAAAAAGTGTGGGGCCCAGGGTGGGCATTGAGGCAACCAAAAAACCAACAACACAAAAGGAAAAAGAAAGAGCAAATGAGTGGCACAGCCACTCATTTATTATGTACTGCTTCTTCAAGGAGTGCCCCATAACGCTTTCTGAGGACTTTTGAATCATATTTTTCTATAATGGATGTGCCCCTAGAAGGGTGGGAGCACAACAAGCATTTCCTGTAATGTTCTGGAGGACTGCATGGAGCACAGCAGCCCCCCACCAATATTAAAATAAAACAGTAAGTTTCCTGGGTCTTTGAATCCATGACCCCAGAAGAGCTTACCATAATATTTTGTCTGAAAAATATTTTTAGAAGGCTCAAAGACATGCCTAATATTTTTATTTTAAAAATGCTTTATTAAAAACAACTTATGACAATCATTATTATTAAGCATTTCCTTTTGGTCTGGGGAAAATGTTAATTACGCCAGAGTAATTGGAGTAATTTTATTAATTACACATTAACCTTGTTATGAAATTACCAAAAGTTTGCTATTACTCCAGTAATTGGCAGCAATCTTTTGGTATTTACAAATAATTACGCCAGAGAGATGTACGTCAGTTACTCCCACCCTAAGTGCAATGTGTGAATTTAATCGTATACATTTTAATTATAGCTAGTGGTGACTTTTGACAAAGCCAATAGGTCTACTTATATATGCTGATCTACTGATCACTTGATAAAGCCAATAGACCTCCAGCTTTTTTTCAGATTTTAGTGTTTTGACCATTTGACAAAGCCAGTAGGACTGAGTTACTTATAATGGCACTGTTTATCACCCACAGGATGTTGGGTGCAGAGCCTGGGCTGAGGCCAGGCCCTGCATCCATCCCAACCCCTCTCATGGCCAAAGCCCCCAGAAACCTCAGCCCACTTATAGAACTGATAAGCATTTGCGAAAAAAATCAGAGCATGTGAAGTGATAAAAAGTAGCGACTGTTTCACTCTGACCTCTGAGTAATAGCAGACACTGTCTGATGCTGGTCTAGTAGTCTTAGTGTGGTTCAGGGGGCAGAGGAACTGAACCTTGACAGAGAGGTATACAGGTGAATGGCTCAAAAGGGGTGTGGCCTGCGTAGGACGGCAGAAAGGGTTTCAGAAATGTCAGATGGCTGCAAAAATGAATAATGGCTACCATTGGGGGTCATAATGCAAGGACAATCGGCAAAGGGGAACTCAGTTTCATAAGAAGGCTCTGAAGAGCAGAAGATGGTGTGAGGGAGGCATCTCAGATGGCCCACAGAGGGATTCTTAGTAACAAAGGGCTCTGATTACCAGCTGTGACAATACAGGGAACCAAAATAGCAATGACAGGTTCAGAATCAGATGAGTGGTCTCTGGAATTCTGAGGGCTAAATGCAGGGTGGTGGAGATTCATATGTGGCAGAAGTGTTTGGAAGGCTAACAAAGAGGCACTCTGTGTTAAAACCAGTAGTGTTGTCTGTGTGACTCCCAGACCTTTACGCTGACATTCCATGTGTGTGTGCCTATGTGCAAAGGATATGTAGCAAGTGTGTAGTAGTAAGATTCTGTGTGTGGTAAAAGTCTTAGTACTGAGTCCAGTATGATCTATTCAAATGGCCCCTGGTATAGCATGGCACATGATGGAAAGTAGATACTTCTTTCCTAGACAGTGTAAGTGTATTGACTGCATCCCTGTGGTTAGCGGTTGAAGACTCAGAACCAAAGTTAGGGATTATGGAGAAAAGACTTCCACCGAAATTATGTGAGGCACTTGTTAGAAACAGGTGCTGTTTAGTTCAACTTGAGTGGAACATAAATGGTAGAAGGGGTAGGTCACTGCATCTCTATAGGTTCAAAGCAGTGCCTGCCATTTTTTCTGTACTTGATGACTGCTCAGTAAGGCTGATGGCAGGGAGGTGCCGAGATGCCATGGTTCATTGAACCCTTGTTTTTTAAATTCCCGCTTGGAACCAACACTACTGTTACTGTAAAATATTTTCATTCTGTCCTTGCCTTTTACAGATCATTTTCGGGTGTTTTAGTCTGATTTGTTTATTTGAACTGAACCAGAATTAATATTTCCATAATGTACTGATTTTCTGCAGAAAAAGCTGTGTTTTGATACCCGGGAGCCTTTTGGCAATTCTATATACGGCCTTGGTTTATTTCCGTGACTTTGTCATTAAAAGTGGGAACAGAGCTGTAGGAGACTAACCAGCTTCAGATAATCATCTTTATCATTAGCCACTGCTGCTAGCAAACTTAAATGAGTGGAAGCATTTGTGAAGCATGATACCGCTCGATAAAGTGCTCCCCAAGATTCTGTGTCATGGTCCATGGGGTAATGGAGGGACATTCTGTGCCATGTCTGTCAAAATAACATGTAAACAGGCAAACATTTGGAACCATTAAAACTATGATATAGTGCTTGCATCTAAGCCAGTTTCTGCATTAAGGGCTATAAGTCACAAAATAACAAGGTTTGCGACCACAAAAGTGCTTATCATTGTGTACAAAAGCCCTTTTACAAGTTGTTAAATTCTTTCAACTTGCAAAAAGACTTTTCCAATCATTTCAGTTTTTTTGCAAATAGGAGGGGCCGTGAACGGGGGTTGTGAAATGGGTTTCCTACCTCCCCTTTCCAATTTTGAAATTAAATTATCAAAAATTTAAATTACAACTGTGGTTACAAACCATTAATGAGCTACTGACCCCCAAGTTGGGGGTTTTAACTAATTTTCAAAGGAAAAGAGGCCACCTTAGGTTCTCTTAGTCTTTGGAAATTGTGTTGACCGCCTTGGAAGGGGGAAGAAAAGTTCAATGCCTTCTCCCCCTGATATTTACCAAAACTGAACACTTTTTTTTCAAAAGCAGTATTGGTTCTTTTGTGAACATCAGCTTCTTTTCAAAGAACTCTGACATTGTAGTAGTGGTGTGCTGTCTATTGCAGACACACCATCCCTGTGATTACCGCCAATCACAGAGGGTTGTAAATTGCCACCTGCCTAATGAATATTAATTAGGCAGGCCATTCTGCATCACCTGGCAAATAGGTATTTTGTGAACAAACCTAAAGGTACATAGGGCAGTTTACGAAACATAAATCCATTCATAAAAAGTATTTGCACAGTTTGCGACAACGTTTTGTGACTTAAATATTGAAGCATCAGGACTCTGACTTGCACAAGGAGATGGATGTCAAGTGTCTTTGCTCTTTGTTTGCAGTTAATACTGGTGATAAGTGACTGATGAAATCTGCATATGGCATATTAACACATAATTTAAGCTGTTTAGACTGCAGCTGTGTAAGTTTCTCTGATATTTGCATGACTACAGGCCAAGTTCTGCATGCTGCCTTCTATTTAGCTGACCACCAGATGAATAGTAAAGTTTCTTTTCTATTTGCAAACCCACATACCAAATAGTATATCATTTTTGCTACTTAACTAGCAGCCGGCTAATTAGCCAGCTAATTTGAAATTTCTATGCTATGTGCTAGACAACAGATCAAATAGAACATAAGTTCTGCTATTTAACATACAGCCATGTAACAAATTCAGTGTATTTGTTATTTGCATGGCTGTTACACCAAATTGTACATAATGTGTGCTTATTTTCCATCAGTCATCTAATGAGTGAAGTCATGAAAATGTAACAAAGTCACTTGTGTCTGGAAAAGCTATACCTCTCTGAAGAGCTCAGAACAAGAGCGAAATATGACAAAAGCTGTATGCTGTGCCTGGAATGGTAAAAGGCTTTTGCCATTTTTCATCTCAGCATGGATGGCACTAGCTAGCTCTGTTGTAGACCTTTTGCTTCCAGTACATAACATATTTACTTCCAGTGGGCGATTTGGGTCAACCCTTTTTTCATGATTGGATGACTTTGTTGTCAGTGTTAGATTTCTGCTCTCCTTCCTATATGTGTGCTTATCCCTCCCAGGAGCATTTTGGTCTAGCTGTGTTATTTTGTATGAGTTGTCTCCTTCCACTGTTAAGTTGAAGAGACTCTTTTTTCCTTAGCTTTCAGCACTCCTTGAGAGTATATGTTTTTCTTTCGTCTGTTCCTCACTTGTTCTTTTCAACATCCCAGCATCACATCCCCTTAGACTCAATATTTACTCCACCTCTCTGTTCCCTAATGCTTCTTGTCTCACTCCACTTGTTCAATTTGTTTTAAATTGTATTCCTTTTGAGAGAGCGCAGCCCCTGCAAAGTGCTACAGAGATGCTTGCTCCCGGTTACACTGCCACACTCATCTTTTTTCACTTATTTTAGTTTTGATTTATTGGTCTAAAATGTCTGACAGTCTTATTGAAATGGTAAATTAAAAATGCCTAAATTTCAGTTAGTATTGCACGATGCATTAGCATGGATAGGCACACACTCGGGCCATCTTAGAATGGATTCACTGACACATGCATTATACCGCACACACAGAAGAAATCCATCCCAACATGGCTGCCATGCCTACACACGTGTGGACACACATCATGATGCAAATGCATTGCGAGGCACTGTTAGCTATTTTGGTAGTAGGTAAAGCAAATAAAAAAGCACTGGCACAGTCAATAACTGGATCTTTTAGAGCCGAGATCTTATGGCTTTTTAATTTTGAGTTATGGCTATTGACTAAGAACACCCCAAGCTCTACTTTTCTGCATGGATGAATTTGTGGTTAGTCATTCGTGAGGCAAAGGTGTAAGAGCGATGTGGTTTCAGACTACTCCTGAGAAAAAAAAGCTAAGCATGATGTGGATTTCTATACACAATGCTTGTGTGTTCCTTGAGCAAACTACCACTTGCAAAAGAAAACTATACACAGGAAGGGTGTGAATTTCCATAAACTGCAGGCCTATATTAGGGAAGTCTGCAAGACTATGCTGGTATAAAACTATTTTTCACATCCCTGCATGACACACTGTTCCAAATCATAGAGTCTGTTACTGTACAGACTCATTGGCAGGAATAGTTTTTAAAAGTATAAATAAATGTGCCATTGTAGTGTGCTGCGGTACCTCTTTTACATCAGCCAGGAATTCACACATTGATTCCTGATAGGCATTAAATCATTTATAACTGTAAACTCTGCTACAAGTGTAGAGACACACCCAATAGTAAATCACATTCAAGGAAAGGGAAGTAGGCATTCCAAGGTGAGTTTGCTTTAAAAGTGTGGGAACATCCCCAAATTCTACACCCTGCAAATAGTCAGAAATGTACTCCAGACTACAGAAGGAGTAACTCCCCCTCCAGAGTGGGAAGTGGAATAACACTCAGTTATACTTCTAGGGTTATATTTAGCAACAGTTTTGCATCATTTTTGCAGTGCGCAAGGGGGCACGTGGCAGAGCAAAAACTATAATGAGTTTTATCAAGCCACGCAAGGCCACTTTGGTAAATCTGGACTAATGAAAGGTAGCTCAAGTCCCTGCCTTACGTCACTCTGCATGGTAGGGATGATCCACATGGTGGAGTGTGAGTGTTCCTGAGGACTGTTTTTGCACAGGAAGGGGAACCTTTCTACACAAAAACAATTCTGCTTATAATGCAGGCACCCTCGCACCATGTCACAAAGGTTCCTATCTTGGCAGCAGTGCAGGCAGAGAGCAGGAATGCGCCGGATAATGTCAAATATGCCATATTCCTGCCCTCTCTCTTTCACGCAGGGCAGTGCAGCAAGGTGGCTTGATGTGTTGCATTGTATACAAACTTGAGAAATATGCCCCCTGGTGTAGGAAAAGAGCTTTCTCCATGCGGTCAAATGTTTTCCCCACAGAGAAGAATCGTTCCTTTACTCATGAGGCTCCATTCCCCCATTTTAATTTGTATGCGAATTTCTACGCTATGTAGAAGTCGGCACAACTAAAAAAAGAGCCCCAGGAATCATTGCATGACATTTCTAGTATTAAGGAAGACACATACAGATTTCCAGGTGTATTATTGGGAATGTTTGTGAATGACAAAACATGTAAATGTGTGTTCAGGCAGGGTATGCCTGTACTCTTCCGTTTATTTGGGTGAATAGAGCCCTAAGCTTGTCAAAGAAACCCAGAACTATGCTGTAATGCTCAGCTTGTAGGTGGCAAATGTGTAATTGAACTGGAAGTGAAGAAGATACAAACTCTTACACATAATGCTTTTATAAAAAATCCAGAGGCATGCTGTAGCACCAGTTACACGCAGATAAACACCGCTTCTAGCACGCATGAGCTAACTAACCACATGAAAACTTATCTTTGTAAGAGAGTCATGATTTATGTTCTTCACCAGAACGTTCTTGACATTCTGCTTGAAATGGTTTCCTTTTATATGAAAAAAAGAGGAGTTGCAGTTATTTCTTTGCATTTCTGCTCCCTCCATCGCCCAATGTCTGGCTGTCTTTAGGACCACTGGAGACAGGAAAAAGAGGAAAATGGAAAACAGAATTCCAGATGGAGTTGGATAGCTTGAAAAACATCCAACCTGAAACACTGCCACAGAACCGGGGTACAGAATGCATCGCCTTTAAAATAACATTCTTATTTCTTGTATTCATCTGCCAGCCCCAAGAAAATCTCAAATCCTTCATGTTATTTTTCATGAACAATAGTTCATTCCATTTTGTTTTTACTGGCCCTTGAATGTTCTCTTAAAATGCTTATCAGAATTTAGTAAAAGGTTTGTGTGCTTCATATTAAATTATATTTGACAGGGCGCACTTTAATAAGTATTTATTCTAAATGGTTATTGTACATTTGCATTTCTGAAATCATGTTTCTTTTTACTGGTGTGCCATACTTCCACAACCTCATTTAATTAGAAATACATTCTCAGCTCTTCAGGGGCTTTTCAGACTGCACTCTAACGTCAATTACTAACAGGTCATGCCACCTTGAAAGTATAGATCTAAGCTAGTAGGCTGCATCATTATCACGCATCACACACATCCTATTTCCCCCAAAATACTTTTTTGTTTTTAAAAAAACATGCCATATATTTAAGGTGGACTGTAAACCCGAACCACCAGAACTCTCATAAAAACTGGTCTCGTAATGGCACTCTGTGGTAAACATTGTGATAAGGCCCATTTCGACCCCTTTTATCTGATTTTATTAGAAACGGTGACGTTTTAGACACGTTCAGAAGTGTTAGTATCATGTCTGTCTCCTATCTAGGCTGACATTTTTTTTTGTTTTTGTTGTGACATAACATTATGGACGCTTACAATAGAAGCTGACGTCTTTTTATTGTTTTAGTTAAAAGAGCATATTACTGCTAACAGACCCCTTTCTGTCACCAACAAAGCTATACTCAGCCTTCTATTTTTTATCCACCAACACCCTCCTCTTCTTTTTATAAAAAACAATACAATCACACACCCCTTACACTCCACTACACCACACATATTACCTCTTTTAGCATTCAAATCCTACACACTCTTAACTCTTGTTCATCCCCTCTTGCACACCACATACACTCTTTTCCAAAACACATCACCCCTCCCCCTTTTCCTTGTAGCTTCCACTCACCAACAATACTTTACATACAAAAATCTCTCAGAAAACAAAAAACATCACCACCTCCCCTCACTACACCTCAAAAAGAAAACATAACACAAACTCCAGCACAACAAAGTCTCACACACACAACACCTCATAATACTTTCCGTCACAAACTAGAAACATACACCCACTCCCACCTTCATAACTACACAAATGATCAGCAGTGACTCTTCTGCAATGGCGGAGGAGCGTCGCCCCACTGGCTCAGAGCCTGCAGCTGAAAAATAAAATGATATTTTATCATCGTTTTACTTTTCAGCTTCTGGCTGAGCCAGAGTGTGTAGGGAGAGGCCAGCCAGGCCATGGGAGGAGGAGTAACAAGTGATGTGTGTACTTCTAAGTGCATATGTCTGTTTGGCAGGCCGTCTTAGGCTGGCCAAACAGACATGCAGCTAGGTTTTTCCAACCCAGCTGTATTGCAAAGTCAGGTTGGAGAAACAGTACAGACTCCTTATGCCTGAACAAGGGTTAAACCAGCCCACTCAGGCCAATCCCTGGGCTGCTCTCTTTCATTTGGTAATAGCATGAGAGCAGCACGGAGATTGCACAGGGAGTCTCAGATGCTGTCCCAGTGTCTGTTGGGACCAAAAAGCAGGGGAAAACCGAGGAGCATGGCGACTGGAAGCTCCATGTAAGTAATTCTTTTTGTTATTATCCCCCTGTGCTCTCCTTCCCACGATCCCTCACACCCTCTCTACTCACCCCACCATTTTTTAGGTCTCGCGCCTAGCGTTGCACCGAGCAGCTGTGTCGCGCAGTGCGAGACATTTAGTAGGTGAAAAACGGGAATTTGAGACTGACCTAGGAATAGTACACGCACAAGCGTGTGCCTTTCCTTCTGTTGCACGTTATTGGCCTTTGTGTGCGTGTTTTATTGAAAGCGAGCACGCAATAGGCCAAAGGTGGGCGCATTGCTCCGCCCACGGCCTATTGGTGTCTATTACGGGCTTGGTGCGCGTAATAGACACCAATAGGCCATGTGGGTTCAATTATCGTGCCCAGACACAGGCGCGATAATTGAAAGCACATGGCTTGCAGTGGGGCGCGCGCACCACTCGCGGGCTTCTTCTGTGTTTGGATCCATTTCACAGGGAAGCAATGAAATGCTAAGGCTTTGTTTTTACCTCTATGCATTTCTCTGAAGTGTCTATTTTGTGAGAACCCGACCAGCAGGTACCGGAGTTCTTTGCCATTTACAGCACTTACATTTCATATATTTGGAGTGGGGAGGTCAGGACGTACCTAAAATGTACGATTTTTGCTGTTAAGTGGTTTGATGGAGGGAATGATTTTCCACGTCCACGAGACTTCAGTGTGTCCCTAGAATGACCACCTCTGTGCGTTTTAAATGTTTGGTGGCGGGGGTCACAAGGACCAATGAAACTCGAGAAAGGTGACATGTTGGCTGAGGCAGTTCGGGTGTTTGATATTATCACCCAGCTTCCTTTGCTTGCTGGGCGGATGAGGGTGAGGCGGGAGGCCCGGACAGGGTCTGAAACAGAGCGGGGTTACTTTTACACGTGAAACTCTGCATTCCTTTTGCACTGCGAGCACTGGTGATGTTAGGGGTGGTGTCAATATGAGGGCGTAGGATAGATGAGTAGGGGCTGGATGTAGACATAGGGACGCAGTCTTAGTCACAGGGTCCAGTCAAGGACAAAAGGGGCTGATAATGTCAGAGGATGCTGGGGGGCCAGGCACAGGGTGCACACTCACTTGAGTGAGAAGATTGAGGTATAGTATGGTATACTTGGGTTCAGGTGAGGGGTCTGCTCAAACTACCAGTTGAAAGCATTAGGTACCTGAGGATTATGTACACTTTGTAATACATGTGCACGAAAGTAAGTTTAGTTTCCAGATGAGGGTCTGCTTGGGCGCAGTTCAAAGGGGGGTGGGGGTTGTTCACATGATCACATACAAAGTATGTGTCCTGTGGGCCACTGCAGCTAAGAGAGGGTTGCCGCCTCTGAGTGCCTGCACCTTGGCCAACTTTGCATCACCCTTCGTCCGCTGGGCCGTCGCAGCTAAGAGAAAGCCACTGAGTGCCCTCCCCTTGGCCAACTTGTCAGCATCTCCGCTTCTTCAAGAAGCTGCGTGCTGTGTCCCCTTTCAATGGCAGGTACCTGGTGCGCAATGGGCCGCGTAGGCCCCGGCCTTGAACTCAGTCTTTGTCACGTTCTGGTGAATACGTTATTGCCTTTTTGAGTCCCTACTAGTTTACGTGCATTGTAGCTTGTTGAAACGCTTTGAGAGTTTTGAGTTAAATGGTTAGATAAATATATTATTTTTCTATAACTACCTGAGTTGTGTCCTTTTGTGGTGTCGTTACTGCCTTGTTGTACATGGTCATAAATGCTTCACACACTTCCTCTGAGATAGGCCTAATTGCTGGTGCTACGTTACCTCAGGGTTGAGCAGGGGTTGTCAAAAGGGGTAGCCCACTTCCCCTGACTTAGGAAGAAGGGTCCCTATTTGGACAGTGGCGCCAGCCATTGCCAACTAGAAACCCCCATTTCTAACAATCACCAAAACGCATTCTCTGAATGACATATTAATAAATGCTCGATCATTCTAAAAAAACAAGCATCACGTCTACGACCTTCTCACTGACATACACAACTTGACTTACTAACTGAATCATGGTTAGGAGATGTTATAGCGCCAGTGTTGCATGAAGCCATTCTTCTAGCTTCTCAAACTATCACACAAAATCGTACAGGCAAAAGAGGAGGTGGCCTTGCTGCTGTATTCAAGCAAACATTAAATATCACTAAAGCTGAAAACATCTCCATACAAGGTTGTGAGGCCCTCTTCGCCAGATGCAACCCCACACCATCTTCCTCCTGTAACTTCCTGCTTCTTTACAGACCTCCACCTAGCAATGCAACATTCCAAGACACACTTCTAGACACAGTTTCAAACCTTATAACACTACACTCCAACCTATGCATTCTTGGTGACCTAAACATTTGGTTTGACAAACCCAATATGCCCCACACCAAAAACAATCATCACTGGCTTAGACACACTGAACCTACATCAGATCATCCAGAACTCACCCAAATCCCTGGACAAATCTTAGATGTCATTTTTGCAAATTCGAACTAGTTACCTTTCCAACAATTTCTCAAGTCACACGGTCAGATCACCAATCACCATTTGCTTCCTTTCCAACATAAAACAACACAAAGCAACACTCCTAAAACTACCTCACATGCATCCACCTATTGACCGTGGAACAAACTCACTTTTGAAAACTTAGAAACACAACTAATATCCAGTGCAGATCTAGACACAATAGATGATGTTCAAAACCTATATGAGTGGCTACTGGAGGCTTTTGATATCTTAATACCACTAACAACAACACAACAGAACCAAAGAAAACAGGCATGTTGGAGAAATAAAGAGCTCAAAGAGATAAAGCAGCAAATTATTATTATTATTTAAGCTTGTAAGGCGCCTGGTTACATTGTACTAGTGTGTCCCCGTGCTATGAACTGCCGCGTTAAAGCAAATCAACTGCTGATACTGCCCACTCGAATACCCAAGCAGAGCCTGGCCCTACTCTTTAGGGAACAGGAATGTTTTCAACTCTTTACGGATCTTGAGCTCTGATTTCTCCAGCCGGAGCTCCAGAGGAAGTTTGTTCCATTTCTGAGCAGCCAAGACAGGAAAGGAATGTCCTCCCATTCTTACTCTCCTGAACTTAGGCGCCAGCACCATCCCTGTCCTGCTAGATCTCAGTTGACGGGTTGGGTGGTATGGCGTAAGCAGGTTGTGCAGGTAAGTGGGTCCTTTCCTTTGTAGGATACGGTGACCAACACAGAGTGCTTTAAATACCACACGTTCCCTAATTGGAAGCCAGTGCAGTGTTCTCAGTGCTCTCTTGGAGGCGGCTCTTTTGGTAAGCATCAGAACCAAACGGGCCGCCGCGTTTTGCACGAGCTGCAGCCTCTGAAAGCATTTAGCATTGGCTCCCAAATATAGGACGTTGCCATAGTCCAGCCTTGATGTTATTAGTGCTTGGACCATTGTCTTCCTCGCTGTCACCGGCAGATAATCCAATGTCTTCCTAAGGACCCTCATCGTGCCAAAGCATGTGCCTGCCACTCGTTTGGTGTGGTACTCGAATGAGATCTTATCATCGATCCACACCCCTAGGTTTCTCACTTGATTGCTGGGATTGGGTAAAGGACTCAGTGCTGGAGGCCACCATGCCGAAGTCCACACTGACGGAGCCTTACCCACAATCAGGACCTCTGTCTTATTTTTATTCAATTTAAGACAGTTGTTGGCCTTCCACGCCGCCGATTCCTGCAGACATGACCTAAAATTAGCGGCTACCTGCTCCTTCGGCTGGGTCAAGGCCACCACTAGTTGCGTGTCATCTGATATGACACGCCTTCCAGCCCAAATTTTTCTATGATCTCGGCCATTGGTGTCACATATAGATTGAAGAGGGTAGGGTAGAAAGCTGCAACGTACCTGGCTCAAAACAAACACCAATCAAGAAAGACTTCACCCACAGAAACCTAACAGATTATACAAGTTAGCAATCAAAAACTCAGAAAAATACTATTCAGCCAGAATTCAAAATACTGAGGGACCCATTATGATGATGGGCGGAGCTACCACAGCATTACTGGCGGTGGCGGGAAATGCCATTTTGCGCACGCGAGCAGCGGTCCTCACGCCCGCCATATTAGTATGGCCAAACATAGCCCATTTCCCATCCACAGCGGTGTGACGCGAACCGCCATCAAAAAGCACCAACGACCGTGGCGGTGGGAGCCAATGGAGACCCACCGCCGTGCGGAATAACGTCCCATCCACTGTACCAATCAGGATGCCCCAAACAGCCAGTCGCACCGCAGCGGAGCACAACTGCGGAGCGTGACACCAGAGTCCTGTTCCTTTCCGCATGGTCCGGACCGCAATAGATCCAGCTCTACACGTCTTCCCAGTGCTGTACCTGATACACTACCAGCAACTCATGAACCGTCGCGACGCCGTGCAGGTATGCAATAACACAACTTCTCACACAACAACAACACACAATACCTGGGCAGATATAGGGTTCCTGTCCACACAAGACACCATGGTGGGGACAGGAACACATCCACAAGTGTACTCAAACATGTCCTACCTGTCACTAAATCACCCTTCCGCATCCAGGTCACCCACCAACCGCGATATTGATGCAATGTCCAGGTCATGTCACCGCAGCGGTGAAGACACGGGAAAACATGCCCACAATGCAGAAGGCAGGGCCAGCTCCGGGCATGGGCAGTGCACAAAGAATAAAGGGCCACACCTCAACCCTCCACACACTAGGGCCCCCACGCAAACATAAAAGCACATGCTATGTGCTCCCCCTGTGCACCCCTATGCACAAGAACAAGCCAGGTGAGCCCACACCCTGTACCACACACCAAACAACCAGGGAGACAATCTCAGCAGGTGGGGCTGCAGAGGAACACACAACACAGAAGCTCAGTGCCAGGGTAACCCACATACCACACCCACACTACACACATTGCAAGAAAACAGTCCAAGCACAAAATGAACATCCACAGAGAATATGAACAACTATCCAACTGGACACAACCTGTCAAGTCAAACAGGCATACCCCACACTAACACACATCCACATACTCACACCAGATGTCAGCAGCAATGGAGGACAACAAATAGGAAAGCTAAAGTGAGGTGCACACAAATGGAAGGCCAAGGAGACAACCACTAAGCCTGTGTACATCACATGCAAGAGAAGGAACATATAACGACACCCTTAGCACATCAAACCACACATGGCTGGCATAGAGAGTGACATTAAACCACTGTTACCTCTGTGGAACACCTCAGGGAGACAGCAAGGCAAACCATGTATAGGCACAGGGATGAAAGGACGTCTCTAAAGTCAAACAGTGAGCAGCCACACATCTGGATCCAACTACTTGACAGATGTATGTCAGCAGCACAACACACAGAGCCAATGGACACACTCCATGACTGTCAAACATAAGTTGGATCCTTCACACATACCCCCCACCTCACACTTGCAGCACACAACACCAGTGTAAAACTCACAGCAGGGTGCCAATATTATCCAGTCAATACACTGACAAACAATCACACTCCTGAGTGGCATACACAAACATCACACACACACTCAGAGATGCCTAAAACAATGCTGGCACAAAAACAACAGCCAAAGACAAAACTCAATAACAGCATACACAGAAGGACAAGAAGACCAGACCTGTGCAGTAAAACAGTGAAAAGGCAATGGGAGCCCAGACAGAACAGGAGTATACAACATCATCACTCAGGAACAATGCACAGACAACATACCCCAACACAGACAAGAAGTGCATCATCTCAAAACAATCATGGACACAAACTGGGACCAATGGGCCTACAATGAAACACATACAGACATAAAACGGATGTATGACATTACAACGCATGCTT
Source organism: Lissotriton helveticus (assembly GCF_964261635.1). Classification (NCBI taxonomy): domain Eukaryota; kingdom Metazoa; phylum Chordata; class Amphibia; order Caudata; family Salamandridae; genus Lissotriton; species Lissotriton helveticus. The sequence goes on from NC_136057.1 coordinate 1,064,016,572, forward strand.
TTACCACGCATGCCTTTACAACGCAGTTTTTACAACGCATGCCTTTACAACGCATAGCGCTTAGGGGTGCTGGATAGTGAATAGTTTAATTTACTATTCCAACTCCAGTCCCCGTGGATAGTAGGGAAGGTGTTGGATAGTAAATTAAATCTATTCCCTATCCTAGAGTGCCCCCCTGCGCTATGCGTTGTAATCGTTGTGAAAAAAAGCCATCACATTTAATATCACCAGGGAGCAAGCGACATATAAAAGGCGCAATATTCAAGTTAAAAGTACAAAGTTGTGCTTTATTATAAAGTATATATACTCAGAATAAAAACATATAGGTTCAAATATATAGCCAAATCATACACTGGACCTATTTAATTATAAAAAACACAATAGTTAACATACAAAATAAAAATATCAATAACACAAATGATTATAAATTCATAAAACAGTGGCAGACAGTTATAATCTTCGACGCGCGTTTCGGCGTTTGAACAAGAACGCCTTCATCAGGAGCCACATATAAAATCTGAAAAACATATATGAAACAAATTAAAATCACCATTGGGGGAGAAGCACTCGCCTCTCAACATAGTCTTATTACATGAACATCTAACAATAATAAAAACCGCCTTACATATCGCAAATATTCCCTGCTTAGTAGCCAAACTATAGCGCTACATAAGATACAAACTATATATTATTATATTTGAGCAGTGGTGTAGTTACAACATATCAAGGTCCTGCATGATAGTCCGATCTAGACTCATATCTATTGCCCTGTGAACGTGCCCGATAAGTCAGAGGCATATTATTTCAACCAAATTTTTCATGACAATATTAAAATAGGCAATGTACTTTTATCAATCCTAAAGGTATATATCCCTTGAAACCATGCTGGCAGAAAACACCGATGAATGTTATTCTCTATATTTCATTCATTAGATGTACTCGATTTTTTCTAAGTTTTTAATCAAGAATGTTTACTTGTATTCAGCATGAATATTGACAAAATGTCCTTACCAGGAAATCAAGAGTTCTACGTGGTTCCAAATGATGGCTGGAACACAGGAGAACGCTCCGTTCCTAATCGTGGGGGTGGTAGATGGACTCGAGTCCTTATTGATATATCCTACCAATCCAGCCAAATTACTAGACAGCAAAGTGAATAAATACTTTATGCCTTTCTGGTATTGAATGGGATTTATATTTAAATATGAAAGATTTTTCAATTGTACAGTTCTTACCTAGTGTTGATCGAAAAACGCATAAGGGTCGATGTTTAGTAGGGGCATCCAATCAAATATGGTGCTATAGATCACAAAAGATATAAAAGGAAAGCCAAAACCATTACCTAAGCAAAAATAAAGGCGGAATGACTGCCACTTTGTCGTTACCTAATGGGTACAGAATCTTACCTACAACATGCAACCAAGATGTTGCTATTTTCAAAGCGAACGGCTCTTCCTAGATGTGGCGCTCGTTACTTTTGGAGATTTCTTTAAAACTGCGGATATGGAATTAAAACAAACCTACCGTCAGTTCTCATTTAAACGGACAAAATTCCAAAAAGGTGTCGAAAATGAGCACGACAAAGATACCAAAGCCTAATGAATGCTCGTAAATTTACTGTTCGTGTAACCTGACTGATTAAACTAAAAAGACGGGCGTAGGATTTAGGCGATTCAGTACTACCTCAGCAGATAGGTCCTACTGTTGTTGAGGATTAGTGAGTGCTCGTAACTCTATTATTTACATCACCCGACCAACAAGATAGCGGGTGTGGGACACTGAGTGCCACAACTACAGAATGGAAGGGGGATGGGGACAAAAAAATAAAACGGGTAAGGTATGCAGACTAACTGCATCAAAGGCACAAAAAATATAATATGATAACAATAAGCACCAAACTTACCAACAGATAGTCGGCTGTGTTGGTAATAATCAAATAACACGGGACCACAGTCGAATAATCTGTTCCCTTGGTGCTATCTTTGGGACTAAAGGAAAAATGAAAAGCTGGAATTACGAGAGAAAACAACAATGTGTACCTTAGTTACAAGGTGTAAGACAAATTGACCGGGGGATGGGCCGTTCGCTTACCGAAAACTGCTTTGGTTTGCAGCGTTCACATCAACCCGCGGACGTTCCGAACGATGGATTCCTGGCGTCCCGCGGCCGTTGGAAATGATAATCGATTTGCCAACACGCCTACCTATACTTAAATAGGCATGCCGTATTTGTCCCTCATTGTAATTGGTTAACCGTGAACACTCCTGCATGACGAGTGCTCTCGGTTACGGGAACATAGAAGAAGGACTGCGCAGGACTTGCAGCCAGATCACTGTACCTAGATACAGAAGAGGGACTGCACGGCGCGAGTGTACTAAAACCGGCATGATGTGCGCTACAAAGTTGCAATCTATGTTTGCAAAACTACATTTTGGGGAGTATCGATAGTTCAACATGGTACACGTCGGTGGTTGACAATAACATTACCATGAATGTCAGGAGATCAGCGATATCCCAACAGACATAGGAAGTTATGTTGCAATGAAACATATTTCACTACTGTCCATGTAACACCACCCGATATTATGGGATGCTCAAAAAATATATATCCCAAGATATATTCGAAGGAAAACTGTGCAATGTTGTTATGAAGGGGGAGTTTCAGTGAAGGCGGACTACAGCGGACTATGACCTATGGGAGTAAGTTAATAACTGTGCTGCCAATTTTGTCATGCCTACCCCTATGGGCAGATGGCATTCTCCCAAGGGATTTCAATATTTAATCCCTTTTTGTGTGTGTCCAGAACGAAAATCCAAAAAACTTCACGTTTTTTCCTTATGGCGCACCCTCCTTTACTGTCTGGGGTCTTGATCTTTTCTAGGATGCGCCAATGTACATCCTCTGGTTTATGATTTAAATCCAGGAAATGTTTCACTAGTGGTGCGTTCAGTTTCTGCGTTCTGATTGCTGACCTATGTTCAGTGAGACGTGTTTGGATGGATCTACACGTCTCACCCACATATCCCATACCACATGGGCAGCAGATGAAGTAGACCACATTCGTGGTTTTGCAATTCCACAGATCATGGGCCTTAGAGGTATAACCATTGTGGGTGAATGATTCACCACCCAAAATGGTCTTACAACATTTGCAGGAGGAGCAAGGAACTGTGCCCCGTACTGGTAAATTCGTTAATAATGATCTTTGGGTTTGCTCGCCATTCTGTTTGGAATTAAATTTTGAATGGACTATTTTATCTTTTAAGTTCCTATTTCTCCTATGCGCAAATAGGGGTTTGATTAAGGCAGGAGTAGAGGATGGATTGCAATTCAAAATATGCCAATTGGCATTAATGATTTGTCTAATCCGTTCATTCATGGTTGAATGAGTCGTAACACACACAATGCGGTCATTGACCTGCTTTTCTTTGGGGGTGAGTAATGCATCACGATCAAAGAATCTTGCACGTTTGTATGAGTTCCGTATTAATCTATGCGGGTATCCACGCTCACAAAATTTTTTGCGCATAATTGCTGCTTGTTTGTCATAGTCTTGTAAATTAGTGCAATTCCTGCGCACCCTGAGGAATTGCGAGAAGGGGATGCTCTCTCTTTGGCATTTCGGATGGAAACTGCTGAAATGCAGTAAGGTGTTACGTGCTGTTTTTTTCACAAAAAGATCCACTTCCAATTTATTCACATTTACTCGAATGAGAAGGTCTAGAAACTCAACTTGGTTCTCATTATAATGAGCAGTGAATTTAAGGTTGTCATCTGTTAAGTTAATCCACTCTAAGAACTCAAGGAGAGTGTCTTTCCCATTGGTCCAGATAAAAAAGATGTCATCGATGTATCTGGACCAATGGGAAATTGACTCAAAGAATGGTGCTACTTCATTATCTATGAAGCGTTCTTCGAACCTGGACATATATATATTTGCTATCGATGGGGCAACGGAGGCACCCATACTGACACCTCTCAATTGGCGGAAAACATTCTCACCAAATTCAAAAAAATTGTCTGTTAGGACGATGAATAAACAGTCTATTAACAAATTTTTGGGGCATGTGATAATATGTTTGTCTATGAACCAGTCTGTAGCTTTGATGGCTTCATCAATAGGAATGTTACTATAAAGGGATTCTATGTCGAGAGTTACAAGTATATCCCTTCCTGGAATGATATCCAGGTTTTCAACTAAGTTAATCATGTGGCAGGTATCCTTAACATACGATTTAATTTCTGGAATATAGGGACGGAGAAAATGATCTACAAATTTTGACAGGGGTTCTGTGGGAGTACCCAAAGTAGACACAATGGGTCTATATGGGGGGTCTATTGAATTCTTATGGATTTTAGGTAGACCATAAATACAAGCAGTTTTGAACTTGTGCGTATTTAAAAATTCATGGTCTTTGACGCTAATGTCACCGTCAGATAGTGCGCCATTAGTCAAGGTAGTGATTTTTTTAATAGTGGTGTTGATAGGATTGCTTTTAATTTGTAAGTATGTGGAACTGTCACTTAACATTCTCTTCATATTGTGTTCATAGTCATTGGAATTTAAAACCGTCAGATAGTGCGCCATTAGTCAAGGTAGTGATTTTTTTAATAGTGGTGTTGATAGGATTGCTTTTAATTTGTAAGTATGTGGAACTGTCACTTAACATTCTCTTCATATTGTGTTCATAGTCATTGGAATTTAAAACCACAATGCGTTGTAATGACATGCGTTGTAATAGTTGCGTCGTAAAGGCACTGCGTGGTAAAAGTTGCGTTGTAAAGGATGTTTCCCACATAAAACACCACCCATCAAGTCAACATGGCGTCACAGTGGACCACATGCATGCACATGCACAATCCTGACAAATGAAAGGTCACATATGAGATGAGAAACACCCAAAACAAGCCCAGGAACAAAAATAGCCCTAAGTGCATGTGACAGACACACAAGTAATGCACATCACACTGGCAACACACATCTGAATGAATCACAACCCACTAACAAAACATACACACTGACATGCAAATAGAACATCACACACAGAGCATCTGTCAGATGCAACACAGGCCAAAGACTGCACACATCCGCATCAAACACACAACAGGTGCACATGCCAATACATCACATTGCAAACACAGCAGGAAATCAGGGGGTGCACACCATGCAAGGTCAAGGCAACATACACTCACAGCACTTCATGCACGATAAGCAGTGTGTGCACACCAAACAAACCAGTTCCACATAGATGTGAGTGACACACCATGAACCCCCACCACATACTCAGGAAGGGAAGCAGTACCCCAGCAAACACACATACAGCTAACCCAACACCCACAGATGCACAAATCTGGGACACCCAGGTGAAAACAACATGACCAGAGGACTGTGCAGCACAAACAGTTGAACTGCATATGAGCAACCATGGCAGCAAAACAAGACAAGAAAATCACATATAACCAATTGGAAAACTGTCCTGAGTGGCACATTGGTCCTATGCACAGATCAGCACCACAAAGCATAGTGTAACAAATCAAGTATTGGGGAGGCACACACACTGGCAACTAAAGGGGACAACTGACATGAGAGTGAAGTGGTTTGTATGTCAGTAGTGGACAGGTCAGGAGTGTACCACACGAAAATAGATGAAGTGCAGACTCACAATGGGTAGGCATCAGAGCCTCAGATAGGGGATGGTATGACTCCACACCCAACATGCCATAATGGAGCCCAAAAAGCCCCAAGTGACAGCAATGCACGAGAACACACACCCATAATGTCAGTGTGACTGAGCATGTCTGCACAGTGAGTACAAACAGTATCAAGATACATGGATGATCAACAAAATAGAACACTGACTTGACAGTCACACACTCTGCGTACTCACAATTGCCACCAACAATAAGTAGGTGTCCCCCAGAAGTACAAGGATACACCAACACACTGCACAGTGCACAACCTACAACTCCCACATGTGCACGCAATCACAAGCACAGGGCTGACCAATCCAAATAACAGGCACTCAACTCCTGGGCGACACAATGTGTGCAGTTGACATTGCAGGGGCATACACACATCAACACCACTGACAAAGTCACCCCCTTAACACTGCACACTTCTTGACCACCCAAGTGCACACATTGGAATTCACCTGTGTGACTAGGATGACTGGCCATCACAAGATGAGCATACACCAACACTTCTCGTCACACTTCAAGAAAGATCACACAGACATGATGACCATGGACAGCCAACCTGCAATCCTGTTGCTAGAATCCCACTTCGTGCTGGCAGTGCATACAAACATGACATGTGTACAATATAGCTAACCTGACCAAACACTGAATATGATAACAGTAGTTCATCACACACCAACATCATTGCAGCCCCAAGCCCCAGAGTCAAGAAGAACTGAAGTGCCTGTCACCTCTGTAAAACCCAGAAAAAATTAAACAGGCCATTGGCAAAGTTGAAGTGGCATATAGAGCATGTGTCACAGTAAACAATGACCACACAGAAAACCCTTTATTTAGCAAGGACACTGACAAGGCAGACAACAGGAGTAATTGTCTTTATTCACATATCACACAGATAGGCACCAAAAGTAGACAAGAGCAAGCCAGTGGTCAGTACAAAGTACAGAGTAGTTACATGGGATCCTGCACAGGGAAGGGGTAAACTGGTCTGCACATCCAGACCAGTCGCCAGTGCAAAGTGCAGAGTAGTTACATGAGATCCTGCACAGGGAAGGGGCAAACATCAAGGCCAGTGGCCAGTCCAAGGTGCAGAGTAAGTACATGAGATACTGCACAGGGAAGAGGTAAACAGCAGTGAACATCAAGGCCAGTGGCCAGTAAAAAGTGCAGAGTAAGTATATGAGAAGCTGCACAGGGACGGGGCAAAAATCAAGGCCAGTGGCCAGTCCAAGGTGCAGAGTAAGTACATGAGATACTGCACAGGGAAGAGGTAAACAGCAGTGAACATCAAGGCCAGTGGCCAGTAAAAAGTGCAGAGTAAGTACATGAGAAGCTGCATAGGGAAAGGGAAAACATCAAGGTCAGTGGCCAGTCCAAGGTGCAGAGTAAGTACATGAGAAGCGGCACAGGGAAGGGGCAAACATCAAGGCCAGTAGCCAGTCCAAGGTGCAGAGTAAGTACATTAGATCCTGAGCAGGGAAGGGGTAAACAGCAGTGAACATCATGGCTAGTGACCAGTACAAAGGGCAGAGTAAGTACATGAGATCATGTACAGGGAAGGGGTAAACATCAGTGAACATCAAGGGCGGTGGCCAGTCCAAGGTGCAGAGTAAGTACATGAGATCCTGCACAGGGGAGGGGTGATACTGTACACTGCCATGGTCAGCAACACAGTCAGGGGGTAACAATGGGCAGTCCGGGCACCGCTGTGGGAGAGGCAGGTGTGTGAGGGGGACTTCCACTCAGACTTGGCTGTCAGTTGGACTGGGAGGTGGCTGAGTGTCGGGCCAGTTGGAGGACCAGGGAGAGAGAGGCCTCGCTGAGGTAGAGGTAATTGTGGCAATGGAAGCTGGAGGGCTGCTTGGACCGGATGGTGTGGTGGCACCTGGAGGTGGAGTCATGCTGCCCTGAGATACAGTGTGGGTGGGAGAATGTGGAGTGGTGCCTTTCCACTTCTTGGGGATTCTAAATGGTTTCCCTGTCTTGGTAGGAGTGGTAAGTGGTCAGGCACAACAGACACAATCTCCACCAAAGCTGCATCAGGTGCAGCCGGTGGCCCTCCCTCTGGGGACATGCTGGATCCAGTGGTGCACTTGGCCTGGTCTTGCCTCTGCCCCTCCATCAACTGTTTACCAGTTGCACCCCCTACAGTGGTCTCCTTTCCCTGCTTCACAGGGCTCTGGACGGGAGTTGATGTTGTGGGTGAATCACCCTTTGAGCTCTTTTTATGCGTACTCTTAGCAGGCACCAGCTTCTCAGCAGGCACGGCAACTGTCTGCTTGTCTTTGCAAGACGCTTTTTGGACAGGAACGTGCTTGGCTGGGGATGCCTCTGAGGCATGTGAGCCTGAGGCCTGCTGCTTGGCTTTATGGCCTTGATTGTCACCTGAAGGGCTTTTGCCTTTGCACTCTGGGTGGCTTTAGTTTTCTGTGGGGATGGTGTCTTTGCCCTGGACCGCTTGAGCTGCTGCTGTTGTGTGCTGCGTGTGCTGTATCTTGCCCTTGAGGTTACTAGCATCAGATGTAGCTACTGGCAGGGGGGTGGACAAAGGGACTGGAGCTGGACTCCGAGATTGTGCCAGTTGAATGGCTGCCATCACTGCAGAGGACAAAGACTGGACAGTCAGGTGTGGCCCTCCCACGTCTGAATGAATGCCCTCCGTGAAAGCAACGACCTGTGCCAATTTTTTGTCTTGGTCTAGGAAGGCATTGATGAGAGTTGTCTGGCCCACACACAGCTGGCACAAAAGCTCCACAGACTCAGCACTGATGACAGCAGAGGGGACAAGGGAAGCAATGCCTGGGGTGAAGGATACTTTTCCCTTCTTAATGGTGCGAACAAGGGCAGCACTAGTTGAAGTAGGTGGGAGGCTGGGCACTGGATACTGTGTGGTGAAAGAGGAGGCAGAGTCCCCGCTCTCTGTTCCCGCCAGCATAGATGCATCATCGCTGGCATCAAATGACGTTGAGGTTAGTGTCTCTGGCTGTGATTCCTCAAGCAGACTCCTGCCCCCCTGCGAGATGCTGGTCACATCTGTGTCACTGTGCTTGTGTATAACAGGCGTGCTTGATGCCTCACCACTGGTGTTCGTCAGTCCCTGTCCTTCCGTGCCCACGGGAGATGCTGCAAGAGATAGATACGTAGGATCAGTTCAGCGGCATCAACACAACCATCATATGCAAGCAATGCACTAAACAAGATGATGATATCCCCATGTTGCACACCACCCTATGCAGTAACAATGTGCAACCTCCATTCAAATCTCAATGGCATCATTCAAACGTGGCATGTGAGCCAAGTGATGACCACATAGCCAAATTGCCTGCCAGTGGCCCCATTTAACCAGACACACAAATCCCTCTGAGCACACCTAGGGGCATGAGGAGGGCAAAGAATTACCTCCAAACATGTTGCCTCTGTCACATCTGGAGGGAGCAGAAGGGGACAACACAGATACAGACTCTAACATAACAATCCACAATGGCCATGAGCTCATGCCATCCGCCAGGTTGTTCTTTGGGGCACAATTACAGTTGCACATTGGTGTCAGACGTCTAGTCCTCACAAATCGGATGTAAGGCAATGCACACATTGAGGAACGCACATTCAGATGATGCACACTGCCGTTCCCTTCCACGGGATGTCCCTGACTACTCCAATGTAGATAATGCCAGAAGGCCAAGACTCAGGATGCAATGTCAAGGGCCAGTACTCCAATGACATGAGAAAGTACAGGTAGGGCTAATGCATGACAGCTGCACACAACACAGAGGCCACTTACAAGCCACTTTAGCACACTACCAACATCACAGAGACCAGCGCTGGCCCAGGCTTGGAACAAATGCAGCCACTCACAACCAAAGTCACCCTTCCTAGAATAATCACCCCACCTTCCTGTTGATGCTCCTTCAAACGTGCATCCAGCTCATGCTGTGTCACAGCTAAGATGTGGGTCATTAGTGGTGTCATGCTCCTGCGCGCCAATCTGCCAGTCTGAGGGAGCAGCCCCAGCGTCATCTCTGCCACGTTCTTGCTCAGCCGGCAGATGTCATCCCACCTCTTGTGACAGTGCGTGTGCTGTCAGAAGGAGACACCCAGAGCCCGCACCTTGTGTGCAATGGCCCTCCACATGGCCTTACGCTGGTGGACTTTGAGTAGCAGGCATCGGAGACAAGAAAGGGAAAAATCAGTGACAGTGTTCTGTACCACTATTTCTCAGTACAGGGGCATGATGATAACTCAGCCGCACTTCACAGACATGTCAAGCTGAAACAATACTGCATCTAATATGGCACATTTGCAAGGGAGAATCATACGAAAATGCATGCAGGCATGAGTGTGGATACAGTACCTGGCCATCTCAGACACATGCAGGATGCCAGCACAGAAAGTCATGTGTAGGCTGCCCTCATCTACTATCCAGTCTGAGGGTGAGCAAGACAAACATCCCATTTCTATATATGTTTAAGGGCCGACTCACAGTGTCCAACACTGCGCAGACAACAATGTCCTATCCATGTGAATGGCTCACTGTGTCATGGAGGTCCCATTGAGGGACATGATCTTACAATCCCACACCCTTCTCACAAGGCCTGTTGTGTGCACTCTACAGGGCTGAGATGGCTCTTTGATGGAGAGTCCAGCAAACCACATACATGTTACAGTCTGTACATTCAGTGATGTGTCCTAGTTAGATTGGGCAGTGACGGTGCAGGCCAGGTGAGCTGACACTGAGGTCCAACGTGGGGCATCAGAAATGTCACATGAAGGGACAATATGAGAGCGAAACCAGTGCCTTCTCATGCCAGCCAGTACACATGCTGGTGGAAATTGAAGGTGCTGTGCACAAAAGTACTACAATCTGCTGTGTCATAGGTAAATGACCCCCAGTAGTGTCACCCTCTGGTATTAAACTCCTGAGCATAGTCCTGAGCCATGGCTTATGCAAATTTTGAGTCAGATACAATTCCATCACTACCCTTGCTAAGGCCACAGATGAGCCTCTGAAGGACATCAGGGACCCCCACATCCATACACACAAGCAATTACTCTCCTGATTCCAGCATTAGCAACTTGCTGCATCACTGTATGGCTGACAAAGACAATACATGTCCCTCCAATCTTGATGTGCAGGCAGGGAAACGTGTGAAATAGGCTACACACCCCTTGTCCCTGGAGACAGCATGCTAAGCAGTACATGACTCAACCCCACACCCTCAGGCACATACTGCAGCAGATGCACATCATGTGTGCCCCCCTGCACTCTCACTTCCACTCTGAAACACTTGCCACAATATTTGGAGCACCATATTGCCTCAGATACTGTGTGAGCACCTCGTCCACCAGGGCCTCCAGCTCCTCGGTGGTGAAGGGACTGGCCCGGATCTTCTCAGTCCTCGCCATCACTGTGTCCATGAGAAGGGAGGGGCAACAGCAGCAGTTGGTGGTGAGGAGTGACAGTCAGCAGGCTCTGGAGACAGGAGCAGCAGCAGTTGGTGGTGAGGAGTGGCAGGCAGCAGGCTCTGGAAACTGTGGAAATGTGAGGCTCTCTCCCACACATATATAGCCCCCTGGGGCAATTTCAGTGGTTCTAAGCTGCTGCAATTGGTGTTCCAGGTCAGCCTACCGTGATTTTCAAAATTGCATTAGTCTACCGCGATTGTGGTTCCCATTGGCTGTAAGGGCATGGGCCATGGCGGTGACACCCCGCAGGGGCCAGGCGCTTGCTACCGCGGTCATGCATTTTTCAATTGCATCCAATAACTGGCTGCGCGGTGGCAGAGCACACCTACCGTGATTTTCAAAATTGCATTAGTCTTCCCCTATTGCTGTTCCCCTTGGCTGTAAGGGCATGGGCCATGGCGGTGACACACCGCAGTGGCCAGGTGGTCACTACCGCGATTTGTGTGCCATACATTGCTATGCATGACCATGATTTGGGTGGCGGAGCATGCCAACCACCATTTGACCATACTCATATCACTATCACTACCGCAATTGCGTTTTGGGCATTTGCGGTGACACACCGCAGGGGCTAGGCGGTTGCTACTGCGATTTGTGTGCCATACATAGCTATGAATGACTGTGATTTGGGTGGCAGAGCATGCCAACTGCTATTTGGCCATACTCATTTCACTATTACTGCCGCAATTGTGTTTTGGGCATTGGCGGTGAAGTGACGCACCGCAGGGGCCAGGCGGTCGCTACTACAATTTGTGTGTCATACATTGCTATGAATGACCGTGATTTGGGTGGCAGAGAATGCCAACTGCCATTTGGCAATACTCATTTCACTATCACTACCGCAATTGTGTTTTGGGCATTGGCAGTGACGTGACACACCGCAGGGGCCAGGCAATCGCTACAGCGATTTGTGTGCCATACATTGCTATGAATGACCGTGATTTCGGTGGCGAAGCATGCCAACCGCCATTTGACCATGCTCATATCACTACCACTCCCGCAATTGTGTTTTGGGCATTGGCGGTGACACACTGCAGGGGCCAGGTGGTCGCTACCGCGAATTGTGTGCCATACATAGCTATGAATGACTGTGATTTGTGAGGCGGAGCAAGCCAACCCCTATTTGACCATACTTATGTCACTATCAATACTGCGATTGTGTTTTGGGCATTGGCGGTGAAACACCACAGTGGCCCGGTGGTCGCTGCCATGATTTGTGTGCCATACATTGCTATGAATGACCGTGATTTTGGTGGCCGAGCATGTCAACCGCCATTTGACCATGTGTATATGCCTATCACTACCGCAATTGTGTATGGGGAATTGGCGGGGGACACCGCAGGGGCCAGGCAGTCAGTTACCGCGGAATGGCTGCCATGCATTTGAGCCAGTGACCGTGATTTGGGTGTCAAATCACCTTGACTGCACCTATGGACATGTCATGCAGTGTGAATGGCCAATGGCCAGGTCTCAACAGTGCACATTGGAAACATGATTCATGGCACAAGGTTGTGCACTCGATGTCAATGTAACCATAACCCCACTGCTGACTACAGATGCCATGTTGTTGAATATGATTAGAAACATTGGCATTTACTCTCTCACATGTCACCTGTGATTTTGCTGGGCATGTAGACAGAACAGTGTTGTGATGGACTCTCAAATGTCAATGTGTGAAAATGCTGAGCAACTCACAGTGATGAATGTCTGACTTCACAATGTGCAGATTTGAATGTCTACTTTTCTTGGATCATGCACATACTTGTCAATCAACACACAGTCTTGGGTCATTGTGTGGTTGATGTGTGTCCTGTGTGAATTATGCAAGAAGGTGTGGCAGGTACAGCAGCTAGGTAGGAGACAGTAGTGTGGCAGTTTCCGACATATGCTGTTGGTACTACTCTCCGGGCTGCCCATACAAGATGTGGCCATCTCCCTTTGTGCATTCACATTTTGGATATTGTTTGTGAGGTGCTAACTGTGTGAAAAGTGGACGGGTGTACAGATGGTATAGCTAAGGGTGTCCCTACATGTAAGTTGTGCCGTAAGCGGAACTGTGATGCTAGTCACTGTTTCCGTTGTGTCTGTCAGAACGTAAGATGTTGGACACATCTCTTGGTGGATTGCTTTGACATGTGTCAGCTTTCATCTCACATAGGAGGAGACCAAATGTGCATCGTCTCGTCACAGTGTTGGATGACATGGAGGATGAGGAGGTCACACAGAAATTGCGTCTGGATCAAGACACCCTAAAAGACCTATGTGCTATGTTGGAGCCCCACCTGCAGCCTCGCAGGACATATCCGGGTGCTTTTACACCAACATCTAAGCTCATGGCGGCCCTGCATTTTTTTGCATCTGGATCTTTCCAGTACACGGTGTCCAGCGCAGGTGGGATGTTGCATCCTATGTTCAGCATGGTGCCACGTGATGTCCTGTCCGCTATGATGATCTACAAGGACAGATATATCCATTTCCCTAGGAGGCATGAGTTGGCAGCTGTGAAGGGAGATTTGTATGCACTTGGGCACATCCCCAATGTTGTTATTGCCATTGACTGCACATATGTTGGCCTGGTTCCACCACAGGCACATAAGCACATCTACAGGAAAAGGAAGCATTTCCATTCCATCAATGTGCAAGTGGTGTGCCAGGCGGATATGATCATCTTGCACATCTGTGCCAAATTCCCAGGCTCAGCCCCTGACTCGTACATCATGTGTAACAGCATTATGCCCTGACTGATGGATAATCTGCTTCCAGAGCATGCATGGATTGTGTGTGAGTACGAAGAGTCCGAAAGCGTGCTGTGTGTGTGACATGCTGTCCTCTACCAGTTACATTACAAAGTTGCTCTGTGTATCTCACACCTAGGTGATTCAGCATATTCCAACCATCCTTGATTGCTGAGCCCACAGCGAAATCCTAGGACAATGGGTGAAGTCCACTACATTGATGCCCATGAGAGGACACGTTGTGTGGTGGAGCGTATTTTCGGTCCTCTGAAGTTACATTTCCATTGTCTGGACAAGACCGGAGGTTCACTGATGTACTCGCCCAAGAAAGTGTGTCAGATTGTAGTTGCATGCTGCATGCTCCACAACCGGGCCTTGTGCAAGGCGATCCCCTCCTCCTGGATGCTGATGAGCAGCCAAGGCTCCCGACTGCAAACCAACCCATGTCCAGTGATGAGCATAGTGGAGAGGAGGAAGGTGTGGAACTGATTCAACAGCTCTACAACCGCTACTTCACCTGAAGGTGAGTGACAATGTACAACTGAGCCATTGTCTGCTAATGTTGTTATTGTTGGCAAGATGTATGTGAGCTTTGTGACTGCAGCCTGTTATTGACTCAGTGATGGCTGCCAATTTTTCTGTGACAGGGTAGTTTGACAAATCTCCAGGATGTTTATTTTGGTACTGTAGCTCAATCTGATGTGTGCATAATGGAGTACCTTGATTGCAAGTGTTGTGTGATGGATGTGATGCCAACACCTGACTAGTGAATAATGTTCTGTTGTGTTTTCCTAGGTTCCTTCAGCCTACATACATTCCATACTCCAGGTACATTGTAATCACGGTGAAGACTACACATCCTGGAATAAACACGGAGCAGACACAAAGACATGTGTATGTAAGGAGTGTTTATTTACAATGGGGACATATGACAGGGGGCAAATATTTACAATAAGGTGATTGGTGAGGCAAAGAGTTGTCAGTGATGGTACATGAGACAATCGAGTAGTCACCACATTGATGTGGTGACCCAGTCAAATAGACGGATGCCATTCACAAGGCTGTATGGGGAAGGACAGTCCAAAAAGTCAATGCAGTAGTGAAGAGGGATGCCATTATGACTGGCTCCGTGACTGGCATTTAGCAGGTGCTTTGCCACGGGATCCTCACTGGGTTTTGGGACGACCCCTTGATCGTTTTACTGGGGGGCCTCTGCTGTGGGCCAGTGGGGTCTGAGGAGTCCCCCTCTCTGTGGCTGCAGGGGAGGATGGTGAACTGTCATCCTGAGGGCCACCAGAGGGAGGTGGAGGTGTTGTTTGTGGCACAAGCCTGTCCCTCAGTACCACCCCTAGCTGGCCCAAAAGGGCCACGATTTGGCCCATATGGGTGTCCATGGACCTCATCAGCAGAAGGAGCTCGTGTGAACCTTCCTCAGCCCATCCTGTTCGTCCCTGGGCCCGTTCATAGGCCCCAAGGACTCTGTGATGTTGTCCAGGGCTTTGGTCCCAGTGTCCGGTCGTCTGTGACTGACTCTTGCCCACCCACCTGCCCTGCTGCCACGGACCTGTTGCCCCACCACTGTTGGCACCCGCATCCTCTCCCTGCCATCCTCAGTTGTTGGTGTGTGGTGATCATCCTCTGTGGCAGGGAAAGTGTTGCAGCCAGCTCTGGTGGTGGTGGTGGTGGTGGTGGTAGTAGTGGAGGCCGCACAGGGTCTGCGTAGATGTTGGTGTTGCTGCAGATGTGGTGGGGGGACAATTGGATCCTGGGACCTGTTGCACCCAGGCACACCAGATGGGCCGGCTGCGAGCTCCACATCCATGAGTTCCAGGGAGTTCTCATCCGAGAGTACATGTTACGGAGGGGGGGACTGGCTCCACAGGTTGCTGTTGTTGTCCTCTGCATTCAGTTCTTGGTCATCTGTGGGACACCACACAGCTTATCTAGTTATCACATTGTTTGTCTGCACACTACTGTGCATCCTGACATGATGTGGAGGTACATGCATTACTTGTCCATGGTGTGACATGTCAGTACATACCATGCGGCACATACATATTTTGTGATTAAAAGGACATGTTATCATCTGACGAGTAGCGCCACAATGACTATAAGTGACACAAAAAGGAGTTAGGTCCTTAGCGGGACTGAGGGTGGGCTGGACCGTTTATACTACAGCAGCAAAAGAGATGCCTCAACCCCTCGTATCTTAATGATGCAATTATTTAAACAGACCAAATATAACGTCATTAGACCTGGTCAGGTACTTTTATTTATACCCATCACTCGTATATTTTATACTTTTTTTTGGAAGGTCTTATTTTTCAGGCAAAAGAAGATATACATTTATAACATAACATCACATCAAAAGACTTAAACAATCTTCACAACAAACCAAACATGAAAAAATACATACAGAAATACATCCAATTGATATGAAACATTAGACATTAACAATTCATTTCCTCAAGTGCTAAGAATCAAATCCTTTTTCTTAAGAAGATAAAACAAAGCAATGTTGGATCACAAGAGCAAACAATATATATGAATATTTCAAATGTATCAATAAATGATAAAGTGACTCTTGTTGATGTGCCGACCCGTTTCAGGTTCGAGTAACAAGTTCTCGAACCCTCATCAGGGCTTTGTTATTTATCTGTATCAGATGCAAAAAAAATAAAGTTTTATTGACAACCTGTATGCCTCAAACATACCACTGATGAAGTGTATGAAATCATCGAAAAATACCTGCCTCAATCAGGCTGGCGGCGTTTCCATTAATGTCGATAAGGGGACGTTGTATTGAGCTTCAATTTTTATTTCCACAATGAATAAAGCGCATATTGTGTAAACAATATTGGCAAACAACGCATTCTTTTAAGGTGCTCCTGGGCGCGTGTCTTAGTTCTACATACCTCCAAATGCACCGTATGGCACCTCTTGGAGGGAGGAAGTCGTAATAACTGTTTCAGCAATCCTATATCAAGACAAGGATTTATTGTAATCTTATTCAATGTTTTGACTCACTAGTCAATCTCTTATTCATTTCCCAAAAGCATTTCAATACCTTATGTCTGTGTCCTGGTTCGCAAAGACATTTCAATTTTTCAGTCCCACGATCGCTGGTAGTTATGCGCACGACCTATCAAGAATGGGGACTAGTTACTTGTAATTCAGGCCCAATTGGTATTAGTTATCTAAATATTTTGTTTGCATGTCGATATTCTCAAACAGGAGCGTACCTGCGTTTACAGTGCAATTTCACTTCCTCCCTCGGTGTTTATTCAGAAGATGGCCCCGGGGGGGGGATTCATTATTTCCCTCGTCAATTCGTCACGCACTACGAACGAAAAACAATGATGGCATGCCCTTAGTCTGTCTGAAAACAGGGGGTACATTATGAGATGCGAAGACCTGCTTCGCTGTTCTTACCTAAATGCGCTCGCTCGCTGCCTCAAATGTTAGGCTTCCACTGGCTGCGGCGGCCATCTTGACTGATTTAAAAAACAAACTCGGAGTCCCGATGTATGGTGGGACATGTGGTTTGGGTAAGCCAACCTGAAGTATTTACATTTTCGGGACTGGTGAATCATACCGTGTCCTGGTATGGAAAAGAAATTCCATAAATTGGTTCTTTGTGGAGCGTGTTGTATTGATTTCAAGACGATTAGGGAATCCAGTCAGGATTAAATTAAAAAATAATTAAGTGATGTTCGACATGCAAACCCATAGAGTCTTATTGGGCATGTTGTTTACATACGCACTCAACTTATGTTATTCATAAGGTGATGTCATAGGAAGAAATTCATGAGGGGAAATTTATCGTGTAGCCATTGTGAAAACCACATGCATTTAGACCCTTGACAGTTCAGTCATACTGTTTAAGCCTGTCAGTGTACTGTTGAATTTGAGAATGAGGTATGCTTCCTTTTGCAGCAGCACCTTGTCGACATCCGCGGGGCGCTGTACTGTACCCATTGTAAAGAGTACTGACCATTTAAAATCATTTTCAGTGTGGGCTTTTTCTACATAATGCTCGACCAGAGGGGCAGTTAGTACCTTATTTTTAATCCGTGACCTGTGTTGGCTGATGCGTAAATTAACTTTCCATACCAGGACACGGTATGATTCACCAGTCCCAAAAATTTACATTTTTCAGGTTGGCTTACCCAAACCACATGTCCCACCATACATCGGGACTCCGAGTTTGTTTTTTAAATCAGTCAAGATGGCCGCCGCAGTCAGTGAGGCGAGCCAGCGGAAGCCTAACATTTGAGGCAGCGAGCGAGCGCATTTAGGTAAGAACAGCGGAGCAGGTCTTCGCATCTCATAATGTACCCCCTGTTTTCAGACACAGTAAGGGCATGCCATCATTGTTTTTCGTTCGTAGTGCGTGACGAATTGACGAGGGAAATAACGAATACCCCCGGGGCCATCTTCTGAATAAACACCGAGGGAGGAAGTGAAATTGCACTGTAAACGCAGGTAAGCTCCTGTTTGATGATATCGACATGCAAACAAAACATTTGGATAACTAATACCAATTGGGCCCGAATTACAGGTAACTAGTCCCCCATTCTTGATAGGTCGTGCGCATAACTACCAGCGATCGTGGGACTGAAAAATTGAAATGTCTTTGCGAACCAGGACACAGACATAAGGTATTGAAATGCTTTTGGGAAATGAATAGTAGATTGACTAGTGAGTCAAAACATTGAATAAGATTACCATAAATCCTTGTCTTGATATAGGATTGCTGAAACAGTTATTACGACCTCCTCCCTCCAAGAAGTGCCGGACCGTCCATTTGGAGGTATGTAGAACTAAGACACGCGCCCAGGAGCGCCTTAAAAGAATGCGTTGTTTGCCAATATTGTTTACACAATATGCGCTTTATTCATTGTAGAAATAAAAATTGAAGCTCAATACAACGTCCCCTTATCGACATTAATGGAAACGCCGCCAGCCTGATAGAGACAGGTATTTTTTGATGATTTGATACACTTCATCAGTGGTATGTTTGAGGCATACAGGTTGTCAATAAAACTTTATTTTTTTTTGCATCCAATACAGATAAATAACAAAGCCCTGATGAGGGTTCGAGAACTTGTTACTCGAACCTGAAACGCGTCGGCACATCAACAAGAGTCACTTTATCATTTATTGATACATTTGAAATATTCATATATATTGTTTGCTCTTGTGATCCAACTTTGCTTTGTTTTATCTTCTTAAGAAAAAGGATTTGATTTGTAGCACTTGAGGAAATGAATTGTTAATGTCTAATGTTTCATATCAATTGGATGTATTTCTGTATGTATTTTTTCATGTATGGTTTGTTGTGAAGATTGTTTAAGTCTTTTGATGTGATGTTATGTTATAAATGTATATCTTCTTTTGCCTAAAAAATAAGACCTTCCAAAAAAAAGTATAAAATATACGAGTGATGGGTATAAATAAAAGTACCTGACCAGGTCTAATGAAGTTACATTTGGTCTGTTTAAATAATTGCATCATTAAGATACGAGGGGTTGAGGCATCTCTTTTGCTGTTACAATGACTATAAGTGGCATCTCTGTTGCTTACTCTGCCTGGTAGAAATTTAATCTGAGCATGAACTAGCCATTGTTATCTCATGCATACCTTTGTCATGTAATGTGCAAATCTCAATTTGTACTAAAGACCATGCTTGCTTTGTTTTGCATATGGTCATTGATGCTCTGCCCACATAGCACTTACACATGGCATTCAGTGCTGTGCATGATTGTGCACAGACTTTCTTCAACATGTGAATTGGTGATTCACACTTTGGATGCTGTGACAGTTACATTTGCTTAGCTGTCTGCACACTGTAAGTGGCAATTGGATCTGTATTAATTTTTTTGGGATGAGAGGGCGGGTGTTAGCATATGGCACCATGTTTTTTTAGAGGAATGGCTGGATGCATGCACTGTCTACTTACCTGTTCTGTTGTCAAATTTAGGTTTAAATTGTAACACATCTCTGTGTGTGTGGTGGATGGCTCCATCATGTTCAGGGGTGGGACAAGAGAGCAGGAGGTGGCTACCTACCTATTAGTTTGAAGTGTACAATGCAATGGCTGACACATGCTTCTGGGTGGGAGGGAGTGCTCCATCCTGCTCAGTGATGGGACAGGGGGCATGGTGGGAGTAGTAGTGCAGGCATCCCACCCCTAAAACAGCACAACCTGGGAATATGGCTACCTACCTGTTAGTTGAAGGTGAACCGTGAAATGGCTGGCACATGCTTCTGGGTGGTTGCTCCATCTTGCTCAGGGGTGGGACTGGGGTGCCTGATGGGAGTAGTAGTGCAGGCTCTCAACTCCAAACAGCCCTCCATGGCAAGATGGCTACCTACCTGTTACATGAAGGTGAACAATGCAATAGCTGACACATGCATCTGGGTGGGAGGGAATGCTCCATCCTGCTCAGGGGTGGGACTAGGGTGCCTGGTGAGGGTTGTAGTGCAGGCCTCCCACCCCAAACTGCCTTCCCTGGGAAGATGGCTGCCTACCTGTTGTTTGAAGTGTATAATGCAATGGCTGCCACATGCATCTGGGGGGGAGGGAGTCTTCCATCTTGATGATCTGGGGAACAAGGGGGCATGGTGGTAGTAATAGCGCAAGCCTCCCACCCCCAAACAGCCCTCCATGGCAAGATGGCTACCTACCTGTTAGATGAAGGTGAACAATGCAATGGCTGACACAATCTTCTGGGTGGGAGGGAGTGCTCCATCCTGCTCAGGGGTGGGACTAGGGTGCCTGGTGGGAGGTGTAGTGCAGGCCTACCACCCCCAAACTGTCTTGCCTGAAAAGATGGCTACCTACCTGTTAGTTTGAAGTGTACGATGCAATGGCCGCCACATGTATCTGGGTGGGAGGGAGTGCTCCATCTTGATGAGCTGGTTAACAAGGGGGCATGATGGGATTAGTAGTACAACCTCCCACCCCCAAACAGCACAATCTGGAAAGATGGCTACCTACCTGTTGGATGAAGGGATGCAATGCAATGGCTGACACATGCTTCTGGGTGGGAGGGAGTGCTCCATCCTGCTCAGGGGTGGGGCAGGGGTGCCTGGTGGGAGTTGTAGTGCAGGCCTCCCACCCCCAAACAGCACAACTTGGGAAGATGGCTACCTACCTGTTAGGTGAAGGTGAACAATGAAATGGCTGGCACATGCTTCTGGGGGGGGGGGTGCTCCATCCTGCTCAGGGGTGGGACTGGGGTGTCTGATGGGAGTAGTAGTGCAGGCCTCCCACCCCAAACAGCCCTCCATGGCAAGATGGCTACCTACCTGTTAGATTATGGTGAACAATGCAATGACTGACACATGCTTCTGGGTGGGAGGGAGTGCTCCATCCTGCTCAGGGGTGGGACTGGGATGCCTGGCGAAAATAGTAGTACAGGCTGCCTATACACATGCAACCATGGGAATGGTGCAGGCTATCTTTGGGGTGATTTAGATGGAGTGAATGTTACATCTGTGAGACCTGTGTTGGATATTGTGGTGCATATGGAGGTACTTGGGCCTAGGAGGTGTAGCTTTGTAGTTGTGCAAGACAGTACATGGCAGTGTAACGGTTTACATTTGTTTGTTCTTACCAGCATGCATTCCCCCAGCTATTCCTGTGAGACTCTCTGGATGAAGTATGGCAAGCACCTTTTCTTCCCATGTGGTGAATGTTTTTGGTGGGATGGGAGGGCCACCGCCAGTCCTCTGAACCAGCTCATGGTCTTGTTCCTCTTTTCTTTGACAACCCTCTTCAGGTCATGCCACTGCTTCATGATTTCATTTCTGGAATGTGGGGTGGTCCCTACTGCATTGACCTTGTTGACTATCCTTGCCCACATTTGTGGTTTTGTGGCTAATGGTGTCTGTTGGACCAGGCTACCAAAAACCTGTGGTTCTACTCTGATTATCACATCTACCATGACTGACAACTTACTCTCTGTGAATTTGGGCATTGTCTGTGGTGCCATGGTGTCTGCTGTGCTAATGTTCTGGGGTGCAGTTGTGAAGGTGGTGTAGGTGGTGTAGGTGGTGTGTGTGTATGTTATTGTGCTGGTGTGATGTGTGCAGGTTTGCCTCTCCTTTGTCCTATGGTGTTGAGCCCTTCAGTTGTGGAGTATTGCAAAGGATTCTGGTCAGGGAAGGTTCTGGTTTTATGCTAAGCTATGTGGGTGTGTCAAGATGGGGTATTGCTGTCAGGTGTGTTGTGTGGGTTGTCCTGGGAATGGTACATTTTGAATTTGCCATGGGCGTGTGTCTTTGGGATGTGTTTGGTGTTTTGGGGAGCAAGGCTAGTTTGATGGGTGCCCTTGGTGGCCTTCTTGTTATTTTTTTTGTTGACTGCCATTTTTTTCAAGGAGCGTCCGCAGCAATGTGTATGCTACAGGCCTTCCGCCTGCTCTCCCATTCATCACCGTTTGTGACGGTCAGATACAGTGTAACATACCACGGTCACATCGGGGATATCCTAATTTTCCGTGCGGTCCCTGCAGTCCTTGTGACGGTTTGGTGGGTTTCCACCACGGACCCGACCGCCGCGGACAGATTTTTGCCTTCTCCGCACACTACAGGCAGTCTTTTGTGCCCTCGTTCTGTCACAGTCGTTTTTTTTTGCCGGTTGATCCTAATTGGACCGCCGGCTTTGCCGCGGGACAGGTGGACGGTTGATTTCTGCTACCAAAGGTGGGAAGTGTGGTTTTCTGACCGCCATCATAATAGACCCCAAAATGTGCAAAAAAAGAATTTTGTCAAAGTCTCACCAAATTTTGAAAACCAAATTGACAAGAAAGAGCTCATCCCAGTACTCAATAATTTACAGACAAACTGGCAAATCATTACACGACCAAAGCAGACACGTTGGACTTTGCATTCCTTCCAACAAATATCACACAATGAATTTATGGACCTGTTCAATGCAATCCGGCCTGCCGGCAACCCTTCTGACTCATGTAGTCCACAAACCTTCAAGAAATTTCTTCTAACTACCTCTGCTACCACACCAGTAAGAAGAATCATCAACAATTCCTTAACTACGGGAATATATTTTCAGAAGATTTAAAAAAGTCAGTCATAGGCCCATTTCTAAAGAAAACAAACCTGGACCCGCTTAACCCAGAGAACTACAGACCGATTACAAATGGACCTTTCCTTTGCAAACTGATAGAAAGAGCAGCATTCGCCCAGATGTCACAATTCATTGAAGTTAATTCCATACTTTCATACTTCTAAAGAGGTTTTCATCCAGGAATAGGCATAGAATCTGCCCTCATTGCCATCTGGGATAATCTTAAGAACACATTTGACCAGAATGTGGTTGCTGCACTACTTCTCTTGGACCTCTCAGCGGCCTTTGACACGGTTGACCAGGATACTCTAATACAAAGACTCTACAAAGCTGGAATAGAGGGGACTGCTCTCGACTGGATAACATCTTACCTTCAAAACAGAACTACTGTCAGCCATACCCCCCTTTCTTGCCTGAAACGTACTTCACAAAAGCAGGGGTCCTTTTAGGCTCTATCATCTCACCCATGCTTTTCAACATCTACGTGAAGCCATTACCGGCTAATTCACCTCACTTGCTATAACTATTCAGAAGACACACAAATACTCCTTAAAGTGGAACAGCCGCAGTCCGAACAGGTAACAACGGTGGGGCCGTGTAAGGGTGGGATTTCGAGGGACGATGCTGAGGGGAAATTATTTATTTATTTAATTTCCACTCTGCATCCAGCCTCAAAATTACCCGTCTCCACCACCCCAAAGCTGTTACCTGCACGGACCATGGCTGAAGTGGAAAGCTTGATTAAGCCAATAGCCTCTACCATGGATCATCTTGAGCAACTATGAAAAGATTACAATGAATTCAGAACTCTGCTGCCAGACTGCTCTTACACATAAAGCCACAAGCCCACATCTCTCCTGTCTTGAAGGCCCTCCAGTTGTTACCAGTTGCCAGAAGATCCACATTCAAGCTGCTTTGTATCACCCAGAAAGTTAGACATGGAACAAGACCGCTCTTCATCAGAAATAAAATCACTAAATACATTCAACAAAGGAACATCTGCTCTAGATTGGCACCTCACCTCAAAATACCACAACACAAGAAAAAACCATAGGTGGCACATCCTCTGTTCAAGCAGCCAAACTATAGAACTCTTTACCCCCAAACATAAGATATGCACGGGTGCTTATAGTGAGGACTTTGCAAATGGTGCAGTTGGTATTGAAGATGGTGTGGGATGGTAAGGGGAGTCACTGAAGTTCCATCAGGATGGGAGTGATGTGATCATATTCCTTCAGGCCCCGGATGAGACATACTGTGGCATGTAGGATGCCCTGAGGGGTGCTAGTGTGGAGTCTGGGTGGCCATGGAGTGGAAGCAGAACCCTGTATCCCGGTATGTAGAACACCCCAAAATTCAGATCACCCCAAAATGTACCTCAGACTGTTCTACTCATGGCTGATCCTGCACAAATTGGCACTCTTCCCAACATCAATTTAGTGTAGTAACAATCAGTGGCGGCTCGCAGAGAGAGTGCTGCGGGGTGGTGAGGCGGGGCAGGGTGGAGGGTAGTGGAATCAGACATACGAGCACCAGGAGTAAAGTAAGTAAATAAATAAATAAATCTATTTACCTTGCGCTCGCTGCATCGCCGAGTTCCCTTACTTTACTCCTGGCCGGAGTATGTCCGACTCTACTACAACCCCCACCCTGCCCTTCTCCTGTCCTGCCCCACCACCCGCAGAACTCCCTCTGCGAGCCTCCAGTGGTAACAATATATCAATGGGACCACTGAATAATTGAGTTCTAGATGAGTTAGTTGAGAATGAGTTTTTAAGATACCTTTTAGCAGTTCCGAATAGCATGGCCACATATATTTGCCATGCGGAATTGAGAATGCCATACCTATCTGACTTAATTAAAATACAGCCGGTTTTATTATGGCACAACATATGGGGGAGTACCTCCACCGGCCTCAATCGTGATGTGATAAACGACTGTTTTAAACTGCATTGTGTGTCTCGCATCCCATTGCTCAACTACGTTAAAATCTTTGTGGCTGAACTTGGATGTCCAGAATATTTCTCCTACCCGGTTAGTATCACTACAATCCCAAGGAAAGTATTAAAGACTGCTTGTATGAACTTCTTGGAGATTAGCAGACTCTCCCATAACATTATTAAACCGCCTGTTTAAGAGAATCAAATGTTACTGATTCAATCGGGGACACAACCATGTCTACTAAATGTTAAGGGGAGTTATGACAGGATATTATTGACCCACTTCCGTCTAGGCAACTTTTTCAGAATGATTACATTCCCAAAGATGAATGATTGGTCACGTTCTTTAGGCCCCTGTGATGACACATCTACCCTGTCCACCATTCACATTATGTTTTTCTGAAAATTGTATACATTATTACGGAAAAGATGGATCTTGCCTATTTTAAAAGAGTTAGGTTTGAGACAATGCTGCCCCGCCTTTTTTAAATTGCAACTTGTAGATGATTACATGTTTTATCGATTGTTTAACAAAATACATGAAAGAGGTGGTTAAATGCAGAAAAGCAATGTAACGCTTCCATCTTCTTTACTGTGATATGATTATACTTATAATCTTTTAATGTGCTACTGGATGTGTATGAAATGATGTTGCAGCTATTTAACCAATATGAATGTTATTTTAAATGGTTTGCTAATGCATACATAAGATATGATGCATATTTTTAATGTACTGTGCTTTTATGATTTAATAATTTAAAAAAAGTAAATCTAATTTTGATTTGATTTGATTTGAGTTCTAGATGAGAGGAAAATCAAAGGGTTTATTTATAAAATTCTCAATATCAAGATGCTCAGAATAAATGCCATGAAGGCAGAAATGCAGAGCTATACGTAGTCAAAATCATGATTAATCCTAGCCCCTATGTGAGAGTCAAACATTAGAAAAGAAATTGGCCAGCCTAGCTAATAGAAAAGGAAAGTCTTCTCACATTTTCTGTCAGAATTACAAAGAAATTGAACAGCATCTCTAGTAGCAAAGGAAAGTCTTTTTTAAATAATCGGACTAGCCCCCGAACTAAAGGAGTTTTTATACACAAGTCTTGCATATCAAATTAGTAAAAACATCAAACTCATTGTGTCATGATTACAAGTAACAACTCTCTAGGCAAATCAGAATAGTCAACATCACTACCAAAGCCCATAAGCACTGTCTCACTTTTAAGCATCCAGCATCTACTGCAATCTAGAGATGTTTAAACGAATATGGAACATTCAGACAAGGAACCTTTACAGTGATGAATGATACTAGGGGTGGAAAGTACTCACTCAGTTTCACACCGCTGAATTCCATGGAGTTACAAGTAAATTCTGCATGATTCCATGAAGATCTACAAACAAGCTGATTTTTAGTGCTGGGTGTTCATTCCACGCTGAAAAATTAGCACGAATGGCACCACATGGTGCACCAGGTGGCACTGCTTCTTGAGTGGATGTTGCTGCTGCTCTAGTAGAGTTTCTACTCAGGCGGCAGTTTTCTCACCACGAACACTCACGAAGCCGTTTTGGGGAAATCTCGATGGGTGCCCTCCTAATGGCCAAATATCATGCTATGAGATGCGAAATCTCACTTGCGCTTACCAACTTACCTTTGGTGAGCCATGCGTGAGAAAATACCACGCAGTGAATTTTGGCTGGAACTCTGCATTACTTGCATTATGTGGAGTGGCCAAAAAGAAATGTATCACCCACCCCTAAATAAAACCAGGCTTAACAACAGAACTACAGTGGAAGGATCTTGGAATCATTGCTGCAGTTGGCAACACTAGAAAGTTCATTCACAGCACAACAGGAAAATTAAATCAACTTGTCTTCGTACTGCAAAGCTGTGGGAAGAGAAGATTCACTGGGGGACCATATGGAAGGGAGTGAATACAGGAGTGAATGACAGAAACAGATTGCATTTTATCAAAGATGACGTTTCCACATGAATAAGGGATTACTTAATTACATCATGACACACATATATACACCGTATTAAACTCGTTTCAACTGCAATCATTAATTCAGCATTTGCGCATCGGATTTTCCATAAGAATCGTTATTCACCGTTATTATTTCTCCACAAAAACTTAACCCAGAAAAACACAAACACACCGCCAGTCTGATGCAAGAGAACGAGGGTTTGAACAGCAGTAATGAAGTTGCTTTCTAGAACAAATGGTTTTCCTTTCTTTAGAACAAAAAGCAGATTCTAGGCTGTCTTTGTTTGCTTGCAATGTATTTTTGGGAGGTAAGGTTGACGGCCAGGGTAAATACAAGTGACTTAGCAATTGATGAAAGTTGGGCATCATCGCTGCCAATGTTCATGTCTTTGAGTCAGATATGTACATTATCTTGTATGCTGTCCATAGGAATAGGAGTGTTTGAGACATTGGATGTCTGATGAAGAGGAGACTTTCAAGTACAGTTGTTTATCATTGGGATATTGGTGAATCTTGATTCTGTTATCTCTGAGTAGAGCACCCAGCAGCTTCAGGTAAAAGCTGAAGATGGCAGGAGACAGTATGGGACCGTGGATGATCCACATGTGATAAGCATCTTTTGTGAACTGTAGCTAACTATATGAAAAAACTGATGTCATTTTGTAAAAGTGGCAGGAGAATAATGAAGAAATTGTCGGCAAACCCCATCCAAGACTCCATGATAGGGATGGTCGACTGTGTCAAAGGCAGCTGAGAGGTCCAGGAATATCAAGAGGCAGGGGGTATCTTCATTTGAGGTCTAGAGTGTATTTATTACGGTGCAGGTGATGGTCATAATTGGCGTAATCTTAGAGTTTATTATAGTAACTTTTCTGTGGAGTGAGGAATAGCAGGGGTTGATGCAGTACTTGATTGTCTTGAAAAACATTTTGCTTCTGTTCTTGGTTTAATAAATATTTGTAGTACAGTTCTTTGTTTTGGCTGATATGATGAGCTTATAACCAACAAGAGTATCCACGGGTCTAAAAATGGAAAGAGAAAGAGACTACCTCAGTGACATCTGTTTATAAAAATATTCCTTTCAAATATAAGAAATCAGTAACATCCTTAGGATTTAACCCCTTCGGTGCTCATGACGGCTCCCGGCCATCAAGAGTCACGGTGGGCGTGTACTGATGACGGCCGGGAGCCTTCATGACCACGCCCGCAATCGGAATGTCCAGCACCGGCACGGAATTCCAGCCGCAGCCAAAGTGTTAAGGAAACCCATCAGTCACCAACCGATACTGCCCTGCATCATCTGGGACTCCTTATGATATTGCCATCGTGTGGCATACATGAAGATATAGTGGACCTGATGACAGTGTCCTACACCAACTAATGTCACTCTAGATGTACCTCCAGATGTACTGCTGGTGGAGAGGAGTGATGGGAAAGGAAATTGCAGTGCACAAAAAGAAATTATAAGGAAGAAGTGGTTTAAAATTGGGTAGATGAGAGAGACTATATTTTATTATTTCACTCAAATGCCCAAGATTAAAAAACAGAGCAACTTAAGGCAGTTCAAACAAATATCTGCCCGGGTTAATGTTCTTAGGTCGACATGTTTCAGCACTAATAATGGACCTCTTTGTCCTTGCCTTCCTAAGGACCTTGTGAAATGTAATTGCTACTGCAATGTGTGACGAACACAAAGATGTGAATAAAAATGAAAAAATATCACCTGAATGTTGAAGGTGTATATCAATATCCTTCTGCCTGTGGATTATTAGAACACTATTTTGCAGGGGGATCACCTCACGTCACCTGGCTGTGGCTCAGGGAGAGGAAGCACCGCTCTCTCCGTCGGTACTTCTGGCCGGCTACCAAGCCGACTGGGGAGGTGGTAGCCGGCCAGATCCCCCTGCAAAATAGTGGTCTTTTCATTTTTAGACCCGTGGATACTCTTGTTGGTTATAAGTTAAGTGATTGGGGGTTGTGTCCATGCTAGGTCTTAAAATATCCCCTAGGACCCCTCTCTATCATATTGTTCTTTGAAATGATGAGCTGCCATTGTGTTGTGCTGAAGTATTTAGTATCAAGAGGCCCTAAGAATTTCTGTTTTACATCCATTTTCTTTCCTGTCTGTGGATAGACTGTTTTTTTCAGCAGTAATTAGAGTGACGGGATGCTGAAGGTTTTGTCTTACACTTGTGTCTTGAAATTGGGAAATGGATGTTCACAGAGCTTTCTAAAAAAGTGTTGATGTTGTTTAGAAGGGTTTTGATGTCTGACATGGAGTTGCTAGGGTGAGAGTGAAGTTCTATCATAAGGTGATCTTTGGGAACGTCTTTAAAGGATCGGAAGGTTTGGTTTTCTCTTTTGCGCTGACATTGCTTTGTTGGTAGCATGTTGAGTAGGGAGATAGGGATGGCAAAGTGGTTGGTCCAGTCCAGGTGCAAGGGTGGTTTACATTAGATTATTGGTGATGTTGCAAAGACAGGTTAGAGGCTGTGGCATTTGGAGTGTGTTGGTTGTATGACATGCTGTACCACATTGAGTCTGTTGATGAGGTTGAAGAGGGTGTCTCTTCATTTTCTTTTTAGCTTGAGTTGACTGGGAGGTAGAAGTTATCCAAGAGGGTGGTTTCGGCATGTCAGCTAGACAATGTGGTGAGAAGGTCTGCAAATTCATCATTGAAGTCCTTATTCCACCCAGGAGGCCTGGAGATGACATTGAAAGTAGCGGTGGGAAATGGCATGTCAGTAGTTCCATGGAGTTGAGTGTTAATTGTGCTGCCTAGGGAGGAGGACCACAAGGCTTTATGGATGACATCAAGACCTCCTACCTTAAGTGTGCAGCCCACATAATGGATGCTGTAGTCTGTGAAAATAAGGCTGTCTAGTATGTGCAGAGAAGTGGCCATGAACCACGTTTCTGTTAATGAAGGGGGTGTCAAGCTTTGATAAGTGAAGAAGGCTGCCATGTCTGGCGCACTGAGTATAGGTTAATGAGCATGATTTGAAATGTATTCTCTGTAATTTGAGGGTATGTGGTACTTAGTGGGATGTGTAGGAGGTTGGTTCTATGCTCTGTAAAAGTGATTTGTGAGTGCATGGGTCTTCTACACCTGGGTTTGATTGCGGGGAGTAGCAGAAAAGGGTGCTGGGTGATGAGCATTATTTTATTTTACCTTTATAGATCCTGTGGGACAGGGGTTCAATCTTAAGGCCCTATGTAGCCAGGTTGTGCCCATCACTGTGTTCACCCATAACAGGCAATACCCATATCAATGTCTACCCTTTAATGGGGACACCTGGATGATGGGACCCCCTGAATGGGTAATTTAAGTTGAGAGAAGATATGAAGCTGTGCTGTTGAATCTTTCCCTGTCTGTGTTTCTCTCTCACCCCTTACCTATAGGTTCTTCCAATAGCACTGTGTGCATCTGTTTCCAAAGCATAGTACAATGGATTAACAGAATTACCACTAGGTGGAGGAAGCTGGTTTTGTATATACTATGCCAAAGTAAGATATATTGTGCACAGAGTCCAGTGGATCCCCGAAGGCTTACAGTGGTAAAAGTAGATAATACCTTACTCTCTATTTATGGTAGTCTGGGCGAGCAGTAAGGCGTTATCAGAGAGTAGTGTAAAGCATTTATTGTACACACTCAGGCAAGAAATGATGTCACACACTCAAAGACTGAATTCAGACCAATTGTTCGTATCAAAAATATTTCTTTAGTTTTTTTTATTTTTAGAACCAGGCAGGACTTGGTACAGGTAAGTAAAATTGTTCTTTTCAAGACAGATTGATCAACAAGCAAGCTGGATGAAAATGATTTTTGTTACAGGTTTGTAAAATATTTGGAAACAGTTGGAATTACTTTGAGATTACTTTGAATTACGTTTTAGATTACTCATTAGAGGCCTTTTTTCGATTACTTTTTCCAATCCGTGTGACATGCCTGGGTATCACACTGGGACATTTGCTAGCAACAGGTAGGAAAAACAGTTTTTCATAAAAACACAGGGGCATATTACCAAGCAATAGCGATAATTATCGCTATTGCTTGGTTAGAGACAAAAATTTACCGCTGAGCTGCGGCGATTTTTATCGCAAATAAACCTTGGTATTACCAAGGTTTATCGCAAATGCGATAAAAAATCGGCCGCAATGCATGAATATCGCTGAAAAGTCAGCGATATTCATGCATTACCGAGCTAATGCTCTTAGCCATGTTATCCACCTCCCATTGGATAACATGGCTAAGAACTGCTCAGGGCAGGTGTTAGCTTTTGGAGATATTCGCGCTTAGCGCGAATAGCTCCATAAGTTAGTAATAGGAGATAGCGATGTTAGCGACTGTTTCCAGTCGCTAACATCTTAGCACGCCCACTTTGCATGTCATTAGTGATAAATATCACTGACATGCAAAGTGGGGCCCAAGATGGTCGCTATCTCCTACTAGCTGTCGCTAACTGGTGTTAGCGACAGCTAGGTAATAGGGAGATAATTTTATCTCCGTTTTCTTGGCTTTTAAAGCCAAAAAAGCAGAGATAAACCCCCTTGATAATATGCCCCACAGTTGCTTAGGTTTCCGTGCAAACATAACTCAACACTTAAAACGTTTTCAGAGGAAAATAGTCAATGCAGTCCTATTGAGAAAAATTAGGTTATCAGTTTGCAGGTAAGCAATCGGTCTTTGGGGTTGAGTTTCTGGGTTTAGAACCAAGGTTCCCCCAGTTTCAATGATGCACTCAAAAAGCACCCTCAGAGGCCCTAGGACGGCTGGGTGCAGAGTGCTGAGGACCAATGCTAGCCTATGGGGCTATGGGACCGTCCGTTCTCTGGGAATTGCAGACAGGCCGGTAGGGTTGTGGCCAAGTCAGTTCTTAGTAGGTTGCATGAATCTGCCTTCTGAGTTTAGGGCTGTCCCCTAAATACTGTATTTAGGGGCCATTTTAGGGGACTCAAGGTTAGAAGCCAATGGGCTACTGACCTTAGGGTGACTACACCCTTGGTGTGCTCACCGCACGTGGGGGAATGGGCACAATCCCTATCCCTGATTGTGGAGTGCCTGCCATCTGCAAGATGGTGGGTTCTGAAGAGTGGGTTGCACCTCGCTTCCCCCACGTCAGTTGTAGGATTGGCAGAGGTGGGCACATTTCTGGGCTGTTCTAATTTTTCCAGCCGGTCATCCCTCTGAAAAGGAGATGAAACAGGAAGAGGGCCTGCTCCTGATAGCAGGAGAGTCTGTGGTTTGTGTTTCAAAGGCGTCAAGGTCTTTGAAGCTCCCCTGCCACAGATGGCTCTTCCTTACCTGGGGGAAGTGTGAACACCTCTGCCCAGGAAAGGCTTTGTTTATGGGCCAAGGGAGTGGGGTCCAGAAACTTGTCTTGTGGTGGCAGGCTGGTATTCACCAGTCAGGGAACCCACCAGAGGCTGGTTGTTTTTTAGGAGGCATCTCTAAAATTCCCTCTGAGTGCATTGTATAATAAATCCCACACACAGCATCAGTGTGGATTTATTATGCTGAGAAGTTTGCTGCCAAACTTCCCAGAATTCAGTAAAGCCATTATAATTCTGTGGGGTTCGTAATGACAAACTCACACACCATATACTCGTTTAAGACTTTACTGCACTTACAATGTCTAAGAATGGACTAGACACTGTAGGGGTACAGTGCTCATGCAACTGTGCCCTCACCAGTTGTATAGTGCACCCAGCTAGAGAGGTGTCTTACCTATACCATAGACAGTGGGTTGCAGGCATGGCACACAATAATTCCAGAAAGATATTATATGTTTCAATGGACGATAAGTAGGATCTTTATTTTACGCGCCTGTGGCTCGAAGGCATACTTGTGTGTTTACATTACAATGTCTGTCATCGGTCTCCAATGCAAAAATCTCTTATCTTTTTCATATGAATCAGTTGACTATCATTAAATCCCATCTGGACCCAGCTAGTGAAAAATATCACCTTATCATATTAGTCAGTTTAATTAGATCCAATTACACACATGTCTTCACTTTATAAATCACTACAGGTCTTGGAGATGTCAACGAGCATTGCTACAATTACTCATAAAATGTTCTCGATTGGTCATTCCTTAGGCATATTTTTAGCATTTTGGGGTATATGTATGAGAAAATGTCGGAGCGCGGAGCTGCGCCAAATTTGGCAGTGCTGCACTCTGACATTTTCAAAATGCAGGGATACACTATATTCAAAGAATACTGGAACACCTCTGTGTCACTATCACTAATGGCTATTTTTTACTTCTATGTGCGCTGCAGAATGCAGCACACATAGAAGTAGCAAATCGTCATTATTTCATGATTGTTTATGTGCAGGAAGGGACACCTTCTTGTACATAAATAATTGTTAATGACATTTTGCTCTTTCTATGCGTGCTGCAAAATGCAGCACACAGAGAAAAAGCAAAAACGAGAAATAAAAGTATTTCTCATCATATCACCATTGCATGGAGTTAGTTTTTGGCTCTGTCTCAGATTTACCCCTCCTTGTAAATCTGGGGCAGCGTCAAAAGCAAGGGTTGTTGTGGGGGAACACCTACAGCAACACCCATTGCACGCCCCATTCACGCTAAGTGATGCGTGTAAAGGGGCCTTATTTACAAGGCCGCGTTAAGCTATAAAAAGTGGCAGTGAAGAAGGGCATTTTCAAGAGCCGGGTCAATCAGAACCGGCGGCGTCAGGGACACGCCCAAAGTCTTCGGATTCACCTGTCCTGGCAAACAGAGACACGGAATACTTCTAGGTGGCGTCAGAGATCAAATTTCTTAGCTGCTGCTAGTAACAGTGAACCAAGCAATTCAACACGGTGTACAACTCAGGAGACTGCTCAACTTTCGTAGAGCAAGACACTACTTTTTATGCTGTTTTCAATTCATTACGAATGCACACCCATTGCGGCAAATTCTAACCAATAGAAACACATTCCTATACATTATCACATTCCAAAAAGCTCACTTTACATTGCACCAACCCCACAAGTTAATTATTAAGACTGTCCCAAATTCGATTACCAAAAGCCGGACAAACCCATAATTGAAAGCACTACCGATGTAATGAAAAGACATAAAGAAAAGAGCAATTCAGATGTAGTGTAGGATAAGATATGTGCAGGAAAGTAAAGACTAACGATATCCTGAACAATGATTGGATTTCCAGACAACGATCAACTAAAGAAACTGGCTTCGTGAAAGGGTCAGTTTCAGGTGAAGGGGTCAGCATCTTGCAGTTCTCTCGCAAGTCGAAAAGGCCCACGTTAAACTTTACTTGGACAACGAGGCCCATGCAACTTCGTTCGTTTGTTTATCCCTATAGCCTACGTGGGGGCAACACAAAATGGCGTCGCAAACAACGTAAAACAAAATGGAGTCCAGTTCCAAAAACCACGGAACTTCAGACCTCCTTTTGCCATTACGTAGGCAATGACCTACACTCATGTCAATCTGAATCCAGGTCTATATCTATTCTCATCAGATCATCAAGGTGTTGCTGTAACATCATCTTATTATCCTTCGCTTCTCTCGAGACGGGTCTTCTCACACAGATCGTAGCATAAGGGCCACAAATGGCGGGACCACACTGGATGCATAAGCAACACGAGAAAAGAATCGCTAAAGCCATACCAAGGAACATCAGAATTCCATCCCCATTTGGACAGCAATTCCCAAAACCATCCCATTAACGACCAGTTACCTTCGTCTACATATATAGATTCAGCAGACTTATGCAACTTCTGAATAGCTTGGTACACCGTCGGGGCATTATCTGGTATGAAAACGCAGCAACTAGATCCGATCAATTTACATACCCCACCTCTATCTGCCAGTATAATATCCAAAACAAAGCGGTTCTGTAATGTCATAAGGCGATCCGCTTGAAGCTCAGCAGTAATATTACTAAGGGCACCTGCAGTCTCATTTATAGTGGCCTCACCCACTCTCGTAAGCTGACGAATATTCCTACTATTAGCCATAGGACCCCAAAAGGGCAGGAAACCCTTAAAGAAGTCTCCAACTTCTAGTGCGACAGTATCTTTCGCATCAATAATACCTCTACCAAATCTTGTCTTATGGTAGTTGAAAGCAGCCGTGTATGTAGGGGGAAGCAAAAACGCTACATAACATGTGCCCGAAAAATCAGACGGCAACCATGTATATGCTCTGTCATAACCAAAAAAATACGTGCCTTTGGCTGGCGCGAACGGAGGAGATTTCTGGGACGTATAAACGTATGTGTGAACACACACACTCTTACCAAGCTGAGCTCTCGGATTCTGACCATTACCTTGCAGACAAAGATGACCTTGGTGGGGTACAATCCAAATAGGAGGAGACCTTCGCTGTCTCTCTTTCTCCGTCAAACTAACACTATATGTCGTCTTATTCCAACCGACATATGCTTGTACCTCATCTTTGGGGATAGCGTTATACGCGTCAATATCTCTAATCATATCAACTATTCCCCGTATCAAGGCATTATTACTCGCATTGTCTTTAACAGAACGCACAGACGAGGCTTCATTCGCATAGATAAACATTGATTGGAGTGCCCAAACTGACCCATTAGGTGAAAAAGGCAAAACCAAATATCGCATTCCCTTATCTGTCGTATGCGGCATAAGACCACACACCCAACAATTCGTGGTATTTATGACTAACTGGTGTTGATGCAGCATCTGTATAAACGAGTTGTTCACAAATTCTGATCTTCGTGTCTGTTCATGTTCAGGCAACGTATGAAACTCATGTGGAGAAACAGTAGAAAAAGAAAGAGTAGGTTGGGAGGTAGATGTAAGCAGCAATTGTGTGACATAAAAAATACAACCCACACAAGCTAACGTAATATTCAAAAGCATAAGGAAACACATTATTAAAAAACATTTGCTACGAACCAAGATACACACTCTTATTTTAGAATCATCTTTCCTAACAATTTTATCAGAATCAGAAAACTCCATCCTCTAACGTGCTGCTCACGGCAATTTTCCCTCTTCACTTAAGTGTGCGCCAAGATCGCACTAACGACCCTGAACCACAGACCTTGTGTCACTACGTGGCACACCTCTTAAGAACGTATACCGTGACCCTGCAGCGGAGTCCGGATGGTGACTCGAAAAAGGAAAAAGGAAAAAAAAAGTTTCCTGATCTGACAAAGTGTAAATTCACTCTATATAAAAAAAATTATTTTATTTGTCCGTGAGAATAGGCTTTCTTGGCCTCAAATCATAGCGTTCTTTATCAGGCATAGTCTGATCCTTGAACAGAAGATCCGGATTGGTGGTGTCGATCTTCAGATGAGGAGGCACAGCAGCTTGCAAAACATCACCGTCCTCTCGTTCTGACCGGGTTCATGTCAAATGAGCATCAGTAAAGGGCACGAATCTAGGGACTTTTTCACATTCAAAATCAGCTACACCATCCCTAACCCACTGATCATACGGTAAAGGCAAAGGAACCATTTTACAGTGGGTGGCATGCACCCAGTTCTTTTTGCCAGCTACTCTAACAGCGGTTCTAGTAACCAACAAAATCAAGTAAGGACCAGTCCATCTCGGTTCAAGATTCTTAGTGCGCTGGAAGTTCTTGATGAGAATATATTGTCCAGGTTCAAGTACGTGTCCTGGATCTGTAGTAGCTGTCGGCAAACTGTCATAGACCTGTTGGTGGAGAACACGTAATTTAGCAGTCAAGTCATGTAAGTAATCCACCAACATAGGGTATTCAATACTGCTGTATTCTCTAGGACGAGGCACACCCCAAACATTCGCTGGACGACCAAAAACTATTTCGTATGGGCTAAGTCCCATACGAGAATGCACTGTCGTCCTTGTTGACAAAAGAGCCAACGGCAAGGCATCCGGCCATGTAAGACCAGTGCTCGCTTGTACCTTAGCTAATTTCAGCTTCAGGGTACCATTGTAACATTCAACAAGTCCAGCAGACTGGGGGTGATTCGCTGCGTGGAACTTCTGATTTTTTCCCGAACCAGAGCATACTTTCTTCATGATTTGACCCACAAATTCACTCCCATTGTCCGACCATACAATTCTCGGCAAACCATACCTAGGGAAATACTCTTTTAGCAAAACCTTGGCTGTAGACAAGGCAGTATTATTCTTTAGGGTACAGGCCTCTATCCATCTGGAAAAGGCACAAACAACCGTAAGAACATACTTCTGATTATTGCACCTTTCCATGTGAATGTAATCTAGCTGTATCACCTCAAACGGAGCAAAATGACCAGCTGGAGTTCGAGTTCCCTTACCAGCATTATACTGCAGACAAATCATGCAATGTTTCACCACGTTCTCTGCACATTTTGGAATTCCAGCATTCTGCCAAACTGGAGCCAACAACTTGCATATTCCCTTCGAACTGATATGAGCCAATCCATGAGCCATCGTAACCAATGGGAGCACATACGCATCTGGCAACAACCATCGCTGGTGCTCTGACAACTCAATCCAACAACCTGTAGAATCCAACATACCCGTACTCTCTCTCCACGTACTCACTTCCTTCTCTGTAGCTTCAGCCTGAATCATCTTCACACTTACTATTGTGTCTTCACACATTCCACCAGCCATAACCCATCTTGCTGGGCCTGCAACATACATACGGCTCATCATGTCTTTCGCCGTTTCCTTCGCAACTTCATCCGCAAACGCATTACCTCGACCAACATCGTCCACAACTTTCTTATGGGCACTACACTTCACGATTGCAATCTGCTTTGGGAGAGTGAGGGATTCCAAAAGTTCATTCAATAACTGTCCATGCTGAAATTTCGTTCCATGCGAAGTAAGAAACCCACGCTCTCTCCACAAACGCCCAAAACTGTGGGCAACACCAAACGCATACTGGCTATCGGTGTAAACATTCACTCGCTTTCCTTCCGACAACACACACGCTCTACTCAGTGCAATCAATTCTGCTGCTTGCGCAGAATTCTATGGTATGCGTGCTGTCTCAACAACTGTATGCAAAGTTGTGATAGCATACGCTGCAGTCGTCTCACCATTCAGAAGCTTAAAGCTCGAACCATCAACCCACAGCGCACCAGCAACATCCATAAAGGGAGTATCCCTCAGATCCACTCTAGGTTTCGTTTCTTCCTCTGTATGAAGAAAACAATCATGCTGTTCTTGAGCATCCGTCTCTGTAGAGATCGACAACAACGTAGCTGGATTCAACACATTACATCTTTTAATGTGAACATGGCTAGCCAACAGTGTCAACTCGTAACCTGAAAGACGTGCACTAGTAAGGTGCTGAGTCTTGGTCCTGTTTAATAAGGTATCCACTGCATGTGGGACCATCACAATCAACGTATTATCCAATACCAAACCAGCAGACTGTTGGATAGAAACAGCTGCTGCCGCTGTAGCTCTTAAACAACTCGGCAATGCTTTAGCAACTGGGTCTAACGTTGCTGAAAATACGCACATGGACGCTGCTTGTCCCCAAAAGGTTGTGTCAACACTGACAACGCACAACCTTCTCTCTCGTGCACGTACAACGTGAAAGGCTTACTATAGTCTGGAGTACCCAAAACAGGAGCCGAACACAATGCATCGCGTAGTTCAGAAAAACTTTTCTGACATTCGTCAGACCAAGGAAGAGGATGCGGAGTATCTTTCAGAGTCAATGCTAACAGAGGCTTCGCTCACAGTGAAAAATTAGGGATCCACTGTCTACAATACGATGTGATACCCAAAAAAGCATGTACTTCTCTCTGTGTCGATGGCACACTCATTTGCGCAATCGCTTGAATTCTTTCTGTGGTCAATCTCCGTCCCTCCTTCGACAAGAGATGACCTAAGTAGGTTACCTCTTGGTGGCAATATTGTAACTTCGAAGGTGACACTTTATGATGAAGGTCAGACAAATACAGCAACAACGAAAGAGTAGCCTCTTTACAAATCTTTTCATCATTTATTTATTTTTTTTTATTTTTGCTATTTTTAAAGCGCGCAAATACCCATACGGGTGTCTCGGCGCTAGTGATCAGAAACTCCTTACTCTTTGAGGGTAGTTAGGCAGAGGAGAAAAACCATGTCTTGAGGCTCTTTCGGAATTTGATGAGGGTGGGGGCAGTTTTGATATGCAGAGGGAGGGTATTCCATAGTTTGGCCGTAGCTGTAGTAAAGCACCTGTCTCCCCAAGTGGCCTTTTTTGTCCGAGGGACAGAGAGCATGCAATAGTAGAAGATCGAAGTGTTCTACTATGCTCCGGAGGATGAAGAGCCATTTTTAGGAACTTAGGCCCTGGGCAATTAAGGGTCTTGTAAGCTATACAAAGAGCCTTGAATTTTATTCGGTTCCTGATTGGGAGCCAGTGGAGCTCTTTGATGCGGTGGGATACCGATGTGAATTTGGGGATTGAAAGTAAAATTCTTGCAGCCGCGTTTTGAACGGTCTGGAATTTATTAAGGACTCCTTCCTGCGCATTAAGAAGCAGAGAGTTACAATAGTCCGTTTTTGAGAATACAAGGGTACTAATGAGGGTTTTGCCAGCTGACTGAGGTAGATATGGAAGAAGTTTCTTGATTTTTTTGAGTACAAAGAATGCAGATGATGTCACGGCATTGGCGTGGTGGTGAAAGGTCAGTTTGTCATCGAAGATAACTCCCAAATTGCGCACCTTCATCACCGGTTTGGGGGGGGATCCCAGCTCCGGAGGCCACCATTGTGGGGACCATGCTGGTTTCAAGCTCCCGAATGTCATCACCTCCGTTTTATCGGTGTTAAGCTTGAGGCAGTTTGATGACATCCAGGAGCTTATTGCCTTCATACCTTCCTGGAAGTTGGCTGCTACGCTGGCTCCGTTATCATGCACCGATAGCACTAGTTGCGTGTCATCGGCGTATGTGGTCAGTGCAATGCCATAGGATTTTATCACCCTCGCCAAGTCCGCAGTCAGCAGTAATCAACAAATCATCGACATACTGAATAAGAGTAGAACCAACAGGTAACACAAAACCATCAAGCTGCGTTTTCAACGCTTGACAATAGATGGAGGGACTTTCACAATAACCTTGGGGAGCTCTCTTAAACAAGAAGCTTCGGCCTCCTAATGAGAAGCCAAAAATATCTCTACTCTCCTCAGCAATAGGAATACTGAAGAAAGCATTCTTCAAGTCGATAACAGAAAACCAAGCTGCCGAAGCAGGAATCAGAGTCAACAAAACAGTGATACCACAGGAAACTGTGGCACGACAATCTTGTTGACCTCTCAAAGGTCGATCACAAACCGGTACACAGGTGGCTGAGAAGCATCAGCACGCTTAAGAACAGGCAAAACCGGGCTATTACACACGTTACCTCTTGTTTCTTTAACCACACCCTTCTCAACCAAATCATAGACAATCGCTAAAAGAGCTCTCTCACCATCACTCGAGATCTTATATTGTGATATACGAGGCAATTTAGCATTCGATTTGAGGGTAACAACATACGGTGGAATCTGCAAAAGACCAACATCATTTGGACCTGTAGCCCAAAGCGTATCAGGAAGCGAACGCAATTCCAGTGGCAAACAATCCTTAGACAAATACATTGGAGAAATCACTTTCTTACCAAGGGTAAGTTGTACTCCCGAAGGAGAGCAATGCAATGTCGCATACAATCTTTTCAGCAAGTCCAAACCCAACAGATTCTCACCACAACCAGTCGTTAAAATAAGTGGAGCTTCCAATTCACAAGGGCCAATGGAAACGGACAAAGGACTAGAAACCGGATTACGAACTGGGGCGCCTGAAAATCCTACGGAAACATTGGTCAAGCCAGACAAAGGTGTGCCAGGAAGTTCAGAGTGCATAATAGAACTCTTTGTCGTACCAGTATCCAAAAGAAAAGGTTCTACCACACCTGATGTAATCACTTCAACATAAGGTCCACTCTGGTCTACTGGAACTGACACTACTCCCTTACTTTGTCCTTGGCTGTCCTAGTTATCATTATAACCAGAACTCTCACCTTCGACATAGTAATCCTCAACATAATACTGGGCAGACTGACCACTCGGAACGTTCTGTCTGTCAAAATAATTCGCAGAATTCTGTAGGGAAGAGGAACGCTCATTCTGGGGGATCACACCACGTCCCCTACCCCTAGGAGCTTGCTGAAAACCACCATAACCTCTTTGACCACACACACCATTCGCACGCTGTAACAAAGCCGGGCAACTATTCTTGAAATGACCTTCCTCTCTACAATAAGCACACTGATTAGGGCCAGGAAAGAATCGCTGAACATAAGGCTCAGGCTTCTGTAACAATCTCTGAAATTGCGGAGGTTGCTGAAACTGAGGCTGATTCTGACGAGGCGGATAAGCTTGCTGCAAAAGAACTTTCGTCTTTAAATCTTTTGTTTTCTTCTCTGCTTTATCCTTCTCATCTTTATCCCTATTCTCATAATATTGGGCAGTAGCCAATATCTGGGCTGACGAAGAAACAGCCCATGAACTCTCAGAATCCTTCAACTTATTAGAAAGTTCGGGAAGCAAATTAAAGACAAATTTATCCACGAACAACCTTTGACCACCTTCCGTACTCATGCCCTGACCACTATGATCGATAAACATCTCTTCAAACCTAGTGAAGAAATCAGACACACTCTCGTCTTTCTTCTGCTTGCATGCTGCTAACTTATCCCAATTCACTCGTAAAGCAGGCATCATCGTCTTCATCAGATTAATAATTCTACCTGGTAAGTCCGCAACTAAAGGATCAGGTTTAGCACCTCCCTCTTGTCTACCATCTGCAGCAACAATATTCGCCCAAGTATCTCCTAACTCTTGCACATAATTCTCATGACGAATCTTCGCCCACAAAGGTTGCGGAACTACATTACCCATCAACATATCGATGTCAGCTAAATTCATAATACACGCTTCAACTGTCTGGGACAACTCCTTGAAATAACCAGCAGGATTCTTACGAGGGTCAGGTAAGGTCTGCTTAAGAACCAAGACCTCTGCTCTCTTCCAAGGGACATGTACCCATACTTGTTGGAAATGAGCCGGTACGGCTTCAATGTTATGAGCGGCATCAGCCTGAACTGCTTCCTTCCATACCGGAGGAACTTCTCTCATAGGAAACTGTTTAACTTTCCTCCTAACGAAGGAATCAGGTTTGTACAATGTCTGAGGCGGAAGTCTAGACCTGAAAACAAGTATCGTCTCTACTGCATCTATAACATCAGATTCCACTACTGTCCCTCTAGCAAATTCAGACCGAACATCAAGTAGTTCCTGCGGAATCAAACCCAAGTCATTATTTTCCCATTCCTGACGTAGAAACATACACATTACATCAAAAACATACCTTTGCTTAGGCGGTTCCCATTGAAAGAAAACATCCATAATCGATTGCAAATTATACCTAGAAGCATTTGAAATCCATCTACGAGCCAATAAATGCAACACAGCCCGTTCCTCGGGACTGGGAAGCTGACTACAACTCTGCTTACGTCCCGAAACAGGGGTCATATTCAATGACCCAAGCAATGGAGTCAACAAATTAGAAACAGTTTCTGTCATTCGTTTTCGAAGCAGACATAAGAACAGGAGAATAAG
Source organism: Lissotriton helveticus (assembly GCF_964261635.1). Taxonomy (NCBI): domain Eukaryota; kingdom Metazoa; phylum Chordata; class Amphibia; order Caudata; family Salamandridae; genus Lissotriton; species Lissotriton helveticus. The sequence goes on from NC_136057.1 coordinate 1,064,059,085, forward strand.
TATTTTGAGGCAAAGAAGGTGTAGGCATGAAAACAGTCGGAGTCGAAGATGCAGAAGTAGAAGGCAAAGGAGTTTGAGGCAAAGCTGGTAGCAAAGATGGCGACCCTAGAGCGGGTTGCGTAGGAGGAGGCAAAACCATCTGTGGAGCACCGGGTGGCTGAACATCAGCAGGAGGTTGAACAACAAAGGGTGGAACAACCGGTGGTAATGGAGGCGCAGTAGCACCCTGCACATAAGGAGGTGGCAATCTCAACAAATGAGAGATCAAAGGATCTTTTTCAAGGTCTTCAATCGCTTTCGGAGGAGAAGACGGCAAGGCCGGATAACATTTATCTATGGCCATGCAACGCTGTCTATCTAAAACTTCATTCACTCGCTCCTCTCCATCATCCCTATACTGCCTAGCAGCTTGTAGTACTGACATATTCTTATCTGTCCTATCTCTTTTAGCGTGTTTAATTTCTCGCTGTTTGGCTTCCTTTTCGCCAAAGGCGGAAAGAGTCAAACATCGCCGGCCGGGCTTTCTTCTTGAACAGCGCAACTTCCAGATTATCTAAAATATTTGATTCAAAACTACCATATTGGGGCCATCGTAGAACACCATCTCTTTTAGTATAGCGGATCCATACTTCATTATAAGTAATAGGACCCACTCCGTGTTTTGACTAGAGCTCATAAGTCGGAGTTCCAACCGGAGGTATTGGACACGAGTCCTCAAATCGGGAATCCCTGTTGAAACCACAACTAAACCATTTCCTAATTTTGCTAAGACCAGGCATCTTATAGCTCACTAATCTAGCTTCAAACTTCAAGGGGTTATCGATTATCGATACACTCGCAAATATACGAGCCCCTCGGCTTCGATTGCTGCAGCAGCCGAATCAGACAAAACCAAGAACCAAACCAAGAACTAAACAAATTTGTGGGAGCGACCCACTTATACTTAACCAAAATATCTGTCACGCCACCAGAAGACCGTCTATCGTCTCGCTCTACAAAGCATCTATCGAGGGTCCAAGACAAGGCGACAGTCAGGACAGCAGTCCTTCGTAGCCGTCGGAAAGTGAGAAGCCTCGCGGAAAACACCTTCGGTCCACGTCGACATGCAGGGGTCGATGAAGTGGCGGCCTTCCTCCAGAATTTCCTCACGTGGCTCCTCACGATCCTCGGGCTTGGACCGGTACCGCTGAAGTCGCCCCACATTGGGCGGCAACTGAAGAACCGGGTCACTCAGAACCGGCGGCATCAGGGACACCCCCAACGCTTCGGATTCACCTGTCCTGGCAAACAGAGACACGGAATACTTCTAGGTGGCGTCAGAGATCAAATTTATTAGCTGCAGCTAGTAACAGTGAACCAAGCAATACAACATGGTGTACAACTCAGGAGACTGCTCAACTTTCGTAGAGCAAGACACTACTTTTTATGCTGTCTTCAATTCATTACGAATGCACACCCATTGCGGCAAATTCTGACCAATAGAAACACATTCCTATACATTATCACATTCTAAAAAGCTCACTTTACATTGCACCAACCCCACAAGTTAATTATTAGGACTGTCCCAAATTTGATTACCAAAAGCCGGACAAACCCATAATTGAAAGCACTACCCATGTAATGAAAAGACATAAAGAAAAGAGCAATTCAGATGTAGTGTAGGATAAGATATGTGCAGGAAAGTAAAGACTAACGATATCCTGAACAATGGTTGGATTTCCAGACAGCGATCAACTGAAGAAACTGGCTTCGTGAAAGGGTCAGTTTCAGGTGAAAGGGTCAGCATCTTGCAGTTCTCTCGCAAGTCGAAAAGGCCCACGTTAAACTTTACATGGACAACGAGGCCCATGCAATTTCGTTCGTTCGTTTATCCCTATGGCCTACGTGAGGGCAACACAAAATGGCGTCGCAAACAACGTAAAACAAAATGGAGTCCAGTTCCAAAAACCACGGAACCTCAATTTTGCCACCAGAACGTCGCTAAAAGTGATATTCTGGTGGTGATATCCCCCTGTAAATATGCCCCAAATTTACACATGTGGTGACTGATTGGTGAATAAACCATGAAAATACACTCTTTTATATGGTTCAGGTTTCATCTGATTCCTACACAGAGGTATCCACAATTGGTGTCAGAACAAAGAGTCCAATTCATAGTTCGTGGAAGCTGCACTGTCTTGCTCTCTGCATTTCTCCTGTTGACTATGTCTTTTCCCTCTGTGTGCTCGATAATCATACCCAGGCTATTAGAGCCAGCTGGAGGTAGCAGCATAATTGTAGTGAAGTGTTAGGCATATTTACTTGTAATTTCTGGGAGAAATGCCTACTGACTTCCCTCATGTAAAAGGTCTGCCGAGCCCCATCTGCATCGTCCTTTACCTCTGTCATGTCTGGTCCATACATAGAGAGGAACTATACATGATTGTATGGTTGTGATTGAATGTGATGCTTGGAAACGTTTCTGAGTGCATTGTGAACTCCATTGAACTCCACATGTCCTCAAAATGTTGACAGCCTATGCTATGGGCGAAGACTGGACTAGAGCAAGGTCAAGACTGATTTGCATTTGACTGAGGTGGCAAGGTGTGCAAAATAATGATGGACTGGATTGTGGCTCGTAGTGATTACCAGTGCCTAATATTAATAGAAGCATTCCATCCATCACTTTCTTGTACAATTGAGTGTTTCATTCTAAGTGGAATGGCTATGCCCAGACTTGGATCCTGTGCACATTGAGTCCCTGGTACCAAGCTATACCCAGATGTTGAGTCGTAACTCAGGCGAAACTGGCCCTGGGTTGTTTGTGCTCTAGTTCACAGAGGAGCTGAACCTGGCAGCTTGAGCTGGACTGTTTGCATTAGAGCAGGGTCAAGACTGATTAGAATATGGCTGGGCCCATACTGAGGTGGCATGGTTTGAAAAATAACGATGGACTGAGATGCGGCCCGAGTGACTTCCAGTGGCTAAAATTATTTCAAGAATTTCATCCATCACTTAATTGTATACTTTTATGGACAAACACTGCCTATGCCTGTGATGACTTGGGACCTTACACACATTTCTTTCCTTGCCCCTCCTAGTGGAGGTGTTCCTGTAGGTGGATGAGATGACCCTACAGGAATTTGAAGTAACTGCTCTGCCTCTGTTATAAGGCTATTCCACTATTCCTGCTAAAACATACATCTCTTAGAATCTGGGGCTGATACAGATGCAAATTTGACCAGTCTAAACTAGCATACGAGATACTCCATTTGAAAACCTGGGAAGAAACTCTGATCCAGAAATGAAAACCCATGTAGTCAAGGACTTTCAACGACATGAAGGTAAGTGCTGCTACTGTGACCATCCTGCGAGAGAAGAAATTGTTGCCTGTGGAGTAAATAAAGGATTGAGATTTTTAGGGAGTTTGCAAACCTGCCAGTGATGTCTGGAGGCCGTATGACCTAGAGAACTGGTGGCAGCAGTTGTGTGAAAAGCCCAAAAGCTTGATTTCAAGAGCTTGTGAGCCACACCAATGGTCCAGGACCTGTCAGGCACCACTTGGGGGTCAGGAACTCGCTGAAGATGAGTCCAGGAGCCATACAGGAGTCTTTAATGTCCCTGAGGCTCATATCAGCAGGCCAGCAGACTAGCCCTCCGAGTCACTGGGGGTCCTGGGTTCAAAATTAAGTTGCAGGTCCAGTTCTTCTTCCCCAGTCAAGAGCTCAGCAGATCAGCACAGCAGGGCAGCAGTTCCTTTAGAGCAGCAGTCCAGAAGAGTGGCAGTCCTTGTGGCAGCACAGCAATCCTTCTTCCTGGCAGAGTATCCACAAGTCCAAAACTGTACTGAAGAGTTGGTGTCTGAGGTCCTTCTTTTATACACAGTTGTGCCTTTGAAGTGGTTAGAAGCTTCTAGAGACATGCCTCAAAGTGCACTGATGCCCGGCGTTCCCTGCCCTGGCTCCAGACTGACTACAAGGAATATGCAGCTCTTTGTGGGGAGACAGGGTATAGCCTATTCAACTTTAAGTGGGACTGTGCCCAGCTCCTCCCTCCCATCCTTCCAGTGATGGCCCATCCAGTCACACCTACACTCCCATTGTGTGTGGCTGTCTAGGAGGAATACACAAAGCTCAACTGTCAGCTACACCCAGTCATGTGACCAGAGCAGCCTGCAGACACTAAATGGGTAAGGCACAGAAATGCAAGCTTGATAACTGTGACATTTTGAGAACTGCAGTTTAAAATCCGACTTCACCATGAGTTAGGATTTTTAAATGTGATTCCAGAGACACCAAACATGAACTAATTATCTCTTCTCATTTGGAAATTACACGTATAAAATGTAAGAAGGCAACTCCAATGTTATCCCTTTGGAGAGAAAGGCCTTGAAATAGAGAAAAACTGATGTAATAGTTTTTCACTACCAGACAAGCAAAACATAAAAATACATGTCCAACTTTTTAAATACACTCTACCCTGCCATTGGGGCTATACAGAGCCTACTCTAGGGGTGACTTATATGTATTACAAAGGAAGGTTTGGGCCTGGCAAAAGATTTATTTTGACAGGTCGAAATGGCAGTTTAAACAGCACACACAGACTCTCTAATGGCAGGCTTGAGACATGTGTAAAGCTCTACTTAAGTGGATTGCACAACTAGTGCTCCAGGCATATTAATATAATTTAATTTACAGGCCTTGGGCACATATAGAGCCACTACTAGGGACTTATAATTAAATTAAATATGCCAATTGGGTATAAACCAATGTTACCATGTTTTAGGTAAATAGCACAAGTACTTTATGCACAGGTTAGCAGTGGTAAAGTGTGCAGAGTCCTAAGGCCAGCAAAAACGAAGGCAGCAAAAGTAGGAGGTATGAAGGGAAAAAGTTAGGGGGAAACCATGCCAAAGATGCCAGGTCTAATATGACATATTCAGATTTAGCTAATTATGGGCCAAATGTATCAACATTAGGAATTAGTGTATGACAGTTTTATTTTCAAAATAGCAATTCCTATTGGGTTGCAAATCAACCTACCTTATGAATATTAAAGAGGTAGCTCACAATTTGCTACCCACTAAGAATCGCAGCCATCACAGGGATTATGGCGTGCTGGGGGCAGCAGACCACCATGCCTACAATTGCTTTTTAATAGAACAATCATTTAAGAATAAATAAAACATGCAGCCCATTTTCCTTAAACCAAAAAATGGGATTGCATTTACGTTGTACTTTTTTTCCTAAAAAATATTTTGTTTTACATTTTCAAAAGGAAAGGGGGCCCTTGGGGACCCCTTCCCATTTGCGAATGTGTTTCCATCAATTTGGAATTGATGGTTAAGTATTACTGTTTTGCGACTGGAATTCGATTGCAAAACATTAATGCGCACCAAATCGGTATTTGGAAGGAACACCCCTTTGAAATACCCATTCGGTATTTGGAAGGGACGCTGCTTGTAAATACTGATTCAGTATTTGGTAGCAAACACAAATTACAATTCAGTAATGTGTTACCGAATGACAATCTGATGTTTGTATACACTAAAAAGCTTTTTTTGCAGAATCGGGCCGTTTGCAACCTCAGAAATCTTTGTACATCTGGCTTCTATATTTTTCTCCAAAGCACAGATTTTGCCAGTTAATACCTGGGGTCATTTGTGACAGGGAACAGCACAGCATTCTGCTCAGAACAGGGGGGATAGTGCGATATTATCATGTCATCCAATGTTCTGATTTTAAACTGTTAATCTGTTAATCGGGCAGTAATACCAAATCCACAAAATACTCCAGCTTATGTCATTAATATCTATTGGGGGGCATTGAAGGACTCACCGAGCCGTGAGGGGAACGGCATATCACCCAGGCATTCTGCTCCAGTGTGCGGGGGCAAGTGATGAGAACCCGGACCCTTGCTGCTACCGCCGAGAGGGCTGAACCACAAGACCCAGGTGCCCCGGCGGTCGCAGCTCTCGTCTGTCACAGCAGAGCGCCCGGAGGCGCGATAAAGCTGAGGTGCACCTCTCACCCCGCGAGTCGCGCGCGGGAGGCGCCAGGGAGAAGCCCGGGACAAGGGCGGGCCGTCTGTGGCCGTCCGGGGCAGGAGGAGGCAGGGCAGGGCCACGACCCCTGGCGGATTGGAAATCGGACACAGAACTGCCTTATCCCGTAGTGAGTGCCTAACCTCTATATAAACCTGTGTTCATATTGATATTGCCTATTGATTATATGGCTAAACTGCGCTCATGTAAAACTCCTGCATTAGCTGGGACTATAGACAATTTCATGATTAAGATGGTGTCAAAAATTAATTCTGACCGTCGACAGTCGCTGAGTCGAACTACTCCCCCCTCTTCGCCTGCAGCAGACTCTGTTGTTGTAGTTTTAGATAATCCTGAGGACAAGGATATGAATGAGGGAGCCCTATTCACTCCCCCCACTGTAGCGCCAGACTTGGACCTTGCTTCTACATCGGCGGATATTCTTGTCAGTGATGATGTTTTGCCATCTTCACCCACTGCTGTTCCATCTCTGGTCCGCCGCCCAGTTAGGGCTTGTAGAAGACTGATCAACAAGCGTGGGGGGCATCGTAAGATCAAGAATACTGTAAGCTCTCAGCCTGTTCGGGTGGAGGCAACAAATGCCAATAGTATTGGGGGGGGAAATGAAGTTGTAAATGGCGACCATCTTCAGTTACTTGCAGACATGATGACCTCTAAATTGGAGCTATTGATCAAACCTCTAATGACAAAAGTCGATAAGGTGACAAAGGAAGTAGCTAGATTAAGTTCACTCTTATCCCCTCCAGCGCAAACATCAGCTGAAAATTCTACAAATGCACATCAAAATGCTACTTCTGAGGGTGTTGTAGTGAACGGGGTTGATTATAAATTAGATCAAGTCTTAAAGGAGGTCTCCAGACTTGGGTGCCTCTTGTCTACTCATTTGTCACGGACCAAGACTCCCCAGATTGTAGGCCCGGGAGTACCTGCTACAGCAGCTACGACAGTGGCCTCTGGATCAAATAGCAGTAAGGTGGCTAAAGCTACAGCCACGGGGCCATCTATAATTCCTGCAAGTTCTGTCCAACTTTTGTCAACATCTGATATTATAGCTCCTACTTCACTGAAGCCAATAGTTGCTAATAAAACAGGCGTCAACAACATGGGGGGACTACTGGGGAAGAAAAAACCTGTAGTGAATCTACCTCCTGAATGTGCACCATACACAGTGGTCCTAACAAATGTCCCGACAGTTGATCCAAATTCATTTGAAGCCCGGGAATAGGTAACCAGCTCTTTAGGAAATAAAGTCATTGCTTGGCTAAACAAGTATTGTGGGTTTCCCACCGCCTTTTGCAATGACATAGTGTCAGTGCGCAGGGTTGAATGGATTGGTACCTCAAGAAAATGCTGCAGAGGCGATTGTGTTATTGTAAATTTAAGACACCCACAGCACGTCGCAACTGTACTATTAAGGGCAGCCTCCTTACCGGCCACTGAGGATAATATAAGTGTACGCCCATTGGGGTTTTTCTACAACCACCTGAGCATGACCCCTACCCCTAAATCCTATGTAGGTCACCATACTCCTACCTACCCCTCAAATAGACAGGCCTTCTTCCCTGGATTACCACAAGTTCAACAAACATCTATAAACATGGATTCATACTGTTATAACCTGTGTAGGCCTAATCCTCAAGTATTCCCAGCCTTGCCCTTGTTTAATCGGTTTGCGCCTTTATCATCTTTAGGCGAAAATGACTGACTGCCTATTAATGAGGGAATCTTAAATGCACATTGCCGAATAATGACTTGGAACATTGCCGGTATTAGGGCCAAGGCAGGGATTAATGACTGGATTAATTTACTGAAGACTTTTGACATCATCGCTCTTCAGGAAACTTGGGATCCTTTGAATATTTTTTCTTTGGATGGTTATACACATTTTTCTGTGCCTGCTTTTAGCGGAGGGGCTGGTAGACCAAAGAGGGGCTTGTTAACTTTGTTTAAAACGTCTCTAAAAGGGGTGTTAACACAACACAATTCCGGTTCGCAAAACTGTTTGATCGTTGAACTCAATCCCCCTACTTATTCAAATATTTTGTTTATTAATTTTTATAATTCTAGTCCTAATGTTGATACTAGGCAGAATTTAGATATCATTGATTCTTTTTTGTCAGTCTATAGAACCAAGGTAAAGGAGTTTGCAGTCATTCTTCTAGGCGATTTTAACATTCACCCCTGCACCCAGACATGCACAAGCTCTTCAGAAGAGGGGCCTCCGTTCTCTTCATTAACACACTTTGAGCATTCTACTAGGGGGGAAACCCTTGAGTCTTATCTTAATGCTTGGAATCTGTACGAGTCTGGTTGTGGGGAATTAGATAGTAGAACTCCTACCTTCAAAGATTATGGCGACGGTACTGTAATTGATTACATATTTATGTCTTGCCAGATTTTAGAGAGGGTGGTTAACTATGGCGCTATTGTCTCAGCATTTAGCGACCATAACCCCGTAGTAGTGGAGGTATTGTCAACTGCCTTTTTAACTCAGTGTGGGCCAGATGGGAATAGAGGCCAAGATGTGGTGTTAAGGGACCAGGGTCGTAGACTGAAGTGGTCTTCTGTTGTTCCAGAGGACGTCCTACAAGCGGTCCTTGTTAGTACTGAAAACGATGTTTTAACATGTATGGATGCAAGAGCGTCAAATAGTCAAGTAATGTCTGCCTTTGGTAACATTTGTAACTCCATTGACATTAGTCTGACAAACAATAAAAAATTGTCTAAGCCCAGAGAGAAAAAGTGGTTTGACCATGCATGTTCAAGAGCTCACGCCGATTTGCTCAAGGCCCTTAAAGTTGTCCCTAAAGACCGTCCACTAATAACTATATTAAGATCCACGTACAAAAAAGCTATAGAGAATAGAAAGAAGGAGATCAGGGAATTAGCTTGGTCAGAACTGTCTCACCCCGAGATTGTTAAAAATAGTGCTGACTTTTGGAGGATAGTTAATCAGCCTTTTTTCTCTGATATGAACCAGGCTTCCCTTGAATTAAATATCCCGGACGGTGATTGTATCAACCATTTTGAGTAGATATATTCGAGCAACTTAGTGGATGATTTGGTAGATGGCCTTTCTTTTTCTCAGGAGACACAGGGTGTTGTCTTTGAGGCCTCGGAAGTAGAAATTGCCATTGATCAGACCTTAAAAAATAAGGCCCCCGGGCCGGATGGAGTCCCAGCTGACTTTCTTAAAACTGACACAAAGCTTTGGTCGAGGGTGCTGTGCGGTGTTTTTAACGCTATAACCAGAAACAGTATTCCAGCATCTTGGAAGGAGTCTGTAATTATTCCGGTCTTTAAGAAGGGAAGTAGGGTAGACCCAGCATGTTACCGCCCGATATCTCTAATCGATTCATCTGTAAAAATTATGGGCAGGGTCATCCTACTTAGACTTCAGGCTTGGCTGGATGATAGAGGGGTCTTGTCCAACCTGCAGTATGGTTTTAGAACTAAACGGGGTACTATGGACCAGTGCCTCAATCTGCAGATGATAGTGGACAAATACACTAGGGCTAAAGATGGGTCGTTATATTTAGGGTTCATGGACCTATCTTCGGCCTTTGACCTTGTCAATCTCACTAAACTGTGGCACATTCTCGACGATTTGGGTCTCGATCGTGCGCTTGTTAACCTTTGGCAGACCTTCACTTAGACCTCCAGGCCTCAGTCAGGGTTGACTCAGGGGGGCGACGTACCAGTCGTTTCAAGTCCAAAAGAGGGGTGAGACAGGGGTGCATTTTGGCACCCCTGCTCTTCACAGTTTATATTAACGCCCTCGAATCTGAATTAAAGACTGCTACGCTGGACATACCGCGCATAGGGGAGACAAGTGTTCCAGTCCTCCTGTACGCGGATGACGCGGTGCTTCTTTCCCGCACAGGCTTGGGTCTTCAGTGGTTATTGGATGCCTTTGGCCTTTTCATGACGTCCTTAGACCTTAAGATAAATGTCAAAAAATCACAAGTTATGATGGTGGGTAAAGGCTCACGCTGCAAGAAAGTTAAAACTTTCTATTGCAGCAAGGCAGAAATGCAAAGAGTTTCGACATTCCCGTATCTAGGAGTTACGTTTGAAGATAAAGGGAGCTGGGGACCTCAAATAAGAAATAGAAATAGTGCCCTAGTAAGAACATCTTCTGCCATCCTGAGTTTCAGCAGAAGGCTGGGGGCTAGGCCAGTCCCAGCCCTCCTGTCCATCTACAACGCCAAGTGCGTGTCTGTTGCAACTTATGGTTGTTCCTTATGGGGATATGGCTCGATAGACTGTCTTCAGGCTTCTGAAAATAAATTTTTTCGATCAGTCTTGTCTGTACCCCAGTCAACACCATCTTATTCTGTCCATTCTGAACTGGGGGCTGATTTTATAACAGACAAAATTCGAGTGGCCCCTCTAATCATGTGGCTTAAAATTTGGCTTAATAATGAACTATCTTTAAATCAGGCCATTCTGAGGGACTGTCTCCTACTTGACAACGTCCACAAAATTAGGTGGTTAACTTATGTTAAAAATGGTTTTAGCGCTCTGGGACGACCTATCCTCTTTTTTTCACCGGAGTTGATAGCCCGGGCTGATATTGCTAGAACCAAAAGCGATATGCTCTTGAGGCTGTTGCTAATAAGAGAGGAAAAGGAACTAACAAAACCCTTGGTTAGAGCACACCTTTTGGTTGCACACCTTTTGGTTGGCTGAATTCTACCTCACTCTGGTTAACCGCCCCTTTCATAGGTTTTATTGACTCGTTTCCGCATGAACATGATTCACCTGATATTAGGACAGTACACAACCTGGTGTAAACCTGATGAATCTCTTCCTTGTTCTTGTGATAGCTTCTCTATCCAAGACACTATGCATTTTACTATGTTTTGTGGGCATTTTTTAGCAGAAAGAAGGAAGTATCTTGTGCCAATCTTAAAAAAGGTAGGGTTTCTGCAAGTTAGACCAGCACTTCTTTATTTGCAGTTGTTAAATGACCCTAGCACTGTCTTTCACGTAGCCAATTACTTGGTGTGTGCGGTGCGCACCAAGAAAGGACTCATGGCGAAAGAGAGATTGGACACATTGTGATGAAGTATTGCACCTTGTACTTTAGTGGTCAAACATTATTATTAATGTATATCAGGATCAAGGGGATGGCGGAACGACATATTTCTAATTTTTTAATTACATAGTTTTTTATACAGTGATGATTTTTAAAATTTCTTGTATCTTTGTTTCTAGTTAAATCATGATATGTGGTTTTTATCTCTAAAGTTGTATATTTTTAACTATTGTATAATGTGTGTTTTTAATTATGATTGTATGTTTCTTTTTGTACCGTGTCTTTTTTTTATATTCATTTATCGAAATAAAGATTTTGACTGACTGACTGACTACTGGGTATGATATTACCTCCCCTACTACAAGAGCGCTTGGAATAAGGCCTCGTACTCCTTGACAATGTGAATTCTGATTCAGGGGCGTAACAAACACCCCCGCAGCCCCCGTGGGACGAGGGGCCCCACTCTCTTCAGTAAATGAAGCAGGCCCCGGCCCCCCTCTCAGCTCTTCTACGGTGAGAGAGGCTTGCACTAAAGCAAGCCTCTCTCCCTCTAAAGCAGTTGCAGTGTCTGCAGCCTGCTCCGAGCCCCTCGCCCCCACCCTCTGACTGAAGAGAAACAAAGTATTAACAAACATTGCTTCTCTTCAGTCAGAGGTGCCAGGCCCGGGACAAAGGTGGGGGTTGGCGCCCAGAGACAGCATTCCCCACAGGGCTCTGCTCCTCTGAGAAGAGCCAAGGACAAGGATGGGGTGGAGGCCCCAGAGAGTAGGAGGCAGCACAGAGCAGTGCTCAGGACCTTGACAAGGAGGGGGGGCAGAGAGCAGGAGGCAGCACAGAGCACTGCTCGGGACCCTGACAAGGAAGGGGGGCAGAGAGCAGGAGGCAGTTCAGGGCACTGCTCAGGACCCTGACAAGGAGGGGGGGGCAGAGAGCAGGAGGCAGCACAGAACACGGCTCAGGACCTGACAAGGACGGGGGGGGTGAGTGGTGGGGGCCCCCGAGAGCAGGAGACAGCACAGAGCACTGCTCAGGACCCTGACAAGGAGGTGGGGGGCAGAGAGTGAGCAGGAGGCAGCACAGAGCACTGCTTGGGACCCTGACAAGGAGGGGGGGCAGAGAAAGAGCAGGAGGCAGCACAGAGCACTGCTCGGGACCCTGACAAGGACGAGGGTGGGGGCCCCAGAGAGAGAGGAGGCTGCACAGAGCACTGCTCAGGACCCTGACAAGGACGGAGGGAGGCTGGGGGCCGCAGAGAGAGAGGAGGCAGCACAGAGCACTGCTCGGGACCCTGACAAGGATGGGTGTTGGGGCCCCAGAGAGAACAGGAGACAGCACAGAGCACTGCTCGGGACCCTGACAAAGGTGGGAGTGGGGGCCTCCAGAGAGAGCATTCTTCAGGGCAAAACTCATATGAGAAGGGATGAGGCAGCAAAATGGTGCCCTCAGGTAAGCACTCTTGTTAGAAGCACCATGTGGGCATCCGCAGGGGGGGCAAGGGGGGTCCTAGAAGGGTACAAGGCAGAGGTGAGAAGGGTGCAAGGCAGAGGGGAGAAGGGTGCAAGGCGGAGAGGAGATGGGTACAAGGCGGAGAGGAGATGGGTGCAAGGCGGAGGGGAGAAGGGTACAAGGCAGCGAGGAGAAAATTGCAAGGCAGAGGGGAGAATGGTGCAAGGTAGAAAAGGCAGAGGGGGAGAAGGGTGCAAGGGGGAGGGGGAGAAGGGTGCAAGGGGGAGGGCGAGAAGGGTGCGAGGCAGAGGGGAGAAGGGTGCAAGGCAGAGGGGAGAAGGGTGCAAGGCGGAGGGGAGAAGGGTGCAAGGCAGAGGGGAGAAGAGTGCAAGGTAGAGAGGAGATGGGTGCAAGGCAGAGGGGCGAAGGGTGCAAGGTAGAGAGGAGAAGGGTGCAAGGTAGAGAGGAGCAGGGTGCAAGGCAGAGAGGAGATCGGTACAAGGCGGAGAGGAGATGGGTGCAAGGCGGAGGGGAGAAGGGTGCAAGGCAGAGAGGAGAAGGGTGCAAGGCAGAGGGGAGAATGGTGCAAAGTAGAAAAGGCAGAGTGGGAGAAGGGTGCAAGGTGGAGGGGGAGAAGGGTGTGAGGTAGAGGGGAAAAGAGTGCAAGGGGGATGGTGATGAAGTAAAAAATGTGCGCCCCAACATTTCTGCGGCTCCCAAGGCAATGCACATACTTTGTGAGAGAGAATGGAGTGAGAGAGAGAGTAAAGTGAGAGAGAGAGTGGAGTAAGAGAGAATGGAGTAAGAGAGAGTGGAGAGAGGGAGTGGATTGAGAGAGTGGAGCAAGAGAGAGAGTGGAGCAAGAGAGAGAGTGGAGCAAGAGAGTGGAGAGAGAGAGAGTGGAGGGAGAGAGTGTGGAGAGAGAGTAGAGAGAGAGTGGATAGAGAGTAGAGAGAGTGGAGAGAGAGTAGAGAGAGTGGAGAGAGAGTAGAGAGAGAGTAGAGAGAGAGAAGGGAGAGTAGAGATAGAGAAGGGAGAGAGAGAGTGGAGAGAGAGTGGAGAGAGAGTAGAGAGAGTGAGAGGCAGTGGAGAGAGAGAGACAGTGGAGAGAGAGACAGTGGAGAGAGAGTGGAGAGAGAGTAGAGATAGTGAGAGAGTGGAGAGACAGTGGAGAGAGAGACAGTGGAGAGAGAGACAGTGGAGGGAGAGACAGTGGAGGGAGAGACAGTGGAGATAGAGTGGACAGAGTTGAGAGAGAGAATGGAGAGAGAGATAGAGTGGAGAGAAAGTAGAGACTGACTGACTCAGAGTCTGAATACTGACTGACGGAGAGACTGACTGGCTGATAAACTGACAGAGAGAGAGAGACTGACTGACTGAGAGAGACTGACTGACTGACAGACTGACAGAAAGAGAGAGATAGAGAGACTGACAGAGAGAAAGAGACCGAATGACTGACAGACTGACAGAGAGAGAGAGAGACTGACAGACTGATTGACTGACTGACTGACTGGAAGAGACTGAATGACAGAGAGAAAGACTGACCCACTGAGAGAGAGAGAGAGAGAGAGAGAGACTGACTCACTGAGAGAGAGACTGTGATGGAATTGAGGTCAGAGTGTGTATGAAGCTATGCAATGCCTCTTAAGATTGCTATTGTCTACTAATACCAATTGATTATCAAACTGTGCTCTTTGTAGTTACATCTGCTTTTGAAATACTGCATTGTCGCTTTGCCTAATGTTTTAAAACGGAAACGAGAAGGAGCAGTGGATGCACTTTTGTCAAAACTGAACGATGAGTGGGCCCGATGTTGTACATCATGACAGGAGACTGCATCAGGAAACCCACCTAAAATTGGACAAACTTCCCCGGCGTACTGTTGGCAGGGACCCTGTAATGAATTGACCACCACCTATGAAAGCCTGCTGGCAGACTAAGCCCAACCTTTGACTCCACCATCCAGTGTTACTTATAAAAGCTGGATTGGTGACAGTGGCGTAACAATCGTCCGCATCCCCTGCAGTATGGCGGGTTGTTGACCTGAGAGATCTAGAATGGCACGGAGAATGGGAGGGGGGGCCCCTCCATGTAGTTTGCACAGGGCCCCCTCAAGTTTCGTTACGCCACTGTTTGGATTTATCGACAACAGTAATACTGCTGCATGGACTACTGCATGGTTTCTGCAATTACCAACTGCGATGCTGTGATATTAAATATTCACTGGGAAAGGATGAAGGTTAAGAGCAAATGTCACGGAGCAAGGGGAACGATTCAGTTTACTTACAATATCTCACATGAGAAGGAACGAAAAGGAGGCAGCTTTATTCAAGTGTAGAATTATGGCTGGAGCATAATCATTTTCAAGGTTTAATTTGAGAGTTCCCATTTTGATCTCTGAACCTAATCTTCCTAGTCCAGAGCCTGGGAAAGCGTGCCCAATTTAATAAAGTGCAGATGTGGACACATTCACTCACCTTCATCAGCGCAAGGATGCATTCCATTCTGAGTCTCAGGCTTTAAAGATAACAATCAAACCACTTCAGGTCTCCCTTTAGAACAGTAGCTGCTCTGTGCTGCAGAGATACCCATCAGCAGGTTGGCTAGAGATGGAAAGTGATTTTTTTCTGGTTTGACTTCACCGAGCACTACCAGCATCCATTGCCCCTCTCAGTCTTTGCTTATGAGGTATTCGCTCTATCACAACTAGGTACACTTGGCAGAAGCTCAGTCCCATGACCTCCGAAATGATGCAATAAATCCTGGGCAGACCATTTGCCTGATTCTAGTGCCTTTGAAAAGTACCTAGGGGTATATTTACAAGCCCCTATTGCCACAGGAAAGTCACTTTCAGTGACTTTCCTGTGGTGATATGAACAACAATGGGTGTTGTGGTGGGCGTTCCACTGCAACTCTCAGCTGCCCATATTTACAAAGGTGGCGTAAATATGGGGCAGCGCGAAAATGAAGACCAGGGAAAACCTGGTCTTACCCTGGCAAAACGAGGAAAAATGCTTTATTTCGCTTTGTGTTTGCCGTTTTTATGTGTGCTGCGTTGTACAGGATACATAGAAACAGCACAACACCATTGATTGTTTATGTGCAGGAAGGTGTCCCTTCCAGCACATAAACTGCTTTTCTTTTCTCAATTTCGCAAAATATTCATATTATATGATTGATGGTTATGTGTGTGCACAGGTTCTCTTTGCATGAAGTAGATGTATGCGTAGCATAACATTTTTCAAGGAGTTGTCAGGGCCACCCCTTTCCTTGTAGCACCACTCAGATAGTACTTGACTAGCGAATTCGCCATCTACGCAGTGGAGCACAACCTTTCCCTCATACTAAGAACCCTCTTCTTTGGTAGTATTCTTTTGTAAATATGCCCCTTAGTGTAACACTTTATGTCCTTTCTTTCTACCACTTGACTTACTCAGAATGCATTTTATTCCAAAGAAACTCCTCCCACTTTATTCCCAAAATCATAAATTACAAACTGGCTTTAACATAAAACTTTGAATTGTTCCTTCACTTCTTTATTCCGAATGGCCCTTTTATTTCAGGCCTCTGCTTGCCTCTTCTCAGTATAGCCTGCTCTAACTCACGTGTCCATAACCTACCAATTTCCTTAAATGTAGTTTTGTACATATTCATACTTTATTTCATAGATCACAGATCTCCTGCTTTGAAGTCATAGTCATGCAAACTAACCTTATCTTAGCCTATCTATTCTTACCCAACCAGTTGCATAAGCTCCCCTTGCCTCCAATAATGGTCACATGTAGCTCCAATTAATGTAACCTGCCACAAAGAAACTAGAGTACGCTCATGGAATGGTTTCCTTGGGAGCACAAGAGAAATCTCAATAGTCAATAACCATTAGATTGACCACTAACCTTGGAATATGGAATAGCCTGCTACTTGCCATAAGGAATTTCAAAACATCATCAGGGTTAGTAAGTTCTATGAATGAGGTAATGGCGAGAAAATAGGTTAATTGAATGGAGGCATAATAACAGTCATGCTGCAGTGCTTTGGATCCATTGAGCAAAAAAAGCAGGATGATCCTAGATATAGACTACTTTCATAGACTAACCATAACATCACAGGGTAAAGATGGACTGTTGTTTTTATGGGTATCCCAAGTGAGAGAAGATATATTGCAGTGTTTGATTGATAGAGAATTCACTTCTTTTGACTTCACTCATGAGAGGTAGAATGGAGGCTATGATCACTATGATTTTTCATATCTCCCTTGATGTTACTGGTGGATCCTCTATTTCCTTGGGCCGAATTGTTGTAGGTTGATAATTATGCCTATCTCCAGCTCATTATCTTCCTTTTGGAGGAACTGAGTTTAATATGGTTAATCTTCATTCAGTCATCCAAGCCATTGAGACCATGTCACATTTGGATGAGTCTGGACCCTAAGGCTTTTCCAGATTTAAAATAATCTCTGTGCCATCTGCCTTGTATATCAGATTGAATTACTTTATGTGTCCTGATAACGGCATAAGGTAGAGGCTAAACAGATGAAACAGAGGTTGAACTACAATGAAGGAATAGTTTACCTGTTGAGCCTCTGGAGAGTCGAAACTGTGGAGGAGAGCTATGGCTGGTTGTATTGGCATGTAACTTTGTCTATTTTTGAGATTGAAGGAAAACCAGCATAATATATTTCCTCAAATAATGAGCACTTACAGTCTCAGTGGTAGGAAGTGGTGTTGGACAGTTCCCAATCAAAAGTTACAACTTATCAAATGTAATAAGGTAACCCAATGTTATCCATTTTGAGAGATAGGCCTTAAAGTAGTAACACACAGATTTAGGGCATTTTCACTACCAGGACATGTAAAACTTAAACCATGTCCTACTTTTTATAGTCAATGCACCTTGCCCTGTAGGCTTTTAGGGACTACCTTAGTGGTGACATATGTATTAACAATGAAGGCAGAGGTCTGACAACAGGTTTATTTTGTCTCGTAAAATTGGCAGTTAAAACCTACACTTCAGGCTGGAATGGCAGGCCTGAGATATCTTTTTAAGTGCTACTTTAGTGTGTAGCAAAATGAGTGCTGCAGACCCACAAGAACCATTTAATTTACAAGCCATGGTTACAATCTACTGAAGACTTACAAGAACATTAAATATGCCAATTAGGTGTAGTCCAAATGTACCATGTATTAGGGAGTGAGCACAATCACTTTAGCACTGGTTAGCAGTGATACATTGCACAGAGACCTAAAGTCAACAAAAACAAGTTCAGCAAGCAGAAGCGGCAAAGGCAAAAAACATTTGGGGTACTACCACCCATGGGTGTCAGGTCTAACCATGTAACATTTGGCTACATCATGTCTTATCTGTGACACATAAATCCTCTCCCTTTTATCTCTGTGGATGTGTATGTTTAGTATTAATGCTTACTCTATGGAGTAATCCCATTCTCTCAGATTCTGACCATTGAGATGCCCTTAGTTGAAAAGATTTGTGTGGCAGCATTATTCTCCAGCACAAGATAGTGGCTCAACCGGTGACCGTCAGGTCCTGTGGCATTTCCCTTCTTTCTTACTCTTCTCTCAATGGAGGTCTTCAAACTTTCATGACATCAACTATGGCCTTTAATTCTGCTTTGACTTATGGAATTATAATTGTGGTCTCAGTACCCCTAAGACTTTTTGGCAGCTCCAGGGCCATCCAGGCCCTCCAGGATCCTGTGGTGCAACAGATCCCCCTCTACCAGGATCCTGTGCCATTGGTTGTAAAATTTCTCAAAGGCCAGCTTTCCTTAATGGAGATCCACCATTGTGGCCTTGTGACATCTGTAAAAGTGAAGATGAATGCTACCTATGTAGCCGTCTGTGATCATGTGTCTTCCTGGGTGTGCACCCTGAATATCACCACCAGAATTGCAATGGGACACAATATCAAGGACAATATATCAAATAAAATTGTTTAAAAAATATTGACAGGTAGGTAAGTTTACATTTTATGTGACTAATTCCACATATATGTACCATGGCGATATGTATATATGTTCAATGTGTGTATGGAGTTAGGCATAGTAAATCCATTGGTCCCATATGCACTTACCTTTTGATATTGTGTCCTCAATATTCCTGTACCAAGGTATTCTAGGGGTTGATATTAAGTAGTCAACAATCCCACTGTGCTTAGAAAATTGTGATTGTAAACATGAGTACCTTCTGCTTGCTCATTTTGCCACTGGATTCAAGCTAAAAGTGTCTGAAAAGTCCCAGCGCTCCGTCCATCATCTCTTTGTGTTTGCTTTGTTCACCCTAAGTTGGCAGGTTATGCCCAGAGGTGGGTCCCTTGCTATTTTTGCTACTGGATTCAAGCTATGAAGGGTGTTAGCCTGAAACTGGTCCCAGGATGCTTGCTTCCAGCACAGGGAAGCCCTGGCTTAGCAGTTCAGGCTGGATTGTTCCCATGAGGCACAGGGTCAAGACTGATTTGCATATAGCTGGGTCTGAACTGGGGTAGCCACCTGAGCTAAAGAATGATGATGGATTCAACCCAGATCTGTGACTGGGGGTGAGTGTCTGAATATTTTCAGTGCTCCGTCCATCATCTCCTTGTGTTTACCTTCTGCTTGGTGGCACAGAAGCCTCAACGACCATCCTGCAGAGCCATTGCTAATACTTAGATGCATTTTGGTGTGCGGGTCGTGGTTTGCCTCTGCTCAGGTAATGTCCACATTCGACAATAGGTTACTTATGTATCACTATTTTTTTACACATTAGTACCATGTGAGCAACAATGTTTTTTTTTTATTCAGAACGTAATACGGAATTAAAATATCCATACTTCTTTTCATCTGCCTTACATGGTCTATTCATTCATTTTGTCATCTTCATGCACAGATTTCTAAGGAGGATTAATGTGATTCCGTGGATATGTTGAGATGAAACTGTCCCCACATGCTTATTTCCTATTTAGTTCGTTCCACCCCCCTTTACACCATCTCCCCGCGTGTGAAGGACGAGGTGATAACCATAAATATATCCTTTCTGAAAGGAAAGCATCTACTTTTCATTGACGAAGTACATGCATTTAGCGGTCGACTCTGAGAATTGATAGATATTCACAAGACAATATTAAATGCAGCTCAGCATGCAATGACTGCGTATAGTCAAATGACCGAAAATGATTTACAAAATCCTTGTCTGTCATTATCTTGATACATTTCGTTTTTCTTCTTCACTTTTGAACTTTGAACATCATTTTCATCCAATAGGAATTTCCTGGCAGTTGGCCAGGTGTTTTATTATTTTTGATTGGCAGGCCAGATGGAAATAATGATTTCGGAGACGTAATGGTCTTTGAAGTGGAAAAGAAAAGACACCCTCAGAGGAGCAGCAGACATCCGAGGGCATTAGTGAATGACTCACACGTGAGAGCACCTCTTCCTCTCTGTTCCCCTTTACCCTCTCCCCTTCATGCCTAGGAGCAGAATGCCATGACGTCAGCTGCAGCCTTGATGAGGAATCGTCGTCTGCTCGCGCTGCGTGTGGGTGGGCTGCCTCGAGAGGGGCTTGCGCTTGACCTCAAGGTAAAGAGGATAGCTTTAAGGAAACACTTAGAAATGTCACAATATAACCGAGATGAAGTAAAGTGGAAGAGAAATAATGATTGAAGGAGAGCAAAATAAGCAATGAGGCACTATGATATAAAACAATGTGTATGGTAGAAAAGGTTTCCCAGAGCAACGTTATTGTTATTGTTAATAAATAATGTATAATGTGCATGAATCACCCCGGAATTGGAATCTCAGCGCAGCAGGGAGTCATAGCCAAGCAGCATTAGTATATGACAAATTCCGCTTTGAGAAGCTTTCTAAACTGAAAGTGGTCCATACACTTCTGTAGCTGGGAGGATAGCTGATTCCAATATAAGGGGCCTAAATAAGAGAAAGCCTCCCCCCCAGCATGTTTTCCTAATGCGGCTATAGTGAGAAAGGATTTCATCCTGGAGCGCAAAGGTCTGCTCGACAGGTTCAGAATAAGTTTCTCTGTCAGATATCTGGGTCCTCTGCCATTCAATGATTTGTGCACTATGCAACAGATCTTGAAAGTAATTCTCTTGCGTATGGGAAGCCAGTGGAGTGAGCGTAAGAGCGGGAGAGCAGGTGTCCAGGCCTGGAAAGCCTGATTGAGGCGAGCCTCTGTGTTTTGGACAACTTGGTGCTTGTTTAGTAGAGACTCACTAGTGGTAGCCAAAAGACCATTACTGTGGTCCAGGCAGCTGATCACTAGTGCCTGTACTAGGGTTTTCTGCACTGAAGGTGGAAGTAAAGGTACGATTCCGTGCAACAAAGCATCATGTGAAAGCAGGTGCCAGTGGGAGCCACTACCTGATCTTTCTTAGTGAGAGACTGATCTGGGCGTGTGCCGAGATTTTTAATTGACAACTTGGGAGTAGGTGCTACACCCAAGCCAATTGGCCACCAATCCGGAGACCAGAGCAGAAGTTCTCAGTCATTCAACCTGAAATGGCTTTTATACCCTCAGAGAAGCTTGCTTTGGTAGTATGTAGGTAGTTATTGAAGGAGATAGGAAGTTGGGTGTCACCCACTTATGAAAGGAGATTAAATCCATACGTTGTGATGGTTTTGGCATGGGGAGCCACATAGATGTTAAACAATATGGGGCTCAGACAAGAGCCCTGAGGCATTCCGTTGTTGAGCTCTATGGTGCGGAATCTGAAAGGGCCTACATTGATGGTCTGGGTTCGATGAGTAAGAAAACTCACGAACCATTGTAGGGCAATGCCCCGAATACCTATCTCTTCTATTATCTGGAGCAGTCTATGATGGGACACTGTATTGAAGGCTGCTGATAGATCAATCCATGTCTGAACTGGGGTGGCTTGGTGAGCAAAATAACAATGGATTAAACCCAGATCTGTGACTGGGGGTGAATGGTTTCCCATTGTGCAACATGCCGTCCATCATCTTGTTTGTTTTGCTGTTCACCCTATGTGGGAAGGGTATGCCCAGACGTGGGTCCCGTGCTCACTGCGCCACTGGAGTCAAGCTATCCTGGCTGAAGACGGCTGATAGCCAGACACCGGTCCAAGGATGCTTGATTACGGTCCAGGGAAGACATGGCTTGGCAGTTCGGGCGGGACTGTTCCCATGAGGCACAGGGTCAAGACTGATTTGCATATGGCCATGTCTGACCTGGGGTGGCTTGGTGAGCAAAATAATGATGGATTAAACCCAGATCTGTGATTGGGGGTGAATGTTTTTCCATTGTGCATTGTCAAGGTTGGTGGCAGCACCTGAGGTTCTTTGTAGGAACGTCCTGATTGCAACACGCAGCGCTATTTCGAGCACAGCCACTCACTGATAATTTAGGACAGCGCTGGCATGATTTAGATGTCGGGTTGTCTTTGCTTAATTCTGAATGATTTTTAAAGCCTAAATACTTTTAATCACTTACCCTGTCTGTGCACTGTGTAGCTCTGTATTAGAACTGTACCCCGCCCCGTTCCACCGCGGCTGACGATGCCGTTTGCGTGGAGGGCGAGGCGCCATCTCTGATTGGGCTGGACCGGAGCTAGCGGTCTAGCTCTTCTGGGAGGCAGGGCTTAAAACGACCGAAAGCCCAGGGCCCCTGGAGGACTCAAGGTTGGTGGCAGCACCTGAGGTTCTTTGTAGGAACGTCCTGATTGCAACACGCAGCGCTATTTCGAGCACAGCCACTCGCTGATAATTTAGGACAGCGCTGGCATGATTTAGATGTCGGGTTGTCTTTGCTTAATTCTGAATGATTTTTAAAGCCTAAATACTTTTAATCACTTACCCTGTCTGTGCACTGTGTAGCTCTGTATTAGAACTGTACCCAGCCCCGTTCCACCGCGGCTGACGGTGCCGTTTGCGTGGAGGGCGAGGCGCCATCTTTGATTGGGCTGGAGCGGAGCTAGCGGTCTAGCTCTTCTGGGAGGCAGGGCTTAAAACGCCATGTGCATCCAGGAGCGCAGCGGGCGCGACGATGGCGCGCCGAAGGTGCGCCTAAGGTAAGCCCGTCTGCGCCCGTCCGCGGCCGGCCGGGGCCAGGGGCCAATTACTCTGGGCAATCACATACGTACTCCTCTAAGGAGTTATTTACTCTAGGACCCCCCGATCACCTCTGCCCACGAATCCCCCCGAATGTACTAAAACGCACTTCCCTCTATGGTATTTCTAATGACAAATGTACAGTTGGCAATCTTAGTCGTCCCGCTCCATACACAGCTCCTCTATCTTCATCGAGAGCTCAGACTAAACTTCGCTGTATTTATCTTAATACAAGGTCCATGGTTAAACACCAAATGGACATATTTTTATTGCTGACTGCGAGAAACCTGATATCATGTTTTTAACTGAGACTTGGCTTAATCAGGACTCATTACCAGATATTCTGGCTTCTGTCCCTGTTGATTATTGTATTTTAAATGCCAACTGCCTCTCAGGGAAAAAAGGGGGGGGAGTAGCTGCTATTATTCATAATACTCATACATTTTCTATACTTCCTTCTCTAGTTCTAGCCAGTACTGAGAACGTGGTGTTTAAAACTGATACTGATAGTGGAGCACTACTATTGGTTTTGATTTACCGACCCCCTCAATCTATGCCTACTTTTTCTGCCTCACTGGCCGAACTATTGGCTTCCCTTGTAACAAACTATTCAAAAATAGTTTTACTTGGGGACCTTAATTTTTGGTTTGATGACACTGATGTAGATCCCCAGGCAGCTGAGCTCAGGGACTTACTTTTGGATTTGAACCTGACTCAACAGATCTGCTCCGCCACTCATGAAAAGGGGCACAGTCTGGATCAAATTTGGACCCAAAATCTCTCCTTATCTATCTCCTCCATAATTCCCTGTATCTGGTCTGACCACTTCCTCATATCCTTTACATTTACCATCGATAGAGGCACAAAACTGTCATCTCAAGCAGGTGGAATAATTAGGAAATGGAAGGGTATCAATACACCGGCATTTCTAGATACCTTGGCCACTACCCTCCCTCCACTGACTACAGATATCGACGCCATTGAAGAGGCCTTTTCACACTGGTTACAACAGGCAGCTGATATTCATGCACCTTGTGTGAACTTCCCCCGCTCACGCCCTAATGACGCACATAAATGGTTCACTCCACAATTGAAGACCTTAAAACTCGAAGTCCGTCAAAAGGAGAGGAAGTGGAGGACCAGGTACCTACTACAAGATAAAATAAATTACTGCACTGCTCGTAAACTGTACCAAAAATCTATTCTGAAACAGAAAACTGACTATTTCTCTGAGAAGATTTTAAATTCGCAGAATAAGACAAAAGATCTGTTTAACATCGTCAATGATCTTAGTAACAGTGACAGAACTACCCTTCAGGTTACATCCACTCAAGAGCTTTGCAACTATCTAACCACTTTTTTTCTAAATAAAATCACCACTATAAAACAGAGTATTTTAAAGTCATAGCCCCTTCCTCCTTTGGATGATATCCACTACAATTTGTCCATTTTAGAAACCTTTCCTCCCATTGATGTGAAATCTCTGTCTGACCTTTTGATACGTGTTAAATCTGGCTCGCCTGATGACACTTGCCCCCCACCTATTTTTAGGGAGGTAGGATTAGCAATCCCACAGGGCGTCCTTCCGTTGCTAAACGGATCATTGTCGCTGGGCAAAGTGCCTTGTCGTCTCAAGAAAGCTTTGCTTATCCCATTGATTAAAAAAGCAGGAGCAGACCCACATGACCCGATAAATTACAGGCCAATATCTTTATTACCATATGCATCGAAAATCCTGGAAGCCCATGTCTCTACTTGCGTGTCTAAATTCATAGAAAATTCTGAGTACTTGAATTTAATCAGGCCGGCTTCCGTCCCTGTCACTCGACAGAAGCCGTGATCCTTGCCGTGCAAAACACTCTAAGACGCAACGCAGACAGAGGCATCCATCAGGCCCTTGTGCTTTTAGATCTGTCGGCAGCATCCGACACGGTTGATTATACCATTCTTATCAACCGTGTCGAACAAGCCGGCCTCAGGGGTCCTACTCTAAGTTGGATTACCTCCTTTATCACAGGACGCACACAATCAGTTAGATTGGGTGCTTTCACAGCTCCTCTAACTCCCACTACATGTGGGGTGCCGCAAGGATCATCACTGTCACCCTTACTATTTAATTTGTATCTTCGTCTATTACTTTACTCCCTAAAGAATGCCAAAGTCACCATTTACAATTACGCGGATGATCTCCAACTTGTTTTTCCCCTTAACACTCCAGACTCTGTGGTGGAATTTCAGAACACCATGATTCACATACAGAGGTGGATGAGTCTCAATCATCTAAAGCTTAACAGAACTTGTCTTGCCTGGGAAAAGCGAACTAAGCTGGAGTCCTTGTTTCTGGCCATCCAGCATGGGGATCCCACCTTCGAGATCTTCCGCGGTTAAAAGTTTGGGAGTCATACTTAGCGCAGATTTCTCCCTGAAAGGACAAGTTAGTGCAGTAGTTTCTGCCAGCTTTTTCCAACTTAAAAAAATAAAAAAAATAGCCCAGTTTCTTACGCAGGCCGCACTCATTCAGGTCGTCATTGCTCTTGTTCTGTCCCGACTGGACTTCTCAAATAGTCTTTATCTGGGAATTCCAGCGGGCCTGCAAAAAAGACTCCAATTTATCCAGAACCAAGCCGCCAGGCTTATTCTCAAACAGGCAAAATGGCAGTCTATCAGACCTGGCTTGAAACAATTACATTGGCTGCCTGTTGCACAGTGAATTGCGTTCAAAACGGGATGTCTTATTTTTAAAACTTTACAGGACACAGGTCCAAAATTTATAAAAAACCTTGTGTCCAGATATAATCCCCCACTAAACCTTCGTTCTGCTTCTAAAGCTTTACTGGCTGTTCCATCTTTTAAGAAAAAACGCCTTGGCGGTTGCTGCTTTGACTACCTTGCAGCCACTTTCTGGAATTCGTTACCGATCTCCCTAAAAACCAGTCCAGATCTTCTCACTTTCAGACATTCCTTAAAAACGTGGCTTTTTAATCAGGCTTACTGTTGAGACTTATAACTGTTCGTGTTAAGTTTTGCAATATGTTCTGTTCTTACGATAGCGCCATGAAGCCCTTGGGCGTACGAGTGCTTAATAAATAAATTTTAACATAACATAACATTCCGTCAATCATCTTGTTTGTTTTGCTGTTCACCCTATGTGGGAAGGGTATGCCCAGATGTGGGTCCCGTGCGCACTGTGCCACTGGAGTCAAGCTATCCTGGCTGAAGATGGCTGATCGCCAGAAACCGGTCCTAGGATGCTTGATTCCGGTCCAGGGAAGACATGGCTTGGCAGTTCGGGCTGGACTGTTCCCACGAGGCAAAGGGTCAAGACTGATTTGCATATGGCTAAGTCTGAACTGGGGTGGCTTGGTGAGCAAAATAACGATGGATTAAACCCAGATCTGTGACTGGGGGTGAATGTTTTGCCATTGTGCAACATTCCGTCCATCATCTTGTTTGTTTTGCGACACATCAATCAGCACTAACAGCATTTGCATCCTTGTAACTTCTGATATAGCCCATTACCGCTAAGAGAGCAATTTCTGTGCTATAGATGGGTCAAAAGCCAGATTGGGAAGAATCTAGAAACCTGTTGTATTCTATGTGCTCCATAAGTTGTTTATTAATGTGTCCTTCCAGAAGTTGGCTCGTCAGGGGGAGAAGGGAGATAGGACAGTAATTCGACAGGTCAGAGTCAGGTAGAGCGACCTTATTACGAATGGGAATAACCTGTATGGGCTTCCAGTCTTGTAGTGTAGTTCATATTTCCCTTATAGGCTCTGCGCATTGGAATAATATACACTACATTTTTTGCATAGGACTGAGGTCAGTATGCCTCTATCAAGTATATTAAACTTAATTACTTGTGTGCCTGCTAACTCAGAGGTCACTAGAAACTTCTCGACAAGAAGGTATTAGTTTCTGAAAATCGCATAAGCACGACAACTTTGCTTCCCTTAGAATCGGAACAGTCTCAGAATTGTGGAAACAATAGATAACAATTTCACTCAGTCAATAGTTCATGCTTAGTTTCTGCAGAGTTACACAGAAATAGATAGACGGGTGTTTCAATAAAAAGCGTTTATTTCTCGTGCAAGAGATTTGAGCTGTTACAATCGCAAGACAGTATGCAAAATATAATACGCACAGCGTGAGCTGAAAGAAGAAGTAGTATTGCAATAGCATGGACTTTTAGCTATGACATATATTCATATAAACATACGTAAATAACACAGGCTAAAATGTGAATACTTGTCTGGTGTTTCTAAATAGTGCTACCCCAGTGTACATAACCTAGGTGTAGTACGAGGTAAGAAGTAGGTGCTGTTTTCTATAGTATAGTTAGCTATAGTTTTGTATTGCCAAGAGTCCCTCTAGGTTCTAGTCTGCTCCATACCTTAGAATAAGAGAGGTGGGAATCTCTTTCCGGATCTCAATCCCTAACACCCCGCGGAGAGAGTCAGGACACTGGAAGCTGGATTCTCTGCGAGCAGGATGACAGCTTCTGGTCAGTGCGTCAGGCGGGTACTCGAATTCCTTCCGAACTTGCCGTGGCGAGCCGTATTGAGCTGTATGGCCGAGCTGTGGTTTGCCATGGTAAGTGAAGGTATATTTATACCTGGAAGGTGCTTAGGAATTAGCATTGACGTAAAGTCGGGCAGAGGAAACGTCATGATTGAACCCCTAAAGAATAGTTGTTCTTGCATAATAAATGAGATTTTGGAGAAATCAATAATCCAAGCAGGGAAAGTCCCAATTGCTTAAGGGCCTGGTTTCTGAGAACTCGTTTTGATGTGGGATGGATGGATGTAGGTGTCCATGCCTGTATTTGGATATCATGGCTAATGCCTGAATAAGGACTAGGATTCTATGCCTAAATAAGGGCAATGTGAGTTGTGCATATATAAGGGCATGATTCGGGAAACCTATGTATGGGTATCTAAATCGAAACACAACACCCACTCTAGTTTCGAATGATCAACATTACTGAATGCTAAACATACTAAAAATATAGTTACACATGAGTTGCTAAAACATGTCTAAAACATATTTTTAAAATGCATTAAAACTGTTGCCATGCATGAAATGCAATGGTGCTGTACATATTAAAGCAATGTTCCATTCTAAGCCTATGTTTACAGTGAATGCTAAATGAATGAGCATAAATATATACACATGATGAAATGGCTTGTAATTACAGAAGAAAAAGTTTGAAACCATTTCATGTCAGCTTACATAAATGAAATTGTTTGACAAGATGACAATTTGTTTCTAGAAGTGTTCAAATAATTCTGTTCTCTATGAATGGTTCTACTGTAAGCAGACTACTTTGCCAAAAATAAGAAAAATACGAATTTGGAGAAAAACAATGTATCATAGGAAAAAGTTCCAAGTTTTGTCTTTTGTTTTTTAAAAAATGAAGACCAAATTCAGAGTTTTCCTGGTACACTGTGTTCTGAATCAATAGTCAGTGTATGGGGATGGAGAAAACATGAACTCCTCTGTTTCTGTAGACAAAAAATCATCTACCGTTGTAGGTGATAGTTGGAATACCTTGTTTAGAAGATTAACCGCACATAGTTGTGACGCATCGCCTTCAGCATTGGAAGCATCAGCAATGTTTTGTTTCTGATGTTACCTGCGTGCCCGTTGTTTCCTCTCGTACCTCAGCAGTAGCAATTTGCATCTGTGAGATCTCAATGAATGCCGTCATCAGGATTGGTAGCCTCTGGGGACAACACAGAGCATGGGCCGTTACCGGGTCCAGCAGAGTATCGCTCCATTGGCATAACTTATGGGAGTGTTAGACAGATGACCGCAAAGCAGGCAGCGTAGAACAGGTAGGATGCAAGCTTGCCAGATCGATCTGAATGACAGAAACCATGTAGTATTTAGTTCTCGTAGACGAGGTAAACCCAAAAGTTGTACTATGCGCTCACAACACTTCCTTTCCAGGAGAGCTTTCTCCACTGTGCTGGAAGTGGCACCGTTGGGTTGGCTTGCCATAGCGTAGCAGTAGGAATAAAAACAGAATTCCTGCAACGAGTGCTAGAATTAGCGGCAGACCACCAAACACCGAATGCACGAAGTTTGGAATGATTCCGAGGACTGCTTGAAAAGGTGTTAACAGACCTGAACATACGTTCTTAAATACATGCACAATACCGCTCGTATCAGACATGTTTAAGATACGTCCCGACATTTCTGTGAAATGTGTAGGGCAGTTTGTACCTAACAGAGCCTGTATCTCAGCCGAAGTCCTTGACATTTGTAGATCATAGTTTTCTTTGGCCGAGGTCAAAGGCACGGTTTGTTGTAAAAGAATGGCTTTCATTCTGCTTAATGTATCAATTTGTTTAGAAGAGATGTTCAGTGAAGGCCATAAAAGAGACTCCCTGACTGTGTCTATTTGGGGGAACAAGACTTGCATACAGCAAGTGACCCTGGAAGTAATTGTTACTAGATATGGGATTCCTGGCAACATGCCACAGCAGCTGTGATCATTCAACATAATGTAACTTCCATTTGAAAGTTGTTCAAAAATTGGATCAATCACTGAGGCTGGTGAACCTTGCAAGTCACCGGACAAATTTGCAGTGGAACTGTTACAAGCCCCATGTAAATAAATACCCTGGCATAGCAGAGAACCGCTTAGTGCATTTTCTCAGTGTGTACCACTAAGAAACACTTCACGCCCCCCCCAAACATCTGTGTGTGTAAGGTAAATCCCAGAATGTCTTGATGTATTCTTTACCCAACTTTTCATATTTGCCTGCTGGCATATTTTTTAGGCAATACTGAAAATGGAAAGTTGTAACAGGCAGAGTTATTTTGCCATGAATGATCCATTCTGTAGCTGGTTTTTCTGCTACCGTAAATGGCAATTTATCCAGTTTTTCAATGCTCAGCATTGTATACTTTGCTACACTTTGTGCCAGTTTGATGTGTTTATCAGTGAGATTGAATTCTGAAAACAGAGACTACGTGTTGATAAAATGCCAAGGCACATAGCCCGCACGCACGTTTTGTAGCGTCCAGCCTAATAGCAAAACAGAACTTAATTGAGACTGGCCTTGTCGCAGCATGACCAAATCTAGTTTCATAATTTCTATGGCAGAGGATACAATGTTGCCCAATGAAAATATCCTGGATGACAGAGTTGTTAACCCATTGTCGATTACAGCGAGAGATTTCTCTAAATTAATATGATCAAGTTCTCGTATTCTTTCTGAAGTGTCTGCTTGGGTAACCGTCCATATTTCATTATAAGCAGCATAGTTACCGGCATATATGAAATGTTTTTGATGCAGTTTTCTTGGACCTATCAAGAAATCCCTAAGGTCTGCGCTTTCTTAAATTAAAGACAAGTGTTGTTTCACATCCTCTAGTGTACATTTCTGTAGCCAATCAAGGCACAATTTTCCTACACTGTATGTTGTTTCCACCCCTGGAAAGTGTCTTTGAACAAAGCGTGGGTCTGGCCTATTGATAGTGAAACCCTGTATTTTTTTCAGGAATCGTTCTTGACAGATGTTTGTGTCTGTGGACCAGAGCAACCATTTATCCCATTCAGGATCTGATCTGTTGTGATATAAAATAGTATGAACGTCGACCACCCCCTGTGAAGTGCTATTACTTGCAGGTCCAGGTATGGATGGAGTTTTCATGTCTTTGATCTTGGCTAACCCAAGGCAAGATGTTTGTTGCACAGTGTCATTCAAAAACATTATTTGCTGTGGGATGATACAGGCTCTAAACAAAGCTTCTATCCCCTGCACTTGCCAATCTTTTGTACCCCAGACAGATTTCGTGTCAATTGTGTCTTTCCAAAAGTCGAAACCCTGTCTATACAGTTGGGTAATAAAGGCTGCAGAATAAATATGTTTTGTATTGGTTAACATATTTTTCATTCCTGTTTTGTTCACATTTTTTAAATAAAATGTTTCTGAATTGGATAAGTTGAACCCTGAAAAATATGGAAACATCATTGCAAACGTTTTTGAGCTACCCTTTGGTGGTGTAGGACAATGTTCCCATTGGTTATACATAAATACATTTCTAGGTGTTGCAGATTTATGCAAGAAATGATGACCATAGTGGTTGTAACAACAAAGCCGTTCATAGTCCGATGAACCCCTAAATAATCATGATTAGACAATGCAGCTGATTTTTCTAGATCAGGCATCATGTTATTAACAGTCTCAAAGTCCCAATCATCAGAAAAGGTACTAGAAGTAATAAAGTCACTTAATGAAATTTTAAATGAGTGTGGAATCTTCAAAAGTTCCGGCGGGCCGAATATGTCCTATTCAGTTTTGTTCCAAACTATACCATCTTGTATAGGAACGGCTGTGATGTTCACTGCTAACAAGTCTTTTGCTTCACGTTGGGATGATTTGTGTGGTTTCAGAAGTAAGTTCACTCTTTTACTTGCTGTGTCCATTTGAATATATCTTCCATTTATCAGCATACTTATAGTCATTACTAAAGCTAGCCAAAGGAGAAAGAAAAATATTCCAGAAACAATCCCTAGTTCAATCCATGGTGAAACCAGATAAGTCTTTGTCAGGAGATGAAAAAAGTATGTTGCTTGTTCTTTGAAAGTTTTTTGTGCTGGTGTCGTTTCAGGTTCGCTGGGATCCTCAGAAAATGTATTAAGGTTAATGAAATAGCCAGAGGCAGTTCTGTCAATGGTTGGAATTGCATCAGGATTCGTTGAAATCGATGGAACCAGTTGATCACGTGTTACGTTGGTGTAGACAGGTGTAACAGGACAAAGTGTTATATCGGTTTCAAGAGGAATAAGTTCCTTAGCATCATTGCTAAGTCCTTAATTTCTCACTTCTAACTCTTCGATGGTGATGAGTCTTTCAGTTGGAAACTCTTGGATAGTAGCTAGAGGAGTGCGTCTGCTACTTGGTCGGAGGCCACATGGCCTACTGCTTGGTAATGGCCACATAGTGTGGTTTGATCAGGCCGATGGACACAAATCTTTTCTCTTTTTTCCAGCAAGAGGCGACAGAAGTACAGTCCTTGATCCGTGGATGGCTAGGATAGGTACTGGTTGTCTGTAAGAAGGCCCAAATTCCTTCTTATCCACGATCGTCTCTCTGACTAGATCCCCAAGCTTTGGGATCCAGACAGACCTTGCTGCGTCGGCTGGATTTTCCCCAGTGGTGGTTGGCTTCAGGAACACGTTGCCTTGTTTCGATCTTAGTTCATTCAAGTCCTGTAAAACAGCCAAACGATCTTTGACGTCAAAAGGTTTATTTTCCACCACTGTGCCTTTACAGTCGAGATCTGGGACCCACATTCTTGTCCCAAACAGGACCTCATATGGAGTGACACCTCCTAGAGAACTTCTTGGCAAATTGTTTAATGAGCGTTGGACCCCATAAAGATGTTTTACCCACCCATCACCCGAACCTAATAACCTAGCTGTTATAGACTGCTTTATGTCCCGGTTTTTCCTTTCCACAACAGAATTTCCCGCAGGATGGAACAGAGAGGAGTACCGCAATGCTACGTCCAAACTGGCCATGGCTTCTTTGTAAGTTTGAGTGTTAAACGCAGGGCCCTGGTCAGAGTGTAGTGTGCCTATTGAGTGTGTGCCGATAAAGACTCGCAAATCTTTTATAACAGTTCGAGTGTCAGCCGAGCACTGAGGCCACATCCATAGGAATCTTGAACACGAATCCACTGCGACCTTGGTATATTTATAAATACCATCCCTTTGTAAGGGACCGCAGTGGTCCAGGTAAACATACGCTAATGTTTTATCTGAAATTAACAGGGACATTTGCGCAGGACGTTTCACTGTGAAGACTTTCATCTTCTGGCATATTTCACATTCCAAAACATAGTTTTTGGTCTGTTTCCTAATGCCGGGCCACCAATATCTCTGTTTTAATAATGATACAGTGGCTGAAACACCTGCATGGGCAGAGGCTATCCCTTGATGTGCTGCTAGTATTAGTCCTAATCTACATTCCATGTTTGGAATTACCCTATCCCCCATTCCAGAGATTCGAGCAAACGGAACGTTGTTCACATCAATTATATATGAGTGGAAAATGTTTAGGTAACGCTGTACCGCTGTCTTGACGCATTGACAGCCAATAATATCTCACGGTCTATTCTTGTTTTTGAATGAGTGATCGCAGCTACAGAAGCCATTTGCACAGCCCCCTTCGCGGCTTCATCAGCCAATGAACTCCCTGCAACTTGAATGCCATCACGTTGATGACTCAGCGTGTGTATCATGTGAGTGTTTTGTAGTCCGTCTCACAACTGAACTACTTCTTCCCAAAGCATTTTATGCTTGATTGTGCCACCTTTTGTATCTATGAAACCATTTTGAAGCCAATTCCGTAAATATTCATTATATGATTGAACACAGTAACAAGAATTGCACACAATAAGTGTGGGGAATTCGCAATCCGTATTTCAAGGGCCAATTTGAATGCTTATAGTGCAGCTCGCTGAACTGTACAATCTCCTAGAGATTGTGTTTTTGTGACCATCGGTCGGAATTAACCATCGCGCATACGACCTTTAACGATCGCACATGCCGCACTGTAAGCTTGCTTACTATTCGTAGCAGGTTGTGCTGATCCGTCAGTATAAATTATACATTCGTACTGATCAAGAGGGAGAATCTCAGTAGGCAGAGGACACTTGTGTTCCTATTGCAGGAATGATTGTGTTTTTAAATAAGGATCAAAAACATATTCAACATCTGTTGCAGCAAGAGAATTAACCCATTGTATCCATCTTGGATGTAAGCTTTTACATTTGGAATGCTTGCTTTTGTAACTGCCTCTAAGGCTGATACTGGAGTCACGAAAAGTATGTGTTTCCCCTGAGTTAGAGCTTTTTCTTTAGCTCCAGCGGTTTGAACTGCTGTCAGAATTTTTCTGTTGAAGTGAAGCGCATTTCCACTTGTTTCTAAAAATGGGATTTGTATTCAATTGGTGCTTTTTCACCTTCATTAAAAGTTAAGTAGGTGAATCCGTATTGACCCGGAATGATTTGGGTCACTAAATTACGTACATTGAGGCGTGTTTGTAAGTGATTTGTTGCTAACATGTCAGCTTGAAGTGAATGCAGGATATCTCTGTGTTCCTGTGTTCAGTTCTTGATTTTGAAATCGGGCTTGATTAATTCATAGAGAGGTTTAACCCTTTCTACGTCATTTAGAATGTAAGTTCTTCCAAAATTTAGGAAACCTAGAATCGACTGTAAGTTTTTCAGCGTTTTTGGAGGTTGGAGCAGTGCACACTTTTCTAAAAAGTTAGCTGCCAGACTTTTACCTTCACTTGAAAGCTCATATCCTAGGAAAAGGACATTGAGATAGGCAATTCTTGATTTTCTTTAAATTGAATTTGTAGCCCTCAGTGGCGAAGCCCAATGTAATGGTATTCACCCTGTTCAAGTGCCTATCCAGGTCATCGTCTGTCAGATAGAGATGTCATCGACATATGACAATGCCTCGTCATCATAAATTTGTAGTAACTCTGTTACTCTTGCTGAGAATATCCCCGGGCTGTTCTTGAACCCTTGTGGGAGTCGACAAAAGTGACGCTGGGTCCCCAATATTGAGAAAGCAGTCAAATACCTACTTTCAGGTGCTATGTTTTGACAAAAGAAACCGTTAGAAATGTCTAATGTGGTTTTATATTTTTTACGCACAATGTTATTCATTAATGCTGTACTATGTGCATTTTGCACTGCAAATGTCTTTGAACAAGAGTTCACTTTTCTGTAATCCAAAACTAGACAATGTGTATTGTCTGGTTTGGAAACAGGAAACAAAGGATTGTTCATTGATGAGATGCATGTTTCAATCACCCCTTGGTATTCAAGTTGATGTAAGATCTCCCTGGCCTGTTTATTAGCTTCTTGCTTAATTGGGTACTACGTTTGTGCAATATGTTGATTTTTTAACTGGATCTTGTGATGAGGTGAGTCCTCATCCCATCCTACCTGATTTTTATATAATGCTGGGGCTTGGGCAACTGCCCATTTCCTGGCATAAGTATATTTTAAATGTACGGGAACATGGTTGGAGAAGGCTGGCATAATGATGTCTTCGCCATGTGGGCACTCTGACAAAGTCTGGTGGCCAGTCCTGTTCTGCTAGAAGTATATCATAACCCTTTGAAAGTCTCTCCCAAAAGAGTGCTTTCACTCTCCTTGGTATGTCTCCCTCCATCCGGAGTGTTATTTCATATAACTTTTGTGGAAAACTAACCCTGGTGTCTACAGGCTCTCCTTGTATGTACTCATTCAAGTTCACTTTTTCCAGTAGTTCCTTCAGGTTCTGGCGAGCTATTGTTACTTCTGCTGCACTATACAGCATTGTCTTAGCCCATTCTCCGTTCTTGAGTTGTGTTCTCAGATTTCTCGGCATGTCTGATCTTCAGACCTGCTACTTCTTCTTGAAGAATTGAGGTTTTGGTTTGTTTTTCTGAACATGCTGATCATCTTTGGACCTTCACACAGTTGTGGTTTAACTGGTGCCTCCCCCAAATTGTCTCTGCCTAATTCTTCATAGTATTTTTCAATTATTCTGGGTAGTTCTTGCTGATGTTTTGCTACATCAAATTCCCCTAAGCTTTGGCGGATCGCCATTGATGCTGCCTCACCTTTAATATTATATAATATTATTGTTGAGACCTGGTCAAAGTTTCTCAGTAATTTCATACCTAAATTAAGAGCAGGGTCTGCCCCGTATTCGTTTCGAATTTGTTTCAGAACATCAGGTATTACTGCAATAGACGGAACACCATGTGTTTTAGTATAGATGGCAGCAAAGACTGTGCCCCAAGTGGTGCAGTCTTACAGATGTGGTGTGATTCCCATCGGTAAACAGATTTTTAGGATTCTGTGTTTCTGATAAGGGCTAGTATTAGGAATACTGCTTCGATTTGAGTAATTTTTTGAGCTATCTAGAATGGAATTTGTTCACGTTTTGTGGGCATTTTACTCATGACTGCGTGTTAAGTCTGTGGAGTAATTTTTTGTCTATTCCCCTGGTGAGAGGTTTGATTTGGAATGCTTAATGGTGGTTGGACTGTGAAAGACTGCATTACATATTGGACTAATTGTCTGTAAATTTGTATTAACTCTTTGAGTTGAATGAGTAATTCCTCATCTGACATCACTTCAATGTCAGGATGAGGTGTGTAGCCGGCTAAAATCGGCCATGTTGGTCCTGGTCTACCTAGTGGACCGAGCCTGGTAATGTGATTGTAATGTTTTAGGGCCCCATTAAACCAGAGATTATGCTCCTAGTTTGTGAGTGGAATTTCAACATCCTCGAAAGGAATATATTCCTCAGGTGGTTCATCTTCTTTGTACAAGTGAAACAATTTTGTTACTGGATTTGATTCTGGGATTACTATCCATGAATAGAATATCTCTGTCTGAAAACATTCATGTGCCTCTATCACGAAAACTGCTCTAGCACCTCTTGGTGTTAGGCCATGTTTTATAAGTTTTAGAGTGATGGCTTTCCTTAAATTTGGAGGGATGTTTATAACCTCCTCATCGGTTTCATTAAAAACTGTATGTTTAAAAGCTGGTGCAACTTGGTCGGTCGCAGCTCCACCGGCCCCGGTGTTATTGTCCCTGTTATCGGACATCGTTTAAAGCAAAATGCAGAGCAAGTTTCAAGGAAACAAAGATAAGGTGCACAATATTTTTTAACACTGTATCCTTCAACGTTGAACAAACCAAACAGCTAATACATAGGATTTTCCTCCTACTCAGCTATGACGGATATTATCCCTCCCACTCTAGACGTCTGATGGAGTATTATGAGTAATAGCATGACTGAGTTACTTCAGTATCTAGCGTTAAATTAGTGCCTTACCAAACCATTGGGCGCCATGGAGTGTAGTTCCTATTTCCCTTATAGACTCTGTACATTTGAATAATATACACTATAATTTTTTGCATAGGACTGAGGTCAGTCTGCCTCCATCGAGTATATTAAACTTAATTATTAGTGTGCCAGGTAGCTCAGAGTGTATTTAGAAACAATATCTCAGTCGGAATCAGTAAAACTGCAGGTATATATGTAAGTACAAGACATTACAAAAAGCGCAGGTAAAAAAAAAAAAGAGAATCAGAATTTTCAATTTTAGAAAGTGCATATAGCATCATATATTTTAGGAGCACATTTTATACGAGACAGTTAAAGCAGCACTGTGGGCATAGAATGCGGTGGCAACCCAAGGGGGCTTTGTGCACTAGGTGATAGTGAAGCAAAAAGTGACGACGCAAGTGACAAGAGGGTAAACACAGCGAAGGACGCAGAGTGACATGGTGAAAAAACAATATGTACAACAGCAATGGTTCTTCCTCAGTGGATGAGTATTAATATTTGATTGGGAACCAAGGTAGATGGTGCACCATGAGTCGCACTGTATAGGGGGTCGATGACGTTTCGATCCTATGTAGTCAGGATCTTCATCAGGACTGGGTTGCCCGGTTGAGTCAGTGCTGCAGAGGGAGGAAAGGCCAAGTAAGGGATCGGGAAGGAGGGAAGGGACGCAATGCAATCTTGGGCCAGTGAGGGCAAGGAGGGAGGTCCATGGTGGATGGGGTACCGATGGCCAAGGTCATGGAGGAAAGGGGGAAAGGAACTGAAGGTGACAGGCCCTGGGAAGGCTGGTGATGAAGCACTGGACCACCTAGGACCGAAATGCCGTCGACCCCCAATACAGCGTGACTCCTGGTGCACCATCTAGAATCAGAACAGTCTCAGAATCGTGGAAACAATAGATAACAGTTTCACTCAGTCAATCATGCATGCTTAGTTTCTGCAGAGTTACAAAGAAATAGATAGACGGGCGTTTCAATAAAAAGGGTTTATTGAACAGTCTTATTTCTCGTGCAAGAGACATGAGCTGTTACAATTGCAAGACTATGTGAAATATAATACGTATAGCGTGAGCAGTAAGAAGAGGTAATACTGCAATAGCATGGACTTTTAGCTATGACATATATTCATATAAACATACATAAATAACACAGGTTAAAATGTGAATACTCGTCTGGTGCTTCTAAATAGTTCTACCCCAGTGTACATAAACTAAGTGTAGTATGAGGTAAGAAGTAGGTGCTCTTTTCTACAGTATAGTTAGCTATAGTTTTGTATTGCCAAGAGTCCCTCTAGGTTCTAGCCTGCTCCATACCTTAGAATGAGAGGGGTGGGACTCTCTTTCCGGATCTCAATCCCTAAAACCCCTCAAAGGGAGTCAGGACACTGGAAGCTGGATTCTCTGCAAGCAGGATGACAGTGTCTGATCAGTGGGTCAGGTGGTGTCTCAAATTCCTTCCGAACTTGCCGTGGTGAGCCGTATCGAGCTATGTAGCCAAGCCGTGGTTTACCATGGTAAGTGAAGGTATATTTATACCTGGAAGGTGCCTAGGAATGCTAGCATTAACGTAAAGACGGGCAGAGGAAACATCATGAATGAACCCCTAAGGAATAGTTGTTCATGGATAATAAATGAGTTCTTGGAGAAATCAATATTCCAAGCAGGGAAAGTCCCAATGGCTTAAGGGTCTGGTTTCTAAGAACTAGTTGTGACGTGGGATGGGCGGATGTAGGTGACCATGCCTCTATTTGGATAGCATGGCTGATGCCTAAATAAGGACTGGGATTCTATGCCTAAATAAGGGCAATGTGAGTTGTGCCTATATAAGGGCATGATTCAGGAAACATATGTACGGGTATCTAAATCGAAACACAACAGTCTAGTGGATGCCTACCTGAGCTCTTACAAAGGTTTAATAAAGAGCAGATGGTGAGGGCTAGCTGATTGGCCAAAATTGCTGAGATCTTGGCTGGCACTATGTCTAAAGGGGACCCTAATTTGTCAGTCTTTAGCAGACGGAGTCAGGCATAAATGGTACAATGTTCTCTAGTGTTCCCATAGTATCAACATTAGAGAGGAAGCAGTGGGATTCTACTCCCAATTGGTCTCATGTTCTAGAAAATTTGTCGTAGAGCAGATTAACTTTTTCTTCAAAATGGTTTGCAATAGCATTACATAGAGCTTGTGAGGGAGGGTTATTAGCAGAGCATGCAACAGGATTTGTAACGGATGTAATAACATCATATAACTCTTTAGAGGAGTTCCCTGCCTGGTCAAGATGTACAACAATGAGTGCCTTACGTGTTTTTTTTATATTCCTATGATATTGCGCTATGATTACTTTATAAGTTTCTCTGTTAGAGGAGTTGTGAGATTGATGGCATTGCCTCTCTAGTTTTTTTCACCCAGCTTTCTCCTTGCGCAATTCAGGTGTATACCAAGGAGC
Source organism: Lissotriton helveticus (assembly GCF_964261635.1). Classification (NCBI taxonomy): domain Eukaryota; kingdom Metazoa; phylum Chordata; class Amphibia; order Caudata; family Salamandridae; genus Lissotriton; species Lissotriton helveticus. The sequence continues at coordinate 1,064,098,022 of NC_136057.1, forward strand.
ATGTGGTCCATGTTTGAATACGTGTAGATGTTTCATAGGTGCTAGGTTGTCTATAGCTATTTTTAAAGATGCATTATAATCAGCTAACACCATGTTAACTCCCTCCTTTCCTTAAGCATAGGGGAAAACGTCACCTACCCATGGCCCTGCCACATGTGACATTATTCTCTTGTTGGTCTTTGCACCCAAAATATGATATCTCACACGTGCCCATCAGATGCTTATCTGAAAAGAAGCGTTTCTTGAAGATTCATCACTTTGATGAAGACTCAGTCTGATTTATTTTCCTTAACAGGATTGGGGCAGCACCGGCGGCCATCTGCAAAGACATCTTGGAGCACTGAAGGGAAGTATAGTGTAAAAGTATTCTGCTTCCATGTTTTTAGTTAACTGCTGTATTAATTCATCCTTAGAACGAATATATTCTGAGGTATTTGGCAATTCCTCATACCTTTCTGTTCTTTTTTCATTTCTTGAGGTTTCATTTCTTTGAACTGGGGTTTCTGTATAATTTCTATTTTCTCCTGATATATTTGAATTACGTCTTGTTTCTACTCTTTCAGGTGTTTTTCTATAATCCAGATTTGTTTTAGGAGATGTCTCATCAATAATTTCTCTTGGAGGGACATTTGGAGAAGTCCATGAACAAACTGGTTGATAATTGGCGGTTTTCTAGTATAAATTTCTTCTAATACCGCATTTTCCGAATCACTTTCTTCACTATTTTTCTTTTTCTTTTGGGCACTCTTTTGTCCAGTTACCTCATTAATTAGTCTCACTCGGTACACGCCATCACACATGTCTGCACTTTTCCATCGACGCATTCTATCCTCATGTGTTTCTCTATCAAGACCTAATCCTGTTCCTCTTAATATTCCTCTACTCTCTCGTTCTAATTCCAACATTTCATCCTCCCAATCAGCTAAAGCTTCAAATTGAGTAGGTCTAGGCTTTGGTACGAGTTTCATCATTTTTTCTTTTACATTTTTCAAAACTGCTATGTTAAATGATCCATCTTCCAGCCATGCTAATACACCATCGTTTTCAGTATACTTCATCCAATTCTCAATCCAAAGACAAGTATGATAACCATATTCACCCAACATATAAGCTGCAGGTGTTTTGTACTTATGAAGTAATCTTCCACCCCGTGTTGAAATTTTCTTGTCAGGTTTAATTTTGTTTTTCAATTTCTGAAACCATGAAAGCTTCTTTTTCTCCTTTATGTAATAGTAATCCATGTTTTTAAACAATTTCCCTTACTTCGGTAAAGATCGTAACAACTTCCTTATTATTCCGCAACACCAACCAATCAGTGCGCGAAACTTACCAACAAACCAATCAAGTTAAGCTTCGTCACTATTTTGCTCAACCAATAGAATTACTGTTTTTCAGGTTGAGCCAATCAGCTGTAAGCTTGCCTTAGTCACATGAACCAATCTGTGCGCGAATACTGTGACGTATGTTAGCCAATCACAGCGCAACACTTGTGACATATGCTACCGCTGCAGCTGCTCTGTCCCTCACTCCGCTCCTTAAACTAACACCTCCTTTACAAAATATTTTTCACTGCGCTATATTTACAAATCTTTCAATTGAATTCAGTTAATAACTCCATAAAAACAAACCATTTGTCTGTTTCACTAAAATAAAGTGATAGCTTTCCCAAACATTCAAGTATTCTTTTCACGTGAAATAGACGACACTATTTTCACAGAATATTTAAATTTGTTGATAAAGTAAGGCTACTTTACCCTTCTAGCAGGTAATAACGAACTAATTTCTCTCTGAATGCACATACAGAGATATTTTACACCTCCTTAAAGCCAATTCAGAGTTTCACTCTATCGTATATTACAAATTAATTTACGCACATTCATACAGAAAAATCCCTAACCATGCATATATAAATCTTTAGTAGGACTTTAACCCACTAATAGAAATCCTCACTCACCAGTAAGATAGGCAACGCTTCCTTACCCTTCACTCAAGCTTGGATGAATTCTACTACTCTTTTCACAGTGAGTTTTAAAACAGGGCAGAAGTCCCTATACTCGAAAGCTACGATTTCATAGACAATCCTCACAATGCATTCTACCTTACACACCTAAAATCCCTAAACTTGTGCTGTACGTCCACAACACTTGTGATATACAGCGATACCACTATTTTGAAACATACCAAATGCACTGTGTAACTTCACCTGTCACACTTCTCATGCCGGCATAAACCAGGAATTTTCACACTGCTGGAAAAATCCTTTCGAGTACATATAACATCTGAACAAACTTAACATGTTTTAGACATCAATCCTATATATTACCATGTAACATGCTAGTTACCATAGAAACCATCCTCTGCTACCAAGTAATTGATCCAGCGCTCTGATTGAAAAACTGTCTCAAAAACGCTACCTATCACCTCAATTCTCACCATTAATCATGAAACACATATAAAGGCCCACAATACCAAAGAGACAATTTTTGAGCAACTGAATCATGTGGTCTGATTAACTAAACTACTCTCATATTATTTACATATTTATATACAACTGCAGTTTATCTATTTTCACCATGGTTTTTAACATATATCATTTATTAATCAGGCCACTAAGGCGATTGGATCAACTGATGGAAACTAGACCATGAATAAACAAGACCAGCTTGTCTTTTCAAATCTAATTTTATTAACTTTATTTTTCATAAAGAAAAAAGCATTTACGTTTTAGAATCTTTATTTTTAAAAGCAAATAAGAAAATAGCATTTTAATAAGGAAATTAATTAATAAACTGACATTTTCAAAGCAAGCTCAGAAACACGAATTATTAGCAGAATAACAGTTTCCATTCCCTAAATCTATTTCCCTGTCTATTTCTCACTTCACCTAGAAAGGCAAAAAATCATTTAAAGTCTGCTGTCCTTACGTGCGCCAAAAGTCCAACAGCATGTCACGTCATTCAGGAATCGGAAAGTAAGAGAGTTTTTTCCCTGCTCATAGTGTCAGGTTGTATACCTTTCTTCCTAACTAAACTTTCTACATTTTACATTCTTTTAGGCAAATCCGAGCTTTTCATTGGCTGTCCTGTGTCATTCCATGATAAAAAATATATTAGGTCATCTCCGATTCTTGACCAAGTCCAGGCTTCACATAAGCCCTATTGTCTTTCACTTCCACATCTTTCGGCTTCCTCAAGAAAGTAAATTTTCCTCGAGTTTTGAACATTTAGGGCCAGATGTAGGTCGGTCGGTAACGGCCGAAAATCGGTATTTTCGGCCGTTACCGACCGGTATATGGGTGACAGGTATGTAGGGGGCATTATTTTAACGAATCGGTAAAATTACCGATTCGGTAATTTTACCGATTCGGTAAAATAAAAAATCGGTAAATTTACCGATTCTGAGGCACCGAGATGTAGGTGGGACTCTTCAGAGTCTCAGAGGCCTTACAGAATCTGTATTTTACCATCAAATCCAATTTGATGGTAAAATACCGATTCCGGTGTGGATGCACATGTGTGCATGCACACCTATGCCATGTGACAGGCAGACCTGCCCTTAGGGCATGTATGCCTGCCACATGGCACCCGAGCCTGTTTTGGGGGTGCCAGAGGGTGTCAAAGTGACACCCCCTGCACCCTTGTGCAAATCGGTATTCACCGATTCGGTAAATACCGATTCGGTAATGCCCATTCATTCCTATGGGCTTCAAAGCCCATAGGAATGAATGGGCATTACCAATTCGGTATTTACCGAATCGGTAAATACCGAATTCTTCAGAATCGGTATTCCAGCACATCTGGAATACCTACATATCCACCCCTTAGATTTACCGATTTTTAATTACCGAATCGATAAAATTCAGTAATTAAAAATCGGTAAATCTATTTTACCTACATCTGGGCCTTACTTCCTAGCCTTGGCAGACACTTTAAGTTCCTGTCCTTGAGCGTTTTCTCCATGAGCACGTTCAACTCAACCAAAGAACTGCTTTTTCAATTAACGATGACAGTGCAGTAAAATTCTTCACAGCTGCGCATGTGCGAAGACTTCACTCTGGAAAAGCTTTTGCATCTGCAGCTCTGTCAGCCATGTTTTCTGAACCACCTTTAGGCCTCACTTTGGAAACTATTATTAAACAAACACAAAACATCAATTAATTAAAGAATTGAGACCCATTCTGTTACCCACCCCCTTTACAAATTAATCCTGTTAATTATATTACCTAGCAAAAAGCACAATCAGGCAGCATTATAATTACTTTTCTTCTTTGAACTGCACAATCTCCATGAGCTTTCATCACAGAAAAGACATAACATAAGCACACAAAATAAGCACATGCCATTAGTTAAACAGCCGCATTTAATACTGACAAAGACAATAGACAAGATCAGTTTATTATTTTTTTCTTTGTGTTTGCAACATAAAGCACATTAGTTTATCCCGCCTGTATTGATGAGTGTATTCTTAAACTAAGATGATTAGTAATTTCACCACAAGCTTATTAATTTAATTAATGTTATGGGAAATTAATTTCACAAGTTTGAACAAAATCTTGTTCTTCACCTTGCTTCATCACAACCCATTCAGCTACACTACCACCGGCCTCCGAGCACTGGGCACCTCAACAGCCATTGGTGCCGCACATCCCCATGTACCACCAAAGGACCATTCTCCTGCTGATACTGCTGCTTCACCTGCAGCACTGAAGCAGTCGGCAACACTAGAGATACCACAAACACAACCACACCATCACATCGACCAAAGCCACCACAGAGAACCTCCAGTGCATCCTACTCAATACATGCTCTCTCTGAAAACATGCCACGCAGATTTGGGACACAATCTCATCCCTCACCCTAGATGTCATCTTCCTCATGGAGACCTGGCTGAACCCTGACTCTGCTCCGTTTATGGAACATCTCAACTTACAGCTACACACATATGGGTAGAGCACCATCAAAAGCACCCTCACCCACAGACCACCCAGACCATGCCCCAGCTTCTGCAATGCCATCCCGGATCTCATCGCCCCGATAGCCATCGACTCCAAGCACTACATCCTCCTAGGAAACCTTCATTTCCACCTCAATGACCCCAGCGACGCCAACAAGCCAACCTCCTGGAGCGCTTCAACAACATCAGCCTCTAATACCTGGCCACCAATCCCACCCACAACGTAGGACACACACTCAACCCCATTTTCACTCCAGCAACAGAGTCAAATGCAGCCATGCCACAGAGCTTGCTTGGACAGAACATTACAACATCCACTTCACCATCTCAAGACTCACCAACAAAGACACCGTGCACCACAGCGCCACATGCGAAGACTGGAAAAGGATATCAGAAGGCCAGTAGGACAACACTCTTGGCTTCCGCCTCCCAAATCCAACACCTGACCCAGACCAAGCAGCAAAGAACTTCTCCTGCTGGATCACGGAATGTACTGACACAATCGCCCCCACCAAGACAGCCAATACCAAGGGACCAACCAGAAAAGCCAGTTGGTTCACCGAAGAACTGAAAGCTGCAAGCGCATCAGCTGGCAACTAAAAAGGAAGTGGTGCACTAGCAGGAAAACAGCAAAAGACTGCACCACCTTCAAGACAGCTCTCAAACAGTACCACAGTCTCCTGAGAGAAACAAAAATGAACACCCTAGCATACCACATTGAGGCCAGCTCCATTTGCAGCAAGGAACTCTCCACCACCGTGAAGGAATTCTCCAATCCCACTGCCTCCAAGAGCAACATCACACCCTCGCAAGAACTGTGCAACAGTCTGGATGATTTCTTCCACCACAAAATCTTGACCATCTTTGAGAACTTTGAACCCCAACAGTCCACCGTTGACAATATCAACCAGCTCATACCCACAAACACAAACATTGAACATCTTTGCACCAATAGGACCTCCTCACCATGCAAGAAAGCATCTTCATCATGAATTCCGTGCTCTCTGGAGCACCCACAGACCGCTGCTCCCAACACGTCTTAAACCTTGGAAACAAGACAATCAGCAACAAACACAAAAAACTGAACTCCTCCATCACATCGGCATCCTTCCCTGAAGACATGGTAACACACGAAAGTGAGACCGCTCCTGAAAAAACACTCTGCCCACTCAACCAAGCCTAGTAACTATTAGCCCATCTCTTTGCTCCCATTTCCAGCTAAAAGCCTAGAGAAAGTGATAAACAAGTATCCCACCCACCACCTGGAGCACCTCAACATCCTGGACTCCTCCAAATCTGGATTTTGAACCAACCTCAGCACAGAGATGGCCGTGATAGCAGCCACAGACGACATCAGGGCCCACTGGGCCATAACAAAACAGTAGCCCTCATCCACCTGGATCTATCAGCTGCTTTTGACATCGTCTCCAATCACACACTGGTCAACAGACTCCACCACAATGGAATCCAGTGAGACACCCATAAATTGATAGCATCATTCCTCTCCGAGCCCAAGGCCATCAGAGCCCAAGAAGATCATGTGGGGAGTTCCCCAAGGTTCATCTCTTATCCCCACTCTCTTCAGCACCTACTTGGCACATACCATCAGATCACTTGGACTCAACATCATCTCATACGCCAACAACACCCAGCTCATCATCTCGCTAGCCGAAGACCCTTCCAATGCCAGAGTCAGCTTCCACACATGCATGATGGACACCACCGAAAGGATGAGAGACAACTGTCTGAAACTCGACACGGACAAAAACGGAAGTCCTCAACTTTGGCAACAACACCTTGATTTGGAATGATGCATGGTGGCCAGCAAGTCTCAGTCCACCACCGGCCTGAATACACCATGCCTGCAACCTTGGCATTATCCTGGAGAGCAAGCTTTTGATTTAAAAACAAGTCAACATAGCCTCATCAGCCTGTTTTCACACCCTCTGCATGCTTCGCAAAATCTTCAGGTGGCTCCCAGTCAACACCAGAAAGACAGTCACATAGGCCCTCATCACCAGCAGGCTGGACTACAGAAAAACACTGTTTGTAGGAATCACAGCATGCATCCTGATATTCTCCAGGTCTAACCCACATGAGGGCAACCTCTTCATTTGGGCAACCGCACGACCCACCTGTATAACATTTACTTTAGATTAGGCGGTGAGAGCCATTAACAACAGCCCAAAGGGGAAGGCCACAGGACCGGACGGGGTCCCAAAGATTTTGCACAGAGCCAAACCCAATTTATGGGCTCCCTTTCTAACCAAGGTCCTTAGTGCAGCAGGAGCGGGTTATGTACTCCTACCTCTTCACCCCCCTAATTATAACCATTTTTTAGAAGGGCTTCAGAAATTACTCATATTTCTACTGGCCCATCCCATTGCTAGACTCTTCTGCTAAATTGCCGGGGAGAGTCTTGCTGGAGAGATTTGAATTATGGGCTGATGAGAATGAAATTCCTTCTAGTGCCCAGTATGGGTTTTGGAAAGGCTCGAGGACAGTTGAGCTCAACTTGACCCTATTAAAGGGGGAAGTATACCCAAGCCAAAGGACGGATCACTGTATATTTGTTTCATTGATCTTAGTAGTGCCTCTGATTTAGTTATTCACAAGAAGCTCTGGGAATATTCAGACAAAAAGGTGGCCCCCAGGGGATTATTTCATTCTTAGCCCATTTGTACAAACATTGAGAGACAAAAGTTAGATTTGGAACACATGGCGAATTAACTGAATCTTTTGGCAGAGGGAGAGGGGTTCCACAGGGGTGTGTTTTGGGGCCCTTCCTTTTTTTCTTTATTCATTTACAATGTGGAAGAAATGCCCCAAGTGGTGAGTGCAGATTCCTCCTGGATTGGCAGGCGGCAGATCCTCTGTATGCTCAAAATGTGGTTGTTTGAGCACGTACCCCCAAAAGCCTGCAACTTATAATACATTCTTTTACAGATTTTATGGAAAAAAGTGTATGACAATTATCATTGCTAAAACCTATACAATGTGTTGTGGTTTAGCAGGAGGGAAACAACAAACCTTTGTTTATCAAAGGGAGTAAGTTAAAAAATGCCAACACTTTTAGCTACTTGGGGATCCAATTTTCATCTAAATTGTACTGGCAGTGCCAAAGGGAGATCTGCTTTTCCACCATGATCAGGATTAATGAAGAGAAGAGGAGGTTTGCCTCTAATCTAGGCAAAAAACCTATTGCCCAGATGCTTACACTTTGTAATGCTAAACAATTTCAACTGCAGTTTATGGCACAAGGATCTGGGCAGTAAGGGAGAAGAGTGTCCTACAAACAACAGAAAATGCCTTTTTAAGGAGATTGCTGTCAGTCCCCCGCTCTACCCTGTCATATATTGTGCATTGGGAGTTGGGTGTCGATTTCCTCTTGGATATCCTTGAAACAAAACCCCTTCTATTGTGGTGATCTGTTTGGTCCAAACAACAGACTCTGTTCATTAAGTTAGTCAGTAAGCATTGCATGGACCTAGTTATGATGAATAGAATCCCTTGGTTACAGAATATAAAGCAGGTGGAGAGGGATTTGTGGTCTCATCCAGAGGATATCTTAAGGTATTCCAAAAAATAAATTAGAGAGCAAGTGATGTAATCCTGCCATGGGAAGAGGGAACGAGTAGACATTCCTAAGGTTACAGTGGGGCAGTACGGAGGATGGAATGAGAAGCCAAGATGTAAACTGTACCTTATGATAGTCAACAATGTACAGCACAGGTATCTTTTAACTCACTTTCACTTTCTCATTTTTCATTATTAAATTGCATTCCTAATAAATAGGAGCCTGGGCAAAATTCCCAGAAAATGTCCCTGCGCTAACCGATGGGACAGTCCAATCAGCACCTAGCACTTTTTTGTAAATGTTATCTGATCCCCCGAAAATCCCTTTTTAAACCATTATTTTTACAAGAAAGAATTATTTATCATCAGGTGGCATTTACTTTTTTGTATGAATTAGGGAGCGTAAGAGTATTCTCTAGGGTTGCCCTGTTTCTCTCTAGAGAAGTCAGCATTAGAGCTTCCTTAGATCAGTCAGGAAATCTGAAAACGTAACAGTGGTAAATGTGCAAATTTTAATTCCATGTTTTGCTTTATTGGTGATACCATTAGTGCTTCTTGGTTAAATGTAAACAGTGTCAGTAGAATGTAATTTCAACCATATGGTTATTATTTAATTGTCTTATTTATGCATGACGTCTGTATACAATTACATTTTATCCATGTTTTATTTTAACTGTTGTGGTAGTGTGTGTGAATTTTGGTTTTAGGAGACTTAGGTTTTTAAAAATACTGTAATATGTTATTGTAATATTTTGTGCTTTTATTGGTCAGACAATTTGTGCCAAATGAAGCTTTTCTTACTGGCGGACTTTAAGCACTATATTTGTATTTAATCTCTAAAACTTCATAACTCCAGTTCTACTTTTTAGATCTTTGTCTTTTTGGTCTTGTTGTACTCATAAAAATATAATCTATTTTCCCAACCTTGTGTGGAGTATGCTTGTGGTGTTTTCAGTATGTTACTGTGTGTGTTTCGCACAAATACTCTACACATTGCTTTCTTAGATTAGCCTGACTGCTCTGTGCCAAGCTACCTGAGGGTGAGCACAAGTTATCTTTTAGCGTGTATCTAGCTTACGCTGACTAGAGTCGTGGTTACAGCTTGGACAAGATACATACCTCTACCAACCAGACATCACTTCGCTAAAACATGTACATCACCTCTGGCCTATTGATTCATTGAGGCAGCTGGATGATCTTGCCCTGTGTGTTGAGGAGTTGCCCCCATCTTGCAATCACAAGAGTTACTTGAGCTTTATCCATTTGTTCTTCAGAGGTTTGGCCCTATTGACCAGGGCAAGACTGGGAACGCAAACCAGCCCTGGCAATTAAGTCTGACCGGCCACGGTGGGGGGAGGGGCGGTGCTGTGAGGAAACACTGCTGCTGCTTTTGGTAAAAGGGGCCAGTAACAAAAATGGCCCCCACCAGTTCAAAACCTGCATTCACCTTTTTGGCCCACTGGGAAAATTCCTGGTGCCTGCTACCGCCAATCCGGCCCTGCTATTCACAAAGGTAATTTCAGCCTTAAATGTAAATTTTAAACCAAATTCATTTTGGTTACAGCTGCAGAGCTTCACAAACGTATTCCTGGCAGGTATAAGCCTGTCTACAGGGTGAAGATCTCCACTATGAGAGCGGAGATCTTGGCAGCCAAAATTCGCACGTGTGTCGGAAGTGGACATTCCAATGAATGAATGAAAAATAGACGCTGGTCCTAATGCTCTCCCTGGTTGATAGAATAATTATTCTCTGGTACTCGCTCTATTCCAGATATGGCTGTTAAATCCTTAAGCTTGCTCCAGGGAAAAACCCAGTGTCTAAAGTTTGTAGCTAGCTAAGATCAAGATTATGGATGGGCTTGTGCATGCTGTTATTCTGGTCACAGCTGCGCTTTTGAAGAAACGCTTATTTATAAATGTCCAATGTATTTTCTCATTGCTTTTCTTGACAACATCAATCAATTTTAGTTTTATTATATAATACATTTCTAAAGTGATGTGAAGAAAAACAATGAGAAAATACAGTAGAATTTTATCACAAGCTTTTTTTTCCAAAAGGCACAGCTGTGCACCTGGTAACAGGGCAAGAGTGTGTTGTTAGTACTGATCATAATTGGGCGTTCCAAGGCATGGTTAGCCTTGGAACTTTATGAATGTCCTTGGCTGTTTGTCTTCATTCACAAACTCCTCTCCTTCCCCTTTCCATCTTGGAAAGGGTCTGACCACTAACAAAATAAAAAACTAAAATGTGAGTTTGCACAAGGGACCTATTCCCCGCTAAGAGCCTTGCTGAGGATTTTCCAATCTAACAAACTCTTCTTACATTATATGCTGACTGCATCCCACTCCTGAGAAAGAGATGCTCTTTCATCTGACAGAGTAAATCAATGTGAAAGGCCATCAGCATACCCCTGTGACAACCCTCCCTGGTGCTCCATAGTGAAGTTCAGCACATGAAGTTAAACCGACTAAGCTCATCAATGTAATTCACGTAGGTGACACAGAAAACTTCCAGACCTGAAAATATACAGCCAAGGTGTTGGAACCTGGGATAGAGGATGTTTATTTCTCCGGGGCAACACGGTCAATGTAATCTTTTAGTAGCTACTGGTCCGATCGAAATTACTGAGGTAATTTGCTGCACCCTGTTAGTCATTTGGCGAAATAGGATGACCATTGGTCTTAGTGAAGGTATTGAGCTCCCATTATCCCATGGAGAAGTGCAGATCTGATGACCTTGTTTGATACCCTCAATTCTGATCTGTCTCATGGACTATGTGAGCACTCCCTCTTTCTTCTAATCGAGTGCGAAATTTGTGTCACATGCTTTAGTGTTATGGCATGGAATTTTAAGAATATTGGCATAAAATTATGCATAATTATGTGAAATGCATATCCATCTCTCCATGCTATAATACAGTACTAAATGAGTCCTTGCATTACTTTTTCACGCAAGGATGCATTTCATATTAAAAGGTGATAAAAACAAAACAAAAGCACTGTGAGCAGTGGTTGCTCACTTTCTGTTTTTCCCATGTGGTAACTCTAAATTGTTACAGTGAATGATGCATTTGCTGTAACTTCTTACCACCAGTGGCAGTAGTTACACGAGTGACATAAAGGCATATTTTCTGTAATTACACATAAAATGCACAATGCAATATTTTACACCAGCATAATGTAAAATTTCACTTGTCACGTAGGGGCCACACGACTAGTCTTCCATAGTATGCTGACACATTGGCTTTAGGATCCAAACTTCCTGATACTCATGGTAGCTAGCTGGCTTTGCTTTCTGGTTATAACAATCCTTCATCAGCTCTTGACTGGCCTGAAGGTTGTCTTTCACCTTTGCATAAGCTATACCATCTGCTTGCAGAGGCCCAGAACATAATCAATCACATCATTGGTTGGAAAATCAGGGTTGCCCTCCCTCATCATTGTCAGTGGAAAATAGGAAGTAAAAAAATAGTAACTCAAAAGGGCTAAGCTACATGCTCTTCTGGGTGCTGTGAAACCTTGCCACACATTCATCTGTAGGGGATGATAATCTGTGTTGAAGATGGTAGTTTACACCTCTTCTTCTCACTGAGATGACATGTAAGATAACAGTAAATTAGTCCCAGTCAAAAATAACTGTCTGACCATTGAAAGGAAGCCAATAATAGCCCTGTGTTCCACATTGGCAATACTGCTCCTCAGCGGCACAGCGAAAGAATGTTTGGTAGCATGATCCATCACAACAAATGTGTTTGATGTTTGAGGATGAAAGCATGGTCAAAGGAACCAAAAATGTAAATTACCATCAACTCAAAAGATATACCTACCCTAGTCCAAGGAACCAATCGTGCCTTGATCTGGCCTCCTGACTTACAACTTGCTCACCAAATCAGGCAGGTCTGATAAAACCTGTCGGTGGTTTAGGGTGTATTGCTCTTGTTCCTATATATCCATAGAAATCAGTTCTACCAGATCTTCCCAGGTGCCTGTCCCAATAAAAAGCAAAGTATCTATCAGAGGGGCTGCTGGTTCCAGATCTTTAACTGGGAATTTCTTTTCGAATTGCCTGGACATAGTTGCACCGGAAGCACTTTGCTGCATGTGGAGACTCCTTTCCCTTGTTTCTATTTGCAGTGCTGATCAGAGGTCATGCCTCCACAACCCCTCTTTGGCTTGTGTACCGGCTGAGAACCAAAGAAACAACTATGACCCTTTCTCTCAGTTTTCTAAACATATGAAGTGATGTTTTCTTCCTCTTGGACTTAGAACTTGGCTGATCAAACCCTGTTTGTGAGCAATTTAACAGCCAGCAAGTAACTTGGGTCAATCTCAGTCTGGTCAGATAATACGATATGCGGAAGACTTGTCCCTAAGATTCTCAGGAACAATCAAACCCTTCAAATATTGGAAACCTTTCACTCCAGTTGATTTCACCCATTCAATCTAGTTGCTAGATTTCATGGGACACCCCCATCATTTTTGATAGTTTCCTAAAAGTAATTTTGTCATTGGGCTGGAGACAACCCAAACTTCCTAATACGTGCCTCTTTCATGCACTCAAAATCCACTTTTTCACCATCTTGCTACCAGGCAACTCAGAATAGTCTCAGCTTTGGCACTAGGGACAGTTGTGTTTAGCTTGTATGAGCTTTTTGGGCCAATTCAGAAGTTTGCAGCTAATCTAATGCTTTATTACCTGTTTTAGTATAGTGTCCTTAGAAACTTTATAGGACACCCTTAGAAGTGAAGGGCTCTCCAGACATCTGGGAAGAAGACTTAATAGCTTTCACAATCAGAGCTGCTTTCTTCAGTTCATTTTTTCCTTAAACTTCTCTACTGTTAGCTGTTTTCAAGGTGTCCTGCATGCTCTTTCACTCTCTCTTCTCACTCCCATTCCTTGAGGGTCCACAAATTCATGGCAAGGAGTTCTGGGATAGGATGGGTTCTACTTCTAGCAATGCGGGAGGGGGCAATGTCTGAAGGACCTCTGCACTGGGTAGTCCTATTATCCTGGGGTGTTTTCTCCAGTGCTTGACCCTAAATCGGACATTCTGTCCTCGCTAAACTGCAATAAAGCAGATTCACGATCAGTTGGCCCTTCCAGTCAGTGCTTTACTCATAGAAACAGAAAAGTACTTCAGTACACTTTCTCTACTACTCTTAAATATAACATAGACAAAGAAAGTTAGAACTTTCAAACTCCTCCCTAGTCAAAGATGTGACTCTGTTGGAACCTAATGTTGTTAGGTCACCTGGCCCAACGGAAAGGATAGCGGAATACGTGGATCTGTATCTAGGTCCGCTAGTTAAAAACTTGCCGTCCTACATACAGGATTCAAAACACATCCTTAGTACACTAGCAGACATGGAATGGCAAGATGATTTTCTTTTAGTAACATTGGACGTGGTGTCACTTTACACCAGCATCAACACAGAGCTGGGTATCGAGGCCATTAACAAAATTCTATATAACAGACCAGCTACACTCTGGAAACATACTGAGATGCTATCAAGAATGATAGAATTGGTCCTCAAAAATAACTATTTTATGTGTGACAAGAACTGGTACCGACAAAAACAAGGTGTAGCCATGGGCTCTAAGATATCACCCTCGTTTGCGAATCTATTCATGGGGGCACTGGAAGCAGATCTGATTTGGGGCACAAAGGGTGCTCAATATATCGACTCCATAATATTTTGGGGTCGATATATTGACGACTGCATCCTCATTTGGGCCGGCTCAGAGGAGCATTTACGTAATTTCTTCAAATACCTGAATGACAATACATGGAAGATCAACTTCACCATGAAGTGGAGCAAAACGAATATAGAATTCTTAGATATCGAGTTCTATATCTCTTCCAACTGTCTGCACAGTAGATTGTTCAGAAAGTCGACAGCGTGCAATGCAATCTTGCATGCTTCGAGCTCACACCCCTCACACCAGATTAACGCCATACCCTTTGGCGAATTTATTCGGGCAAGAAGAAACTGTAGTGAGGACTGTGAATTCAGGAGATGCATTGACAGCATGAAGGAAAGATTTCTAACAAGGGGTTATACATATAACACCATTAGAAAAGCTGAAAAAAGGATTAAAAGAGTGAGGAGAATAGACACCCTCACCACTAGAAAGAAGCCGAATTCAGACAATAAGGAATACATAAGAATGGTCACGGATTTCAACTCACTCCATCTGGACTTAAGAAAAAGTTTAACCAAACATTGGAGTTTATTAAAATCCGAAAAAACACTGACCAAGTACATTACAGAGAGACCACAAATCTCATTTAGAAGAGGTAACACATTAAGAAACAAGTTGAGTCCCACAGTACCCCGTGATATGAGGAATACTGATTGGCTAACACAACGAGGTCTGGGTTTTCATAAATGCGGGTTCTGCAGTATGTGCAAATGGGCCAAACATGGAACAACAAATTTCACAGGCCCTGATGACGTATGGTATACCATCAAGAGCAA
Organism: Lissotriton helveticus; assembly: GCF_964261635.1. Lineage (NCBI taxonomy): Eukaryota > Metazoa > Chordata > Amphibia > Caudata > Salamandridae > Lissotriton > Lissotriton helveticus. Next base: position 1,064,113,031 of record NC_136057.1, read on the forward strand.
CATTAATTGTACAACCAAATTTGTAATCTACATTATTGAATGTGAATGTGGCAAGTATTACGTAGGAAGCACAATTAGACCATTGAAGGAAAGAATGATGGAACATATAAGAGCGATTGTAAATTGTGACCCTAAATATCCAGTGGCTTTGCATGTAGCCTCATGCCAAAAAGAGCAACAAAACAAAAATGTACAATTTTTTGGAATTGAAACCATACCAGTGGCAATAAGAGGTGGAAACCGAGAATTAAAATTAAGACGTACTGAGGCGACTTGGATTATGCGTTTGAAATCGGTACAGTCAGGATTAAATTATGACCAAGAGATGCAATTTTTTCTGGGTGACTAGTAATATATACTGTTTGATCCACATAATCTGAGTAATGTTTAATGTTTTAGAATACTGTAATTCACTGCAGACCTGTATGATTTCGTCTATACTTCAATGATTTCGTTTATACTTCAATCTCTCCGAATGCTGGAATGTTCTCTCCTGTACATATGAATAATGTTATGAGATTTTAAAGCCACAATTTAGATACTGAAAAAATGTTAAATAGCTAAAATGTGAAAAGTTAAATAGTCACAGTATGATTGGGCTTTTCACATATTTAAATAGTTTGAAGTATTCACGGTGTGCACTCCACCATCATTAGTTATTTATGGAAACTAATGTCACGCTATATATTGACATTAGTCAAAAATCCGTGATATTTGAACTTTCCAGACGTCATACGCATTCTCAAATTGGAGCGTCTATTTACATTTTCTTTTACATACTCGATGGTCATATTTTTCGTTATTTGGATTACGATCCACTTATCGCGATTGTTCGTTCTACTCTTCTAGAAATACGATATGTATTTACGTATACAGAATGTTCACCAGACAATACGTCGCGATATTTACATTTTCATCGTAAACTACACGGGTAATTGTCCATATGAGAGGCCGTGCAATATGCTCGGCTAAGACTAGCACTAAACGCGGTCTAGTCTTTCAAATACGTCACGTGGAAGCACGCATATACGTCGTTGCACACAAGATCACGTGTCCAAACAGGAACTGAGCGCGAAGGAGGTGAACCCGCCATACTCGCTGAAGACGCCGAACACGGGTGAGTTAGGGGCGCGACGGTCTTCGAGTTTAGAGGTACAAGTTGCATTTTTGAATCTAAACAATATCATTACTCGTTCCCCTCCAGTGTGAAGTACATCGCAATTTGGAACCGCAACCGGTATCCTTGAAGTAAAAGACATAGGTAAATCTTGGATAAACAATTACATAGTGTTGAATAGCGGTATGATGACTTATGTTAGAAAGTAACATATGTGTTATCTCTTTAACAGTAATATCAATTGATAACGAAAATCGCAAACCAGAACGACTATATCGGGTCACCTCCGAGCCCTTTATCAAATGTTTTGAATCTTCACCCATGTAAGTGGATGAGCAATATATGTGTATTACGTACTACGCTAGATAATGATAGTGCGCTGGATCATAGGTTTAGGTTGAAGTAGAATACAGAGAATTACCCGTTAATATATCAGTTTATAATTAAATCTTGGATTGTAAATACCAGGACTCCAGTGAGAAGGTCATTTGAAGTCTGAGTGAACAGAAATTGACTATTTTCTTCGACTTTGAATAAAACATAAATTATTTCACTTTGTTATAGAAACAGAGATACTGATCACTGCTGGACGCACTACTACCAGTAGTATTATTCAAGGGCCCGGCTGGGTCGGAATTATCACCAGCTGAGTGGTAAGCTGGCGCACAATTAGTGGCTAACAGTCTCATTTGGTGACATTTTGCCTGAATATTACCGGAATTATAGGTAGTGATGAGATTTTTTCGGTTTTTTCTTTCTTTTCTTTAATACATACAGACCTTCTGACGTCGATACGGCCTTCTAGGTATGCTTTTGAAATGACACTTGTCTCTCACGATTTTCACAAAATGACTAGCATGGATGATGCAAGAGCCGTACACGATTAGGACACTTTAGCCATAAACATAGAGCATGTGTCATTGCTTGTTTTTCAGAGATACAACGGTGATCTCGTCCCCGCACATGTCCATTACCATCACTATCACATATAGGCACGTCATTATGGATAATCGGTAGTATACACCGGAATTCCGACACGGATGTGTTGTGGTGGCACGAGCGAGACAATACGTGTGAAATGATACACTCACTATATGTCCACTGCAGGAGGAAGTTGTATTGAATGTGACATAACGGCCAGATACTATGGCCTTGTATGTAACTGTTTGTGCTCACAAAATATGCTAGACGCTACCTATTTGTTTGTTTCAGCCCTGATGAATCGCGAAGGCGATGAAACACGTGTCGGCTGGCTGTAATCCCCATTAAAGACTCCAGGATTTACTCATCTTTTGGATATCTTGTTACTTCTGTCAGAATTGGTGTTTGTAATTTTGTGAAGTCTAACTGGACAATTCTATTACTCACATTAGAGTGCTTCGGCAATCTGCAAAGGTCACCTAGGGTAGCCTGGCCTAGGGTAAGGCAATATCAACAGAGGCACATGTGTAAAGGTTGCAAACCACTCAGCAGAAACATCAAGCAATTCCACTCAAAATTGACGCTACACCAATCTTTGTGTAAAAATACGAGCTGTTTTATAAAAATATTCCTTGCTCTCTTGTCTAATATTTATCTTCAGATAGCGCAGTTCAATACAATATATCCAAACAGTGAAATTATTAATTTCTTCAAAGTTGCCAAAATATCTCACTATTCAGCTTCCCAACTTAACAACACATCACATTGGTTTCCATGGAGCAGTGTTCAGACTTTTTATAGTAAATGATTCTGGGAACCACCTTCTTCATAGACAACTAACGCACTCCCTTTTCTGTTAAAATATACACCCAGGCTTAGGGGTTCCTGGATTCACCAAGAGGATTATTCCCCTTTTACACTTCACCCCACTCAGGTTAACACTTCAGAAATTGCCAAGTCTTTGGACTCAGGGAGATTACCTCCTTCACAATAGGGGAACAAACCCAGGTTTACAGTTGTTATTGTTAATCACACAAGCAGCTCTAACACCTCCTTTTTACAAGTAGGCACAGGATGAATTCACTACGTCTTCTTCCCTTCCCCCCTGTAAGAAAATTCCCAAAGTACACACCACCCCCAGTTCTCAGTCCTCAGTGTCTTCTGACACCTCCCAACACCGAGGTGAATCTCTGCTGTTCCTATCCCTCTGAACTTTTATCACAGTTTGACCTCTGAACAGACTTCCTTTCCCTTGCCAGAGTTAGTTGCAGAGTAAACCGATAGACACACCGGAGTAGGGAACCTCCAACAGTTATAATCGAGGGAATTGTCGTGACAGAACTCCTTCCCAGGGCCTTTGCGGTTTCCCCGGGCCCCTGTTACTCTTCCCCCTTCCACCGCACCTTACTTGATTCACTGACGGCCGTTGGACTAAAGCCCCAGCTTCTTCTAGAACAGTAGCCGTCCCTTCGCTCCCGCCCCCATCAGGAGACGGTATCACTGGGGAGCCTGGGGTCGCGGACACTCGCGGGAGCCTTGCGGCTCTCTCCTGAGCCGAACAGCAGCAGCAACGGCGCAGGCGCGGGAGAGCAGTGTTCCTGCTGGGCGCCGCCTCCCTCGTGTGGTGATACACACACCGCTTCCGAACCTGCGCTGGAGATCAGTGCTTCGCCAGTTCCCCGCCTCACCTCCAGTCGCTCCGCTGGGCTTGCACAGAGAGTAGCGCCACTTTCCTCAGTCGCTCAGCCCCGCAACACCTACGCCCACACGCGCCTCCGGTTCAGTGGCACTTCGGCGGCGTAGGATGACAGATCTCGCCCTGGTCTTCTCTGCTGAGTTCGGGTAGGCTGGGACCTCAAAGGGAAATGAAGGGAGCCAGTTCCCAGTCAGAAATTGTAGACTGCGGGAGAGGGTCAAAGGGGCTCAGGGGGTCAACCGCCACAGCTGCACCAGTTCACATAAAAATGAAGTCCGATGGGAGGGTTTGGTCAAGGGCCAGAGGGGGAACGTCTTCCTGAAGAGGTTGACTATTACTCAGACAACTACTACTTCCAGTGCGTCCTCCTCCTCACACCATTGCCTCTCTCCTCCAACTCCCTGTGCGGCACAAAATGGCTTCCTGACCTCCGCCCTTATATAGCCTGTCCTCACAGGGTCCAGTAGGGTCCAGAAGGTTCTGGAAGGCCTAATATTAACCTATGGGGCATTCTAGGGGACTGACAGTTGTGGCAGTTAGAAGCCACCATTTTGTTGAACTAAGTGAATTCCTATCATGAAAGGCACCTAGGCCTGAGGTGAAAAATCATGAGGGCAAAAGAGCTTCTAACCCCCAGGCCAACATATAAAAATCTGGTGGAGTCAAAAAGATTACAAAGAGTATGAGGGGCAAAAAGGGGACAAAATAAATAATAAATTGGAGGGACTACCCAAAGGCAGACAGGTCTAACAGACTCTAAATCGTATTTTCAGACCAATAGTTTCAGTGATGAACGTGAATACTGGTTTCATAGTACTGTAAACAGTTTGTGGAACTGGCAGTCAAATGCACAAAGTGCAAGCTTAGAATCTCACGCATTGCAGATCAATGGTCACATGCTCTTGTATCGCTGTATTTCGCATAAAAGGATAATTGTGATTCTCTTAAAAGCCTTGTAGTTTGTTGGAAGGTGTCTGTGTCTTTGCACAGAGACCACTCTGGTCCACTCTGACACCCACCTCCGAAAATGGAAAGAAAAACAGACCCAAATGTGTTGACACCGATCAGTCACAAAGGGGTATTTATTATTCTGGCACATAAAAAAGTCTCAGATACAGTGTCAGAATTGACAAGGACCCCCATATAGGAAGATCATTGAGAAAATCTGAACAATCCAAAATAACACTGACAATACTGTACCATTATCACCTGTCCCTCTGTAGTACTCTTATTTCTGGGACTCTTTCGGATTCCTCAATGCATAGCCATGGCCATAAAAGACTCAAGAACCACATATGATATCCATGACCTCATTCCAGCAACAATTATCAAAGACAAGGTCCATGGCTTTCAAACCATATGGTGTGAGCTGATTAATGCCTCCTTAGATCAATTCATATATCAGATGCCGCTAAAAACCTGCCATATGACTCCTAATATCAAAACACCCATGCTTAGCCACCAACAAGGTTCATCCAACCTGCCACGGCTTGAAAAAGTCACACAAATAACTGTGGCCAATCAACTGAACAATACAATTTTAAAAGAACGCCCACAATCACCGATTAGGGTCCAAAGCAGATTTCAGTATTGAAAACAGGCACCTTTAAAATATTAGACAATATTAGTTCCTGGAGGGACAATTGTGATCTTGCCTTCCAATGCTGCTTGAACTATGAGCATCTTCAAACACTGTTTGTCACGAAAGACTACTCCTGATACTCAAACACCCTGCTTTGGTTGCGAAGTCCTAGTATGGTTTAATTATTTGCCGACCAACAACATCACACTTACGTCAGTCTGCCCCATGGTGGCACTCTCTAATTTAGAAATTAGCACAACAATAGTAGTATAGTAAATTAAAAGGGACTACTTTTATCTGCCTCCCAAGCCATTCTTATAGTGTTGGGGACCTCGAATATTCAGAATTGTCACACTTGGCAGAGTGTGGTTTTCAGTAGTTGTGTTAATATTGGCATTGGCAGTGCTGGCATGACAACGGGTGGTGTGAGCTGCAGTGGCCTCATGACGAGGGCCCTGGCACCTATTTTTTAACAAATGAAGCACGGTTCCTATCTCAGCTACCAACTTGGATGAGAGCGAAGTTGCTCCAAGTGAACACAGAGAATAATGAATTCCGTCCCCTCTCTTCATCGTTTGCAAGCTAGTTTGATCCTAACCACCTGGATTCTCTGAAACTTGAGGGCTTCTCACAAACCCTTATGCCATCTGACAAATCTCTAGGTTGCACTAGAAACTCTACCCTGACTTTAATTCTCCATATCAACAACATACCCCAATCAGCAATGTCTCACCTGCACACACTGATGAAACCCTATCATCTCACCTGATCATCTCAAAACAGCAGTCCATTATATATTTGTCTGCAGACTATATTTTGAAAATTCCTTTCCATCATGAGTATACCAGACATTCATTGTTTCACTTATATACATTCTAAAATCCGCTGCAAAGCTAGTACAGTCTGCAAACAGACATACCATCACCCCCCTATATACTTCTCAGCCTTCACTGGCTACCCATAATAGTCAGTGTCACCTTCAAAATGTGCTGTCTTGTGCACAGAGCCATAAACGAAAATATGCCTCCCTACCAAGCAAAGGTTTTAAATATCTCAAGAGGTCTCAGATGTCATAAAAACCACCCTCCTTGAACAACCTACATTCAGAACACCAACAGCTCAGAAACCATGCTTCTCCGGTAAACACCCACTGCATCCCGGAACTCTTTTCTCCCACTCTTATTACATTGCCCTCTCCCCCGCCAAATGGCCACAAAAAATTGAAGGCTCATCTTCTCTGACTATTCCTGGATTAAGATATTTCAAAGCAATTTAGGGGCATAATATTAAGGACGGCGTTAAAATTATCGCCGGTTTAGCGTCAGAAAACTGCTGTTAAAGCGGCGATAATGGGCTTGATAATATGCCCTGGAGAATACCAATAGAAACCCAAGTTCACACCAGAACATGGACTTCTATTGGAATTCTCAAGGGCATATTATCAAGCCCATTATCGCCGCTTTAGCTGCAGTTTTCTGTAGCTAAACCGGCGATAATTTTTAACGCCGTTGTTGATAATATGCCCCTTTGAACTTTGAACTAGGTCTGCTTTGCTGTATATATGATAATGTTTAATTGCTCAAACCCTTTTCCCTTCTCGATGTAATTCCGTATTTTTAGTTTGCTGTAATGTGGAGTGCTCTCATGTCTGCAGGATGAGGTGCGCTAGATAAATTGGTAAATAAATACATGAATAAATCCAGAGCCGGGTGTCTTTGAACACTTTTTCAATAAAGAGTCACAGTGGTGGTGGAGGAGGTCTATTACACATCGGTAGTTAGACCACAGCATGTTATACATCAGCAACAAAACTAGAATTCATGAAATTATTCATTAATTGTTTGACATCTACATTTTGATAGTAACACATTAAAACACATTAAAAACTTAGGCACAAAATAAACATTGGGGGAAGTGGCAGAGAGAGGCGTTAGCCTTCTTGGCTTAACGCCTCTCTCCGCCACTTTCGAAAAGCAAGGCTACACCATATGTGTGCTTCTTCATGCAGCAAACATGTAAGTTACAAAACAGCATTTTAAAAAAAAGGTTTGTTTATGTACAGGAAGCACACATGGAAAATGCAAAAAAGAGGAGAAATAAAGCATTTCTCCCTGTATCGCCAATTTAAGACCAGCGTTTTCCTGGTCTTATTTTGCATCACGAGTAATGGGTAATTACTGAAATCACTCTGATTACGCCAACGTAATTAAAATTTCATCCAGGTCTACTTTCCAGAACACCTCACTTATCAACCAGTGACCTATCCTTTTTGATTGGTTTGATCACCTGCAGATTCACTTTACATTGTCTTTCTCACACAAGAAAAACCTTGGACAATTGAAGAGAACTGAATCTGGTTTAGAGACACCAGTAACATTGATACTAAAACAATAGCTAACCTAACCCTATCAAACTTCTCCTCGATAGTTCATCAACTCGACATCAATGAGGTCATTGCCAATTTTAACTCCTGCATTGACTCCTTGATCAGGTAATTCACACCCATCAAGAGCAAATCCAGTAGACCTAAGCTCTCTTCACCCGGTACTATAAAGCCCTTTATGAAGAAAGGAAAAATATCAGAAAGTTGAAGAAAGACTGGCATGGTAGACCCTCACCATTAAGTCTAGCAAAGCTTTGTGCTGTGAGACAAAACTACAAAGGCCACTTCTTCAAAAGAAAGGCATCAAATATCAGATCCCTTCTGGATATGGCTAAGACAATACCGTAACACCTTTTTGAGGTAATTAATCAAACCAACAACCCTCCTTCCAACCCTCATTTACGGCATCTGAGATGCTATGTAATAACTTTGCAGAGTAATTCTACATAAAAAGTCAAAGACATTAACATCTCCCTTCCAGTCAAGCTCAACAACATAATCAATGGGAAACTACCTTGCAAGGCACTGCAGCAATGGTCTTCTTTCTCCCCAGTCTCAGAGGCAGAGATACTACTAACTCTATCCAAGGTGAAACTCTCTAACCGTCTTTGCGAAGCCATACTGGGTTCCATCAGCAAATCCCTAACTAAACTGCCTTTCCCATTTGGACAACCCTAAGTAACTCATCTCCAAATCAGTGCTCGTTCCAGACCACCTAAAAAGGGGTAAAAGTTATCTTCCCCTAAAAAACACAATCACTGGCCCCTGACAGCTTTAACAACTTCCACCCAGTATCCAATCTGCCTCTCCAAGGCAAGGTGATTGAAATTTGCACAGCCTCCCAATTGTCATTCCACATCCGGGCCAACAACCTCCACAACTCTCTTCAATCTGGATTCTGTCAGGGCCACAGCACTGAGACTGCATTTCCACAGAATGTGGATGACTCCCTTTGCATTCTTGCAACTGGTAACTCCTGTCTACTTGTGTTCCTCAACCTCTCTCCTGCGTTTGACAGAGTCAATCATCAAGCTTTGTTCAATACCCTGAATCCTCAAATGGGTACTGATGGTGTTGTCCTTAAGGTGTTCATCTGATAATTAACAAGGCGCTCCCAAATTGTAAAAAATCAAGGATCCAGTAAGCCTGCAGCAAGGGATCCTACAAGGTCCAATTCTCTCCCCAACTTTTTTTAACCTTTACCTAAAACCCATCTGCATGATCCTCAGGTATGAAGGAGACCTCTTCCATCTATACATCAATAACACCCACATTTAACTGAAGGTCTCATGCTTGGAATACTCTGCCCACGTATCCAAGTCCTTGAATAGAATTCAAGCTTGGATGGCAAGCAGCTGCCTCAAACTAATTCCAGTGAAAACAGAATTTCTTTTCATATCTACAAAGAATGCTGACTCTTTGATCCAAGACTGGATGGATCAGCTCCATGACATTGAATGCCACTCCTCCACCATTCAGAACACCAATTCTCTTGGTTTCATCCTTAACATTTCTTAACCTCCAGAGGCCTATCCCCTCTATTGCTAAGAGTGCTGGGTTTCAGCTAAGGGTACTTTGGGGAATCAGTAACCTCATCCCAGCACAAGCCCTTAAATCTGTTCTTACAATGCTTGTGCTCTCCAGACTCAACTATGGAATTACACTCCTTTCTGGCATTCTCAAAGTCCACCAAGGTCCACTCAGAGCAGTCCTACATGTGGTGTTCCGCTTCATGACAAGTTGCACAATTTTGTCACATTTCCCCCATGCTACGCTTTCTTCAGTGGCTTCTCATAGAGGCGAGAGTTCAATTTAAAACTGCTGGCAGCACTTATAAAGCTCTTCACCTCTCTTTAGCCTCATAGCTCTCCAAGAAATTAAAATTTCGTGCCAAACCGAGAGTCAAGAAATGCTCAATTACTCATCCTTGGACTACCCCACCTTTAAGGATGAGTGATACATGAACAAATAATTCTCTGGAAGCGCCACAAGAATCTGGAACTCCCTTCCATCGAGCCTTTGCCTGACCAGTTCATGTCACCTTCAAAAAAGTAATAATCTGCCTTCAAGGAGAGGACCTTGCGCTTAGTGGGAAATTCATGAAATTTATGTCACTCGCAGAAAGAAAACTGGCAATGCACATCCTGTAGTAATAGGAAAAAATCTTCATTGTACTAAGCATCTTGATTCCCCACTGTGCACCTCAATTACTCATACTATGCAGTTTATGGGTTAAATGGATAATTTACACAGACCATGATTATAGCTCTTTAACTTGCTGCTAGGTTACCTTATTAAGATAGGACAGGCACTCATCAATCCTGAGGTAGCATTAGAACTGAACTGGCTTGCATGGTCTACTGGGGATATGGAAAATTACCCAGTGATTAGGGTTAGATGACCTTCCCTGTGGACGTAACTGGTAAGGCAAGTGTAGGACTTTACCCTTTTCGGCTAAAGTCCCTAAACTTTTTGCTTTCCCCTTAGACCTTTTTTCTGACATGGTGTTGCCAACTTAGATGCTTTGGACACTTTGCCACTGCTAAATAGTGTCGAAGTGCAAGTGCTCCCTGTATAAAGTGTAATGGTAATTGGTTGTCCATGATTGGTATGTTTGCCTTATGAAGTAAAGTCCCTAGTAAAGTGCACTATGTGAGCCTGGGCTGGTAATGCAACTGCTACTAGTGGGTCTGCAGCACTATTTGTGTCACTGTTACAATAATGAAAGGTCCATAGTCTGTAGGTGATATTCAGGATCATAACTTTATTTCTTCTTCAGATCCATGAGTTAGAGTAGAGACCCCACCAGGAGCAGTCCCACTGCTCAGCCCCTCATGCCAACTGACATCTCCTTACTGTTCAACCCTCCCAACATTCCAATGACATCATCAAGGGCCAAGCAGTAGAGCAGGGGTAAGCATAGGGAGGATGTACAAGAGAAGTTACATTACAACAGTCACCCACACAAGGAACCTTAAAAAGGGAACTCAGGCCTGCGCACAGTTTGTTAAACTGCCCTGTTGTTCTGTCAAGTGCACTCACTTGCCAGACCTTACCCTTCCCTTTCGATACACATCAGACACCCCTATGGTAGGTCCAGGGTACCCCTTGGGCAGGGTGCAGTGCATGCACTCTTTTAGGTGACTGAGTCTTTGTGCTCTAACATTTCTGTGTGTCTCTGCATGGCTCTGGATTGACTGTCTGGATTTGAAAGTGATAGGATCTGGGGAATGTCTTGACCCAGGGAAGGAGGTGAGACAACAACAGGCTGACCTGCATCTGGAGTGTAGGGGGAGGAGAAGCCCCTAAAGGTGAAGAGTCCTGGGTTACTGCTATAAAACAATTGGCACATTTCCTGCTGAGTGATTGAGAATCCAGACCCCCACTAATCAAAGGAAGAAAGGTGTCTCTGGCAAGGAGGCACCCAAAAGTGGTTTGAACAGGGGGTCAGTGCCCCCTGAAACAAAAAGACTTCAAAGCCATTGAAGGGTATTACTATAAGAGCTGAAGCCCCTGAACTTTGGAGAATGGCTTGATCAAGTGTGAACAAGACTGGAGCTACTTCATGGTCAAGTGGACCTTTGCCAAGGAAGAAACAACTGAGGAGACTGAAGGATAGGACTGACCCTTGCTGTTTGTTCTGGGGCTGGCCTGCAGTTTGCTGTTTTAACCAGGAGAAGGCTCAAGGGACTTTGCTGTGTGCTGTGTCCCCCTGCTTGAAGGTCTTTGCTGTGTGCAGTGTCCTCAAGTAACGTATCCCCAAGGGCCCGAGGTGAGCTGGCTCCCTGTTCGGAAACACAGGAAAATAAAGGTTTCCATGAGAGTCTCAGCGGCGCTGTGAGTACATGCCTGTTGCAGCTGAGACCCTCGTAAGGCGTGCCCTGTGGTTGTGGGTACCTGGAGTCCAAGCAAGGATCAGCAACGCGGTGTGCGTGTGCAGCCTGAACACCTTTGTGAGGATTGTCCAGTGATCGTGTGCACCGGAATCCAAGTGAGTGTCATTGACGCTGTGTGCGTGGTGCATCGTGAAACCTTTGTGAGGATTTGCCTTGTTATCGTGTGCACCGGAATCTGAGTGAGTCTCATCGACGCTGTGTGCGTGTGCGTTGTGCACCCTGAGACCTTTGTGGGGATTTGCCTTGTTATCATGTGCACCTAAGTTAAAGTGAGTCTCAGCGACGCTGTGCGCGTGATCTTCATGCAGCGCGAGACCTGTGTGTGGAGTGCCTATTGATCAAGCTTAGGGAAGACTCAGCGACGCTGTGTGCGTGTGCTTTGTGGCAGCTTGAGATCTTCATAACTGAAGCGGCCTCATGGGGCAGGGCGCAGGCTTGGAGGGAGACTCTCTCTGCCTCTCCCTCGTGTTAGCAGCGCGAGCCTCTGCTTCGGCTCATATCGTATATTGTAGAACACAGGGTTGAACCCATAAAGTCGGTGGGACCTGGGTGATTGGTTATTACAGACAGAGGGGTCCCAGACTCCAATATAAAATGAATAGTATAAAAATGAAGATTGAAAGGTAAATTCAAAACATAAAGATCAATTGTAGTGCAATGTTTTATTCACAGTGCACTCTTATAACCTTTGCCATGGTTACACAATATAGCAAACAAATATTCAATATCAATTTGTGCCCATAGTGAAAGGGGAGAAGGAGGGGAAGGTGTGTGGGGTACAGCTCAAGGTGAAAGGAATTGTGATTCACTTTACAAATGGTATGGCATTGGCATATACATTGACATTCATGTATACTTTTAATTTAGATGGTCCCCATCTGACGGGACCTCAAAAAATGTGCAAACATCTAAAACATTGTTATGTATGGTCAAAATCCTTATAGGCTGTATCAATCACGCTGGTATTAGGAGTTGACAGAGTAGATGTCAGTCTACGTTTCGACCCAGATACGTGTAGGATAGTTGGTCCTTACAAGGCGGGTCTTCATCAGGACAAATAAGGGAAGGGCAAACCTCCTAGGGTCAGAAAGAGATATAAAGACTATTTATTGGAAGACTCAAAGTGTCATGACATACCGGCGAAACTATCGCAGGTTGATTTACATTAAAAAAGAGAGGACTATAAATAAATGCACATATTGTGCTCGCAAGGGACAGGACGTGATTACCTGCACCCTTGTACGTTAGGAAGGAACTGATTATGGCGGCGGTTATTCGTCGGCGATCTACAGAAAATTATTTAGAATGGAAAAACCTTATGAGGGATAACTGTGAGAGATCATAGGGAGCATTCTGAGTATTAGCGTTTTACAATTGTTACCTGGTTCAGTGGAAACGGCTGGATTACTCAGCACAGCTAGTCTGGGGAGGTAAAGGTGTGGATCAGTAAGTCAGTCTACATGCTACAGATGTCTCTAAATCAACTGAAAGACCACATGAAATGAAGGGATTAGGGGCCAGTGGTTCGCTCACCCATTAGTTCAGAGCCGGGAAATGAGTAATTTGTCTTAGTGTCAGCAGAAACGGCTGGATTATCGACAGCGCGGTTCTGGGGAGGCAAGAAAATAAATCAGTGAATCTAACCGCCACAGAAGTCCAATCGCAGGAAAGGATCATTGAAGAGGGGGAACCTCGGTCACGCAGTCAGCTTACCTAGATTAGGAAGCTTGAACACGAAAAATCCGTCTTGTGGCTTGTCTCCATTCCCCGTAACCAGGAAGTCAGACGGGGAGGGGGCGTGGTCACTTTAAGAGCCAAAGTCATAGAGGGGGAGAAAAGACTCGTCTTTAGACGTTGCCTAGTAACTGGTAGCGTCCTAGAGGGGAAGCGAGGTAATTGTAGGGCTTTACAAGACACTGGGGCCGTGTGTTGACATAACGGATATTACATTGATGAAATAGTATACAATATATTCTGTTGAGCCACATGTCGGTTAAAAATTATTTGCAGCGCGCTGTAGCATAGGGCTTGTACATAATGTACTCATTGGCACATTAGTCAGATCACATATTCTAGAATTGTAAAATTGGTAACGTAGGGTTATCTATCGCGTGAACCAATAGCGTGAACCTATCACCAGGATGGTTAAGACGCATTCGTTTATTGTTTTACTTTACAAACATACTTTTCATGTCTGCGTGGACCTACCAACATGGCAGTCAGACGCATTTACATATGTTTAACCGGAGCATACTTATTATATGCGTGAACCTGCCATCAAGGCGGTCAGACGCAGTGTACAACGTTAGCATCAGAGTCAAAAAAGAAGAATGACAGAGAGTGACAGATTAGATTTGTGGGAGTTTCCCACATCACGGAATGACAGGAAGGATTTTACAGGTTAGCCAGTTGAGCAAAACTACTATCAGATTCATTGAGGCCATTGTGGACTGAATCAAAAAAATGTATCCATTTAAGTTCCCTGATGTTGAGAATGGGAATTATGCTACCACCCCTTGGGCCCAATTTGACCTGTTCAAGTACGGTCCACTGTAGATGTTCAGGTGAGTGATTCTCTTTTATGCAGTGTTCTACTAGAGGTGCTCCCTGAACCTTACAGCGGATGCGACTGCAGTGCTGGAGAAAGCGCATTTTTGCTCGTTGTTGTGTCTGTCCAACATAGATTAGGTCACATGGACATGTGATGCAGTACACCACATTTGTGGTGTTGCAGTTCGTGTGTGATTTAAGTTTTACACGTAGATGTTTGTGGACAAACTCTTTGGTTTGTATCGTAGCCGGGCATGCCTTACAATTGCCACATCTGAAATGGCCTATGATTGGCGGAAGGTTCCACATGGAAGTAATTGTTGGTCCCTGGTCAATGTCAAGAAATGAACTTACGACGTGGTCATGTTCTTGGCCTTCTTAAACGAATGCAAAGGTAGATTCTTAAGGGCAAGATCCTCTGAGATCAAATGCCAATGTTTGTTGACCACTTTCTTAATCGCATTGCTCTGAGTCGTGAAAGTTGTTACGCAGATCAAACGTTTCTCATTGCTCATTATACGGTCATTAGCTTGTAACAGAACTTCTCTGGGATTAAACCATGCTCTTTTTCTGGCTCTTTTGATCAGGCGTCTGGGGTAGCCACGTTCAATCAGTCGTTCCATCAGGTCACCAGACTGTGCCATGTAGTCGTCCTTTTTACTGCAATTGCGATGGATTCGCAAAAATTGCCCAAAGGGCAAGTTGTCCCTCAGGCCTCTGGGATGATGGCTGGAGTATTGCAGTAAGGAATTTCTCTCTGTTGGCTTCCTAAACAGAGTTGTATGGAGTGCCCCCTCCTCGGCAATGACTGAAATATCCAAAAAGTTTATAGTTTCCTTATCAAAGTGGATCGTGAATTGGATGTCCTGCGATCTCCTGTTGAGCCAATTAAAGAAATCTGTTATTTCAGTTTCAGTTCCTGACCATATCAAGAGTATATCATCGATATACCTGACCCACAGTTGTATGTTGGATCTGAAGGGATTAATGTCATTCAATACAAATGTTTCTTCGTATGTGGACATGAAGATTATGGCCAGGTCCGGGGCAAAGGCTGCCCCCATTGCCACGCCTTTGGTCTGCAGGTAGAACTGTTTCTGAAATAGAAAAAAATTCCGCATCATGGCGATTTTAAGCAATAGGATAATAAATGCCGCGGGGACACGAACAGGTGCTTCTCGTTTGTTCAAGGCAAGTGTTGCAACCACCAGTGCTTCCTCCTGAGGTATGTCGCATGTGGCCAAAAATTCATGTCTCGGATCAAAAGGACGTCCGTCAATCATATTGATCGTGTGTGTGGTATCACGAAGGTAGGTGGCTGTTCCTTCTGCCAATGGTTTTAAGAAAAAATCAACGTATCTGCATAGCGGTTCTAAAATTGAGCCACATCCGGAGACGATCGGTCGTCCCGGGGGCTTCTGAAGGTCTTTGTGAACTTTCGGTAAAGTATATATCGTCGGAATCCTTGGATTTTTTTGATTGAGATACTGGAATTCTTGTTCCGACAGAAAACCTTGTTCTAGGCCCTCTTGGGTGACTCTAAGTATCTCGCAAGCCATGTCTTTAGATGGATCAGCCGGTAGTTTTTTGTAGCTAATCCCATCTTCCAACTGTCGCATGATCTCTCTGGTATAGTCGTCTACTCCCTGTACCACAATAGCGCCACCCTTGTCGGCCGGTTTCACTACCAATGTCTTGTTTTCTCTGAGTGATGACAATGCAAGTTTCTCAGCTCTGCTGATGTTGTGCTTGACAAATTTCTTCTCGTCTAAAATCTTCCTCACATCACGTAATACAAGGCTCATATAGTGGCCAGTATTGCCAAGGAAGTGGCAGTACAGGAGCCGGAGCGTGGAGCTGCACTTTTGATTCCATTGTACCTGTGTGGGGGCAACTGTTGAGAGGCTGATGGCAAGTCAGAAGGAGAGGCAGAGAGACCGCCTAGGGCCCGGTGATCGGGCCTGAGCGTATTACGCATTATTCCATTTTTGCAGAACGGAGTACCCGACTGTTGTATAACACATTGCATAATTTCTGCATAACGGAGTACCTGATTAGAGTATTACGCATTGCATTATTCCTGCATAACGAACTACCTGATTAGTGTATGACGCATGGCATTTTATCTGCATAACGAACTACCTGATTGTCGTATGACGCATTGCATTGTTTCTGCATAACGAACTACCTGATTAGCGTATTGCGCATTACATTGTTCCTGCATAACGAATTACCTGATTAGTTTATTACGCATTGCCTTATTTTTGCATAACGACATACCTAGTGGTTGTATTACTCATTGCATTATTTTACCTTGCAAAGTGCTTGATTGTTGCGTTACGCATTGGCATTCTTTTCATTGCATAGTGTCTGATTGCTGCGTTACGTCTTACAGTATTTTTACATTGCAAAAGTGCCTGATTCTAGCATTACGAACTGTATGACATGAAATTAAGAGTACAGGAGAATGTTTAGAAGTGCTCATTAATACCGCAAGAACTTAAACGGCTGGCTGGCCTAATAACAGGCCAGGAGAAATAGAACACAGCCTCATATGCTGGATTTATATTGTGTGGTCTTATCGTATATCTTTTTATATAAAGTTTATACTTGTTTTTATAAAACTCGTGTGGAGTCTATTTGTGTGTCATCATTGGGTTATTGTGAGCGTGGTTGCAAATATTTTACACATTTGCCTTGAAGATAAGCCTGGCTTCTCGTGCCAAGCTTCCGAGGGGTGAGCGGGGTTATCTAAGAAGGTGACCTTCCTTTCCCTGACGTCAGAATGCCGGTCCCTACTTGGCCTAAGGTACCTACCTCAGCCAACCAGGGATCCCGGGTCTAACAGCAGGTATAGCTGCTTTACCGTCTAGCAACCTGTTTAGGCACTAAGCACTTTTTAGTTGAAGAGGTGGTTGACTTTGTCTGTTTTTTTATTGTAAGATGTTATTAATTGAACAATATATTATTCATTCATTCACCTTCAAAAAGGCATTAAAGCTCTTCTCTTTGAATGACACCGGGCCAACCCGTTCTTATCTCCTCCTGCTCCCTCCAATCACAAACCAACCTCAACCTGCACGATCGATGTATGATCCTCACATGGCATTATACCACCTGCTATTCATTGCTATGTCTTGATATGAATATGTGTGAAGCGCTCTACCTCCGGGAAGAGGCTATCCTGGCGATCACGCCATGTCTAATATACATGTATATTTGTTATGTATATGTTCTTTATTTTATTTTATTTAATGCGATTTTATTTAGCGCAAACCTTACCCGAAGGTGTCAGAGCGCTTTACATAAGAACCAGTTTCAATACATAAGGACTTCGGATTACGTGTGTTACATAAAAGATACGAACAGAAAAAATAGCAAATGTACAAGTTGTAAAGTCACACTTGGAAGAGAGTCACTCAACTAAGCGATACAAATGGATAAACTCTAAGCGTCACATAGGAATGGTAGAGAGTACAATGGTCTACAGCATATACTAGTGTTTAGAGTTATCTATATATACATATATATACAAATAGTAGAATTGGGTGGGAGTAGGGAGGGTGGGAGGGATACTGGGGTATGGAAAAAGGCAAATCAGAAACATTTGAGGATCATCAAGGGGGAAATGAGGGAGAAGGGTAAAGGCGGAGGGAACGAACAAGATGGTGGGCCAGGGTCAGGAGATAGAAGCGGCTGAGAGCAGCAGCAAAATGTCGGCCAGGACAAAAGAAAATAAAATAAAAAATAAAGAAGTCGATGAATAGAGGAGCAGAGCAGAGGGGGGAAGCCACAGGAGCAAGGAGGGAAAGGGATTGGGGGACCACCGAAACCAAGACAAGTCAATAAGATGGGCAAATGGTCAGGGGCCACTGGGCAGCAGAGTCGCCGAGGATGTTCAAAGGCACAGTCTCTGGGTCGCAAGGGCAGCAGTGCCCCTGAGCCTGCAAGCAGCACGCCAAATGTCTGTGGTAGTCCGCGTGGGTGCCAGAGACGCAGTCCAGGAAGGCGCGCACCCCCAGGTTGAGACAGCACAGAAAAGACCGGGGGCGTCACTTTGTAGTGTTGAGATTCTCCCCGAAACTGCACCCCTGTACCTGGCAATACGGAAAGGCAACAACAGCGGAGTGGCTGTAAGATGAAGCGTCCTCATATCGCCTCTTGGTATTTGGCATCCCTATGCTGAGGGCGAGACGGCTGGAAGTGAAAGTAGTAGAAGGGTGAACGCTGCAATACAAGGCCCACCAGTGATGCAGAGGTTCAGCAGTGCGCAGGTCGATCTGGCAGAGTCGGTGGTGGCTCTGATGCATCCGGGCCATGTCCGCGCCATATAAACTCACAAAGATAAATGAATAAAAAACGAGTTAAGCCCCTGCAGAATTAGTTCACTCTCCCAGTCTCCTCCCCGCTGCTATAAGACCCCAGTAATGGTTTTGGCCCAAGAGCAGCAGGGTACTGTGGATGGGCCTTCATTTTACCTGTAACTTCTCCTGACCACAATCCTGCAGTCCAAGCCCAGAAATCTTTATCTGCACCATGCACCAGACAGTGTAGGAAAAAGTTATGAAAAAATTAAAGTGCATTCTGATATCAGGACGCATTGTGATTTTGTGAATGAGATGAACGCTTATCCCTCGCTCAGCTAGGAGAAGGGCGCATTAGATCAAGTGTAAATTCAGTTGCTATTTTAGATTTCCAAACAGAGGAACGCCAGGCCCAAGAGCTTTGGGAAGAGTTGTTTTTTGACTAGCTTGTCAAAGAGGAACGGGAGGTAACGCAGATGCACTAATGATGCATGAACTTCAGGTGGGAGGTCCGCGCGTGCCAGCATGCACAGGACCTAGTGAATTCTTGCCCCAGATCAATCACCGCGTTCTTGTTTAAACGGGAATCCCTTCGATGAACCTATGTGAAACCGGGCATACATTTTCTAAAATTCGTGAAATCCCAGCGCTTTGATCATGTTACTTTTTGCGAGAGGCAGCCCCAAGCAATCCATCACTGGGTGACTTAAACTTTGAAATAAATCTCACGCAACTACTGGTTAAACGGCAAACCAGGACATTTAAACGAGTCAGAGTGAGCGGTGTGTCAGTCCAACCACAACACGCCTCATGCCGCCCGGTTCCGTGTAACCTGAAGCAGCTGTTGGCGCCCGGCCGCCTGCAGTACTGCCGGCCCTCGTTCCTGGACACAATCGGGTATTCTTAGAAGCAAGTGCAAAGGCATTGGCAAGACTCCTTGAATTCCGTCCGCCGCCTGCCAGCGCCCTGTCAGCTTCCCGCGCCAAACGTTTTTAAGAGATATTGTTTTAGCATTAATTGTGGACTATCTAACGTGATATAAAAGCAAATGTTTTTCATTTCAAATGACGAATGACCTTTTTTTTAAATTTAGTAACTGATATGTTCTTCGTCTGTCTCCGCGCTCGTGCATAATTTTATAAATGACTAAGTACGTTTCCCTGTTTATAATAAGATTAGTTTGGGTGACATCATTTGAGTAGCAGACAGAGTGATGAGTGGTCTGATGACACAAAATGATAACACGGTGATACAAAAACGTTACATACAGTACATGACAGGGAATGTCCTTTCATTATCAATATTTAAAAATATGTTTTAATCAGCTATTTTAAACATCCATTTATTAAAAATCTGTTTTTACGTCGACATTAACATCCTATAACAAGACATCTAAACATCTTCCCAGATGTTATTCTTTTTTGAGTGCAAAATTAACTTTTCCGGTGGTTGACAATGTGAACCTCTGTTAAACTTTTAACAAAATGTTGCCAGGGAGAGAGAAGAAACCAAAGACCCTGCTGTAGCGCCTAATAAATACATTACAGACAGATAGAAACTTTTTTAAACTAGGTCAATGGGTAGACCTTATTAATATCACCGTGCAATTTTGACCTGTTTTTGATAATTTTGCATTGACATCAATCTAATGGCTGTCACATAGGCATCCATTGGCCAATCGAGAAACAACATTTTTTAAGTCATATACTGCAAAACCTTCTCTGTCATCTCTGGGCATAATGCTGCTGTTCGCTCCACACGATGGAAGGGGCACATTGCTGAACCAATATAGCCTTAAGAGTATATATTATAAATAAGAAAGTCAGTAATACATGCAGAGGCTCACAAATACTCCAGGAAGTGATAAATCTGTGTAGGATATTTGCCTTTTCTGCGTGGTATCCTTGGATTTTTCACCTGGACTATATTTTTGCGGCTTAAGTCCTCTGTGCAATATACCTCTGCTAACCCTTAGTAAAGTGCCTGTGCTCCCCCTTTAAACACAGTTAAATTGGCTAGTCCTTAATTGGCCCATTTAACTTGTCTGTAAATCCCTATTATATGGTGCAAAAAGTGCACACAGGGCCTGGAAGTTAAATGACACAGGTGGACTGTAGCCCTCACTGTGCCATCCCATCCACTAGTGTGAGAAAACATGGCTTCAGGTCTAACATTGCAGCCTGACTGCTGCAGTTTAGACCTACTGTGTGGCCTGCTAAAATAACCCATTTTGACAGGTAAAAACATCCCTTTTAATTATTAGTATGTCATCCCTATTTAGGCCTTGTAGCCCACAAGACTGGATAAATGGTATTTAAAAGTGGGACATGTAGAAAATAATGTTACTGTGTCCCTACACTGACCTAGCCCAAAAAGCTATTTTCACTGAGGCAGGCCTAGCTGTCCCATGTAGAAAACCAGAGTACAGATTAAAATACTAACACCTACTTACTTTGGAAAGGGACCAACTAGAAACATAATTAAATATTTATTTTAAATAATTATAAAAATCCAATTCCATGGTGAAGTCAGATTTTTAATAAATATTAAATAAAGTTAACTTATAGAGAGTTACCCTTTACCTGCCTGAACAGTAGGAAGGCAAATTAAGATAAAGCTCTGCCACATCTCAGCCTCTGGTCAGAGGTGTGAAATACCTCCTAGAAGCAAACAATAGGCTGACCTGAATGGGCAGCGATAACTCCTCTGAACTTTAACGAATATTCAGAGTGGGGTCTGAGGGGCTCTTTTTGACATCACTGTGTCAAGTCCTGCTTAACAGATCTGTTGAGCCACATGTAACACTTAGGGTGAATTTGAAAGGAAGAGAACACGGGGCCAAGACATTCTTATGGTTCTCCCTTATGGTTGCAGAAGGACCCTGCTTTTGTCCTACCAGACTTCTATCCCTAGGTTTGTTGTGGGTACAGTGCCTGCTTCAAACTGGATTTCAGTGATGGATGTTGGAGGATACTAGGATAACCATAGTGCACTTGCCACACACAACCCCAGCATTTTAATCCCAAGTTTAGTGTAGTTAAAGACTTTCTCCATCTTAAAAACTGCACTTACTCATGACATTTTAGGCCTCTTTACAATAAGATAAACAGGAACCATGGACAAAAATGGGTAGGGTTGGCCCAGGAACTTTTACCCCATTGGTTGGGGAGGGGCCAGCTGATGACAGGGGGGTAAGATGGTGGCTATGTGAGAGGAGCCGCGGAGCAGCAGCGGGGATGTGGTATGATTGAAAGCGTTTAGACACCCCCCCGCAGCAGGAGAAGCAATCACGGATTCGACCTACCTCAATGTTGCGCCGCTTATCCCAGAGCGGGGTGGCGGATATCGCTGCGGTGTGTAGGCTCTCCGCATACACGGTCAGGGTTCTCGGACCGCTTGTTGCCGCTCTGACGCTCTGGGTCCGGCGGCTGCAGTACTGTGGGCGTGGCGGCCAGGTGAGGCGAACCGAGAAAGTGCTTGGTTTTGGTCTAGGGCCATAAAAACTTCAAATATTATCTGTTTTTCATAACTTGACAATTGGCTTACGCAGATCGTTTTTTTGGTTTCTTACTTGGTTGTTTCTGCATTGCTGCTGTTTTCTATTTTTCTTTTCTTATGGGGGTCGGGGGGGCGGGGGGGGGCGGAGTTGGATATGGTATTTTTGGTATATATGTTTCACATGGTTGTTGCACCCATGCACCACTCTGCTGCACATCTCCATCACAAGCCCAGACCTCGGTCTGAGCGCTCCTAGTGGGAGGTGGAGGGGAGAGGGGGGCTGGAGGATTGGGCGGGCTATCAGGGTGGGGTTCAGGTCACTGGGTGGGTTACTTAGGGGGGGTGAAAAGCATAAACAAATGAGAATTTATGGTAGAAAGTTGTCTCTCTGGTTTCGGCCGGGTATGGTTTTTATGATATGTGAATTGCCGTTTTATCAATTTTTGGTGATAAGAATTTCGAGACTATCGAAAAATGAGGATGTTGAGTCTTAATATATATTCAATCAACATTGGGGGGTTGAATGATTGGAGAAAGAGAGCAAGACTGGCAGAGTTTGTTAAATCTGAGCCCATAGATATCCTGTGTCTCCAGGAAACACATCTACCCTGGGCAAAAAAACAACTTCTAAGGCTGGGCGGGTTTGATATCCTGGCATGCTCCTCTCAGACCTCAACAGTAAGGGGGGGTAACGATCTTAGGTAAAACAATCCTGGGGGAGCTAAAAAGGTTAAATCAGATCCACTGGGTAGATGGGCCCTGGCTGAGCTGGAGTGTGGCCTAATGATTTGTGGGATATACGGGTCAAACCAGGATGATCCAGAAGTATTTGAAATACTGGAGGGGGAATTGTCAACCTGGCCCGTACCCATCTTGGTGTGCGGGGACTTTAACATCACTATTGATTTGACCGAGGGAAGTCCAAACCCACATATTGGCAGAAAGCAAAGGGTTTCTCGAGCACTCCGCTCAATGATGCACTCACATGGGTTAATGGATGTTTGGGGGGCAAAAGAGCCCGATGATCCAGGGTTCAAATGTTTCTCATGTCCCCATCAGAAGTATAATAAGCTGGATTCTTTTTTAATTTCGTCAGCAGAGATTAGCAGGGTTAACATCAGGAAGCTTCCCAAGGTCCTCTCGGATAATAGCCCATTGGTAATTAGATATAATGGTGTAGGGCCCATCAGAAAAACATGGGCATGGACATTTAATCGAAAACTCTTGGCTGATCCTCTGTTTCTTCTGCATTTGCAGAAATGGGCTTGAGAATTCTTTGACGCCAATCGTTTTAGCTCATCAAGGAATTGTGTCTGGGATTCGTTTAAAGCTGCACTGAGGGGGGAGGTTATCAGCTATACTGCCCAGTCTAGGAAAAAACTGCAGGCTGGTAAGAACAAGCTTTTAGCTGATCTAGTTAAGGCAGAAGAACAGCACTGTCAAGATCTAATGCAAGCGAAGGAGGGTAAGGAGAGTCAAACCAGTATTTGCATTATTAAAGCGGAATTGCAAAAACAGTTGGCTGAGAAAGCGGCGACAGAATATTGGACATATAGGAGAAAATTATATGAGACGGGAGAACAGGCAGGGAAGGCATTGGCGCTGAGAATCAGACAAGAAAACACCAAAAATGTAACAACCAATATCCATGCGGGCAGATGGGATTTCGTGGAGCCCCAGGACATCCTGTCCGTATTTGCAGAATTCTATCAGATCCTTTATAAGGAAGAAATAGGGGGTGAGTGTCCGCAGGGCAGATATCCGGATACAGGGCCCAAATTGGAATCGTCTGAGATAGAAAATCTAGAGCAGGACATAACGGCCGTTGAGATTCGGGAGGCTCTACTCGATATGGCTGTCGGTAAAGCCGCAGGATCAGATAGCATCCCTTTGGAGTTGTACAAATGCCTATCGGCTGAGGTGGCTCCGATGTTACTGGATTTGTTCAACGGGATCATCTGTACGGGCAAAATCCCGGAATCATGGAAAGACACTAATATAGTGGTCTTCCATAAAAAGGGAAAACCAAGAGAAAGTCCCGGGTCCTATAGGCCGATATCCCTTATTAATTCAGATAATAAGTTATATGCTAAGATATTGGCTACGCGGTTGGGGAGGGTCATTGGTGGGCTTGTCTCCCCCTGGCAGCATGGGTTTCTCCCCGGTCGCGGGACAACGGAACACATTAGAAGAGCAATTACGTTGTTCGAGGCTCATGCTGCGGGGGTGAGGGGGGTCGCTATGATCCTCCTCGACGCGGAAAAAGCGTTCGACCGCGTCAGATGGCAGTATCTGTGGGATGTCCTTGTTAGTAGGGGGTTCGGCTCCAAAATTCTGAGGGCTATAAAGGCAATGTATTGCGATCCGGTGGCGAGAATCCAGATGATGGGTCAAAGCTCAGAAAAGATCACTATAAGCAGGGGTACCCGTCAGGGGTGCCCCTGCACGCCCATCTTGTTCGCACTGTACATTGACACGCTGGTTAGGCAAATACTGGGGAATAAGGAAATCAAGTCAGTGATCATCAACGGCTTTGAGAGTAAAATCTTGGCATATGCTGACGATTTGGCAGTGATCACACCTGAGCCTGCTGAGACTATGCAAATTCTGGTTGAAGTTACAAGGGAATTTGGATATCATTCCAGATATCGTCTTAATGAGGCAAAAACTCAGGTGATTTGCTCAAAGGATATTGTGAAAGTTGATCAAAGGTATGTTGAATCAGCAACATATCTGGGGGTAATAATCAATGCATCAACAGGCTCAATCATCCAGGACAACTTTTACCCACTCCTTAAAAAAATAGAGACAGACTTGAAACGCATGGATGCACTACATCTATTTCTTATAGGAAGGACAAATGTACTAAAAATTACGATGCTGCCCAAGCTCCTCTATCTGTTTAGATCTATTCCCTATCTAATCGAGGAGGAGGTGTTAAAAATAATTGAATCTATTTTTAATAGTTTCCTGTGGCAGTACGGTAAGACCAGGCGGTCAACAAGATTTATGACCCTCTCACAGGAACGCGGAGTTTTAGGAGCTCCAAATATAAGATTTTATCACTGGGCCTGTTTGTTGGCACAGATGTCTATCTTATTCGAATCAACACCCAATGAAAGATATAGCCAAGACCCATCCTCTGATCTATATGTCATTCCATCAATTTACGAACTACTGATGGGAAAGGAGGCCGTGGGCGCACTGTTGAGGAAAACTGGCCGCAGATTTTTTAAGAAAACCCGGCATAAGGTTACTTTAAGCACCTGGGATTTGTGGAAAAAACTGCAGAAATGGCTACAAGTACTCAGAATTAACATGCACACGCTGCTATGGAAATCAGGTCACTTTCCAAATATAAGTATGGACGGCGCATGGAAATTCTGGGAACAGCAGGGTATCCAGACGGTGGGTGACGTAATGCAGAATGGTAGCATCATGAGCTTTGCCGCCTTACAGCAGAAGTATGGTTTACCAAGCAGCCAAAGATTTAAATATTTCCAAGTTTTGCAAACATTTATAGCTGCTAGTTCTGACGCAGCCATTGGCGCCCACTCTCCTATACTAGAATATCTAATAAAAGGTGGGAATGGGATCCGGGTTATATATCAGGACCTAATTGAAAGGGTGTCTGATGACCTCGAGAAGCATGAAAAACACACAAGATGATGGATGGAATGTTGCACAATGGCAAAACATTCACCCCAGTCACAGATCTGGGTTTAATCCATTGTTATTTTGCTCACCAAGCCACCTCAGTTCAGACATGGCCATATGCAAATCAGTCTTGACCCTGTGCCTCATGGGAACAGTCCAGACCGAAATGCCAAGCCATGTCTTTCCTGGACCGGAATCAAGCATCCTAGGACCGGTTTCTGGCTATCAGCCATCTTCAGCCAGGATAGCTTGACTCGAGAAGCATGAGGCCGCCTGGGAAGTCAAATTGCAGGACCCGGATGTCGATCTAGATAAAGCTCTATATCTGGATAAATAGTTACTGCGTTCCTCAATTCTGAAGGTTCAGCATTTTAAAACACTCTTTAATTTGTACTGTACACCATCTAAGCTGCATGATTGGGGTATGAGGACGGATAGTAACTGCCCCAGGTGTCATAAAGGTCCGGGGGATCTCTTACATATGTTCTTTTACTGTGAAAAGCTCAGCACAATCAAAGCCGAGATCGAGAAATTCCTGGAGGGGCTGCTAGGCTCTAAGATCAGTCTATCCCCGACAGTGATGATTCTCGGCAGCGATAGCAAGCTCGGTCTTAATAATAGTGAGACAGATGCATTAGTTTTTCTAGCTGTCGCTGTACTACGCATTCTGCTGTCAGCTGCATGGAAAGACACAAATGCCCCAACCTTCCAAATGTGGCTGACTAGGATTTTAGGAATCCATAACATTGAATCCACACTGTATTTGTACAAGGGTAGGAAACTGCGTGATCTTGGTTGTAAAATCTGGGCTCCCCTGAAAGCCTGGAGGGAGGGTCAAGAATAATTAATTAGGTTTGGATTTCTGGGGACCTGATGTCTATGCTGTTGAACTCCCCAGGATACATCTTATGGATCCCTTGTAAATACTTGAGAAGCTTTCCCCCCATCCCTAGTCAGTCATCCTTATTTATCTGTGTACATATTTATATGGTTATTTATATGCTTATTTATATATGTTTTTGATGGAATATCTGAGGTAATTTTTCTATGAACTGTTTTGTAATATGACATAATTTTTTAACATTCCATGTTCTTGTCGTATTATTGAATCTGAATTTTTCTGTACATTGTTTCTCTTTTTTGTACCATATAAATTCTCAATAAAAATGTATTAAAAAAAAAAGGTTGGGGAGGGGTCAGGAGTCAATCCCACCCACTAGTTACTGCCAGGCATTAATATGGTGTCATTGGCTACCTTCTTCAGAACACTTGCTGGACCTGCAGAAGATCAGAAGAAGACAGGAACTGCTGTCTGTAACCTGAGAGGAGCCCTGAGGACTACACCTGCTCCCTCTTCTACCCAGGACAAAGAAGTGTACTGGAAGGGTCTGTTGGCTTTCCTTCTGCGGGGCTACAGGGAAACAGCAAATTCAAGAGGTGATTTCTTGTCTTGGAAGTACCCAGCTAACCATCGGCAACTGTACCGGGACTAGCCCCCTATGTTGACCTCTGCCCAACACATTATGAATCAGTTCAGTTCAAAACAACGTTTTTTTTAGACCAGAATCACTTAGTGCCTTTTCTGAGGCCTTAGAAGTGTACTCCTTTCGTTGATTGGGACATAAAAAAGGTAAGGGCCTTAGTACAGTTTGGCAGATGGGTTACTTCATCATAAATGTGACTGATATCCTGTCTACTGTATTACAAGTACCATTATATTTATGCACTTGTAATACAGAAGACAGGATATCCATCAAGTTTGTGACAGAATAACCAATCTGCCAAACTCGAAATCAGACCCTGGGCCAGAGGATAATGTTTTTGACCAGGACCATCCATGTTGGTGTATCCAACCCGCACTACTCCACTGCCAACCTCACCTGTCATTTTGGTGCCATTTTGTTCATTACATTTTACTCTATTTTTCAATTTGGGATTTTTAATGTTTGGCATTTTGACTTTATCATTGTTTTGGTACTGCATAAATGCTTTACACATTACCCTAAGTTATGCCTGTGTGCTTTGTGCCACAGCTAACAGGGGTTTGAGGAAAGATTAATTTAATGACTTTGAGGGTTCATCCTGACAAGACTTTTGATAATTTCTTGTGGTGGGTAGTCAATCATCCAAATAATAATCTAATTTCTTACAATATGAAACCTTGAACTCTGCCAATGTTCATTGAGGCATGGACAGGTTGTCTTGTATGCTTGACACAGAGGGGTTTTTATAAGGGATCAGTTCAGGATGGGGTTATGCCAGGCCAGAAAGTCACAGGAGATAGACAGGCCAAGCCCTCTAAGTGTGCTAGAAAGCAACCCGTCCATACAAGATTGGTTTCCTGGAGGTTTGCAATTTCTCATGTACATTCTCCTCCCTGCAGGAATGCTGACCCTTAGGTACCTGAACTTCACTTCAAACTGTAATTGTTCTTATCTTTATCAATAAAGACCTGGTGGTCTGAGATGCACGCAAAATTGAATGCATTCAGCAGGTGATTGCCTTAGCGCGGGTGTCAGGGCAAGACAATGAAACGATACAGTGAAGTAGACACCAGAAAGACATGTGAGAGAAGGCCACATATCACTGAGTAAAATAGCATTATTATTAATGAACATACAGTAGATTTCCTATCCCAATAAATACGATGTCTAACAAGTTGATTCGAGAAAATGTCAGCACAAGAGCCGTGCAATACTGCCTAGCATTTATGCAAAATTGCCTTTCACTAAGGCAAACATGCCTGGCTTTGGAGCAATTTACATCAACTGGTACCTCATTCCTTAAATGACCACTTAATTGTAAAATATGGTGCTAATTATGGATGTGTAAGAAAAATGTAGTAAAAAGATAATACAATACTCTCAACATGCTATCAAATCAAGTGCTCAAGTCTCTACGTGAGGCATACTGAAAATAATATATTATTCATCTGCAGCCAGTGTTGGTCCAGTGTTACTTCTTTAGAAAGCCTGCTTGGGTCCCCAACAGCATATGGGCATTTTAATTTTTCCAAAGGACTGCTTCTGATTCAAAGCTGTATTTGCATGTCCACAAGTCCCCTCCCAGACACTATTATGCTGCTGGTTAGATCAATCAACATGGTAAAAGACCAACTAATGTTCTGCTGAAAAATGAAGCAACTGACCCACCCATGGAGGAATTTTGTGCCAAGAGTGGATTCACTGCAGGTTTCTCAACT
Organism: Lissotriton helveticus; assembly: GCF_964261635.1. Taxonomy (NCBI): domain Eukaryota; kingdom Metazoa; phylum Chordata; class Amphibia; order Caudata; family Salamandridae; genus Lissotriton; species Lissotriton helveticus. The sequence goes on from NC_136057.1 coordinate 1,064,141,837, forward strand.
CTGTTCCACTCTGCGAAAATCCGTGGCATTTCACTGTTTCTCTGTTTTAGGATCGTTTTGTCAGTGTTTTCGTATTTGGTGGCGAAAGAAACATTTACAATATTTTGTGTTTTGTGGCTTGTCTTTGGCGCCATTTTTCTTGCCTGGTATGCAGAAGTGACATTCCACAAAGTGAAAATGTTTTGCTACTGTGTTCTAAAAGAAAAATGTTCACCCAAACTTACCCAGACACGAGTCAGATATTTAGCAGCAAACATCTTCTTCACACCCAGCCTAGATTCTCCACTTCAGCCACCACTCACTGTTTGCAACAGCTGACTGTCAGGGCTTGAACTTACAAAATGACAGAGAGTGTCCCTATGAAGCACCATCTTGACTTCTATTAGAGCACATTGTTGAGAGGAATTGTGCAGGAAACAGCAGAGACGAACGTAGTTTCAGGTAAGCTTTATTCAGAAAGCACAACCTGGCATCCGACCACCTCAACAGTCCAGTGCAACTGACACTGACCGAGTGCCGTCAGCCTAACATTCTAAAGAACTCAGAATACACACACAGACATTCACGAGACCACACGAGACCCTCATGAGGCACACATCATAACACATCTTCTTCCCTAATAGAAAAAAAGAAAAAGAAAACGCAAAATCAATACACCACATAGTCATTAAGATACCTAGGAGGTCTACGCACTCTACGTTCAGAATCCTGTTGAAGACTACCACCACTCCCTGCACCATCATCCAAACCTCGATCAGTGAACTGCCCACCAGCAGAATCTGAAGAAAGACCAGCCTCCAACAAAACTCCAGAACAACCATCATCCTCAACCACTTGTTTGATCGAACCACCCTTTTGGTACAAAGCCACTCTCCTTAAATTCCACCTCTCACCACCATCCAAAATGACAAAAAACGTTCCCACATTGACCACTCGAAAAGGACCTCTGAATTTAGTGAAACCAGCTCTAACACTACCAGACTTTACTTTAACCCAATCTCCAACTTCGATTTTGTCTCCTACAACATCAGGAACACTCTCACCCTCAGATGAAATCCAAATCTTAAGTCAACCAGGAACCAACCGTGAACCAGGAACACGTCCCCTCATGACCTGAAACGGAGACTTAGCTGTGACACAATGTACAGTGGTCCGATACGCCCACACCATATCCTGCACAATTTTTTGGGGAGGTAAAACATTAGCTAAAGCCAACTGAATAGTGCCTTTGACCAATCTATTTGTCCTTTCAACAATACCATTTCCCATGAGATTATTCAAGAAGGTACACGAATGTTTAACACCCCACTTGTCAAAAAAACACTTCATCTCATTAGATGTTAATTGAGTTCTGTTGTCCGTCAAAATCATTTGAGGGAACCCCTTCAAGCATAAAAAGATTTTCAAGAACTAGAATTGTTCACCTTGTAGTGATGTCTCTCATGAATTCCACACACAACCATCTGGAATGAACATCCACAACCACCATGGCACAACGCATATCTTCACCCAAATCAGAACAAGCATTAGAAATGCAATCGGGCTCGGATTTATTTGAGTTTGAGCTAATGGCATTGTAAATGCCAATGTCTTTTTGCCATGTGTTATGGAGTGTGTGCATGTGGTGTGTAGTGGAAGTATCTTAGTTGAATTGTAATTTTACCAATGGTGGCATGCTGTGCTTTATATGAATATGTTTAAAAGTAAAGTGTACCATACTGCGATTGCTTGGTGGAAAAGTGCACTGCCGGCTGGAGGTGTGTGTGCCTGGTGGAAGGGTGCACTGACGGCTGGTGGGTGTGTGCTTGGTAAAAGCGTGCACAGATGGATGATGGTTGTTGGTGTTTGTGCATGGTGAAAGCATTCATTGACGGCTGGGGGTGTGTTGTTGTGTGTGTTGTTTTCTGTGTGCTGGTGAGTGTGTGGTGGTGAGTCTGTGGGGGTGAGCCTGGGGAGTGAGTGTGGTGGTGAGTGTGTTGTGTTGAGTGGTGACAAGTGTGTGGTGTTGAGAGACTGAGGTGTGTGGTTTGTGTGTGCGTTATGTGTGTGTGGTGTATGTGTGTGTGGTGTTTTCTGCACACTCACACACTGCCCCTACACATTCACACACTGCTCACCCGCACACTCCCAATGTCACCCTGCATAGTCACACACTGTTTACCCTGCACACTCATTCTGCACACTCACACAATGTGCACCCTGACACACTGTCTCTGCAGTCACTCTGCACTCACTGTCACTCTGCACTCACTGTCACTCTGCACTCACTGCCACTCTGCACTCACTGTCACTCTGCACTCTACAGTCACTCTGCACTCACTGTCACTCTTCACTCACTGTCACTCTGCACTCACTGCCACTCTGCACTCACTGTCACTCTGCACTCACTGTCACTCTGCACTCACTGTCACTCTGCACTCACTGTCACTCTGCACTCACTCTGCACTCACTGTCACTCTGCACTCACTCTGCACTCACTGTCACTCTGCACTCACTGTCACTCTGCACTCACGCTACAGTCACTCTGCACTCACTGTCACTCTGCACTCACTGTCACTCTGCACTCACTGTCACTCTGCACTCACTGTCACTCTGCACTCACTCTGCACTCACTCTGCACTCACTCTGCACTCACTCTGCACTCACTGTCAGTCTGCACTCACTCTACAGTCACTCTGCACTCACTGTCAGTCTGCACTCACTGTCAGTCTGCACTCACTGTCACTCTGCACTCACTGTCACTCTGCACTCACTGCCACTCTGCACTCACTGCCACTCTGCACTCACTGCCACTCTGCACTCACTGCCACTCTGCACTCACTGTCACTCTGCACTCACTGTCACTCTGCACTCACTCTGCACTCACTCTGCACTCACTCTACAGTCACTCTGCACTCACTGTCAGTCTGCACTCACTCTGCACTCACTCTACAGTCACTCTGCACTCACTGTCAGTCTGCACTCACTGTCACTCTGCACTCACTGTCACTCTGCACTCACTGTCACTCTGCACTCACTGCCACTCTGCACTCACTGCCACTCTGCACTCACTGCCACTCTGCACTCACTCTGCACTCACTCTGCACTCACTCTGCACTCACTCTGCACTCACTCTGCACTCACTGTCACTCTGCACTCACTGTCACTCTGCACTCAGTCTGCACTCACTGTCACTCTGCACTCAGTCTGCACTCGCTGTCACTCTGCACTCAGTCTGCACTCACTGCCACTCTGCACTCTCAAACTGCACTCTAAAAATGCACTCTCAATCTGCACTCTCAATCTGCACTCTCAATCTGCACTCTGCACTCTCAAACTGCACTCTCAAACTGCACTCTCAAACTGCAATCTGCACTCTGCACTCTGATTCTGCACTCTGATTCTGCACTCTCAAACTGCACTCTCAACCTGCACTCTCAATCTGCACTCTCATACTGCACTCTCATACTGCACTCTCAAACTGCACTCTCAAACTGCACTCTCAAACTGCACTCTCAAACTGCACACTCAAACTGCACTCTCAATCTGCACTCTCAATCTGCACTCTCAACTCTCAAACTGCACTCTCAACTCTCAAACTGCACTCTCACACTGCACTCTCACACTGCACTCCCACACTGCACTCCCACACTGCACTCTCAAACTGCACTCTCAAACTGCACTCTCAAACTGCACTCTCAATCTGCACTCTCAAACTGCACTCTCAAACTGCACTCTCAAACTGCACTCTCAACTCTCAATCTCCACTCTGGACTCTCAAACTGCACTCTGCACTCTCAAACACCACTCTCAAACTGCACTCTCAAACTGCACTCTCAAACTGCACTCTCAAACTGCACTCTCAAACTGCACTCTCAACTCTCAAACTGCACTCTGCACTCTCAAACTGCACTCTGCACTCTCAAACTGCACTCTGCACTCTCAAACACCACTCTCAAACTGCACTCTCAAACTGCACTCTCAAACTGCACTCTCAACTCTCAAACTGCACTCACAACTCTCATGCTGCACTCTGTAACTGCACTCTCAACTCTGAAACTGCACTCTCAACTCTGAAACTGCACTCTCAACTCTGAAACTGCACTCTCAACTCTCAAACTGCACTCTCAACTCTCAAACTGCACTCTCAACTCTCAATGTGCACTCTCAACGTGCACTCTCAACTCCCAATCTGCAAACTGCACTCTCAATCTGCACTCTCAAACTGCACTCTCAATCTGCACTCTGCACTCTCAAACTGCGCTCAAACTGCACTCTCAAACTGCTCTCAAACTGCACTCTCAAACTGCACTCTCAAACTGCACTCTCAAACTGCACTCTCAAACTGCACTCTGATTCTGCACTCTCAAACTGCACTCTGCACTCTCAATCTGCACTCTCAACTCTCAAACTGCACTCTCAAACTGCAGTCTCAACTCTCAAACTGCATTTACAAGTTGTGAAATGAATTCTTTGGCAGACTGTTCTAAAAACGACATAATCAAAGTATGTGTTCCGAGTTGCTAGACTTGGGGAGTTCTACAAACTTTCCTACCAATGTTCTTTACTTTATAAAAAATAAAACCAATAAAACTTAGCACACTTCCTCTTTTGCCATCGCGCAAACGCTGCAACTAGCAGGATACCTAGATTCCATTCAGGGTTTCTCCCAGAGCTCGGAAGAATAGAATTTAAGTCAAGAACGGAAATCTACTTCTGCTGCTCCGCCTTTCAGCACGACGGTCAATATACAGTCCCCAATGTTGATAGGGCGCGAGCATCTGTATCAGCCCCACGCAGCCCTCGTGACATGCTTTGCCAGGCGCGTCTTACAAGCGCAGCTGTGGGCAGTCAATTTTCTCGCAAACACCAATCCCATTAGGAAAAACAATACCAATAAAAACCCCAAACGAAGGTCCGTAACTGCAAGCAAACAGTTACCTCACCTTTCGTTGTGTCAACAACTGACGGGCTCCTTGAATCATTCCTTTAAAACTCTGCTTGCTGTCTGAAGGAAGTAACAAGGCGCATTATTCAGAGAGAACAAAACTGTTGGAAATTCGTGTGTGGAAAAAAGTTGACGCAGGCGGTATGGGAAAATACAAACAATACAGCAGCCTGTCAGACTATGCTGAAGTTCAACACCACTGCAGGACTCTGCCCAGAAAGCAAACAGTTCTAAAAGGCGCTGCCTGCCAGCTTGCTATTCATTACCTCAGCTCCGAAAACAAAAGCTGCTGCAAAGAAACACATTATAAACTCGAGAGAACAATTCCATTCACACCGGCCACGGACCATTCCAGAAAAAAAATGAAACTGAGATTAAAAGAACAGCCCATGACAGAACGTCAGACTCTTGTTCTTGAACTAATGAAGCCCTTTCCCGGCCTGGCATGGAGCAGCTGCGCGCTGAGCGCTGCTGAATGGTGAACGCGCCCGGCCATCTGGATTCACTTACGGAGGCACCCTGACAGCTCCTAATTATAATTAATGTACTTCTTTGTGCGCACACGAACGAAAAATGCCCAACATGGCGGACGAAAACTACATTTACCCTATCACTTCAAGGCTATTAAAACGACACCACAACGAAGACGAATCACTGGCCAGATGACATAACACACTAAGGAATGTGTGGAATTTGTCTCGCCAAAGCCCTAGGAGATACTTTTTTTTTTCTTTAACATTAGGATCTCGAAACTCCTCCCACTTACGTGGGCGGAGGCCGAGCCCTAAAAAGGACCTATAAAGTCCAAACAAATATTGCACCAAGGTTTGCCTGGATCATTGATCTGTCCCATAACACTCTGACTGCCAATCTTCAGTCATTTTTCACTCTCTTTGCAAGCACCACAAGCTTGTACCCAACCTTTAACCTGCTCATCCATGCCTGGCCACCAAAACTCTTGTTTGATCCTTCTAGTTGTCAAGCTTTGGCCCAAATGACCCTCATGCGCAAGATTGAAAATGTGTAATCTGAGACCAGAAGGTGGTACAAAACGATCACCCCTCATGATGACATTTGAACAAGACAAAGAAAATTCATCCAGAATCTTCCAATAAGGCCTGATAGAGACTGGGACTGAACTTTCACGTGAAGCCCCATTCTTTATCAAAACCATGAGACCCTGCAAAGTGGAATCTTTCTCCATTTCTGACACCCACTGGACCTTTGAGAAAACCCCCAACGAACCCCCACAAACATCACCAACAGAAGCAACCGCTTAATATTTCATCAACACACTCCCAATCAACAGCTAAACGGGACAAGCAATCCGCCTGAACGTTACGCCATCCATGAATAAAGACCACCTCGTAAAGAAACTCCTGTAACCTGGCTGCAAATCTGGCTAAACGTGCAGAACCCTTCCCTGCACCCCCAGCTGATAAAATGTTCACCAAAGGTTTGTGGTCAGTACGTATGACAAATTTTACACCCCAAAAATACACCCTAAAGTGTTCCACACCCCATGCTGCAGCGAGAGCCTCAATCACTGAATAGTTTCTCTCAGCCAGAGTTAACGTTCTAGACGCAAAGGCAATAGTTTTTTCGGTGCCTGCTTGTAACTGAGAAAATACCACTCCAACACCAGTAAGACTAGCATCTACTGTTATGAACGATTTACAAGAGGGATTAAAAGGAGATAGAATCCCTGCATTACAAATCTCATTTTTGATGCGACAGAAAGAATCAGCTTGTTGCTGGTCCCACGTAAATCTAGCACCTTTCCGTAAAAAAACCCTTAACGGTTCCGAAATATCCGCAAACCTTGGAACAAATTTTGAATAGTATTCAACTAGTCCTAAAAAGGACCTGAGTTGATCCTTGTCTTTAGGCCGCAGAGCATTTTCAATAGCCATCAATAAATTGTTCTTTGGAGAAACACACCCCTAGAAATGATGTAACCCAAATACTCAATTTCCTCAACCAGGAAGGTGCACTTGCTTTTGTTGACAGTCAAACCAGTATTTTCCAATCTGGATAAAACTTGACGTAAAATGGTGTTGTGTTCCCTCACAGACTCCCCTGAGACCAAAATGTCGTCTTGAAAATACACTAAACCCACCAACCCCTCAAACATGTTGGACATTGTTAGACCTGACACCTTTTGGCGTGGTTCTTCCCCCATCTTTTTGCCTCTGACTCATGTGTTTTGATGCTGTGCTGGATTTCGTTTTTGCTGATTTAGATGCTTTGGACACTCTGCCACTGCTGATCAGTGTCAGAGTGTAAGTGCTCCCTCTGTAAATTGCCATATTAATTGAATATACCTGATTGGCATATTTGTATCACCATGGAGTCCCTAGTAAAGTGCACTGTGTGTGCCAGGGCTGGTGATGACAGATGCTACTAGTGGGCCTGCAGCGCAGATTGCGCCACCCACATGAGTAGCTTTAAAATGGTGACTCAGGCCTGCCAGCGCGGGGCCTGTGTGCAGTCAGAGACTGCCTGTCCCTCTGGCCAGTGTCTCCACTGGCTGGGCCTAACCCTTCCCTGTCTGTGCACATCAGTCACCCCTATGGAAGGCTCAAGGTACCCCCCTGGGCAGGGTGCAGTGTATGGATAAGGTAGAGCATGTACTAGTGCAGGTCACATGCTCTGGTAGTGGGCTGCAGCCATTTTATGTGCTCACTGCTGTAAGGCTATCTTGCTCCATAGAGTAACATGGAGGAGGCTGGGCCCATGTGATACCAGCCTATCTTCCCATAGGAACAAGATGGGACATAAATGAAAGATATCCCTGAACTCAGAATTTAATGACACATCTTTTAGTGAAGGGTGTTTTTAAATCCTGTAATGGAGAATAGCACTTTTAGAAAGTGGCTGTTCTCTTGTCTAAACCTTTCTGCATGCCTGGGTTTGTGGAATGCCTGGGTGTGACAGGGGGGCTGCAGAGCCCCCGGAGGAGAGGGTCGGAGCCAGCCCGGGGATGAAAGGGCACATCTGCTGCCCGGGAGGTGGGAGGAAGAAAGGCCTGATTAGTGCTGGGCTGTGCCTGCCTGCCTCCCCATGCTAGCTCCCTCCTGCCGGTCAACTGACACCTCTGACCCTGAAGCTGACAGGAAGAAGAAAACCAGAGACACCTCAGTGCTCCGCAACCCCCCAGAACTGGTTTAGACTGGACCCAGGGCCCCCTTGCACAAAGACTTCAAAGGACTTCAAAGACATTGAGGGGTATAAGGAAAGGACCCCTGACTACAGAAGTTTAGATTCTGAAATTCTACAAGCAAGAAGGAACCTCGGCGGGAAGGAGGACGGCTGGAGAACTAAAGGACGATTGCCTTGCTGTGTGCTCTAAGGGCTGACCTGTTCTGCTGTCTAACTGGAAGCTGAGGAGGAGAAAGGGACTTTGCTGTGTGCTGTGACCCTGCCTGCTTGAAACTGCCAAGACTTTGCTGTGTGCTGTGTCTGCAACTTGAATCTCCAAGGGCCTGAGAAGAGCTGGCCCCCTGTCTGCAACCCAGGGACATAAAGGTTGCCCAAGGACTACAAGACCCTGCTGTGCCCCCTGAGGCTGCTGTGTGGCGAGGAGATCGTGAAACCCTGTGGTTTGCCTGCTTAGCGCACGGGCGGCTCTCTAATCTGCTTGAGAGCGCCGCGCTGACCCAGCCTGCTGCGTGGCCAAGATCGACGTGTTCATCGACACGTGTGTGTGGGGCAGACCGGAGACCTGTGGGCCTTCCCAGTGCAAGGCGCACTAAAAACAACTGCCAGCCGTGTCACCGCCGCTGCCCGGGGGCCAGGAATACCTCCCCAAGATCGCCGATCGTTGGGGAGCTGAAGCGGCGAAGAACGAAGCCGCCGCGCTCCCATTGGCTGAGGGAGCCGAGCCCCCTCACTAACGCCGCGACGGGATTGGCCCGTGCGGCGCAGCGTCATTGGTGGTGGTGGGCCGTGATTGGCCGAAGGAGCGGAGCATCATCATTTGCCTGTCCCGGGAGCCGCTCTGCCGTTGACTGACTCCCGGGCGTGTGTGGAGGCTCGTCCTCGGTGCCGCGACCTGATTGGCCCAGCGGAGGAGCTGCTGCAGGGAGCCCGGAATTACCGTGCGATACCCGGCGGGACCGGGAAAGACAGACCCGACCTCGCCGAGGGATTGCGGAAGTGCCCCAGCCCCCGGCCTGCCGTCTCTGCTCCCCGCCGCTCCCTGGAAGACTGAGAGCGGAGCGGAGAGCTGGCTGAGGCGGCCGGCCCTGAGCGTAAGTGAGCGCTGTGGGGCGAGGCACGCCTGAGGCTGGAAAGACGTGCCGTGTGGAAGGAAAGGAGTCCCAGCATTCGGGTGAGACGCGCCAATAGCGCGAAGGGCCCCTGGCTATAGGGGTTGATTCCCTCGGATAATTCTATCGTTGGGCATTGTTTTCCTTGCTCGTTTTTAGAGCTAATTGAGTAGAAATCAGTGGCATTATTTTTAACGACTGATTTGAGAGACTTGAGACTGTTTTGGTTCTGAGAACTGACTATTTACAAGTACCATCATAAAGATTAAGTGCAACCCTTAAGATAACATGCACCATTTTTCTAAAGAAGTGTTTATCATGCAACTGCTTTAATTACTTGCTGAAACTAGATAAAGTTATATATTTTTATAAAATATACTTACCTGTGTGGTCTCAGTTTGTGGTGGATTGGGGATTATTGTTGTGTTAAGTGCAAATGTTATCCACATTGCCTCTGTTTAGCCTAGACTGCTCGCGCCATGCTACCTAGAGGGTGAGCAGGGGTTATCTCAGAGGGTTAGTCCTTCACCCTGACTAGAAGCAAGGGTCCCTACTTGGTCTAAGGTACTTACCTCTACCAACTAGAGACCCCCGGTTCTAACAGACATCATACGCTGAAATACACTCGCAGCCGAAGCCAAGCCAAACGGCATGCGAGTAAATTGAAATGTGCCTTCAGTTGTAATAAATGCCGTAAGTGGTTTAGAATCAGGATGTAACCTGATCTGGTGGTAGGCACTTCTAAGGTCAATTTTAGAAAAGTACTTACCACCCCCCACTAACTGCAAAAGTTCACTAATATTAGGCAGAGGGAAGGTGTCAACATTTATATCCCTATTGAGTGATCTCAAATCGATGCAAAATCTAAGGCGGCCATCCGATTTGAGCGTCAAAACCACCTGCGAAATCCAAGGGGAAACCTCCACAGGTTCTCAAACCTTGCCTGACTGACAAAGGCACTTTCCTAAGTTTATGCTGCACTGGTGTAGCATCGGGTTTCAAGACAATTTTGTGAACGTAATTCTTGACACAACCCAACCTGTTTGCAAATACACCATTAGCATCATTCAAGACATTACCAATTGACATTTCGTCATCCACAACCATAACACAATTGGTAGACCTCGGATTAATTACAATGTGTAAGTCAAATTGGTGCATCCAACCTTAAATTGGTGGGTCATCTTTGGCAATATACACTTTCCCTTCTACACTCCTGGAGCCAAAGGTGATAACCCACAACATATAGCCCAGAATATCAATAATCTGACCCTGATATCCTACTGGACTGATGTCCTTTTCGGAAAGGAGCACCCCTTTCCAAAGTCTAGTGAATAAGGACTCTGGGATGATAGTGAAAAGAGAACCTGAATCCACCATCAAAAACACTTTTTGCCCGCAAACAGTAAATTCCACAGAGGGACGTGTTACTCTCCGAGTATTAATGTCACAAACATCACCAACAAAATCATAACTCTCATGTTGTATAACCAATACTCTATTGGAACTCTGGGAATTGTCAGGAGATTGTAAGACATTCATTTTAGATTTGCTCTTTTCAGCATTATCACCTTGCTTGCACATCCTTGAATAATGCCCTTTTTTCCCATATTTCCTACAAATTTGTTCGATTGCATAACACTTTTTGAAATCCCCCAAATGAAACTGACTGCCACAACGCCAACACTCTTTCCCTTTAGGTTTAGAAGAAAAATTCACAGTGGAATTAGGTTTGTGTACACGTTTTGAAACCACACTTACATCGGAATTATCCTCTGAAGAGGAAAAATCAACATTACCAATCTGCGAAGAAGAACTTGAAAAGCTTCTATCACGCCGCTCAAGTTCTTTGATACATTTCTGGGATTCCTCTATGACTTTAGCCATATCTATGGCATCTTTTAACGAAGGGTCTTTAGCCGCCCAAAGTCTCTCTTGGATCTTCCTATGGCGACATTGAACAATGAGCTGGTCACGAATAAGTTCGTCAGTCATAATACCAAAACAACACTTAATAAATAGTTCACGTAACCTAGAGACAAACTCATCTGTGGTTTCGTGTTCCGCTTGTGGTTGTGTATAGAATCTATATGTTGCCATCACTAAATTAACTTCCTTGGCAAATCTTATCTCAAGCCTTCTAAGGGCTTCTTTAAAAACATCATCCATCGGTTGACCATTTGGACCCATTGCTACAGGTAAATACTTGAAAATGCGTTGGCCCTCATTGCCTAAGGTGCTAAGTAATAATGCCTTCTTCCTCTCAGGATGAACATTTTTCCCATCCAGAGCCACTATGTAATTTTCTAACACCTCAACCCAATCTTCCCAATCAATAACAGGAGTACCAGGAAGAGATAAAAACATAAGAGGCGTGACAACGTTGGTATTCATTTCTTATAAGATAGAAACAATGGTAAATAAATATGTGATAAAATTAAACAGTGTTAAAATATCAATATCTGCACAAAGCAAAACAAAGGTGTGCAAATTACCTTGTAAATACGTGTCAGTGAAAATTTCAAAATCTGCACAAAAAACCCAAAATCAAGGTGTGCAAATCACCGTAGAGATAAAGATAACAAATGTAGACCAGGTGTGCAAATCACCGTATAAAATTTGCACAAAACTTGAAGAGACCAGATGTAGGTGTGCAAATCATCGTAATTAAAGAAACTTGAAGATATGAAATGCACAAACGGAATTTTGTTCAAAGTCAAAGTCTATTTTGTAAAATAAATTTAAAACAGTGAAAATAACCAGAAGAGACACCACGGCGTTACAGCTGCTCCACTGTCTTATCGCTCAAGATACAGTACCTGATATCGGCAAACAACTCCTGGAAAGTCAACCAAACATCACGGAGCAATCCGGATGTCGTGTGAGGAAACAGCTGATTAAACAAAATGGAGGCACGTCGCTGATGCAAGACGTCACGCACGCATGCCAAGGCTTTAAGATCACAGAAAATGGCTTAATGTAGCGCTGGATTTCAAGAAAGTACGTGCGTTCCAGTGACGTATCACAAACGAAGTCAACGATGACGTGATGAAGGCAAAGACAGCCGTTGGTCACGCTCGAGACCAATTGGAGAGGAAAACAGCGGAAATGCTGAAATTAGCAGAAAAAAATGTACCTCTACGAGTCCCGGGAATCAGAAAGACGTGAAGACCTCACCGAACATCCAAACAAACGAAGAGGGATGTCAAGGATCACCAGGCTGTGCTTGACCTCGATGGAAAAACGTGAAATTGCAGGAGAGGTTCACAATATCACCACAAGCATCATCGCCAAAAATGTTGAGAGGAATTGTGCAGGAAACAGCAGAGACGAACGTAGTTTCAGGTAAGCTTTATTCAGAAAGCACAACCTGGCATCCGACCACCTCGACAGTCCAGTGCAACTGACACTGACCGAGTGCCATCAGCCTAACATTCTAAAGAACTCAGAATACACACACAGACATTCACGAGACCACACGAGACCCTCACGAGGCACACATCATAACACACATCCTGTGGGTAGGGCTTGGAAGTATCACCAGGAACTCTTTTTATTTGAGCAAGTGTTTCATACTTTTACTACCTCAAAAGTTCAATCATATTGTGTACGTTTTACTAACATTGGTTTTCCACAGCAGATGGAGAAATTAGTTGTTTTTTTTTGTTGCATTTCACAGTAAACGTTTTAATTGGCAAGAACAGCACAAAATCCATTGTATGTGGGCCATCCCGTCTCACTCAGGATGATCTGTGAACAACGGATGAAGCAGAATTGACACTGATACATAGTAAGGTGGGTTCCTGTACATATATTCTTCCTGATGCCACCATATGTTTATTCATCTACTCTCAGAACTCTTGCTCTTACCCTCTCTGAGCCCATTTCCCCTAGAAAGGAAGGTTGTACCGAACACAGCGGCACGCTTGGTTACTAATATCCCTCCTAGAACAGCCACTCTTCCCCTCCAACAGCACCTCCATTGGTTACCCATCTGCCAGAGAATTATATTCGAAGAGTTCTGAACTGTCCACAAAGCATTAAATGGCAAAGGACCTAGCTATATAGCTCAGAAACCTATTCCCTAACGGCCCAGCAAGGGACTACACTCGGGTATGAAAGATCTTCTTACTATTCCCCGTGGGAACAAATCGCATTCAGGAGGCAAAGCCTTCTCTTATAGGGCCCCAGGGCTGTGGAACTCATTACCGCATAGCTGTGGTGATCACTTGTGCTTCAGGAAACTCCTGAAAACTTAACTTTTTGTGGCCTATCTGTCTGCAGCCCTAGTACTGCCTGAACGCAGCGCGGAGAGACTCTCTGGGGAATGATTCCTGCACTATATAAGCTTCTAAATAAATACAAATAAATAAAGGGGTCCTGTTATTGTCAGGTTGCTGTGCATCAACCACCTGAGAATTGCATTGTTGGTGGTGTCTAGCTCTAGAAAATCATCTTGCAAATAACTGGTCAGCTGTGGTAAAGTAAGAGAAACGTAGTATTTATCAAATATATTTATTATTATTTTTGCTCTTTAACACCAAACATATACATTTATAACCACTTAAATGAGCTTTTAGGAGCAATTATACTCGAAGAATAGGAAAAATGAGTGATAGGGAAGATTGGATTTGTCAAAGATTGCATTTTAGACCTAAGTGAAAAAGATGGAGTTTAAATTAGATTATATGGTGCTGATTCGTACAGTTTAAGCCTATTCAAGAGGAAGGGTGGGGCCAGCCAAGAGGAAGGGAGGAAGAAACCCTATGAAGGACCATTGCTGCCTTCCATGCGTGCATCATTCTGCCACGCAGAATCGCTCAAAATGGATGGGCTACTGGATATATGACATAGAAATAATAATTCCAAAATCTGCAACATCATCAAACATAGGAATATGCAAAACATGGTTTCATTATGATTGGACAGGAAATAAAACGCACAAAACACACTGTGCTTCGATTAAAGAGACGTTATAGTTAGTTATTAAAAAGCGATACTAATATACATTTAAAAACCAAAAATGTACTCAAATGTGCCAGTTATAATTCAATGAACTAACTATAACTTGTGCACCCATCTTGCCATGTCCAAGCAGGTGGTTGGCCCTGTGCCCAATCCACTGTATGTGACCAACCCCAATGAACATGACCTACTTCCTGCAAAATGGCGGTTGCTCACAACTTACTCAAACCTTTCTGTTGCATTTTTTGGTACTGTGACACAGTGTTGGAACTGCTGTACAATACAGGAGGGTCTCACTGGGTACATCAGATCCAACCACGAAACACATGATTCAAAAGACAAGAAATATATATTTTAAAAACATTTTAACCTAATGGGGGTCTCTTTGGGACCCCGCTCCACCCACTGGCATGAGGGTCAGAGTGGGCTCACCTGGCCCTCATATGTGCCTTTTTAAAGTTTTTTCTAGGACTCTGGGACCATGTTCCCAAGTCCTGTAATGATGGCCACAACATGTCTTTCCTACTGCAGCCAGACTATCACATCATTTGGTACTGTTGTTCCTTATTAGGATCTGCAGAACCATGATGACCAATGGGAGTGAAAGTGCAAGCAGCCAATCAGATATGGCTAGCTTTTTAATTTTTTGTGACGCAGCTGTCCAGACATCTCTAACTTTCTCTGAGGGCTGACTCCTTCATGCTCAACTAGAAAACAGCTGAACAGATTTATACCAAATCCCAAAAAGCAGACTTTAGGAGTAAAGTACCAACATTTTGCCAAATTTTGTGTCATATCGTTCAGCGAGACAGCTGTAGTTGAGTATGAGAGAGAAGCCAGCGCCCACTCTCCGCCATATTATTCATTGGCTTGTGTCATTGTCTTTCATAAATGCTGCCTTCCGATTTGTTAATAGGCTTGTTAGTCCCTCCTTAGTACAGATTTGCCTTCATTTGCAACCTCCCATGGCTACAGGCCCCTTTACTTTGGTTGATACATGGGACCTGTTATTTAGTCTGTAAGCACGTTTTGCTTGATTGAGTTTCTCTTACTGCAAGCCGGACATGTGCTGCTTCAGCTGAAACCACTTGTGTGTTTTCTAAGCAGAACAGCTGCCCCGTAACACGGGCGCCCGCTTTCAATGACTCTAACCCGGCATTATCTCGTATCTGTTTCAACCCCCCCCCCCCGCCCCCCCAAGTAAAATGGATTTAGAAATGATTAGCAAATTAAGTCAAGTGAATTCCAGGTAGGTCATAATCGCGTGCTAATGGGCTGAAGCTGACAACATCACAGCTGTGTTTCATGTCATCTACACTAAAGCCACCTGACATGGTTGTTTTCAAAAGCCTCTATTATTACCAACAATAACATAACCACCAATACCAACACCAGTACCACTACCACCAATACCACTACCACCACCAATACCATCACCACCATTACAAATACCACCACCACCTCCACCACCACCAATACCACCATCACCAATATCACCACCAATACAACCACAACCACCAATTCTACCACCACCAATACCACCACCAATACCATCACCACAAATACCACCGCCACCAGCACCAATACCACCACCACTGACAATACCATCACCACAACCAATACCACCAATACCACCACCAATCCAATACCTTCACCATCAATACCAATACCACCACCAATACCACTACCACCACCAGTACCACTACCACCATTACCAATATCATCACCACCATTATCAATACCACCCCCACCAATACCACCACATCCACCACCACCACCAATACCACCACCACCAATACCACCACCAATACCACCACCAATACAACCACCACCACCAACTCTACCACCACCACCAATACCATCACCACCAATACCACCACCACCACCAATACCACCACCACTGACAATACCACCACCACCACCACCACCACCAATACCGCAACCACCAATCCAATACCACCACCACCAATATCACCACCAATAACACCATCGCCAATAACGCCACTACCACCACCATCAATACCGCCACAACCACAAATCCCCCCACCAATACACCAATACCATCAACAATACCACCACCACCAATACCATCACCAATATCACCAATACCACCACCAATACCCCCACCACTACCAATACCACCACCAATACCACCACCACCACCAATATCTGTACCACCAATACCACCATAACCAATACCACCACCGATACCAATACCACCACCACCAATATCAATACCACCACCAATACCACCTCCACCAATACCACCACCCCACCACCAATACCACCACCACCTCCACCAATACCGCCACAAATGCCACCACCAATTCACCCATAAAACCACCAATACCACCACCACCACTAATACCACCACCAATATCACCAATACCACCACCAGCAATACCACCACCAATACCACCACCACCGATACCAATACCACAACCAATACCACCACCTCCACCAATACCACCGCCAATACCATCACCAATAACACAATACCAACACCAATACCATTGCCAATGCCACCACCACCACTACCAATAGCACCACCAATACCACCACTAATACCACCACTACCACCACTATCAATACCGCCACAACCACAAATCCCCCACCAATACCAGCAACAATACCACCACCACCAATACCATCACCAATATCACCAATACCACCACCAATACCCCCACCACTACCAATACCACCACCAATACCACCACCACCACCAATATCTGTACCACCAATACCACCACCACCAATACCACCACCGATACCAATACCACCACCACCAATATCAATACCACCACCAATACCACCACCACCAATACCACCCCCCCACCACCAATACCACCACCACCTCCACCAATACCACCACAAATGCCACCACCAATTCACCCATAAAACCACCAATACCACCACCACCACTAATACCACCACCAATATCACCACCAGCAATACCACCACCAATACCACCACCACCGATACCAATACCACAACGAATACCACCACCTCCACCAATACCACAGCCAAAACCATCACCAATAACACAATACCAACACCAATACCATCACCACCACCACCACTACCACTAATACCACCAATACCACCACCACCAATTCAACCACCACCAACAGCACCATCAATACCAATACCACCACCACCAATACCAATACCAATACCAACACCAATTCCAATACCACCACCACCACCACTAATACCACCACAACCAGTAGCAAAACCATCAATGCCAATACCACCACCACCATTACCAATACCACCATTACCAATACCAGCACCACCACCACCAATACCATCACTAATACCACCACCACCACCAATACCACCACCACCACCACCACCAATACCACCACTAATACCACCAACATCACCCCCAAAACAACCACCACCAATACCACCACCACAAATGCCATCAATACCAGTATCATCACCACTAATACCAATACCACCACCACTAATGCAACCACCACCAATACCACCACCACCAATGCCACCACCATCAATACGACCACCACTACCATCAATACCACCACCACCAATACCACTTCCACCATTACCATCAGCACCAAATTCAGTACCACAATCACCAACACCAATAGCATCACCAATACCACTACCACAAATACAAATACCACCACCAATACCACCACCACCAATACCACCACCAACACCAACCTCACCACCATCAATACCACCACCACTACCAATACCACCAATACCACCAACACCAATATTAATACCACCACCACCAATACCACCATCACTACCAATACCACTACCAATACCACAACCAATACCACCACCAATACCAACACCAATACCACCACAACCTCAATACCACCACCAATATCAGCACCACCACCACCGCCACCAATACCACCACCACCAATACCACCACCACCAATACCACCGATACCTATACCACCACCACAAATACCAATACCATCATCAATACCACCACCACCAATAACCCCACTACCAATACCACCACCACCAATACAAGTACATTGATTGATTGATTGATTGATTGATTGAATACCACAGCCACCACCACCAATAACACCACCACCAATACCTGTACAGAAACCACCAACACCAATAGCACCACCAATACCATACAACCACCCAAAATACCGATAGCATAACCAATACCACCACCACCACCAATACCACAACCAGTACCACCACTAATACCACCAGCAATACCACCACCACCAATATCACCACAACCAATACCACCACCACCAATAGTACCACTACCACCACCACCAATACCAACACCAACCAAAAGCCAATACCACTACCACCAATACCACCACCACCTATACCAATACCACAATGAATACCAATACCACCTCCAATACCACAACCAATACCACCACCATCTCCAATACCACCACCACCAATATCACCACCACCACCATCAATACCACCACCACCAATACCATCACCACCACCAATATCACCACCAATACCCCCACCACCAACAATACAGCCACCACCACCAATATCACCACCACCAATGCCACCACCAACACCCCATCAATGCCACCACCACCAATACCAATAACGCCGCCACCAATACCACCACCAATACAACCACCACCACCAATACCACCTCCACCACCAATACTACCACCACCAATACCCCCACCACCACTAATACCACCACCACCAATACCACCACCAATACCAATACCACCACCACCAAAACCACCTCCAAATGCCAACACCACCGAAACTACCACCACCAATTCCTCCAATACCACCACCACCAATAGCAGTACCACCAATACCACCACAAATCCCACCACCACCAATACCAATACCGCCACCAATACCAGCACCACCAATACCAGCACCACCAATTCCACCAATACCAATACCACCACCTCAGAACCTCTCGCTCACTAGTAATAGCATGGGCACTGTATGAGACTGGAGCTGCAGCCGAGACCATCCCTCCTTCCATGCCTGCCATAAAGCACAGCCCCCCTGCACCAGGAAGTGAAGCCAGGGCCCTACTACAGCTGGTGTGTTTTTAGTAGCCCAAAGGAAGCAATGACATCATGCAATGTCACACTGCACACTCAAATCACGGAGAGGGTAGGAAATAACTCTGCTTCCCTCTCTTCCTCCTGAGCAGCAACAGTGTAATCAAAGAGCATAAAGGTGTTGGAGCACTTTGTTAGTGTTTATAGGTTGGATCATATGTAACTCTCACTACACACTTTTTGTCTGTGTAATTTACAACACTTACGCATCTTCTTCACTGCACTATTTATCACTACTTTGAAGACATCTCAGGCCGGTCTCTTCCTCTGATATTTACAATCTAACAAGAGGTCGAGAAGGCCCTTTATTGCAATGCAATAGGTCTCAGATTTGCGAGAGTTTAAGCTATTAGTTTTGTAAATGACAATGTCTTTTATTTATGTTTTAAAACCCAAAACATAAATAAAAGACATTTGTCATTTACAATGCCAACAGCTTAAACTTGTGTGAATGCGAGACCTATTCCATTGCAAATGCTTGTCTGTACTAGAGAGCAAACTTTCCTATAGGTATTAAATGGGATATCACACTTTTTCTTGGTCCCTGCTTAATGGATCAGTGCAAAACTTTCCATGAATAAATCAAATTGGATTAACTTTTTGGGGAAAGTTACATGCAGATTTGTTAAACGGCGTTAAAGTTATTAAAGATATGACTTTCCTATGACAATTATGACTTAACCTGAACTATACTGGTGATAGCACCACCAGTGTAATATATAAGTATATATTCTCATTGATTGCAGTGGCATGACACAGATGAAGCTGGTGGGGTTATAACAAAGGTCACAACTGGAAATTTAACTTTTGGTTTGCTTATAAATTTGGCATAGTTTGACGAATCTTCATAAATCTTTCCAAAAATGCACATCCAACTCAGCTTCCTCTTAGAAAGTTTGGGTGAACTGACAAGCTGGAGCCTAGAAATGGGGGCGGAGGGTTGCAGTAGCGGTCGGTGGTAGAAGTGCTGCCGGGCAGTGACGTGGGGCGGGGAAGGGGCAGGGTGGGGGGTAGTAAACTACGGAATACGGCCAAATACAGGTATGTAAACATATACATGAATAAAACTAATTTTGTTGCGCGCACTGCATCGCCAAATTCGATAGGTTTTGATGCCTTTGCAATGCTTGTTTCATCTAAATTCCATGATGAGTCAAACATGTAATTAAAGAGTGCACAAATAGATAACTTCATTTATTTGCATAGTAAGTAAACAAGTAAAACATTTCTAAAGCGCAGCTAATGCTGAGGCGTTTTGGCGCTGGAGGAGACACGTACTTTATCTAGGATAGAGGGAAAATGTTATTTTTTACCTGGGGGGAGCCACGTTTTGAGCAGCTTCCTGAAGGAGGATCTATTAGATTGTAGTCTGATTGAGGGAGGCAGTGCATTCCAAAGTTTTGCTACCCGGTAGGATAGACTTCTGCCCACCCCACGGGGCCCTTCTAATCCTAGGAACAATGACAAGCCAAGCATTGGCAGACTTTAGGTCCCGCCGCTGGATGTATCAAGCAAAGGGTTTCTGCAGACCATGAGGCCCCCACCCCGTACAATGCTTTATGCACCAAACAATGGCATAGATCCATGAAGGTAAAATCCGCTCGCAAAGGGGCAGATTCTCAGAATCTGCTCTTTGCGACCGGTATTTTTGCATTTGGGATGCATCATCACAAATGCAAAAATCGCAAAATAAGAAATCGCAAATTTGCGATTACTTGCATTTAAGGAATCTCAAATTGAGATTCCTTAAATGCAATACATTAAAGTTTAAAAAATAGCGATTTCGCTAATAGGGCTTGCAAATTACCATGAAGTTGAACTTCATGGTAATTTGCAAAAACTTTGAAAAATGCACTAAAGTGCATTTTTCAAAGTTTCATGTTGCGCACACACATGCCCTAAGGGCATGTGTGTGCGCAACATATGTGCAAATATCAATTTCAGGGGTGCAACAGGGTGTCCTTTGGACACCCCTGCACCCTTGAAATCGCATTCTCAATTTGCGATTCGCTAACTGCGATTCGCAAATTGAGAATGTCTTCCCATTCATTCCTATGGGCCTCTAGGTCCATAGGAATGAATGGGGAGGTATTCCTTAATTGCGACTCGCAATTTGCGAGTCGCAATTAAGGAATTTTAAGAAATCGCAATTTTTTAAGCAATTTCTTCTTGCATAGCATTTTGCTATTCCTTATTTTTCGCTAATAAGGAATCGCAAAATGGATGCTTGATGCATCTGGGGGGTAAGTGCTTTAAACCTAATCCTTTCCTGGACAGTAAGCCAGTGGAGGTCCCTGATGCTGTTGGATATGGGATCAAATTTGGTAATATTCAACAGCACCTGGGCATCAGCAGTTTTTTAAAGACTGTAGTTTTCCTTATAAGCATTTGTCAATACCCAAGAATAGGGCATTGCAATAGTGTACTCTAGAGAGGATCAACGCAGCTATCACGGTTTTTTGCAACTCTTGTGGGAGGAAGGGAAAGATCTTTGTCATAGTTTTTAAAATGAAAAAATAAGAGGCTGTAGCATGATTAATCTATTCTGAACAACAGAGCTGATCATCAAACAGTACTCCTAGATTTCTAGTTTTATTAACCGGGTCAGGACATGGACCCTCATCCGCAGGCCACCCAAGAGTCATTCCAAAGAGGAAAGCCATTTCCAAACTCACTCACCTCAGTTTTGTCTGTATTTAGCTTGAGGTAGTTTTCATTTATCCACCTAATGATGTGTGTCAGACAATTATAGAACTGACTTGCCCCCGAGTCTGCGTTAGATGTTATGGATATAACTATCTTCGTATCATCTGCATAGGATACCACTGAGAAACCATGAGCTCAAATGAATTTAGCTAACGGGGTGATATAGATGTTGAATAAGGTGGGGGACAACTCTGTGCCCTGAGGAACTCTGCAGGGGAGAGAAAACGTGTCAGAAGTAAGATTTCCCCAACACAGCTTCTTTCTGTGGGAGAGGAAAGAAGTGAGCAGAATTAAAGCAGCCTCTTTTATTCCTACTGTCTCTAGCCTCTGTGTTAGCACCCGATGGTTAACGGTGTCAAAAGCAGCAGAGAGATCAAGTAGGATAAGTACAGATTTCCCCCCACTGTCAAGCAGCTTACGGATTTCCTCTGTGGCCATAACTAATGCAGATTCTGAAACCGTGATGGCCCGGTGTCAAGGAGATTATTAGATTCCAGATAGCTCACCAGGTCCTGTTTCATGGTCCTTTCCAATATTTTGTGGGGAGTCGTAGGCATGATATAAGTCAATAGTTTTTTGCCTCAGTGGGATCTGAAGAGGGCTTTTTAGGTCTCGCCTACGCAGTGCACATGCACTGTATAGGAGACCTTTCGCCGTCGTACAGCTCTTTTTCCAAGCACACACTCGTGCTTGTGGCGGTATACAGCTTACAGGAGTTTGCAGCGGCGCACCACAAGCATGAGTGTGTGCTTTGAAAAAGATCAGACTGCGCGTGCACCCACACACATGCAGCCAATGCTTGTTAATATTTGTTTACATTTCTTTAGGCTGCTCGGGTTCTGCAACTCTTTTCCGCTCCCTTCTGTTTTGCTTTACTAACTCAACGCGGCACCGCTTTATTGGCGACGTGCTGTAACTTTTAAATATGCTCCGAGTTTGTTCCCCCTTCCACTGTACAGACACTGCGTCTATGAGGCATTGTTCTCTCTCCCTCCCCCATCCATGCCCTAATGGCTTTTATTTCTCCCTGACGTGTTGTCCGCTTTGTGGTGTTTCCTGCAGAGCGGCGATTACGTTTCAGTAAATACCGCCTGCCTGCAGCCAGGCAGAAAAGTTCAAACGTGCGCTGATAAATAAATAAACCAGGACTGTTTGTTTGTTGCCCAAGCACTGTAGCGTGCTTTCTCTGCGATTTGGGGTCACTCACAAGGAAACGCGATGTATACAGTTGGACTGATTTACATCCAAAGCATGCAGGACAAGGAAGGTACATTATGGGATTGTCGTTCTATTTTGGAGCGTCCTTTTGGTCCAACCTTTGACCCTTACACAAGGAGATTGTTGGCAATCTAGGAGAAATCTTTACAATTTCAAAGCATCTCCTTTAGTCTCTCTTCACCTCCCCTTTACTGAAGAACACCTCTATCATGTGGGAGTGGTGCATGGTTTACTCTGTGCAAACTGGCAGCGCTGTTCGCTTAATCAGTAGCTGGTCTCCTCCAAAGCAATTTTACAGCTTTATCAGCTCTTTTACCAGAAATGGCAGTTGTATTTTACAATCTTGTATTTCTAGCTTATTTAACTGCGTGAAAACAAAGTAACAGGATCTAATCAGCAGACGCCCCTCTCACCTGGCTATTGCTCTCCAATCACTATTTTTTTCTTTGTGAAGCGAGATGTGCAGTTAAGGCAAATCCATTTAAAATGCCCATCCTGCTTCCTGTTTACTCCAGGTATCCACAAAGTTTTACTATCACTTCTTGTTGTAGGGATATTTCAAGCTTTAATTAAGCTTCTGTAAAAGCAGAAAATACATTTAAATGATTCAGCTTGACTCCTACATTCTTGTGTCCCAGACGCCATGATTAATTGCATGCTTTTTGGGGTTCCGTAAGAGCAGCGGTAAATTTGTAGAGAGAAGCTGCAGTTTGAGTCTCTAATGACAGTGCCTGCAGACACCTAATGCGAACATGTCTCCAATTACGCTTTTGGAGGTAAGTTTTCCTAATATTTAGATTTTACAGTACTTTATCTGAATTGTTAAATTCACTTCAAATTAAGCTTAAGGCACCTGGAACTTGAGCTCTAGCATGAAAGTCAGCTATTGCTCTCGGTGGGGAGTTTGTGTTCAGCTTTTTTACATTTTTTTCCCCCACTTTAAAATGTCTGTTTCTCCCATATAGAGGTTTCACAAACTACCAACCCTCAAACGTTTGTCACAAATTTGTCAGCTGGAATCTCTTGTTGTTGCTTACACTAAGCAAAGGAAGCTTGGCAATGAATGCACACAGACTCTGAAAATGTAGATTCATATTGGCAGTAACACACGGTCTCTCGGGCAGACTGCACCTTATCATGCATGCTGCAAGTACGTTGG
Organism: Lissotriton helveticus; assembly: GCF_964261635.1. NCBI lineage: Eukaryota > Metazoa > Chordata > Amphibia > Caudata > Salamandridae > Lissotriton > Lissotriton helveticus. The sequence continues at coordinate 1,064,166,152 of NC_136057.1, forward strand.
CCAAGGGATTGGCCTAGCCGAATCTAGTGCTGTGTTATGTTACTGTGTATCTGTATAGAGCGGCATTTGCCAATTACTTGCCTCTTGGCGCTTAATCACTTGCATGTGTGTGTGGCATCAAAGGAACTTATTCAGGGATATTTGCTCCCCTTTGGGCAGCGTTAGACTTTGCTACCCTATTTCAGCCATTAAGCGCACATCCTTTAGTTGGCCTCTTGGTGCTTAATCACCAGCAGTAGTGTGTGGCATCAGCAGGGCTTATTCAAGACTATTTGCCCCCTGAGCAAAGCTGGATTTCGTTGCCCCCTTACAGCCACTGAGCCCACATTCTCTTGTTGGAGTTGCAATTTGTGCCGTCCTGCTGGCGGTGCCCTAACCATCCACCTTGCCCTAGAGCAGAGGTCTTCAAACTTTTTGATGACGAGACCCCCCTGTCAAAAACTTTTAGGTGTGAGGACCCCTTCCTGACAAAGACTTCTAGAATTTGGGCCTCCTCATCATTGCCAACTATCGACAACCATAAACGCCCCCAATTCCCACAGCAAATAATTTATACATAGGGGAAGTAAATTAAACTGTGTTCAGCAAACTAAAGGTCAGTGGTTGGGGGCGTGGTCCATGGTGTGGCTACAAACAAAGGGCCTCATTTATGAGGCACTGGCGTAGGGCAGCACCACAAGTCTTATTACTGCACTGCCCTACGCCAATGTGAAAGGGCAGGAATGTAAACTATGTATGAAATATGGTGCATTCTTGTCCTTTTCCCCCTATGTTGGCACACAAATTGCTGCCTAGCGCCAACATAGGCAGATAGGTTTTTGTGCAGGAGAGGGCACCTTCCTGCACAAAAACAATCCCGAGAGGGGTTTGCGGTTTTCCTCTTTCTAAGTGCGCTGGAGAATGCAGTGCACATGGAAAGAGGAAAAAATGAGGAGAAATGAAAACATTTCTCCTTGTTACGCCTGGTGTGGGGAGACGTAAGGTTTAGGCACTGACCCAGGTTTACATGGTTTTGTAAATCTGGGGCAGCATCAAAATCCATGAGCGTTGTGTGGGAACACCCACCACAATGCCTATGGGACTCCTACTTCACATAGAGTAAGGAAACACAGTGACTTGTGCTTTTTTGTCTTACTCCATATCAATGAGGCCATTCAAAGCCACGCAGGGTGACTTTGCCTCACTTCATAGATATGATTGAGATGCTTGTGCCGCCAAAGCTTCAAAAAAACTGACGCTCCAGCAGCGCAAGCTTTGCATAAATCAGCCCAAAAATATTTTGTTTGTTTTTTAGGTCTTTCACTGTCAGGTTACTACATATAAAATAATGGGTAGCTTAAATGAAAAATAAATTTAAAAAGTTAATACTATATAGTACATTATAAAACCTCTATTATGTAATGCACTGCATAGGTCTGTGTGTAACCAGAGAGCCACAGAATTAAATTTGGTTGATGCAGTAGAAAATAGTGATTTGTGTATTTTTAGTGCTATGAGGTCACAGCCTGTGACAGAAAGCACAGTGAATGTGTAAGTCATTATTTTGTACTGGCATTACACACATTATAAGATAGACTGCTACAAAACGTGCTAAGAGTTTTAGGATAAAATGAAGCTTCCAAAATGTTGCTTTGAGTAATATCAAACCATAAGTAAAGCGTTGTTTTTTTACATAACTGTCCCTTCAACACCTCCTCAGTGGTACTAAGCGCTGTGTAAATAGAGTTATCATTAAAAGCACACACTTTACAGCCCAGTTGCTAACCACCACACCAAAAAAACACATCTTTGCCATCACAATGCTTGAAGTGATTCGAGCGATTAAAGCCAGAACCACTCCCAAGCATCCTTTACATTTGAACATATTTAAATTTCATTCAGGCAAGTTGGCACCCTGGCATGAAGGCTGATTTGAAGTATCGTTTTACCTGTCTGGAGGCTATCTTGGTTTTACAGCATATGACACTCCATTAACTTCAGCTGGAGCATTTTAAGGATTGCGTTTGACCTCTGCCCAACAGGAAGAGCAGCTTTTGTTTTCCAGGCAGAAGTTAGGCCTGGAAATGCGTGACCCCCTTACCAAGACTCCGGGGCCCCCCTGAGGGTCACGCCCCACAGATTGAAGACCTCTGCCCTCTCTTCTGCAATTCATGTTGTTGTCCTGGATCCATATTAATGCCCTGACTTCGTGCACTAGGCCGAATCGCATCCCCATTATCCTGATATAGAAGCACTGTTTCTAGGAGGGTTGTTGCTTACGAGATCCAAGGCTGACAGTTAAAGAGGCATAGTTACTGCCAGCCAGGCTTCTCGTTAGCAAGGACTATAAGTACAAAGTGTGTGTTTTTGCACCTCTTGCAGGTTTTGAAAACACATAAATTACAGGCATTGTCATTTACAATGCCAACAGCTCAAACTCTTGCAAATGCGAGACCTATTGCATTGCAAATGCTTGTTTAGTATAGGGTGTATACAAACTTTCTTCCAAGATGTAGGAAAGATCCCAGAAGTGAGTATATCATTTAAAAGCGGGGCTAAGTATGACCTGACAGTGTCTGATGCCATGTGTCAGACAAAGGGTTTGCCTGGATATATTAGGGAGCCTGACTTGATGGATCAAAGTATTTCACTTACTCTCTTACAGGATAGAGAGGAAAAGTTTGTCAGTTCATTGTCTGCTAATGTGTGAAGGGCAGCATTAATTTTTGTCAGACCTGTGACTTAGGCGATTGTGTGCCCCAGAAGCTCCTGGTAAACTGCATGCACTTTGGATTGAAAAACATTGGCAACTTTGTCACAGAAAGCTTGATCGGGTGATAATTGCTTACCATGTTGGAACTTAGACAGAGTTGAAAGAGTTTTGAAAGGTTCTCTGGTCGAGTTTTTTGCTCCCCTATTTTCATTGAGGAGTAGATGGTGTTTAGCGGCTGTGATCACCGCTTTATATTCTTCTAGGGATAACCTATAGTTATGTTTGACATTTTCACAATAGTCCTGCCTCCAGGTATGTTCTAACCTTCTGCATTTAGACTTTATATTTCTAAGTTCCGCAGAGTAACAGGGGGCTGAGGGTTGGTTCCTACGACATTTCATAGTTTCATGGTGCTACAAGGGTTATTGCTGAGCTGACCCAGCAGTTTCAATTCTCCGCGGCACTGGTTCTGGAGGAGTAGTTGAGCCCCTAAAATCTGCACAGCTCCAAACTAACTCTACTGATTAACTGAAAGAGAGGTGAAAAGCTCCAGACATGGGAAAGCTGCTGGGTTAGGTGACAGATTTATCTGGCTTCTTGGCTGTAACATACTGTTAGATTCCTGGCTACCCTTCACTATTATGTGGTGTTCTTATTGTGGTTAACTATTTTTGCGATTCTGCAGTTCTGTGAATGCATCTAAATTAAAAATGTAGGGCTAGATTGCATACAATTTCGGCTGGTGATATTACATTCCTTGGTGGTCAGTAAGGCAGTGATTGGTGTAAATACACACCTTTACACTTTATTATGAAAGTAGATTTGTGGCCTGGTAATGTGTGAGAAAAATATATGTGCACATTTATGCAGACGGACTGTAGCTGTGGCACTGCTAAAGCAGAGCAACACAACACCATGTTATAATAACTAGGCCTAATAAAAGCAGTTCAGCACAACTCAACATAACACAACATAAAAACGCAAACATTCAATAATGAGACAACTAATTGACACCACATGAGCATATTGCAGTGCACCAAACAATTAAACAACACAAAAACAATACGAAGACAACATACAAATACAAGTTAACTAAAGAACAATACATCAGCACAAAACAGCATAACAACATAACTCATCAACACAACATAACAATACACCAACACAAAACAATACAACAGGACAGATTTGTAACTGTGTGCATATTAAGCTGTGCTGTGCTATTGTGTTCGGGTATTGTGGTTTTATTTTATTTTTTTGTTGGTGTGCTTTTGTTCTGTTTTGTGAATATTGGTTTGAGGCACATTGTTCTTCTATTTTAAATTATTCTCTTGTGTTACCCTAGTGTATTGCGCTCGCTATCATGTTGTGTTGGTGTAGCTGTTGTCTCACTAAAGTATTTTGTGTTGTTTCATCACGTTCCTGTCTTATTTAGTGCTTTGCAATTCTGTTGATTTTGTGCTGCGCTATCATGGTGTGCTTTTGTGTTGTCCTGTCTTTTTAGGTTGTATTACTGTGTAGTTTTGGAAATGTGGTGTTCTTTTGTATTATTGTGTTGCATTTTGAGGTGTTGGTAGTGTGATGTTCTGTTTGTGTGGTTATTTTTGTATGATGCTGTGTTGCATTGTGTTGTTGTGTTCATTCTGTTTTGATCGTTTCATTGTGTTGTCTGTTTTTTTGGTATTGTTACTTTGCTTTGAATTATTTTAGTGTCCTGTTTTGTGCTCTGTTGTTCCAGTACAAACAGGAAGGAATGCGGCTAAATTCCCAGTCCGAAGCAGTATTCGTTCAAAATGTAACTGCCATATACCACTATCTTTAGTAGTCCGCCGATCTTGACCTTCAACCATTTAAGAACTCCGATGAGACCATGAGCATTACCACATAAAGTGGGCCCTGGAAATGCTAATTTCAAGACAGAGAACAGGATCACTAAATATTTTAATAGGGTGCTATTGTATGTCCTTGGTGGTAAGTAAAGCATTTCCTGCTGCAAACTGCTTTTACCTCTGGAATATGAATTCAGGGTTCTGGAGATGACAAATCAGGTTTTTGGAGGTGGGACAAGATTAGGAGGAAGCACAGCTGGCATAATTCGTGTCTAGTGTCATTACTCATAATTACCTCAGAATTACTCGTACTTATGCATAATTGTGTGAGAAGCTTAATCCAGCATTTACCGATATTATCTTAGTGCAAAATAGACCCTTGTGTTCAAAATGAGCCCAAGGATATGTTTTGTGCCAAGGAAATAGCACAAAAATGCTACAGGACGCGATCAACCACCCAGCAACTGCTCACTATCTGGGAGGTCCGGATTTACCAACATTTGATGCAGCACAAAGCAGCAAGACAACTTGCTGTGCCACACTGTGTCAAATAGGGGGGAAAGCAAGAATGCACCAGAACTACTAAGATATGGAGTATTCCAGCTCTCTGTGCCGGTGCACTTGTGGCTGCCAAGTGCCAATGCATTGCACCCTTCCTTCAGGGTGCAATCATGCGTTACAGCCAGGATTGTTTTTGTGCAGGACGGGACACTTTCCTGCACAAAAGCATTTCCCAGATGCATATTCCTCTTTGTATGTGCACTGCAGAATGCAGCACATGTAGAAAGAAGAAAAAACTAAGAAAAAAGATATTCTAGGATGGTGTTGTATTTTGACACATTCCCGACTTACTAGTCTAAGTAAATCTGGGAATGTGCCAAAAATCATGGGTGAATGCATGGGAACACTCATGCTCCACCCAAGGAGCTCCTTCCCTATGCAGTTTAACGCAAGGCAGTGACTTGTGCTGCATTGCATTACTCCAGATTTAATACGGAACACAGAGCCATGACAGGTGACTCTACATAGCATATTAATTCTGCCTTAAGGGCTTGTGTTGCCTTGTGTCGCCTTGGTAAATCCTGCCTTTATTTAGTTGTTCTTATGCTCCCATTGTAGGATGTTTGCCCCAAATTACTATTAATTACTCAAGCTAGCATAATTGTGTAATTTGATGATATCTTTGTGTAGCATTTTGTTGTGGTAGTGGTGTGATATAATCTTTTTCCTGGGCTGTTTTTCTGCTGCATTAGTCCAAAGTGATTTTGTTGTCTTGAACTGTGGTCATTGTTTGACAGTTAGGTTGTGCTGTTCACAGTTATACTTGTATTGATAAGTTGCTTTGTATATGTTATTGGGTTGTGTCAGTTGTTTACTTTAGAAATGTTAACAAGTGGTCATACATGTCCAGCTAAGAGCACCAAATGCCTTCAAAGGTTCTGTGACAAGCAAACATATGACCTGTCTCAAAATACAGGTCATTGTCACAGTTTTGGGTTGACTAACTTCTTAAATAGTTGAAGAGCTGGAGGAGCAGTATTTTATCAACTTAGACAGCAGTGGATGGTTGTTTGTCACTATGACACTAAATAAAAGTAGAACAAACTGATGTTACCTTAAACACATTTGATAGTTAGAGAAAGCGTATTTTCTTTTATTTTTTTAGTCTGCAAACACAACAAATGTAAGCTTCGTGACTTAAACAAACCTGTAAAAGACTGGAAAGGAAATGTAGGGAAGGCTACAATGAATTAAGTAAACTGAAATACAGATAGTCTCTAAAAATCTAAAAAACTGAAATAAAAAAAACACAAGCATCTTACTTCGAAGCGAAAATCTATTCAGCAGCCCACGCCCCCTAAGAAATCTTCCGCATTGTGAAAAATCGTCTGGAGATCCCCCCCCCACACCCGGGATATCATCCGATTCCACCCCAGTCCACTGCAATGAACTCGTACAATTTTTCCACAAAGAAATTCAAGATATATACAATATATTTCCCCACTCCCCCTGCTCCAGCAATCTTCACTCAAGAGATAACTCCTCATCTGATGTCAAACACCAACTAGAGACTAGATAAACTTCCAATCATAAACTTAGACACTCTGTCTAAAATGTTCTCCTAGGTAAAATCTGGCTCCCCTCTCGATCCGGCCCCCCCCCCCATTTTCTACCTGAGGGTAAGGAACTAATACTCCCAGCCATACTGGAAGTGATAAATCTGTCTATCTCCACTAGCCAAGAACCTCCATTCTGGAAACATGCCATGGTGAGAGCACTGCTTAAAAAGCCAAGTTTAAATCCTGAGGTCCTAGGTAACAATTGTCCCATCTTGCTTCTTCCTGGGATAAGTAAGATCTTAGAAAAATACATCAATATGATTCTTTCTGAGTTCTCAGAAACCAACAATCTATTGCAATCCTCCCAAACTGGATTACGACCACAACATGATACGGAAACTGCTCTTCTTGCAGTAGTCAAGGAATCCAAGAAAATTATAAGACCATGGAGGAGAAGTTGCTATTATCCTCCTCGACCTAAGTTCCGCCTTGGATACTGTCAACTATCAAAAAAAAAGTTGTGAGTAGGGAGCTACCCTTTCTGTCAGGAAAAGGATTGGGTCAACAATCATACAAAAACAGAGCTCCTTCTCCTGATTTAATACCTTATGGATGGTGTGCCTATCCCAACCGGGACGTTCACCTTAGTGAAAGAGATTTGCAATATTTGTCTGGGTTACCAAATTTCCAACTAAATATATCAGACCCAACAGTATCATGAAAAACTACATATGCACAAAAAACTTAATTAAAAATTGTCATTCATTTATTTGTAAAGTTTAAAATTCATAGTAACACAATTCTGTTATAAAAACAACAAGAAATATACATTCACTTGGTGCAAAAAGAATTCTTTAACACTCTCTAAAAGAATTTTTTAGATTAAAAATTGCTTATACAGCAATGTTTTCCACAAAAATATTAAAACATCATCATTGTAGAACAATAGATTTATAGGAACAAACTGTCGACGCGGCGTTTCGGTGCCTCTTTTAATCTTGCACCTTCTTCAGGACTCGTTCCCTGATTTGTCACATCTATAAAAACATATATCATAATACATCTCATTAGGTCCCATTTTTCAACATCAATTACAATTTCATTGCTATACATAATCAATTATTCCCTAATATTTGGTAACCCCTACATTTCAAAATGCAACATTTACAAAATCTTTCATACGCATTACTCACTGTCTTTATTCCCATGTATTTTAGACAGATTACCTCCTGGGCAGGTCAGTACCATGAAGATGTGTTTTGTTAAATTAGCACTAGGGGCTGACTGAGTTTTCTTTACATTACTGTGCAGTTCCGCCCACAGAGATGCCTCAACTTCACCAGGTTATTCTCCCTGGGTCCATTTTCTCAATTTTTATGAGTCCATTTACATTGATACTAGGGACTAACTGAATTTTCTTCACTTTACTGTACAGTTCCGCCCACAGAGATTTCTCAACTTACCCAGGTTATTTTCCCTGGATCTATTTTCTCAATTTTTCTCAATTTTTATGAGTCCGTTTACATCTGCTCATGTTATTTTCTTTTTTATCTTCTGTTCTAAGAAAAAAGAACCTCATGTTTGGTTATATTCTCATATTCTATTGTCTTTAGTAGGAACTCCCGTTATGCCCCTAATTTGTTACCTTAGATATCGATATTCTTGGTCTTTCCCTCAGATTATATGAAAATAAACCACTTCAGTCCTAAAAGGCAAGAGACAAGTTTTTTCAGATTAGCCTTTCCCTCATCCCTCATCACTCAGCATTCTCATAGCTGAAGTACAGCTTCCTTACCGGTCCTGTTTCCATATTCACTTTCACAGTTTGGAGGACGCCTCTGGGAGCTACCTTTCACTTTTTGCTTTTCCCAGCTTGATCTAAGGATCAATATGTCTTATTAGTACATCTAATCCTTAATTGGCTTACTGAAATGTGTCCCATTTATATACAGATTCTTACCTTGCTATTTGTAGAGAGTTACTTTATGTTTAATTCACTCTTTTTGTATAGATCCACTCTGGGGTTGACAAACTTTTAGCTGAAGCCTTTGTGACTTGGCTGGCAACTCTAGAGAAACAAATATTATAATTGTACCTTATCAGAAGAGTCTATTCTTGGTAGTTATTAACTATCTAAGCGAAACCGCCCACTGTCCTACTTACTTGATGGTGGTAGCTGAACTGCGTGGCGTCCTCCTCCTCTCCGAGTCTTTTCGAACTAATCAACCTTGTTCCTCTCTCTGGTATATATATCATCAATGATTGGTTGATTAGTTCCACCTGACACTTATTTTCTAATCATTTATTGAGAGTCCTCACTCTGGTCGACATCTTGTAGTGGGTTCCTTTCCTTATAGTTTGTATTCCCTTAATTCAAATTGCTGTTCTATTCGACTTCCTTTATTTGTAATTCTTAATGTGTCTCATCTCGATGATCTTATTGTTTATTGTGCGCACAATTATAATATTTGTTTCTCTAGAGTTGCCAGCCAAGTCACAAAGGCTTCAGCTAAAAGTTTGTCAACTCCAGAGTGGATCTATACAAAAAGAGTGAATTAAACATAAAGTAACTCTCTACAAATAGCAAGGTAAGAATCTGTATATAAATGGGACACATTTCAGTAAGCCAATTAAGGATTAGATGTACTAATAAGACATATTGATCCTTAGATCAAGCTGGGAAAAGCAAAAAGTGAAAGGTAGCTCCCAGAGGCGTCCTCCAAACTGTGAAAGTGAATATGGAAACAGGACCGGTAAGGAAGCTGTACTTCAGCTATGAGAATGCTGAGTGATGAGGGATGAGGGAAAGGCTAATCTGAAAAAACTTGTCTCTTGCCTTTTAGGACTGAAGTGGTTTATTTTCATATAATCTGAGGGAAAGACCAAGAATATCGATATCTAAGGTAACAAATTAGGGGCATAACGGGAGTTCCTACTAAAGACAATAGAATATGAGAATATAACCAAACATGAGGTTCTTTTTTCTTAGAACAGAAGATAAAAAAGAAAATAACATGAGCAGATGTAAACGGACTCATAAAAATTGAGAAAAATTGAGAAAATAGATCCAGGGAAAATAACCTGGGTAAGTTGAGAAATCTCTGTGGGCGGAACTGTACAGTAAAGTGAAGAAAATTCAGTTAGTCCCTAGTATCAATGTAAATGGACTCATAAAAATTGAGAAAATGGAGCCAGGGAGAATAACCTGGTGAAGTTGAGGCATCTCTGTGGGCGGAACTGCACAGTAATGTAAAGAAAACTCAGTCAGCCCCTAGTGCTAATTTAACAAAACACATCTCCATGGTACTGACCTGCCCAGGAGGTAATCTGTCTAAAATACATGGGAATAAAGACAGTGAGTAATGCGTATGAAAGATTTTGTAAATGTTGCATTTTGAAATGTAGGGGTTACCAAATATTAGGGAATAATTGATTATGTATAGCAATGAAATTGTAATTGATGTTGAAAAATGGGACCTAATGAGATGTATTATGATATATGTTTTTATAGATGTGACAAATCAGGGAACGAGTCCTGAAGAAGGTGCAAGATTAGAAGAGGCACCGAAACGCCGCGTCGACAGTTTGTTCCTATAAATCTATTTTTCTACAATGATGATGTTTTAATATTTTTGTGGAAAACATTGCTGTATAAGCAATTTTTAATCTAAAAAATTCTTTTAGAGAGTGTTAAAGAATTCTTTTTGCACCAAGTGAATGTATATTTCTTGTTGTTTTTATAACAGAATTGTGTTACTATGAATTTTAAACTTTACAAATAAATGAATGACAATTTTTAATTAAGTTTTTTGTGCATATGTAGTTTTTCATGATACTGTTGGGTCTGATATATTTAGTTGGAAATTTGGTAACCCAGACAAATATTGCAAATCTCTTTCACTAAGGTGAACGTCCCGGTTGGGATAGGCATACTGTCAACTATGACATTCTTCTTAACAGACTTAGAAATATCTGAGTCTCAGGTGGCATCATCACTTGTGTTCAGTCTTTTTTAGAAGACAGATCATTTCAGGTTTTCGAAGGAGGTACCAACTCAAAAAGCCTGTCGATCAGTTGCAGAGTGCCCCAAGGCTCCTCACTGAGTCCCACATTGTTCTATGCATACATGAGACCTCTCACGGAGATTGTCCTGCCATTTAGGAGATTAACATTGTCAAATATGCTGACGACACGCAACTGGTGGTTGCCCTGAACCACTCCCAGAACCTTCGTTCTAACCTGGAATCCTGCCTATAGAAGGTGTCCATATGGATGGAACACTCCTGTCTTAAGGTCAATGGAGTTAAAACAGACCTAATGGTTATGGGCAACTCCTCTATCTCTGATTTTGGACTGGGACTGGCCTGGCCAAACTGTCTCAGCCCTCCTCCGGCCACTAATTCTAAGATTAAAAGTCTTGGTGTTTGGCAGGATAAGTCCTTCAAATTTGATCACCAAGCAGTGGAAATGGCAGCAAGGTGCTATGGCATTCTAAGACTGCTTCGGAAAGTCCTACCGCTCCTTTTTATGTCGGCAAGGAGAGTCATGGTCCAGGTGCTGGTTGTTTTCCGCCTGGACTAGGGGAATTCCATTTTTCTCAGGGTCCCAAAGTCTACGATACGAAAATGTCAAGTCATACTGAAATATGCAGCCAGGTTGCTGATTAATATTCCCAAAACTCAGTCTGCTAAGCCAGCTCTGAAGCTTCTACACTGGTTGCCAATTAACGAAAGAATGAAATTCAAATCTCTGTGTATAGCCCACAAGACCTTCTGGGGGAAAGGGCCCCTAATCATCAATTCTCTCACCCCCTTCTATCGCCCTAGGCGTTGCCTACGTTCAGCTAACTTATTTTTAGCTTCAGTCCCTAAAACAAAAAGGGCTAGATGTGGCGGTCGCTCCTTCTCATATGATATTGCCAGACTGTGGAACACCCTTCCCCAACATCTTTGGTCACTACCCACCATCTCTCCTTCCGGAAGCTAAAAAAAAACAGACTGTTTCAGAATGCGGCCCGATAACCACCTTGCCTACTCTTCTGCCTGACGCTGCAAGCGCTGGGACACCTCCGGGTAGCAATGCACTCAACAGATGCTGAATATTAAATGCTGAATAATAATACTGTATGCATGTTCCATGCTTTGCCCTGTTGTAAAGCTTCACTTTGTAGCAAATGTAATTTCCCCCATTTCATGTTGAAAGGGATTTACTCTGTTTTCATTGCTCAATTTCACGTTTGAAAAAAAGGCTCATACGGTTCAGCGCACACCTTAAGTGCTCTCTTGCTTCTTGGCACTGTAACAGCCATCTCTCTGATTTAATTTAAGTGTCTATTCTTGTTGCAAAGGGTGGTGTGCGAAATGGGAGTGATATTTATGTGGTACCTCCCAAAACGCCTATTGAGGTCTCTGGCAATTCACAACTGCTGCAGAGATCTCTGTTAGCCACATTGATCTCATGAAATTATATCGCTGGTCTCTCAAGAGAATTTTCTAGTGTCAAGGGCAGGTCTCCAGAAAATCTAATTTCATTTTTATAAGGCAAGAAGAAGTATAGAAAATCCCAAATTCTTTAGGGGATAACATTGGAAATCCAGAAAGGAACTCCAAAAAACATGCCTGTTAGATCTGTTAGCCATATGGTAGTCTTCCCCCTAACTTTATGCCTTACTCAGTCATATGTTTCTGATGTCGTTTTTTTTTGCCTTAGGACTGTTATCCAGTGCTAAGGTGCCTGTGGTCAGTTCTACAACATGATAATATTGACTTGTCCCCAGTAGGCATATTTAATTTACTTATAATATAGTAAAGTAGTACTACATGTATCCAGGGTCTGTAAATAAATGCTACAAGTGGGCCTGTAGTACTTATTGTGCCCCCCTCACTTATGTAGCCCTTTTAAACATGTCTCAGGTTTACCATTGCAGCCTATTTTTGCAGTATTAAACTGCCATTTTAACCAGGCAAAAATAACCTTTTCCCAGGTCTAAACCTTCCTTTTTAATACATATAAGCCACCTTTATGGTAGGCCCTAAACAACCCACAGGGCTGGGTGCAATGTACTTAAGACGCAGGACATGTACTTTTACGTTTTTCATATCCTGATAGTAAAATCTCAAAAATGTGTTTTTCACTTTGGAGTAACCTTACTATATTTAATAAGCTATAACTCTAAAATGGGAGCCGCTAAACAATTCATGTTTGGTGTTTTTGGAGATGTAATGAAAAATCTTCTTTTATGGTAAAGTTGGATTTTAAATTACAATTTCGAAAATTACACTTTTAGAAAGTTGGCATTTTCCTGCCTTAGTCATTTAGTGCCTGTAGCTCGTCTCTGGGTCACATGACTGGGTGTAGTTAGCAGTTGGGCTTTTTGTATTCCTCCTTGACAGCCACAGATAATAGAGAGCTTAGGTATGCCTAGATGGGTCATCACTGGCAGGATGGGGGGACGGAGCTGGGCACTGTCCTGCTTACATTTGAACAGGTTGTGGCCTGCCCTGACACAAAGGATTGCATCCCCCCTGTAGTCAATATGGAGCCAGGGGAGGCAAGAATCCTGTGCACCTCAAAGGGAAACCTCTAGAAGGTTCTCCCACTTCAAAGGAGGCACCTGGTATAAATAGTGGACCTCAGACTCCAACTCTTCAGTACACTTCTGAACCTGTGGAAGACACTGACAGGGTGAAGGACTGCTGTGCTTCTGGAAGAACTTCCCCTCTGCTGAAATGCTGCCCTGAAGGACTGCTGCCTGCTGTGCTGACCTGCTGCCTGTTGCCCTCTTGCCTGGGTGAGAAGGACTGGACCTGCAACCTGGACCAGGGACCACCAGAGTGACTCCAAAGGCCCTTGAAATGAGCACCTGGACTCTGCAACTGTGTGTCCTACCCTGCCAAGTGGTGCCAGCCCGGTCCTGGACCCTTAGAAGTGGGCCTGAAGGTGCTCTGCCAGCCAATCTGTTGTTATAGCAGAATCAACACCTCACCTCTGCACCTCCGATGCAAGGATTCTTCTAGCGCAAGGACTCCGCATTAACCTCGCAGTCTGCATCAGACCTGCAGCTGCCTGACTCATCCTAGACGTAGACCCTCACATCACAAATCTCTCGTTGATGCAGCCTTGACGAAGATGCAGGACTTTGCTTCGCAAGCCCTGCACTCTCTTTGGAACCAGCCAGTGTGCGACACATCTGCGGCACAGCACTTCACATCGGAAGCTTTCCTCATTGACGGCCTTTTTGATGATGAGGCAAGACCTCTTACTGCAGGCTCGTGGCTCTCCGGAACCGATGCATTGCTGGGACTGCACGGTTCATCTTTGACGCAGGACCGCACAATGCTCCACAACCAGGATTTAAGATACTCTCGTTCAGCGAGCCTAACTGGGTCGCTGTAGTTGGCTGAACTTGTGATTTTGTTACGCCCCGGAATAACCAGATCCCCCTAGTTTGTGATTTGTGCTTTTTGGCCCTATTCTCACATAAATCTTTAAAAATGCATATCTCTGGATCTACTGATTGGATTTTCCAAGCTAAGGGAAACCCTCCAGTTACAGCGGGCAGGAGCTGTCAAAGTGCTCTCGCCTGCTGGAAGCGGAGGTTTAATCTCTTTCCCTGCCCGCAGACATGCGGTCAGGAAAAGAGATGAAACAATTTCTCCTGCACGGAGGGAGATGGCTTTCCAGCAGCTTCCTCCATGCAGCAGCAATGCTAGCTCTTGCAGGAGGCAGGGAGCTGGCTGGGACCACTGGGGCCTTGAGGGTCCCCCCCATGGTCCAGGGGGAAAAGAAAAGAAAGAGGCAAAATATAGGTGAGAAATGTGCAGAAACAAGCAGAATAAAGGTTAGCAATGAGCAGAAAGAGCCAAGATAAGGGTAATAAATGAGCAGAAAGAGGCAGAATAAGGAGAAATGAACTGAAAGAGGCAGAATTAAGGACATCAATTAGCAGAAAGAGGCAGAACAAAGGTCAGCAATGAGCAGAAAGAGGCAAATTAAAGGTCAGAAACAAGCAGAAAAAGGCAGAATAAAGGTGAGAAACGAGCAGAAAGAAGAATAAAGGTCAGCAATGAGCAGCAAGAGGCAAAATAAAGGTCAGAAATAAGCACTAAGAGCAGAATGAAGATGAGAAACTAGCAGAAAAAGGCAAAATATAGGTGAGAAACAAGCAGAAAGAGGCAAAATAAAGGTCAGCAACGAGCAGAAAGAGACAAAATAAAGGTGAGAAACTAACAGAAAGAGCCAAAATAGAGGTCATAAAAGGGGAGCATGAGGCAGACTAAAGGACAGAAGGGAGCAGGAAGAGGCAGAATAAAGGTCAGCATGGAGCAAAAGGTGGCAGAGTAGAGGTCAGAAACGAGCAGCAAGAGGCAGAATAAAGGTCAGAAACTGTGCATGCAGGTTTTTATTTCTGGTTACGAGACAAACTTCTATTGCCTTCCACATGTCTGTCCGCACACCTGCACCATTAATGTGCGTTGTATTACGACTCTCACTTTTAGTAATGTGGAGGTGCTTATTCATTAGAAGCCCTGCCCCCCCTTATACCAATATCGATTCTCTGTAATGAGACAGGGGCCATCAATTCCCCCCACGCTACCAAGGCCAAGCATGTTTGTCAGTTACGAGAACTAGTTTGTCCACATTACATTCTCGTAAGGAGTTGGGTGTGGCAAATACTTGCGTACCTCCAGCGCCTGATGAAGTCGTGTAGTGTCTTGAAACTAACCCCCAGATTCATCAAAGTCCTGTTTTGCGAGTCCTTAATAGCGAATTTTAAGGATTCACTATTAAAGACTCGCAAAACGGGATGCATGTAGAAATCGCAATATTTTTAGCAATTTC
Source organism: Lissotriton helveticus (assembly GCF_964261635.1). NCBI lineage: Eukaryota > Metazoa > Chordata > Amphibia > Caudata > Salamandridae > Lissotriton > Lissotriton helveticus. The sequence goes on from NC_136057.1 coordinate 1,064,181,574, forward strand.
TACTGCTTCCTTATTTGCAGTTCGCTAATTGCTAATCGCAAATAAGGAATGGCTTTCCCATTCATTCCGATGGGCCTAAAGGCCCATAGGAATGAATGGGGAGTCATTCCTTATTTGCAATTAGCAATTAGCGAATTGCAAATAAGGAAGCAATTTCAAGGGTGCCAGGGTGTCCAAAGGACACCCTGTTGCACCCCTGAAATAGTGATGTACACTGGTGTTGCGCACACACATGTCCCAAGGACATGTGTGTGTGTAACATACAACTTAGAAAAATGCACTTGCTATTTACCACGTAGTTAGACTTCGCTGTAAATAGCAGCCCCAGATTGCGAATTCGCAATTTTGAAATGGTTCATGCATTGCATTTAAGGAATCTCAAATTGAGATTCCTTAAATGCAAATAATCGCAATGTAGTGATTTCTAAAATTGCGATTTTTGCATTTGGGATGATGCATCCCAAATGCAAAAATACCGCTCGCAAGGGGCCAGATTCTCAGAATCTGGCCCTTTGCGAGCGGATTTTGGTTTGATGAATTTGGCCCTAAGTCAATTATTCAAAAGTCTGATAATGACCATTGCACTTTGGAGTGTGTGATTTAGATTCACTTCTTAACTCGTCCCCTTCCTATTCTTCCCAGAAACACCTCCTCCTCCCAGGCCTTCAAAACTGACCTCAAAGTTCTCCTCCTTTAAAGACACTTCCAGATTTAATTAATGCCCTCTCTATTATCTGAAGGAAGACCTTATTATAGAAAATTCTATTCTCCTTGACTATGGAAGTGTCTTCCCAGTGTGTTCTTGTGGTTTGAGAGTCTGCCATTTATTGCAGTATTATCCTTCTACCTGTGTTTAGGACTCTTTTGTAACATGCACACGTCACTTTTCTCTTCTAACACACTGTTTGCTATCTCTTACATTTTGTTTGCTTCCGTTACTTGCACAAGTGCCACCATTGCCTATGTAACCGTAGCCTTTGTTCTTGTGTTTGAGTGTCTGTCATGTATTGCAGTATTTTACCTCTATTTGTACGTTATACGCTTTTGTAACTTGCGCACAAGTCACTTTTTCCTCCTGTAATGCACCGTTTGCTACCTCTTGTATTGTTTGCTCGCGTTTGTCACTATGCTTCATGTAACTTAGTGTTTGCTTTTGCAATGTGTTCACGACCCTTCGGATAAAGTCTGCACTATATAAAGGCATAATTAAGAGTGAGTAGATGATTGTGAACTGCAGCGGGAAGCGGAGCGTCAATACAAGACTCAAACCCGGTTGGTTGCCAGCCAAGTCACAAAGGCTTCAGCTAAAAGTTTGTCAACTCCAGAGTGGATCTATACAAAAAGAGTGAATTAAACATAAAGTAACTCTCTACAAATAGCAAGGTAAGAATCTGTATATAAATGGGACACATTTCAGTAAGCCAATTAAGGATTAGATGTACTAATAAGACATATTGATCCTTAGATCAAGCTGGGAAAAGCAAAAAGTGAAAGGTAGCTCCCAGAGGCGTCCTCCAAACTGTGAAAGTGAATATGGAAACAGGACCGGTAAGGAAGCTGTACTTCAGCTATGAGAATGCTGAGTGATGAGGGATGAGGGAAAGGCTAATCTGAAAAAACTTGTCTCTTGCCTTTTAGGACTGAAGTGGTTTATTTTCATATAATCTGAGGGAAAGACCAAGAATATCGATATCTAAGGTAACAAATTAGGGGCATAACGGGAGTTCCTACTAAAGACAATAGAATATGAGAATATAACCAAACATGAGGTTCTTTTTTCTTAGAACAGAAGATAAAAAAGAAAATAACATGAGCAGATGTAAACGGACTCATAAAAATTGAGAAAAATTGAGAAAATAGATCCAGGGAAAATAACCTGGGTAAGTTGAGAAATCTCTGTGGGCGGAACTGTACAGTAAAGTGAAGAAAATTCAGTTAGTCCCTAGTATCAATGTAAATGGACTCATAAAAATTGAGAAAATGGAGCCAGGGAGAATAACCTGGTGAAGTTGAGGCATCTCTGTGGGCGGAACTGCACAGTAATGTAAAGAAAACTCAGTCAGCCCCTAGTGCTAATTTAACAAAACACATCTCCATGGTACTGACCTGCCCAGGAGGTAATCTGTCTAAAATACATGGGAATAAAGACAGTGAGTAATGCGTATGAAAGATTTTGTAAATGTTGCATTTTGAAATGTAGGGGTTACCAAATATTAGGGAATAATTGATTATGTATAGCAATGAAATTGTAATTGATGTTGAAAAATGGGACCTAATGAGATGTATTATGATATATGTTTTTATAGATGTGACAAATCAGGGAACGAGTCCTGAAGAAGGTGCAAGATTAGAAGAGGCACCGAAACGCCGCGTCGACAGTTTGTTCCTATAAATCTATTTTTCTACAATGATGATGTTTTAATATTTTTGTGGAAAACATTGCTGTATAAGCAATTTTTAATCTAAAAAATTCTTTTAGAGAGTGTTAAAGAATTCTTTTTGCACCAAGTGAATGTATATTTCTTGTTGTTTTTATAACAGAATTGTGTTACTATGAATTTTAAACTTTACAAATAAATGAATGACAATTTTTAATTAAGTTTTTTGTGCATATGTAGTTTTTCATGATACTGTTGGGTCTGATATATTTAGTTGGAAATTTGGTAACCCAGACAAATATTGCAAATCTCTTTCACTAAGGTGAACGTCCCGGTTGGGATAGGCATACTGTCAACTATGACATTCTTCTTAACAGACTTAGAAATATCTGAGTCTCAGGTGGCATCATCACTTGTGTTCAGTCTTTTTTAGAAGACAGATCATTTCAGGTTTTCGAAGGAGGTACCAACTCAAAAAGCCTGTCGATCAGTTGCAGAGTGCCCCAAGGCTCCTCACTGAGTCCCACATTGTTCTATGCATACATGAGACCTCTCACGGAGATTGTCCTGCCATTTAGGAGATTAACATTGTCAAATATGCTGACGACACGCAACTGGTGGTTGCCCTGAACCACTCCCAGACCCTTCGTTCTAACCTGGAATCCTGCCTATAGAAGGTGTCCATATGGATGGAACACTCCTGTCTTAAGGTCAATGGAGTTAAAACAGACCTAATGGTTATGGGCAACTCCTCTATCTCTGATTTTGGACTGGGACTGGCCTGGCCAAACTGTCTCAGCCCTCCTCCGGCCACTAATTCTAAGATTAAAAGTCTTGGTGTTTGGCAGGATAAGTCCTTCAAATTTGATCACCAAGCAGTGGAAATGGCAGCAAGGTGCTATGGCATTCTAAGACTGCTTCGGAAAGTCCTACCGCTCCTTTTTATGTCGGCAAGGAGAGTCATGGTCCAGGTGCTGGTTGTTTTCCGCCTGGACTAGGGGAATTCCATTTTTCTCAGGGTCCCAAAGTCTACGATACGAAAATGTCAAGTCATACTGAAATATGCAGCCAGGTTGCTGATTAATATTCCCAAAACTCAGTCTGCTAAGCCAGCTCTGAAGCTTCTACACTGGTTGCCAATTAACGAAAGAATGAAATTCAAATCTCTGTGTATAGCCCACAAGACCTTCTGGGGGAAAGGGCCCCTAATCATCAATTCTCTCACCCCCTTCTATCGCCCTAGGCGTTGCCTACGTTCAGCTAACTTATTTTTAGCTTCAGTCCCTAAAACAAAAAGGGCTAGATGTGGCGGTCGCTCCTTCTCATATGATATTGCCAGACTGTGGAACACCCTTCCCCAACATCTTTGGTCACTACCCACCATCTCTCCTTCCGGAAGCTAAAAAAAAACAGACTGTTTCAGAATGCGGCCCGATAACCACCTTGCCTACTCTTCTGCCTGACGCTGCAAGCGCTGGGACACCTCCGGGTAGCAATGCACTCAACAGATGCTGAATATTAAATGCTGAATAATAATACTGTATGCATGTTCCATGCTTTGCCCTGTTGTAAAGCTTCACTTTGTAGCAAATGTAATTTCCCCCATTTCATGTTGAAAGGGATTTACTCTGTTTTCATTGCTCAATTTCACGTTTGAAAAAAAGGCTCATACGGTTCAGCGCACACCTTAAGTGCTCTCTTGCTTCTTGGCACTGTAACAGCCATCTCTCTGATTTAATTTAAGTGTCTATTCTTGTTGCAAAGGGTGGTGTGCGAAATGGGAGTGATATTTATGTGGTACCTCCCAAAACGCCTATTGAGGTCTCTGGCAATTCACAACTGCTGCAGAGATCTCTGTTAGCCACATTGATCTCATGAAATTATATCGCTGGTCTCTCAAGAGAATTTTCTAGTGTCAAGGGCAGGTCTCCAGAAAATCTAATTTCATTTTTATAAGGCAAGAAGAAGTATAGAAAATCCCAAATTCTTTAGGGGATAACATTGGAAATCCAGAAAGGAACTCCAAAAAACATGCCTGTTAGATCTGTTAGCCATATGGTAGTCTTCCCCCTAACTTTATGCCTTACTCAGTCATATGTTTCTGATGTCGTTTTTTTTTGCCTTAGGACTGTTATCCAGTGCTAAGGTGCCTGTGGTCAGTTCTACAACATGATAATATTGACTTGTCCCCAGTAGGCATATTTAATTTACTTATAATATAGTAAAGTAGTACTACATGTATCCAGGGTCTGTAAATAAATGCTACAAGTGGGCCTGTAGTACTTATTGTGCCCCCCTCACTTATGTAGCCCTTTTAAACATGTCTCAGGTTTACCATTGCAGCCTATTTTTGCAGTATTAAACTGCCATTTTAACCAGGCAAAAATAACCTTTTCCCAGGTCTAAACCTTCCTTTTTAATACATATAAGCCACCTTTATGGTAGGCCCTAAACAACCCACAGGGCTGGGTGCAATGTACTTAAGACGCAGGACATGTACTTTTACGTTTTTCATATCCTGATAGTAAAATCTCAAAAATGTGTTTTTCACTTTGGAGTAACCTTACTATATTTAATAAGCTATAACTCTAAAATGGGAGCCGCTAAACAATTCATGTTTGGTGTTTTTGGAGATGTAATGAAAAATCTTCTTTTATGGTAAAGTTGGATTTTAAATTACAATTTCGAAAATTACACTTTTAGAAAGTTGGCATTTTCCTGCCTTAGTCATTTAGTGCCTGTAGCTCGTCTCTGGGTCACATGACTGGGTGTAGTTAGCAGTTGGGCTTTTTGTATTCCTCCTTGACAGCCACAGATAATAGAGAGCTTAGGTATGCCTAGATGGGTCATCACTGGCAGGATGGGGGGACGGAGCTGGGCACTGTCCTGCTTACATTTGAACAGGTTGTGGCCTGCCCTGACACAAAGGATTGCATCCCCCCTGTAGTCAATATGGAGCCAGGGGAGGCAAGAATCCTGTGCACCTCAAAGGGAAACCTCTAGAAGGTTCTCCCACTTCAAAGGAGGCACCTGGTATAAATAGTGGACCTCAGACTCCAACTCTTCAGTACACTTCTGAACCTGTGGAAGACACTGACAGGGTGAAGGACTGCTGTGCTTCTGGAAGAACTTCCCCTCTGCTGAAATGCTGCCCTGAAGGACTGCTGCCTGCTGTGCTGACCTGCTGCCTGTTGCCCTCTTGCCTGGGTGAGAAGGACTGGACCTGCAACCTGGACCAGGGACCACCAGAGTGACTCCAAAGGCCCTTGAAATGAGCACCTGGACTCTGCAACTGTGTGTCCTACCCTGCCAAGTGGTGCCAGCCCGGTCCTGGACCCTTAGAAGTGGGCCTGAAGGTGCTCTGCCAGCCAATCTGTTGTTATAGCAGAATCAACACCTCACCTCTGCACCTCCGATGCAAGGATTCTTCTAGCGCAAGGACTCCGCATTAACCTCGCAGTCTGCATCAGACCTGCAGCTGCCTGACTCATCCTAGACGTAGACCCTCACATCACAAATCTCTCGTTGATGCAGCCTTGACGAAGATGCAGGACTTTGCTTCGCAAGCCCTGCACTCTCTTTGGAACCAGCCAGTGTGCGACACATCTGCGGCACAGCACTTCACATCGGAAGCTTTCCTCATTGACGGCCTTTTTGATGATGAGGCAAGACCTCTTACTGCAGGCTCGTGGCTCTCCGGAACCGATGCATTGCTGGGACTGCACGGTTCATCTTTGACGCAGGACCGCACAATGCTCCACAACCAGGATTTAAGATACTCTCGTTCAGCGAGCCTAACTGGGTCGCTGTAGTTGGCTGAACTTGTGATTTTGTTACGCCCCGGAATAACCAGATCCCCCTAGTTTGTGATTTGTGCTTTTTGGCCCTATTCTCACATAAATCTTTAAAAATGCATATCTCTGGATCTACTGATTGGATTTTCCAAGCTAAGGGAAACCCTCCAGTTACAGCGGGCAGGAGCTGTCAAAGTGCTCTCGCCTGCTGGAAGCGGAGGTTTAATCTCTTTCCCTGCCCGCAGACATGCGGTCAGGAAAAGAGATGAAACAATTTCTCCTGCACGGAGGGAGATGGCTTTCCAGCAGCTTCCTCCATGCAGCAGCAATGCTAGCTCTTGCAGGAGGCAGGGAGCTGGCTGGGACCACTGGGGCCTTGAGGGTCCCCCCCATGGTCCAGGGGGAAAAGAAAAGAAAGAGGCAAAATATAGGTGAGAAATGTGCAGAAACAAGCAGAATAAAGGTTAGCAATGAGCAGAAAGAGCCAAGATAAGGGTAATAAATGAGCAGAAAGAGGCAGAATAAGGAGAAATGAACTGAAAGAGGCAGAATTAAGGACATCAATTAGCAGAAAGAGGCAAATTAAAGGTCAGAAACAAGCAGAAAAAGGCAGAATAAAGGTGAGAAACGAGCAGAAAGAAGAATAAAGGTCAGCAATGAGCAGCAAGAGGCAAAATAAAGGTCAGAAATAAGCACTAAGAGCAGAATGAAGATGAGAAACTAGCAGAAAAAGGCAAAATATAGGTGAGAAACAAGCAGAAAGAGGCAAAATAAAGGTCAGCAACGAGCAGAAAGAGACAAAATAAAGGTGAGAAACTAACAGAAAGAGCCAAAATAGAGGTCATAAAAGGGGAGCATGAGGCAGACTAAAGGACAGAAGGGAGCAGGAAGAGGCAGAATAAAGGTCAGCATGGAGCAAAAGGTGGCAGAGTAGAGGTCAGAAACGAGCAGCAAGAGGCAGAATAAAGGTCAGAAACTGTGCATGCAGGTTTTTATTTCTGGTTACGAGACAAACTTCTATTGCCTTCCCAATGTCTGTCCGCACACCTGCACCATTAATGTGCGTTGTATTACGACTCTCACTTTTAGTAATGTGGAGGTGCTTATTCATTAGAAGCCCTGCCCCCCCTTATACCAATATCGATTCTCTGTAATGAGACAGGGGCCATCAATTCCCCCCACGCTACCAAGGCCAAGCATGTTTGTCAGTTACGAGAACTAGTTTGTCCACATTACATTCTCGTAAGGAGTTGGGTGTGGCAAATACTTGCGTACCTCCAGCGCCTGATGAAGTCGTGTAGTGTCTTGAAACTAACCCCCAGATTCATCAAAGTCCTGTTTTGCGAGTCCTTAATAGCGAATTTTAAGGATTCACTATTAAAGACTCGCAAAACGGGATGCATGTAGAAATCGCAATATTTTTAGCAATTTCTACTGCTTCCTTATTTGCAGTTCGCTAATTGCTAATCGCAAATAAGGAATGGCTTTCCCATTCATTCCGATGGGCCTAAAGGCCCATAGGAATGAATGGGGAGTCATTCCTTATTTGCAATTAGCAATTAGCGAATTGCAAATAAGGAAGCAATTTCAAGGGTGCCAGGGTGTCCAAAGGACACCCTGTTGCACCCCTGAAATAGTGATGTACACTGGTGTTGCGCACACACATGTCCCAAGGACATGTGTGTGTGTAACATACAACTTAGAAAAATGCACTTGCTATTTACCACGTAGTTAGACTTCGCTGTAAATAGCAGCCCCAGATTGCGAATTCGCAATTTTGAAATGGTTCATGCATTGCATTTAAGGAATCTCAAATTGAGATTCCTTAAATGCAAATAATCGCAATGTAGTGATTTCTAAAATTGCGATTTTTGCATTTGGGATGATGCATCCCAAATGCAAAAATACCGCTCGCAAGGGGCCAGATTCTCAGAATCTGGCCCTTTGCGAGCGGATTTTGGTTTGATGAATTTGGCCCTAAGTCAATTATTCAAAAGTCTGATAATGACCATTGCACTTTGGAGTGTGTGATTTAGATTCACTTCTTAACTCGTCCCCTTCCTATTCTTCCCAGAAACACCTCCTCCTCCCAGGCCTTCAAAACTGACCTCAAAGTTCTCCTCCTTTAAAGACACTTCCAGATTTAATTAATGCCCTCTCTATTATCTGAAGGAAGACCTTATTATAGAAAATTCTATTCTCCTTGACTATGGAAGTGTCTTCCCAGTGTGTTCTTGTGGTTTGAGAGTCTGCCATTTATTGCAGTATTATCCTTCTACCTGTGTTTAGGACTCTTTTGTAACATGCACACGTCACTTTTCTCTTCTAACACACTGTTTGCTATCTCTTACATTTTGTTTGCTTCCGTTACTTGCACAAGTGCCACCATTGCCTATGTAACCGTAGCCTTTGTTCTTGTGTTTGAGTGTCTGTCATGTATTGCAGTATTTTACCTCTATTTGTACGTTATACGCTTTTGTAACTTGCGCACAAGTCACTTTTTCCTCCTGTAATGCACCGTTTGCTACCTCTTGTATTGTTTGCTCGCGTTTGTCACTATGCTTCATGTAACTTAGTGTTTGCTTTTGCAATGTGTTCACGACCCTTCGGATAAAGTCTGCACTATATAAAGGCATAATTAAGAGTGAGTAGATGATTGTGAACTGCAGCGGGAAGCGGAGCGTCAATACAAGACTCAAACCCGGTTCCCCCGCATCAACAGAAAATCGTGCACATCGGGGGAACTACAAGCGGGTCACTACTGCTCTGCCGCCTAAAAGGCCGGAGCGGCCGGCTTGGCTCACTCGACAACCCCCCCACGAGCCACGGCATCCCATGAGTGCTGGAATGCCACCGCCACTGTTAGCTGCGAGATGCAAGCCTAGTGAATAGAGCAGCTCCTTGTACCCGAACAGGGCCGTCCGACACGAGTGTGGTCGGTAGGGGGTCGAGATGTCCCATACAGGGACAACAGGCATAAATACAAAGCGGCTACAGCCACGACCGGACTGCGCGACCACCGTCGACCGCCAACCCCGCGAGCCCCGGCAGGTAACTAACCATGGACCCCACAATGGCCGTTTAACAATGTCCGTCTCAAACCAGAACGTGGACCCATGATCCGTGCCACGGGGTCTCCTGTGCTAGGCTCATAAGCCCCCAATTGCACAGGGCAGTGACCTGTGGCTGCTCTCGTCCGTTGTCCCCCATCGGCCCATAGACAAAAGAGCGGAGGGTAACGGTGGGCTCCGATATAGATGGCTATGGGCAGAGGCACCCGCCCCAAGGGAGCGTCGGAGAGAACACAAACCACCACGAGGGGGGGCCAGACTCACACCGACTGCTGACCGTTTGCGCCCCCCACCCTAGCACCTGCCCCCCCCCGGGCGGAGGGAGTCCAACAAAAGGAACATCGCCTTCCCCCCTACATGAACAGTCTCCCAAAGCAATGGCTGGTTGGTGACGGGTTGGGGGGGTTACAACGACTCGCAACAAGCTCCCGTGGCCGGCGTCAGGATGAGGGAGATTACATCCTGAGCGGCGAAGGACGCAACCGGGAATAAAGGGGGGGAGGGGAGGAGACACACACCCCTCCACATGGTCATGCACGTAAACTTGCCCCCAGATTGTCCGTTTACAACGGAAGGCCTGTAAGTACCTCGCTGCTTCCAATGGGACCTAGCGCGGTTCCAAGCTGCAATGACCCGCACTTCCAGCACACCCATGTCCAATCTAACCTAGGGCCAGATGTAGGAGCCAAAATACCGGTCGGTAACTGCCGATTTCGGCCGTTACCGACCGGTATTTAAGAATTTGCATGATGGCGCATAATTTTACAGAATCGGTAAATTTACTGATTCGGTAAATTTACCGATTCTGTAAAATACCGAATCGGTATTTTTACTGATTCGGTAAATCCCAGATGTAGGTGGGACTCTTCTGAGTCCCAAAGGCCCTACAAATTCGGTATTTTACCACCCAATCCAATTGGGTGTTAAAATACCGAATCCAGGTGTGCATGCACATGTGTGCATGCACACCTAGCCATGTGACAGACAGACATGCCCTTAGGGCATGTCTGTGTGCCACATGGCGCACAAGCCTATTTTTGGGGTGCCAGAGGGTGTCAAAGTGACACCCCCTGCACCCTTGCTGGAATCGGTATTTACCGATTCGGTAATTACCGAATCGGTATTTCCCACTGATTCCTATGGGCTTCACAGCCCATAGGAATCAATAGGAAATACCGATTCGGTATTTACCGAATCGGTAAATACCGAATATTAACGATTCGGTATTTCAACATCTGGAAATACCTACATCTCCCCCCCTTCATATTTACCGATTCATAAATACCGAATCGGTAAAATTTGGTATTTATGAATCGGTAAATAACATTTACCTAGATCTAGCCCCTAGTGCCTACACAACAAAGCCGGATGCACATCTGCTCGCCGCCACACGCCCCCATAAATGATAACTGCCAAAGGCACAACGTGTTCCACGGAAACAAAGGACACCGCCACAATGCCGACGAGGGCTGCCATCGATTTCGGGTACACGTGACTAGGTGACTGCGACGGCCCCTGCACACGCTTGTACACCCAGGTCATATCAAACGCCTTCTCACACAGGCTTGAGATACTGGCTGCCCGACCAGAAGGAATGTCTGCCCGAACCTCGCACTCATGCCACGCACTAACCTTCGCAAAACGCTGGTACCTGCCCACTATGTGGTTGGCCAGCTGCCGCACGCGGTTCAGGTGTTACTACATTATGGGTGGTTAGGCTCGGCCTGGGGCTGCATGGTGCATGGCCGCAGAGCAGCTAACAATCCCCTCAATAGCCTCCGAAATTCATTAAACAGCCCCGGTGGTGAAAGGCAAGAGCGGGTGGCAGAAAGACTTCCTGGGGTCTCCTAGGACAAGGGTGGGGCATGAGGAGGGCATTGAAAGAGGGGGGGCTAACCCCGTGACAGTCTCACAAGTGTGCCAGATCCCTGTGAGCTTGTGATCAGACTCTGGGCGCTAGACAGGGGCAGACTCCCTCGCACTGAATGACAGTAGTTCAGTCTGCAGGAGCGCCAATGGATCCTTGACCCATTCTGTCCTAAATAAAGCAGCCAATCAGAAATGACAAATTACACTTCTAAACATACTTCAGTGGAGAGCACTCAGTTTGCATCGCTGCCTATTGGTCACTTCTCTATTTCTTGACGCTCAGAAAAAGTCCACAAGCTTGTCTCTTTAAGAAGTGCTAATGGAGGGACAGAAAACTAGACATAAGGCACTCGGCCCCTCAAGCTCACTTCACATGCGCAAAGGGATATCATTCGACACACTTTGTGCAAATAAATGCCACACGACAAATGCTAAAAGCATAGCAAAAATTCCACACTTGCAAACATACAGAGGGGCCGTGCACATTGGACAGTGAGCTTGTTAGCAGTTGAAAACAGACTTCCTGGAGCGCAGGGCAGGGGCAGGGGCATAATGCACCTGGACCATGGAGCCCTACGCTCACGTCCTAGCCCGCGATCCGTGGGCCTCTTCACCCCTGATGCCCACTGCTTTACCCGGTGGCATGCAAGGATGCAAACCTTGGGGGGAAGAGGAGCGAAGTGCATGAGCCTAGCCCGGACCCCCCTGCCCATCTCTGAAGGCGGAGCAAGCGCTGGGGGCCCAGGAACGCTCCAAAGGGGGAGGGGAAAGCAGCCAGGCGGGCGCCGCCCCCCCAGCGAAATTAAATGCGGACTGCACTAAAAAGTCTGTCGGCCCGCAAAGCAGCCGAGGGCTGGCCTAGTGTGCATGAGAAAGCACCCCGCGCCACTCCTACCCACTCTAGGATTCAATATAGCCAGGGATAGTCGCCCCCGCTGCTGCTCCCCTGGAGCCTTCAAACCGGCACTGCCGATGTTGGTCTGTTGAGGGAAGCCAAGCAACGTGCGCTTCCCCCCACCCGCACCACATCAGGTCCATGCCGCTGCCTTGAAGGAAAAGGCCAAGGAGGGGGCCTCGCGGCGCTCCCTCCCCCCCTTTACAGCTGGCTTGCGAGAGCCGGAGCCAGGGAAGCCGCTTTAGATGGCATGGAGCCTCCGACCCACCCATACCCCTTCTCCTGAAAGCTGAACAACCAGGAGAAGGGGCTGCTGCCCTAAGCACCCCTGGAGCTGTCCATCCCCCGCCAGAGCGGCCGCAGCCACGACAATGGCCGTGCTTAACAGCATTTCTTCCGGAGGTGGGGGGGTAGAAATGCACTCACCGCCGAAACAGACATCTCCAAGAGGACACATGTCGAAACATCGTCAGGGTAGCAGAGAAAGAGGATGCTCCGAGGGCGGGGGAGGTATAAGTACCCCTCCCCCCGCCCTCCCCTGCCCGGAAGTGACATCGGCCTAGGGGACCCAGACGATCCCGAACACTGGGAGACTGACCCGTCGTGTGCCGTCCTGTGGCACTAAGTGGGGCCGTGGGCAGCCCTGCATTCGCGCTGCCTCGCTAAGAAGCTTTTCAGTTTCTGGAGATCGTTGCTATGAGCTTGCTGCATATTTTTGATGCTTGGGGTCTGCTTGATTATTCACTAATTTCTGGACGATATGCGTAGTTCTGAGAACAGTGCTTTGGTGGCTAGGCCTTCCTCTGGTGTTATTGTGGCCCCGATCTCAAATCCATTACTGCAGCAGCTGTGGAGGCTTCATTTCTGGCCAGGCAGGGGGCTCCTGCTGCTAAGGTGCGTAGGTTGGATTTTTCAGTGGACGAGGACGATGGGGATCTAAAGGGCAGTTTTATGCAGAGCATAGTTTTGGCTGAAATCATGCAGCATGTTTAGGACAATTTGGGCTTTGCTTTTTCGATCAGGCACCGGCCGATGATGACTTTTTCTCACAAAATCAGCGTGCAGAGCCAGAATCATTGTTCTTGCATGCTTCCATTAGTCCAGTGCTTACAAATGGGTAGAAGGACATCAAAAAGCAGTTTTTTCCTCGTGCGCTGCTCCAGGAATTCAGTTGCTTCTCCTGGGTGAGATTTTCCATGGTTACTATTCCCTGCTTCTCTGGTGCAGAAGGTGTCAGGAGAGTTCCGTGCTGTGCTGGACATCAAGGGGGTCAATCAGTATACTTGTCATGTGCCTTTCAAGATGATGTCTCTACAGCTGATTCTGCCTCTCTTGGGACAAGACAAGTTCCTGGCCTCCATCAATCTCATGGATGCCTACCTCCATGTCCTGGTATGTCCGTCTCACCAATGATTCCTCCAGTTCACTGTCCAGGGCAACCACTGCCAGCTCCAGGTCCTGTCATTTGGTCTGGCTTCTGCACCAAGGGTGTTCACAAAACTGTAGGCCACGCATTCCGAAGGTGTCCAACTCTTCCCTTGTTTGGATGACAAGCTAATTGCCTCTTGTTCTTTTTCCAATGCCCAGTTGGAGGGTCACCAGGTGACCACTCTGTTGCAGGATTACGGCTTCCTGATCAATTTGAAGAAATCCCATGTCCAGCCATCTCAGGATCTTCTCTTCATTGTAGCTTCAAGATGGACTTGGGGGCGGTCTTTGTGCCAGGAGAGCATTGTGTTTGTCTCTGCTCCCATTTGTCCTCTCTCCATCGTTGCCCCTTGGCATCTGTGAAGATATGGCTCTGCAATCAGACGGAGATGTCCTTTACATTCACCCTTGAGCCTTGGGGATGGTGGCACCTGTATCGCCTTCTTCGCCATCTCCAGAGGCATTGGAACTGTTGTCTCAGGAGTACAAGGCTCTGGTTCCAATGACTCCTCCCAACCACAGACCTCTCAGTGCTGGTTGAACCATGCTCATGGACCATGGTTCCTCTTCATGTGCTGGTTTTGATGACCGATGCCAGTGGGAGGGGATTCAGTGCCTCTCTGGGGGTATTCCACTACACAGAGGAAGTTGAATCGGATGGAGACCCTTCAGTCTTCCACTTGGAAAAAGCTGGCATCAGTTCTGAAAGACTTTTTGTTTTTCCATCTCCTGTTTTTTAGCACCATGGTGTGTGTTCATACAGACAACCAAATTGTCTGCTCCTATCTGAATTGGCAGGGCTGTATGTGCCCCTCTCTGTTTCTTCTTTCCCAGAGGATTTGCCTATGGACCGAATGCAAAATGCTGGCTCTCTCTGCAGCCCTTCTTCCGGGGAGGGAGAATGGGCCTGCCGATGCTTTGAGTTGGAGGTTTCCATCCTCTGTGACAATGTGTTTGGATTTGATCTTTTGTCAGTCCATTTTGCTTCAGTTTGGTCGCTCTCTGCTGGATTCATTCTCAACAGAGGCGAATGCCCTCCTTCCCCAATTTGGCAGCCTAGTCTTATACTCAAGTGCATGGGCGATAGATGCCCTGAATGTTCCCTGGCACACCCATCCCTCTTCTCTCTCAGGTGGTTCAGAAGGTGATACAGCGCTAAGCAGAGCTTCTGTTGATTGCCCAGGCTTGGACAAGTGCCCTTGGTTTCCTTGTCTTCTTTATCTGTTAGTCCAGCCCCTTTGAGTTATGGCGATCCATCCATCACCGCTGCATCAGCCGCTTCTTCCTCTGAACACGCTTTGCAAGTTAAGGCTTGCAGTTTGGCACTTGAAAAGCAGGCACTCTTAGAGGAAGGGTGTTTTTTGGATGGTGTAGCACTGAGCCAGCAGTCCTGCCCTTGTCTACCTTTAAGGCTTATGACCATCATTTGTGGAATTTTTTCATCTGGTTTGAGGACACAGGTTTGTTATCTTCCTCCTGTGATCAACCAGCAGTATTGGAGTTTCTTCAGGATGGCTTTCAGCTGAGTTTGGTTGTGTCTACCCTCGGTAATCAGTGGTCAGCGGTTCAAGCTTTTTGTGGGGCTGGTGTTTTGTCTGTTGTCCCTCTACCAGCTTGCCTGATGCCGTTGTTTTCGTAGGCATCCTGATGTTCATTCCTAGGTGCCTTTTTGAGACTTCCCTCTATTTCTGCTGGGTTTGCAAGGTACTCTGTTTGAGCCTTTGGAGTCTACTGACTTCAAGTTTCTGTCCGCCTAAGTTGGATTTCTGGTGCCCATTTCTTCCAGGAGATGGGTGGGGGATATTGGGGCTTTGTTGTCCTCCCCACAATTCCTTAGTTTTTTTCCGGACAAGGTGGTGTTGCGTCCTAGTCTGGCATTTCTCCCTAAAGTGATTTCCTCATTTCATTAGGATTCTGATATTGCTTTGCTTACCATTTGTCCTTCTTCTGACTCTGAGAAAGAGGTGTGTTTGCATTCCCTTGGTGACCATCATACACTTTCTGTGTATTTGCAGCGCGCTGATTAATTTCACAAGTTTGATGCTTTGTTTGTTTCCCATGGTCTGATAAGCCTTCTCCCTCTACCTTGTCCCGTTGGATTACTTTGGACATTTCTCATTCCTGTTACTTGGCTGGCCAACCTTCCCCGGCATTTTTCTCTTTGAAGTCCACTAGGGGTGTTTCTGACTCCTGGATGGCATTTACGGGGGCTTCTATTTGTGATATTTGCTTTGCTGCCACTTGGGCTTTGCCCCACATGTTTATGCCCCATTACAGTTTGCAATTGGGTGGAGTTGTATCCTCTGATTTTGGTTCTGCTGTTTTGAGTTATGTGTCTCCTCCTGCAGTGTAATGTTTGTGGGTCATTGCATTAAACAAAAATTGTGTTTGCTATACTCGTGGTGTGTTTTGTTTAGAAATCAGTTTCTTGACTTGGGAAAGTTCTCATTGTTAGACCTGGCATCATTGGCAAGAGTCTCCCTTCCATTTTTACTGATTGCCTCCTCTGTTTTGATATGTTTTTGCTGGTTATATGCTTTGGGCACTGTGCCACTGCTATTCAGTGCCACAGTGCAAGTGCCCCCCAATGTTAAATTGATGTATTGATTAGTGACTCCATGATTGGGTTATTTGATTTACTTGTCGGACCCTAGAACAGTGCACCATGTGTGCCCAGGTCATGTACATCAAATGCTGCTGCTAGGCTTGCAGCACTGGTTGTGCCACCAACAGAAGCAGCTTGTAAAGTGTGTCTCAGGCCTGCCATTGCAAGGCCTGGGTGCAGTCTGTGACTGCCATGTGTACCCAGTGCACCCACTTGCCAGTCCCTAAACCTTCCCTTTTCTTCATATCAGACAGGGAAGGGCAATGCATATCATATCAGACAGGGAAGGGCAATGCACCCTGCCCAAGGGCAGTGTGCATTGGAGGTATAAGGTAGGACATACCCTGGTGTGTGTAGCATGTCCTAATAGTGAATTAAAGCCATTTTCGTTCTTCACTATTGCAAGACTACCTGTTCTCCATAGGCTAGAATGGGCAGTCAGATTATTACATTCTTATAATCTAACTGACTCAGGGAACATCGTAGAAATTCGAATTTAATATGCCTGAACTAAGAATGATAAAATACATCTTTTAGTAAAGTTGGTTTTAACATTCAGTGTTTGAAAATACCACTTTTAGAAAGTAGGTATTTTCTTGCCTAACTGTCCAGGCCTCCCTCTGCTAGGTTGTGTATTCCATGTCTGGAGTTTTGAGTGACAGGACTGGGGGATTCCAGGAGACAGGCTGAGGCAGCTCAGTGGTGAATAGAGAGATCTGCATCTAGATGGGAGGGAGGAGTTGCTTTCGTTTCGTTTGTAAAAGCTTTATTTCGATAAGTAAATATCTTAAAAGCGATGCATTACAAAATACAATTCCAGGGCTTATAATGATAATCAGTTATAATTCATAAAACATTCAGATAAAAAATACAATAAATAGTTAAAATAGGATTACATTGAAAAGGAAAGCCTTTTTGCTCCGATCATCCAAGCCCATTTTAAAAATTTGGAGACAGCACAGACAATGGGAGGGGATGTATCGGTCAATAAAATGTGGAGGGCCACCAGATGCTGTCTTGTGCCAAGGAGCCTGCATAGAGGTAGTAACCAGCGTTTCCTTGGGGCACGGTAGTCAGGACATTCAAAAAAGAAGTGTGCCACCGTCTCAACCCGTGTCAGACACACCGCGCAGAATGCTGAGGGCTGGGAGGTTGAAGATCTCCACCTGGACACCAAATCGGCCAAAGGTAAGGTGCCCACTCTAAGTTTGAAATAAAGAGCCCTGTCCAGGGGAATGGAGATTAAGTCCAAGTAGTGCTCATAGGCAACTACGTCTTTAATTCTCAGAAATGCTGCGGTCGAGTTGCAATGACGAGGATTGTGAATGAGTTTGGTGGCTACCCAGTCCCAATATATCTTCTTCAGGGTGGCTTTCGGAGGGGCGGATCGAGTAGCCCAGCAATCTTCCAAACCCAGCTCCACCAGAAGGCTCTTAATGTCCCTTAGCCATTTGATTCGGTGCCATCCCTCCATTGCAATTACCTCAGACAGACCAGCTGCGCAGGAGGCTAGCTCCGGGACCCTCCACAGACGGGCCCACAAAAGCAGAGGCCACAGTCGCGCCTGGTCCATGATTGATTTGCAACCCAAGTCAAGAAGCACTGGGACTGAGGGTGTGCTTGAAGGGAGTGCCAAGAGCTCTTTCAGAAATTTATTTTCTGCTTTGCCTAATACCTCCAGGTTTGTGGAACCCCACAGCTCTGCCCCATACAAAGTCGCTGCAACCCCTCTGGCTTTGTAAATATCTATAGCTGGGGAGATACAATGTTTGGGGGAAGAACGATGTTCCCTGAGAATGGCACCAGTCACCCTTTTGTGATTAAGCAACATCTTGTGGATGTGTGGGGTCCAACTCATGGAGTTGCTGAGGCGAATCCCCAAGTAGTCAAACTCAAGGACCCTCTCCAGCGGAACGGTGTTTAAAATCGGAGGTGGCCCTAGCTTTTTGGGCGGGTTCATAGTCAGGAATTTGGTCTTATCCTCGTTAATTATAAGGCCCCTTAGGGAACAGAACTCCTGGAAGCGGGTGAGGAGCTTTTGGAGGCCTTACGGTGTTTTAGCAATGAGCAAGGTGTCGTCAGCAAAGAGCAGGGTGGGGATCCGGGTGCCCAACAGGGACGGAGCATCTGCAGGTTCCTTGAGCAGATGCTCAACCACACCATTCACATATAATGAAAATAGTGTGGGAGCCAGCACACAACCCTGGCGGACACCCCTTTGCACTGGGATTCTGTTGGTTTTCTCCCCATTCTTACCCCACCGCACCTGTGCATAGTTATCTGAGTGGAGTTTAATAAGAAGCGACAGGATGTAGGCGGGTAATCCCAGCCCCTGCAAAACCCTCCATAGTTCCTCCCTTGGTACTAGGTCAAAGGCAGTCTTCAGGTCAATGAAGGCCAAATAAAGACTGCCCTTGCCCAGCACCACCACCTTCCAGTACAGGAGGGTCAACCTGAATGCTTGTTCTATCGTCCCCGTGCCTGAGCGAAAACCCGCCTGAAAGTCTGACAATATCTTGTGCTCCTCAGCCCACTGAAGGACCCTCCCCAAAATCGCCTTCCCTGCCACCTTTTGGGAAGAGTCAATTAGGCTGATTGGCCTGTAGTTGGCGGGGTTGTTCCGACACCCCTTTTTGAAAATCGGGACAACCTCCGCCCCCTTCCAGGAATCAGGTACCAGTGCGCCCCTCATGTTTGCGTTTAGTAATGTGGCGACCAATTTACCCCATGCCTTTGGATTGGCACGCAGCAAATCACCGGGTATCCCGTCCGGCCCCGCCGCCTTTAGGGGGACCAGGGACTTAATTACAGCCTCCACCTCCCTCTCAGTGAAGTCATCCATGTCGCTGACCACTGTGTCGTTCTCCAAGGAAAAGGAATCGCTAAGAGTCCCTTCAGGATGAGAATACAGGGCCTCCAAGTGAGTGTACCAGAGCTGGGTGGGGATGTTACAAGTGACCAGCGACCCGTCTGGCCTATTCTTGTTCCTAATCAAACTCCAGAAGCCCCTTGCATCCTTCCCCTTACTTGCAGCCAAAAGATCTTCCCAGAACTTCTCCTCCCACTCCTTTTTCGCCGCCTTTATGGTCAGAGAGTAGTCCTTCCTGGCTATTCTAACAGCTATTGGGGACTTAGATTTAACAGCCTCTATCAGGGCCTTTTTCTGGGACCTGCATTTAGTTGTATGCCAACCCTGTTTTGTCCAGGGATCTTTCCTGTTGGACATACCCCGGGCACCACTGGGCAAAACGAAGAGTTTGCCCAGTGCCCCAATTAGGGCACCAAAAACCTGCGTGACCTCCTTAGGTACGCTAGGCAATAGACTCAAATTGCTCTGAGCCTCAGCCAGCAGGGCCCCTATGGTAGAAAGTTTCTCGCTGGACAGGGCGATCCTGGGCCATTTTAACCGCCTCCCACAGTTAGATATATTAAACCTCTGGGTATTAGGTGCCAACAAGGGTTGTTGAGACCTGACCTTGTCCCTTAACCACCCTGGAGACAGACCGAGAGACAGGAGATTATGATCGCTATCAATACTCTCAATGATCTTCATGTCGCTCAGGGTGCTCCATAGACATACATCGAGAAGAATATAATCTATTCTCGATGTATGATTGGGCCTATTGTATGTATGTGCACCCTGCCATTTACCGCCCTCAGATCAAATTCCAGATTTAGTGCATTAATCTGTAGCGCCACTTGCGTCCACTTCTTGATGGGGGGCAGAGCCAGGGCCGGAATTCCCCTTCTCGCATCCTCCTCCTCCATGCCTAACATATCATCGAGGCCCAGGGGCTCGAACGTACAGTTTAAGTCACCCACCACCATAATGCTCGAGTTCCTTGGCCGTTGTCTTAGCAGATCTTCCAGAAGTGCAATGGTGGCCGATTGTACTCCCCCCCTAGTACCTCTAGCATAGACATTGAAGATGTCTAAGAGTAGGCCTCCCTCTGCTAGGTTGTGTATTCCATGTCTGGAGTTTTGAGTGACAGGACTGGGGGATTCCAGGAGACAGGCTGAGGCAGCTCAGTGGTGAATAGAGAGATCTGCATCTAGATAGGAGGGAGGAGTTGCACCTGAGACCTGAATAGGGCTGGGCCTTTCCTCCACAATGCTAGCTCCACCTCCTGTGGTGTGTCTGATGTCTCCGCCCTGCACTGTGGAAGGAGAGAAGAAATCTTGTCAACAAAGTGCTCCAGGGCTGTGCCTTCCCTCCCCTGTGCTGGCTCCACCTCCTGTGGGGCGTCTGATGTCTCTGTCCTGCACTGTGAAAGGAAGGAAGGAGTCAGGTAAACAAAGTGCGCAGGAATTGGTTTGGACTAGGCAGAGGCCTCTCTGGCTTCAGAGATCAAAGGATTTTCGGTATGAATATTGGGAATACACAAATAACAAAACGATAATGGAGGGCTAGAGGGACATTTAAAGACCAGCCTTAGTTATATCCCCTGAAGGAACAGTATATACATTAAACAAACTTAGAGGTCTAAGCTAGAAACCCATTTGGGATCTCTTTCGAGCTACCTTAACGTCTAGTTGAGTACATCAAGATAAGGAAGTGACTACCATTTATAACCAACTGACCAGATCACCAAAAAATGGGCCACCTGTGATTGTTGATCAACCTCATTGAGGATTCCCATCAATGACTTGTATGGATCAATATTCTCATCTGGTAATCCTGCCAGGGTATTGTGTCTCTTGATCATTGAGACATCCGGCATACCCCCATTGTTGGCTTGGGGTAATGACCCACAATCACTAGATTGAACCACATGATGCTGATCTGATGAGATAGTGCAGTGCAAAAAAATATAATGATGAGTGTGGTGATTAAAATAGGATAGGGAGCTTATCAGAAAACTCTTTATTGGACGTAAGCCCCTTCCAATTTAAAAACAAGAACAGTGCAACAAAATAATCGCAGTTTAAACAAATAGCTGCGAGAGGGCCAACATGTTTCAGCCTATCATGGAAAAGGACCATAGGCTTTCGTCAGGGCCTCTGTTCTATATAGATGCCACTGCCAAAATAGTGATTAAATGTGTGAAAAAAATTATAAAAATCACACAAGTGAAATTCCAACAGTAAAGGATATAATTCTCCTTCATCTATTTGAATTCCTCCTTAGCACCTGGTGTATTTTCAAAATCTGTAAAAACAAAGCACATACGTGGACCCCTATTAGGCTAACGTGGTCTGTAGGATATTGAAATCTATTCACAATTTGAAGAAATTTAAGTTCTCACCCAGTGTGCCCGGGGAAAGGACCTCACCTCTTCCTGGACCTGGCTCAGGAACTATGAGACCCCGCTCTGCAAGGACAAGACAACCCAGCACTTAACAAGGGTAGAGCGAGCTTGCTATACCCTGCTCTGTCCTATAGTAGTGCCTAGGTTACAGAAATGTCTTGCGCATAGAGCAAAACCTATTAGTATTAACCTATCTCCAAGTGAAGACTTTAACTCACATTCACAGGCATAGCTACAGCTTACAACAATTGGTAACATACAATCCATTAAAACTAATGTTGGACAGCAAAGAACTATCCCATGTTCGTATCTGACCAAAGTAGATCTGCTAATGTTAAGTAAGATTGTAAACCGGTTGACTTATCTACCTCTGAAATCGTTGGCAAAGTGAGAATAGCAACCGGAAACAAAAACGAAAATAAGGTATAGCCCAACTGAACCCTGTGCCTACCTGTCCGTCGTTGTCTCAGTCTGTGACTGAGTCAGGGGGAGGCACTGGGCTATTCCTAAAAGCTTCTATTTGATTGGTTGTGGCGGCCTAGCATAAACCAATCGGCGTTCGATGTCACCTCTATTCACTCTCGATGGACAAATGAGACATTTGCTATTGTTCCAAAATTATATTGTTATGTGTTTATGTTTTAACCTAGACACGCATGATTAAAAACTCGAAAAGAATCGCATTAATCGAGGTGCAATATTCCAGCGTTCGGTTTAACAAACAGCCGCCTGGCTCGCGTAGTCTCGCGAGAGTGAGAGTTAAACTACAAAGTGATGTCATTCGCCCAATGTATGTAGTTTAGTGAACAAAGCATATTAGCGGTCTGCTTGCGTTATAGATATTGTTATACTCGAAGTTGGATTTGTATTGTTAAAGCCCAAATGAAACACCACTTGATCTATTTTGAATTTTCTAGGGTGCAATCAAATGCAGTGACAATATCAAAACGCGAGATCTCGCGAGGGAGTAGATGAACTACAGTATGATGTCACTCGTCTAGCGAGTGTAGTTTAATAAGCATGGCTGTCCAAGATACAGTCAACCAAGGTATATTACTTATAAAATCGCAAAGAAGGTGAGACAACATCTGATATGATGGTCTCTAAAAGGGTAGTTCAACACCAAAAAGTGATATGCATGTCTTCGAGTTTTTTTGTTTATTGTTACATCAACAGATTTACATGGGTTAAATTACAGAGACATTGGAACACAAATGTTCCACAGTTGGTGTACTCATTGTAAATTGAACCACGGAATGTCATCATTAAGCCCATGTCTATCTGTGCGTAATTTAAACACCCATTTCTGTTCTTTTTGAAATAGGAATTTTGAGATATCACTTATGTGTGAAGGAATAAAAGGTTTTTCAAGAACAGTCCACGTAAAATCTGTTTCACTGTGGTTGTTTTGCAAAAAATGTTTTGTCAATTTTGAAACATCTTTTTTACATCGAAACGTGCTCTTGTGTTCTTGCATCCTCACTCGCACCTTCCTGGTGGTCATGCCTATGTAGCGTGAATTGCATGGGCATGTTAGTTGGTAAATCAAGTTGGTGCTGTTACAGTTGGTGAAGTGCCTTAGTTGCCAAGGGCGATTAGTGCCTATGTTTATGCTCGTTGTCTTAGAAGTTTGAGGACAAACCGAGCATCCACCACATGGATGGTGCCCCATTATGGGTGGTAAGTCCCACAGGGTGCCCATCTCTCTTTTAGATGCCTCTTTCGGGCGGGTATGTACTAGATGGTCCCTTAAGTTGCTGGACCTCTTAAAGGCAAATAGTGGAAATTGGATGTATGTCAGTACAACGCGATCTTTTAGATCGCGGTACATGACAACGCTGCCATTACAACGCAAGTCGTTACAACAATTTGCGTTGTAGGGCGTGGATTGTGGAATATTATAATTTTATATTCCAACACCAGTCCACGTAACAGTAGGGAAGGTGTTGGAATATAAACTTGCAATATTCCTTATACAACAGTGCCATCCAGCGCAAGTCGTAGTAACGACTTGCGTTGTAATGGCATAGTTGTAAAGGCATTGCGGTGTTTTCACCGCGTTATAAACGATGTTCCCCGTGGAAATTCTATCTTGTCATTGCTGCTGTTTAATATGCGCCAGTGTCGCCTGATAATTTTCTGGATACAGTTAGATTTTGTGTTGTAAGTAGTAACCAGTGTAAGGCGATCCAATGGGGCCTTCTCTACTCTTGGCTCGAGAAGTGCCTCCCGATGGTTATTGGCAGCACGTTTCCAGGACCGTTTGATGAGTTTCCTAGGGTAATGTCTGGTAGTTAGGTGTTTGGACAAATCCTCTGCGTGATACGCAAAAGTTTCTAGAGTAGAGCAATTCCGTCGGACTCGGAGGAATTGTCCGAAGGGCAGGTTATCACGCAGGGATTTGGGGTGCTGACTCTCATATAAGAGTAGCGAGTTTCTTGCCATCGGTTTTCTGTATAATTCGCTTTCAAGACCAGTATCCGTGGTGTAAATGGAGAGGTCCAGAAAGGAAACCTTTTCTTTACTGATTTCCATGGTGAAACGCAAGAAGCTATTTTGGTTATTTAGCCATTGGTGGAAGTGGGCAACTGAGTCATTGTCACCTCTCCACACCAATAGGACATCATCTATATAGCGTTTCCACCACAGTATAGATGAAAAGAACAGGTTGGTTGGATTCAACACTGTTGTCTGTTCGAACATGTAGACATACAGGTTAGCTAGAGACGGGGCAAAAATACTGCCCATGCTCGTCCCAGAGACTTGATGGTATACCGTGTCTTCATACATAAAGAAGTTTTCTTTCATGGCTATAGTGGCTAAAGACATAATGAAGGGTACAGGAGTGATGGAATCAAGTTCTGTATCACCCAGGATGGATCTGATGGTCTCCAAATTCTCATCCTGGGGAATAGAAGTGTACAGTGACTCTACATCTAGGGAGACTAGATAGTCTGTCTCCCGATTGAAAGGAATATCCGGAATCACCCTCAGGACATCAGTGGTGTCCTTCAGGTAAGTAGGCATAGTATGCATTAAGGGTCTGAGGAAATGGTCTACGAAAGCCGAAAGGGGCTCTAAAACTGAGCCCTGGCCAGAAATTATTGGCCTCCCCGGTGGTGGTCTCTGGGGTTTGTGCACCTTAGGTAAGGTGTAGAAATAGGGCATAATGGGATGCTGTGCCTGTAGGAATTGTGACTCTAAAGGAGTTATCCAACCCTCTGTTAAAGCCTCTTCAACTAGGGCCTTGATCTCATTCATCAATCTTGGGGTGGGATCTGTAGTAAGTGGCCGGTATGCGTTGGTGTTGTTCAACTGTCGGAGGCATTCAGTCCTGTAGGTCTCCACATCTTGCATTACAATAGAGCCACCTTTGTCAGCAGGCTTGATGACTACTGAAGAATCTTCAGTTAATGTTTTCAATGCTTGTCTCTCCATTCTTGACAAATTATTATAGCCAGATTTAGGGGAGATCCAGATTTTATCTATGTCATCTTTGACCGCCTGCTCAAAAGTGGGTACTTTAGATGGTATAGCATGTGTGGGAGGTAGAAAGGTAGATTTTGTCCTTAGACCAGTGTTAACTTCTTTCTCTATAACAGACTCCTCATTACTTCTATTCTTAAAGAAGTAGTAAAGCCTAAATTTCCGAAAAAACTGGGCTAGTTCTATTTGGAGTAGAAATGGATCACTGTTATCTGTCGTCACAAAACCTAAGCCTTTATTAAGAACCGCTTCTTCAATGGTGGACAATGTTCTTTTACTCAAATTGACCACCAGACTCTTCTCAAGTTTTGAGCCTACTCTTGAGCACTCCGTCTCGTGTGACACCGGGTTCCGGCATGGGGACCTGCCGTATCTTCCCACTGGACCTGTGGCTGTCCTTGCGTTTGTCTTTTTTTGCCCAAAGATCGTCGGGGGCCAAACAGTAAAAAAGGCTGGTTATTGTATTGTGGATAGCCAGGAAAAGGGCCCATAGGTGGCTGAAACGGGTGCTGAAAATTACCCGGATGTCCCCATGGTGTTGGAGGCCACCATGGTTGTCCTGACATATTGTACTGTCCTCTGTAATTCTGATATCTGCCGGCCCTACCTCGGCCACCTCCTGCAGGCAGAGGTGGATTGGTAGCTCCTGGATCACTGCCTGAGTCAGAGCTGGATCTAGAATAGTTGGATCCGTACATCCGCCTTCTTCTACTGAAGTCCGGAGCTTTGTAGGTGTCGCTTGTGTACGGATATATACGTTCTAATTTGAACTTGGCCAGGTCCTTTTTAAATTTGTCTACCTTGGTCTTAAGTATAGAGTCAAGAAATTCCTTGTTGGTTTTATCTGACTCATCTTTCTGTTTCTTAAAAACAGCAGGGGTAACCGTCGCCCGGATTTGTCCTCCAAGGGTTTGTATTTCAACCAAGATACCGTCTGCCACCCGCTTGGCTGTACTGATGATTAATATCAGCCAATCGCGGGTGCAGCGCCACACAATCATTGACCAGTCTTTAAGAAAAGATTTGTCATTGAGAAAAAGGCGAGGAGCATTAGTCACTATAAGCCCCGGAGGGGCACAGCTCGCCCTCACATACGCTGCCATGGTGATCCCATGTGCCTGTGTGCGAGAGTGAGCTTTTTTGAGTGTCAGGACTTTGGTCCAATCATCAATCACATTTATAGTAGGTGCTGGGAGTATTTCAAGAATACTAGGCATGTTATCTAAAATGGATTGATACACTGAGTCGTCATAGGCTAGGCCACTGCGTTCGGCCATATTTGCAAACTGCTGGGGAATGCGAAGGGAGTAGAGATTAACCTGGGACCAGTATAATACGCGTAAGTCTTAAAACCAGTTCCAAACAGAATATGGTACAAAACCGCTTATACAAATGTGGTCACAAAATTAAAGCCCGCAGCTTGAGGCTGCTCAAATATACAAATAACAAAACGATAATGGAGGGCTAGAGGGACATTTAAAGACCAGCCTAAGTTATATCCCCTGAAGGAACAGTATATACATTAAACAAACTTAGAGGTCTAAGCTAGAAACCCATTTGGGATCTCTTTCGAGCTACCTTAACGTCTAGTTGAGTACATTAAGATAAGGAAGTGACTACCATTTATAACCAACAGACCAGATCACCAAAAAATGGGCCACCTGTGATTGTTGATCAACCTCATTGAGGATTCCCATCAATGACTTGTATGGATCAATATTCTCATCTGGTAATCCTGCCAGGGTATTGTGTCTCTTGACTGAAAAACACGAGGTAGGGGAGGGTCAAGGAGGGCAATAATTTAATGACCCAGGCTACTTGAGCCCAACAATAGCAAAACAGAGAAAAGAAGCCTGGTCAAGATCACTGTGAGTGTGCCGTGTACAGTCTGAGACCATGAGTCCATTGATGACACTATAGTGATATCACTGGGCTATAAAAATTCCCATCAGCCCACCCATCTGGTGGAATATCGTCACGTGGGAGATGTATCATAAATCCGAATCTTCAAGCAACTGTGACTGCTGCAAAGAAGGATTTTGAGGATTTCAAGAGACCACAGTGATTCACTAGTGATGTCTAATGGGGTGCAGTGCGCGTGAAAAAGGTGAAAAGTGTGTAGTAAAATTGACTCAAGAAGGACCAAAAATTCACTTTATTCAGTATGGTGTTCTTGGTCAAAACTAAAAACAGTGCCTCAATAGTTTTAAATAATAACTAGCCCGAGGCATAGTGCATGGTGGTCGACATGTTTCAGCTAGATGGACAAATGGTCCTAGCTTTCTTCAGGACCTAGTGAAATACTGCGACTGCGAATTTACATATTACATTCAAAAAAAGGTGTGTTGAATTTGTACAACAATAATGGATTACTCCTACCAGTCGTTCTGAGCCCAGATGTCTACTGGTGGAAATCCAAACATAACGTCTATCCTACAACAAGATAGAAAGTTGTACAACTCAATTAGTGTAAAAATAGTCTCAAGGAACAAAAGACATACAACAGACAAGCTCACAGTGCGGTAGAGAACTTCCCACCGCAACACAGTAGTTATTTAAAGTCCTACTGGAAAGGTGTAGAACAATCACCATGAATTAGCAAAATAACTCACCCAGCATTATGTGGAATGACACCTCACCTCACCCGGTCACCCACTCGGGAAAAGGGAGGCCCCGCTCTGTCAGAGAGGAAAAATCAAGAAACCTCAGAAAAATATCAGGGGTACTTGTGTGCAAATAGTCACTATTCACCTATATTGTACTGACAAGCCTAGTCATTAAAAACAGGGATTCAACCCCAACAAAACCTGGCAGTGGCTATGCAGGGTGGTTATGATGAACTAAAAGAGATAGTAGATCTCTAGCACAGTTCAGAAGCAGAATAACATTATTGTATGGAAAAGTTCTGCTCTCAGAGTCAGAGGTAACCCAAGGAAATGATTGATTTATCCACAGGGGCGCCTCTGACCAAGTACAATTATAATACCATAGTGTAGGATTGATATTTTTATTAAAAAGGATACTTATGGTCAAAAAGTCTAGAATGACCCCAAAGCCTAATATTAATGGTACAAATATAATGCCATAGCATAGAGTCCCAACCCAAGCAACTGACCTGTCCGTCGGTACCTCAATGTAGGCTTCCGAGAGGGAGTGGAGGGAAAAGACTGGCATGTAGGCTCGTCTATAAATAGCAGCGTCAATTGAAAACAGCTGAGTTTGGGCGCGCTAGAACTCGCGTTATTAGGATGCACTACACACCCTGCACATGCGCGCTACATACTGTGCCCATGCGCGCTACATACTGTGCCGGCTGAAGAACCATTCAACTACTGGCCTCGCGTATGGCGCCTGCGAAATGCGGAGACACTCCCCCGCAACGCATGCGCGGTAGTCACTCCTTACCTCAGGTATGATCGGCGCTTTGCGCATGCGAAATGCAGAGACACAGCTCTGCAGCGCATGCGCGGTCTTGCTCTATGTGTTTATAACCCGAATTCAGACACCAACATGCGCAAAGGATAGCGCAAGGGTGTTACATATATCGGGCTTGCCAAAAGGTGGACAATAAAATATCTGGCAAGTAGTGACACCTCGTTATACTCCTATTTTGTTCAACACAATTATTGCTGATGGTCAAATGGAGCAGTATGTTGTACTAGTATAGTCTGCTGCTCGTGCTAATAAATCAAAAAATGGAGTACAAGTGTGTCTTACACAATTTTTGCTGATGGTCAAATGGATGTTGTACTAGTATAGTCTGCTGCTCGTGCTAATAAATCAGATAATGGAGTACAAGTGTCTCTGTCCTGAAATACACAAGATCGTTCACCCAAGGAGGCAAAGGGGGGTTAGTGTTATTTAGCAATATGCTAGGGCACCATAATTGCTTAACAGAGGTCCTACACAGAGTCACTTTAGGAGCTCATACAGACCTATCGAATATTCAATAGCCTGATAATGCACTGTAGTGAACTGGACAATGAACAGAAAAATGAGCATGTTCTCACTCACAATTAGATGATCTAGTTATCAGATGTACACAGACAGATATCCGAACATAAATGATTATAATGATGTCCACGGAATATCGTCGTTAAGTCCCTGGGTGTGACTTTTAAGAAGGAAAATCCATTTTTGTTCTTTCCTAAATAGAAACTTAGATATATCATTGATGTGAGGAGGGACGAACGGCTGCTCAAGGATTAGCCATTTCATCTCATCGGCTGTGTGTCTTGCATCTAAGAAGTGGGCCGTCAGTTTAGTAGCCTGTTTACGACACCTGATGGTGCTCTTATGTTCACCAATTCGCAGTTTAATCTTGCGAGTGGTATAGCCAACGTATTGCAAAGAACAGGGGCACATGATCATGTAAATGACATTGTCAGTGTTGCAATTCGTATGTTTCCTAAGAGTCCATACTTTGCCTGCACCAATGTCAACTGTTTTGGTTTTGACCGTCTGTGGACAGGCACTGCAAGATCCACACGGATAGTGACCGGTAACCGGTGGAAGATCCCACGGATTAGTTGATCTCTCACCGATGACCGTCCGAGGCCTGGTGTGGACCAGGGTGTCCCTCAAACTGGGTGCTCTTTTAAATGAAAAGAGGGGTTTTGGGATGTTAGCACTGGTAGTGTTAAGGATATCCCAATGTCTACGGACTGTGCGTTGCATGGTGTTAGATAGTGCATTGTAAGTGCTGACAAACGTTAATCGTTCCAGAGGTGGTTTAGGAGGCAGTTTCTCAATGAGTGCCTCCCGATTATTATTAGATGCACGTTTCCATGCTCTTTTAACAAGGTTACGAGGGTATCGTCGATCTTTCAATTGATTGGCCAAAACATTGGCATGTTTGTTGAACAGCTCTTTAGAGGAACAGTTCCTCCTGAGTCGGAGAAACTGTCCCACAGGGAGGTTATCCACAAGGGAGCGAGGGTGGTGACTCTCAAAGAGCAAGAGGGAGTTCCTCGCCATTGGTTTCGTGAAGAGCTCACTCTGTAGTCCCCCAGCTTCTGGAAAGATGTAAAGATCCAAAAAGGAGAGTCTCTCGTGACTATACTCTAGTGTGAAATTCAAGTGTTCATTTTGTTCGTTGAGCCATAGATGGAAAGCCTGGACCTCAGTGGCAGAGCCTCGCCAAACCACCAACACATCATCGATATACCTCTTCCATAGCACCAGATGGTCAAGGTGAGGGTTGCTATGGTCGAGGACATGATGTTGCTCAAATTGGTGCATGTATAGGTTGGCGAGGCTCGGGGCAAAAACGCTGCCCATCGAGGTGCCAGAGATTTGAAGGAACAGTTGGTCCTCGAATTTGAAAAAGTTCTTTCTCATGGCCAGGTCAGCGCATGCTAGAATGAAATTCACCGGAGTGATGCTATCGAGATCTTCTGTCGACAGCAAGCTCCTAATGGTATCCAATGTATCCTGCTGTGGTATACAAGTGTAGAGTGATTCTACATCAAAACTAACAAGCAGGTCAGTCTCCACATTGAACTCTATAGTTGGTAACAGCCTAAGGACATCAGCCGTGTCCTCAAGATAAGTGGGCATTTTCTTAACCAAAGGTCTGAGAAAGAAATCAACAAAAGTGGAGAGGGGCTCCAAAAGGGAGCCAATCCCAGAAATTATGGGACGTCCTGGTGGTGGTCTAGTGGCCTTGTGAATTTTGGGCAGACAATAAAAGCCAGGGGTGACTGGTTTCTCTGTCACCAAGAATCTGGCTTCCTGTGGTGTGATCCATCCTTCGATATTGCCCTCGTCTACTAAAGATCTAATTTCAGCAAGCAAACGAGGGGTAGGGTCTTCAGTAAGGCGTTGATAAAATTTATCATTGTCTAATTGTCTAAGACATTCCTGTCGATACTGGGTCAAGTCCATAATCACTGTGGCTCCCCCTTTATCTGCAGGTTTTATAATGATAGATGGATCCTGAGATAAACTCTTGAGGGCCTGTTGTTCAACTTTGGAAAAATTGTGAAATACACGTTGATTCGTGTCCTGCATTAGTGCAACGCCATGTCTGACTGCATGTTCAAAAGTAATGACGTGAGAAGGGACTTGATGACTCAAAGGAGTAAAAGTAGATACAGGGCATAGCCCTGTGTTGGTTGTCGTAGTGTCATCTGCTTGAGAATCAGTAGTTTTGTCCTTAAAGAAGAAGAAAAGACGAACTTTGCGAAAAAACTTCTCAAGTTCAGTTCTCATCAGGAATGGATCGCCCAAATTGGTCGGCACAAAGCCTAGACCCTTTCTAAGGACTGACTGTTCAGTAACTGTCAGGTCTCTTGAGCTCAAGTTCACTATTAAGTCCCGCTCGGCTCCCCGCTGGTGCTCTGTTGGGCAGCTCTCCTGCTCCTGGTGTTGGGAAATGTCTGATCGGACTCCCACTGTACAGTCTGGGGTCCTCTTCTCCTGCCTCTGTTATGGCCTCGGCCACGCCCTAAAAAAGACTGGTCAGGGTAGAACTGGGGATATTGGTAGGAGTTAGGTTGTTGTGCAAATGGTGGTAATGGTTGGAAACCCCATGGGCCAGGTGGCCACCAAGGTCCCGGGTTTTGGTAGTTGCCAGGATGCTGATTATATGAGCCACCTCTCTGACGTCCGCCTCGTTTGGATGGTCGTTGTTGTTGACCACCCCTGGGACCAGCACCAGTGTGGCTGAATGACCCTGAATCACTGGTGTCTGAACCAGATGATGAATAGTTAGAACCATATTGTCTACCCTTGCTATTAAAGTTAGGTGCTACATAATCATCACTAGTGTATGGATAGATCTTCACTAATGAAAAGCGATCTAGATCCTTCTTGAATTTATCCATTTTACTGGTGATGATGTTGTCTTTATAGTCTTTGTTGGCTTTGTTCGTTTCATCAAGGTGTTTCTTGAATAGGGTGCTGCACGTGGCTTTTATCTGACCCTCCAGTATTTGAATATCAATAAGGATAGCATCAGCTATCCTCTTTGCCGTGCTAATAATCAGAATTAGCCAGTCGCGTGTGCAACGCCATGCTATTAGTGACCAGTCACGTAGAAAGATTTTGTCAGTTAAAAACAGCCTAGGGGTGTTAGTAACAATAAGGCCCGTAGGGGCACACTTGCCTCTGAGATATTGTGCCATAATGGTACCATGGATGGAGGTGCGTGTGTGTGATTTTTTTAAATTAAGCAACGTAACCCAGTCATCTTTAGCTATACTAGGGGTTTCTGTAGATGAATCTAATAGGTAAGGATTCTCATCTAGAATCTTTTGTAGCATCTCATCATCAAATGCCAATCCTGCAAAGTCTGCCATGGCTCAAGAGGGAATCTTGATCATTGAGAAATCCGGCATACCCCCATAGTTGGCTTGGGGTAATGACCCACAATCACTAGATTGAACCACATGATGCTGATCTGATGAGAAAGTGCAGTGCAAAAAAATATAATGATGAGTGTGGTGATTAAAATAGGATAGGGAGCTTATCAGAAAACTCTTTATTGGACGTAAGCCCCTTCCAATTTAAAAACAAGAACAGTGCAACAAAATAATCACAGTTTAAACAAATAGCTGCGAGAGGGCCAACATGTTTCAGCCTATCATGGAAAAGGACCATAGGCTTTCGTCAGGGCCTCTGTTCTATATAGATGCTACTGCCAAAATAGTGATTAAATGTGTGAAAAAATTATAAAAAACACACAAGTGAAATACCAACAGTAAAGGATATAATTCTCCTTCATCTATTTGAATTCCTCCTTAGCACCTGGTGTATTTTCAAAATCTGTAAAAACAAAGCACATACGTGGACCCCTATTAGGCTAACGTGGTCTGTAGGATATTGAAATCTATTCAAAATTTGAAGAAATTTAAGTACTCACCCAGTGTGCCCGGGGAAAGGACCTCACCTCTTCCTGGACCTGGCTCAGGAACTATGAGACCCCGCTCTGCAAGGACAAGACAACCCAGCACTTAACAAGGGTAGAGCGAGCTTGCTATACCCTGCTCAGTCCTATAGTAGTGCCTTGGGTACAGAAATGTCTTGCACATAGAGCAAAACCTATTAGAATTAACCTATCTCCAAGTGAAGACTTTAACTCACATTCACAGCCGTAGCTACAGCTTACAACAGTTGGTAACATACAATCCATTAAAACTAATGTTGGACAGCAAAGAACTATCCCATGTTCGCATCTGACCAAAGTGGATCTGCTAATGTTAAGTAAGATTGTAAACCGGTTGACTTATCTACCTCTGAAATCGTTGGCAAAGTGAGAATAGCATCTGGAAACAAAAACGAAAATAAGGTATAGCCCAACTGAACCCTGTGCATACCTGTCCGTCGTTGTCTCAGTCTGTGACTGAGTCAGGGGGAGGCACTGGGCTATTCCTAAAAGCTTCTATTTGATTGGTTGTGGCAGCCTAGCAAAAACCAATCGGCGTTCGATGTCACCTCAATTCACTCTCGATGGACAAATGAGACATTTGCTATTGTTCCAAAATTATATTGTTATGTGTTTATGTTTTAACCCAGACACGCATGATTAAAAACTCAAAAAGAATCGCATTAATCGAGGTGCAATATTCCAGCGTTCGGTTTAACAAACAGCCGCCTGGCTCGCGTAGTCTCGCGAGAGCGGGAGTTAAACTACAAAGTGATGTCATTCGCCCAATGTATGTAGTTTAGTGAACAAAGCATATTAGCGGTCTGCTTGCGTTATAGATATTGTTATACTCGAAGTTGGATTTGTATTGTTAAAGCCCAAATGAAACACCACTTGATCTATTTTGAATTTTCTAGGGTGCAATCAAATGCGGTGACAATATCAAAATGCGAGATCTCGCGAGGGAGTAGATGAACTACAGTAAGATGTCACTCGTCTAGCGAGTGTAGTTTAATAAGCAGGGCAGTCCAAGATACAGTCAACCAAGGTATATTACTTATAAAATCGCAAAGAAGGTGAGACAACATCTGATATGATGGTCTCTAAGAGGGTAGTTCAACACCAAAAAGTGATATGCATGTCTTCGAGTTTTTTTGTTTATTGTTACATCAACAGATTTACATGGGTTGAATTACAGAGACATTGGAACACAAATGTTCCACAGTTGGTGTACTCATTGTAAATTGAACCACGGAATTTCATCATTAAGCCCATGTCTATCTGTGCGTAATTTAAATACCCATTTCTGTTCTTTTTGAAATAGGAATTTTGAGGTATCACTTATGTGTGAAGGAATAAAAGGTTTTTCAAGAACAGTCGACGTAAAATCTGTTTCACTGTGGTTGTTTTGCAAAAAATGTTTTGTCAATTTTGAAACATCTTTTTTACATCGAAACATGCTCTTGTGTTCTTGCATCCTCACTCGCACCTTCCTGGTGGTCATGCCTATGTAGCGTGAATTGCATGGGCATGTTAGTTGGTAAATCAAGTTGGTGCTGTTACCGTTGGTGAAGTGCCTTAGTTGCCAAGGGCGATTAGTGCCTATGTCTATGCTCGTTGTCTTCGAAGTTTGAGGACAAACCGAGCATCCACCACATGGATGGTGCCCCATTGCGGGTGGTAAGTCCCACAGGGTGCCCATCTCTCTTTTAGATGCCTCTTTCGGGCGGGTATGTACTAGATGGTCCCTTAAGTTGCTGGACCTCCTAAAGGCAAATAGTGGAAATTCTATCTTGTCATTGCTGCTGTTTAATAAGCGCCAGTGTCGCCTGATAATTTTCTGGATACAGTTAGATTTTGTGTTGTAAGTAGTAACCAGTGTAAGGCGATCCAATGGGGCCTTCTCTACTCTTGGCTCGACATTACCAGACATTACCCTAGGAAACTCATCAAACGGTCCTGGAAACGTGCTGCCAATAACCATCGGGAGGCACTTCTCGAGCCTTATCAGGATTATCAATCAGGCCTGTGACAATGGAACTATCAATGATAGAGCTAGACGTTATCTCTCACCTAACAATCGGAGACCTCCTGTGTTATATATGTTACCGAAAGTGCACAAGCACCCCACCAGACCACCATTAAGACCTATTGTATCGACAAAAGGAAGCATTCATGAAACCACTGGCAAATTTTTGGGCAGATATCTTCAACCTTTTGTTTTGAACACCAGATCACATGTCAGAGACACTGCCGATTTTTTGATTAAATTGAAACTAGCCTCTGAACTGTTGGAGGACTTAGATTTGGTCTTGTGCACAGTGGACGTGTGTTCACTGTACACATCGATACCCCATGACCTTGGGATAACAGCGGTTGAACATGAACTATTCAACTCTGACCTCGATGCTGACTTGCAGGTATTACTCATGGAACTGATGGTATTTACCCTATACCACAGTTACTTCACAGTGTCTGATAAATGGTTTTACCAGTTATGCGGAACCGCCATGGGAAATTGTGCGGCGCCGTCATACGCTAATATCTTCATGAAATCATTCGAGGAATCACACATACTGAATCAACAAGCTTGGCTAGATTGTGGGAAACTCTATTTGAGATTCATCGACGATATTTTCATCCTATGGACAGGTACAGAGATTGCTCTTATTGATTTTTTAAAAACATGGAATGGAATCAATGATCGAGTTCAGTTCACATGGAGTCTTAACAGACAATGCATTCATTTTCTAGATGTAAAGGTCGAACGACATGCCGGAAAGATGAACACGACCATATTTCGTAAACCCACCGATCGTAATTCACTTTTACACTACCAGAGTTTCCATTGACCTGGGTTGAAACACAACTTACCACTTTCTCAGCTTATGCGTGTGAAACGCATTGTTTCATCTGAAAATTTGTGTCAACAAGAAATGTCTAACATGGTGGAAAGGTTTAAAGCACGTGGCTATCCTCAACAGATACTGGACAAGGCTATTACCAGATGTGGAGATATGAACCGTGATGATCTGTTGCAAGTTCGACCCAAAAATGAGAATTCCCGGATGGTAGTCATGTCCAAGTATACTGTTTTGAGCAATCAATTCAGAAAAATCATCTCTAACCATTGGTCACTACTACGTTTGGAACCAGATTTTCAAGGAGCCTTTGCACAGCCACCGATGTTTGCCTACACCCGAGGACGCAATCTTAAAGAGATGTTGTCTAAACCCAGGGCACAAAACAAACCTGAAACTTTCAAGGGACTCAGACCCTGCTATAATTGCAGCAATTGCAACAACTGTATACAAGGGAATGTAACCAACCATCCCATGAAGGGTCATCCTATCAGACTGCGAGTCAACGCCACTTGTAACTCTGCTAATGTAATTTACATGTTGAAATGTCCCTGCGGGAAGTGCTATGTCGGTCACACTGAAAGAAAAATCAGAATGCGACTACTGGAACACAAAAGCAACATAAGAACTGGCAACATCAAGTCCACAGTAGCTGCACATTTCTCTGAACAAAAACATACAGTAGCTCAATTAAAATATCTCATATTGGAGCAAGTGAAACCTACCCACAACAACAAAAACACATTTTTAAAAAGAGAGAACTTCTGGATCCGCTTCATGGCGACGATGCAGCCACACGGACTAAATGACCGGATGGAATTTCTATGTTACCTTTGAATATTGCATCTTATGGTCATCCTATTGATTCATTTGTACCATTCACTTTGTATGTTCTTTTACAACCACCTGTTTCTGAATATGACTATTTTCTCATGGTAATGTGAGCTTATGTGTGGGGATCAAGTTTTCTTTGATCACTGCTGTTTTACACCTTTTTCAGACTCAGAGCATTTCCCTTCGTTCTCAGGTTTATTTGTTATGTGGAGTTTCACACACCTCTTCAAGATGGCGCCGTTTTATCACTTCACCTCACAGTCCTATGTTTATGTTTAATACACACCTCGCGCGTTTACTAACCTCACGTAGACCCTGTTGACCGGAGGCTTCGCGCTCATTTTTCACAGAGGGAGTCCACGGACTTCAAGTAATGTGAGTACCTCTACTGAGGACTGCTGTCATTCGCGTTAAACATTCTGGTTAATCCACCGCGTGTGGTTTCAATACGGGCTTATGTTTTTTGTAGGCAGTAACGACTTCACGTCATGGATGCAAACTTCTTGTGAGTATCACATAGTGAGGCGGTATAACTTTGGGAAGTCTGGCTAACTAGAGCACTGCCCTACTTTTTTAGGCACGGGGGTGCAGTTAAATGTCACTTTACCCATTGATTACACAGCGCATTTGAGTTCCTTATCTCACCCGACCTTTTCATTCAACACCTTTTTTATTAACACACTGCAGTTTTTTGTTGTTGCTTAGCACGGTTATGATTCCTTCACACTGGTGTTACGTTGTGAGCATGAGGAATTGGTTTTGACCTACAGCACGTGTTGTGATCTGCACAGCATGGAGGTTGTAACGTTGGTGCAATTAGAGTTTGGTATATGTATCATTTAATGACATGATGTTATTTCCTTTTTGTTTGTAGAGTTGTCCCCTGAGGAAGGGCTTGCGATCTGCCCGAAATGCATTGGGACTATTAATGATTGGATTGCTTTTCATTTTGGATTATGTTTGCACCATGCATTTTCACGTATTGATGAACTATTCATGAAAAAAATGAATATGGATTCAAATAATATGAGGAACGCCTCTAACGTCTGGATTTATCCTTATGATGAACTATACATGACCTTTTAGACTTTATAGTCCATTTTGCTGTGCGCCGGGGAGTCTTCTTCCAACAGGAGGAAGCTGTGGAGTAGTCTTCTGTTGTTTCACGCTGAGGGGCACAGACAGCGTCATCTCTGGTAGCAAACCACAGACCATTAACAGTTGATGAATTTGGGATTTACCTTTGCTGTGCAAGTTCTGTTTCAATTCTTTGTTAGTTCACTATTTTCTGACCCTATGACTTGGCACGCTACCTAGTTTAAACAATGAATTATGATTTGGTGTCCAACATGACTGAATTCAAAGCTGACACTTTCGCCTTCACGGCGGGGGATGCGGATAAAATCTATGGAATGATCCAAGAAGAAGTAGCTGCAGCGGCTAGCACCCGCAGCCCTGAGAGTAACATCAAGCAATTGCTCTACTTACCGAAGAAGGAATGCAACCAAAAAACTTCATGCTTGCACTCTCGTGCGGTATCACCGAGCCCAGTGGATCCCTAGGGGCCTACGGGTACCCCTCAAACCACTACTATGTAAGAACAATGTGAGGTTTGTTGAGAGATGGTACGCCATCCTCAACAAATGCTCACTGGATTTGATTCTTCTAATTGTGGAGGAGCTGTCTAAAACTCTTGAAGATTTAGCCCAGGAAATAAAAAGCGTACGTACGGAGCTGGACAATGCCATGGAACCTGCAGATCTGGCTAAAATGTTAGAGGATGTGAATGTCCAACTGGAAAAACACACCCGTGAGACACAAGAACGCAAATTCCGAAAGTACAAAAGGGACACCATAGATTACAAGCTCGGCGAGGTGTACACTTGGGCAGAAGTGTACGCCCACCGACGCCCCAATCGCCCTTACAATCCGTATTCGGAAAATGAAACTTCCTTATCCGATGGTGACACTAGAACACAGAAAGCGACTAGACCCTCTGCCCAGGCAGAACAACAGCAACCGAGCACCTCCAATACTGCGGTTCATTTTTTAGAGCAGGACCGGGATCAACCCATCGACCCAGGTGGGGAAAAACCCGCAGAGGTAGAAAAAGAACAACCCAAGCCCAAGAAGGGCAATCGTCGGAAATAATGTGGCAGGATAACTTGGTGATTAACATTTCGGCAACCCAACTGACTGATGAAGAAACATGTATCTTACAAAAAGGTCAGTCCTTCGTAACAACCACCAGAACTAACACTTTGGAATTAGAGGTCAGCACCTTTAAGCTTGTTCGCAACATTAGGCTACGGCATTATTTTCAAAATGTAGTAACCACTCCTATGCTAGAGGACAATACACTACGAGGACTGCGTCCCCAAAGTACCTTCATGGCTCCTGTGAGCCATAAAATCATTGATATGTTCGAAAACCTAGTCAAAAGAGACATTGCCACTCTTCCTTTTCAATCCAAGATCAAACAGGATAACTTGACGAAAAGAGAGAAAAACATCTTGCAGAAAATTGCTAGTAATCCTTCCATTGTGTGTCAAAACGCTGACAAGGGAGGCGCCCTTGTGATCATGGATGCCACGTACTATGAAGAACAAGTACATGCCCATACTTCTGACCCGAACATCTATGCACTTTTACCCACTGATCCCACCAATGAGTTTGCTTCCATCCTTATCAGGATTATCAATCAGGCCTGTGACAATGGAACTATCAATGATAGAGCTAGACGTTATCTCACACCTAACAATCCGAGACGTCCTGTGTTATATATGTTACCGAAAGTGCACAAGCACCCCACCAGACCACCATTAAGACCTATCGTATCGACAAAAGGAAGCATTCATGGAACCACTGGCAAATTTTTGGACAGATATCTTCAACCTTTTCTTTTGAACACCAGATCACATGTCAGAGACACTGCCGATTTTTTGATTAAATTGAAACTAGCCTCTGAACTGTTGGAGGACTTAGATTTGGTCTTGTGCACAGTGGACGTGTGTTCACTGTATACATCGATACCCCATGACCTTGGGATAACAGCGGTTGAACATGAACTATTCAACTCTGACCTCGATGCTGACTTGCAGGTATTACTCATGGAACTGATGGTATTTACCCTATACCACAGTTACTTCACAGTGTCTGATAAATGGTTTCACCAGTTATGCGGAACCGCCATGGGAAATTGTGCGGCGCCGTCATACGCTAATATCTTCATGAAATCATTCGAGGAATCACACATACTGAATTAACAAGCTTGGCTAGATTGTGGGAAACTCTATTTGAGATTCATCGACGATATTTTCATCCTATGGACAGGTACAGAGATTGCTCTTATTGATTTTTTAAAAACATGGAATGGCATCAATGATCGAGTTCAGTTCACATGGAGTCTTAACAGACAATGCATTCATTTTCTAGATGTAAAGGTCGAACGACATGCCGGAAAGATGAACACGACCATATTTCGTAAACCCACCGATCGTAATTCACTTTTACACTACCAGAGTTTCCATTGACCTGGGTTGAAACACAACTTACCACTTTCTCAGCTTATGCGTGTGAAACGCATTGTTTCATCTGAAAATTTGTGTCAACAAGAAATGTCTAACATGGTGGAAAGGTTTAAAGCACGTGGCTATCCTCAACAGATACTGGACAAGGCTATTACCAGATGTGGAGATATGAACCGTGATGATCTGTTGCAAGTTCGACCCAAAAATGAGAATTCCCGGATGGTAGTCGTGTCCAAGTATACTGTTTTGAGCAACCAATTCAGAAAAATCATCTTAACCATTGGTCACTACTACGTTTGGAACCAGATTTTCAAGGAGCCTTTGCACAGCCACCGATGTTTGCCTACACCCGAGGACGCAATCTTAAACAGATGTTGTCTAAACCCAGGGCACAAAACAAACCTGAAACTTTCAAGGGACTCAGACCCTGCTATAATTGCAGCAATTGCAACAACTGTATACAAGGGAATGTAACCAACCATCCCATGAAGGGTCATCCTATCAGACTGCGAGTCAACGCCACTTGTAACTCTGCTAATGTAATTTACATGTTGAAATGTCCCTGCGGGAAGTGCTATGTCGGTCACACTGAAAGAAAAATCAGAACGCGACTACTGGAACACAAAAGCAACAAAAGAACTGGCAACATCAAGCCCACAGTAGCTGCACATTTCTCTGAACAAAAACATACAGTAGCTCAATTAAAATATCTCATATTGGAACAAGTGACACCTACCCACAACAACAAAAACACATTGTTAAAAAGAGAAAACTTCTGGATCCGCTTCATGGCGACGATGCAGCCACACGGACTAAATGACCGGATGGAATTTCTATGTTACCTTTGAATATTGCATCTTATGGTCATCCTATTGATTCATTTGTACCATTCACTTTGTATGTTCTTTTACAACCACCTGTTTCTGAATATGACTATTTTCTCATGGTAATGTGAGCTTATGTGTGGGGATCAAGTTTTCTTTGATCACTGCTGTTTTACACCTTTTTCAGACTCAGAGCATTTCCCTTCGTTCTCAGGTTTATTTGTTATGTGGAGTTTCACACACCTCTTCAAGATGGCGCCGTTTTATCACTTCACCTCACAGTCCTATGTTTATGTTTAATACACACCTCGCGCGTTTACTAACCTCACGTAGACCCTGTTGACCGGAGGCTTCGCGCTCGTTTTTCACAGAGGGAGTCCACGGACTTCAAGTAATGTGAGTACCTCTACTGAGGACTGCTGTCATTCGCGTTAAACATTCTGGTTAATCCACCGTGTGTGGTTTCAATACGGGCTTATGTTTTTTGTAGGCCGTAACGCTTCACGTCATGGATGCAAACTTCTTGTGAGTATCACATAGTGAGGCGGTATAACTTTGGGACGTCTGGCTAACTAGAGCACTGCCCTACTTTTTTAGGCACGGGGGTGCAGTTAAATGTCACTTTACCCATTGATTACACAGCGCATTTGAGTTCCTTATCTCACCCGACCTTTTCATTCAACACCTTTTTTATTAATACACTGCAGTTTTTTGTTGTTGCTTAGCACGGTTATGTTCCTTCACACTGGTGTTACGTTGTGAGCATGAGGAATTGGTTTCGACCTACAGCACGTGTTGTGATCTGCACAGCATGGAGGTTGTAACGTTGGTGCAATTAGAGTTTGGTATATGTATCATTTAGTGACATGATGTTATTTCCTTTTTGTAGAGTTGTCCCCAGAGGAAGGGCTTGCGATCTGCCCGAAATGCATTGGGACTATTAATGATTGGATTGCTTTTCATTTTGGATTATGTTTGCACCATGCATTTTCACGTATTGAAGAACTATTCATGAAAAAAATGAATATGGATTAAAATAATATGAGGAACGCCTCTAACGTCTGGATTTATCCTTATGATGAACTATACATGACCTTTTAGACTTTATAGTCCATTTTGCTGTGCACCGGGGAGTCTTCCTCCAACAGGAGGAAGCTGTGGAGTAGTCTTCTGTTGTTTCACGCTGAGGGGCACAGACAGCGTCATCTCTGGTAGCACACCACAGACCATTAACAGTTGATGAATTTGGGATTTACCTTTGCTGTGCAAGTTCTGTTTCAATTCTTTGTTACTTCACCAACTGTAACAGCACCAACTTGATTTACCAACTAACATGCCCATGCAATTCACGCTACATAGGCATGACCACCAGGAAGGTGCGAGTGAGGATGCAAGAACACAAGAGCACGTTTCGATGTAAAAAAGATGTTTCAAAATTGACAAAACATTTTCTGCAAAACAACCACAGTGAAACAGATTTTACGTGGACTGTTCTCGAAAAACCTTTTATTCCTTCACACATAAGTGATATCTCAAAATTCCTATTTCAAAAAGAACAGAAATGGGTATTTAAATTACGCACAGATAGACATGGGCTTAATTATGACATTCCGTGGTTCAATTTACAATGAGTACACCAACTGTGGAACATTTGTGTTCCAATGTCTCTGTAATTCAACCCATGTAAATCTGTTGATGTAACAATAAACAAAAAAACTCGAAGACATGCATATCACTTTTTGGTGTTCAACTACCCTCTTAGAGACCATCATATCAGATGTTGTCTCACCTTCTTTGCGATTTTATAAGTAATATACCTTGGTTGACTGTATCTTGGACAGCCATGCTTATTAAACTACACTCGCTAGACGAGTGACATCATACTGTAGTTCATCTACTTCCTCGCGAGATCTCACGTTTTGATATTGTCACCGCATTTGATTGCACTCTAGAAAATTCAAAATAGATCAAGTGATGTTTCATTTGGGCTTTAACAATACAAATCCAACTTCGAGTATAACAATATCTATAACGCAAGCAGACCGCTAATATGCTTTGTTCACTAAACTACATACATTGGGCGAATGACATCACTTTGTAGTTTAACTCCCGCTCTCGCGAGACTACGCGAGCCAGGCGGCTGTTTGTTAAACCGAACGCTGGAATATTGCACCTCGATTAATGCGATTCTTTTCGAGTTTTTAATCATGCGTGTCTGGGTTAAAACATAAATACATAACAATATAATTTTGGAACAATAGCAAATGTCTCATTTGTCCATCGAGAGTGAATTGAGGTGACATCGAACGCCGATTGGTTCGTGCTAGGCCGCCACAACCAATCAAATAGAAGCTTTTAGGAATAGCCCAGTGCCTCCCCCTGACTCAGTCACAGACTGAGACAACGACGGACAGGTAGGCACAGGGTTCAGTTGGGCT
Source organism: Lissotriton helveticus (assembly GCF_964261635.1). NCBI lineage: Eukaryota > Metazoa > Chordata > Amphibia > Caudata > Salamandridae > Lissotriton > Lissotriton helveticus. Next base: position 1,064,224,703 of record NC_136057.1, read on the forward strand.
ATACCTTATTTTCGTTTTTGTTTCCGGTTGCTATTCTCACTTTGCCAACGATTTCAGAGATAGATAAGTCAACCGGTTTACAATCTTACTTAACATTAGCAGATCCACTTTGGTCAGATACGAACATGGGATAGTTCTTTGCTGTCCAACATTAGTTTTAATGGATTGTATGTTACCAACTGTTGTAAGCTGTAGCTACGGCTGTGAATGTGAGTTAAAGTCTTCACTTGGAGATAGGTTAATACTAATAGGTTTATGCGCAAGACATTTCTGTACCCTAGCCACTACTATAGTTCTATAGTTACTATAGTACTATAGAATCAGTTGCCCTCATCCTACTTGACCTCTCCGCCGCCTTCGACACAGTCTGTCATAACACCCTCATACAACGCCTCTACAACGTCGGAATACAAGGAAAAGCCTTGGACTGGACCATCTCGTTCCTCGCCGGAAGAACACAAAGAGTCTGCCTCCCCCCATTCAAATCTGAGGCCACCGAAGTCATCTGCGGCGTACCACAAGGATCATCACTCAGTCCAACCCTCTTCAACGTGTACATGAGTCCCCTCGCAACCATCGCACGCCAACACGACCTCAACATCATTTCATACGCTGACGACACCCAGCTAATCCTCTCCCTCACCAAAGACCCCAACACCGCCAAAACAAATCTACACGAAGGAATGAAAGAAGTAGCTGAATGGATGAAGAAGAGCCGTTTAAAACTAAACTCAGACAAAACGGAAGTCCTCATCTTAGGATCATCCCCCTCTGCTTGGGATGACTCCTGGTGGCCACCGGCTTTAGGTACAGCACCCATACCTACAGATCACGCACGGAACCTGGGCTTCATCCTAGACTCCTCCCTCTCGATGACCAGACAAGTCAACGCCGTTACATCATCATGCTTCAACATCCTACGCATGCTCAAAAAAATCTTCCGCTGGATCCCCACCGAAACAAGATAAACAGTCACCCACGCATTAGTCACTAGCCGACTAGATTATGGAAACACCCTTTACGCCGGAACAACAGCCAAACTACAGAAAAAACTACAACGCATCCAAAACGCCTCAGCCAGACTCATACTCGACATCCCCCGTCAAGCCCACATTTCCGGTCACCTGAAAGATCTCCATTGGCTTCCAGTCAACAAGAGAGTACCGTTCCGTCTCCTCACCCACGCACACAAGGCCCTCTACGACCTAGGACCCGAATGCCTCAACAAACGACTGTCCTTCTACACACCCACCCGCCAACTACGTTCATCCAGTCAAGCCCTCGCGGCAATTCCGCGCATCAATAGATCCACCATGGGAGGAAGATCTTTCTCCTACTTAGCGGCCAAAACATGGAATTCTCTCCCCACTCACCTACGCCTTACACAGAACCACCTCTCCTTTAGAAAGCAGCTAAAAACCTGGCTATTCGATAAGTAATTGCACCCACCCTCCCCCAAGCGCCTTGAGACCCTCTGGGTGAGTAGTGCGCTATACAAATTTCTGAACTTGAACTTGAACTATAGGACAGAGCAGGGTAAAGCAAGCTCGCTCTACCCTTGTTAAGTGCTGGGTTGTCTTGTCCTTGCAGAGTGGGGTCTCATAGTTCCTGAGCCAGGTCCAGGAAGAGGTGAGGTCCTTTCCCCGGGCACACTGGGTGAGTACTTAAATTTCTTCAAATTTTGAATAGATTTCAATATCCTACAGACCACGTTAGCCTAATAGGGGTCCACGTATGTGCTTTGTTTTTACAGATTTTGAAAATACACCAGGTGCTAAGGAGGAATTCAAATAGATGAAGGAGAATTATATCCTTTACTGTTGGTATTTCACTTGTGTGTTTTTTATAATTTTTTCACACATTTAATCACTATTTTGGCAGTAGCATCTATATAGAACAGAGGCCCTGACGAAAGCCTATGGTCCTTTTCCATGATAGGCTGAAACATGTTGGCCCTCTCGCAGCTATTTGTTTAAACTGCGATTATTTTGTTGCACTGTTCTTGTTTTTAAATTGGAAGGGGCTTACGTCCAATTAAGAGTTTTCTGATAAGCTCCCTATCCTATTTTAATCACCACACTCATCATTATATTTTTTTGCACTGCACTTTCTCATCAGATCAGCATCATGTGGTTCAATCTAGTGATTGTGGGTCATTACCCCAAGCCAACTATGGGGGTATGCTGGATGTCTCAATGATCAAGAGACACAATACCCTTGCAGGATTACCAGATGAGAATATTGATCCATACAAGTCATTGATGGGAATCCTCAATGAGGTTGATCAACAATCACAGGTGGCCCATTTTTTGGTGATCTGGTTTGTTGGTTATAAAAGGTAGTCACTTCCTTATCTTAATGTACTCAACTAGACGTTAAGGTAGCTCGAAAGAGATCCCAAATGGGTTTCTAGCTTAGACCTCTAAGTTTGTTTAATGTATATACTGTTCCTTCAGGGGATATAACTTAGGCTGGTCTTTAAATGTTCCTCTAGCCCTCCATTATCGTTTTGTTATTTGTATATTTGAGCAGCCTCAAGCTGCGGGCTTTAGTTTTGTGACCACATTTGTATAAGCAGTTTTGTACCATATTCTGTTTGGAACTGGTTTTAAGACTTACGTGTATTATACTGGCCCCAGGTTTATCTTTACTCCCTTCGCATTCCCCAGCAGTTTGCAAATATGGCCGAACGCAGTGACCTAGCCTATGACGACTCAGTGTATCAATCCATTTTAGATAACATGCCTAGTGTTCTTGAAATACTCCCAGCACCTACTATAAATGTGATTGATGATTTGACCAAAGTCCTGACACTCAAAAAAGCTCACTCTCGCACACAGGCACATGGGATCACCATGGCAGAGTATATGAGGGCGAGCTGTGCCCCTCCGGGGCTTATAGTGACTAATGCTCCTCGCCTTTTTCTCAATGACAAATCTTTTCTTAAAGACTGGTCAATGATTGCGTGGCGCTGCACCCGTGATTGGCTGATATTAATCATCAGTACAGCCAAGCGGGTGGCAGACGGTATCTTGGTTGAAATACAAACCCTTGAAGGACAAATCCGGGCAACGGTTACCCCTGCTGTTTTTAAAAAACAGAAAGATGAGTCAGATAAAACCAACAAGGAATTTCTTGACTCTATACTTCAGACCAAGGTAGACAAATTTAAAAAGGACCTGGCCAAGTTCAAATTAGAACGTATATATCCGTACACAAGCGACACCTACAAAGCTCCGGACTTCAGTAGAAGCGGGCGGATGTACGGATCAAACTATTCTGGATCCAGCTCTGAGTCAGGCAGCCATCCAGGAGCTACTAATCCACCTCCGCCTGCAGGAGGTGGCCGAGGTAGGGCCGGCAGATATCAGAATTACAGAGGACAGTACAATATGTCAGGACAACCATGGTGGCCTCCAACACCATGGGGACATCCGGGTAATTTTCAGGACCCGTTTCAGCCACCTATGGGCCCTTTTCCTGGCTATCCACAATACAATAATCAGCCTTTTTTACCGTTTGGCCCCCGACGATCTCGGGGCAAAAAAAGACAAACGCAAGGACAGCCACAGGTCCAGTGGGAAGATACGGAAAGTCCCCATGCCGGAACCCGGAGTCACACGAGACGGAGTGCTCAAGAGTAGGCTCAAAACCTGAGACGAGTCTGGTGGTCAATTTGAGTAAAAGAACATTGTCCACCATTGAAGAAGCGGTTCTTAAAGGCTTAGGTTTTGTGACGACAGATAACGGTGATCCATTTCTACTCCAAATAGAACCAGCCCAGTTTTTTCGGAAATTGAGGCTTTACTACTTCTTTAAGAATAGAATTAATGAGGAGTCTGTTATAGAGAAAGAAGTTAACACTGGTCTATGGACAAAATCTACCTTTCTACCTTCCACACATGCTATACCATCTCAAGTACCCACTTTTGAGCAGGTGGTCAAAGATGACATAGATAAAATCTGGATCTCCCCTAAATCTGGCTATAATAATTTGTCAAGAATGGAGAGACAAGCATTGAAAACATTAACTGAAGATTCTTCAGTAGTCATCAAGCCTGCTGACCAAGGTGGCTCTATTGTAATGGAAGATGTGGAGACCTACAGGACTGAATGCCTCCGACAGTTGAACAACACCAACGCATACCGGCCACTTACTACAGATCCCACCCCAAGATTGATGAATGAGATCAAGGCCCTAGTTGAAGAGGCTTTAACAGAGGGTTGGATAACTCCTTTAGATTCACAATTCCTACAGGAACAGCATCCCATTATGCCCTATTTCTACACCTTACCTAAGGTGCACAAACCCCAGAGACCACCACCGGGGAGGCCAATAATTTCTGGCCAGGGCTCAGTTTTAGAGCCCCTTTCGGCTTTCGTTGACCATTTCCTCAGACCCTTAGTGCATACTATGCCTACTTACCTGAAGGACACCACTAATGTCCTGAGTGTGATTCCGGATATTCCTTTCAATCGGGAGACAGACTATCTAGTCTCCCTAGATGTAGAGTCACTGTACACTTCTATTCCCCAGGATGAGACTTTGGAGACCATCAGATCCATCCTGGGTGATACAGAACTTGATTCCATCACTCCTGTACCCTTCATTATGTCTTTAGCCACTATAGCCATGAAAGAAAACTTCTTTATGTATGAAGACACGGTATACCATCAAGTCTCTGGGACGAGCATGGGCAGTATTTTTGCCCCGTCTCTAGCTAACCTGTATGTCCACATGTTCGAACAGACAACAGTGTTGAATCCAACCAACCCGTTCTTTTCATCCATACTGTAGTGGAAACGCTATATAGATGATGTCCTATTGGTGTGGAGAGGTGACAATGACTCAGTTGCCCACTTCCACCAATGGCTAAATAACCAAAATAGCTTCTTGCGTTTCACCATGGAAATCAGTAAAGAAAAGGTTTCCTTTCTGGACCTCTCCATTTATACCACGGATACTGGTCTTGAAAGCGAATTATACAGAAAACCGATGGCAAGAAACTCGCTACTCTTATATGAGAGTCAGCACCCCAAATCCCTGCGTGATAACCTGCCCTTCGGACAATTCCTCCGAGTCCGACGGAATTGCTCTACTCCAGAAACATTTGCGTATCACACAGAGGATTTGTCCAAACAGCTAACTACCAGACATTACCCTAGGAAACTCATAAAACGGTCCTGGAAACGTGCTGCCAATAACCATCGGGAGGCACTTCTCGAGCCAAGAGTAGAGAAGACCCCATTGGATCGCCTTACACTGGTTACTACTTACAACACAAAATCTAACTGTATCCAGAAAATTATCAGGCGACACTGGCGCATATTAAACAGCAGCAATGACAAGATAGAATTTCCACTATTTGACTTTAAGAGGTCCAGCAACTTAAGGGACCGTCTAGTCATACCCGCACGAAAGAGGCATCTAAAAGAGAGATGGGCACCCTGTGGGACTTACCACCCGTAATGGGGCACCATTCATGTGGTGGATGCTCGGTTTGTCCTCAAACTTCTAAGACAACGAGCATAGACATAGGCACTAATCGCCCTTGGCAACTAAGGCACTTCACCAACTGTAACAGCACCAACTTGATTTACCAACTAACATGCCCATGCAATTCATGCTACATAGGCATGACCACCAGGAAGGTGCGAGTGAGGATGCAAGAACACAAGAGCACGTTTCGATGTAAAAAAGATGTTTCAAAATTGACAACATTTTTTTTTGCAAAACAACCACAGTGAAACAGATTTTACGTGGACTGTTCTTGAAAAACCTTTTATTCCTTCACACATAAGTGATATCTCAAAATTCCTATTTCAAAAAGAACAGAAATGGGTATTTAAATTACGCACAGATAGACATGGGCTTAATGATGACATTCCGTGGTTCAAGTTACAATGAGTACACCAACTGTGGAACATTTGTGTTCCAATGTCTCTGTAATTCAACCCATGTAAATCTGTTGATGTAACAATAAACAAAAAAACTCAAAGACATGCATATCACTTTTTGGTGTTGAACTACCCTCTTAGAGACCATCATATCAGATGTTGTCTCACCTTCTTTACGATTTTATAAGTAATATACCTTGGTTGACTGTATCTTGGACAGCCATGCTTATTAAACTACACTCGCTAGACGAGTGACATCATACTGTAGTTCATCTACTCCCTCACGAGATCTCGCGTTTTGATATTGTCACCGCATTTGATTTCACCCTAGAAAATTCAAAATAGATCAAGTAGTGTTTCATTTGGGCTTTAACAATACAAATCCAACTTCGAGTATAACAATATCTATAACGCAAGCAGACCGCTAATATGCTTTGTTCACTAAACTACATACATTAGGCGAATGACATCACTTTGTAGTTTAACTCCCGCTCTCGCGAGACTACGCGAGCCAGGCGGCTGTTTGTTAAACCGAACGCTGGAATATTGCACCTCGATTAATGCGATTCTTTTCGAGTTTTTAATCATGCGTGTCTGGGTTAAAACATAAACACATAACAATATCATTTTGAAACAATAGCAAATGTCTCATTTGTCCATCGAGAGTGAATTGAGGTGACATCGAACGCCGATTGGTTTATGCTAGGCCGCCACAACCAATCAAATAGAAGCTTTTAGGAATAGCCCAGTGCCTCCCCCTGACTCAGTCACAGACTGAGACAACGACGGACAGGTAGGCACAGGGTTCAGTTGGGCTATACCTTATTTTCGTTTTTGTTTCCGGTTGCTATTCTCACTTTGCCAACAATTTCAGAGGTAGATAAGTCAACCGGTTTACAATCTTACTTAACATTAGCAGATCCACTTTGGTCAGATACGAACATGGGATAGTTCTTTGCTGTCCAACGTTAGTTTTAATGGATTGTATGTTACCAACTGTTGTAAGCTGTAGCTATGGCTGTGAATGTGAGTTAAAGTCTTCACTTGGAGATAGGTTAATACTAATAGGTTTTGCTCTATGCGCAAGACATTTCTGTACCCTAGGCACTACTATAGGACAGAGCAGGGTATAGCAAGCTCGCTCTACCCTTGTTAAGTGCTGGGTTGTCTTGTCCTTGCAGAGCGGGGTCTCCTAGTTCCTGAGCCAGGTCCAGGAAGAGGTGAGGTCCTTTCCCCGGGCACACTGGGTGAGTACTTAAATTTCTTCAAATTTTGAATAGATTTCAATATCCTACAGATCACGTTAGCCTAATAGGGGTCCACGTATGTGCTTTGTTTTTACAGATTTTGAAAATACACCAGGTGCTAAGGAGGAATTCAAATAGATGAAGGAGAATTATATCCTTTACTGTTGGTATTTCACTTGTGTGTTTTTTATAATTTTTTCACACATTTAATCACTATTTTGGCAGTAGCATCTATATAGAACAGAGGCCCTGACGAAAGCCTATGGTCCTTTTCCATGATAGGCTGAAACATGTTGGCCCTCTCGCAGCTATTTGTTTAAACTGTGATTATTTTGTTGCACTGTTCTTGTTTTTAAATTGGAAGGGGCTTACGTCCAATAAAGAGTTTTCTGATAAGCTCCCTATCCTATTTTAATCACCACACTCATCATTATATTTTTTTGCACTGCACTTTCTCATCAGATCAGCATCATGTGGTTCAATCTAGTGATTGTGTGTCATTACCCCAAGCCAACTATGGGGGTATGCCGGCTGTCTCAATGATCAAGAGACACAATACCCTGGCAGGATTACCAGATGAGAATATTGATCCATACAAGTCATTGATGGGAATCCTCAAAGAGGTTGATCAACAATCACAGCTGGCCCATTTTTTGGTGATCTGCTCTGTTGGTTATAAATGGTAGTTACTTCCTTATCTTAATGTACTCAACTAGACGTTAAGGTAGCTCGAAAGAGATCCCAAATGGGTTTCTAGCTTAGACCTCTAAGTTTGTTTAATGTATATACTATAAATATTGGGACCCAGTCCAAAGACCTTTAGATCACTTCTGGAACAAGAAACCTTTTGCCAAGGAAAAGAACCAAGGAAGCTGCAGGAGTTTGACTGCCCCTCTGCCAGTGTGCTGTTTGTTTGGTTGTCCTGCAGTGGCTTCTTCATTGCAAAGGAAAGGAGAAGGAACTTTCTAAGGACTTTCCTCATCTACAGAATAGTCTCCAAGGGCTTGAACTGTGCTTGCCTCCTGCTGAAGTCTCAGGGACAAAAGACTTAATCTTCAGCTCCCCTCTGAATTTCCTTGCTGGGAATTCTAACTACAGATATTTCCGTGTCGCTGGGAGCTGGAAACGTGACGCATTAAGAAGAAGCGTGCCGCCGCCGCAGCTGAAATCGTCGCACTGCCGAAGAAGCATGCCACCACCGCATCTCCCAGAAAGCATGTCTTTGTCAAAAGCTGCCTGCTGTCGCATCACCGGAGAAGTGTGACACCATTGAGAGAGTCGCCATCGCATCACCGGAGAAGCGTGTTGCAGGGCCTGTCGCGGCTCCAAAGTACAGAGTCGTCGCAAGGCTGCCAGGGCGCCTACGCATCATCATCGCATCGCCGCGTCAAGGGCGCCATCTTCTTGCATCACACTGGATCATCACATCGCATCAAAGTGCCATCTTGCACATCGCAACGGGCCCGCAGGCCGAGAATCTACGCATCAACATCGCACCGGTAAGGATCACAACTCATCCCCTCCTCTGCGCAAGCATTGAGGCACGACGCATCATTTCCCCCGGATCATGGAACCGACGCATCTCCCCTTTTGCGAGCCTTTTGTTCACTTTGCATTATGCATCCAAGTACTTTGTTGAGAACTGTGACTCATTTATCATCAACTTGAACTAAGCAGTATTTGTCTTCTTTAAGTCAACTTTAAGTATAGTATTGTGGATTTTTGTTGTTTGTGGTCTTGTGTTAAGTCTATATACTCTAGTCTATACTCATCTTTATAAAAACCTGTGTTGTGTCCATCTGTAGTGTTTTCACTGTATTATTGTGTATATTCACAAATGCTTAACACACTGCCTCTGAGATAAGCCTGTCTGCTCGTGCCAAGCTACCAAGGGTGTGAGCAGGGGTTATTTAGGAGTGTAATCCCCTTATCCTGACTTAGAAGTAAGGGTCCCTATTTGGACAAAGGTGAATACCATTGCCAACTACAGACCCCCAGATCTAACACTCATACGTAGGGACTGCGAGAGGAAGAAGGACAAGAAAATACTTAGCTGTAATTTTCATGACTCTGAGTCCATATATTCCTTGTCACAGTCCTGGGTTCCCACCAGCCACTCTCTGTTGTTCAACTGATGTCTTTGTAGGCTTAGTTATTTCAGGAAGTCTTCTTCAGGAAACAATGTATTTGTATTCCTTTAGATGGGGGTCATCCTGGATTGAGAAGAAAAAGTCAAGTTTGGTAATTATGTTCTACATAAATGGAGATAAACTCATGTAAGGACTTTGACGAGGAAGACATGTACATGGAGCAATGAAAATTACTGGTAAGTAATTGGAAAATGCTCCATGTGTAGTGAGTGCTTGTTCATGCCTGATTACTTCCCTGTTATCGCCATTACCCCCAGGCATTACTCTGTAATTTATTTTTTTACACTTATGGTGCGTGGAGTTACCTGCTCAATTACCATACTCACCTGGGCCCATAAATATTACCTCAGCTACACACCCGCTGTCTCAACCAATACCAGCGTGGCTCTCTGTGACATCAGAGCAGCACCGCGACTGACTCTCTCCTTTACAAGGTATTATGAAAACTAATTTCTCTTCGCTTTTAAATGCAAATTTCATTCATTAACAACGTAAAAACATTAGCTACTGTCCTTGATTGACTAAATTCAAAGGAAAGACAATTTTCTTTTACTGCGAGTAAATCCCTTCCGTTTACCCTTCACTCACTGCAAGTAAATCTCTTCCGCTTACTCTTCACTCAAGCATCAAAGAACCTGTTACTCCTTCAGGCTTACCCTTTCTAGGTGATATAAGGCCAAAGTTTTACCAGCGAACTCCTTTTCACTTTCATTTATTCACACATTTATACAGAAATCCCTATTTAGTGCTTCAAGTTCTACCTAACTTTACGTACTTATTCATCTAAGCAAGTGACCTCACTGCAGTGTGGCTTCCATTTACCACCCGCTATTCTATGCCCCCGGGGTTTCCAGACAACGTAAAACAATATAAACGGGTTTTGGTTAATACATGAAATCAATGCAAAATCAATAATCAATACACAACTAACTACCTATCTTAACTAAACCCTAACCACTACTCTGCTACCAAAGAAATACTGATGGCGCGCGGAGGTACCTGCTCAATTACCATACTCACCTGGGCCCATAAATATACACACTTTGAACAGGTAATCCGGCTTTTACCATTTGCCTATCGGGATTTTATTTTATTTTAGGACTTATACCTATACACATTGACTTAACAATCCTTGTCACCTGTATTTAAAGTCCTAAGTGATCGAAAAGGGAGTTAGCATAAGGTAAATAATAACATTTACCTTTATTAATAACCAGAGACTCAGGAAAGTTTAAACTCTTTATCTATGTAAATTCTTAAATGTCAAAGTCCATACAGAAGCAATTAAATCTATTTCAATTAGAAAGATAATGATTAAAGCAATGATATGTAGAAATATTTTGAGACTTCTTTTAGGCATTGAAACATAGGCAGGGTGGAAAAGGGAAACTGTACAATGACATACCCACACAGATTTATATTTACCTAGAATGGTGTGAAGATCAACCCTGGCCACGGGCTGGGACAAAGAAACAGGACTCCCGATAGTTCAGGTGCCAACAGGACAGGACAGGTGCAGATCAGGACAGAAGAGGACCAAGACAGGAAAGATGCAGGTCAGGACAGGTAACCGCTGCTAAGTGCAACGCCAACGTCACACTCCTCTCTGCGGCTAACAGTCGGACCCCGATTGGGTTATCAATTCTTCTCCCACAGTAATTTATTGATTCTTCTCACTGAGTGCTCCGCCAGCACCTCTGCTCTCGATCTCCTATAGACGGCGTTGGGTCATTGACAGGTCAGCTATTCGGACAAGTCGGACAATCTAACTAGCTAAGCCTACCTTAGTTATACCATTTTCCAGGGCAATGTACCACCCCCCAGTGTTGCAAATTTGTGTATTCCCTTGATTTGATTGGTCAAAAGGCGAGGAGAGGTCATTACGCCATACCAGTATGAAATCATTTTCATTCAATAATTCAAATTTTCGTTCCCGCCCATAATTTTATTTTCCCATGCATATTTATTCCACCCAGCATTATTGTAGCAAAAGATATACAATGTATTAACATTTTATAATATTCTCTTCCTCCGGAGAGTTCATGGGGTGAGGTTCCCAGGCACATCGCAGGCAAGACTGTGATCCAGCGCTCCTAATGAAAAACTGTCTCAATTGTAACAATCTGTTTTCAAAATGTGAGCCACGATCAGTCTCGACCATCACCGGAAATCCATACCTCAGTATGATTTCTCTCAAAAGCAATTTTGCCACAGTAACTGAATCATTGTGACGTGTTGGGAATGTTTCCACCCATCTTGAAAACAGACAGATTATCACCAAGACGTATCTCAACTTGTTATAGGGTGGCATGTCAATGAAATCAAGCTGTAATCTGGTAAAAGGACCACCCTCCCGTCCTATGGTTCCCATGCTCACAACTGTTTTTCTGTTTGGATTGATCTGCTGGCAGATCAAGCATCTCTGACAAAAAGATTCTGCAATTAGTCTAAATTTTGGATTGTACCATGTCTGCCTAAACAATTTGATCATTGAATCTCTTCCTAAATGTCCTGGACCATGATACATTCGAGCCATGTGATCAATCATGCTATCTGGCATTACTGGTCTGTCATCTTTGTAAACCCAAATCTCATCTTCTTCCCTCTGTCTGCAACCTGCTTTTAACCATGTGTCTTTTTCCTCATCATCTGCCTCATCTTGTAGATCTTTTACTCCTTGCCATGTCTCAACTACAGATGTTAGCATAAGTGAGTTCAAAACATGTTCATTGTCTTTTTCCCGATTAATGGACATATTATTCTTTGCACCGAATTTTGCAATTTCGTCAGCATATGCATTTCCTTTTGTCATGTAATCATCACCCTTCTTGTGCGCTGTGCACTTTACAACAGCAATTTTCTCTGGTAGCTGAATACCATCGATCAACCTTTTGATCAATTTTGCATTCCTGATAAGAGTTCCCGCAGAAGTTAAATAACCTCTTTGAGACCAGAGCTGGCCATAGTCATGGACTACGTCATATCCATACTGACTATCAGTCACTATGGTAACTTTTAACTCTTTTGCTCTTTCACATGCACGAATCAAAGCAATCAATTCTGCTACTTGAGCTGAACAAAGTCCTTTGAGACAGGAAGCTTCAACTACATCTGCAACTGTGCACACAGAGATTGGTGCGCTTAGAACACCCTCATCTGTTCTTAAACATGAACCATCAACAAATAAAACATAATCTGATTCAGTTAATGGGACATCTTTAATGTCCTGCCTAGGTTTGGTGCAGTATTCTAATACATCCAAGCATTCATGATCAATATCATTTTCATTTCTGATTTCTGTTACAGTACCCTCAGGCAATAATGTTGAAGGATTTAAATTCACACATCTTGCAATCGATACGTTATCTGATCCCAGAATAACTTTTTCATATTTTGTTAACCTGTTACTTGTCAAATGCTGTGTTTTGCTTCTAGTGAGGAGAATTTCAACTGAATGGGGTACATATACTTTTACAGGGAATCCCATTATTATCCCTTCACTTTGTTCCAAACTTACACTTGTTGCAGCTACTGCTTTTAAGCAGCCTGGTAATGCTTTTGCAACAGGGTCAAGAACAGCTGAGAAATATGCTATTGGCTTTCTCAATCTTCCATGTCTTTGAATCAAAACTGATAATGCACATCCTTCTCTTTCACTGCAATACAGCTCAAATTCCTTTTCATAGTCTGGCATTCCTAATGCTGGAGCTTCACACAAACTTCTTTTTAACTGTTCAAAACCTTCTAACTCAGTTTCTGTTAGGGTAATCGGGTCTTTTATGTCTGCTTTTGTCAGTCTCTGCAATGGTTTCGCAATTACTGAAAATTGCGATTCTCCTATTAACATGACCAGAGAATCTGGATTTCATTAAAGACACGGAGGCTAACATTATGCATTAATCCTTTAATGCCACTCACAACAGCTGCTTACATCACAAAGGTAAAACAAAGAATTAGATGCCATCACGTCAACAATATAAGGCATGAGCAGGAGTAGAGCTGCCTCTTTTAAATGCGAAGGAACGATGAGAAGTCAGGATAGCAACTTGGTACAAGGAAGGAGAAGGGGTTGAAATCCAGGTTGAAATCCATGGAAGGAAGTGAAGGAAGAATGCTGGAGATCCGTTAATTCAAATTATCTGAAAATAAAATGAAGAATGTCAAGTGTCTGATGAAAACCAGAAGAAAGTCAGTAACAATCGATGTAAGCATACTTAAAATTGATAAATGAGTACACATCAAGAATATAACTCAAAATATATACTCCGTCCAAGGGAGGGACGGGAGGGATAATGTTAGCCTCCATGTCTTTAATGAAATCCAGATTCTCTGGTCATGTTAATAGGAGAATCGCAATTTCATTACAAGACAAGGAGGCTACATTATGCATGTTGGTAGCCATGAATAACAGCATCAGAGACATGTTCAATTGGTTTGCAGTAGTGATGCGCAAAGGTAGAAGCATTAGACCAATCTGCACACGTAAGGATAACATCCAACTTACCACCAGACCAGAAAGATTCGCTGGCCATAGCACTTCTTAGAGAATGAGCTTGAAATTTAGAGAGATCAATACCAGCGAAGTTCATAGCCAACTTAACCTACCTAGCAATAGAGCAGGAAGAGATGGGTTTAAAGGGTTTGACATAGGAAACCAGAAGTTGATTTGCACCAGGAGGACGAAGGTCTTTCATTCTTGAGTCATATACCTTCATGCAATCAACTACACAAAGCTTTTTGCAGAGATCAAAACGAGGGTAGAAAATGAAATCAGACATAGTTTTAGTTCTTCTATAAATTTCAAATTTAACACCAAACATGTCATAACTCCTATAAGAGATATCTAGGGCCTTAACGTCGGATACCCTGCGACAAGAAACCAGACATAAGAGAGAGGCAAGTTTAATTGAAAGACATTTTCTGTTAAGAAGGGAGTTATCAGGCCAGGAGCAAAAAAGGTCAAGCAATAGTTTAACATCCCAAACAGATTGATATTTAGGCCTAGGGGGCCTTTTAAGTCTGATACTCTAAGGACTCTACAAATAATAACATTCTTACCTACCGTCTTACCGTTGACAATAGAGTGTCCTGCGGAAATGGCAGACCTATAGCAGTCAATGGATCTATAGGAGAGACCACTGTCGAAAAGTTCTACTAGGAAATTGACTATATTAACGATAGGAGCCTCCACGGGATCCAAGTCCCTTTCCAAGCACCAACTAGACCATTTTTTCCAGATGTTATTATATCTGTATTGTGTTCCAAGTGCCCAAGATTCTCCGAGGAGTGTGAGAGCAGATGACAAAAGTCCAGACAATTGGTTAGATTGCCTGACACTTTCCAGGCAAGAAGGTTCAGGTTCCCTGAAAGAACCAGGTGGTGATCTTCTCCGTTTGCATTTAGGAGGAGTCCTTGAGAACCCGGAATTAGGAGGGGAACGTCGCAAGAAAGTTCCAGAGCTGTGGGGAACCATGCTTGAGACGGCCAGAAAGGTGTTATCAGGACCAGAGAGGACTGTTCCTGTCTCACTTTCTGCAGAACCCTTTGGATCATAGCAAAGGAGGGAAAGGCGTAGGGACGGAGAGGAGCCCAAGGTTGGAGGAAAACGTTGACAGCGAGAGCACCCGGGTCTGGCATCCAGCTGAAATATTGTGGAAGTTGGAAAGACAAACGGCTTGCAAAAAGGTCCACATCGAAAGGACCCAAATAGTGAGCCAGAGAATTGAAAACGGTCGGATTGAGTTTCCAGTCGCTGAAATCTATTAGGAATCTCGAGTTCCAATCCGCTGAGAGATTGGATTTCCCGGGGAGGTACTCTGCCCTCAGGGAGATCTTGTGTTCCAGATAGAACATCCAGAGTTTCTTGGCCAGATCTGATAGGTCGGCAGATCTCGTACCGCCGAGACGATTGATATACGAGACTACGGAAAAGTTGTCCATCTTCGGGAGAACGGATCTGCCCTGAAGAGATTGTCTGAAGCTCATCAATGCATAGAGCCCGGCCGTCATTTCTAAGAAATTTATATGGTAGGAAGACTCCGAAGGGGTCCATACACCACCAGTGTCCTGGTCGAGGAGACGAGCACCCCAACCATGAAGGCTGGCGTCTGACTCTAGAAGGAAATCTGGGGTTGAACCAAAGATAGCTCTAGCATTCCAGGCGTCCAAATTGTCCAGCCACCAAGAAAGTTCCAGTCTGGCTTCTTCGTCCAGAGAAACCTGGTCTCCGTACCAAAGTCCGGATCTGAGAGCTTTGGCTTTCACTCTCTGAAGAGCACGGTAGTTCAGGGGACCAGGGAAGATAGCTTGGATCGAGGAAGGAAGAAGACCAAGAAGTCTGGCCAACTCTCTGAGGGAGAGAGACTGATGTTTGAGGACAAATCTGATCTCCTTCCGAATTTTGGCAATCTTCTTTTTGGGGAGTAAGAGGAGACACCTGGACGTGTCCACAGTGAAGCCAAGGAACTCCAGAGATTTGGAGGGTAAAAGGATGGATTTTTCCCTGTTTATAATGAACCCAAGGCTCTCTATGAGGTTCATGGAGGTTTGCAGATCTTCTAGAATCTGTGAGTGAGATTGGGACATTATCAGAATATCGTCTAAATAGATGATGAGACGAATACCCCTGGCTCTTAGGACGGAGACTATCGTTCTCATGATCTTGGTGAAACACCAAGGGGCGGATGAAAGACCGAAAGGGAGGGCCTGAAATTGAAAAAGGCGATTGTCCTAAATAAATTGGAGAAAAGGTTGATGTTCTATTGCCATGGGTATGGTAAAATAGGCATCTTTTAAGTCCAATTTGACCAGCCAATCTCCTTTGAGTAGAAGGTCCCTGAGCAGATGGATGCCTTCCATCTTGAAATGACGGTAGACGAGGTACTTGTTTACCTCCCGAAGGTTTATTACTGGGCGCCAACCCTTGTCTTTCTTTTCGACTAGGAAAAGGGTGCTTACAAAATTCTTTTGAGACCAAGGAACCTCTATTATTGCGCCCTTCTTTAACATAGAAGAAACCTCTTCTTTGACGATCTCTAGATGTTCTGAAGAAAGACCCAGAGGATTTGGAGTGGTAGATTGGAAAGGAATCTCTGTGAAATCTATTTTGAAACCCTGAACTGTTTCGAGAACCCACGGGTCTTGAGTCAAATATTCCCAGACGTGAATGAAATGTTTGAGCCTGCCCCCGACCTTTGGAGGGGGAGAAGAAAGAAAAGCATTTACTTGGGGTGGTGTTGTTGGAAGCACCACGAGCGGGGAAGCCTCTTCCGCTTGAACCCCTTCCTCTCTGTGGGAAGTACTGTCTGGTGTTGGAGGGGTAGAAGCCTCTACCTCTACCGGATGAACCTCGTCCTCTTCCGTAAGTGAAGGGCCGGAAATTCCCTCGGCCGGAAGAACGGCCTCTTCCACCAGCCTGACCAAAAACACGTTTCATATTGTTTTGGGCTTTGTCCAAAGCTGTAAATGTTGCAACGTATTTGCCGAGAGTTTTAATCATATCCTCTCCGAAGAGGAGGCCGTTTGGTTTACACAATGGCTCTTTTTCTGCAAGATCCCCGAGTTTCAGGTTGATTGTAATAAGCACAGAGTTCCTCCTTACAATATTGAGGGAGGAATTAGCATTACCAAGGAGTACTATGGCTCTCTGGCTCCAACCTTTTATTAGGTTTATATCCAAGGGTGTGTTGGAAATATGCGATTCCTCCGCAAGGTCGAGGATCCTAGTAAGGGGGCCTAGTTGGTCAAGAAGACAATCTTGACAGGCTTTAAGAGCCCTTTCCAGGCCTTTTCTTGGATCCTTGCCCAACTTGAACAAGAACTTAATCAGGTCGGGGTCTAAGTTAGGTGTTCGACAGACTTTACCCTCTATGAATGGGCGAGGACACTCAGACCTCGTGGTGTTACGCGATTCTCTTTCTAGAGAGTTCCTCAGCCACTTGGTCACGAATTTAGCTACGTGATCGTGTGGATACCACTTTTTACTGTGAGGGTGGGAGATGCTTTTTGGGGAGAACATTTCCTCACCAAGAGGATCGAGGATCACGTCTTTCGACGAGGGGGAGGAATCCGCCCCTGAGAAAGTGTTAAGGTCCCAGTCATCAGTGGCTTGCTCATCAAGATCTAGGACAAATTCGTCGTCGGGATCATCGAAGAACTCGTCTTCCTCAGAGCTGGGATCGACACTAGCACTGACAATAGTTGCGCCGCTGAGGGCGCCCACCAAATTTGTGCCGCTAGGGACACCCAAACCATGCGTGCCGCGAGGGGCAACCTTACCTTTTGGGGCACTTTGGCCTCCCATGCCTTTTGAGGTGCTTGAACCTCCCATCTCATTTGAGGTAGCGCGACCTCCATCAGTGCTTACTGCTTAGGCAATGTTTAGTCTTTTTATTAGCCTTAGAGTGTTCAACTTCTGGATCGGAAGTGTTGTCATCAAGTA
This sequence comes from Lissotriton helveticus, assembly GCF_964261635.1. Classification (NCBI taxonomy): domain Eukaryota; kingdom Metazoa; phylum Chordata; class Amphibia; order Caudata; family Salamandridae; genus Lissotriton; species Lissotriton helveticus. Next base: position 1,064,242,438 of record NC_136057.1, read on the forward strand.
AAAGGGACCTTTGTTAGACATAACCTCACGCAATGTATCTAACATGCAGGATCTTATTTCCCTTTGAAGGAAAGGCTTGAAGGTATCGCTGTTATGATTGGGCGAAGTTGCCACAGCGTCGTCTGATTCTAAATCAGACATGGCAGGTAAGTAAAATTATATAATTATTACAATAAGGGAGGTTAATGGTAATTATTAATTTATGTATGGGTAGAGTAAAGTTATAAAACACCCTTTTTTAAAATATTTTTAATTTAAGAACCTAACCTAAACTAACCAAAGTCCTGTATTTATGTCTTTTTAAGAACCTAAACTAACCTATTCAAAGTCTTGTATTTATGTCTTTTTGGTTTTTTAAGATAGTGAGTCAAAGGTTGCGCTCGAAAGGCAGGAAACAGCTGATTCAGGGAAGAGCGCAGTCTGTAAAGCCTTGAAAGGGCAACCGATGCGCTCGAGCAGCTTAATGATTGAAACGGAGGAATGGACCCTAGCAGGTACATGGCGTTGCATTGCTGTCGCTAAGGTCCATTCCTCTGGTTCCAAAAAAACGATGAAGAGGCGATGGCGGGCTTCGGGAGACCGGGAGGTGTACAACCGGTATCCCGTGGGAGGCCCGAAAGGGCGAGACAGGCACAGCCTACAAAGGAGGTAGGGGGCAGGAGTGCGCGCGAAGCGCAGTATACGAAGGAAACCTTCAACGAGGGAAGGGGAACAGGGGGGCAAGAAATCGACAACCATAGATTGGAAGTCGAGGGAGGGTGGGGGGGGATCGCAGCGAGTCACAGCGATCGAGGGAGGGGCGGGAAGGGAGTTACACCGCGAATTCAGTCCGAAAGGTGTCATAGTTTGTCAAAAACAATTAAGCACATTGTTAAAGTGTAGGCACCATATGAATATAATATACAATAGGTAAATTGGACTAAATTAAGAAGTAAAGAAACAAAAGTAAAAGATTGAAGAGTAGTACTTATCTGTTGTGAGTTCAAAAGCTTCTAACTCAGTTTCTGTTAGAGTAATCGGGTCTTTTATGTCTTATTTTGTCAGTCTCTGCAATGGTTTCGCAATTACTGAAACTCCACTAATCCATTGACGACAATAACCCACCATTCCTAGAAACATTCTGACCTTTCTCTGTGTTTTTGGAGGTTGCATTGCTTGAATCATTTTTATTCTCTCAATTGTCACTTGCCTGATTCCGTTTGCAATCCTGTGACCAAGATATTTTACTTCTTGTTTGCAAAACTGTAATTTTGCAGGAGACACTTTATGTCCTTCATCTGCCAGATGATTCAAAAGAGTAATGGTATCTGTCACACACTTATCTCGTGTTTTTGCAGCCACAAGGAGATGATCAATATACTGCACTAATGTTGATTTTCTAGGTAAATCTAGATTTTCCAAGGATTTCTTTAGCAACTGATTAAAAATAGATGGACTCTCTGTGTACCCTTGAGGGATACAACACCATGCTAGGATACGCTCTTTGAACCTGAACGCAAAAATTTGTTGGCTTTCTGGATGCAATGGAACAGTAAAGAATGCATTACAAAGGTCTATAACTGTATACCATTCTGCATCATGCAGAATCTGATATAAAATTACCGCTGGGTTTGGCACGACTGGGCAACATGGAACAACTATTTGATTAACCTTTCTCAGGTCTTGAACAATCCTGAAAGTTCCATTTGGCTTTTTAATTCCCATAATCGGTGAATTACATGGACTGCTTTCAATTTCTTTTAGAACACCTTGTTTTATGAATTTATCAATTGCAGGTGTGACACCTTCAATAACTTCTGCTTTCATTTTATACTGAGGAATGTTTGGATAATTTGCTCCTTGTTTTACTGATATTTTTACTGGGTCTACATTTTTCATCAAACCCATTTCGTCTCCAGACAAATCCCAAATTTTTAGCATTGTCTCTCTCTTTTAATTCTTCAGGTAGATTATTTTTATCAAATGCAGGAAATAATGTACTTTCTTCTACTTCAACCATTAACATTGTTAACTTGTAAAGCCCATCTTCTTCTTGGGTTTGAAGCTCAATACCATCCGGTGAGCGATATATTTTACAGTTCATCTTGCAAAGGATGTCCCTCCCTAACAAGTTTACAGGACTGCTGTGACAAACTGCAAATCTATTCTTGTCCTTAAATTTGCCAATTTCAACTTTAACTGGTTCTGTTAAATCTGTTTTAATTTGTTGATTAGCTACACCAACTACTTGGGTTTTGTCCCCAGAGAGAGGTAGGTTTTCTATTTCCACTGATCTAACAGTAGAACGGGTAGCACCTGTGTCCACTAGAAAAGTGATTTCTACATCATTCACTTTACCATTTACAAATGGACCAGACTGATCTACCTCAAGAGTGGCTCCAAGCACACACTCTTCCTCCTCTCTCAGGCACCGTCATAAGTAATCCCCAGAATCACTCCCTCCATTATCTTTCAACCAATATTGTTGAGAAACATTTGACACATTCACTCTTGGCGGTCTGTTTACCTGTTCACCTCCGCAGAATCCTGTTTCTGTACTGTATCTCTGCACATTTACACAGTTTGGAAGTGGCGGTTGTGGAATCTGACTTTGCTGAATTACTACCTGTCGCTGTAGCTGTTGCTGCTGATTTATCTCATTCTGCATCTGTGGATTTAATGATGCATTTTTAAAATTTCTGAGCGGATTCTTACATTCGCGCTTCCAGTGTCCAATTTCGCCGCAATTAAAACATGGGAGTTTCTGCTTTAACTCTTCAATATTTCCTATCAATTTTGGTTTATCAAAATTACCTTTAAATTTCCCTTGATTCTGATGAACATTTTTGTTTTCTAGATTTGCTATTTGTTGTTCAGCCACTTTTACCTGTGCCCACATAGCTTTTTCTTTCAGCTTCTTTTGTTTAGCATCTATTTAATCACTGCAGTATTTTGCTTTTCTCAAAATGTCATCTACTGAGAGCGATTGCCAGCCAACTATTCCAGATCTTATCATTTCACCAATTTCAGGTCTTAAGCCATAAACAAATCTGTATATGAAGTGGCTCATATCCTTTTCGCTCAATTTTTCATAACCTCTGTATTGTTTAAATACCAGCAGTAATCTTTCATAAAATGAATGTACTGATTCTTTTGGCTCTTGATTTGTTCTATCTATTTTAACCCAATCTACTTCTTTTGGGGTATATTGTTTTTCAACCACACAATTACCTTATCATACAGATTCATAACATCTGATGAAGGAGCACCTGATATTCTATCTCAAGCAGGTTCTTCTTTGGGCCAATCTATAGAAATTTTACATTCTGTCCAAAGATCCGATGGGACAACTATGTCAATGAATCCATCAAGATCAATCCACAGAACTTTTGTAACCTTAACAAATCTGTCCACCAGACGATACCATTCCACAGGTTTTTCTCTCAGCCGAGGAAAATCATTTGTAAACAGTAAAATATCCTGTCTTGTCCATGGAACATGCACATACCCTCCTCCGGGTATTTCTCTCATTGGAAACTCATTTGCTACTTCTCCTCTTTCTCTTCTGTCTTCCTCTCTTTTCTTTGTCCATTTTACTCTCCATTTACTTAATTCACCCAATCTTTTTAGAAACACAATTAAATTTTTTATATGAATAATTCTTCCTGTGGTATTCATGTTTTCAATGTCTTTTTCAGAGAAATCCACTCTATAATGTTTCTGCAAATTTTTCTGTCTACTTAAATCTACTTCTAATTCAGCAGCCATTTCCTCTAATTGATCATACTTGGTTTTCGTTTTCCATTGTATGCTTTTACAAATAAATAATAATTCATCATCCTGATATAGCTTCAAACTGTCAGGTCCAATTGTGCCAATAATCAATTCCTCCAAATCCTTTTTCAATTTTGCAACATCAAGTAATTTAAATTCTGGGGTTTGTGGGGTGTGCGTTAAATCTATTTTATTTATGCTCTTTTCTGGAGTTCCATAATCAGATTCTTCACCAGTTGGAGTTTTACTTGTCAAACATTGATTAAAAGTTAAATCGGGCATCGTTGTTTTCTCTCGGTGAATTTCTGATAAATCTGAATAAAAATTTTCAGCCAGTTTCTGAATTTCCGCATTTAATGGAACAGTCAAAGCTGAATGTCTAGCTTCCCTTTGATCAAATACTGGAAGAAAAGGTCCAATCGTTACTGATACTGTTACTGCTTCCATGCTTTTAGTTAACTGCTGTATTAATTCATCTTTTGATCGAAAATATTCTGAGGTATTTGGTATTTCCTCACATTTCTCTGTTCTCATTAAATTTCTTGAGGTTTCATTTCTCTGAACTGGGGTTTCAGCATAATTTCTATTTTCTCCTGATATACTAGAATTAGTTCTTGTTTCTACTCTTTCAGGTGTTTTTCCATTATTCAGATTTAATCTAGGTGAAGTCTCATCAATGATTTCTCTTGGAGGAGCACTTGGGGAAATTCTTGGTGGAATTCTCGGGGAAGACCATGAACAAACTGGTTGGTAAGGTGGTGGTTTCGGTTTTGAAATATAAATCTCTTTTAAAACCACATCTTCTAATTCACTATCTTCACCATTATTATTTTTCCTTTGAGCACCCTTTTGACCAGTTGCCTCACCAAATCTCGCTGGATACAAACCATCACACATGTCTACACGTCTCCTATCCTCATGAGTTTCCCTATTAATGTCTAATCTATTACCTTTTGTTAAACCTCTACTTTCTCGTTCTAATTCAAACATGTCATCCTCCCATTCAGCTAAAGCCTCAAATTGAGTAGGTCTAGGCTTTGGTACAAGAGTCATAATTTTTTCTCTTAAGTTTTTCAAAACCTTAATGTTAAATGATCCATCTTCTGGCCATGCTAATACACCATCATTTTTGGTATATTCCATCCAATTCTCAATCCAAAGGCAAGTATGATAACCATATTCACCTAACATATAAGCTGCAGGTGTTTTGTACTTATGAAGTAATCTTCCACCTCGCGTTTCAATTTTCTTGTCAGGTTTCAATATATTTTTCAATTTCTGAAACCATGAAAGCTTCTTTTTCCCTTTCATGTAATAATAATGCATGTTTTTAAACGATTTCGCTTACTTTGGAATAGATCGTAACTATTTCCTTATTGTTCCGCAAAACCAACCAATCCGTGCACGAAACTCACTAACAAGCCAATCAGGTTAAGCTTCGTCACTATTTTGCTCAACCAATAGAATTACTGCTTTTCAGGATGAGCCAATCAGCTGCAAGCCTGCCTAGTCACATGAGCCAATCAGTGCGCGAATACTGTGACGTATACTAGCCAATCACAGCGCGACACTAGTGACGTATACTGCCGCTGCAGCTTCTCTGTCCTCACTCCGCTCTGACACTGACACCTCCTTTACAAAATATTTGCACAGTGCCATTTTTTACAGATCTTTTCAATGGAATTCAGTTAGTAACTCCACAAAAACAAACCATTTGCCTGTTTCGCTAAAATAAAGTGATAGCTTTCCCAGTCACTCAGGTATTCTTTTGCGTGAAATAGAAGACACTATTTTCACAGAATATTTAAATTAGTTGATAAAGTAAGGCTACTCTACCATTCTAACAAGTAATAATGAACTCGATTCTCTCTGAATGCACATATAGTGACAATTCAAAGTTTCACTCGATCATATATTACAAAATCATTTACCCACATTCAAACGGAAAAATCCCTAACCATGCATACATCAATCTTGGTAGGACTTTAACTCACCATAGAAATCCTCACTCGCCAGTAAGATAGACGACGCTTCCTTACCCTTCACTCAAGCTTGGATAAATTCTACTACTCTTTTCACAGTAAGTTTTAAAACAGGACACCGGTCCCTATACTCGAAAGCTACAATTTCATAGACAATCCTCACTATACATTTTACCCTACACACCTAAAATCCCTAAACTTGTGCTGTACGTCCACAACACTAGTGATATATGACAATACCACTATTTTGAAACAGAACAAATGCACTGTGCAACTTCACCTGTTACACTACACTTTTTACTTTTGTTTGCCGGCAAGCCAGGAATTTTCACACTGCTGGAAAAAACCTTTCGACTACATATAACAACTAGACAAACTTAACATGTTTTAGTCATCAATCCTATGAATTTGCCATGTAGCATGTCCGTTACCATAGTAACCGTAACTCTGCTACCAAGTAATTGATCCAGCGCTCCTAATGAAAAACTGTCTCACCAACGCTACTTATCACCACAATACTCACCATTAATCATGAATCACTTACCAAGGCCCATAAACCAACGAGACAATTTTTGAGCGACTGAATCATGTGACCTAATTAATCAGAACTATTCACAAAACTATTTACATATTTATATACAACTGCAGTATAACTTTTCTTACCATGGTTTTAAACATATATCATTTTAATTAAGTCGCTAAGGCGAATGAATCAACTGATGGTAACTAGACCATGAATAAACAAGACCAGCTTGTCTTTTCAAATCTAATTTTTATTGACTTTATTATTCAAAGAAAGAACATTTTCGATTATAAATCTTTTATTTAATAGCAATATGAAAGCAGCATTTATTAAGGAAATTACTTATTAGACTGACATTTCTAAGGCAAATCAGTAGCATGAATTTAAAGCAAAATAACAGTTTCCATTCCCTAATTCTATTTCCCTGTCTAAAACTCGCTCCACCTAAAAAGAATAATCTTTAAAAGTCTGCTATCCTTACGTGCGCCAAAAGAGTCCAACAGCACGTCACGTAATTCAGGAATCGGAAAACGAGAAGCGCCCTCCTGCCCATGAAGTCAGGTTTTATACCTTTATAACTAGCTAATCTTTTCTTCATTTGTATACTTTCTCAAAAATTCGGGTTTCCCATTGGCTGTATTATGTCAGTCCACGTTAGGTCATCACCGTTTCCAAACCAAAATCAGGCTTTTCTTTAGCCCTATTGTCCTTTGCTTTCGCATCATTTGGCTTCCTCAAAAGTGATACTTTTCACTCGAGTTACAGTTCACAACTTCCTTGCCTTGGCAAACTTGCCGTTTCCTGTCCTTGAGCCTTTCTCTCCAAGAGCACGTTTAGCACAACTTATTAAACAGCATTTTTCTGACAAAGATGTCAACCTGGTAAAAGTTTCCACTTCTGTGCAAGACTCCTCTCTGGACAAGATTCAAAACGCCATTTCTTTGCAGGCCTTAGGCCTCATTCGGAAACTATTATTCAAACAAACACAAAACATTAATTAATTAGAGAATTGAGACCCATTCTGGTACTGTTAGACGGGGACCTGGAGGGTCGGCCGAGCACAAGGGGAGAGGCCTCCGGTGAAGTAACTTCCCCCCCACAGATGGACACCACACGAAGGTCAGCTTAATACCTTTTATAGGCAATTCTTTGAGTAAGGTGGTACGATACAAGGAGATCAGGACACGATGATCCTCTCAATTCTAGTCTCTATTAGGGGAAGGGGGTAGCGGGACAGTCTTGGTACCTACAGGTACTGAGGTGAAACGGTGGTAGCTCACAATCCTCGAGCTCGGCGTTCGGACGGGTCAGACCGCGGCTGCGCCAGCAGGTCCCGAAGAGGTCGTAGGTGGCAACGGGCCGCGGCAGCGCCAGCATGTCCCAACGAGGATGACGGTTACAACGGGCCGCGGCAGCGCCAGCAGGTCCCACGAGGATGAACGGTGCAGAAGGCCGCGGCAGCGCCAGCAGGCAGGACAATAGTTCACAAGGCAGGGCCGCGGCAGCGCCAGCAGGCAGGACGATAGTTCACAAGGCAGGGCTGCGGCAGCGCCAGCAGTCCGTCAAGGATGAGTTCTTCTCGGTGTCTCTCGACTCCAGGATACAACTGCCTTCCTGCTCTGGGGCTGCCTCAGTTATAGGTCTGGCGCCCTTTGATGTCCAGACCCTCGCACTGGGAGGTCGGGAGGTCCGGGATGAGGGAGTCCAGACACCCAGCAGGGGGGTGGAGCCAGCACCCGGGGAGGCTGGGGGCGATCGGCACCTGGCGGGGGAGAGCCATCGACACTTCTTTCTCCCATTAACCTGCCAAGTGGTCCGTTCACCTCCTGGATGGATGGTGGTGCCGGGATGTCTGGGCCCGGCCAGGCCCAGGGTTGGGGTCGAGCCGAGGCCACGCGGCCGTGTGGTGCAGTGTCCAAGATGGCGGCTGGGCCGGGCAATGGGGTTGACGGGGGCCTGGGACTCTCCTCGTCGAGGCGGAAAAAGCGGGACAGGCCGTCCGCGTTGGCGTGGTCTTGGCCAGGGCGATGCTCCACAGTGAAGTCCATCCCCTGCAGGGAGATGGACCATCGCAATAGTTTGGGGTTCTCTCCCCGCATTTGCATTAGCCATTGCAGGGGCCGATGATCTGTTTGTACCCGGAAGTGGGTTCCGAAGAGGTAAGGCCGGAGCTTCTTGAGGGCCCATACTACTGCGAAGGCCTCTCGCTCAATGGTGCTCCAGCGCTGTTCTCGGGGCAGGAGGCGTCTGCTGAGGAAGGCCACTGGTTGGTCGACTCCCTCGGGGTTCAGTTGGGAGAGGACGGCCCCGATGCCATGGTCTGAGGCATCCGTCTGGACGATGAACTCACGGCTGTAGTCGGGGGCCTGGAGCACAGGAGCGGTGCACATGGCGGCTTTCAGCCTCTCGAAGGCCGCTTGACAGTCGGGAGTCCAGTTGACGGTTTTTGGGTTGGTCTTGGATGTGAGTTCCGTGAGGGGCCGAACAATGCTGCCATAGTCCTTCACGAACCGCCGATAGTATCCGGTGAGCCCCAAGAAGGCTCGGGCCTCGGTTTGAGTTACGGGGGGCCGCCAGGACTGGATGGCAGCGATCTTGAGCTGGAGGGGGGCCACCAGACCGCTCCCCACTTGGTGTCCGAGGTAGGTCACGGACCCCTGGCCTATTTGGCACTTGCTGGCCTTGATTGTGAGGCCGGCCTGTTGGAGGGCCTGCAGGACCCCTCGGAGGTGGCGGAGGTGGTCTGACCAGTGGCGGCTATACACCGCGATGTCGTCCAGGTAGGCGGCGCTGAACTCCTCGAGGCCCGCCAATACCTGGTTCACAAGTCGTTGAAACGTGGCTGGAGCGTTTTTCATGCCGAAGGGCATCACTCTGAAATGGTAGTGTCCATCCGGGGTGGAGAAAGCAGATCGTTCTTGTGCCCTGGGGGTGAGGCCGATCTGCCAGTAGCCCGCCGTCAGGTCGAAGATGCTTAGGTAGCGGGCCGCCCCCATGCGGTCAACTAACTCGTCGGCTCGGGGGATGGGGTGAGCGTCGGTTCGAGTGACAGCGTTCAGACCCCGATAGTCGACGCAGAACCGGAGCTCGGGTGTGGTGCCCGGGGCCGCAGCTTTGGGGACCAGTACAACCGGGCTGGCCCAGGGGCTGTCCGAGGGTTCGATGACTCCGAGGGCGAGCATCTTGGAGACTTCTTCTTGGATGCAGGTGCGCACCCGCTCTGGTACTCGGTACGGCCGGTGTCGGATAGGGGGACTGTCGCCGGTGTCCACGTCGTGCAGGCACCAGGGGGTGACCCCGGGTGTGAGGGAGAATAGGCGTGCAAATTGCAGCAGGAGGGCCCGACAGTCTTGGCGCTGCTCCGGGGTCAGGGCCTCGGAGAGTTGGACCCCGTCCACTGAACCATCTTTTTCCCCGGTCCCCAGCAGGTCAGGGAGGGGTTTGGAGTCCTCTTCAGCTCCACTGTCTGTGGCCATCAGCAGGCTGAGCTCCGAGCGCAAGAAGTGGGGTTTGAGTCTGTTGGCGTGGAGGACCCGGAGGGGGTTCCGGGGGGATTCCATGTCGATGAGGTAGGTGACGGGGCTCTTACGCTCGATCACCTTGAAGGGCCCCGTCCACTTGTCCTGTAAGGCACAGGGTTCGATGGGGGACATCACCCACACCTGCTGGCCAGGCTCGAATTCGATGGAGGAGGCATGTTGATCGTACCACTTCTTCATGTCCTCCTGACTGGCCTCAAGATTGGCTTTGGCGAGCTCTCTGAATCGCCGGGTCTGATTACGGAGGGTCAGGAGGTACTTGTAGACGTCTGGAGGGGTCTTCAGGGGGGCCATTTCCCACTCCTCCTTAACTAGGCTGAGAGGCCCGCGAACAGGGTGTCCGTACAGGAGTTCGAAGGGGCTGAAGCCGAGGGACTTCTGGGGGACTTCTCGGTAGGCGAAGAGGAGGCACGGTAGTAGCCCGTCCCACTGGCGGCGTAGGGGTTCTTCCAGCCCCATGATCATCCCCTTGAGAGTGCGGTTGAATCGCTCGACCAGTCCGTTTCCTTGCGGGTGATAGGGGGTTGTGAATCGGTAGGTGACTCCGCACTGTTGCCATAGGGATTTCATATATTTTGAAATAAAGTTCGTGCCCCTGTCACTGACGACCTCCCTGGGGAAGCCCACGCGAGAGAAGATCCCCATTAAGGCTCGCCCTACCACTGGTGCTGTTACAGTTCGAAGGGGAACCGCCTCAGGATAGCGGGTGGCGTGGTCCACCAGGACCAGGATGAAGCGATGCCCTTGTGCTGTTCGGGGGTCCAGGGGCCCCACAATGTCTATTCCCACCCTTTCGAACGGGGTGGTCACCACGGGGAATGGTTGCAGGGGGGCATTGAGTTTGTGGCCGCTCTTCCCGCTGGCCTGGCAGGTCGGGCAGGACCGGCAGTGGTTGGAGACGTCATTTCTCATCCTAGGCCAGTAAAAGTGAGTCACCAGGCGGTTGTATGTTTTGTCTTGCCCCAAGTGTCCAGCCAGGGGGACATCATGGGCCAGGTTCAAAAGGAAGTCTCTGAAGCGGAGGGGCACCACCAGCACTCGACTGGTCCCCAGCTCCGCTACTCTTTGTTCGCTGTACAGCAGGTCATTGTCCCAATAGATCCATTGGGCCCCTGCGGTGTCTCCCGCGCTCTGGGCGAGCGCTTGCTGTCGCAGTCCCTCGAGGGAGGGACAGGACTTTTGCTCTTGCCGGAATTGTTCTTGGGTGGGCCCCCCTTCCTGACGCCACTGAGCCAGGTCCGGAAGGTCTTGGGGCTGAGCGGGCTCTTCTTGGGTCTGTTCCGGGGTGTCGGTAGGGATGGAGTCTTCCTCCGGAGCGATCGGGGGAGGAGGTGCTGGCCATGCGGGTTCTTCAGATCTAGGGATGGTGTCGGTGGCCATGGACCGGGTTGTTACGCACACCCAGCCCGGGAGGCCTAACATCCCCAGGTGCTCTCTTCTTTCAACGGCTGCCCACGGGGAGCTCTCGAGATCGTTCCCCAGGAGGCAGTCCACAGGGGCATCGTCGCGGACAGTCACTTTTAGCATCCCGGACACTCCTCCCCATTCGAAGGGGACGCAGGCCATCCGACACAGGCTCTCCGAATTGTCGGCCGATCGGACGGGGCAAAGAACATTTGGCAGGATTTGTTCTGGGGTCACCAGGTGACAACGGACGGCCGTCACACTGGCCCCTGTGTCACGCAGGGCTTCGGCCTTACGCCCATTTATGTTCACCCACTGGCTGTACTTCCTGGTGTTGGCTGGTAGGGGAGCCCGCGGGATCAGGTCTCTCCCCCCTAGGCAGGCCAGGGTCATGGCGGCAGGTTACCACTTGGGCTGCTCCTGCTCGTAATCTTCAGGCTCCTCGGAGACTTGCTCTTCTCCTAGGGCGGCGGCAGCCACCTGGTGGGGCCCGGGGGTCTGGTTCTTTGGGCAGGTCGGGTCACTGGCATAGTGGCCGACTCGCTGGCATCGATGACACGTAATGTTGGCTCGGAACCCCGGGTGCATCGGGGGGTTGCCCCGGCCGGCCGGGGGCGGGGTGTAGTTCGCGGGAGCGGCCGGGACGGCGTCTCTGCCCCGGCCCGGGCCTCCTCCTCCTCCTCGGGGACGATGATGACCTTGGTTGGGTCTGTTCTGCTCATTGGGCCCACTTCGGGCCACTCGGGTGCTCTCCCATCGGTCAGCCTCGGCGGCGAGCTGCCGTGGGTCAGTCAATTTACTGTCGGGGAGGTGCTGCCTGAGCTCGACGAAGCAGTTGTTGGAGAGGTGCTCCCACACAATGAGGTTGAAGAGCTGTTCGTAGGTGGTTACGTTGCTACCCTTGATCCATCCCTCGAAAGCTCGGCTGAAATAGTTCACATATTCTATCCAGGTTGTACCCGGGATGCGGGTGCAGTTGCGGAACCTCTGGCGGTACATCTCGGACGTCAGCCCATATCGACTGAGGAGGGCGGCCTTCATGTGGTCATAGGACGTCATTTGATGGTCCGGAAGCTGCAGCAGGGCATCACGGCCTTCATTGACGAATCTCCCCCATAGACCGGCTCCCCAGTCACTTCGAGCGATCCGGTGGGCAGTCATGGCGATCTCGTAGGCCTTGAACCACTGCTGTATGCCGTCGTTCCGGACATATTCCCGGACCACATCTTTGGGGATGTGGACCTTCTGTTCGGTAGTACCTGGGGGGCGCGGTTGCTCGGGCACCCCTAGGTCTTTGTTCTGTTTGCGCATCTCTATCTCCGCTAGCTTGCACTCGTGTTCGTATGTCAGTTTTTTTTCTTCGAGTTCTCTCTGTCTCTGCTTCTCCTCTCGCTCTTCTTGGAGCCGTAAGTGTTCTAAGTTCATCTTTTGTTCTGCCAGTTTCAATTCTCCGTCTAATTTGAGCCGTGCCAGCTCTAACTCGTGAAGTCTATTTTTCTCTCGTTCTCGGATCTCTTCCCGGGAGAGATCCGTTCTCCTTTCTTCTGTCAGGGTGGTGTTTGTTTCCGGGGCTTCGAGGTCCCGGGGTCCGGCGGTATTTGTCTCTGCCCAGGATTCTAGGGCGTGTTTGAAGTCCTCTTTCGTGCTCAGACCGGTGGTAGCAATGCCTAGTTCTATGCAAAATTGTTTTAGCTCTCGGTGGTTGTACTCTTCCAGTTTTTCCATCTGGAATTTCTCTGCAGATCCGCTCTCTATGGTCGTCATTGTGGATTAGTCGTAGGGTGAGTTACTCTCTGTACGGTACGCGTTGGTTCGGATCCCACCGCTGCCACCAATGTTAGACGGGGACCTGGAGGGTCGGCCGAGCACAAGGGGAGAGGCCTCCGGTGAGGGCTGTCTCCAGCGATCGTACAGACAAGTAACTTCCCCCCCACAGATGGACACCACACGAAGGTCAGCTTAATACCTTTTATAGGCAATTCTTTGAGTAAGGTGGTACGATACAAGGAGATCAGGACACGATGATCCTCTCAATTCTAGTCTCTATTAGGGGAAGGGGGTAGCGGGACAGTCTTGGTACCTACAGGTACTGAGGTGAAACGGTGGTAGCTCACAATCCTCGAGCTCGGCGTTCGGACGGGTCAGACCGCGGCTGCGCCAGCAGGTCCCGAAGAGGTCGTAGGTGGCAACGGGCCGCGGCAGCGCCAGCAGGTCCCAACGAGGATGACGGTTACAACGGGCCGCGGCAGCGCCAGCAGGTCCCACGAGGATGAACGGTGCAGAAGGCCGCGGCAGCGCCAGCAGGCAGGACAATAGTTCACAAGGCAGGGCCGCGGCAGCGCCAGCAGGCAGGACGATAGTTCACAAGGCAGGGCTGCGGCAGCGCCAGCAGTCCGTCAAGGATGAGTTCTTCTCGGTGTCTCTCGACTCCAGGATACAACTGCCTTCCTGCTCTGGGGCTGCCTCAGTTATAGGTCTGGCGCCCTTTGATGTCCGGACCCTCGCACTGGGAGGTCGGGAGGTCCGGGATGAGGGAGTCCAGACACCCAGCAGGGGGGTGGAGCCAGCACCCGGGGAGGCTGGGGGCGATCGGCACCTGGCGGGGGAGAGCCATCGACACTTCTTTCTCCCATTAACCTGCCAAGTGGTCCGTTCACCTCCTGGATGGATGGTGGTGCCGGGATGTCTGGGCCCGGCCAGGCCCAGGTTTGGGGTCGAGCCGAGGCCACGCGGCCGCGTGGTGCAGTGTCCAAGATGGCGGCTGGGCCGGGCAATGGGGTTGACGGGGGCCTGGGCCCGTGGCACAGAGATATCCGGGAGCCGGCGTCCCGGAGGGGGACGGGTTGCGGGTTGCTTCTGCGGGTAGCACCCGGAGAGCCGATGTCTGGGCCCTGTCATGCGGGGAGGGAGCGAGCCCTTCGTGGGGCCTGTCCAACAGTTACCCACCCCCTTTGCTTATTAATATCCTGTTAATTTATGTTACCTAGCTGAGCACACAAAGCAGCATTTATATCTACCTTCTTCTTTTTAGACTGCAAGGATTCTCCACGAGCTTTTGTCACAGAAAAGACATAACATAAGCACACAAATAAGCGCATGCCATTAGTTAAACAGCCGCATTTAATACTGACAAAGACAATAGACAAGGTTAGTTTATTATTTTCTTCGCACTTGCAACATGGAGCACATAAGTTAGTCCCTCGTGTTTCTGAATAAATGCACTTTAAAACTAAGTTGATTAATAATTTTCACCACATGCTTGTTAATAGTGTTACATTTTTATGGAAGTTTAACTTTGCGAGTTTGAACAAAATTTTATTCATCACCTCGCTCCATCAACTGTCACTGGCATGGTTTCAATGCCACTGCTTGAGAACTCTTGAACTTCCGGCACATGCGTATTGAGGGTTTCAATATGGAGTTACATTCACTCTCCAGGCCCAAACACGAGCTAGCAGCAAAGTCAAAGAGAAACAATTTTAGAACAAAGATTAAATGAATGCTGTGTATACTACTTATCTCTATACTATTCCCATTACTTAATTTTAACTTTAGCATTAATAGTTAAGCAAAACAAACACGGTTTAGTTAAAACAGTAGCCAGTGCATTAGTATGTAAAACATGAAGCAGCCATCTTTAATACTAGTGCACAGCTGCAAAGAATTCCTACCAAAACAGAAAGGACGTCACACCACATGAATGTGGTGGACGCATGCGCAGTAACGTTCCCGCGTTTTCACCGCCATTTTAATGCATTCGAGTTACTGTTAGTAAAAGCACATAGGTAAGCTTCCCCTAGATACTAGCAATGTTGTGTAGTGCAATTATTAGTATGACAAAACATGTTTATTAATAGGTTACATATTATTTCGAGAGGATTGAATCCGAGCAAGTCTCTTTACATATGAAACCTTGCTCCATCAACAAGGATAACTGTACCTACTAACATCTTTCCTCAACCCTGCTAGAGGCAATACAATGAGACAATTTCCATTCCACTTCCTGTGTTTAGCACACCAACTGTTCCGGTCGAAAGGCAAGACCAAGGCAGAGTAATGAGTACAAGGAATGTGGCGAGAAAGTTGACCTCAGAGGTAATAATGATTACTGATAAGTGTTGGTGGTATTGTGTAGTCGGCTAACTACTCATCTCCTTCCTTCCATCTGAGGGTGTTCCAAGACAGCGCCACAGACTGGACCTAGAGACACTACATGAAACACTGCACTGAGCCCAGAATACTGCAAGCATACTTGAATGTAATATAAAAACGAACACAAGGGAGAATCAACACAAGGAGGCGGAAGGCAATGTCTTAGAGACAAACTCTATCTCTCCTCGACCTCAGTCTCAGCTCAAAGATTCCCAGAGAAACGGCCACCAACAGAAGATTGCTTCTCTTCCGGCTGTGATGGAAGGAGTTAGTAGGTAAGAGTATACATTAAAAACGGAAAAGCAATCACTGAAGCCAGTAGTTACCCAATGTACTAAGAGGAAGTGGATCTAGTAGGTAATACGCCCTTTGCCCAGGAGTCTACCATCAGAATAATGAGGCCTACCAATCACAGAAAGTGCATATTTGCATATCTAAACATATGTCATTACAAAAACAGACAATGTATTCTAAGAAAAGAGATGGGAAAACAGACTCTTTCCTCTTCACGGCTGCGGAGATATGAACATTATTATCCAGACAGGATTTCGTTACTATTTTTTTCATTTTAACATTTTGCTAAAAGGTAAGGGCTTTACGCGGAAACCCCTTTGTACTGCTGATGTTGTTAAGGGGTACTCAGGGTTCGGGATAGGGAGGCGCTTTAGACTCGGTGAGATGCCGTGAACCTGTTGTGAATCATCACATGGCAATTTCTTTTCATGGTATTTTCCTGTGCAGGGCTGCTTAAAAGTCTTTTTTCTAGTGCTGATTTAGGTTCCGGCGCTGGAGAAGGTGGACTTCACAACTCAGCTATGCTACAATCATAGACGTCGAACTTTTACAAGCTCGTGGTGTTCCCGTAAAATCTTTCATCTCTTACTGAGGTCTTATCAGCGAAACAACAAAAGCAAAGTCACGTGACCATCGCCTTCATTTCGCACAACAGTAAACTATAATTCATAAGAATTTTTCAAATTCCTTTACGGATATCACAATACCATCCCAGGAGACAATTGGGAGACGGATACACTGTACCCTAGGCCCATATTTCTACAAGCATTCCCAGAAGCATGATTCTTTGATATGCTCGTGTGATGCCATCAAACGACCGTTTACTACAAATATATAGGAATTGATAAAGTATCTCACAGTGTGTCTAATTATTCAATTAACGTGTTCAAGTATTCAGGGTTCTGCCCAATATGCTGACGTCAGAGGTGATAACTAATGCTCATTTTAGCCAGGGCTACACATTGAGTCGGGGGCGCCTTGTTAGTGTTCATGTTGCCACAATACATAAGGGCATATTTACAATAAGTGGTGCATCCCTGCATATCAGCAGGGATGCGCCACTTATTGTGCGCCATGCCTCCGCCACCATGGATGCGCCGCATTTACAATGCGTCGCACCATGGGGCAAAAACGGCACAGATGCATGACGCATCTGTGCCGTAAAAGTGACGCATTGCTGGAGTTTCGTCGCAAGCGCGACGCAGCTCCAGCAATGCTCTGGGGGGCCCTTTCTTGTTAATGCTGCGTCAATCCTTACGCCTGCTTCAAGCAGGCGCAGGGTTTTGACGCAGCATGGGCCCCAAAGTGACTGAGTGAAATCTTGTAGATTTCACTCAGCCACTTTTAGAAGGCGTTCCTGCGCCGCAACGCCCCTCCCTGCGCAGGAACGCCTCCTTCTGGCGCAGGGCTTTACAACGTGACGCATCTCTGGTTGAGGGTCTGCCGCTTCTAACCGGTGAGCCACACCCCTTAAACTGAGGCTGCAAATGTCCCAGCTGACTGTTCACAGACGCAGTGGTGGGCTCATTGTACCTTGTGTTGAACACTATTACGTGCCCCTTGGCGTGTCACACTGGTTTACTTTTTACCTACATACAAGACCCGCCCTTCTGGGTGGCAAGCTGATGATGTGGATGTTAAGATCCTGGCAGGAATTCTGGCCGCCTGCCTTAAAAAGGTGATCACCTCTCTCATCCATAAGTTCCTGGTTATGAATGCCAGCAGATGCGCTGTGGCCTCGGTTTCCAGCTGATCTATGGGCAGGGCTTGACTCGTCCTCAAATCCATAATCCGATACTCAGTATCACTTCCCAGGCCTGGTGGCGCTCCCATACACTGTTCCGTACAAATGTCCACTACCATAAAGGTGCGCCGGTTTGGTACAAAGCCAGTATTCTAGTCAGGGATTGGCCCATTGCCTGGGATCAATGGCGTTCAAATCAGGTAGTGACAATCGACCAGCTTCTCTCAATGGGGACAATGAAGGTCCTTTTTGTCTCCATGTGACAAGTTCCTCCTCCCCCAGATGCAAGAATGGCGGCACTTACCGCTCAAACATGCCCTGCGTGGCCTAGTGGTGGCCCACTGTGAGACATACCTGACTCCTCAATTTTTCAATACCAAAACCACTGGGGTCGTTTTAAAGGTGTGGTCTATGGGTGTTATACTTTGACATTTCATCAGCTGAACTTCCAACCTCTCTTGGCCCACATAAGTGCTAAGTGGCAAGATCTTCACACAGATTACACAGAAGAGGATTGGAAGAACCTTATCAGGGTTCTGGACAGGGGAGTGCAGAAATCATGGATGAGGCTCACCCTTTTCTTGACAGTACAAGATTGGCACTGGATGCCTGTGGCATCTGCAGCAGTCTGCATGGTCCAGCAGGCCCTTGTAGTGGACTCCATGGGCCTGCTGGACCATGCAGACTGCTGCAGATGCCACAGCTCAGAGAGTGACACTCTTCACATTTTCTATCTCTGTCCTGAATTGAGAACTTTGTGGTCCACCTTCCAAACTACGTTAACTGCCCATTTCTCTCTCTGAAAAGCTGGACCTTCTGCCTGGAACAACTGACCTATCCAACCTGACCAACCCCGCCAGACATTTGCTGTTGATTGACCAGCCCGATCTCGGCGGAATGAGGGGTAGGACACAAGCCTGCTTCGCGGAAAGTAATAGCCTCAAACCTAGAGGCACTTTTCACGCTGTACAACCCGCCGAGTATTGATGGGGCAGATAATTCCTGGCCTTTAGGCAAGGAACACCATTATTGAGGTAATAATTCTTCCCAAATTTTGATGAATGAGCATCCTTAGTTGACACAAGTTATTTCTTTTGTAGACAACACCACATAGGTCCTGACGAATCGCAAGCCATTGCACATAGCGAGAAACATGTCGACCGTCTTTTTACTTCCTAATCTAGTCTAGAACACGGAAACATCACTTTCCAGACAGTCTAGTCTAGCTTCACCTTTTAATTGTAACGAGGGACCACCCGAATGAAGTAGTCTCAGGTACCCTACGCTACATTTTAACTCACATTTAAGTCTACAAACCCTCTGACCCCATACCCACACTTCACCCATAGGCAGTTGGATTCAAAAGATCTCCACCAAAGAGCCCCTCTCCGAGGTGAGCCAGTTGGGAATTGCACCGCCTACCCGACGAGGAGCAACGCCTATGATGAAGCATGACACCTGCAAGGGTGTGTGAGGCAAACATTTCCAACACAATGGATACCCAGTGGGAGGCTAACACCCCTTAACCACCACTTTCCTCTTTGACCAGTGCATCTCAACCCCCCCCCCTTCTTTCCTTCTACTCGAGGAACAGCCTTGTCCACTTTTCTTGAAAATAATATCGACTGAGGGCACGGACTGAGGCTGGACGTTCCACTCCATGTGAGTGGTAATTACGCCCCAATCGATCCCTCCGGATCACTTTCTCACTCCCTTTGAATACATACACTGTTGATGGCCCTCACATCTGCAAAGATCTAATTCCTGCACTACTGGCGATAGCCCCAAAAGCCGACCCATTTGAAATGGCTGGCAGAAGTGTATGAAATCGTGACCTATGAATGCCGTATTTATAGGTTCCATGACAGAAGGGAGACATCAAACAGGTCTGGGCCCTATTCCTGGCTGCAATCACAACCCTCCCTCCCACCCCACCAAGTGGGTGTCGGGTAACTAACCACCGGACGAATCCCAGGACCGAAGTATATCGCCCAATTGCCCCCCCACCCCCCAAGTTCCTCCTCCCTTTACCCTCACCCTTTGCATTGACTGCCCCTCTCTCTCTCTCTTCCTCCACCTCCTCTTCCACCCGAGTAATATTCTCCGAAGGGAGACAACCCCTGTCCAACCCTGGCTTTAAACCACGGCCCCCTGTGAAGGTCACGCAGCACATATCATTTTACCCCTCACACTATGGACTCTCCCTCTCCTCCTACCCTCACTCCTTTTATCCCCGCAGTTACTGTGCCTGTGGCTCTGGTGCAAATCTACCTTTTTATGCATCCCATTTATACGTTCCTGATATGCGGTCAAGTCTAGTCACAGTGTCTGCCATAGCCTCTTCTTGTGGACTTCTGCATTTCACTGAGTCCTGGGGTTCAGGGTTTCAATGTTCTGAACCCTGTGGTCCCAGAACGCTGATACTGTTTGATACTCTTTTGATACTATTTTGATGTGCTGATGTTTTTGTGACCTCTGATGTGTACAGTCAAAGTAACGAGCTACTGTCCACATTGGTGACCAGGATATATTAATGCTGTATAGTTCTTTTATTTTGCTTTCAATAAAGATTTGCAGCACAAAAAAGAAAGGTACTGGGTGAGGAGAAAGGTGTATGTAAAGGCCTCAGAACTATTTATCTAATTTGAGCAAAAAGGAAAGAATCTAGTCGCCAGATTTGTACCCTCATTTTCACCCACTCTGCATGATTGATGGTTGGGACATTTGTGAATCACTTAAGCAACTTAGAACTCAAAACTTTTAAACTGCAAACAAAAAGGCCAAGTGGAAATGGCTAAAGGGTTATTCATATTTGTCATGACTGGCCTTTAGAGCACAACTGCTGTATTTTAATATCTGTTTGCAGGAAGCTAAGCCATTATTTATGTCAGAGAAACCTCCCTTTGGAAATCTGGACACAAAAGCACTACATCTGCTTAAGCTCTTTTTGATTACCTAGGCTCATTCTTCATCGATCAGGACAATGCCAAATATAAGGACATCATACCCTCCTAGCTTGCTATTCATGCTAAATGTTCCCCACAGACTACCAAACAAGCTGGATCCCAGTGGATTTGCTCTCTGTCAAGGATGGCAGATGCAGAAATGTGTATGGCTTTAATGAAATTAAAACCTGGCTTCCCTAACAATTTTTCCTCTTATAGCCATGTTGCATTTCCTGGCCACCAACTTTGTTCCCACTTTGTGCAAATTCATTAATGCCTCATATTTTGAAGGGAGAGTACCAAATGCATGCAAGAATGTTGCTCCTCTTCTGGAAATCCTGATTTGAACCCTGAGGATTAAAAAAGTTATAGACCGATTTCTCTGCTCTCGCTAAAATCATCAGTGGTGTCTGACATATCAGCCACTCTGGATGTCTTAGGTACGCTAGACTGTTGCAGGCTGATTTCAGACCAACTTATAGTACTGAGACAGCCCTTGTGGCCATCTGCTATAAGCCTTTCTTTTGCTGGGGTGGCCGGCAGGTCTAGTTCTGTTGGATCTGTGCAACCTTTGTTACGGCTGACCATACCACCTATGTTGAAAGAACATACCATACTGCTTAAAAAATATCTGTATGGCCACTGCTTCCCTGCACTGGACCAAGTATTTTCAGTGCAGCTGTCCCCAGGGCACTTTGCTACCTCCATTTTGATTGGCAGAAATCACCATGACTAGAGGAGTACCACAGAGCTTCGTCATCTCACCTATTCAGTTTAACATTTAAGTAAAACCTCTAGGTAAACTTCTCCACAGCACTGGGTCTAAGATTTTCTCATTTGCCAACAACAGTGACTAGCTCCTGAAAAATCAATCAATCAATCAATCATAACACTTGTATAGCGCACTACTCACCCGGAAGGGTCTCAAGGTGCTTGGGGGAAGGGATCCGCGACTGCTCGAATAGCCAGGTCTTGAGTTGTCTCCTGAAGGTGAGGTGGTCCTGGGTCAGCCGAAGGTGGGTGGGGAGGGAGTTCCATGTCTTGGCCGCCAGGTAGGAGAAGGATCTGCCTCCGGCGGTGGCTCTTCGGATGCGTGGTACGGCGGCGAGGGCGAGGCTAGTAGACCGTAGCTGGCGGGTGGGCGTGTAGAAGGTCAGGCGGTCGTTGAGGTACTTGGGGCCCAGGTCGTGGAGAGACTTGTGTGCGTAGGTGAGGAGCCTGAACGTGATCCTCTTGTTAACGGGGAGCCAGTGCAGGTCCCTCAGGTGGCCGGAGATGTGGCTGCGTCGGGGGATGTCCAGGATGAGTCGGGCGGAGGCGTTCTGGATGCGTTGGAGTCTTTTCTGTAGCTTGGCTGTGGTTCCGGCATAGAGGATGTTTCCGTAGTCCAGTCGGCTGGTGACGAGGGCCTGGGTGACCGTCTTCCTGGTTTCAGTCGGGATCCATCGGAAGATCTTGCGAAGCATGCGAAGGGTGAGGATGGTGGATGAAGCCCAGGTTGCGTGCGTGGTCTGTTGGCTTGGGAGCGGTGCCCAGGGCTGGGGGCCACCAGGAGTCATCCCAGGCGGAGGGTGATGGTCCCAGGATGAGGACTTCCGTCTTGTCTGAGTTCAGTTTCAGGCGGCTGTTCTTCATCCACTCTGCGACGTCTTTCATCCCTTCGTGTAGGCTGGTTCTGGCGGTGTCGGGGTCTCTGGTGAGGGAGAGGATCATCTGGGTGTCGTCGGCGTAGGAGATGATGTTGAGGTTGTGTTGGCGTGCGATGGCAGCAAGAGGTCTCATGTAGACGTTGAAGAGGGTGGGGCTGAGTGATGATCCTTGTGGGACGCCGCAGATGACTTCGGTGGCCTCGGATCGAAACGGGGGGAGGCGGACTCTCTGTGTTCTTCCGGCGAGGAACGAGATGATCCACTCCAGTGCCTTCTCTTGGATGCCGGTGTTGCTGAGGCGTTGGACTAGGGTGCGGTGGCAGAAAGTGTCGAATGCTGCAGAGAGGTCCAGAAGGATGAGTGCCGCTGTTTCCCCGTTGTCGAGCAGGGCTCGGATGTCGTCGGTGGCTGCGATGAGGGCGGTCTCGGTGCTGTGGTTGGCTCTGAAACCGGACTGCGAGGGGTCGAGGGATCCGTTCGTCTCAAGGAAGGCGGCAAGCTGTCTGTTGACGATCTTCTCGATGACTTTGGCAGGAAAAGGGAGGAGCGAGATGGGGCGGAAGTTCTTGAGGTCAGTGGGGTCCGCTGTTGGTTTCTTCAGTAGGGCGCTGAGCTCGGCATGCTTCCAGCTCTCCGGGAAGGTGGCGGTGTTGAAGGAGGTGTTGATGACGTCTCGGAGTTGGGGTGCGATGGTGGAGTCGGCCTTGTTGAAGACGTGGTGGGGGCAGGGGTCGGTTGGAGATCCGGAGTGGATGGTGTTCATCGTGCGGGCTGTGTCTTCGGTGGTCACAGTGGTCCAGGTGCGAAGGGTGGCGGTGGGGTGCGTTGGTTCGACGGTTGGGTGCGTGGATGGTGCGCTGAAACTGTTGTGGATGTCGGCTATCTTGCGGTGGAAGAACGAGGCGAGGGCGTCGCAGAGGTCTTGTGAAGGAGTGATGTTGTTGTTGCCGGTGCTGGGGTTGGAGAACTCCTTGACGATGCTGAAGAGTTCCTTGCTGTCGTGGGCGTTGTTGTTCAGTCGTTCCTTCAGTGATTTCTTCTTGGTGGTGCGGATGAGCTGGTGGTGCTTGCGGGTGGCGTGTTTGAGGGCGGTCATGTTGTCAGTGGTCTGGTCGAGGCGCCAGGCTTTCTCGAGGGTGAGGCAGGTCTTCTTGGAGTCCTTGAGTTCGTCGGTGAACCAGGGGGCCTTCTTGCTTCTGGGTCTGCTGGGAGTGTTCTTTAGTGGTGCGAGGTCGTCGGCGCAGGTGGTCAGCCACTGCGTGAAGTTGCGGGCTGCTTCGTTGGAGTCCGTTGTGCTGGCAGGTGGGTTCTGGCTGAGGGAGGTGGTGAGCTGGTCGGGGGTGATCTTGCTCCAGCTCCTGTGAGGAACCTGTTGCAGGTGGTGGTGGGTTGTGGTTCTTCTGAAGCTGAAGTGGACGCAGCTGTGGTCAGTCCAGTGGAGTCCGGTGGAGTGGCTGAAGGTGATGTGCTTGCTGGATGAGAAGACGGGATCAAGCGTGTGGCCGGCGTAGTGGGTGGGGGTGTTGACCAGTTGCTTAAGTCCGAGGTTGTCCAGCAGGGCGGCGGTGTTGCGGTCCTTGTTGTTCTCCAGGTGGAAGTTGAGGTCCCCTAGGAGGATGTAGTCGGCGGAGGGGAGGGCGTGTGGGCTGATGAAGTCCGTGATGTCTTCGCTGAATTGTGTGCGTGGTCCCAGGGGTCTGTAGATGATGGTGCCTCTGAGGGTCGTCTTTGGGTCGGTGTGAATCTGGAAGTGGAGGTGCTCGGCGGTGGCAAGGGTGTCGTTGGAGTCGGTCGTGATGCGGATGGTGTTCTTGTGGACGATGGCGATGCCCCCTCCGGTCTGGTTGACGCGGTCCCTCCTGATAATCTTGTACCTGTCCGGGATGGCGATGGCGATGTCGGGGGCTGAGGAGGCGTTCATCCATGTTTCCATGAGGAAGGCGATGTCTGGTGATGTTGTGTCGAGCAGGTTCTAGAGTTCCACGGCGTGTCTGTGGACGGAGCGGGCGTTGAGCAGGATGCACTTGAGGTTGCTGCTGGAGCTTGGCTTGGCGGGCGCGGTGCAGGTTCGGAGGCAGGTGAACTTGCAGGTTCTGCAGGTGAAGGGTCCGTGGATGCGTTTCGGGACGGCCCGGCAGCAGGTGGGGTTCCGGCCGGCATTGAGTGCGTTGAGGGCAGCGGCGTCGTAGGTCTGTCGGGTCGTCTTGCATCAGTGGGGACCAGGGGTCCTGGCACTGGGCGCGGTCCAGGCGCGGACGGGCGCAGACGGGCTTACCTTTGGCGCGCCTTCGGCGCACTCGCTGCGCGGGAACACTGCGCGTACGCGTGCACTCTGCCATAAATGGAGAGTGGGGGGAGGGGCGAGGGAGGAGCAGCTGGGAGGCGGGAGTGGGGTGGCGAGTGGGGGAGAGCGTGCGGGGATGCTGGAGGGAGCGGGGGTGGGGCCGGGAACAACGAGGGACAAGGGACAAACTTAAGGGCAACACGAGAAAACGAGAACGGCAGCAGAAAAATACAATTTACAAAACGAAATAAACGGCAGCAACGTAAAACAACTTACAACAGGCAGGCACAGGGACAGTCAGGGACAGGGGCCAAACCAAGACAGGGGCAGTCTTGACCGAGCAGCGGCGGCGGCAGCGGGAGGAGAGCGGGCACACTCGGGGTGGCCACGCGGCAGGAGGAGCGACCGGACCGACCAGGTCAGGTCAGGTCACAGCTCCTAGCCCCGTGAGCCTCTCCTAATATACTGTAGTGGGAGGGAGGAGCAGCTGGGAGGCGGGAGCGGGGTGGCGAGTGGGGGGGAGCGTGCGGGGATGCTGGAGGGAGCATGGGTGGGGCCGGGAACAACGAGGGACAAGGGACAAACTTAAGGGCAACACGAGAAAACGAGAACGGCAGCAGAAAAATACAATTTACAAAACGAAATAAACTGCAGCAACGTAAAACAACTTACAACAGGCAGGCACAGGGACAGTCAGGGACAGGGGCCAAACCAAGACAGGGGCAGTCTTGACCGAGCAGCGGCGGCGGCAGCGGGAGGAGAGCGGGCACACTCGGGGTGGCCACGCGGCAGGAGGAGCGACCGGACCGACCAGGTCAGGTCAGGTCACAGCTCCTAGCCCCGTGAGCCTCTCCTAATATACTGTAGTGGGAGGGAGGAGCAGCTGGGAGGCGGGAGCGGGGTGGCGAGTGGGGGGGAGCGTGCGGGGATGCTGGAGGGAGCAGGGGTGGGGCCGGGAACAACGAGGGACAAGGGACAAACTTAAGGGCAACACGAGAAAACGAGAACGGCAGCAGAAAAATACAATTTACAAAACGAAAAAAACGGCAGCAACGTAAAACAACTTACAACAGGCAGGCACAGGGACAGTCAGGGACAGGGGCCAAACCAAGACAGGGGCAGTATTGACCCAGCAGCGGTGGCGGCAGCGGGAGGAGAGCGGACACACTCGGGGTGGCCACGCGGCAGGAGGAGCGACCGGACCGACCAGGTCAGGTCAGGTCACAGCTCCTAGCCCCGTGAGCCACTCCTAATATACTGTAGTGGGAGGGTGGAGCAGCTGGGAGGCGGGAGCGGGGTGGCGAGTGGGGGGGAGCATGCGGGGATGCTGGAGGGAGCGGGGGTGGGGCCGGGAACAACGAGGGACAAGGGACAAACTTAAGGGCAACACGAGAAAACGAGAACGGCAGCAGAAAAATACAATTTACAAAACGAAAAAAACGGCAGCAACGTAAAACAACTTACAACAGGCAGGCACAGGGACAGTCAGGGACAGGGGGCCAAACCAAGACAGGGGCAGTCTTGAACCAGCAGCGGCGGCAGCAGCGGGAGGAGAGCGGGCACACTCGGGGTGGCCACGTGGCAGGAGGAGCGACCGGACCGACCAGGTCAGGTCAGGTCACAGCTCCTAGCCCCGTGAGCCTCTCCTAATGTACTGTAGTGGGAGGGAGGAGCAGCTGGGAGGCGGGAGCGGGGTGGCGAGTGGGGGGGAGCGTGCGGGGATGCTGGAGGGAGTGGGGGTGGGGCCGGAAACAACGAGGGACAAAGGACAAACTTAAGGGCAACACGAGAAAACGAGAACGGCAGCAGAAAAATACAATTTACAAAACGAAAAAAATGGCAGCAACGTAAAACAACTTACAACAGGCAGGCACAGGGACAGTCAGGGACAGGGGCCAAACCAAGACAGGGGCAGTCTTGACCCAGCAGCGGCGGCGGCAGTGGGAGGATAGCGGGCACACTCGGGGTGGCCACGCGGCAGGAGGAGCGACCGGACCGACCAGGTCAGGTCAGGTCACAGCTCCTAGCCCCGTGAGCCTCTCCTAATATACTGTAGTGGGAGGGAGGAGCAGCTGGGAGGCGGGAGCGGGGTGGCGAGTGGGGGGAGCGTGCGGGGATGCTGGAGGGAGCGGGGGTGGAGCCTGGAACAATGAGGGACAAGGGACAAACTTAAGGGCAACACGAGAAAACGAGAACGGCAGCAGAAAAATACAATTTACAAAACGAAAAAAACGGCAGCAACGTAAAACAACTTACAACAGGCAGGCACAGGGACAGTCAGGGACAGGGGCCAAACCAAGACAGGGGCAGTCTTGACCCAGCAGCGGCGGCGGCAGCGGGAGGAGAGCGGGCACACTCGGGGTGGACACGCAGCAGGAGGAGCGACCGGACCGACCAGGTCAGGTCGGTCACAGCTCCTAGCCCCGTGAGCCTCTCCTAATGTACTGTAGTGGGAGGGAGGAGCATCTGGGAGGCGGGAGCGGGGTGGCGAGTGGGGGGGAACGTGCGGGGATGCTGGAGGGAGCGGGGGTGGGGCCGGGAACAATGAGGGACAAGGGACAAACTTAAGGGCAACACGAGAAAACGAGAACGGCAGCAGAAAAATACAATTTACAAAACGAAAAAAACGGCAGCAACGTAAAACAACTTACAACAGGCAGGCACAGTCAGGGACAGGGGCCAAACCAAGACAGGGGCAGTCTTGACCGAGCAGCGGCGGCGGCAGCGGGAGGAGAGCGGGCACACTCGGGGTGGCCACGCGGCAGGAGGAGCGACCGGACCGACCAGGTCAGGTCAGGTCACAGCTCCTAGCCCCGTGAGCCTCTCCTAATATACTGTAGTGGGAGGGAGGAGCAGCTGGGAGGCGGGAGCGGGGTGGCGAGTGGGGGGGAGCGTGCGGGGATGCTGGAGGGAGCAGGGGTGGGGCCGGGAACAACGAGGGACAAGGGACAAACTTAAGGGCAACACGAGAAAACGAGAACGGCAGCAGAAAAATACAATTTACAAAACGAAAAAAACGTCAGCAACGTAAAACAACTTACAACAGGCAGGCACAGGGACAGTCAGGGACAGGGGCCAAACCAAGACAGGGGCAGTATTGACCCAGCAGCGGTGGCGGCAGCGGGAGGAGAGCGGACACACTCGGGGTGGCCACGCGGCAGGAGGAGCGACCGGACCGACCAGGTCAGGTCAGGTCACAGCTCCTAGCCCCGTGAGCCTCTCCTAATATACTGTAGTGGGAGGGAGGAGCAGCTGGGAGGCGGGAGCGGGGTGGCGAGTGGGGGGGAGCGTGCGGGGATGCTGGAGGGAGCAGGGGTGGGGCCGGGAACAACGAGGGACAAGGGACAAACTTAAGGGCAACACGAGAAAACGAGAACGGCAGCAGAAAAATACAATTTACAAAACGAAAAAAACGGCAGCAACGTAAAACAACTTACAACAGGCAGGCACAGGGACAGTCAGGGACAGTCAGGGACAGGGGCCAAACCAAGACAGGGGCAGTATTGACCCAGCAGCGGTGGCGGCAGCGGGAGGAGAGCGGACACACTTGGGGTGGCCACGCGGCAGGAGGAGCGACCGGACCGACCAGGTCAGGTCAGGTCACAGCTCCTAGCCCCGTGAGCCACTCCTAATATACTGTAGTGGGAGGGTGGAGCAGCTGGGAGGCGGGAGCGGGGTGGCGAGTGGGGGGGAGCATGCGGGGATGCTGGAGGGAGCGGGGGTGGGGCCGGGAACAACGAGGGACAAGGGACAAACTTAAGGGCAACACGAGAAAACGAGAACGGCAGCAGAAAAATACAATTTACAAAACGAAAAAAACGGCAGCAACGTAAAACAACTTACAACAGGCAGGCACAGGGACAGTCAGGGACAGGGGGCCAAACCAAGACAGGGGCAGTCTTGAACCAGCAGCGGCGGCAGCAGCGGGAGGAGAGCGGGCACACTCGGGGTGGCCACGTGGCAGGAGGAGCGACCGGACCGACCAGGTCAGGTCAGGTCACAGCTCCTAGCCCCGTGAGCCTCTCCTAATGTACTGTAGTGGGAGGGAGGAGCAGCTGGGAGGCGGGAGCGGGGTGGCGAGTGGGGGGGAGCGTGCGGGGATGCTGGAGGGAGTGGGGGTGGGGCCGGAAACAACGAGGGACAAAGGACAAACTTAAGGGCAACACGAGAAAACGAGAACGGCAGCAGAAAAATACAATTTACAAAACGAAAAAAATGGCAGCAACGTAAAACAACTTACAACAGGCAGGCACAGGGACAGTCAGGGACAGGGGCCAAACCAAGACAGGGGCAGTCTTGACCCAGCAGCGGCGGCGGCAGCGGGAGGATAGCGGGCACACTCGGGGTGGCCACGCGGCAGGAGGAGCGACCGGACCGACCAGGTCAGGTCAGGTCACAGCTCCTAGCCCCGTGAGCCTCTCCTAATATACTGTAGTGGGAGGGAGGAGCAGCTGGGAGGCGGGAGCGGGGTGGCGAGTGGGGGGAGCGTGCGGGGATGCTGGAGGGAGCGGGGGTGGAGCCTGGAACAATGAGGGACAAGGGACAAACTTAAGGGCAACACGAGAAAACGAGAACGGCAGCAGAAAAATACAATTTACAAAACGAAAAAAACGGCAGCAACGTAAAACAACTTACAACAGGCAGGCACAGGGACAGTCAGGGACAGGGGCCAAACCAAGACAGGGGCAGTCTTGACCCAGCAGCGGCGGCGGCAGCGGGAGGAGAGCGGGCACACTCGGGGTGGACACGCAGCAGGAGGAGCGACCGGACCGACCAGGTCAGGTCGGTCACAGCTCCTAGCCCCGTGAGCCTCTCCTAATGTACTGTAGTGGGAGGGAGGAGCATCTGGGAGGCGGGAGCGGGGTGGCGAGTGGGGGGGAACGTGCGGGGATGCTGGAGGGAGCGGGGGTGGGGCCGGGAACAATGAGGGACAAGGGACAAACTTAAGGGCAACACGAGAAAACGAGAACGGCAGCAGAAAAATACAATTTACAAAACGAAAAAAACGGCAGCAACGTAAAACAACTTACAACAGGCAGGCACAGTCAGGGACAGGGGCCAAACCAAGACAGGGGCAGTCTTGACCCAGTAGCGGCAGCGGGAGGAGAGCGGGCACACTCGGGGTGGCCACGCGGCAGGAGGAGCGACCGGACCGACCAGGTCAGGTCAGGTCACAGCTCCTAGCCCCGTGAGCCTCTCCTAATGTACGTTAGTGGGAGGGAGGAGCAGCTGGGAGGTGGGAGCAGGGTGGCGAGTGGGGGGGAGCGTGCGGGGATGCTGGAGAGAGCGGAGGTGGGGCCAGGAACAACGAGGGACAAGGAACAAACTTAAGGGCAACACGAGAAAACGAGAACGGCAGCAGGAAAATACAATTTACAAAACGAAAAAAACTGCAGCAACATAAAACAACTTACAACAGGCAGGCACAGGGACAGTCAGGGACAGGGGCCAAACCAAGACAGGGGCAGTCCTGACCCAGCAGCGGCGGCGGCAGCGGGAGGAGAGCGGCACCCTCGGGGTGGCCACGCGGCAGGAGGAGCGACCGGACCGACCAGGTGATTAAGGTACCCCCACTAGCTTGTTTCCTTCCCAGTGTAAGAATTGGCTTTTGTAGTCTGGTCTGCCCTGTTCCCATGATGCACTGGGCCAGGGACAGACTAATTTGCATACAGCCAGGTTCTGAAACTGGAATGGTGCAATGAGCTAAAAAACGGTGTTGGATCTAGCCCTGATCTCTTGACTGGGTGAGAGTATTCTGCTTAATTCAGAGACTCTGTCCCTCACCACCCCTTGTTGTAAATATTTTTGTCCACCCTAAGCGTGGAAGGGTATACTCAGACATGAGTCCCTTGCTCATTGCACCATTAGGATTCAAGCAAGCCGGGCCGAAGACGGCTGTAATGCCAGAAACCGGGCCCCGGAAGCTTGTTTCCTTCCCAGTGTAAGAATTGGCTTTTGTAGTCTGGTCTGCCCTGTTCCCATGATGCACTGGGCCAGGGACAGACTAATTTGCATACAGCCAGGTTCTGAAACTGGAATGGTGCAATGAGCTAAAAAACGGTGTTGGATCTAGCCCTGATCTCTTGACTGGGTGAGAGTATTCTGCTTAATTCAGAGACTCTGTCCCTCACCACCCCTTGTTGTAAATATTTTTGTCCACCCTAAGCGTGGAAGGGTATACTCAGACATGAGTCCCTTGCTCATTGCACCATTAGGATTCAAGCAAGCCGGGCCGAAGACGGCTGTAATGCCAGAAACCGGTCCCCGGAAGCTTGTTTCCTTCCCAGTGTAAGAATTGGCTTTTGTAGTCTGGTTTGCCCTGTTCCGATGATGCACTGGGCCAGGGACAGACTAATTTGCATACAGCCAGGTTCTGAAACTGGAATGGTGCAATGAGCTAAAAAACGGTGTTGGATCTAGCCCTGATCTCTTGACTGGGTGAGAGTATTCTGCTTAATTCAGAGACTCTGTCCCTCACCACCCCTTGTTGTAAATATTTTTGTCCACCCTAAGCGTGGAAGGGTATACTCAGACATGAGTCCCTTGCTCATTGCACCATTAGGATTCAAGCAAGCCAGGCCGAAGACTGCTGTAATGCCAGAAACCGGTCCCCGGAAGCTTGTTTCCTTCCCAGTGTAAGAATTGGCTTTTGTAGTCTGGTCTGCCCTGTTCCCATGATGCACTGGGTCAGGGACAGACTAATTTGCATACAGCCAGGTTCTGAAACTGGAATGGTGCAATGAGCTAAAAAACGGTGTTGGATCTAGCCCTGATCTCTTGACTGGGTGAGAGTATTCTGCTTAATTCAGAGACTCTGTCCCTCACCACCCCTTGTTGTAAATATTTTTGTCCACCCTAAGCGTGGAAGGGTATACTCAGACATGAGTCCCTTGCTCATTGCACCATTAGGATTCAAGCAAGTCGGGCCGAAGACGGCTGTAATGCCAGAAACCGGTCCCCGGAAGCTTGTTATCTTCCCAGTGTAAGAATTGGCTTTTGTAGTCTGGTCTGCCCTGTTCCCATGATACACTGGGCCAGGGACAGACTAATTTGCATACAGCCAGGTTCTGAAACTGGAATGGTGCAATGAGCTAAAAAACGGTGTTGGATCTAGCCCTGATCTCTTGACTGGGTGAGAGTATTCTGTTTAATTCAGAGACTCTGTCCCTCACCACCCCTTGTTGTAAATATTTTTGTCCACCCTAAGCGTGGAAGGGTATACTCAGACATGAGTCCCTTGCTCATTGCACCATTAGGATTCAAGCAAGCCGGGCCGAAGACGGCTGTAATGCCAGAAACCGGGCCCCGGAAGCTTGTTTCCTTCCCAGTGTAAGAATTGGCTTTTGTAGTCTGGTCTGCCCTGTTCCCATGATGCACTGGGCCAGGGACAGACTAATTTGCATACAGCCAGGTTCTGAAACTGGAATGGTGCAATGAGCTAAAAAACGGTGTTGGATCTAGCCCTGATCTCTTGACTGGGTGAGAGTATTCTGCTTAATTCAGAGACTCTGTCCCTCACCACCCCTTGTTGTAAATATTTTTGTCCACCCTAAGCGTGGAAGGGTATACTCAGACATGAGTCCCTTGCTCATTGCACCATTAGGATTCAAGCAAGCCGGGCCGAAGACGGCTGTAATGCCAGAAACCGGTCCCCGGAAGCTTGTTTCCTTCCCAGTGTAAGAATTGGCTTTTGTAGTCTGGTCTGCCCTGTTCCCATGATGCACTGGGCCAGGGACAGACTAATTTGCATACAGCCAGGTTCTGAAACTGGAATGGTGCAATGAGCTAAAAAACGGTGTTGGATCTAGCCCTGATCTCTTGACTGGGTGAGAGTATTCTGCTTAATTCAGAGACTCTGTCCCTCACCACCCCTTGTTGTAAATATTTTTGTCCACCCTAAGCGTGGAAGGGTATACTCAGACATGAGTCCCTTGCTCATTGCACCATTAGGATTCAAGCAAGCCAGGCTGAAGACGGCTGTAATGCCAGAAACCGGCCCCCGGAAGCTTGTTTCCTTCCCAGTGTAAGAATTGGCTTTTGTAGTCTGGTCTGCCCTGTTCCCATGATGCACTGGGCCAGGGACAGACTAATTTGCATACAGCCAGGTTCTGAAACTGGAATGGTGCAATGAGCTAAAAAACGGTGTTGGATCTAGCCCTGATCTCTTGACTGGGTGAGAGTATTCTGCTTAATTCAGAGACTCTGTCCCTCACCACCCCTTGTTGTAAATATTTGTGTCCACCCTAAGCGTGGAAGGGTATACTCAGACATGAGTCCCTTGCTCATTGCACCATTAGGATTCAAGCAAGTCGGGCCGAAGACGGCTGTAATGCCAGAAACCGGTCCCCGGAAGCTTGTTTCCTTCCCAGTGTAAGAATTGGCTTTTGTAGTCTGGTCTGCCCTGTTCCCATGATACACTGGGCCAGGGACAGACTAATTTGCATACAGCCAGGTTCTGAAACTGGAATGGTGCAATGAGCTAAAAAACGGTGTTGGATCTAGCCCTGATCTCTTGACTGGGTGAGAGTATTCTGCTTAATTCAGAGACTCTGTCCCTCACCACCCCTTGTTGTAAATATTTTTGTCCACCCTAAGCGTGGAAGGGTATACTCAGACATGAGTCCCTTGCTCATTGCACCATTAGGATTCAAGCAAGCCGGGCCGAAGACGGCTGTAATGCCAGAAACCGGTCCCCGGAAGCTTGTTTCCTTCCCAGTGTAAGAATTGGCTTTTGTAGTCTGGTCTGCCCTGTTCCCATGATGCACTGGGCCAGGGACAGACTAATTTGCATACAGCCAGGTTCTGAAACTGGAATGGTGCAATGAGCTAAAAAACGGTGTTGGATCTAGCTCTGATCTCTTGACTGGGTGAGAGTATTCTGCTTAATTCAGAGACTCTATCCCTCACCACCCCTTGTTGTAAATATTTTTGTCCACCCTAAGCGTGGAAGGGTATACTCAGACATGAGTCCCTTGCTCATTGCACCATTAGGATTCAAGCAAGCCGGGCCGAAGACAGCTGTAATGCCAGAAACCGGTCCCCGGAAGCTTGTTTCCTTCCCAGTGTAAGAATTGGCTTTTGTAGTCTGGCCTGCCCTGTTCCCATGATGCACTGGGCCAGGGACAGACTAATTTGCATACAGCCAGGTTCTGAAACTGGAATGGTGCAATGAGCTAAAAAACGGTGTTGGATCTAGCCCTGATCTCTTGACTGGGTGAGAGTATTCTGCTTAATTCAGAGACTCTGTCCCTCACCACCCCTTGTTGTAAATATTTTTGTCCACCCTAAGCGTGGAAGGGTATACTCAGACATGAGTCCCTTGCTCATTGCACCATTAGGATTCAAGCAAGCCGGGCCGAAGACGGCTGTAATGCCAGAAACCGGTCCCCGGAAGCTTGTTTCTTTCCCAGTGTAAGAATTGGCTTTTGTAGTCTGGTCTGCCCTGTTCCCATGATGCACTGGGCCAGGGACAGACTAATTTGCATACAGCCAGGTTCTGAAACTGGAATGGTGCAATGAGCTAAAAAACGGTGTTGGATCTAGCCCTGATCTCTTGACTGGGTGAGAGTATTCTGCTTAATTCAGACACTCTGTCCCTCACCACCCCTTGTTGTAAATATTTTTGTCCACCCTAAGCGTGGAAGGGTATACTCAGACATGAGTCCCTTGCTCATTGCACCATTAGGATTCAAGCAAGCCGGGCCGAAGACGGCTGTAATGCCAGAAACCGGTCCCCGGAAGCTTGTTTCCTTCCCAGTGTAAGAATTGGCTTTTGTAGTCTGGTCTGCCCTGTTCCCATGATGCACTGGGCCAGGGACAGACTAATTTGCATACAGCCAGGTTCTGAAACTGGAATGGTGCAATGAGCTAAAAAACGGTGTTGGATCTAGCCCTGATCTCTTGACTGGGTGAGAGTATTCTGCTTAATTCAGAGACTCTGTCCCTCACCACCCCTTGTTGTAAATATTTTTGTCCACCCTAAGCGTGGAAGGGTATACTCAGACATGAGTCCCTTGCTCATTGCACCATTAGGATTCAAGCAAGCCGGGCCGAAGACGGCTGTAATGCCAGAAACCGGTCCCCGGAAGCTTGTTTCCTTCCCAGTGTAAGAATTGGCTTTTGTAGTCTGGTCTGCCCTGTTCCCATGATGCACTGGGCCAGGGACAGACTAATTTGCATACAGCCAGGTTCTGAAACTGGAATGGTGCAATGAGCTAAAAAACGGTGTTGGATCTAGCCCTGATCTCTTGACTGGGTGAGAGTATTCTGCTTAATTCAGAGACTCTGTCCCTCACCACCCCTTGTTGTAAATACTAGTGCAATGCAGCAGTTCAGTAGGTGGTTAGCAGTGGTTCAGATTTGGATGGTTGACAGCTTTCTCAAGCTAAATGGAAGCATGATTGAAATCATGATCTTCAGGTGAGGGATCTGTCAAAAAAGGTTTGACCTGTCACCTTAGGAACCACTGATATATGCTGATATATGGGTTTGAATCTCACCTTTATATGAATTTTGATATCGGGTCCAAATGTTTTGAACATCATGTTTTCTTCTTTCTATCCTGAAAAAAACCTCTTACCTCTGAGGAAATTCACTCCGCTAGTGTGAGCGCCGTGGGTCTCTCCCTACTGGGTAACGGCTGAGATATATATATCTCCACCTACAGGCTGCAAAACGGAGGAAGTATTCAACATATAGCAGTGGGATTCATTTTTGGTCTATGGAAATACAACTACATGTCTGATGCGTGTATCACCTTGCGTTGGCTTCCAATGAAAACAACATGTTTATACAACAATTTTATTCTTCATGCCAGAGGTCATATGTGGAACTGTCCTAAAGTTTCTGTCATATCTTTTTACCCCGTGTGCACAGACATGGCTCTTGAAATCTAGCACATGCTTTCTACTTAATGTGCCGCGCTATAAAAAAGTGTGCATTGACGGGACGGCTTTTAGAGTTCTTGGCACCCAAGTGTGGAACAAGCTTCAACCTTAGCAAATACCTAACTGTTCTGCATCCCAACGATGTCTGAAACCTTGTCTATTCTGTTAGGGCTGTTAAAGTTTGTTTATTCCTGTGACAGTCTGCTCTGTTTCTGATGGTGATGGGCTGTTAACACTGTTTTCCCTCTACACTAAATCGTTCATTCATCACTGATACTTGGACAAACCCTTGGATTCTACCAATCAAGTGAACAACCTGTTGCTTCTTTCGTTTGTACATTTATGAGCAGTTGGCCAAGTACTTAATTGTAGGTGAACTACTGGTCCTTGGTGTAGTTTCTAAAAGTGTGTGTTATCTCCTTGACTTTCTTAGTTTGACTGTGTATCAATATACTACTCTGGTAAGCACTCACTTGCGCCTTCCCAGTTAATAGCATAATGTGTATTTGTTAAGCGCACATTCACCCTTGGGTTTCTTGGTGCTAATACTACAGATGCTTATTGTTACCCACATATTTAATAAAGTAGAGTAAGCAATTATCAATAATAATAATAAACGTCGTTTGATATTCATTGAGTTAAATATTGCTTAGAGATGACATACTAATCGTCACATACTTTTATTTTAGTGCAGCTGAAAACAAATGAAAGCCTCTATTTAATTGAGAGGCAGCAGAGAACTTAGGCCAGCCAACACGTGTTTCACCCATAAAAGGCACCCAGGCCTGTGCTTTTTCAAGGTTGCTTAAGTACTGCCAGTTACAGGATTTCCATTCATATACATATAGAAATAAATACAAGTAGAAGCAAACGATAAAAGTAGATGAAAATTACATACAAGCAAAAAGGAGAGACAAAAAAAGAAACAAACATAATTATAAATATGTATTAAGAAATACTATATTCATTTGCATATGTGTGTTTAATGTCTGACAGTTCGTGCTTACAAGCAACTCCATGTATTTGATTGAGATTTATTTTTAAAAATGGGTAGCAAACTGTCATATTCAGTGTCTTAGTGCTTGTGTTATAAATGACGGGGTGTTTAGGGCAGGGGTTCAGGTGGGGATCCTAGATAGTGAGTCAAAAAGATGTTTGATAGGGTCATGCATCCTGATTTGGGGGTTGGGGGGGGTCTCAGAAGTTGTTCAAATGGTTTACAGGCAGCATGGTAGATAGAAGCAAGCTTTTATCTAAGATGGTTTGTACATCAAAAACAGCGTTGCTGGTCTCACATGGATTGTAGGTAAGCCGCATTAGTCTGAAATATTCAACATTTTTAGAAAAGGTTTATAAGTAAGCTCATGTTATTTATGTGCTTCAACAGTTAACCTGAATTTAATGGGGCTTTTTAAGTGATATGCACTTGCCTGTCCATGTGGTCCTAATCATATCTTGAGGTAGTAGATATTCATGCTTATTTAATAGCGGAGTGACCTTCACAATACTTTGTAAGTGTGTTCAATATTAATCATGAGGAAGAGAATGGATAGGGGGGTAAGAATCATGAGGAAAATAAAGCCAAGAGACAGGTTCGAAAATGAATTGCTAGTGTCTCATTGTGGTATAGCCTGCTTCTTAAACCAAGTACACCATCTGTACCTGGAATTGGGCAGATTACATCTACCTTTCATTCGTAGCGGTCTTTTCGGTCCCTGCGATCCAGTCAAAATTGAATCAAAAAAGTGATTTCAGATGAATAGTCTCTTTTAATGGGTAGAGGAAGTGAATTAGCATGTCAAAGGCCAAATGTGGATGTGCTAAGATGGTGGTGATATTCTAATGCAGCTTCAATTGTAAAACCTTACTGCTGGTAGTTTAGATTCTACATTGAATTGGTCTCAGCTAGCTTCAAGTACTTTATCAATTTGAATAAAGCAGGAAAAAAGAAAAGAGCCTCATGCTCAAAGAGGAGCAGGCTTATTCAAGGCTATTTGTCTGGTAGTCTTTTGTCAAATATAAAGGTGGGTGGGGAACTCCACTCCACTAGTGGAGTTTGCAGACTTTTGTCAACTCCACTGGGAACACTGAGTTCAGGAAAAACTCCGACTCCAAGACAAGGCGGAGTTTTCCCCTGCTGCCCACCCTTAGAATAAGGAGTCTTACATGGATCTGGCATTCTCTGTGCCAGGGCTGTCCTCCTGGCTGTTTCCCGTCCTCTGTGGTGCAAAGCCTCTACGATGTATGACTGTTATCCTATGGAAGAGATAGGTCTTACAATAGTGAAAAAGGTCTTTGGGAGTTTTTCACTACCACTACATGTAAAAGTTAAAAGTACATGTCCTGCCTTTTAAATATATTTTACCCTGCCCTGTGAGTTATATAGGGCTTACCTTAGGGGAGACACATGTATTAAAAAGGAAGGTTTGGGCTGGCAAAAGAGTTGTTTTTGCAAGGCCGACATGGCAGTGTAAACTGCAGACACAGCTCTGCAGTGGCAGGTCTGGGACATAGTTAAAGGGCTTCGTAAGGGGTTGGCACAATCAGTGGTGCAGCCCACTAGTAGCATTTAATTTGCAGGCCCCTAGTACATGGTGTACCACTTTCCTAGGGACCTATAAGTAAATTAAATGTGCCAGTTGGATATGAACAAATACTACCATGTTAAGGGGAGAGAGTATAAGCACTTTACCACAGGTTAGCAGTAGTAAAGCGCACAGAGTCCTAAAGCCAGCAAACACAAGATCAGAAAAGTGTAGCGGTAGGCAAAAAGTTGGGAAAAAGACCACCCTTAGGTTGTCTGGCTTAACAGGTACAAAGCATTTGTATGTGTCAGTTACAAACATGTCTTCATGGTATACTCACTAATAAAAATGATTCAGTTTTAGAGTACAGTTCCAGGAAAAATTGGTTATTGTTGTACACTCAAAATTAATAATATTGTATACATAGAAAAAGAAGCAGCCATATTGAAGTGGTTGCAGGTTATTTCGCAAAAGTTGATTTGGAAGTAAACATGCCCTAGACTAATCAGTTCAGAGTATTTTTTTAAATGTTGACCCGTGGAAATCCATGAACCAGATACCGCAGATCCTCTGTGAATTAATGGTCCAGATAGCTCTAAAATGTTATCTCTCCTTTAAAAAAAAAAGATATATTTTTATTGTAATTTTCAAAGAAAACAGTTCACAACTACAAACAAATGAAGAGACAAAACAAAGGAAAGGCAGACTTGTGTGGGCCACAGAACATAAGTCCATTTATTTGCCAGGCACGGTCAACTAGCAAAATAGAGAAGCTATTCAAACAAAAAACTCAGAATCAGAACATTCAGTAAAATATTAGTGTGGCAGCTCTCGGCGCTGCCCCGGCTCGAGGGTGCCAAATGCAAAAACAACAGTTGATGGACAGAATGCAGAACAATGTCATACATTCACCCCAGTACACAGATCTGGGCCTAAATCCATCGTTTTTTTGCTCACCATGCCATTCCAGTTTGAACCCAGCCATATGTAAATCAGTCTTGACCCTGTGCCCCATGAGAACAGCCCAGCCCAGCCCGAACTGCCAAGCCAGGTCCTCCCTGGACTAGAAACAAGCATCCTGGGACCGGTTTCGGGCTTTCAGTCCTCATCAGCCAGGATAGCTTGATTCGAGTGGCATGGAGAGCACGGGACTCACATCTGATCATACCCGTCCCACTCGGGGTGACAAATGCAAAAACAACAGTTGATGAACAGAATGCAGAACAATGTCATACATTCACTCCAGTACAAAGATCTGGGCCTAAATCCATCTTATTTTGCTCACCATGCCATTCAAGTTTGGACCCAGCCATATGCAAATTAGTCTTGACCCTGTGCCCATGGTCACAGTCCAGCCTGAACTGCCAAGCCAGGTCCTCCCTGGACTGGAAACAAGCATCCTAGGACTGATTTCGGGCTTTCAGCCCTTATCAGCCAGGATGGCTTGATTCCAGTGGCATGTAGAGCACAGGACTCACGTCTGAGCATACCCGTCCCACTCGGGGTGACAAATGCAAAAACAACAGTTGATGGACAGAATGCAGAACAATGTCATACATTCACCCCAGTAGAGAGATCTGGGCCTAAATCCATTTGGGTGCGGCATCAATACCATGACTCCAAGGAAAGCTGCAGTGGAACTCTATCATGCTCAGCTCCAAAGCAGTCAGGAAACAAACTGCCACTATTCAAAGTGAAAACAACGGAATAGGTAAAGAAAAAATAAATAACTCGACTTACTTTGTGCTGGCCGCATCGCCGAGTCGGCGGGCGCAAGGTAAGTGGTTTTATTTATTTTACTTTCCCTATCCCGTGTTTTGTCACTTTCCCCACCACCCCTGCCTCTACCCGCCTTGTCCCATCGAGCTCACCCACCTGCACGGGCTGCCACTCTGTACTTTGCAGAGCTCTTGCCCACACATAGCGCGCTGTACAAACCAGCACATTCTCAACCCGCACCATTGAGGCACTGACCCAGTCCAAATTCTTCCATCGGCAGGGTGTACAATAGCTTCGTCCATTTAACAAATGGTACTCCAAATCCCATCCCAAGTAGGGTGGTTTATAAAAAGTTCCCATCGCAGGGAATCAAACGCTTTCTGTATTTCAACAGATAGGGTTAGGGCATCTGGCGAGAGGGTCCCTTGCCTGGGCAAGATATGGATCAGCTGGTAAATGTTAGGTAGCATGCTACGGGCAGGTATAAAGCCTATCTGGTCGAGGTGTATTAGTTTGCTCATATGCGACAAGATCCGATGTGCCAATATCTTACTCACAATTTTGTAATCCATGTTGAGTATGGCTAAAGGGCAGTAGGGCTCCACAAGCAGAAGGATCCTCATTTTCTTGGCGGAGTGACACTATCAAAGCCTTATGCAAAGAGGGTGGAAGCAGGCCCCACTGCCATGCTCTATTATAACACTAACTTAGGGGCGATGGGGGCCGAGAAGGTGAAGTAGAATTTTATGGGCAACCCATCTGACCAGGCGACCATGCCCCTGGCCATCTCTTTGATAGCTCCCCTAACTTTATACACAGTAAACTCTGTCCCTGCCATTTCGCTATGGCTGGGTCCAGAATCGGAGGAGAATAATCTGAACCATAATGCAGTACTTCCTGTCCATTAGTCTCTGCCCCCGCAGCGTACAGTACATGATAGTAGTGCAGGAATATCCCATTAATGTCTTCCTGTGTGAACACTATTTGGTCCACATAATCTTTAATCTGTAGGATGGTGTGCTCCCTTGACTCTTCCTGAAGGAGCCAAGCTAGCAAGCTCCCCGATTTGTTCCTCTCCACATGGGCCTTTTGAAACATACATCCTACAATCATAGTGCTGCAGGCGTTCCACCATCGTGAACAATGTCTCAGATTCCACAAGCACTTGCTCTTTGCCCGCCAGTGTCACTACAACTCCAGAGGAAGCCCAGCGAGGACCGATTCCTGGTGGCGGATGTCTGAGTGCAATTAGGTGCAAACCCCAATTTTATTAGCGATGTAGCAACTGCGTACAAATACCTTGAAAGCCTCCAATTTGACCTCCACAGACGATACTGAGCCCTCGTAATCCAGCCACAAATCAGTGATTCGCTCACTGAGTGTGGACTGGAACATCGGATCCTCAAGCAGAACCAGATCTAACTGCCAAGTCAGGATGCATGATCCACCAAATAGTGCATAGTAGGGGACAATGATCAGAGTATATTTGAGCCAATTATTCAGCAGCCATCACCCTCTCACAAGTCGCATCACATCCAAGCACCTTATCGTACCGAACTTCCAGATCATGCAAACTGGAGTGATATGAGTAGACCTTTGGTTATAGGATCCTGTTTGCTAGCGAGACGCAGGCTCACCAGAGGGCTCGTGAAGATTCTACTGTGGTCTGCCCAGGTCCAACCTCTGTTCTTGTGTGGTGGATACATGATCTATGTAATTGAACTAATATGTCACGTGTTCACGACTACCGGAAGGCGTTGCTGATATTTTCCTTTGTTTCCCCCCCAACTCTCCCGCTTTTTGGCATCCCATCTCTCTAGGTCTCTCCTTGTGCTAGAATTTCTACGAGTTAGGACCCAACCATTTGAGCACTAATTGTAGCCACATGGTTCTTAAGAGAGTACTTACACTTTCATTTGGTTACCTTTTCCTGGGAACCTTTCACACACGTGCACCACCCCACCTTTCGCCAGGTCCTGAAGAAACGCCATTGATCCTACAGTGGACACACCAGGCGTGAAACATGCCGACCTTGTAACAGTTACTTGGGCACATTGAGCCCCACAGTAACCCACTAACCTGATTGATTTTTTACTCTACCATAGGTACCACACAATTAAAAGTCTCCAAGTAGATACCCTTAAGTATTTTAATCATTCTTTTCTCATGTTCACAGCACGTATCTCACTCTCTCCATCCCAGGCTCTAGTTCGCACCTGTCGGCTTTTCTCTTAAAAGATCTCTGCAAAAGTGACCCTTTCATTAGGTGTCCCATCGGGCATTGCAGCGCGGGCCCAACGAGGAGCATAAGCCCACCCTTTCTCTTTGTCTTTGATGAGTAGGTGATAACTTACAGCTGACTCTAGGAACAGTGCTCCCCTTTTTTGATATATGTCACGTATTGGAGCACGGACACTGGACCTGAACAGGCTCCTAGTGCCCCCTCCCCCTTTTTTGACAAATGAGTAGACATTGGCATCAGGGTTTTGCATCCTCCAGGCCTCAATGCCTTACCCAGGCGACAAAAGCGCCACTAATTTAGATGCAGGCGCCAAGCGTAATGAGGATTAAGATCTGTCCATATTGACGTCTGCCAAGCAGTTAAATTCTCTACACACTATTTGCGTGTAAGGCAGCATTGATGGCAATAGAAGCGCAAAGCTATCCAGAAATTATGGTTGACAGTATTTGGGGCATAAAACGGATGTATGACGTTACAACGCATACTTTTACCACGCATGCCTTTAAAACGCGGTATTTACAACGAATACCTTTACAACGCATAGTGCTTTGGGGCGCTGGATAGTGAATAGTTTAATTTACTATTCCAACTCCAGTCCCCGTGGACACTAGGGAAGGTGTTGGATAGTAAATTAAATCTATTCCCTATCCTAGAGCGCCCCCCAGCGCAATGCGTTGTAAAGGTTTGCGTTGTGAAAGGTGCGTCGTAAAGGCACTGCGTGGTAAAAGATGCGTTGTAAAGGATGTTTCCCCATAAAACCATCCCATTACTAGGACATATTGACCTTCTGGATCAATATCTGCCTTATGTAACTGGAAAGGCACCCATGGTCTAATCCTGAGGAGGACCCCCTTGCAAATGCAGAGTAAGTAGTGGAGTAAGTAGTGAAGTACAACTGTTGCCCCCCTTACTGTGGGGTGCCACGTCCTCTGTGTCTGACAAGTGTGTCTCTTGAAGGAACACAAGTTGCACCCCCCTCAGTTTTAAGTAACCCAATACAAAATAGCATTGATGTGTGGATAGTCCCAGTACATTCCAGGTAATCAAACATAGTCTATCAGCCATGCAGGCAAGCACTTATGCAACCCAGGGGCTCACAACCCCCAGGCCCGTCACACCACCAGAGCCTCAATCGCCAACTACAAAATACACCAACATCTGCCATTAACACACTACATGTAAACCCAACAACAAAAACAATCAAAAGAAACTCTGAAACCACCTGCAACTCCTCTCCTAGAATGAGATTTGCATACATTCTGGCTAAACAAATAGAAGCAAGTAGCCTACAAACCAGGGCCCAACAACAAGGGCCAATCCGGTCCTGTCAGAGCACTCAAGAGAGGAAAGAGTCCAGCCATTCCACCAGCCAAATAGCTTGTGATACAATGATAGAAAGCATATGAGCCCCTAAGCCCCCTGCACTTGCCCAGCTCCCCCATCAATGAAAAGGGGTCAAGTAAATAAAGTCCATAAGACTCACAAGTATCTAAAGTAGCTGCCATACCACAATACTGAGAAAGGGAAACTCACCTTCCTAATAGAAGTCAAATGAGGTTGTCCGCCATACCCTGAGAGCCCCTCTGAAGAGTGTCCTCCATTCCTAACACTGTGGAGCTCTACGAGCTCGAGGCGGACCCCCTGTGTGAACGTGTCTCAGGCTGTGGGAAGCTTCTGCCAGAGTGCAGGGAAGCTTCTGTCTCCATCACCCTGATCTGTTCCTTAGCCACTTTTTGTTTTGGTGGGTGGTTCACTCCCACACTTTGAGATCTTCCACGTCTCTATCTTGCTGGCTGGTGAGGCACTGCTGAATCTGGGCACACCATTCCCTTTTCCTAACTATCCAGCCAGCCCCACACCACAGCAGAATGCAGGATCCTCCATCTGCACTCTTATGTGGGACAGGAAGAGCAGGGAGTAGAGCACCCCCCAGCTCACGGACCCTCTTCTTGACAGAAAGGAATGAGGAACTCTGACAATGCACCTGGAGGTGGACTTCATGATATAGCGAGACTTTATCATTCTCCACTGTAAAGGGGCAATAGTTGCGGGCCTGTTGAAGGAGGAAATCCCTGTCATGGAAATGAAAGAGGCCGAGTCACCACCAGAAGGGGTCGGGACTCCGGTTTTGGAGGGAGAGCGAGCAATCTGTGCGCCCAGTCCATGGTGTAGAACCTCCTGCAGCCAATCCTCCAGAAAATCAAACATTGAGTTGAACCTCCATTTCCTCTGGTAGCCCAGTGATCCTGACGTTGTTGGAGCGGACACTCCCTTCTTGATCGTCCAACCGGGCAACCAGTAACTTTGTATGTCCTTTCAATTCCGTTGGGTGATGTTCCATGGTTTGGTCCTTGGGTACCAAAGCTTAAACTGACACTTCCTAGAGTGACACCCTTCCCACCACCTTCTTAGAGTCCTCACGGATAAGACCAAGCTCAAAAAAAGTCGAGTCAATCTTGCCCTCCAGGAGATCATCATTGCCACTGATCACAGTCAGCAACTTATCAAGCTTGGAAGCTAGGTGGGTTGCATCCCCACCCCCAGCACCCTGCTTGATCCCTTTGGTATGGGCGCTCACCAGGGCATCATACCTTGTTGTCTGGGTGCGATCCATGTCTGGTGCAGGGGATGGTGGGCAAGGCTTACCCTCAAAACAGTAGGTGAGGTCAAAAACACCGTCCACTCCAAAAGCCACTTCCATACTGCACTCCTAGCAATTTATTTTATTTTATTTTATTTTATTTTATTTAGACAGTTTTGTATAGCGCAAACGTGACCCTGGGGTATCAGAGCGCTCCACAGATACAAATACAATAGGTAGGGATACATCTTGCATAGAATAACCATTCAGAGAATGAGGTAGGTAGGTATAAAGTTATGTAGTAAACCGTATCATACTGATAAAAGGTAGGTTAGGTATACGATTATAAAGCATTATAGCATAAAAATGTACAATGGCGAGGTATATTAAGCTACTGCTTGGCATCGGCATGTGCATCGTGCATCCATATTCCAATATAATTTTCAGGCAGTGTCTGCCTGTAATTCTATTTGCCTACTGTACTGTAAAATGTAGTACAATAACATTAGATCCAAATTGTCTTTATCTGTGAATTTTTCATTC
This sequence comes from Lissotriton helveticus, assembly GCF_964261635.1. NCBI lineage: Eukaryota > Metazoa > Chordata > Amphibia > Caudata > Salamandridae > Lissotriton > Lissotriton helveticus. Next base: position 1,064,287,203 of record NC_136057.1, read on the forward strand.
AGATTCTGGGTAAGCATAGCGCCTCTACGTTATCCCCAGTACAATTAGTGATTTTCTATTTACTTCCATTTGTTGTTCTGCTTTGGCACAACTATGTCGCGGTGGCGGTGATGTCCCTTCTTGCCTAAGTGAGGAATTTACTCATTAGGAAAATCTTAGCTTCCCTCTTAAATGTTGCCGTGTTAGTAATTTTCCTAACATTTGGAGGGAGTGAGTTCCAGATTCTAGGGGCTGCTCCTGAGAAAGCTCTGTCGTATGTTTTCTTTTTCCGGAAGATGGGTGGTCTCAGCAGCAGTTCCTTGGCACTCCTGGCCGGTCTGTTTCCTCCAGATAGCTCTATCGTTTGAGCCAGGTATCTTGGTGTTTTGTAGTGAAGCGCTTTGTGGGTGATACATGCCATTTTAAGTTGGATTCTTGCTTCGTATGGTAGCCAGTTTAATGATTTCAGGTGTGGCGTGATATGATCGAATTTCCTCGATCCGGTGATGAGCCTTGCAGCTGAATTGAGACATGCTTTTAGTGGTGCCGTGGAAATTTTTGGTAGACCTGCTAAGGTTGTAGTGCCACATTGCAAGTGCTCCCTATGGTAAATTGATGTATGGATTAGTGACACCATGATTGACTTATTTGGTTTACTTGTCAGACCCGAGTACAGTGCACTTCGTGTGCCCAGGGCTTGTAAATAAAATGCTGCTGGTGGGCTTGTAGCACTGATTGTGCCCCCACCGGAGCAGCTTGTAAAGTGTGTCTTAGGTCTGCCATTGCAGAGCCTGTGTGCAGTCTGGTACTGCCATGTTGACTGGGCAAGTGCACCCACTTGCCAGTCCCTGTACCTTCCCTTTTAGACATGTTATTCACCCTTAAGGTAGGCCCAAGGGCAGGGTGCATTGTGGGCATGTCCTAATAGTGAATTACAGCCATTTTCGTTTTTCACTATTGTAAGGCTACCTGTTCCTCATAGGCCAGAGTGGGCAGTTTTATTGTAACATCTTATAATCCTAACTGACTATGGGAACTAGACAGAAATTAGAGTTTAGTATGCCTGAACTCAGAATGATAAAATACATGTTTTAGTGAAGTTGGTTTTAAAATTCTGTGTTTGAAAATACCACTCTTAGAAAGTAGATATTTTCTTGCCTAACTATTCAAGGTTGCCTCTGCTAGGTTCTGTATTCCTTGTCTGGGGTTTGAGTGACAGGGACTGGGGGATTCCAGGAGACAGGGTGAGTCAGCACAGGGCTGAATAGAGAGATCTGCATGCAGATGGGAGGGAGGAGTTGCACCTGGGACCCGAATAGGACTGTGCCTTCCCTCCACAATGCTGACTCCACCTCCTGTGGTGTGTCTGATGTCCCTGGCCTACACCGTGAAAGGAAGAGAAGGAGTCCTGTAAACAAAGTGCTCCAGGACTGACCAGAACTGATTTGGACTAGGCAAAGGCCTCTCTGCCTTCAGAGAACAAAGGTAAAATTAGTATAAATAGTGGGACCTAGACCCAGGAACTTTACATCACTTCTGGGAAACAAGACAAACCTTTGCTGAGGAGAATAACCATGAAGCTGAAGGAGGAGACTATCCCTATGCTGTGTTTTTGGGGGTTGGCCTGCAGTGGTTGCTTCATTGCCAAGGAAAGGAGAAAAGGACTGAGTGTGCTTTTTATCAACTTGAAGAAGACTCTCCAGGGGCTTGAACTAGAGCTTGCCTCCTGCCTGAAGCCTCAGGGATACAAGACTTCACCAACCAGCTCCCCCCTGAATTCCCTTGCTGAGAATTGAAGTGCCTGCTGTTGTGCTGGGCCTTGTGAGAGACTGCGTGTCGCTGGGACCAGGAAGCGCGACGCAACGACGAGAAACGTGTCGCCGCCGCAGCAGCTGTAGTCGCATTGCCGAAGAAGTGAGCCGCCGCTGTCATCATCGCATCGCCGAAGTGCAGCACATCTCCGGAGAAGTGGGACGCCGCCTCAGAGGTCGCTGTCGCATCACTGAAGAAGCGCGTCGCAGGGCCTGTGGTGGCTCCAAAGATCATCGAGTCCCCGTCGGGCATGCACGCATTGCAGCAACATTGTTGCATTGGAACCAAGACGCCATTTTGTCGCATCGCACCTGAGAAAAGTATCGCATCGAGGTGCCATCTTGTTGCATTGTGCCGGAGAGCAGTAAGAAACCGATGCATCACCTCCCCACACGGTAAGGAAGCGAGCATCAACTCCCCTGCGCAGCAGTAAGGAACCAACGCATCCACTCCCCTGCGTGTAAGGAACTGACACATCACCTTCCCTGCAACCCTTTAATTTTCTTTGCGTTACACATTCAAGGTACATTGAGAGTAAAATGTTGCATTTCCAACTTGAGAAAACTGAGCTATCTTATAACATTTTAGAGTCTATTTTTGAGTACAGTATTGTGGATTTTTGTCTTTTCGGTCTTGTGTTAAGTCTATATAAAAATACTTATTTTTATAATACAACCTGTGTGGTGTCCATCTGTAGTGTTGTCACTGTATTACTGTATGTGTTCACAAATGCTTTACACACTGCCTCTGAGATAAGCCTGCCTGCTCGTGCCAAGCTACCAAGGGGGTGTGCAGGGGTATTTAAGGAGTGTAGCCCCTTACCCTGACTAGATGCAAGGGTCCCTATTTGGTCAAAGGTACCTACCTCTGCCAACTAGAGACCCCCAAATCTAACAGCCGTACATGAGAAAAAACACGGTGGGAGGTAGGGTCATCTCATCTACTTCATCACACAATCATGCTGAACAATCTGAGAACCTTGGGCACCGAGCAGGTAAGCTCTGTAATCCTCACTCAACTATGGAGCTGCCATTTGAAAGGGCATAGTGGGGGTGCCCTCTACCTCTATCCACAAGGGCCTTCGGCAATCAGGAGTGCCTTCGTCTGCTCTCATATTCCCCATTGCTGTTCTGGGGTCCAGGGGCACCCAGTGCATCCGCTGGTGCTGGGCGTGGCAGCCAGTAAAGGCTGGTGTCTCGTGGGCCAGTGAGGAGCTCGAGCTACGGGCTGCTCAATGAATGGCAGCTCTAGAATGTTATCTCTTCATGCCAAACCTGAATTTCTACAAAACCTCTGAATGGACTTACACCAAACTAAGAAAAAGCACTTCCATGAGTATAATTCTACCTACATGCCAAATTTGGTGAAATTCCGTTCAGCTGTTTTTTCTGTGCTGGAAAACAAATCTTTCTATGGGAATGAAAATGGGAAAGGGCACTTCTGGGATTCCCATCTCCATTTTTCTTGCCCCCTGCTTGATGGGGCGGCACCAAACCTGCCAGGAAAGACTCAAAGTGGGTGTGCTTTTAAAAAAATGTTTTAAGAAAATTAATTAAACATGGCCAAAAAATGCCTTTCTTAGAGAAACTCTGACTCAATCATATCTATAATGGTGCTATAATCACCAGTGTAATATTCTAAGACAATAGAATGTTGTGTGCTCCCTGCTCTGGCTTTGCTTTCAAACATTTATTGCAAATGTTATACTTGTGTAGCCCATGTCTATCTAACGAGTCAAGGAGACCCTAAATCCACATCTCGTTTCATCTTTTCAGAAAAGATTTTAATAGAGTCAGGAAAGACTCGTTTAAATTGCCCATCTTCTCATTTGTCTCCCCTCGTTTCAGATGCAGCATCTTAATTGTGCAAAATGTGTCTGTGATAGCTCAACTTTCATGGCCAAACTTTAAAGTAAAACTATTTTGTGTATTTTGGATAGTAGTTGTTATCTTTCTGCATTTTGAACAATTACAGCTTCAAGATTACAGATGCAATGTTTTCCCTGAAAATACACGATTTCCACTTGAGTGATATTTTTTGCATATTTTTCCAATGGCGCCAACGATCTTTGATTTCATTTTCCCCCGGCACATCTCAACAAACAAACACATACAAGAAGAACCACACTGCCAAATAATGCAGCCTGGCACAACCATTTCCATTATAATGGCGGAGTTGTAAAGGACACACGCATTCAAAGAGAGCTAAACAGCAACGTTTAAATATTTAACTAGAAGTTGAATCAAAGGACTGGACCTAACAAAAGTCAAATATAAATATTTATATAAAATCCTTCTCAGACATAGCACATGTAACTGTATATTTTTCTGAATGATGAGATACTCCTCAATTACAAATGGAACAATCTGCTCTAATGTGCTGTAGAACACAGAAACTTTCACTTATGTATTCTGTATTCTATCTGTCAAAATAACACGCCTAAAAAATGCTAGCACGAATTCCAACATTCTGACCCGGGATTTGATAATCTAAACACAGTCTGGCTCAGTCTGTCTATTGAAAATTATTTTTTTGTCATTAAAAGTAAAATGGTATATTTTCCTAAATGGTAAAAAAGGTAAATGTATAGGTCAAGCTTTGTCAATACAAATCATATAGCAGAGAGAGAGAGAGAGAGAGAGAGAGAGAGAGAGAGAGAGAAAGAGAGCGAGAGAGATATGAGAAAGAGAGTGATATGAGAAATAATTTGTGTTAAAAGTTTGAACAATTTGCTCCGGAAAATAGATTTTTCCAATCGAATTTTTCAAATTCAGTTTACCCGAAATATTCGAACTATTGGCCGATGAACTAATGTTTACCTAGTATACAAGATGGTGGAGTGTTAGAAGTGCCTTCTCGAGCTGCTCCCAGAAGCATCAGCCAGGCACCCCTTCACCTTACACTCGCTGCTGCACGAGGTTTACCTGTGAACTTAATGAAAATGAATATATTGTAGGTGAAGGAGCTTTACCCGTCTGTCGATATGGGTGATGCTAGCCCTCCATTCCTTGGTGATTATCAGATGAGGCTGACCCGTAGATGGATGGGCCACCCCTCTGTGGTTGCATGGTACTTGAATAGTCTACCGTCGTAGAGAAGAGCCAGGAGCCTACCTTGCAACTCTCCGCGAGTCCCAATGATCTTGAGACCAACCTCCCTTGACAACATCAAAATCCCTCTTCTCCTAACTAGTTCACAGAACCCAACCTCTGACCTGGGTGGAGAGACTCCATTCTACAATGAAGGGAAAGAAAACCATCCCCAACACAGCATAGGCTTCAAGGCAGCATATGCGATACACAACCCACCTCCACTGTATCGTCGTTATATCAGTCGTTATTATAAAAATTCTGCATGGTGACGATTGTACCTGCCATGCTGGGGGATCACTGAGGCTCTAAGTGTACCTTGGAAACATCCATCTTAGAACTGAACCTGAACACTAGACCACTAAGGACTCCATAGATCTGCTGAGGTGCAGGCAGGGTGGGAGGATTCCACCTGTCCAAGATGTAACAAATGCAAGGTACTGGCTCTTTCTCATAACATGGCTAAGTGAGACCAGATTAAAGCAGGGAGGCCAGTATTGCTATCCACGGGATTGAATAGGCACGAAAGACACAGAAAGGTCAAAAAAGCCCTTCAACCATCCTGACCATCTCAGAGTCTTCTGACCAACAAATCACCACTACAGGGCATACGCAGATGGGCAGACCCATTTCTACTTGTGAGATAATGTTTTAGTAAGTATAAAAGATACCCACCGTCTCCTCATCCTCCAGGGTTTTCTCTCAGAATAAAGGCAAAAGAACTTTTGGAAATACAACACAGTGAAAATCTTCATCTCATCACTGGGCCACTCATGATCCCTCCACCTGACTCGTAATGAGCATCCCATTCGGCTAGACACAAAATACCCCCACCTAGCAGAACATTCACAAGAACACAATGGCAAAATGCACCAACACCAATCTTCTCTTCTTCACCAGCAATTCAGAAGTCTGGAAGCCTGCATTCAATCAAATGGTATCTCAAAAAGTGTGTTAAGGCCCAATGTGGCCATCAACTCTTTATTTGTTATCGACTCAATCGAGATATCTTGTATGAAGCCGGCAGAAAACCTACCATCAGTATTTAGATCAATGATACCATTGTGGTTCTGGCCAAGGCGATTTACCTCCTCACCAAGTATATCAGAAAGATGAAACTGCATTGATTTGAAGAAAGTGAACAAATTATTTTACAGACACCGAAAAGCACTACATCACCCATTACCCATCATCTCCTTCTCTCTTTCCACTGCATCATGGTAACTGACTATCAACAACTGGGCTCCTTTACCCTTTCACCACATTATGCACACACCGAGGCAACCTAGGGCTCACCAAGTACTAACTTTCTCCTAATACTATCCAAGAACCATTGACCCCTTAGTGAGCACACACCAAACGAATCATTACCCACACTCTCCAACAGTTGATTCCAAACTTTACTACTCTAAAATCTCTGATATCAAACATGAAAGCAAGTCTTATGAACATCTGATGTGCCTTGAAGCACACACTGGACACTCTTAACCCTGCTCTGATTCCAAGTGACACGTAGTTAGCCTTACTGAAACATGTTTTTGCAACATTTGTACACATCACGATCATCTTCCTTTAGACCAAAAAATGATTTAGAAATAGAGAGTACAGGAAGGCGAGGGACTGCTTTAGCAGAAGTTACTGACCTACACAGACACCCCGGATCAAATATATTCCACCTTTGTTTGTTTAGTTGCCTGTTATTCCATCGTTCTTATATGAGACAATGGCTACCTTGGTATTATTAGAAACACAGCTACACTGATTCAAATATCTGGCCGAAATTGTTCTAAGTAGATGGAGCAACCATGGCAGTGGTGAGAACCAATCCACGCATCATTTCCACGGCCGAGCGTCTCTGTTTTTTTTTTTTTTTGCTTCATTGGCATTTTTTTTGTTTTTCAGAAAACAACCCCTAAAGCAGTAGTTACTGTAAAATAAAAAGTCAATGGCCATAAAATCAAAGGCAGTGTTCTCCCTGCATATGGGGTACATTGAGGGTTAGTCATTATGAGCCTTGCCTTTGTCCCATCTTTAAATGGGATGGGGCAACCACTATGTTGGCAGCTGGAGCAACCACTATTCTTTTACCAGATGCCTTACATCTATTAAACTCATCATGACTCCCTTAAACTGACTCGTTTACCATAATTGTTTACCATGTTGCTTGTAAATAGTACGTAGTCTGTGTCATTAGGTTTGATCTATACAAATATCATAAATTAAGAAAGGTGAACAAAGTGATTTCAACTAATCACTGGTACCGGTGAAGAAAACTACTCAAAACAGGTTACTGGAATGTATTTCTCCGTGTGCATTAAGCACAATACATCTGCTTACACATGAATGTGGTGTCAATGTAGGTTTTTTGGGGGAATGTTATTCTACTAGGTCATAGTCAGTACACACTATATATATGATATCAAGAAAAAGTAGACTTCACAGCAATCAATGCAGTAATCATAGCTCATGATTGATTTATTTGAACAATTTTATATCGATACATGTTTTCACCTAAATCACTGTCAAATTAACTTTCAATTGTCCTCGGGCATCTTGATAACACTTTTGGAAACAATGCTAGGATGTTTTTTTCTCCAAAAGTGGTACTGATCCGAGAAGGTTGGATTCCTCATGACAACACTGCCAGTAGAAAAGGTCAATGTCTTCATGTACAGTTCTTCCCACTAAAATATTCCCTGTACAGGGAGGTTTCTAAAGAAATGTATTGTGGACCAATGCAGTTATAATTGCTTTTGACAAAGTTTAATTTACAAAGGTTTGCAAAAAATTGATAGATAGACATCTGATTCTGTGCCATTTTACGTCATTGGTATTCACAAAAGAATTAAGCATAATTAGTAGGGTCGTAATACAAATGACACTCGGGCCTGAATACAATTTGCTGGGGGATCAATTGGATGACTTGTGAGTTTGGATTGGCTCGTGGGCAGCAGCTGCATGACTACCAGACGCCCAGATTTTTCTGTTAAGAAAAACAATTATCTAGACTAGTTGACGTGCAAGTGTGGAAAAGAGCAGCACAAGCATTGAAAACGCCCATTGGATTTGCCTTTAAAAGGTGAATATCAGCCCATTCGCTTTACCAATGCTTGTTTGCATTAGTACTCTCAACTCAAAAGCATACGTTCTGATGATACATGTGCGCACATGATAATCATTGTAGAATGATAAGAAAAATCCATTCCGAGGTATCTGCTGTGGGCTTTCATGTGTGCGCATGGATTGCGACGCATGTGACTTGTGTGACCTGATGCACCATTTTGACTTTTTACTGTACTGTTGTAACATGGCCCACGCCTATGACAGAACAGAAAAGTACAAATAAAGTGTGCGGGAACGTGTAAAAGTTAAACCCGGTAACACCTTGCAGTTGCTGGGTGGTCGAATAATATATATTTTTTAACAAGAGTGTCTCGAGGACAGACAGAGGATCATTGAAGGGGACGTTGATGGGCAAATGATCACCAGAGAGAAACAGACCAGTTGGGGGCAGGAGAGATGCGGCAGCCAGTGGATGTTTCTGGCTTATTTTGAGGCGAGGCACTACTTTTATGATCACATCCACGAAATGCTATGGGCTGCTTTTACTGCTGATGGAGACCCCTGTACGTCAATATCTAAAACCCGCTGAATGACAGTGACCAATGTCTGAAGGGGCTGGTAAAAAAAAAAACACCTTTCTGTATATGAATCTGCTAATATGTGTATGTTGTTCCGTGTTTGATTCATGTTGTGTAGCATATGTCGAGTGATAATAGCTCCTGTCAGACATTTAACGGTGCCTGTAGGCGATATGTAAAAAAGGAATTGTAACCTACCTCCCTTTGCAATTTTAGAACTTATGCATTGTGTTATATGGACCCAATGACCTTACAAAAATGGGTGTAACATAGGCAAAGCGAGGGACGAAACCCCGAATCAAACTGCCATGTTCTGAATGGTCTGAAGTCTTTTCAGGAGGGTTGTGCGTAGCTCCAGAAAGGGCATTTGGATAATCTAATTGTGACCATATTAAAGCAGCCACTACAAGGTGTCTGCCCTCAAAGGTCAAACAAGGAGCAATCTTCCTCTGTATTTTGCTATACGGAATGCAGGAGAAAGCCACTGTAGAGATTTGGGACAACAATGAGAGCAAGTTGTCGATCTCAATTCACAGCTCTTTACATTTTTGGCATTTGGGGATAAGATAACGAGTCTGAAGGGCAATAGATACCTGATCAATGGTTATTTCACCCACTGGCTGTCAGGACCTTTGTCTTCTTCAAACTGAGTTTCAGTTTATTTCTACCCATCAACCACTAGAAAGGTCAGATGGTCTGTTTTAATGCTTTATGAGTGAAGGGTTTGTCATCTAACTGCAGGTGAATACGGGTGTCATCTGCACACATGAATGCCCCGACACCCCTCTTCATTAGAGCATTAGTGAGTAGGATGATGGAGATATGAAACAAGTGGGAGTAGATGGAAGAATCTTTAGGTACTCCCTAAATCATCCTAGAATTTTGAAATGTAAAACCTCCTAAGTTTGTTGTTTGAGTGGTCAAAAGGATCTGAGGCACATCAGTGCCTGACCTCTTATGCCCAATGTCTCAACAGGGTTTGAGAGAATGCAATGGTTAAAAAGGCGAGAGAAAGACTGTTGTATGATGTTGTATGATGGAACCACACATACCATTACCACGCATGCCGTTAGGTATGTAATTTGACTTGGCTGGTGCTGAGATAGAGGTTAGCATATGGGAATAATTGAGTTACTTAACTCAACAAATGGCAGTTTTTGAAAATTAATTGGTATCAGATGTTCTGTCACTGTACTGAAGATATAATTTGTAAAGACTACATTTTGTATTAGCGCAGCATTAGGTTGCAGCACCCCTAGCCAAAAAATGAAAAAGTGTCTGTGTTAATGGGGATGATGATTTAATTTTTGTAACTACAATTCCAAGAAAGCCTCATTATGGGCTGTGTTGGGATTAGTATAAAAGGTCATTGTGGGTAAAGTCCTCATGAGCAAGGCTGTTGTGGCTGAAACGCAAATCAAGATGAGCTGGATAAAGTTATTTGTGGTTACCTTACATCGACGATTTATACGTCATCTGGAATGGTGAGAAAGAGGAATGATTGTCCAATTTCAATGAATTGAATCAAAATGATGTTGGGCTGGCATTCATCTGTTCAACTAGTAACACCACAGTTAACTTCCTGGACGCAATGGTCTATATAGATTAGGGACAAATTCAAACCACGCTTTTCAGGAAACCAGCGGCAACCAACAGCATTTTGCATGGGACCAGTTTCCATCCGAAGTCTCTCAGAAACAGCATGCCATATGGAGAGTTTGTACGGATAAGAAGGAACTTTTCAAAGGATGAAGAGGCCAGCAACAAAATCTTGGAGAGTGTGCACAGGCTGCAAGATAGGGGATACAGATCCAGCGATCTGAACTCGAGCTTACAGAAAATCACAACAGTAACTCGAACTGATACTCTCATTCCAAAAACTCAAAAAACAGAAAGACCTCATTACATCAGGTAGTGCAGCTTACTCTTGTTTAAAAAAATAAATAAACATATATATATATATATATATATATATATATATATATATATAGATAGATAGATAGATAGATAGATAGATAGATAGATAGATATAGATAGATATATATAGATATTCACTGAAAAAAACAAAGGTTACACGGATGTTATAGTTAGGCTCAGATTTCACAAGCACAAAACCAGAGAAATTCAGCAATTATAGTTAGCTGAGCTAACTATAACTCGTGCCCCTCAATACAGTGCTTATGACCTCACATATTACATCACTCATGACATGATCGGTGAAACCACTGATGCCATCTCAAATTACAGCACTGATGACATCCAAAAATAATATGTGAAAAAATCCATTCTGAACATTGCATTACTCATATTACTATATAAATACTTCTTTCAAAGCATGTTTAAACTCATATTTTTTTACTAAGTTACTTTAAAAACCATCTTTCAGACCTATTTTCTGTTTTCGCTGTCATTTGGGATGTTGCAATGACGTCGTTAACCGTGACAATCGTGCCTTTGCCAAAAAGTCTAAAACACATATATACACACATATTACAGTATTTCACACCAGGGGTTTCTTGCAGTATTCTCTCAAGTCATGTATAAAAACCCTCTCTAAAACCTATTTTATGTTTTCACGGTGACTCAGGAGATCGCGATGACGGTGGTAATCGCGATTCCCCCGGACACGTTATGAAAACAGAAAACAAAAGCAGACATTCAATGACCCTCAACACATTCAACAATTCTCATTATATAATTAACTCTGACCATCACAGTAGATAACTCACTATACAAACAACTCAATAAAAATACTTATCAGAATCTCAATATCTCTATAACAATGCATATTAATGATTCTCTAATATATTTTTTTATATTTCCACCAATATTTGGGGCGACGTCAGTAGTCATGACATCCCTGGGATAGTACACGGGGGCCGTGCTGGCTGTGGTGGTGTCATCGTGAATATCACACGCATAACTTGTGTCACTAACACCCCCATTTTTCAAACATGGGGTCAGATTACCTCTACTCTTATACTCCTTATGTAAGCATTTTCTGAATTTTTCTAACCTGGGAATCATTCCCGATCAATAAAATGGCAGTGGCAACTTGCTGTTCTGGTTCCATCCAGCCAATCAGAGCATTCTATTGGTGGTGCATTTGTGATTCATCGCAAAACCGTCGCAAAATATCCGCAGCCAGAGATATCACTATAATTTTTTGCTTACATTTTGCAAACCTACTGAACGGATTTACACCAAATAGGCAAAAGACAATTCCTTGAACCAACATCTACCTCTCTACTTTGGTGTAAGTTCCTTCAGCAGTTCGGGCTGTAGCTGTGGCTAAAGGTTTCTAATGGGAATTAACATTACAAATTCACCCTTATTTTGCATGCTAAGGTCTCAGTCCCCACTGCACAGATTCCCCCAAACATTCCATTACAACCAGAACCTACCTTGACTCTTTTTTCGGAAAATTTCTTGAAGATTGGTCAAACAACGCCAAAGTTATAGGTAAGTCAAAAAATGTTTTTCCTATGGAAACTAGGGGCTAGATGTAGGTAATTTAGATTTACCGATTCGAAAATACAGAATTTTACCGATTCGGTATTTTCGAATCGGTAAATGCAATGTAGGTAATTATTCGGTAAAAAGTACCGAATCGGTAAGATTCGGTATTTACCGAATCGGTAATTACCGATTTGGTAAAATTGTAAAAAAGTCAAGGGTGGCAGGGTGTCACTTTGACACCCTGCTGCACCCCTGATTAGTGCTTGTGTGCACATGTGGCACACATACATGCCCTAAAGGCATGTATGTCTGTCACATGGCGCAGGTGTAAATGCACATATTTGCATTTACATAGGAATTCGTTATTTACCACCAACTAATAGTTGGTGGTAAATAACAAATCCTTAAAGCCCTGAAGCACTGTTGAAAGTGCTTCCTACATCTCATTTACCGATTCGGTAAATACCGAATCGGTAAATGATGATTCGGTAAATACGAATCGGTAAATACCGATAAAGCCTCCTACATCTCAAAAGTCTATTACCGGTCGGTAACGGACGATTTCGGCCATTACCGACCGGTAATAGCCTACCTACATCTAGCCCAAGGTCCTAACTATAACTACCTACTGGTGACCGTCAGTAGGTTATGTATGCCCTGCTCATGACCTCATATATTACATCACTCATGACATGGTCAATGACATCACCGATGACATCTTGTTATGCTTTATAATGTACCCCAATATAGGCTAGGGTAGTCACCTAACCTTTCACCTACATTTACCATACCATTGTAGTACACAACAGGTTTGTTCTGACGTTTTACCTAATTAGGTGCTGCATAAATGTTGTGTGGTTTTCTCGAAAACTAGCCTAATTTATTATGCAAGAGGATTCTCAGAATCACAGCAGGACTACCATCTTCTGCATAATAACTAATTATAAGCATCATCCCTTTCTTCATCCTCGGCCGACATGACACAGCAAGGTAAAACCCCTTAGGGGACCTTTTGGATATATAAAAAACATATCTTGGCTGGGCCAGGTAGAGGGGAAAGACTTCCCTGCTGATACACTGACGCGAGATGCTGAGGTTCCTGCAGGCAGACATTCCAGCACACAGTGGTCTGATATTCATTGCGGGGTGTACATCTCAAGACCAAGACAGGGTCCCTCATTTTCTCACACCAGGTAATGGGGTTGGTTACATCCTAGGGGGATCCTTGGTTATACACATACATACATGCAAGGTACATTTAGGTACATCAAGTTAGGGTCTGCATCGTAGGAGTACGTATTTTTACTGTCATGCATCAATATACCTGAATATATCTATTGTTTTAGCACTATGGTAGAAATCTACCATCCTTTTACTCTGTTGGTGCTTATAATCGTTTATATCTGTTTCTGTTTCATGGTTGTTGCAGCACACATATTTTAAACTAGAATGACGCTGGCTCAATAAATGCTTATTGAAAATGTCTCCATCATTTATTCTGTGTATCTCTCAGGGACAAAGTGAGCACTAGTGACTGAGCGAAAAGTATGGTACTGTTTCCATGATCCCTGAGGAGTCAGGGATCTCCTGTTCGATAGTTGCCAGAAACTATTCTCTGCTTGGTAAGAGGAGTTCATAGTGGCACTGTGAGCTAGCTGGTATACAGGCAAACATATCCGGTGGGGGTGTCTGGAATCAGTCTGGACACCTATCCCACAGTTTATGTTGTCTAAACGTGCAGATCCTATATATATTTATAGGAACTAACAACAATCTCAAATTACATCACGTATGAAATCATTGGTGACATCATCAAGTGAGTGTGTTTTCAATAGTTTATTAGTATTAAACATATATACTAACCTACTACAAAAGTTAAATTAGTATATTAGGTGCACTACTGCTAATGTATATTATGTGAGTGATTGTGTGACTGTATGTATCATTGTATGTATGGGTGTGATAGTGGCAGTATATAAGTGGTTGTGTGAGTAGCTGTGTGGGTAAGTGACATGCTGTGTGAGTGGCAGTATTGGTGAGTAAGTGGGTGTGTCAGTGGCTGTATGAGTGGCTTCATGGGTGGGTATGTAGTGACTGTATGGGTGAATGAGTCGTTTCCTGAATGGCTGTATGAGTGAGTGGCTCGGTTTGTGAGCACCTGTGTGGGTGAGTAAGTGGCTGTTTGAGTGGGTGTTTGGTTAAGTAAGGTTGTGTGTGAGTGGATGTATTGGAGAGGAAATGTGAATGTCTGTATGGGTGAGTGAGCGGATGTGTAAGTACTTGTATGGATATATGAATGGGTATGTAAGTGGTTGTGTGGGTGTGTGATAGAGTGTGTGAGTGTTTGTATGGGTAAGTGAGTGGCTGTGTTGAGAGGCTGTATGGGTGAGTGAGTGGGTGTTTGAGTAACTGTATAGGTAAATAAGTGGGTGTGTCAGTATCTCTATGGGTGAGTGTGTGACTATGTGAGTGACTGTGCGGGTGAGTGACTGGTTGTATGGGTGGTATATGGGTGAGTGAATGGTTGTATGAGTAGCTGCATGAGTGAGTGAATGGTTGTGCGACTGCTTCTATGGAGCTGTGAGTAGTTATAGGAGTACTGATATGGGTCTGTGAGTGGCTGTGTGGGTGTGTCAGTAGGCATACAAGAGGTTCTATGGGGTATGTGAGGTTGTGTGAGTGGTTCTGTGGATGATGTCATCAGTGATGTCATTTGAGATGTCATCAGTGATGTCACTGACCACGTTATGATTGACACCATATGTGAGGTCATAAGCAGGGCATTGTGGGGGCGTAAGTTATAGTTAGCTCAGGTTTTTTGTTTTTTCCAGTGAATTTCTAAAGTTTTTTTTTAGTATTTCCTAATTATAATGTTCTTGTAGACTTTGGGTTTTTATGTGAATTTCTAAGGTTTTTAGAATTGTATTTCCTAACTGTAACCTGTAACCTTTGAGAGTGAGTGTGTGAGTGAGTGCATGAGTGTCTCAGTGGGCGTGTGAGGGAGTGCATGAGTGTGTCAATGGGTGTGTTATTGGCTGTGTGAGTGTCTGGGAGGGGCTCCATAAGTGTCTCACTGGGTGAGTGAGTGGGTGCGTGTGTGGCTAAGTGTGTTTCTGAGTGGGTGTGTGAGTGTCTGAGTGAGTGTATAAGTGGGTGCCTGAGTGTCTGAGTGAGTGCATCAATGGGTCCGTGAGTAGGTGTGAGAGTGTCTGAGTGGGTTTGTGAGTGCTTCCTTGAGTGTATGAATCAGTCTGTGAGTGAGTGCATGAGTGGCTGAGTGGGTCTGTGAGTGGGTGTGTGAGTGAATATATGAGTCAGTGAGTGGGTCCATGAGTGTCTAAGTGGGTCTGTGAGTGGGTATATGTGTATGAGCGGTTCTCTGAGTGGGCACATGAGTGTCTGAATGGGTTTGTGAGTGGCTGTGTGTGTGGCTGTGTGGATTTGTGAGTGGGTGCATGGGTGTCTGAGTGAGTGTCTGAATGCATCTGGGAGTGGGTGGGTGAGTGCTTGAGTAAGTTGTCTGTGGGTGTGTGAGTGTCTGATTGTATGAGTGGGTGTGTGAGTGCCTGTGTGGATATATCAGTAGCTGTGTGAGTGACTCAGCTGCTAAGGATCCACACCTGCCCTTTTATCCAACAAGAGTCCACAGTTTTACACAAAATATCTACCCAAGTAGAGTTATTGCTACTAGGTTAATCACCAAGTGGTACCTCCTTGGGTAAATGTCCAGTATGTATTCTACACTAATGCTGAACAATAGAGCACGAGGAAATGTCACCAGTGATCTTGTCTTCGTTTTGGCAATGTGAATGTTCCTGGTGCATCTTTATCCAGAAATATGTGATACCTTGAATCCTCCTATAGAGAAGACTACAAGACTACAAAGAGGTAAATGTCCACCAAATAAGGGTCATTCCTCTTATGTTAAGTAAGGGCTGCTTTTCTTGGTGGAGATGTCCTCATATTTCTCACCATCAAGAACTCCTCACTAAAATCAGTGGGAAAGGCACTGGGGCGGGTTTGTTAAGCTGTCCATCATCCTGGCAAAAGGCAGGAAGACATTTGAAAACTACTAAGATGGGTAGGGCCAAAAAGGGAAGCATCCAAGTGATTTCCACATTTGCATGCTTCTAGCAATTTAAAGGGAGAACCATGGACTCTGTTCTCACCAGGAGATGACAAGAAAGAACCCACTCATCACAGTCACAAGAAGATTGGGCTACAATAGATCAATGATTGAGTCACCTCCACAAAGGATTTCAGATCATTTTTCAATATGGAATTGCCTTTAAAACATGCTTGCTTTGCCTTTGCCAAGCCCAGGAGTTATGATCATATGTGCTTTACAGAAGTGGAGCTTCAACTGGAGCACCTGCTATGCTTATATGTGTAAGTGCTTACTGTTGAGGTTTCGTTTTTGTAAAATGAGCATCAAGGCAAGAACGGCCCCAGGGACCCCATCTTCCAGTGCCGGCCACAACTTAATGGGGAGGGTCTTTGTGGACTCAGGGCCAATTTCAACCCCTGAGATCCCAACTCCTGGGGCCCAGACACAAATCAATGGGGGGGAGGGGCCACACAGCCCCCCCTCCCTGGGCCGATTTCGGCCCCAGGGACCCAAAGAACTTTTTAAAAACATAGAAATTCACTGACAAAGCAAAAGGTTACAGGGACATTGTAATTAAGAAATAGAATTAAAAAACTCTTTAAAAGTCACTGAAAAAAACAAAGGTTACAGGGACGCTATAGTTAGGCTCAGATTTCACACATACAAAACCAGTGAAATTCAGTTGTTACCTGAGCTAACTATAATTTACGCACCTGCAATGTACTGCTAATGACCTCACATATTACATCACATATTACATCACTCATGACATGGTCAGTGACATCACTCATGACATCACTGATGAGTGTGTTTTCAAGAGTTTATGGGTGTTAATCATATATACTACGCCCCAGCAATGAACTGCTTATAGTCTCACATATTACATCACTCATGACATGGTCAGTGACATCATTTTATTTTTACATTATTGCAATAAAAATTTAAAAAACCCAACCCCGTCTCCCAGGCTTGTTTTCAAAGAAAACCCCTGGAAGTGTCTGTTCCTGAGGGCAAGCAGAGGTGTATGAAAAAATGCAGAGGGGCACACGCCCCCCCACTCCAAGGGCTTATTAATGCCTTGGAGACCACCACCTCCCTGGGGCTCTTGTAAATAATAATCAGGGGACCTTGCAGACCCTCCCCATGGCCCCGGGGATCACCACCTTCCTGGGGATACAATTTAAAAAATACATAGGGGGGCTGTGCGGATCATCAACTCCCTGGAGCTCTTGCTAATAATATTCAGGGGGGACTCTCAGACCACCGGGGCTCCTGGGACCACCAGTTCCACTGGGCTGCAACTTAAAAAATACATTGAGCGGGTCACACAGAGCACCCCAGGCCCCAGGGACCACAACCTCCCTAGGGCTACAATTGTAAGAAAACATAGGGGGGCCACCACCTCCCCGGGGCCAATTATACTTTAAAAAGAGGGACCATTTCCAGCAGCTCCCTGTGTGTAAGTTCAATTCCGACTCTGCAGGAGGCTGGGAGCCAGCTGAGACCGCTGGGCCCTTGGGGCTTCCCCAGCTGTCCCCATCAAACCACACTGGGCACTTTGGGTGGGACCATGGCACCCAGGGACATATGGCTGGGCCCTATTGGTCATTATAACCCCCTGATACGGGATCTGTGTCTTTTTCAAGCAGCATACCACCTCCTTCAGGGTTCACTCACGCCGATCCCGTATCTGGAGGATATAATGACCAAGTATTGAATAATAAACTAAGTGCATGCTTATGAAAGTAGCTTTGACAAGATATGGTGTGGATTTTTGGAGGCTTGGGATATCAAATTCCTATGATCCTACAAGATGGAGACATTAACCATATTCCCTTAGGAGAGAAAAAATGTTATAGAAAATGGCAATACCTTAAATCCTGGAGATACATTATAGTCTTTCAAGAAATATATTTTCAGAGACAAATGAATACTATTCCAATGCCCTGAAGAAGTGCAACACATGTTGGCTGTAGGCTGTATTTGCTGTACAAAGACACACAAGTGATCCAATAAAGAAAGAATAGAAGAAAAGCTATGAAAGAATGTACATTGTGTGATTTTGGCAATAGCCAGTACAGTTATTCGTATATATAGCGTTGGGCTAGCTGCATTGCCGCATGCCCCCGCTGGAAGAAATCTTGGGCTGAGCGGTGTATGCGGTAGGGGACGTAAGGAGACTCTTAAGCTCACAATTAATGGGACATGGGAAAGCGCTGCACGCTGTCCTGTTGACTGGCAAATCCTGGAGAAATCGCCACCTGGGGATCCTGAAACAAACTGTTGCATTCTGGGTCCCGTAGTTGTTGCACCGATTTGGCAAACTACATCAGGCAGAGCCCTTCGGGGGAGGAACTGCGACAGCCTATCCAAAGAGAGTGAGACCTTCATAGATGTAGACATTTCCCTGCTTGTTTGTACACATGGCGCTGATGAAGGCAATGACGCCGAAATGCATTCGCCCTCTGTGGCAGTTTGTGAATAAAGAGACTCCTGTTTGTCCCAGGTGTGGTCTCTGCCTTTTCTTTGGGAAGGATTCTGCTGCATTATTCCACGCCTGCCAGAGGCGTTCTCGGAGCCCCCCGCATAATCAAGAGGCCTTACCATTCCTGGCAAACGCTTCGGCGGTGTTTGGCCCACCACGACGCCTAAGATAGAGAGAAGCGGTGTTGAGGACACGGCGCCTTGCGTTGGGCTGGCTGCATTGCCGCATGCCCCCGCTGGAAGAAATCTTGGGCTGAGCGGTGTATGAGGTAGGGGACGTAAGGAGACTCTTAAGCTCACAATTAATGGGACATGGGAAAGCGCTGCACGCTGTCCTGTTGG
The DNA here is from genome assembly GCF_964261635.1 of Lissotriton helveticus. Classification (NCBI taxonomy): domain Eukaryota; kingdom Metazoa; phylum Chordata; class Amphibia; order Caudata; family Salamandridae; genus Lissotriton; species Lissotriton helveticus. Next base: position 1,064,306,117 of record NC_136057.1, read on the forward strand.
CTGGCAAATCCTGGAGAAATCACCACCTGGGGATCCTGAAACAAACTGTTGCATTCTGGGTCCCGTAGTTGTTGCACCGATTTGGCAAACTACATCAGGCGGAGCCCTTCGGGGGAGGAACTGCGACAGCCTATCCAACGAGAGTGAGACCTTCATAGGTGTGGACATTTCCCTGCTCGCTTGCGCTGATGAAGGCAATGACGCCGAAATGCATTCGCCCTCTGTGGCAGTTTGTGAATAAAGAGACTCCTGTTTGTCCCCGATGTGGTCTCTGCCTTTTCTTTGGGAAGGATTCTGCTGCATATATATATATATATATACGCAGGTACCTGGAGCGAGTGGCTGAAGCGATGTTTGGGGATTTGTGAAAATGCGGGGATTTTATTAACTACAGGAATTTGGCTATTTTTACAATTTCGTGTGACCAGCAGTCCGCCATTCCACTGGGACAGTATATCCCCCCTGCAGCACCTACCTGAACTAACGGTGCATCCTGGGACCTGTAGTTCCTACGAGCTACAGGGTGGTGAGCAAGCATTAAAGGAAAGGGAGCGGAGCGGGTTCTCCCCTATGGTTCTCCCCTATGGGAAAGCAGCTAGACATATAATGTGAAGTGTTTTAAAGCCACCTGATTATTTTGGCATCCGAAGAAGGCCCGGTGCGGCCGAAATGCATTATGCCGACAGTAATCCAATAAAGCATTTTTCAACCAGTCCCCCGTGTGGCCTCCGCTCTTTCCTTGGGAGGAGTTGGCTTGGATATATATATATAGCGGGCACCACCCCAAGTGAAGGGGGCCATCAGCTTGTAAGATGCGGGGCTGAATATGGCACACAGCACAGGACATAGCGCTGCCACCATTGCTCGGGGCTCATGGAGAGCCGACATTTCAGCAAACATTCAAGGAGGCAGTCAACGGACTACATCTCCCAGAGGACACTACGCATTGTCTCATTGAGAGCAGCTGCATAACAGCGTGCAATGATGTGAAATTGGGTGGGTGTGGCCCGGGGCTTCCTTCGACTGCAGCGTCTCTGAGGAAGTTATTTACGAAACGCGTCAGGCGGCAGTCGTATGCTTTGAACTACTGAGCAATCAAGCTGTGCAAAATAAAATCGCTTTTAAAGGGGAAAAAGCGTGCTGTGTGTGAGTGCTGCTCGTTTGTGGTCACCCCTCGGAGCTTTGATGTTAAAGCGGCAGGCCAGCCGCTGAGCGGGCACCACCCCAAGTGAAGGGGGCCATCAGCTTGTAAGATGCGGGGCTGAATATGGCACACAGCACAGGACATAGCGCTGCCACCATTGCCTGGGGCTCATGGAGAGCCGACATTTCAGCAAACATTCAAGGAGGCAGTCAACGGACTACATCTCCCAGAGGACACTACGCATTGTCTCATTGAGAGCAGCTGCATAACAGCGTGCAATGATGTGAAATTGGGTGGGTGTGACCCGGGGCTTCCTTCGACTGCAGAGCCTCTGAGGAAGTTATTTACGAAACGCGTCAGGCGGCAGTCGTATGCTTTGAACTACTGAGCAATCAAGCTGTGCAAAATAAAATTGCTTTTAAAGGGGAAAAAGCGTGCTGTGTGTGAGTGCTGCTCGTTTGTGGTCACCCCTCGGAGCTTTGATGTTAAAGCGGCAGGCCAGCCGCTGAGCGGGCACCACCCCAAGTGAAGGGGGCCATCAGCTTGTAAGATGCGGGGCTGAATATGGCACACAGCACAGGACATAGCGCTGCCACCATTGCTCGGGGCTCATGGAGAGCCGACATTTCAGCAAACATTCAAGGAGGCAGTCAACGGACTACATCTCCCAGAGGACACTACGCATTGTCTCATTGAGAGCAGCTGCATAACAGCGTGCAATGATGTGAAATTGGGTGGGTGTGGCCCGGGGCTTCCTTCGACTGCAGCGCCTCTGAGGAAGTTATTTACGAAACGCGTCAGGCGGCAGTCGTATGCTTTGAACTACTGAGCAATCAAGCTGTGCAAAATAAAATCGCTTTTAAAGGGGAAAAAGCGTGCTGTGTGTGAGTGCTGCTCGTTTGTGGTCACCCCTCGGAGCTTTGATGTTAAAGCGGCAGGCCAGCCGCTGAGCGGGCACCACCCAGAGTGAAGGGGGCCATCAGCTTGTAAGATGCGGGGCTGAATATGGCACACAGCACAGGACATAGCGCTGCCACCATTGCTCGGGGCTCATGGAGAGCCGACATTTCAGCAAACATTCAAGGAGGCAGTCAACGGACTACATCTCCCAGAGGACACTACGCATTGTCTCATTGAGAGCAGCTGCATAACAGCGTGCAATGATGTGAAATTGGGTGGGTGTGGCCCGGGGCTTCCTTCGACTGCAGCGCCTCTGAGGAAGTTATTTACGAAACGCGTCAGGCGGCAGTCGTATGCTTTGAACTACTGAGCAATCAAGCTGTGCAAAATAAAATCGCTTTTAAAGGGGAAAAAGCGTGCTGTGTGTGAGTGCTGCTCGTTTGTGGTCACCCCTCGGAGCTTTGATATATGTATATATATATATATATATATATATCGGCTCCAAAAGGTCCTACCCGCAATCAAGCGGGAATCAGGAAGCAGCACTCCAGGGTAAATTCACGGTTCAGTTTATTCAATCAAAACGCGCTTTCGGCACTCGGCCTTCGTCAGTAATGAAACAAAGTAGCGCAAAGTCGCATTGCATTTTAAACCATCACGTGTGAGTTTCAACTCGACATAGACATAGAACACACTGATGGAAACATCGTCGCCATCTTGTAATGGGTCCATAACTAATGAACTGTCAAGTGCGATAAATACAATATAGTCTAAACAATATATAGTATATAATATATAAATGTCTGTAGAGCATATTAGATCGAAATCGATCATATAATATCATGATGCATACGTATTTTCATTATGCCCACGGATGGGCTATCAAATATGCACTAAATTATCAATGACTTCACACCTGTGACACAGTTTATACATCCCTGTATGGGCAAATGTTCATTCCATATATATATATCAATTCCAGTTTCCCCGTTCGGGGAGTTAATTTTCCATGCACTCCCAGGTATTCTTTTTCAATTACAGCCGTACACCAAAGTTAGCAGATCGGTTAGAATTTATTTTCATTTTTCAGCAAGCCAGCAACACCTTACGCGTTTTGGTCTCTACGGAGACCTTGCTCACAGGAGCATCTCAAAGATGCTCCATTTTGCCGGGGGACCAGCAGTTCCAACTACCGGCCCCAGAATGCCCCTTTATTCAACTATTGCAGTGTGTCATGGCGCACTGTTCCTTTCTGATATATATATATATATATATATATATATATATATATATATATATATATATATATATTCACTGAAAAAACCATAGGTTATAGACCATATATAGTTAGGAATTAGCATTTACAAAACCTTGAAAATTCACTGAAAAAACCATAGGTTATAGACCATATATAGTTAGGAATTAGCATTTAAAAAACCTTATTTTACTCACACAAAACCATTGAAATTCCATATATAGTTAGTTGCACTAACTATATATCGCGCACCCGCAATCCACTGCTGATGATGTCACATATTACATCATTCATGACATGGTCAGTGACATCACTGATGACATCACTGATGACATCTCAAATGACATCACTGATGACATCACTGATGACATCTCATTTGACATCAATGACCACATCACTGATGATATCATTCATGTGACAATACAATGCATCTCCTCACATTTTAATATAACCTGTTTCACCCAGTGTTAAATACAGAGTATAATTTTTGAAACCATTGACACACCAATACTAGTTACTACATACGCACTCACTGATTCCTATGTCTACACACACATTCACTCATTCACCCATACAATCATTCATACATACAATCACTCATCTTTACAACACTATCATATGCACTCATACACCTATACAGACACTCACAGTCTGCCACTCATCCATGGAGTTACTCACACACCTAGTCAGTCCTGTAAAGAATCAATGACACTTCCATTTTCTTGTCTATACAGTTAAACATAGAGCACCTTACATTTTCAAACATATACTAACACATACTTACCTTCTTATACAATCATTGATACAAGTACACATTGATCTGCACAGAGTCACACACCTCCCAGCCAGCCACACACACACTCAGTCTCCCATACAAATACTTGGACAATCAATCAGTAACCCATATAGTTAATCATATAGCTACTGATCAACACATGCAGCAGTTTACAGAACAACAGACATAATGATGCACAAATTAAGACAGTTTAGTCACTAACCCATGCACTCAGTGAGACACATTTAATCACTCACTCATACATTCAGTCATGCACCTACTAAATCCTTTGTCCAGACACTTATACTTCCACTCATTCTTCAATATGTAAGACACATTTTAACTTTACAGAAACATACAGTCACTGGATGTTGTCATCAGTGATGTCATCAGTGATGTCATCAGTGATGTCATTTGAGATGTCATCAGTGATGTCATCAGTGATGTCACTGACCATGTCATGAATGATGTAATATGTGACATCATCAGCAGTGGATTGCGGGTGCGCGATATATAGTTAGTGCAACTAACTATATATGGAATTTCAATGGTTTTGTGTGAGTAAAATAAGGTTTTTTAAATGCTAATTCCTAACTATATATGGTCTATAACCTATGGTTTTTTCAGTGAATTTTCAAGGTTTTGTAAATGCTAATTCCTAACTATATATGGTCTATAACCTATGGTTTTTTCTGTGAATTTCATTGGTTTTTTAACAGCTAATATCTGTAGCTGTAAAATGTATTCTTCTTTAAATCCAAAAATATATTTTATATGTTTATGAATAATTTTTTTTTTAAATATTTTTTTTTCTTCCTTCCCGCTTCGCGAATCGGGAAGCTTCCCGTTAGCTGACCTTGATGCCGCGAAATAGACCGCGAGCCGTAAACGTTTCTTTACCGCAACTGCCGCGTTAGAAAACAACATCGTGACGCCTCCCGTCCGCATGACGTTTCACGTTGTCGCGTGATACGTCATATGACGTGCTACGTTAGCGAACTAGTACGCGAAGCGAGTCGCAAAGCGCAGGTTTCTGGAAGCAAACCGGGAGGCCCTGCAAAGCGCTTAACGTAAACACAGCAGGTCATGTGACTTGGTAATAACACTTTTCATTGGTTCATTTCACTTTTGGTTTCCTAATGATGTAAGACTAGGTCATATAATCTAAAATGAACACTTTTCATTGGTTGAGAACTCTTGTTTTTCCCAAATGATGAAAATCCCTCCTTCTTTCCTCACTCTGACTTTCATCATTGTGAGAGAAAGACCCTTTGTTACCAGTGAGCAATGGCTTCTTTAGTAGCTTCAGCTGGTGCTTCCCCACCACCTCCACCACATCCAAGGAAGAGTGGACCACCTGCTCAAGTTATAATTCAACAAGAAGAGGAAGAAGAGGAACAGGACGACGAGCACGAAGAGAGGCAGTTTTTGCCTGAGGAGCCCAGGACGTCTCACCGGAAAGAAAACTTAATTTGGCAATTTTTTAAAATTCCCAAAGGTCAGAAAAAAGTAAATGCAAGATACGTAACTTGCCTTATATGTCAAGATAGACTGTCCAGAGGGACCGAGAAAAAATACAGTTTCGGAAACTACACAATGCATCGCCATATGACTAGGTGGCATCCTAACAACTACAGTGCTGCACAGTTTCGGAACGACCTAGATAATCTCCCTATTATGGCCAGAAGATCTGTTGTACCGGAAGTAACGGGACCAGAGGGCAGGGAGATGGTGCCAAATATACAAATGAGATTTGGTGAAGTAAAACAAGTCTGCGTACATTGCAATGGATTCATTTGCTACAGAGAAAGTAGCATCACTCTGATCAACAGAGCTATTGACAATCATATGCAAGTTTGTACGAAACGCCCCAAATAATAAATACTTTTTTTTTATTTTGTTGCTCCTGTTGAGCCCTTTACAATGAATCGTTTTCATTGCCCCCTCCAAGAAAAACCCCAAAAAATATAAAACTGTTCAGAAAAATTCAAAAAAAGTAAAAAAATGTTCAGAAAAATAATAAAAAAAATATAAAACAACAAAAACAATAAAAAAAAAGTTCTTTTCAGAACTACCTCCCCGTTATTAAAAAATTGGTACAATATTTGGAACTGTGCCAACCTCTATTTCTCGTAGTTCGCTTCCCAGTTCGCTCGCCGGTACGCGAACCGGAAGTGAACCAAATTTTTTTTTTAAAAAAAAGAACAGTAAGTATAAGGGAAGGAAACAGACACTTATGTTAAAAGAAAGACAGCTATAGGGGAGTAAACTAGAGATACTATTACCCGTAATCCACTGCTGATGATGTCACATATTACATCATTCATGACATGCTCAGTGACATCATCAGCAGAGGATTGCGGGTTTTTTGGCAACGTGCCTTATCCACGGTTTAATAACGCTGCCTTTTGCTTTATATAAGTTTTCAAATTGTATGAAATATATACCAATAGGTTGTTATGAACCTTTAGGTAGTGCTTTTCTTCATGAGGTCTGGTCGCTTCCATACACATACAGATGTTTCAAAGATGATCAAGAAGTTTATCTGAATGGAGAGGAATGCACTGAGACGCCAGATCATTCACTAATGTGTAGGCACATACAGTTACACGGTTCATGCAACAAACACCGACCAAATATGGCTTGCGTGTTGCAAGGCACGCCAGTTCCTGCTATCATCCCCACGTTCAAGTTGTTGGAAAATGGTAGTTATTTGATGCTCAATAATGAAGATTGTTCTGGGTTAATTAAAAGTATTCCTTTTATCGTAACAGTAAGTGAACGGGTTATTTGCTGCAGAAATGTTCTATTTCCTCCCACACATGAACATAGGGAGTTTTCAATCTCGCCACAAATACCAACCTTGGGAGCACATTTCAACGGCATGGCAAGAATAAGAGCTCTTTTGTCTCAGAGAGAGGTGGCCTTGAGTTCGGCCCGTGAAACTTTCGTGCTTCACATAGCGAACACCCGTACAGAGGTGCAGACCCTTTTCAATACAGATTTGCCTTTCCATTTCAGCAAGATGGTTCGGACTATCTTTAACGCGTCCTCCACAAAGGCCCTGGCGCACTTTTTTAAAGTTGTTACCAGTGGTCTCGTGACTTCATTTGAGAAAATCTTTGGAGTCATCCCTGCTTTCTTTCATTCTATTTTTTCCACTCTGCTTCGTGGATTCCCATTTTTACTTGCATTACCAGCGGACGCTCTTGTGCTTTTTTACATTTTTAAATATGGATGTCCCTCCTGTGCAAGCTCCCGCCCTGCAGCTGCTGACACTGTTCCGCAATCGCATGCTAGAATATTATGGCACAATGCCGTTGGCGATATTAAGCACGGCATATGGATTATCTTTTCGATTCTCCTACTTCACCTGTGTCCAGCCTGTATTTCACTGCCTGACCTGTGATTTCGATTGGGCCATTGATTTGTGTCTCTGCGGACCGGTTTCTCCTGACGTCGACTTTAATCAGCTGATGACTCCTATCATTACTCACGAGTTGGTTTGTCCTGGCGAAAGGATTATGGCTATGGCATTGATGCATGGACTAATTGGTCCCTGGAATTTACTGGCGGCAACACAGTCTTTCTTGGAACAGAGCTTTCTTGAAAACCCACCGAGCTGTCCTCTGATGGTGATAGAGGATCCGGTGCTGGGAGAGCACGTATGTTCTTTTCCGCTTTTAAATTGGATGGCTGAACTCTTTTCGGATGAAGACGGTGACTTCCTATTGGAGGCTGTTGCAGCTTATTTTGCATACACAGTTATGTCATAGACCTTTTTCATGTTTGATATGCTGAGTACTAGCATTTCATTGACAATTCATTGACTTATTTGTCAAGTTTTTATTATTTAGCTTGCCTATTGGCTTAACACTCGATAAAGTACTTGGCTGTTTTATTTTTCTTTAGCATTAAATGTTCCTAGTTTTTAATGTTTTACCTTGCGGACCGTCCACATATAAAGTTGCAATCTGCTCTCATGAGATGGCACTTCTATTATCTTATTCAGTTCGTTTCCGGATCATGGGGAGGTGTCATCTAGGTCCTGGATATCTTTACACCGTGTTAAGTTAGCATGGGCTCATTACCGGTTTAAACGCCATTTTTCCTTTTTTGCAACTTCTGCACACGACACTTAGTTGTTGCTTTAGCTTTCAACCTAGTAGTTCATCGTGGTTTACATGAGAATAATATGTTATTGCTCTACTATCTGCTTTGCTTGTTAAACTATATCTGTACAGCGAGTGCAGAAGTTTCAAGAACAACACGATACAGAATTGTTATGAGGTCTGATCTCCACGACTTCATACTCATAACATAAGTGCAACTTCTGCCAATTCTGGGCATGAGGCGGGTTTTATATTGCTTTGCCGAACACACATACACAACAGTTGATGCGGTTCACATGAAGAGACAGCTGGTGTATGCTGATGTGATTCCTTCAAATCTAAGACACTAAAGTATGGGCACGCCCTAAACCAACACAAACAGACCTTCTTAGCAAATAATATAATATGTGTATTAGGGAGGGTGAGATATAAGCAGCCGCAGGCCGTGGAGGGAGTTACGGTGGGGCAGGGAGGCGGGGAGGGGGAGGGGCAGGGTGGAGCCCTCTCCACCCTGCCCCTCCCCCTCCCCGCCTCCCTGCCCCACCGTAACTCCCTCCACGGCCCGTGGCTGCTTATAAGTGTTGCTAACTCTTATTCATTTACAGCATGTTAACATACTGTCACCATTCGCTTTTTATGTACTAGTAACTATGCTGGTAATTTTGCTACTGATAATATGTGTACTTGTATTATCTAAGATACTACGCCTGAGAAGACGGCATTAGTAAATAAACATTTCAAATACACATGTGTTCTTCTTAACTCCATGTTCTGGTTTCTAAAAAATATATAACGACCGACTGTTCATGAGTTCCACGTCTCCTGAGGTACTAAGTTCATATTCTGGATTGTCTAAACATTGAGAGTTTGTTATATCCAATATGACACTGTACCTAGCTTGCTAAGGGGTTTTTGATTACTAAGGTGAGTTTTGGGGCACCCTAATTCGCCGAGGTTCCAATCCTCTGTCCACAGTTCTGTGTGAGAACAGAAACCCTGCGACAGGGGCACCCCCGACCCTTGCTGGAGCTTCATCACACTTGCGATACAACTCCAGCAATGCGCCACCTTTATGGCACAGATACATCACGCATCTGTGCTGTTTTTGCCCCATGATGCGCCGCATTGTAAATGCAGCACACCATAGGTGACGGAACAGCGGCACAGAATGACCAACACATCCCTGGTGATGCGCCAGTCATCATAAATCTATCCCTATGCTTCTTATCTTGTTAGAGATGAACCGCCATATGTATCATCAAAGTTTTTTGCATTTCCTAAATAGCGAACTTTAAGGAATAAATAGCGATTCTTTACCATTCCTAGTTTGCGATGAGCTATTTGCTAATTACAAATTACCCATTCATTTCCTTCATTTCCATAGGGCGGTTGGACTCACTTTTAGCTCGAACGGCTGAATGGATTTCCACGAAACTTGGCAAAATTGTAGGGACTGGTAGCCCGATGTGCCTTCGCTATGTCTCAAGATATATGCTCCAGTGGTTTTTACGAAAATTAACTTTGAAAAATATATATTGGGCTACATTGGCCTATATATATGTTGGAGCCCAAATGTAGCCCAATGTAGCCCAATGAAGCCCAATGAAGCCCAATGTAGCCCAATGTAGCCCAAAGATGGCCGACAGAGAAAAAAAAAACAAATGTAGCCCAAATATCAGCCAGATGTAGCCCAACTATAGCCCAGTGACAGAATGACCAATCAGCTTCGCAAACCTCCGTTACGCGAAGCGGAGCGCTGTTACAGATATATATCTTTTTTTGAACGTTAATTTCTCAAAATCCACTGGAGCACATATATTGAGACCTAGCAAAGGCACATCGGGCTACCAGTCCCTAATATTTTACCAAGTTTCGTGCAAATCCATTCAGCCGTTCGATTATTATTATTATTTTTTTTTTTTGCCCCGCGGGGCCCTTTTAAAACCTCCACATCAAACCTAGGGGGTCAGCAAGGATCTACTATGCCCCCTTATGGTCATTTGCCCCTTCGCTTTGGCCTCCTCTTGTCTCTCGATCCTACCGAGAGACAAGATGGCGGCCGCTACGGACTGTTTGGAATGTTTACAGACGCCGGAGAACCAATCAGCTTTGCTTCACAAAGCTCCGTTGCGCGAAAAGTACGCGTACTGGAGCGCTGCCCGGTCCGCTGTTACAGATATATATCTTTTTTTAAACGTTAATTTCTCAAAATCCACTGTAGCACATATATTGAGACCTACAAAAGGCACATCGGGCTACCAGTCCCTACAATTTTGCCAAGTTTCGTGCAAATCCATTCAGCCGTTCGGGCTAAAAGTGAGGCCAACCGCCCTATGGAAAACTCAATGTTAAAAACACGTTTTGGGACCCCCCTTTTTTCTCGGCCCCCCCTTGACGAACCCCCCCCAAATTTTCAAGGGCTGCTCAGAAACAAAATGTGCCATTTTCCTGAACATTTCAGCCAATTCCGTCCACAAACGCCAAAGTTATTAGACATAGAATTTTCAAAAATCCCATAGAGAAAAAATCCTAACTATATATACCTACTGGCGACCGCCAGTAGGTAATATATATATATATATATATATATATATATATATATATATATATATATATATATATATATATATATATACATATATGAGGCAGAAGACGTCTTGGCAGCAGTTTCAGCAAAAGACGAGACAAACCCAGTGATGGTGCAATATTGTTTATTGTAGCCCAAACCCCACACCGACCATTACGCGTTTCAGCCCACACAATCCGAAAATAAAATCGGAAAAACGGCAAGCACGTTGGTATCCGGTTCAAATATTTTATTGCAGACCCCCATCACCCCAGACAGACGCGTTTCGCTAATCTAGCTTAAAAAAAAAATATAAACATATATCCAAGAAACTCCTCCGTAGATAGAGAAGAGGCCACAACAGGGGAAACATTGGAGGCATCTTTATTCTTAAAACACACGCAGGGGTGTTTGTCAGGATGCAGGCGCTTATTCTGGATTTAAATATCCTGCCCCGTCCTGATTAGTGGTGAGCTGCTCCGCCCCCAAGGTAAGTTCCATTCGCCTATACCTCCTGCAGGCCGCCTAGTGCATGGCGCCTACAGGTCCCAGAATGCTTTGTTCTTTGCTGGTAGGTATTGCGTGGGTGGATTAGCGCCATGATGTTGTTTAACCCCCAAGTCCGTGTGTCCCCCGAACTCTGATGCCTCCTCGAGTCCCCAGACCGCATCAACCCCCGAGACACAGGGATCCATTCGGCGGGGGCAAGGCTGGAAATCCACCTCGCCCAGCGTGCAGTCAGTGACTTCAACACCACCCCATCTCCTCCAGGGCCTGGAGGTGGGCCTTGGTCATTCCAGTAACCTGCATACAAACAGAATTTCGCAGAGGCAGAGACCAGCGAGTCCAAGGCCAACTTGATGATGCGGGGGCCTCTTAAGCGCGAAACTGGTGCTCGCGCTGCAATTATATCCAAGAAACTCCTCCGTAGATAGAAAAGAGGCCACAACAGGGGAAACATTGGAGGCATCTTTATTCTTAAAACACACGCAGTGGCGAATGCATTTCGGCGTCTTGCCTTCTTCAGCGCCAGGGGTGTTTGTCAGGATGCAGGTGCTTTTTCTGGATTTAAATATCCTGCCCCGTCCTGATTAGTGGTGAGCCACTCCGCCCCCAAGGTAAGTTCCATTTGCCTATACCTCCTGCAGGCCGCCTAGTGCATGGTGCCTACAGGTCCCAGAATGCTTTGTTCTTTGCTGGTAGGTATTGCGGGGGTGGATTAGCGCCATGCTGTTGTTTAACCCTAAGTCCGTGTGTGCCCCGAACTCTGATGCCTCCTCGAGTCCCCAGACCGCATCAACCCCCAAGCCACAGGGATCCATTCGGCGGGGGCAAGGCTGGAAATCCACCTCGCCCAGCGTGCAGTCAGTGACTTCAACACCGCCCCATCTCCTCCCGGGCCTGGAGGTGGGCCTTGGTCATTCCAGTAACCTGGATACAAACAGAATTCCGCCGAGGCAGAGACCAGCGAGTCCAAGGCCAACTTGATGATGCGGGGGCCTCTTAAGCGCGACACTGATGCTCGTGCTGCAATTATATCCAAGAAACTCATCCGTAGATAGAGAAGAGGCCACAACAGGGGAAACAGTGGAGGCATCTTTATTCTTAAAACACACGCAGTGGCGAATGCATTTCGGCGTCTTGCCTTCTTCAGCGCCAGGGGTGTTTGTCAGGATGCAGGCACTTATATATCTATATATATATATATATATATTTATCATGACTCCATAATTATCTGTAAAATACTTACACTTTCATGGTAAAGGCATGCTCGTTGAGAAAGCTTGCTTGGTAAAGACGCATGCTTTGTAAAGCCTGCATTTTTAAGGCATGCGTGGTTCTGACTAAGTTGCATAAGCTGCTTCGCCCAAGAGAGCTTATAGGATCAGGGTGCTGGTGTGGCAATTGTCCTGTCCCCTTTGAAATGTCACTATAATGGTTATGACTACCATCTCTGTACTTTGGGCTGGGCAAAATCCTGGTGGGTGTTAATCGAGCCTTTCTTTGTCCTGAGGAAATAATAGTATAGTATGGTAATTTCTAAACAATTGAGATAAAAAAAATGATTTTATCTGCCAGGATCAACAGCAGAACGTTGTCAGAAGGGAACAAGGATGTGTGCCGTGAGTTCTGCTATAAGCATGCCATTTTTCAATGAGTAGGCTTTCGTCTATGCATCCACAGTCACCACGGAGTGCTTGAAGCCAATAAACCAGTAATACGATGGCCCAACTGCAACTGCCACGTCCACTGAGCAATACTGCAGGAAGGTCCCCAGGCTTTGGGAAATGAACTGGTGAGGGTGAAGAAGTCTTTTCTGCCTTGCTTGAGTGGGGGACTACCTGGTCTTCACCCCTTTCTGAAGACATCCAATGTGATTTCTGCATTATCTTTCCATGTTATAAGGGAATTTTCTGGTTTCACTCAATACTACTTTATCTGTATTCTTCAGACAGCTCATCTCATGCAATATTTAGCCTCACAGAGAACACCATTTTGCTATATAAGGAGCCAGGCAAGGTCCTCCATAGTAGGTCTGAGAGCCAGCTTCTTTAGAATGGTTTGCTGCCTTCTGCTGGTGTTAAAAGGATTTCGTAGAAAAGTTCTAAACATTTCTTAACATAAATGAATACATGATTGTGGGACTAAAAAGAAATGTAATACTTAGAAGAAATTCTGAGAAAAGGTGTTCAATTCAATAAAATATCAAAGCAAATCTGCAGGGGCTCACCTGTCTAGTTGCTTCGTGGGTAAGAGTAACAAGCATTTGCAATGCAATAGGTCTCGCAGTTGTTAGAGTTTGAACCATTGGCATTGTAAATGGCAATGCCTTTCATTTATGTGTTGGTTTTTAAAACGTAAATAAAAGACATTGTCAATTACAATTCCAATAGGTTAAACTCTTGCAAATGCGAGACCTATTGCATTGCAAATGCTTGTTCTTAGCAGTGGGGAGGCACCAATATCCGACTTAACGATGGTAGACACAGATACATATTCACATAGATCTAATTTTCCTTCAGCTCACACTTAAGCGCAAATACAGGATCCCAACACAAACACCAAGCCACAAATCATCATGCAGAACACTAAACTACTTTCCTTAGAGTGCACTACAGACATTCTTTAAACCAATTACACCCTATGAAATAACATGCTAATCATTCACCCAGAGTTCTTCAGCATGTCATCCTGTATATAGAGCGATATATAAATGAAACTAAACTAACATACATTACAAACTGCCCATTAGAAAGCAGCCTGAATACCACCCAATGCACCATGGGCCTTAGATCTGAGCAGCTGTGACACAAGGTACTTATTGTTGTGGGCCCAAAGGGTTGGCAAAGGAGCTAGAAAAGCTCAGGGCAGGTCTGGGAGTATGTATACAGACAAGGGTTACTGATGGTTAGAATGTCCATGAAGAGAAAAAGGTGATGGAGATAGGGGTCTAAGTATAACAAAGGACAAGGAATAAAACCTGAAGCTGACTGGTCATGGATTTGCTTGAGTCACCAGTAGAGGTGAGATGTTGAATTTGTTCCGAAAGTATTAACAAGTGGGGGAAAAAAGTAACCAAAAAAACAGAAACGCAGCAGGGAAATTTTAATTCTCATTAACATCAACTTGCTAGACAGCAGCATCAACATTATGCTAGGGTTACTTACCTATGCCACCCATTAGTCCCTATACATTGACTCTATGCTCTTTTTAGGTCTCGCTGGAGACCTATTGCTGTTGAGTCGGCTCTCAAGGGGCACAGGCCTAGGCACGCGCGTCGATTTCAGATCGTGGACGCGCATGCCCAGCCCCCCCGGAGCCGTGCACATCTCCAGATTGCCAGCCATGCCTCTCTCAGTCGCGCGCGCACACACACACACGCACGCGCACACACACACACACACACACACACACACACACACACAGGCACACACACACTGTATACACACACGCTCACACACACAGGCGCACCCCCCCACCTGCTCACGCGCACACACACACATCCATACACTCGAAGTGCCCATCTCCTGTCTCGCTAGCCTGGTGCACCAAAAAACACGTCCCCCTACTCACCGGGCTGACTCAGGACTCCCCCGCTGCTCTCCAGGCCGGTCTTTCCTCCCCAGGTGTGTGTCAGCGGCTCAGGCTTGGCAGCAGGTGGGGCTCTCCATGATCACGCACCGCAAATCTTCCGGCTGGCTGCGCGGATGACGAGTTTCCTAGACGTCCGATGTGCACGCTCACGGTACACGGAAACGTGCACAGCGTGACTTTGAGTGTGCGCCCGTACAGCTGAGGCGCATGCTCGCACGCTCATGACATTATCCTTTGCTTGTTACTAATCTGTCTGTCTTGAGCACAAAAATCTGTGGAACGAAGAGCGAACATATTTTTTTTAATTTAAAAAATTTGTTAACGTGACGAAAAATTGTAAGCAAGCCAAGACTGGAGCATATTCCGTCCTCAGCTGCAGCCGGAGCTGGACATGCATTCCCCGCTCTGCCGCGGCGGGGCGCTGCTTCCTCTCTTAGGTGTGAAACTTAGGCTGGGCTCCCGGCGCTGGTGGCAGTCGCCGCTTTGACGGGCCACACTGGAGCACCGCGGGGCGAGGAAAGAGTGCAGGCTTCACTCGCAGAAGACTGAGTTACACTTCTGAAGTGAGGAAACACCGAGGCTGAGCCGTGTCACTCGGAGCGCGACTGCTGAACACTTTGGACGTTCTTGGCTGAACTCTCCTTCCTCCCCGCGACCCGTGTGATGCGTCCCGTGGGATCCTACTGCGGGGCAACAGGTGGAAGAGAGAGCCCGTGGGAGTGAAGCGGGGTCCGGTCGGCACTGCATGGATCCTCTCCTGAGCTTAGACCGCCAGAATGCACGACCTGCCCCGGGAGGTAAGACGGGACCGCGACTTCCCCGGAGGATATTTATTTATTTAATGCGATTTTCTACAGCACGAAAATTACCCGAAGGTGTCAGAGCGCTTTACAAAAGAACCAGTTGTGATACATAAGGATTTAGGATTACATGAGTTACATAAAAGATACCAACAGGATTTTTTTGTGCAAATGTACAAGTTGTAAAGTCATACAGGGCCCTGCGCCATCCTCATTGTATGCACTGCCCCCCCCCTTCCCACAAAATCTTTTCACAACCTGCTCCACCATCGAGATAGACTGTGCCACGAAGCCTGCTGTACCGTAGACTCCCTGCCTCCACTCGCACCCTACTACACACCCTCACGATCCCCGCATACTGCCAACCACCCCACATGCTTCAGGTGTTTCCCTTTATTTGTGTTCCTGTTTCATTCGGTGTGTGCCTGCTCTCTCTCTTTGATCTACCATGACCACCTGCTTCCGGTGTTTCCTATTACACACTTACGGCGAGGAGGGGGGCTTCTCCTTAATGACTTCTAAAGTGCGGAATTCTCAGTTTCTCCCTCTGCGTCAAATCTCTCGTCATAACTACTCCCGCAAAGATTTGGGATTTACTTTTTCAGCTGTGAAATGAATCTCCACATTCACCACTTTTTTTTAGCGCAGTATACCTCAGTGAGGTGATAGTTTGCACTCTGTACTCTTTCATTCATTCGCTGTTCCCTCTTATCCACATCTGATTTTAGCTGTAGATCTGTTTTCCCTCTTCCTCCCTCGATAGGTTCTAGAAAAATGCAGACTCAATGCAAAACTTTTCATATATTTTGGAAAGTAGTTCCCTCTTCAGCTTGTATTAATCGATGTGATGAGTTTGTTCCAGAGTTCAGCTCTGCCCACCGTCAGGGGATGACCCCAAAGCGTCCCTTCATCAGTCCTGCTGCTGCCAGGAGGAGAGTCAAGCCAGCGAAGGAGAGGGGGGTTTGTAGCCATGGTTTGACAATCTAGATTTCCAATTTGTGGTTCTATGATACCGCAGTAAAATGATCTGGAAAATGGCGTTTGTTTACATTCCCTAAGGAAACTCAAGAGTTTGGGGAACAGAGCACCGGTCAAACGAAAAGTCTGCGAACTGTCATACCTTAATGTATTTCTCAAATTCCTTCTTGTAGCTTCTACACCCTCTCTTGCTTCAGAAGTTATAAAACATTACGGAAGAGGGAACAATCTATGTGTAAAAATATATGCAGGTAAGAGCCGAGTGTATGTGAAACTGGGAGCAGCAAGGCCATTCATAGGCAGAGGGGTCTTTGTCCTTCTAGACAAAATAACATTTTACTTCCCCATCACTGACACGTGGGTCAGATTTGATGTCTGCAGACTTTTATTGGCCTCGCAAGATGTCTCCGATATAAAGAGGATTTTACAAAAACCAAGAAGGGATCCAGAAGAAGGCAAACAAATAAGTTGCACTGCATCCACTTATTTTTAGGTCTCGACTGGCCATGAATGCGCAAGCGCATTGCAGCTCGAGACATATAGAGGTGGATCAGGAAGGCTGATCAAGGGGCTTTGGTAGGCGGATTACACACAGTGCATGTGCCCGTGCACGCGCTTGCCATTTGCTCCCCAAGCCGCCTCGCACCAAAGCGGTTGCCATTTGTACGCCAGCCACGTCACACACACCCTTTGTCTGAGCCTCAAGGCATCAGACTTCAAAGGCTACCGCTCCCCCGCCCCCCCCTGCATGCATATCGCGCACCACCATTTGGTCTGTGCCTAGCCCTAGGCATCAGTCTTCAAAGGCTGCAGCTCCCCCGCCTCTCTCCCCCTCCCCCGCCACAGCCATGCCGCTGGCTTTTTTTTTATAAGAGTTACGAGCCGCTAAGTGATTTCGCACGCACCACTGCCGAATACACCATGACTGCACAGACTTGCACGCAGAAGACAGCATTATAAAGGCCTGGGTTCTCATCAAGTATTTTACCAGAAAAGTCCCAGCAATGGCTCAGTTTTTCACCGTGCTCGTCTCCTCTGTGCACATCGGACGCATTATTTCACCGTACTCGACCCCTTCAGAATACACCAACCCGTTATTTCACCTACCTCTTCCCCTTCAGCACTTGCAGAACACGTTATTTCACCGACCAGTACATTACAGATGGGACATGCTATTTCACGTCCCTTCAGCACCCTCACACACCCTCTCACACCCTCTCACACCCTCACACACCCTCAGCCCCCTCACCTTCACACACCCTCACTCACCCACACACCCTCACTCACCCTCACAACCCTCACACACCCCACCCTCACACACCCTCACCCTCACACCCCCTCAACCTCACACCCCCTCAACCTCACACCCCCTCAAACTCACACACCCTCAACCTCACACCCCCTCAACCTCACACCCCCTCACATACCCTCACCCTCACATGCCCTCACCCACACACCCCCTCAACCTCACACCCCCTCAACCTCACACCCCCTCAACCTCACATCCCCTCACCCTCACATACCCTCACCCTCACATACCCTCACCCACACACCCCCTCCACCCCACACCTCCTCACCCTCACACCCCATCACTCTTACCCTCACCCTCACACACCCTCACACACCCTCACTCACACTCTCTCACACTCTCACTCTCACACACACTCTCACCCCCTCTCACCCTCAAATCCCCTCTCACCCTCACACCCCCTCTCACCCTCACAGCCCCTCACACACCCCCTCACCCACCCTCTCACCCTCACCCACCCTCTCACCCTCACACCCCCTCTCACCCTCACACCCCCTCTCACCCTCACACCCCCTCTCACCCTCACACACCCTCTCACCCTCACACCCCCTCTCACCCTCACACCCCCTCTCACCCACACACACCCTCTCACCCTCACCCACCCTCTCACACACCCCCACACCCTCTCACACCCTCACACACCCTCTCACACCCTCACACACCCTCTCACCCTCACACACCCTCTCACCCTCACACATCCTCTCACCCACACACACCCTCGCACCCCCTCACCCTCGCACCCCCTCATCCTCACACCCCCTCACCCTCACATCCCCTCACTCACAAACCCCCTCACACCCCCACTCCCTCACACCCCCACTCCCTAACACCCCACACCCCCACACACTAACACCCCCACACACTCACACCCCCACAGCCTCACACCCCTCACCCTCACACCCCCTCACCCACCCTCACACCCCCTCACTCTCACACATCCTCACACACCCTCACACATCCTCACCTCCCTCACCCTCACTCACCCCCTCACGCCCCTCACTCACCCTCAAACCCCACACCCCCTCACCCTCACACCCCCTCACCCTCACACCCCCTCATCCTCACACCCCCTCTCACCCTCACACGCCCTCACCCTCACATCCCCTCACCCTCCCTCACATCCTCACACCCCTCACCCCTCACCCTCACACCCCCTCACCCTCACACACCCCCTCACCCTCACACACACCCTCACCCTCACACACACCCTCACCCTCACACATCCCCTCACCCTCACACCCCCCTCACCCTCACACACCCCCTCACCCTCACTCATCCTCTCACCCACACTCACCCACCCTCTCACCCACCCTTTCACCCTCACCCAACCTTTCTCCCTCACACTTACACACCCTCACTCACCCTCTCACCCACCCCTTCACCCTCACACACCCCCTTACCCTCACACATCCCCTCACCCCCACATTCCCTCACCCTCACACCACCTCACCCTCCCTCACACCCCCTCACACCCCCTCACCCTCACAACCCCTCACCCTCACACACACCCTCCCCCTCACACACCCCCTCATCCTCTCACCCACCCAATCACCTCCCCTGACCCTCCCTGACCCTCACACCCCCTCACCCACCCCCTCACCCTTACACACCCTCTCACCCTCGCACCCTCTCACCCTCACACACCCTCTCACCCTCGCACCCTTTCACCCTCACACACCCACCCACCCTCTCCCGCCCTCCCTCACACGCCTTCGCCCTGCTGCTCTCTTCCACGCCGCCTCCTTCTTTAACTCCATGTTCTCTTCTCCTGTGCTAATCTGCTGCTCTCTTCCACCCCACCTCCTTCTTTAACTCCCTGGTCTCTTCTCCTGTGCTGAACTGCTGTTCTCTTCTACCCGCCTCCTTCTTTAACTCCCTGTTATCTTCTCCTGTGCTGATCTGCTGCTCTCGTCCACCCCAACTCCTTTTTTAACTCCCTGTTTGCTTCTCTTCTCCTGTGCTGATCTGCTGTTCTTTCACCCCACCTCCTTCTCTAACTCCCTGTTCTCTTCTCCTGTGCTAATATGTTGTTCTCTTCCACCCGCTTCCTTAACTCCCTGTTCTCTTCTCCTGTGCTGAACTGCTGTTCTCTTCCACCCGCCTCCTTCTTTAACTCCCTGTTCTGTTCTCCTGTGCTGATCTGCTACTCTCTTCCACCCGCCCCCTTCTCTAACTCCCTGTTATCTTCTCCTGTGCTGATCTGCTGCTCTCGTCCACCCCAACTCCTTCTTTAACTCCCTGTTCGCTTCTCTTCTCCTGTTCTGATCTGCTGTTCTCTTTCACCCCGCCTCCTTCTCTAACTCCCTGTTCTCTTCTCCTGTGCTAATATGTTGTTCTCTTCCAACCCGCCTCCTTCTTTAACTCCCTGTTTTCTTCTCCTGCGCTAATCTGCTGTTCTCTTCCACTCGCCTCTTTCTCTAACTCCCTGTTCTCTTCTCCTGTGCTGATCTGCTGCTCTCTTCCACCCGCCTCCTTCTTTAACTCCATGTTCTCTTCAGCTGCGCTGTTATGCTGTTCTCTTCCACCCACCTCCCTCTCCAACTCCCTGTTCTCTTCTCTTCTCTCAAGCTGATCTGCTGCTCTCTTCCACCCGCCTTCTTCTTTATATCCATGTTCTCTTCACCTGTGCTGATCTGCTGCTCTCTTCCACCCTGCCTCCTTCTTTAACTCTGTTCTTTACTCCTGTGCTGATCTGCTGTTTCCTTCCACCACCTGCTTCTCTAACTCCCTGTTCTCTTCTACCATGCTGATCTGCTGTTCTCTTCCTCCCGCCTCCTTTTCTAATTCCCTGTTCTCTTCTCCTGTGCTGATCTTCTGCTCTCTTCCACACCGCCTCCTTCTTTAACTCGGTTCTTTTCTCCTGTGCTGATCTTCTGCTCTCTTCCACACCGCCTCCTTCTTTAACTCTCTTCTCTTCTCCTGTGCTGATCTGCTGCTCTCTTCCACCCCACCTCCTTATTTAACTCCCTGTTCTCTTCTCTTCTCCTGTGCTGATCTTCTGCTCTCTTCCACACCGCCTCCTTCTTTAACTCTGTTCTTTTCTCCTGTGCTGATCTTCTGCTCTCTTCCACACCGCCTCCTTCTTTAACTCTCTTCTCTTCTCCCGTGCTGATCTGCTGCTCTCTTCCACCCGCCTCCTACTCTAACTCCCTGTTCTCTTCTCCTGTACTGATCTGCTGTTCTTTACCACCGCCTCCTTCCGTAACTCCGTGTTCTCTTCTCCTGTGCTGATCTGCTACTCTCATCCACCCACCTCCTTCTTTAACTCCCTGTTCTCTTCCCTCGTGCTCATCTGCTGTTCGCTTCCACCCCACCTCCTTCTCAACCTCCCTGTTCTCTTCTCCTGTGCTGTTCTGCTGCTCTCTTCCACCCCACCTCCTTATCTAACTCCCTGTTCTATTCTCTTCTCCTGTGCTGATCTGCTGCTCTCTTCCACCCCACATCCTTCTTTAACTCCCTGTTCCATTGAAACAGAGCTTGCTAGAGACGCCGTGGGGAAAGAAAGCCTCAAACTGCCAAGTAGCCGCTTATCCTGCCCGCCTCCCGCCGCTCGCTGGTCAAGCTGAGCCGCCGAGTGGAGCGCGGGGCAGGAGACTACAAGCCCCATCAGCCCAAGCGGGCTGCAACGCACCAACCCGCGCCAGGAGGCGCATAAAGCCAGCCTACGCCCTGACAAGCGCGGATTTCCATTGAAACAGAGCTTGCTAGAGACGCCGTGGGGAAAGAAAGCCTCAAACAGCCAAGTAGCCGCTTATCCTGCCCGCCTCCCGCCGCTCGCTGGTCAAGCTGAGCCGCCGAGTGGAGCGCGGGGCAGGAGACTACAAGCCCCATCAGCCCAAGCGGGCTGCAACGCACCAACCCGCGCCAGGAGGCGCATAAAGCCAGCCTACGCCCTGACAAGCGCGGATTTCCATTGAAACAGAGCTTGCTAGAGACGCCGTGGGGAAAGAAAGCCTCAAACAGCCAAGTAGCCGCTTATCCTGCCCGCCTCCCGCCGCTCGCTGGTCAAGCTGAGCCGCCGAGTGGAGCGCGGGGCAGGAGACTACAAGCCCCATCAGCCCAAGCGGGCTGCAACGCACCAACCCGCGCCAGGAGGCGCATAAAGCCAGCCTACGCCCTGACAAGCGCGGATTTCCATTGAAACAGAGCTTGCTAGAGACGCCGTGGGGAAAGAAAGCCTCAAACAGCCAAGTAGCCGCTTATCCTGCCCGCCTCCCGCCGCTCGCTGGTCAAGCTGAGCCGCCGAGTGGAGCGCGGGGCAGGAGACTACAAGCCCCATCAGCCCAAGCGGGCTGCAACGCACCAACCCGCGCCAGGAGGCGCATAAAGCCAGCCTACGCCCCGCCTCGCGGGACGCCGGGCGAAGCCCGGGCCAAGGGCGGGCCCGTTTCAGCCCGTTCCAGACTGTGTGAGACTGGACTGGGCCACGGTATTTGTGTTTTACTATTCATTCTTAGACTTGTTTCTGATAATAACTGCGGGGACTCACATCCATATCTCTGGCTACAGTGAGACCAGTCTGTTTGGCTCTATCATCACTGCGTAGTCTGAGACGCATAGCGTTCGATCATGAATAGACCCACTAGAAGGAAAAAGACAGATAAAACTATTGACAAAACTACTGACATAACTGGTCCCATCGACTTATTTTTAAACAAGACCAATGCAGTTATCGATAACACCATCCAATTGATAGAACGAAGGGTGTCACACGAATTGGAGATTGCTAGAAGAAGATCTTCAATGGGCCCCATTGCTCTTGCACAAACTCCAATTCACAAGGGTCCGATTATTCCCTTGTTGAATCAAGCATGTGCACTAGTACACACAGTTCCAAATACTGTGGACTTGTCAGCAACACAATTGTCATTAGGGTCTGATTCTGCGGAGGACTTGGAAAAAACACCGGATTTATAACTCCTACATAACCAAGACACGGCATTAGAACTTAACTCCACGGGTGAAAGGGAGGGTGCCATACCTAAGAGGTTAAGTAAGGGGTTGATTACACAAGAGATTACATCTGCTCCATCTAACTGCGTGAATCCTTGCAACCCGAATAAGAACAGTAACATTATTGTAGTACAGCAAACCCCCCCATCCATCAATAGAGCGGTCTCTAACATGCCCCCACAGAACACTGAGCTACTGGGGAACCTAGATGCAATAGGTGCTCTAGGTGGTATACACAAACCATGCACCACATGTGTGACACTACATGACTTTCTTACAAACAGCATGGGGGAATTGATAAAATACCATCTGCAACCCTTGGAAAAAAGCATAAGGATAATCGAAAAACAACTTGCAAAATTAAACACTCCTGCATTTATCCAGAAGTCACTGGGCACCCTAGATACGGGGGAGGGGAAAACTAAAGAGCCAAGTAAATCGGCTCAATCGCTTACCTTACCAGTGGTGTGCCCAAAGCCCCCTGTACAAGATAAAGAAGCAAACACCCAGACTAATAAGAGTGCAAGACCAAACTCACAAAATACCCCTAAACCCCTCATTGTAGAGGGGAAGGGCCAATCCGAGATCACCAGTGATAATGCGCAACCCACCCCAGCCCTTGTGGCTTTAAATACCCAGCTAGCTAATTTTAAGGAGACTTTACACACATCACAAAAAACCCAGTCTCTCCAATCTCAGGGAAAAGAGAGGAAGGGCACTAGGTTCAGGCGGCCATTTCATTTGCCACCTGAGGCTACCCCTTACACTGTCGTCCTAACAGGGGTACCAGAATTGATAGATGGCTCGGACGAGCCCCCGTGGTGTGAGAAGAGTGTACTGGATTGGGGATACGAAAAAAAGCTTACAGGGTGACTGTGTTATAGTCAACTGCGACGATCCTGCCATGGTTGACTATATTTCTTCTTGGCCAGCGCTCGAAAAAAGGGGGGGGATTGACATACAGCGTCTTTCCTTCTTCTATCCACCTTTAAACATCCCCAATTATGGTGATACAACTGGTTGGGATGAAGTCCAAGACTGGCCTTGGACGCAGGTGGGGCACACCAATAGAAGTAGAAACAGGATCAGCAATAATTATTGGAACAGAGGCTGGGATTCTCGCCCCTGGTACCATAATAGAGGAAACCCAAATCCTGACTATTGGAGGGGGGCTCCTACAAGGAACAGATACGACTGTTTAGATATGGTCGATTGACCAACAAAGGTCACTACAGGGGTATCAGTAACCTTAGCCCCCCCACTTAAGATCCATGACGTCTTTCCCCAGGTAGAAAGCACTAATCCCGTGGTGACAGAGAGTACATCAGATTATGATTCGGGTGGTGCAAATTTGTCAGGCCAGCATTTAGCAGAACAACCTAATAAGCCATTGAAGGAGAGTGGACTTGAGTCCACAGATGAATCCATCTGCATGCATTCACAGCCAACCACAGTAGATAAGATTAAGAGTCAAACTCATAATGAGTTTGGAGTCCTGCCCGTGGGCATTGCCCCACTAACTAGTCAGGAAGAATCCAGCCCACGCAATGAGGGGAAATGTTCGTTAAAAATAACATCATGGAATATTGCTGGGCTGGCTAAAAAAGTGCGGGACCAGTTATTCCTAACTTTCATGGAAAGGCAGGACATAATCTGCCTTCAGGAGTGCTGGGACTTAGATGAGACCCACATCGAGGGTTTTAGCACTTTTTATGTTCCCGCAACACAGGGCAACCGTGGCAGAGGCTCCGGGGGATTGTGTATCTTCACCTCTAATCTCTGTAACATAGAACAGAGTATGTATGAGGCAAGCGGACCGAAAGCAGGTGCAGGGAGCCTATTACAAGGTCTGTTTATTAAATCAAACGGGCGATCCTTTTTCCTGATCAACATCTATAACAACGCACTAAAAGTTGAGGTTAAAACCTTAATAGCGGAGTTGGACTCACTGCTAAAGAGAGGTGGGCAGGGGGCAGACTGCTTACTTATAGCAGGGGATTTTAATTGTCACTTATGCCCCTATAGTCAAACAAAAAATTGTGGCATTTTTGACTTAAGAGGGGATTCTACTACACATTTTGAACATTCCATAGGGGGCAACCTGCTAAATCAACTCATGCATGAGTGGGATTTGGCCTTCGCCAATGAACTTTGAGAGCCACCCGTAGCGTTTCAGACAACCTTTTTTGGCCGTGGGGTAGGCACTGTAATTGACTTTATTTTAGTCTCTAACAGGAATCAAGGCTGGGTGGGGGGTTTTAATACTGAGGATCTAGCAATAAGCAACCATTTTCCTATCAGCACTTCCCTCAGTCTAGGGAAATCGGGGATCCAAAAAACAAGTACTATGAATATACTTCATGGTCGCTCAGTGGCGCTGGCCAGAAAAAATGGCTACGCCATTAAATGGGCAAAAATTGAACCCACAAACTTCCTGAAAGACCTGGTACGGAAAGAAACGAGACAATTTGCCACCTGCTTGGAACCAAGTACCAACCCCGAGCTAATAATACAGGCGTATGAAGGGATTAAAGCCACAATAAACGCCAAGTTAATCAAAAAACAAAAGTTAGGGGAAGACACAAGATTACATGGCTGGTTCAATCGAGCCTGTACTAAAGCACACAAAGCCCTTTTACAGGCCTTAAAGACCGACCCTAGGGATAGCGGCCGAGTTAAGGAGGCTAGACAAGCTTATAAGCAGACCCTACGAACTAGACAGAAAGAACTTAAAAACGCAGCCTGGGAAGCCCTGATAAAGGCAAGCGCCCTAAGGGACAACACGTCGTTCTGGAAAGAAATTAATGCCCCCTTCTTTTCGGATAGGAAGGTAGACTCCTTGGAAATAGGCATATCAGAAGATGCTTGGGTTAATTATTTTACCTCCCTCTATAAGAAAGAATGACTTGCTTCGATCCCACAAGATGAGATGGATGCGGGGCGAGGGGCTCTTCCACTGTTTCAGGGAAATTTCCCACTAAAAGTAATGTTTACCCCTGTTGACGTGGAACAAGCAATTTGTCAGAGTGCTAGTTTAAAGGCCCCTGGACCTGATGGAGTCCCCATTGACTTGTTTAAGGGGAACGTAGATCTTTGGGCCCCCTTACTAGCAAATGTATTGAATGCTTACACCACACTAGGTTTTCCCAATACATGGCATGAAGCAATAGTCATCCCAATATTTAAAAAAGGGGACAGACAAGACCCAAAATGTTACCGCCCCATCTCCCTGCTAGACAACCTAATGAAAGTAGCAGGCAGGGTGTTGTTAACCAAATTACAAACCTGGTCTAAGAGCAATGGGATACTCTCAAAATTCCAATATGGTTTTAAGTCGGGTTTGGGAACCATAGAGCAGGGTCTAAACCTGTCCCTTATAATGAATAAATATATTGGAGCAAATAAAGGGAATCTGTTCCTAACATTCGTTGATTTAACTTCGGCGTTTGATTGTTTGGATCATGGAATGCTGTGGAAAACCCTGACCACAATGGGGATAGATAACAATATTTTAAGTTTTATTCAGGAGTTGTATAGAGATGCAGGCGCCACGGTGAGATTTGGCAAAAATGGCGAGCAAACTAGAAAATTTCCCATAGCAAAGGGTGTTCGCCAAGGCTGCATACTTGCGCCTTTTCTATTCAACTTGTATATTAACGAGGTAGCAGTTTTTTTGAATGATCTGGAGGTGGACTACCCTAAGATAAATGGTCTCGCAGTCCCACTATTGTTATACGCCGATGATGCGGTGATCATGGCCCGCACACAGCGGGGACTCCAAAAGGCGATAATGGGTTTTGCAACCTTCATGAGTTCTAGAGGCCTAAAAATAAATGTGGGGAAAACTTTTACGATGTCATGTACCACCAGTAAAAAAGTTCCTGACTGCAAAACCTTTGTCAATGATTCAAAGATAGCCATGTCTAAAACGTTTTCTTACTTGGGTATTATTTTTAATAATAGGGGGACATGGTCCTCAGCGATCACCTCCCGGAACTTGGCCTTTGCCCGCTCAATAGGGGCGGTCAAGCAATTTGCTAAAAAACTCGGCGGGAAACCGGTAGACACACTACTTAAGATTTATGCAGCAAAATGTGTGTCTACAGCTGTTTATGGGGCTGGGATCTGGGGACTTGCAGATAGCTCTCAAATTCAAAGGGTGGAAAATGCTTTCCTGAGGTATCTTCTAGGAGTCCCGCGTTCCACATCTACTACCATATGCCACAACGAACTTGACAGATCCCATATTAGTGATCTGATAAAGATAGCGCCAGTCATGCTGTGGTACAAGATTTGGACATGCGAGGACACGACCTTCAACAGGGAAGTAATTTATGATTGTCTGCAGCAAGCCGAGGGCTCTAAGCAGCCATGGCTGGCCTATGTTAAGAAATTTTTGAACTCCAACGGCCAACCAGAGTTCTTTTCAAACCCAACCTCATGTGCCCAAATGTCAAAAAAAGCATTAAAAGAGACATGTCTTGGTCTATTGGAGGAGAGGAGATATTACCTAGATGGGAATAAGTCTACCATCGTAGCCCATCGCCAGATCCTCCATGATCATGGCCTTCATCCTTATCTGGCGCCAAATTTTTCATGTTACCACAGAATGCTTTTAGCACGAATGAGGACGGAATCTTTTTTTAGGCTAATAACGTTCCCTGTTCCAAATGACTGGTCTGGGAAGTTGATAAAATGCCCGTGTGATGGAGTAGCCACTCAGTCTAATATACATTGTATCCTTTTTTGCCAGTATTATCAGTGGGGGAGGAAAAAACACCTGCTACCACTATTAAGGTTGTGGGGTTTGAGAAGTTGTAAACCTGCCCTCCATAGATTGTATTTGCTTCAAGATGAGCTTACTATTGTAGTGGTGATAAAATTTTTGTCGTTCATC
The DNA here is from genome assembly GCF_964261635.1 of Lissotriton helveticus. Lineage (NCBI taxonomy): Eukaryota > Metazoa > Chordata > Amphibia > Caudata > Salamandridae > Lissotriton > Lissotriton helveticus. The sequence goes on from NC_136057.1 coordinate 1,064,333,901, forward strand.
ATAAAATGTAGAGGAACCATGAGAAATGATTAGAAGGCTGAGGGTTTGTATGAGTATTATTCTGTGCCTAATAACACCATATAATACATAAATATGTTATATTTACCTCAACCGTTTTTTAAACCTAATGAATTTATCTTCTTACCAAACGAATTTTATGAAAAGATTTTATGGTTTTCAAGATTAGATCAATTGATTGATAAGTGTAATGAAGTGTATTTCGCTGCAGTAATTTTTAAACCATCAAGTTTTTAATGTTGCGTTTTTGACTGTATTTTGTATTGTTGCTTTTATGGTGTTTGTTAAATACCGAATAAAGCTATCTTTGAATTTGAATTTGAATTTGAACTCCCTGTTCTCTTCTGCTGTGCTGATCTGTTCCTCTCTTCCACCCACCTCCTTATCTAACTCCCTGTTCTCTTCTCTTCTCTCATGCTGATATGCTGCTCTCTTCCACCATGCCTCCTTCTCTAACTCCCTGTTCTCTTCTCTTTTCCAGTACTGATCTGCTGCTCTCTTCCACCCCACCTCCTTCTTTAACTAACTGTTCTCTTTTACTGTGCTGATCTGCTGCTCTCTTCCAGCCCACCTCCTTCTTTAACTCCCTGTTCTCTTCTCCTGTGCTGATCTGCTGCTCTCTTCCACCCGCCTCCTTCTTTAACTCCCTGTTCCTTTTTGCTGTGCTGATCTGCTGCTCTCTTCCACCCACCTCCTTCTCTAATTCCCCGTTCCCTTCTATTCTCCCGTACTGATCTGCTGCTCTCTTCCACCGCCTCCCTCGCTATCTCCCTGTTCTGTTCTGTTCTCTTCTCCTGTGCCGATCTGATGTTCTCTTCCACCCGCCTCCTTCTTTAACTCCCTGTTCTCTTCTGCTGTGCTGATCTGCTGCTCTCTTCCACATACATCCTTCTGTAACCGCACACACACATACATACAACCACGCACACACACACATACAACCACACACACAACCACACAAACAACCACACAAACACACACAACCACACACACACAACCACACAAACATCACCCCACACACAAACATCACCCCACACACAAACATCACCCCACACACAAACATCACCCCACACACAAACATAACTACACGCACAACTACACGGACAATTACACGCACAACCACACGCACAACCACACGCACAACCACACGCACAACCACACGCACAACCACACGCACAACCACACACACAACCACACACACAACCACACACACAACCACACGCTCAACCACACGCTCAACCACACGCTCACCCACACGCTCAACCACATGCTCAACCACACGCTCAACCACACGCTCAGCCACACGCTCAACCACACGCTCAGCCACACACACAGCCACAGGCACAGCCACACATACAACCATACACACAGACAACCACACCCAACCACACACCCAACCACACACCCAACCACACAAACACACACAACCACACACACACACAACCACACACACACACAACCACACACATCTATCTATCGCCCTCACTCAATCTATCGGCCTCACTCTATCTATCTATCGCCCTCACGCTATCTATCTATCCCCTCACGCTATCTATCTATCGCCCTCACTCTATCTATCTATCTTTCGCCCTCACTCTAATTATCTTTCGCCCTCCCTCTAGCTGCCCCAGACCATCAGACAGGCCAGTTCATGGACCTGTTTCAGAAAGAATCTGAAAACCTGGTTGTTTCCTAGGATGGAAAACGAGTTCTTTCACTGCCTATTACGGGCTGGTAACGTGCTGACCATCACCATTTCTAAAAGCGCCAGGATACCCGTAGGGTGACAGTTTTTGCGCTATATAAGTGATTTTTACATTACATTACATTACATCTATTGCCCTCCCTCTAGCTATCTTTCGCCCTCCCTCTAGCTATGTATCGCACTCACTCTATCTATTGCATCACCACAGCATCACTCAGGGGTACCACAGCATCACTCAGGGGCACCACAACATCACTATGCGCTACCACAGCATCACTGAACGCCACAGCATCACTCGTCGCCACCACAACATCACTCAGCGCCAACACAGTATCAATCTGTGCAACCATTCAACAACAACTGGTTCAAATATTTTCTCTCAATGTTTCAAGCTTTATTACAAATGTCATAAAAAGATGTTAATATTTCAATTCTGATCTTGGATTTTCGTCACAATAAAATACACTGAACATAATCTTCACAAAAGTTATTTACAAAAGTTTAAGCTATTGACATTATAAATTACAATAACTTGTATTTAAGTATTAATTATTTAGAAAAATTAAAAGCCATTGTTATTTGTAATATCAATACATCTAAGTCACGTAAATACAAAACATGTTGCATTACAAATGCTATAGGTGTCACATTTGCAAACGATAAAAGTATTGGCATTGTAAATGGCAAAGCTATTAATTTCGCTATTTTCAAAACCAACACATAAATAAAAAAATTGTCATTTACAAGACCAATAGCTCAAACTTTCCTAATGCGAGACCTATTGCATTGCAAATGCTTGTTAATGGATGGGGTGTGGATTTAAAAAGGTCAATGTGCGACTCATTTTCTGTTTTCCTGTGTCCCATTTTGGAAATGTTGTAATTAGCGCGGGGAGTTGACAACACAGAAAGGCCAATTTCTCTTTACATCCATTAATGGTCAATTAACTGAGTCCCACTAAATACACCAAAAAGAAATATCGGTTACTTATAACATTTAGTGCAAAAACGTATTGTAGGGAATAATTTTAATGTTAAAAAAAGCTATTGTTCAATGCTGCTTGCCTTGCTATTGACGAACAAAATTGCATGCTAGTTGGTGAAACATGCATTTTGACTTAGAAGCAGCTCCTCAAATGTTTGATGGGAAGCATTAGGACTTCCCTAGAGACAGCGCTGCAACAGAGAAGCTAGGCTTAGCGGATCCTTGCGGATAGCAGAGGGAGGGATAGAAATGTGAAAATACATTCCTGCAAAATAGAATCTTGGACCAGAGACAGCGTTTTGAAATTAATCAGGGCTTGCCAGTAGAACCAGTGGAATAATGTCGGGACCAAGCGGCTCGTCTCTGGACAATGTACCATTCAGCTGAACGTGTCCCAGAAACACAAATGCAAGGCTAACACATGTAGGGATGGCAGAGGGGTTAGTAAGATGTCCGAGTGGCTGTCGTCAACGTAATTGTCAGCGGAGCGGGTGATGAGGAGGGAGGGGGGGGGGCGCGGCTTCTGACACAACGCAGGGATTCCATGCTGCTGTAGATGATGCGGAGCCTGGCCAGTGAGCGCGGCGTCTGTTGCTAACTTTTTACTTAAGGATTAAGGATTATGAGCCTTCCCCCATCCAAGCTCCTTGCAGCTCTCCCGCTGCACACACACCGCACTGCTCAGGCTGGAGTTGCGTATGGAAAGTACCGTGGCTACTTTTAAAACAACCACTGTGAACACTGCATGCTCGCAAGCCCGTGTGCCTCTGGCAGTGAGGAGGAGGAGGGTTGCTGCCGGGCTCACACACGCCGCAGGCTCAGACTCCCCCTGCATTCCAGCAGGCGCGCGTCGCGATCCGGTCCTTTCTGCCATGCTGTCGGCAGAAGCAAACGCGCCCAACGTTACCCTATGGGGAAACGCTGCGCGCGGCCAGGTCTTGTCGAAACACTGATTTTTGAGCTGAGACGCCGACTATAGTTCTCGCTGCGAGAACGCGCTTTTAGCGCGTTCGTTGTAGCGAGACCTAAAAAGGTATACGTTCATGCCACTCTCAAAGCCTATTACCCACTAACTGAGCAGTTTGGCGATTATAAAAATGTTATTGGGCTCTTTGTCTGGTCCCATTCACTTGTTGACGAACCTTGGGTGGCAATATTCCAAACAACTCAATTATCTATGACTACCACCTTAACAAGAGACACACTCCACACATCATGTTTCCTGGCTCCAGCTCATATCTTTCTTCAGTTCACAATTTGGAAAGACAATCAAAATTTGCCAGTGCATTTTCTAAATGTTTCTTCTTAGTCATGTCTATGCTATTTTGGCATTGGGAAGCCTAACCCCATGCACTCTAATGTTAATTATTTAATTGAATACATAGAAGCTTTAGAAATGGTCTCTCAGCACATAAGACTGACCACACTCCGCTAATGGTTTAAGAAAGTCATCTATGCAAAAGAAACACAGCTTTCCCTACGGGTATGAAGCAGAAAGGACCAACACGCCAATCCATTTGCTCTAAGACCTCAAATACAGCCTGGTCATAGCTCCAGCAGCAACAAGAGCAAGGATTTTAGGGGCCCTATTATGTGATGGGTGGGTAACCAGATCTTGAAGACCAAAACCGGGACATTACACAAACTTAGTAGTAGGAATACAATGTTGTGTCAACCAAGGGGTACAAAATCCGCTCACCAACATAGAAATCAGACAATCAAGCACTAAGGCCAATTAAATGCAGGTTTTACACACACTATTATCTGTGTTATTTATATTGCTTTCTGCTAGAGGCTGGCAATCAATTATGCATTGGAACACTTTTGAAAACTTCATTCGCTCTCCGTTAAGTGGACCCTCTATGAAAAGCAGCACTTATGCTACATTCGCTGAAATTTGCCAGGACAGATGGTGAAAAACTAGAACTGTCTGGACTCTGGGTGAATCCTGGAGGCCTGGTTACCCATGTATGGGGCAAACTGCCCTGGTCTCTCCCACAGCATACCGAGCGTGGACTGGGGGCAGGGCATGAGTGAAAGGTGAACCGGAGGCTTGAAGCAGATAGTCTCTTGTTAACTTTGTAGACAGCAACACATCCTGCTTTTTAAAGGAGATCCGAGTGACCACACCCACTTGTAGGGGATGTCTGGAAGATCCATGGCAATCCCATTGAAGGGGCACACGCTGGGGGGGGGGAGTTCTACTTCCTGTGCTCCATCTCTTTGTGACAGTCAGTGGGTCTCCTAACTACTTCTTTGATTCTGCATCCACCTCTGTAATACAGCATATGGGACCAGAGGCAAAATAGTTCCTCTATTACATGGTGCCACTTAACAGAGCAAATGAGAGACTACTGCCATGTGATCACACTGGTGCTGCATGTGCGGTATGTATCAAATAAGGGGCTGCTCAATCTGCTATTCCAAATTGCAGTGGGCACAGAAAGCCAGTGCGAGCACCCATTGCTCCCCTGGGCCACTTTGTGTAAAACGGGCCAGGAGTGCAGGCCTATTAAGGAGTTTGTGCTGAAGTGAAAACATGATGCTCAAGCCACTATTCAAACCTCGGAGTCGCTGCACAATGTGTGCTTTTTATGAGGCAAGCTTGCCTGAAAAGCTCATCCATCAGATCTTATGATCTGAACATTCTCCGACCTATTCAGGCATTAGTTTGCGTTTCACGGGGGCAAATACCTACTCTCAAATCTTCCGTAAATCGCTTTGTTTGAACCTACTCAACACTCATGGCCATCAGTCAATGGCTGTCTCTGAAAGTTTAGCAACTGAGTGGCAGTGCGCTCTGATTAATCACCTTTTTCCACTACGGCACTGGTTATAGGTGGCTAAATCCTGATGGGGTCAACAGAAGATTCCTGGAAATATCACAGCCAAGAGTGTTTGTGTTTCCTGCAATCCCTGCATGTTTTTCAACATCACAGTTGCTGAATTTGTAATGACACCATAATGTGCTGTAGTACTGGGGGCATCAGTGACACCGGGTGTGCGTTACTATCCCATGATACCAGGTTATTCATAATGAGGGCCCTAGTGTATATAAAACAACAACTACACCGAATTTGCTAATACAAAACACACTGAAGTACTATTATGAAATAAGTGATGAAATGTGTTACTAGGCTGGATTAAATAGATAGTCCTTCTTTTTTGTATTAAGAATTTTTCTTACACAGAATAAATATTGTGGTCTGAATGTTGTTTATTATGCAAGAGAGCTTCCCTGCCCTATCCACTTAACTCTGTGAGTTAAACACTTGCTGCCGATCGCATTATGCAATGCAATTCACAAGTGTAATCAGAATGTGTTCCCTGTATCTTTCATCCTTTTGAGGTCTATTAGATGAGGACTTGGTATTTGTGGGAAAGGGAAATCCTACTCTTAGAGAATTTCTTGAATAAAATACACACTGCTGCAGTCTGAATATTGCTACTGTAGGATCAGTACCGAATACATAATCTTATCTTTGATATCAGTCACTGAGTACCAACGTTGATTACCCCATACTTGTCTAGCCTTCTTACACATAGTGTCGGCTATCCAATTTTATGAAAATTCTTTATTTCATGAGATTGCTATCAGTAGTCGTATTATTGCTGTCTCTAGCCTACATTTGCTAAAGGTGGTTTCACCAAGAGCTCCTCTTTTATACCCACATGCATCATTATGTATTTTTGCGACTCCTTATTTGCGAAAAATAACGAACTGCAAATAAGGAAACGCAAAAAGAAATGCATCAAAAAATTCGCATTTTATTTGCGATTCGGTAAAAATCACAATTTTTACCGAATCGCATAAAAATGCGATTTTTCGATTGCGAATTCGCAGTTTGCGAAATCGCAATTAGCGAATTCGCATTTTCATGTATTGCAATCAAGACACACCCAGGAAGCCAGGAGTCTAATTACACACACCTGCAGCCCAGTTCAAACTGCAGGAGTGGCTTTTGGCAGTTGGAGCTCTGACTGCAGCTAGAGAAGGAGGATTTTTTGTTTGCTCCTGAAGGAGAAATGGCTACAGAAAGTTCAAAAGAAGACCAACAAGCAAGGAAAATAAAAATAAAGTTTAGTGACCAAGAGCTGGAGATTTTGATAGAAGAGGTCACTTTGAGGCATGACCAGCTTTTTGGGAAATATTCCCTTAAGGTCCCTGAAGCAGTGAAGAGAAGACTTTGGCTGGCAATACAAGCAAAAGTTAATGCTGTGGGGGTTGCCCACCGTGACATCACCAATCTCCAGAAACGCTGGTATGATTTACGCAGTAGTGCAAAAGAAAAAATTGCGACCAGGATTAAAAGTGCCAAAAAAACTGGTGGAGGCAACCCAATGGATAGACCTAATACCCCCCTGGAGGACATGGATGAGGGGACCCTTGTTACTGAAGCAGTCATTGGAGTGATTCAAATAGACACCTCAGAGCATGCTGGCACATCGCAAGGTAAGTTTGTTTTATTTTTCATTTCATTCTTGCTATAATAGTTATAGTGCTCATGCCCTTATTTAACTCTTTGAAAATACTTTACAAATTCCCAAAAGGTTTAAAGATGTACATCAGATGAGGGTGACATAGGGTCATTGTAATGCATTGTAGCAATGCATTTTGGGAGTTGTAGTTTTTTGAACATTTGAAAAATTACATTTTAGAACATAGAAATCACAAAGGCAATTTTAAAAAACACAAAAGTCCATGTGACTTTGCAAGCATGATGCATGTTTATTTTAGTTTCAATGTAGTTTGAGACAGTGCACCCAAACATTAAAAATGAGGAAAATAAGTAAAATATTCATTTTTTTATTCATAGAACATGATAAGGAAAATGAAACAGATGATTTGGACAACACATTCAACATAGAGTTGCATTCCCCTGCAGAACAAAGTAATTTGACATCCTCACCCACTGTAATGAGAAAAAAAACAAAGAAAAGAGTGCAGCAAATACAAGACTCAGACTTTGAAGAAGAGCCCAATGCACAAGTCAATGAGCAGCTGACTGTTCAAGACAGTGTCCCTCAAACAACAAAGTTAAGTCGTCGCTCTAGAATCCAACAGTTTTACAGGCGAAGGTCCCGTCCTGCAAACCAAAGAACATCCTCACAAGATGACAGCAATGCCAGTGTGGTGGGAAAGAAGCTGCTCAAAGTCCAAAGGCTGCAAGGGAAAGATATAAGGGTAATGAAGGGCACACTCTATCGAATTAGTAAGGACATCAGTGCCATGAGTAGCAGTGTAAGTCAATTCACAAAGGATTTTGAAACTGCACACTTGGCCTCAAATAGTAAACTGGACCGCATGGCATCAGCTATGGAAACCATGTGTGAAGCAATACAGGCTCAAAACATTGCCAATTGCAATAGACACTTGAGATTAATGTCTAGCATGCACACTTACACCAGGGCTTTACATCGTTTGACCAATAGCAATGCACATATCCTTAAACATACCATGTGCATGCAGAAGGAGTTAAGTAAGTGTTGCAGTCAACTCACATTGGGAATGATGGCCAAAAAAAGTGCTGATGATGTCATGCCACCTGACATTAGTATGCTGCAGTCTTTGCAAGAGGGCAAATTGAATAAAGTTGGAGAACGACGCAGCTCAAGATATCTTGAACAAAAAACAAGCACATGTAAGGGCGTAGGTAATTTAAAGAACAAAGCATTAGGTGTGCGTGGAAGAAAAGAACCTTTATTTAAAGCAATTGACTGCATTCTGAAGGATTGACCACATGTAGAAACTGTGTTCTTTTTTTGAGAAAGTCCCCCAAAAAATATTGCTAATTTGTTTGAACTATACATGCATTATTGTGTCCTGAGTTGAATCATATCTGCTTTGAAGTTTGCAAATAAATACAAGTAACTTTTGAACACAATTGACATGGCTCTTACCTATTTCAAAAGTAATGTTCTGTAATTTCCTCTCTTCTTCTTCTTCCTTCTGCTGCATCTGGGACATGAACTCTTGCATGGGGTTGTTGTGGCTGATTGTCAATGTTAGGTAGGATATCATCAATTTCAAGTTCTCAGCCTCTCCTAGTTGCTATGGTGTGCAGCATGGCACATGCTGCAACTATTTTACAGCACACCTCTGGCCGATATTGCAATGCTCCGCCAGTCTTATGCAGGATGCGAAATCTAGACTTCATGACACCAAAAGTCCTCTCTATCACATTGCGGGTGGATATGTGGGCATGGTTGTAGTGCTGTTCTTTGCGGGTTGATGCAGTAAGATATGGTGTGAGAATATATGACCTCACAGCATAAGCACTATCACCTATGGGGAGGGGACATGATAGACATGGAGTTAAAATATCAAGCCACTTCCAGATACAAAATGTCGAAAAAAGAAGAATTTACTATATTTACCAAGCAAATAACCATCTCCAAATTCTCCAGAAAGCAGACGAGCATGGATGGCACTATGTTTGAAAATGTAGGAGTCCTGGGCACTCCCACGGTAACTTGCAACTACATCTGTGATGATTGTTTTTGCATTACAAATTACTTGTATGTTTAAAGAATGGTAATTTTTTCTATTTCTAAAAATGTACTCATTCACAGATGGGGGACAAATAGGTACATGTGTGCCATCTACACAGCCTATTACATGAGGAAAATTAGCTATGTTGTAAAAGTCTAACTTTGTTTCTAACAATTCCTGCTGTGTCCTTGGAAAAAAAATATGATGCCTTATCCTCTGCAGCATTGCATTGAGGAAATCATTGAAAAATCTGGATAGTGCACTCTGTGAAACACCCCCATCAACAGCAATGACTCCCTGAAGGGACCCCGAGGCTAGGAGGTGAAGAGAACATAGCACCTGCACATGGGTAGGTATGGCTAGGGTCCTACGTGTTTCTCTATGCAAAATTGGGTCCAGTTCAGCTATTAGGTCTAACATGGAGTCAGCATTAAGCCTATACTTGTCATAGATTTCAGCCTGTGTCTGCCCAAACAAAGTTATGTGCAATCTGAATATTCTTTCATTCAGCATCCTTCTCCTCCTTCCTGCTGCTCTCAACCTCCACCTACGTGCCAGGACAATGACTGCTGCCATCCTCAAAGAGATCTGGAACTACTGTGGAACTCCTTAAATACACTTTCAATTAGTTTCACATGTGTCCAAAAAAAAAGAAAATGTACCACCTGCTCTCAGTACTAAATTTTAGAATTCCTATTTGCGATTTTTTTGCGAATCGCAATTATCGATTTTTGATGCATACACTTTTTTGAGTTCTTATTGCGATTCCTTAAAATTGCGATTATTTAAGGAATCGCAAATCCATTTGCGAATTCTTAATTAGCGAAAAAATGATTTTTACATGATGCATCCCAAATTTAAGAATTGCATTCAAAAACGGCCGAAAATTGCGATTCGCACCGTTTGCGAATGCAATTCTGCTTGATGCATGTGGGTGTTAGTCTTTACCTCTATATAAAACAAACTCAGGGATAAGAAGTTTAATGAGAGAATGTCCATGTCCACATTCTCACAGTCGAGTAGTTCAAAAGCCTGTTACAGTGTATCCTCGTCCTTCTTCCACTGCACAATCCGTACTAAATGAGGTCTGACGACACCTGCGGAAAAGCACATGGCTATATAGATAGGATGCTATCACCCTGAACATCTACACATTTGCCATCTATAGAAATCAAGTACACTATACTTTCTCTTCTGCTGGGAGTTGATAATCTTTATTGAGGTAGGGCAGGAAGCAGGCAGCAACATCACTTGCAGGTATGTTTACTCCTTTTACCAGTGAAAAGGTCCCTAAACCTAATTTTAGATAACGGCATACTTCCTGAACCGGGGCATTTTGAAAAGGTAGTCTTGGTTAGTTCCTGTGTTTGGCTGGGTTTGCTTTTAAAAAAAAAGGCCAATAATCTGTCTCTAATGTGTCCTTTTTTTGGGCCAGAAAACAAGTGTCTGCTTTATTCACAGGAGTTGTGTGTGCTGCTTCCTGAATGCACGCTCTCTGGTTTGGTGGTGTGGAAGATTTGAGATGCTTGACCATGTTGTGATCACTCAGATTGCTTGAACTCAGATTGTTTTTCGAGCCTCTCCTGCAAGGCAAGGCAAGTGTATTTGGCCAAGCATTTTGATTCCCTGTCCTCGAACAGATCTCAGCTAATTCTGTCTTGGAAGCTGCCATTTTGAGGGTTAGATAATTTGTGGTCAGATAAGTAAGTGGATACCTGAAATTGTTTACTTTTTGAATTTCCTTATGCAGCTTCAGATGGGTTTTCTTTTTCAAATGATGAAGTTGAGCGTTTTCTCACTGTCCTTCCTTTGCGAGCTATATACACCATGACGTTGTTGAATAGTCAGTTTGGTTGCCCATTCAGTTTAGTTACCTTACTAGGGCGTATCTGCGCTTTAAGTGAGGAGGAGATATCCCTGTGTTAGATCTGGGGCCTCTAGTTGGCAATGGTTATCACCTTTGTCCAAATAGGGACCCTTACTTCTAAGTCAGGATAAAGGGATTACTCTCCTTAATAACCCCTGCTCACCCCCTTGGTAGCTTGGCACAGACAGGCTTATCTCAGAGGCAGTGTGTTAAGCATTTGTGAATATACACAGTAATACAGTGATAACACTACAGATGGACACAACACAGGTTTTATAAAAATAAGTATTCTTTATATAGATTTAAACACAAGACCACAAACGACAAAAATCCACAATACTGTACTAAAGGTTACTTACAAGATGATAAAAGTCTCTTAATTCAAGTTGATGGTAAATGCGACAAAGTTCTCAACAAAGTTCTTGGATGCGGCACGCAAAGTGAACAAAAGGCTCGCAAAAGGGGAGATGCGTCAGTTCCGTGACCCAGGGGAACGGTTGCGTCCTTCCTCAATGCTTGCGCAGAGTAGGGGACTCGTCGTGAGCCTTACCAGTGTGGAGGTGATGCGTAGATTCTCGACCTGTTGCGGTGCGCAAGATGGCACCTTGATGCGATGCGATGCTGATGCGATGATCCAGTTGCGATGAGAGAAGATGGCGCCCTTGATGCGGCGATGACGATGCGATGACGCCCTGGCAGCCTTGCGATGGCTCTGTACTTTGGAGCCGCGACAGGCCCTGCTATGCGCTTCTCCGGCGATGTGATGACAGCTCTCTCGATGCGTCGCGCTTCTCCGGCGATGCGACAGCAGACAGCTTTGATGAACACACGCTTCCAGAGAGATGCAACGAACTCTCGCTTCTCCGGCTTTGCGATGATTTCAGCTGCGCCGGTGACACGCTTCTTCTCGATGCGTCGCGCTTCCAGCTCCCAGCGGCACGCAAGTGACTGGAGTTAGAATTCCCAGCAAGGAAATTCAGGAGGGAGCTGGAGGTGAAGTCTTTTGGCCCTGAGACTTCAGCAGGAGGCAAGCACAGTTCAAGCCCTTGGAGAATATTCTGTAGATGAAAGTCCTTACAAAGTTCCTTCTCCTTTCCCTTGGCAATGAAGCAACCACTGCAGGCCAACCCAGCAAACAGCACACTGGCAGAGGGGCAGTCCAAACTCCTGCAGCTTCCTTGGTTCTTCTCCTTGGCAGAAAGGTTTCTTGTTCCAGAAGTGATCTAAAGTCTGTGGTACTGGGTCCCAATATTTATACCAAAAAATCCTTCGTTCTCTGAAGGCAGATAGTGTTGTGACCGTATCTAGGACCCTATTTATATATTCCCGATTCATGCCCTTATGTGGTTATAACAAATCATATCCTTATAAAGGCATAAGAATCATATCCATATTTAGTCATACTACACCGAACCGAACCCTACACGCCATAGGAACAAATGAACAATTTTTTCTAACCTATGTGTGATGTACTTTGGGAACATTGCTAGTACCTTAATTGTAAAGGCGTTATTATTTTTACGTGATGATACACTGTCACACCACCTTTACCACGTCCCACACCTACCTTTCACTCCCCTTTCCTACCCTCACTGAGAGCAACTATTGTGTAATGAATGTAAAAATTACATAAATGATATGCTGATAATTCATAAATAATTATATGCAGTTATAAGCAGAAGTACTGCATAAATATGGAATAAACATAATTCCTTGAATATTGCATACTACACTGTGATTGCGCTGAATATATGTATATAAAGACTACTGTGGTGTGTAAGATTATATTATATACCAATACATGACAATTGCAAAAAAATATTTATTTCACTCGGACCACCCAACCTTTGTACTTACCTATCGACCCAGGTCCATGAGTTACTAGGGCACACCCCTTAATCACTCATACATATTTAGTCATAGCCAATGCAGTCCAAATACGGCAAGGCTACTCCCATAGACTCCTAGAAAGTACAACGCGTTCTTTAAATAAACCAAGCCTCCAGCAGCCCGGGAAATCCCCCTGCTTTGGTTTTGATTTGTGCAAGAACTCCTGGAGTCCAGAAAGAACTGTAAGTTCTTAGTGAGGTCTTATGTCCAACCTTACGTCAAACTCGGCACCTTTCAGGTATAAATATACCAGCATTTGCCTTAAGCAAACACACGGTGGTTTGGAGCAGAGCGGCTATCTACTTGCCCGACGCCCAGCTGATGCAAATGCTGAAGGAAGCCGACCCTCCCATTTGATGCACTGAGAGAGACGCTGTCTTTTCTCCTGCCGAGAAATTCCAGCTCCAGAGTTTCCAGTCACCCTTGCGGGTTGCTGGGAGATCGAGTCCTGAGATAGAGATACAAGACCTTCTTCATTCTATAACCAAGGTACGGAGCTGATTAAAACCTTAAGAGAATTCTTGATTCATATTCTTGGCAAAAACCAACTTAACTTAAACTGCATCTTACTTACTCCTTCCCACGTATTAGGCTTAGGTCAGGTACACCGGGGTAGGCGTATCCTAGAAGCACCAGTTGAGCACGTTTAGTCAATGATTTTATGTATGTATATATTTTATCCGTTTTAAAGTATAATATGGCTCAGAAACCATATCAATGCTTTTACAGTATTATTTCATAATACTACTTTTACTGTACGCACTTTACTTTATGACAAGTATTGCAATTGTGACAATTCACTTCTCTTGCATGAGAAAGAGGACTGCTCAATAAATAACACCTTTTCTCTATTTCTCTGCACTCTGGTGAAACTAAGCATGTACGATTGACTGAGTGAAATAGCTGTCTATTGTTTTCACACGACTCTGGAGATATGCTCTTTATTCTGAGGGAGCAAATTTGTCATGTTTATGCGGTTGTCAGAAACTAATCCCTTCTTGTCTAATCAGGAAAATTAACTCCTTCTTGAACATTCGAGAAAGTTTCTAGCGACCTCTGAGCTAGCTGGCAAACCTAATTAAGTCTAATATATTCAGTAGAGACCTAGATAAAAGTCCACATTTGTAAAGCGCACAATCACCCGTAAGGGTCTCTAGGCGCTGGGGGGCCGTCGGGAAGTTTAAGCGAGCTATTGCCCAGAGTCACATGGTGCTGGGCTGACCTGCCGCCGGAGCCGGGGATCGAACCGTGGTCCCCAGATTCCAGCGTCAGTCGCCCTGGCCGCGGCGCCACACTGATGACCTCAGTCCTACGTCTAAACTACCGTTTATATTATTCCAATGCGCAGAGCCTGTTGGGAATATAGGAACTACACTACAAGAGGCCACTGCCTAGTTTAAACCAGTTCCTGAGCACTGTGTTTACATGACTCTTCTCTTCCTTTCACTGTGCATGGCAGAAACATCAGACGCCCCACGGGAGGGGGAGCCAGCACAGGGGAGGGAAGATGCAGCCCTGGAGTACTCTGTTGACAGGATTCCCCTTCTCATTTCACTCTGCAGGGCAGAGACATCAGACAAGCCACAGGGGGTGGAGCCAGCATTGTGGAGGGAAGCCCAGCCCTATCCAGGTGCCAGGTGCACTCTCCCCCTCCCATCTGGAGGTAAATCTCCCTATTCACCACTGGGCTGTCCCAGACTGTCTCCTGGAATTTCCCCTGCCCTGTCACACGCAACCCCAGACAAGGAATATACAAGTCAGCAGAGGCGGGCTCAAATGGTTAGGCAAGCAAATACCTACTTTCTAAAAGTGGTATTTGCAAACACAGAATATTAAAATAAACTTTACTCAAAGATGTATTTTATTATTCTGAGTTCAGGCATACTAAACTCGAATTTCTACCATGTTCCCTGAGTCAGTTAGGATCTTCCCTGCCCATTCTAGTCTATGAGAACAGGTAGCCTTCAATAGTGAAAAACGAAAATGGCTGTAATTCACTACTAGAACATGCTACACACATCAGAGCATTCCCTACCTTATACTTACAATGCACCCTGCCCTTGGGCCTACCATAGGGGTTTCCAATATGAAGCAAAGGGAAGGTTTAGGGACTGGCAAGTGGGTGCACTTGGCCAAGTCGACATGTAGTCACAGACTACACACAGGCCTTGCAATGGCAGGTCTGAGACACACTTTACAAGCTGCTTCTGGGGGTGGCACAACCAGTGCTGCAAGCCCACCAGCAGCATTTGCTCTACAAGCCCTGGGCACACATGGCGCACTGTACTAGGGGCTGCCAGTAGATCAAAATAAGCCAATCCTGGAATCCAATCAGTATTTCAATTTAACATAGGGAGCACTTGCACTGTGGCACTGATTAGCAGTGGCACAGGGCCCAAAACATACAACCAGCAAAAATATGTCAAAACAGAGGAGGCAATCCGTCAAAAATGGAAGGGAGACTCACGCCAATGATGTCAGGTCTAACACCCTGAATAAAACCTTAATTTGATCTCCTAATATGGAACAGTTTGATGGGAGACATGTGCAGAAAGGAGCCTAAAAATAGTTAACATGTGGTGGCGATACCCTCAGATCTCTCCTTTTTCTGGTCTATTGAGTATGCCTTCCATCCGGTGCCACTTGAGAAACAAGATACAATTAGAATACTAGTTGGAGTTTTTTTGCAATTACTAAGCTGAAAATTCACATCTCGGTAATGACTGGACTGAGTCTGGACTTTTTTGTCTCATGGTGGTGGATACTTTTTGAAGCACCAGGTAATTTGTATGTATTTTTAGTTTATTTGTAGCACTGTATGTTCTGGTAGTCATTTTAATGTAATACCTCATTAATTGCACACAGTGTTGAGGCTTTGCTGAGCAGTGCTCTCTTCTGATACCCTATACTGAGTTAACCATTGCTGTGGCCATGGCCCTGTTAATTTATTGCAACACAGTGAGCACCGGCTTCCAGAAACAAAATCTCATATATAGGCTGCAAAGAGGACACAATCGGGTAGCCAGAATTAATATGCTTCTGAAATAACGGAATCACATTAAGACAGGTATGAAAAGCCTCAGTTGAATCCCTGTTGGTTTAGGGGCTAAACCCTACTCTATGCATTAGGGCTAAGCATGTTAGATCACAGATCATTGCTAACTTCAAACAATGGCATGCTGCTATACTACAGTCAAAAACACACACTGCCATGTGGCACACCTGATCACATAATGCCCCTTTGAGAGACTCCGTTTGGCAGAAGATCCTTGGGTGTCCTGGGTCTGACTTTACGCGTAGCCCAAGACGCTGCCTCTGAACAGAAGCTGTTTATCAGGGCTAGTTCAGGGACTCGGGCATGCAAGTATTACTGGATCTTGATTGTGGAGAAAGAGTCCATTGGTATCCTGGGGTCACCCTAGTGTGCTCTGAAAGCAGAGCAAAAGTACACCCCTTTGAGAGCTGGACTCTCAGAGCGGCAAGGCAAGGTTTATTCAGGAAAGTGGTGTGGAGCTAGAAACTAAGAACTCATTAACGCAGATTATTACTCCAAATAAATTAATTTCCAGCAAGCTGTCTATCTTAAACAAGAAAATTTACTTTCATTTACATGAGTAGATATACAGCAGTACAGAAGCTCCTAATCAACTAAAGCAAAATTAGACAACCAATGCTCAGTGCAATGAAGAGATTTGGTTTCTGGTGGAGTTTTGACCCTCTGATCAGTGCATAAGTCTTTGGTGCCCACTGTTGTTCTTGCAATATGTTGATGGTAATATTTGGACGTATGCAGGCAGTTTCATTGTCACTATCAACCCCAGATGGACTGGTGCCTTCAGTCTAGGAAGAATATATGACTTTACAACGCAAACATTTACAAAGCATGCTTTTACAATGCGTTTTTTCACATCGCAACTACCATTACATCGCATAATATTACAACGCATGCCATTACAACGCATTTCTTAAAACTACCATTACAGCGCATTCCATTACAACACATACCATTACAATGCATACCATTACAACAAATAATACTTTTAGGGCAACAGTAGGGTAAGTGTTGTATAGTGTAGGAGTAAAAATTACTATTCCCACTCCAGTGAGTGCAACAGTAGTGTAAGTGTTGGATAGCGTAGGGATAAAAATTACTATTCCAATCTACCCCAAAACCAATACCCACCCTAAAACTAAACAATCTCTATTATTTACCTTATAATGCGTTGTAATGGCTTGCGTTGTAATGGTAAGCGTTGTAATGGCATGCGTTGTAAAGACATGCGTTGTAATGGCATGCATTGTAATGGCATGCAATGTGAAGGCAGTTGTTTTGTAACAGTTGTGTTGTAAAAGCAGTGCGATGTAATGATTGCGTTGTAATGGATGGTTCCCATCTAGGAAGGGCAACTGCCAATTGCAGCCACCTATTTGGAGAGCTGCTGCTGCTGCCAAGCCCTATCTCTTCCCCAACACCTCTGAACCCCATGAGTATTCAATAAGGGTGAGATGGGAGCATGAAGTGGAACTACAGATGGTACCGGAGCCCGGGTGAAGGTTAGTGAGGGGGAATCAAAGGTCACAAGTGCACTTGTAAGCTCTGGGCAAACAGGTGTAGGGTAGAGCAGGGAAGCCATGGCACCAATTCATTTCATAGAAGTGCACTGAGCTTTTGAGCGGAAACCCACAGGAACACAGCGCAGCCTCTAAGCTGCAGCGGGCCCTACTTCAGATGTCAGACAAAGATGGTCTGCACTAGCAAACCCGCCATCTTTACTATGCCAAAGAAGACGGATGAGGCAACGCCAAGGCTCAGTTGGAAGCAATGTTCTGTGTTAGGGAGACAGGGACATGTTTGTTTCTTCATTCTTTGTATCCACCGATTCCATAATTCATGGGCTTCACTAATTAACACTGCATTGGCATGACATGTTTTATGTGCTCTCATTTTCAGTACAAATACAAACTCAATACTGTATCACAAGATACTTATATAGTAAAGAATAAGATGAAGAAGACTGATATGGAATAGTGCACCATTTACATACAAGATAACAAGATAGCTTCATACCCCATGTCATTGTCCACCCCGTCTGACCAGCAGCCCCCCTCCTCCACTGCCTTGTGACCCTCACGGGTGAGTAGCTGGGATTTACAAAACCCCGATTAATTGATTGTCACTGTCTTGAAGGACTATACCCACCTATATCATAATTTCTAACCTCTTCTTGTACAGGCAAAATGTGGGTGATCTCTGGAGAGTCTTGGTTATAAGGCTCTAATTTTTAGATGTATACACTAAAAGAGGGGGGACTGGGAGCTCAAATAAGAAACTAGAACAAGAAAAGGAGGTCCAGTGCCCTTGCTCCCAAGATCAAATGTGTCAACACAAATAGGGTCAAAAGTTCCTCAAGGGGAGTATGCCTAAATGTAGGATGCTCCAAAAGAAAAGTTAAAGAAATGAAAATAAGTATGAGTGAATTTGAATAGCTCTTACTCGGGACTTCCAGGTGGTGTTGTGAGAGATGCGTGAGGTGAGGTGAATGCTACTCCTTGGTAACCTAGTGCCCTCAGACAACCTTACGATCGCCCTAGATCATCATTGGGCGTTGCTCCTCGTGTGGGCGGCGCTGCAGTCCCTCACGGGCCCCACAAGGGGGCTCTTTGGCGGAGTTCTTTTTTTGAAGATGCCGCAGTTGTGCATGGGAGTCTGGGGCCCTAGCCAAAAAATATAATAACTAGTGAGTGTGAGGAAGTTAAAATAACCATTCAATACCCTCAAACTAGTTTATTCAGGGGTCTGAAGGGTTAATTAAAAGGGGGTGGACCCTGGAGTTGCCCTATGAAAATAAATAATAGGGGCGGTTGTCTAACTAAACGCTGCTCTCATGGTGGGTGCTCAAGTGGGGGTAAACAAAATATTCGGTCGACATGTTTCACGCGTCTCGTGGTCCCTAGTGGATCCTATCGCGCTTCTTCAGGACCATATGATGTTCAAAAACCAATCTAGGTTTGTTATTGCAGGTGCCAGGCCTATTGCCTGCTGTACCTTCATCGTCAGGTGGACAGCGTCTTGTCGCTGACTGGTGCGGTCCCTAGTCGTACCAAAACCCAACCTGTGGAGAGAAAGTCTTGTGAGCAAAAGAGCAAAGCCAGCTATTAAATGTACATAACCGTGATGGAACAACAACGTCATGCCGTGCTTTAACATTGTAGTAACTCGGCCCTCAATCCGAGTAGCGTAAATCACAGGGCATACATCTAGCATCATGCGTTTGGTGTGTATGCATTTCATTGAAGTAATTCAGGACTAATCTCATTGGTTTTATGTTAAAAAGATCTACAAGATGCATGGACAACCTGGCCTGGGTGCATCTAAAACAAAGGTACGTGCAGACCGGGACCAGTTAAGCTACAATTGTGCCTCCGAACATGGTGACTGAACAACAAATCTCGACTTAGTACCACACGTAAGGAGGTGTATGGGGATGCAGCGAAAACCATAGACCCTGGTCGATTTTGACATGGGGTGCCTTATTATGAAGAGTCTAGCTCTCACATATGGTTACTCTCTCAGCGTCTTAATATAAAATGCGCATATAGCTCATTTACAGTGTGCCACATATGCTGGAAATACGCCTGTGAGTAAAGTAAATCACGTTACCTAACAATGGTGTATAGCAGGCATACTATGGGTGTGCAGGTCGTATATGGGCTAGTGGTCAGCTTACATAATCAGTCTAAGGTCTGGACCCCACATAGGATACCACACATGCTGGAAATGCGCCAGTGAATAAAGTAAATGACGCTGCCTAGCAATGGTGTGGAGCAGGCATCATACAAGTGTGCAGGTCGTATATGGACTAATAGTGACCAAAACCTCCAGGGTAGCGTCTTGGGGAATGTTTGTATATAACGCTTCTACGTCCATGGTTATTAGGAAGTCGATGGTCTCCGGGTAAGGGAAGTTCTCAATTAGGTTCAGCACCTCTGTGGTATCCCTCAAGTACGTGGGAGTTGCACACACTACCGGACGCAGATAGAAGTCACAGAACTCTCTGAGAGGCTCCAAAATTGAATCGATGCCAGAGACGATTGGGCGTCCTGGTGGGGGGTTCACTCCTTTGTGAATCTTGGGTAGTGTATAGGGGGTCTGTATTAATCAAGAAAGACGATAAAACGTCCAAACAACCCCTTCTCAAGATGGCCGCCACACCTGATACACAATGGCGTTCCGCGCCATCTATATTCGGGTGACCAATATGACCCTCTTGAGAGAGATTGTCCTTACAGTATGACCGTTTGGCAACTATTGAGGCTTTAGTGACACTTTATAGAACTTTGTATAAAGAAACCACCTGATTAGTCACGCATAGAGACCCACCTCAAGATGGCCGCCACGGTAGGCACCCTATAGAGATCACACTCTAGCAACATCCGGGTACTGTAACTACCCGCCCCCAGATGAGCTGACGCGGATACCCAATAAATATCCGTGAAGGAGAGGGATCAGCTTCTTTCCGACGCCGAGCTTGCCGTGGGTTGGAGTCCCAGACGCCTGTTGAGGGAGAAAACTGTGAGTACCGGGACGGGGACGTCCCGTCCTCGAGGCCGCTGTAACCACCTTTTCTTTCTTTTTTTTTTTTATTTCCCCCCCCCCTGTCCCATCTTTGAAAATGGGTCATACTTTACCAATGGCTGCACTTCACGCCACGAGGGCTATCACTAATGACAATACCACCGCTATTTTCGTTGATAAAGGAGCTTTTAAAGTCAATCTGAAAACGGATCACCGTTTCATGACACCTATTTTGTCTCCACAGTGCTCCCTCGCCTTAACAGGCAAGCCGACGCCGATGGGGCCCAAACCCTAGACTGATGAGGTATGCTCACTATTAGTCCATATACGACCTGCACACTTGTATGATGCCTGCTCCACACCATTGCTAGGCAGCGTCATTTACTTTATTCACTGGCGCATTTCCAGCATGTGTGGTATACTAAGTGGGGTCCAGACCTTAGACTGATTATGTAAGCTGACCACTAGCCCATATACGACCTGCACACCCATAGTATGCTGCTCTACACCATTGCTAGGTAACGTGATTTACTTTACTCACAGGCGTATTTCCAGCATATGTGGCACACTGTAAATGACCTATATGCGCATTTTATATTAAGACGCTGAGAGAGTAACCATATGTGAGAGCTAGACTCTTCATAATAAGGCACCCCATGTCACAATCGACCAGGGTCTATGGTTTTCGCTGCATCCCCATACACCTCCTTACGTGTGGTACTAAGTCGAGATTTGTTGTTCAGTCACCATGTTCGGAGGCACAATTGTAGCTTAACTGGTCCCGGTCTGCACGTACCTTTGTTTTAGATGCACCCAGGCCAGGTTGTCCATGCATCTTGTAGATCTTTTAACATAAAACCAATGAGATTAGTCCTGAATTACTTCAATGAAATGCATACACGCCAAACGCATGCTGCTAGATGTATGCCCTGTGATTTACGCTACTCGGATTAAGGGCCGAGTTACTACAATGTTAAAGCACGGCATGACGTTGTTGTTCCATCACAGTTATGTACATTTAATAGCTGGCTTTGCTCTTTTGCTCACAAGACTTTCTCTCCACAGGTTGGGTTTTGGTACGACTAGAGACCGTACCAGTCAGCGACAAGACGCTGTCCACCTGACGATGAAGGTACAGCGGGTACACGGGGAATAGGCCTGGCACCTGCAATAACAAACCTAGATTGTTTTTTGCACATCATATGGTCCTGAAGAAGCGCAATAGGATCCACTAGGGACCACGAGACGCGCGAAACATGTCGACCGAATATTTTGTTTACCCCCACTTGAGCACCCACCCTGAGAGCAGCGTTTAGTTAGACAACCGCCCCTATTATTTATTTTCATAGGGCAACTCCAGGGTCCACCTCCTTTTAATTAACCCTTCAGACCCCTGAATAAACTAGTTTGAGGGTACTGAATGGTTATTTTAACTTCCTCACACTCACTAGTTATTATATTTTTTTGCTAGGCCCCCAGACTCCCATGCACAACTGCGGCATCTCCAAAAAAGAACTACGCCAAGGAGCACCCTTGTGGGGCCCGTGAGGGACTGCAGCGCCGCCCACACGAGGAGCAACGCCCAATGATGATCTAGGGCGATCATAAGGTTGTCTGAGGGCACTAGGTTACCAAGGAGTAGCATTCACCTCACCTCACGCATCTCTCACAACACCACCTGGAAGTCCTGAGTAGGAGCTGTTCAAATTCACTCATACTTATTTGCATTTCTTTAACTTTTCTAATTTTTAGATGTCAGCTAAAACAGCATGAGTGTCATTTGGAGACCTATTGTTTCCAATATGTGGAATAGACTTTGGGTGAGTTCTATGCTCATAATTTAATAGATGCGTGGCCTTTCTCACTTCCCTGCTCCTGATTCAATGACTTTCCTCAATATTCATGTGTTTGCCCCACCCAGGAACATTTTGTTTTGACAACGTGTTGATTGAATTATGTATTTGTCCAGTGCTGACGTAAGCCCCCGCACTGTTGTGCATATGCGGGACTGTACTCTTTCCCACTCTCTCCCAGCTCTTCTCTGTCCTACTCCCTCTTTACAATTACGCCATCTTTCACTCTCGGCATATAGTGTCCCTTTACCCTTCCCAATACCCTGGCACTTTGTTTGCTGCCTGCTAGTGGCGGGCACCCATCTTAAAATGTTTTTGTAAATATTCCAAAATAACCATCTGCCAATGTGCACACAAACGTGGTCGACGTCTTTGAATGGCATTTGATATATTAAAAAAAAATTCTCTCAAGGATGGCCCCGCAGAGACCTTGTGCATTAACTGTGGCAATTTTGCAAGCAGATGTTTTAAAATATAACAAAATCAATTTTGATGATCAGTGGTGCAAATGCTCATGCATCCATTCCAGTAATCTTTAAACGGGGTTTCTTTAAAAACCACACAATGAATTCAAAGATGGCCACCATGGATGAGCACAGATCCGTCAATGGCTAATGGCCATCTTTGACTGCATTGTGCAATATTTTGCCAAAACCGGTTCAAAGATGGCCACTGCGGATGCGTGCACATTCATGGTGAGCATCAGGATTTAAAAAAAACATTTGCAAAACCAATAGGGTTCACAGCTGAGACCTTTGCCAATGCTTGTTATGACATGTTTTCTAATAAGGTTAGTACCTGCAGTGACTGTTTCAAAGGTGCAGACAACACACCACAACGACTGACATTAGAACAAGTATGATTTAAATTAATGATTATTGGTAAGTAATTGAGAAATCCATTCTGAATAATGCATTAAGCCATAGGTGGTTGGATGTGGGCCAGCCTAGAGAAGTGAAACCTCAGGTAAAGGTAGAGGTAAAGAATACCCTACACGTCAAGTTACTAAAGAAAGTCTCTGTAATGGTCAGGTAAGTGAGTTAAAGTGAAGTAGAAGTGGGTTGGAAAACGAGAGAGGTTAGCAATTGGAGAATAGTATGGGAGGAGATCAAAAGCAATAATTATTATAAACATATTATTAACAAAATGACCATCAATACGTAACATTATGTGCTAAGTTTCTCATTATCGATATTGGTTTGGGTTTCACATATGAAGAGTATACAGTTGCCATGGGAAGTGAGTGTGTTTGGTTATCCGCATTTAAAAAGAATATACCAGCCATGGGCATAGAGTGTATGTACAAATTATTTTCTTCAACCAAGACCTCATAACAAATGTATTCAAAATTGTGCAGCTAGAAAAAGGCCAGAAACACTATATACGCAAACAAAATACAATGATACCACACATGAGATGCTAAAATGTAGAGAAGGATGACACTTATTTTAATTATTTACATATATAATTAACAATTAAATAACTGTTAAAATACTTTATATATCATTTGCACGAAGCATAAATTGCGTCTGGGCATGGTCATTTGGAACTTTACAGAGGAACACTGAGGACACATGGACATCTCACAGTTACAGTGATGCATCACCATGCACATGCACCAGTGTGCTCCTATGCAAAAGTCAGTGGAGGAAACTAAATGGGGAGAAACAAATTCTATTCCATCGCCCACTCCCTTGGGTCTCAGATGCCATTTGCAATTTATAGCACACATGTGTCAATTCAGAATCACAGATATAGGGACCAGCATTTCCCCACCAGACACTGCTGGTACTTTATCAATGTTTCAAGCTGTCTGTGATAACAGGGGCTGTTTCTCGGATGCAGGTGATGCTGTGTGTTGGATTGCCCCCATTTCTTCATCCCCTTCTGCTAACCAACCACCCTGCCTCAAGAGACGTACAGCAGATTGAAATGATTCCCAAGGGGTCTCACCTTTCACTTGAGATGCTAGTATGTTTACTGCATCCCAGTAATTGGAGATTGTTGATCAATGATGAAAGGTGGCCTATGACATCATCCATATATACCATCTAAAAACACCACTGTTGAACCACCATGATGCAACAACTAAACGTGTTCTTCTAAATGTACTAAGCATGTCCTCACAAATCACTCACGTATTCTTGCACATATTCAATGTTACAGCCATACATAATGTACCTGCACCTGTAATCTCCCCTCATCTGTGATCCGACCTGACCTGGTCAGTGCCGGTCGCTCCTCACGCCCCATCGCTGCCGCTGCCCTCCGGAGGTAAGTTCTGAGGCTGCATTCATTTGGTATTGTTGCTGCATTGATTTAATTTTATCGTCCTCCGTGCCCCTGCTGTACTGTTGTGTTCTGAGGCTGCATTCATTTGGTATTGCTGCTGCACTGATTTTACTTCATCGTCCTCCGAGCCCCTGCTGATACTGTTGTGCCTGCTTTATTATTGTGCTTAATTTAGTTTTGTGTACATCGCGATCCCCGTCGCTGCTCCCCCGCGGCCCCACCCCCACTCCCTCCAGCATTACCGATCCCCTCCCCACTCGCCACCCCGCACCCGCCTCCCAGCTGCTCCTCCCTCGCTCCGCCCCCCCCACTTTCCACTTATGACAGATGAACGTACGCGCAGCGGACGCGCCCTATGCGCCAAAGGCGCGCCAAAGGTAAGCCCGTCTATGCCCGTCCGCGCCTGGACCGCGCCCAGCGCCAGACCCCCTGGCCCACCCAGAGACCATCCTACCCGCCGAACTTACGACGCCGCAACCCTCTCTGCACTCAACACCGGACGCCTTATCGACTGTCACCGAGCCGCCCCAGGAAGTACCCATGGACCCTTCACTTGCCAATCCTGCAAGTTCTGCTGCATCAGGACCCACGCTGCAACCACTAACACCAAACTGAACTCCAACAACAACCACCTGAAGTGCATCCTGCTCAACACCCGCTCGGTCCACAGACACGCCATTGAACTATGGAACCTACTCGACACCACAGCGCCGGACGTCGCCTTTCTCACGGAAACCTGGATGAACGCCTCATCAGCACCCGACATCGCCATAGCCATACCAGACGGATACAAGATCATCCGAAGAGACCACATCAACAAAACAGGAGGAGGCATCGCCATTGTCCACAATAACACCATCCGCATCTCGACCAACTCCGACGACACCCCCTTAGCCACCGAACACCTCCACTTCCAAATCCAAACCGACCCCAAGACCACACTCAGAGGCACCCTCATATACAGACCCCCAGGACCCCGCACACAATTCAGCGAAGACCTCGCTGACTTTGTCAGCCCACACACCCTCCCCTCCGAGGACTACATCCTCCTTGGGGACCTCAACTTCCACCTGGAAAATAACAATGACAACAACACCACCACCCTGCTGGACAACCTCGCCAATCTTGGACTCAGACAACTGGTGAACACCCCCACCCACTACGCCGGTCACACGCTTGACCCAATCTTCTCTTCCAGCAAGCACATCACCTTTAATTACGTCACGGGACTCCACTGGACAGACCACAGCTGTGTCCACTTTAGCTTCAGAGAGACTACGACCCACCACCACCCGCAAGGAATTCCCCACCGAAACTGGAACAAAACTACCACCGACCAGCTCACCACATCTCTGAACCAAAAACCCCTTGCTACATCAACGGACCCAAATCAAGCAGCCATCAATTTTGCAAAGTGGATCACCCACTGCGCTGACAAACTAGCATCCTTGAAAAACCATCCCAACAAGACAGGAAGCAAAAAAGCCTCCTGGTTCAACAACGACCTCAAGAACTCCAAAAAGAACTGCCGCACCCTTGAGAAAACCTGGCGAAGAAACCCCACCACAGACAACATGACCGCCCTCAAGAACGCCACTCGCAAACACCACCAGCTAATCCGCACCACCAAGAAATCAGCGTTCAAGGATCGACTAGACAACAACGCTCATAACAGCAAGGAACTCTTTAGCATTGTCAAAGAGCTCACCAATCCCAACGCCGGCAAAAACGACATCACTCCCTCTCAAGACCTCTGCGACTCTCTAGCCTCGTTCTTCCACAGCAAGATAGCAGACATACTGTTCTACATAATTGGTAAGTGATGACAAGATACTTCTAGTTGATTACATGTAGATATATTGTAGGACACAGCTGAGCATACAACCTCGCCAGCTGACCAGACCACCAACTGACACTAGTGGAATCCTCCAGGTAGAAGTCAGAACATACATAGGCATTGTGGTAGACAGAGAACAGGAAAACACAAAGAAAGGACTAAGACAAAAGACAACCATATTACATGAAGAATCAATGTACAACACATACACAACAGCTTCGGCGACCAGTCCACTCTCCCCACCACCGAACCGAAGCCCCCCACCAACACCCTCCACGCCTGGACCCCGATCAGCACTGAAGACACCATCCGCATGATGAACTCCATCCACTCCGGATCTCCAACCGACCCATGTCCCCATTACATCTTCAACAAGGCCGACTCCGCCATCGCACCCCAACTTCGGGACATCATCAACTGCTCATTCGACACAGCTACCTTCCCGGAAAGCTGAAAACACGCCGAACTCAGCGCCCTCCTGAAGAAACCTACAGCAGACCCCACCGAACTTAAAAAATACCGCCCCATCTCACTCCTCCCGTTCCCCGCCAAAGTCATAGAGAAGACCGTTAACAGTCAGCTCGCCGCCTTCCTTGAATCAAACCATTCCCTTGACCCCTCACAATCCGGCTTTTGAGCCAACCACAGCACCGAGACCGCCCTCATCGCAGCCACAGACGACATCCGGACCCTGCTCGACAACGGAGAAACAGCGGCCCTCATCCTCCTGGACCTCTCCGCAGCGTTCGACATGGTCTGCCACCGCACCCTTGTACAACGCCTCAGGGACGTCGGGATACAGGATAAGGCATTAGCTTGGATCATCTCGTTCCTCGCCGGAAGAACACAGCGAGTCCGCCTCCCCCTTTCAGATCAGAGGCCACCGAAGTCATATGCGGCGTTCCACAAGGATCATCGCTCAGCCCCACCCTCTTCAACATCTACATGTGCCCCCTCGCATCCATCGCACACCAACACAACCTCAACATCATCTCCTACGCAGACGACACCCAGCAGATCCTCTCCCTCACCAAGGACCCATCCACCGCCAAAACCAATCTACATGAAGGGATGAAAGACGTAGCCGAATGGATGAAGAATAGCAGCCTAAAACTGGACTCTGACAAGACGGAAGTCCTCATCCTAGGCACATCTCCCTCTGCCTGGGACGACTCATGGTGGCCCCCGGCACTAGGCAATGCACCAAAACCAACGGACTATGCTCGCAACTTGGGATTCATCCTAGACTCCTCCCTCTCGATGACCAGACAAATCAACGCTGTCTCCTCATCATGCTTCAACATCCTTCGCATGCTCCGAAAGATCTTCCGATGAATCCCCACCGAAACAAGGAAGACAGTCAACCAAGCACTCGTCACCAGCCGTTTGGACTACGGAAATACCCTTTACGCCGGAACCACAGCCAAATTGCAGAAAAGACTTCAACGTATTCAGAACGCCTCCGCTAGACTCATCCTAGACATACCCCGCCACAACCATATATCCGGTCGCCTGAGAGACCTGCACTGGCTCCCCGTCAACAAAAGAATCACGTTCCGTCTCCTCACCCACGCACACAAGGCACTCCACGACCTAGGTCCCAGATACCTCAACACTCGCCTGACCTTCTACACCCACATCCGCCACCTTCGATCGTCCAACCCAGCCCTCGCCACGATTCCACGCATCCGGAAAGCCACCATGGGAGGAAGATCCTTCTCCTAGCTGGCGGCCAAAACCTGGAACTCCCTCCCCACCCACCTCTGTCTCACACAGAACCACCTCTCCTTTAGAAAGTAACTCAAAACCTGGCTGTTCGATCAATAGTGAACTCATCTCCCTTAAGCGCCTTGAGACCCTCCGGGTGAGTAGCGCGCTATACAAATGTTTAACTTGAACTTGAACTTGAACTTCAGCTCAGGGCACTGCACAGTGTAGAGAAATATGCCTAACAAATGTAGTAGTACACCCACGTATCTTAATTTACACATTTCACACATTCATTGAAGAATATTGTGTTGTACCACTAAGATGCCATTTAGGAACCTCGGCATGTTATCTCCTTCAGCCTATCTCTCTCGCTCCCTGGTTACTATGCCTGCACAGCAATAACTACAATAACTATATAGTTTAGACAGATTTTTATATATTATATATATATATATATATATATATATATATAAATATATATATATATTACCTACTGGCGATAGCCAGTAGGTATATATAGTTAGGATTTTTTTCCTATGGGATTTTTGAAAATTCTATGTCGAATAACTTTGGCATTTGAGGACAGAATTGGCTGAAATTTTCAGGAAAATGGAACATTTTGTTTCTGAGCAGCCCCTGAAAATTTGGGGGGGTTTCGTCAAGGGGGGGCCGAGAAAAAGGGGGGTCCCAAAACGTGTTTTTCCCATGCAATTTTCCATAGGGCGGTTGGCCTCACTTTTAGCCCGAACGGCTGAATGGATTTACACCAAACTTGGCAAAATTGTAGGGGCTGGTAGCCCGATGTGCCTTTGCTATGTCTCAAGATATAGGCTCCAGTGGTTTTTACAAAAATTAACTTTGAAAAATATATATTGGGCTACATTGGGCTATATATATGTTGGAGCCCAAATGTAGCTCAATGTAGCCCAATGTAGCCCAATGTAGCCCAATGTAGCCCAAAGATGGCCACCAGAGACAAAAAAAAACAAATGTAGCCCAAATATCAGCCAGATGTAGCCCAACTATAGCCCAATGACAGAATGTCCCAGAGTGTTCTAAAGAACAACTAGAACGCTAACAGTCTTACTTATGACAAATGTATGGCACACCTGAAGTCATCTTGATTGGAATAAAGTGGTAACACTTAATACATTTAATTTGAAAAGGAACAAAATGAGGGGTTTCATTTTGCCACAGAAATTTTATATATATATATATATATATATTCACTGAAAAAACCATAGGTTTTAAACACGTTATAGTTAGGAAGTAGCATTTAAAAACCTATGAAATTCACTGAAAAAACCATAGGCTTTACACACGTTATAGTTAGGAAATAGCATTTACAAAACCTATGAAATTCACTGAAAAAACCATAGGTTTGACACCAGTTATAGTTAGCTGGAAATTTTACTCGCATAAAACCAATGAAATTCCCACGTTATAGTTAGTTGGACTCACTATAACTTGCGCGTGCAATGCACTGCTGATGACGTCACATATTACATCACTCATGATATGGTCAGTGACATCAGTCATGACATCACTGATGACACCATCCTTGTGACAGAGTGACAGACCTCTTTTCACTGTAATGTAACCCTTGAAACACATATTCAAAAATAGAAACTAAAATTTTCAAAAAAATGGAGATACCCATACCAGTTACAACAACCAATTCAATAATTCCACCATCTATATACACATCCACTCATTGATGAACAGTTCTATATAGTCACTCGTACATATACTCACTCATGATATGTAGTGATACACCTATACATCCTGTTACACACCGACAGTCATCCAAAAGATACTCTCACACATATTCACACATGCAAATAAACTATTGAACATCCATTTATTTGCATATACAGCTATACACACACAACCACCTTACTTCTATGGAAACTTACACATACTTACTCTCTTAAACAATCACTTATAGAAACACATACTTATCTAAACAGGAACTCTTACAATCTCTTTCTCTCACATATACTCACTTACATACATCAATATTCACATATATTAGATTAAAACATATGTAGTTACTGATAAAGACACTAGTGAGACAGTCATTCACTCACTAACACACACGTATGCACACTCTTCCACCATACAGTTCTGCACATATGCTGTCTTCAAAACACATACAAAGAGAGAGTCAGTCATTCATGCATCTACGTGTTAAGTAATACCCCCACCAAACCATACAAACACTCATACTGATACTAACAAAAACATCTAATAACCCATATACATACACATGTAGCTACTCACCAACCCATGCAACCACTTATACACAAAGTGAAACACTAATACATATATTTAAATATTTAAACATTACTCTCTAATATATGTATTCACTAAGATACACTCAATAAACCAGTTAACCAATCAATTTTTTTTTTAAAACCATCCAAGTAATCACTTATTTAAACATTTATTCTTCCATCAACTTTTACATATACATATATAACACATATTTATTTTTTAAAAAGACACACATTCACTGGATAGTGTCATCAGTGATGTCATGACTGATGTCACTGACCATGTCATGAGTGATGTAATATGTGACGTCATCAGCAGTGTATTGCACGCGCAAGTTATAGTGAGTCCAACTAACTATAACGTGGGAATTTCATTGGTTTTATGCGAGTAAAATTTCCAGCTAACTATAACTGGTGTCAAACCTATGGTTTTGTCAGTGAATATATATATAGCGCTTTCAATGATGGCCGCCAACAGACTGCGCAATCGAGCACAGGCAGCAGATTCCATGTTTCTTGATTCCTCGGCCGGGGGATCTTTAAGTATTACGTCTTCTATACAGGAAACAGGAACTACGTCCACAAAGGATTTATTTAAAAAATTGGAACGCGCTATGCGCGCCGAACAATCGAAGTGGTGGGAACATCGTTCTCTTTCCCGCTATTTAGAGGTGGGTCGGGTGCCTAGGGGGTTGAGAAGTACTATCGCTCCCAGTTACGAAAACCCAGATCCTGCTATGATGGCGGAATGGGCAGAAGCAAATCTTAACTGCTCTAGTGTGTATTTGCGCATTTTAGTGAAATACGCTGAAAGTGATCGCATTAAATTACAAATACAAATTGATGCCTTGGAGGATGAAATATCCAAAATAGAAGTCACTGATTCAATCACCAAAATGAGAGCCGATATGATGACTCGTTTGGCCAAAGAAGAAGAAATTATCAAAAAAAGAAAAACTTTTAAATTTGAGAGGGATCGATTGACTACATAAATGGACAAGTTTTCACTTTCGCCAAAAGATATGATGCTGTAAAGGCGAAAGCACGTTCCAATATGGTGACCCAGCATACAAGAGAAGATACTTTAGTACCAGCAACTTCCTTCTCTAGCCTTAGCTCTGCGGTGGAAAGTGATTTAGAAGTAGACCCGAGTCGTGAGGCAAACTTGGGGTTTACCAAACTTTCCCTAGCACAGGAGGTCGATTGCCTGTGCCAGGATCGACGCGAGACTTTAAGATCGCACAAAACCCGTGCACCAAGAAACAGCGGGCAAATCACAAACGCTGGCAACGCCGGAAACAGCGCACCCGGAACCTCAAACGGCAGCAATGCGGGCAAACAGGGACATTGGAAACGCAATCAAAAGAAAACACGGAAAACCAAACAAAATCAGTAGTCAACCTCTCAAATCTGAAACTTACTTCAGCGGAGACTGCTGTATTAAATTTGGGATTATCGTATTGTCCTCCGTGCAATATGAACTATGCCGACACCCGCATGGACATATATAGATTCACACGGAAACTTAAACTCAAAAAGTTTTTTGAACAACATCCCAAAAAGAATATTCCAACCGAGACAACAATGAATCCCATTATGACCAGCAGTCAGAGTCAGGCCACTTTTAATACTCTTTGGGGCCTACAAAATGAGGCAGCCTCTGAAACAACAGGAGAAGTCCCACTAGATCTAACTGGACAACAGGTCACTCCCTTCAAGCCTAAATCCACCTTTCAACCTATTATGGTCCGTGACAATCTGGATATATTTCAGGAGAGTGTGGTTCGGGACATGAAACAACTGTACACCACAACAAATAAAAAGAAGTTTCACATCTCAAAACAAAATCGATGTTATAAACAACTGACCGTAAAATTACAGAAGGATCACAACATCATTGTGAAACAGGCCGATAAGGGCGGGAATGTGGTCCTTTGGCCCAAAGATATGTACCTCCAACAAGCGGAATTACAACTTAATGATATTTCTTGTTACCGCAGAAATAATATCCAGATTGTCAAGAATACGTGGACTGAACAACATCAGAAACTCCAAGCTTGGAGGAGTGCTGGACTACTCACACATGACGAGTTCAGATACTTATGAAAAGACCATCCTGTTATCCCCTCATTTTATCTGATCCCAAAGATTCATAAAGACATGGATATACCACCGGGCCGTCCCATCATTTCGGCCATTGATAGCTCTTTGGAACATGTTTCCAAATACATTGACTTCTTTTTACAGAGCCATGTTAAGAGTCTCAATTCTTATGTTAGGGACTCTTTTGACTTTCTAGAAAAGATTGAACATTTTGTCTGGGAAGAAAACATGGTATTAATGACTTTGGATGTTTCATCCCTTTATACCTCGATCAGACATTGTGATGGACTCAAGGCCTTGGACTACTATTTGAATAGGGATTTACTGCAGTCGACGGCACACAATAAGATGTTATTGGAAATGACCAGAATGTGCCTCGAACAAAACTTTTTCATCTTCAATGGCGTAATCTACCACCAGGTTAGAGGTGTGGCGATGGGGGCCTGCTTCTCGCCTAGCTACGCGTGTTTACACGTGGGACTGTGGGAGGAGCAGGTCCTAGTCGGCCAACACCATAATATTATTTCTAACAGTATTGCTTTATATTTGCGTTACATTGATGATGTTTTCCTTATTTGGAGAGGAAGTCACGATAGTGCCAGGGCCTTTGTTGATTTGATTAATGTGAACAGTGTTAATTTAAATTTTACTTCCAACATGAGTTCTGATTCTATTTGCTTTTTGGATGTTGAGGTTTTTGTGGAAGGCACCACTCCAAATACGAGACTCTTACAGGAAGCCCAGCGCAGGGAACACTATTCTACACTCTAACAGCCAACATCCGGCTCACTTGATTCGGAGCATTCCGTTTGGAGAAATGCTCCGAATAAAAAGAATCTGCAGTACAGATGCCGAATGTGCGGCTGCACAGGAGGCATGCAGGTTACGTTTCCTGGCTAGGGGCTATTCGACTGAGAATCTCACCAAAGCGATCAGGCGTTCTAACTCAGTTAGCAGACAGGAGGCATTGGTTCCTAAAACTAGAAACATCAATTCAGATGTGTCTTTGGCAGGGGAGGTTCAAACTGGTTCCCCACGTGTCATTTTGACATATAATCGCCAACATGGGGCTCTTCGGAAAATTTTGAATAACAACTGGAATCTGGTTCGAAGTGATCCAGTGATTGGTCACAAAATGGACATCAAACCAGTATTGACATTCAGAAGATCCCCCTCGATCTCTAAAGCTCTAGTTAGCAATACCTTGGAGCCTAAAGCCTCAACCACTTGGTCAGCTTTAAAGAGGGGTTTCAAGGTGTGTCCACACTGTAAAGCCTGTCGATTCGGCAGCAATAGCACGCACTTTAAAAGCCCCTTTCATGATTACCCTATTGCTATTTCCAAGTGACTTACCTGTAAAACTGATTATGCTATTTATGTGTTGGAGTGTCCGTGTGGGCTCCAATATGTGGGCAGTACCAAACTGCCCGCCCACAAACGAATACTCCAACACATACGCGCAATATCAGGACACAATCAGAATTATCCGGTTGCCAGGCATTTTCAAGACTAACATCAAGGCATACTTGATAAGCTCCAATTCTTTTTAATTGATTGTGTCGAAGTCTCGAGAAGAGGAGGTGACCGTGAGGCCAAACTCCGTCTTCTTGAGACGAGATACATCTTGGAGCTTAATACAAAAAATCCTAACGGTCTCAATGACAGGGAGGATCTCTATACTTGTCTTTAGGATCAATCAGTATGCCCATAAGACCTGTCCGGATATACTAAATAATTTCTGTTCCCCTTAAGTAGTTCCCACTCTGTATAGATCATTGTATATACTTTTAACCAATAACAAAATGAACTCTTATGAGAAATACTTTTTTAGATTGTATTTTGGAATCACTTGTCTTAATATTTGCACTTTATTGTTAAATTTTGCACAATCACTATATGCACTTTATATTTCTGGCAGACATTGTGACTGGCCCACTTGGGCTTTATTCAGAGGTTTTGGACATGTTGTCTTATGAATTTGGACTAACGCTGCTCTTTTGAATATGCGCATATCAACTTTATTCTTCACACAAACCGAATATTTAGATTCTGGGCCAACGCTCTTATACATAGATGAAATTATTTATCGTGTTTATACATTACTTTTTCTATCGGCTTGTGTCTTGTAAATATGCTTTTGTATTTATCAATTGTATATTTTGAGTTTATGAATTGTAAAACACTAGAGGACAAAATAACATGATGTTTTATGATGATATATTTATATATCCTTGGTTGATTGCATAAACGCAGCGTTTCATTATAAAGTATTTCTTCCATTTTCATGATACGTTTTCATGCACTGTCACTTTAAAAGTTCTGTTTACTGTCATGCAGTTTGTCATGTGATCAAGCCTTCTCGAAGGCGAAACGCGGCATGGCGGCAGCACTGGCTTTATTCAATTAAAACCACCTTTGCACCAGCACTTTTGGGTCGACTCTTTGTTGCTGTTTACTCGGCATGGCGTCCTTCAAGCGACAAGCTTCATCATATATATATGTATATATACATACATACATACATACAGTATTACGTATCAGACTTTCCAGTCAACTGAGACAAAAAGGAAGTTACATAGGTGAAGTCAGATGTATGGCCACTCCATTGCCTTCCTTGGAGTAGTGCACAATCCCCTTCCATCCTGCCGCTTCATGTAACCTAAAATAAACAATATAGCACACAAAACATCTTCCCAGTGGAAATTGAAGTCAGAGGGGGTGGAGTCCTCCAAATCTACCCTCAGCTATTTGGAGACCCGGGTATCAAATTGAGCAAGGAGCTCAGCCTTGCCAAGCAACATATTGGGTTTCCACGCCCATTAAGTTAGGGCTAGCAGAAGCACCAGGAAAACCTACACCGCTGAGCACAACTAAAAGCATAAGGCATGCTGGGGATGTCCTCAAAGCCACAGAGCTGCTTCCCTGGCTCAGCCCTTTCTTGAGTAGGGTCCTGGGAGCACCTTTGCTGGATCTCCATGCTCAGCTTGAGAGTCATCGCCAGCAGCACAACAGTAAATCAATTCACATCAAAAGTGCAGCAACAATGCTTATTTAATAGTATCTACCACGAGATGTTCAGAAAACAGCCAAGTATGCTGCACCTATCAGTCATCACCTATTTTTCAAAAAATCATGCCTACAATCGTGTGTGCCCTCATGAGGGAATGTAAGGGTGTGACATCAATTGAGTAAGTGGAGCCACCCAATATGTAAAGGTGATGTTTCATATATAGGTCTCTGATAACGATTTATGGTGGAGGAGGTAGTACCATGTGCTTGAGCTGCATCTTTGTTGCCCATAATTACCCATTGATAAATGTGGCATATGGGATATTCAGTCTTGTGTGGGGTAGGTGGATGGAGGATATGACATTGTGAGAATGTGTCTTCGTCATTGTGACCTTTGTTATAATAACATTGTGTCCCGTTACTTACATGACATATTGGAGATATGCATCCAAGAGTTTTCTGTTTATTGTCTATTCCTTTTCAGCAGACAGCAAGAAAGAGGGGTAAGGAAGGCATATGGCCACACACAGTGTGTACCTTCATTCCCATTGCATACACAGATTCTGTGACCTCCTGGTAAATGGTTGCTTACTCTGTTATACTGCAAGTAGTACTCTGTGTTGATACACTACAAAGTTAACTACAAGTTCTGGTCTCTTCTATTGAAGTTCTTCTTCATCTTGAGTGGAACACTCTAGACCATGGTGGCTGCTGTTGGAAGTGTGGCTTTATGTTTCATCTTAGAACAAGGGGAACTGAGCAGAGACCTGTATGTGGGCTGCATTTAAGTGTTTGCATTGTTAATATTTGCCAGATATGTGTATTTAGTCAGGTGGTAGCTTCTCTCTAATTTTTTTCAATTCAGTGGAATAGCATAGGCAGAGATCCTAGCATACTCTAGGTAGAACTACATGAATTGGTGTATGCCTAAAATATGGCCATACAGTTAACAGTAGTACGTTTACAGTCGTAATTTGAGTCATTTATGTCCCCTCCCTTGATTAGTTAAACACAAGCACTCTTTGAAAACCGTGGCCGTGATTTATTCCTTTGAAATCCAAAACCACAGTGTAAGTTTCTCAGATTCTTAACATTCATGGATTCTAACTGCCTCTGGATAGACATGAAACCTTTCATGATCTTCTTTTATAACTACTTCAAATCATTTATACATTGTTGTAGGAAATTATCTTTAAGCCCCTTTGGATAGGTCAATAAAAATATTCTAGCACCCATCATTTTTTCCACTCTGTTTGCACCGTCTTTCTCCTTAAATAGCCCTTCATCAATGTGGAAGACCATTATCTTCTGAATTGATGGTAAAAGTTTGTCCCTTCTTTACAATAACTGTGTTACCTTCACTATGGTTATTGTTGCCTAATGTGATGGAGAGCAGGTTACTGCTTATAGGGGCTTAAATGAAATAAGAGGCATTTTCTGCAGCGCCTTCTTCGCCTCTAAGTAGGCATAATTTAATGAATTCAGGTCAGCATCCATGCATCATCTCTTTGAAACTGGCTTATCTAATAATTGTTGTTCCCAATATGATTGAAAGCCAGATATTAAAGTAATATTCGTCTTATACTATGACTATATGGGACACATCTACAAAGACGATGCCTGTGTTGGTGCAGGGATGATGTGAGTGGGAGTTGAGAGTTATCTCCTCCTTCTCGGGCCATAAGTCTTCCACTGGGTAATTAAAGCAAGATTTTAAAGTGTGGTAAACACCGCTATGTTTACCCCGGAGCATCTCTAGCATGCCTATCAGAGACAGGATCGAGAAACCAGCTAAAGTCTTCCCGAGGTTCCAGTAGGATGAAGCAGAATAACAAACACTCCTCTATAAATGCTAAAAGTGCCAAGACAAGGAATTACGTTAAATTAAAGGATTTACAACCGACATGGTCAGTTTCCATTACTATCCATTTGCTCAGATGTAACAAATTATTTGCAAAATATATATTTTTAAAAAATCTAAAATTTTACTTTTGAGATTGTAAAATATACAATGCAAAGCCATACGATTTACCCCCTTTATGACTTAAATTCTGATATTTAGTTATATAATTGTTACAGTGCCATTAATAAAAGCACAATTGAAAGGTGAATATAAAGGATAGTATGTGCTTCAGGGCAAAGGAGACTGGAAGGTCATAAAACATTCCGAAGGTATTCGCAGAACAAAACACTCCTTTTTAATTCACCAGCATTAAAACAAAGCCTTATGTTGCTGGTACACTTAGCACAAGTCTTCGAGTCAGTTTTACTGTGAATTACAACTTGTTATAGTTACTAAAGTGTGTTAGCATCGAAGCAGACACGGTGGTCAGTGCACGCATGCTCCTCCGCCGGTTCTGGCAGCAAGCATGAAATAAAAGAACCGAATCATTCGAAACCTACAGCGAGCAGCCTAATCTCGCGACCTCCCACATTGAACTACAATGCATTCTTTCTATCCCCAGAGTCCCGCCACTGCTCCAGTTTCACAACAAGGACTCGCATGTTTTTTTCCAGAATTAACTAATTTACGTCAGGGCAGAATGGCACGCCGCTCTCAACTGCTTTTCATGCGCGCTTCAGGCTGCTCCAGTTTCTTAACAAAACAGCTTTGTTTGCCTTGTGCTTTGTTACAGTAGGCTTCCAAATGCTTCCCTGCTTATATTAAGGAAAGCAATTTAATTATATGCAGTATATTGTACAGCTCCTTCATTGCTCCTCTGCCCCTGTTTAACCGTTGAAAGCAGGGGCAGATGATTTAGAGTTGATTAAATAGTGAATTCTTTTTTAACTGGTTTTATTGACATTACAAAGGCATGAAAATATGGCATTACGTATGCCCCAAAGAGGGGCTTTAGTATAGCACTTGAACACAGCACATGCAGTATAAAATGCATTGAAAAGTACACAATGACTTAACTTCGAAATGTAAATGTAAATTGATACTTGTAAATTGATACTTGTATAGCGCACTACTCACTCGCAAGGGTCTCAAGCCGCTTGTACGAATACCGCTGTGGAACCCATCCTGGCTTTCCCTGTGAGGTGTCCACTCCTGGGCACCCCCAAGGTGGAGGCCAGGCATCCTTAGCGTTGTGGGGGCCGTTGTGGAGATTAAGCAAGCTATTGCCCAGAGTTGCAGAGTGGGACTCCATGATTGGAATAGGCACCGAGGCGAGAATTATCAGGTCCGTGGAATTTTGAGCCCAAGACCCGCCGAGGCAGGGAATTGATCCCTGGTCCCGGGCTAGACCTCTGCATCAGGGTCTGCCGCTCTAACCATTGAGCCACACTTCTCCGAACAATCAGTTGCAGTTGTTACGCCATGTAAGACAGTGAGCATGGAAGCATGAAACTGCTGAGAATCAATGAACCAACTGAGGTATTGTCCCCTGAACTGAGAAAGGGGGTAGATGGGACAGGTGCGAGGGTAGGCGCATCCGTGGAAGGGTATGGCATCTACATAGTGCTAAAGCAAAGCTCCAGCCATGACCTTACGGATGCTGTGGGAGCTGTTTTAAGTCGAGCTAATATGGTAATATCATGGGGTTGGTGAGTGAGCAGCACCACAGAGGTTTGGAGAGCCGGGAGGCGGACAGAGGCAGAGTCACACCTGGATTGGGCATTCATGAGGCCTGGTTGGGATGATCTGGTGTCCCCATCGTGGTCATGAGGATGGGCTAGCATTCTGTGTGAACTGTAGAAACTGGTCAAGGAGAGTATTCCATGCTTACGAAGGCGGCAGGCCTCCTTGTAGCGGAGAGGTTCCCCTTCAGCTCTCCCCCACCTGGTCACTGCCCCATGCCAGGCAGCCACCGGTGGTGCCACTGCCACCCTCCAGTGCAAGGACAGGGTTCTCTTTGCTAGTAAGAGGGCCATGACGGCGATAGGTGTCAGCACCCTCTGGCATTTACTGGGTTTGAATATAGCAAAGGTGCAGGGCTCCCATGAGTAAATGTCAGTTAGTTCCACAACTTCCTACAAGACCTCGTGTACTGAGAGCCAATACCAGAGAGGGCCAGACACAACCATAACATGTGCTGTTTATCTGCTGTTGCCAGGTGGCAGCGGAAACACCACAAATGCGCCATTGGGAAGTAGTGATTGAGTTGCTCCGGAGTCAAAGAAGCCCGGTGGAGGATGGAGAACTGAATGATTTTGAATCAGCATTCCAAGACACCCGCTTGGGGAAATCCAGGGCCTACTGTCCCTCCTTGTCACACAATGTCCGCCCAATTTCATCCTCCCATTTGTGTCCGCAAAAGTCAGTGGAAACCCAGGGGCAGATTTACAAGTCTCTTGCACCTCCTTGCATCACCATTGCGTCACTTTTTTGGCGCAACGGCAGTGCAGACAATGCAGCCAATTAACAATGTGACACATCTAGGGAGATGCATCAAGTTGTACAGCCCTGCGTCACATTATACCTGCACCAGGTATAATTCATACAGGTTAGGCTTTCCCACGCAAAAAGCCATATAGAACTGAAGCAGTGAAATTGACAACATT
Source organism: Lissotriton helveticus (assembly GCF_964261635.1). Taxonomy (NCBI): domain Eukaryota; kingdom Metazoa; phylum Chordata; class Amphibia; order Caudata; family Salamandridae; genus Lissotriton; species Lissotriton helveticus. The sequence continues at coordinate 1,064,374,023 of NC_136057.1, forward strand.
TCACTGCATCACTCTATGCCTTCACTGTGTCAAAATCCCTACGCCTGCTCAGACCAGGCATAAGGAATGACGCAGGGCTTTTTGAATGGGACTCACCTATCTGTTGTGACACATTGCTGGAGTAGCATCATTTTCAACTCCAGCAATGCGTCACTTTTCTGCCAACAGATGCGTCAGTATTTCGGATGCATCTGTTAATTCTTGCGTCATGGAGCACTATATTGTAAATACAGCGCATCCATGGTGGCCCAAGGACAGTTGGCACTGGTGCAAGGAAGCTGATGCTTCTATGCAGTTGTGTCAGTTCCTTGTAAATCTGCCCCCCCAGTGTGTTGTCAGATCACTTTGTAAATCCAGGTAATCTGGTGGCATCCCTTCCCCATGTGAAATAGTCCTTGTATGACATCCTGGATTTGGGGTTCATCATAATGTGTGCATCAGAGGACCCAGCATGTGTTGTGTATCTGTCTGCATGTGAGAAACTGGCCTGGTGGCATAGCATAGTCAGAAATAATTTGGTCAAAGGTGAGTAGGTGACCATCGGTTAAGAAGTCACCAATTGTGTGTAGAGATCGCTAATGCCAGCACCTCAGGTCTGCCATGGTGAATGTCCCTAAATGCGGAGATGGATGGCGAGGGGCTTAGTTGCAATCACAAAAAGCAGGAGGGACAGAGGGCAGCCTTGCCTGGTTCCTCTGCCCACTGAGAAAGGCAACGAGATGAGCCATCCGAGTCTGACCAGGGAAGGGGGTTTCATGTATAGGAGCTTTGTGTATGTTAGAAATCGATTTACCACCCAGAAGTGGGTCAACACCTGGAAATGATATTTCCATGTAAGCATATCAAACACTTTTTAAGGTCCAGCATGAGGCAGGCTGTGTGAGGGAATTGTTTTGGGGCCTGGTCCTGCACACACAAGAGGCTTCTGATGTTGTGAGATGTGCTAAGACCTGGATCAAGCTGTTTTGATCTGGATGAATGATCCCTGGGAGAATCTGGGCATTTCTGTCCACCAGTATCTTTCCCAGTATTTTGTATTCTGTGCCGAGGATTGCATTCGGCCGGTAGGAGGACAGGTTGGTAGGATCCCTGACGGGTTTTGGGAGGGACACCAAAAGGACTCACGGAGGGACAGAGGCTATTCTCTTGTCATCAAGTCCTCATTCAACAGCTCTGATGGCGCTGTAGCATTCTATTGGCAGTTCATTCAGACAGACAGAAGATCTTTATTTAGTTATTTGCAGAAAACAACCATAAAAGCACAATTTGATAAACATCATAAAAACTACATGATTAAAAACCACATTGTCCCCAAGTATAAAACACAATTAATCTGTTAAAAGATATATACAACAATGTCAGGCGTTAACCATCCCTGCTGATTCAAAATTTTAGGGCTAATTTTAAAAAACTAATTACAAATAAAGTGCATTCATTATTTAGCAGCTGTAGGTAACAAAGGGCGGGTTTAACCTGAATAAAGTTCAGACTTTTGAGAAGAGGCTTGAGGTAAACCCTCCGGGGGATATCATAAAAAGGGCCAAAAAATAAAAAGTGCACCAAATCCTGCGGAGACACGCAGTCGCAGCGCAGGAAGGTAGCACTTGGCCTTGGTGGCTGCCTCTTGGAACAGCTAGCAGTAAATGAAAGAGGCCCAGCCGGAACCTAATTAACAAGAAATGGTCGTAACTCGACATTGGCCAAGTCAAGTAAGGTTCCATGCTTAGTGTGGTCTGTAGGACAACATAATTTCTATTACTGCTTTTCTTTAGTTCCACCTCCTCCCGCTGAAAAAGCTGCAAATGAGAAAAGGTGTTTTTCACGGACTCTACGTCAGTTACAGTGACGGAGTCGGGGTTTGAGAAGAGTTCAGAACGCCCCAGTGCAGTGAAACATTTTTTCAAATATTTTAGCCACGGGATTTTTAACATGTTATCCCATGTCAGTGCTTCTCTCAGGAGCTGGTGGTTTAGGGAGAGATCCTTATTTAACCAGCACTTCAGCCAGAATTTTAGAGGCCGAAGTGCAATGATGTCACCTAAATAAGGGGAACCCAGCTCCTCGTGCACTATGAAATTTGCAGTTCCTCTCGGGACCCCAGGAGCTGTTTCATAAAATTGTTTTCTGCTACCACCAACTCATTAACAGTTCTGTGCCCCCATAACTCACTTCCATAGCCTATTGCCACACTCTTGGCCTGGTATACATTTAACAGAGCGGCAATTGGCCGTTTCCCCATTTTCCTCGCAAAATTAAAAATTGCCGCATTTGCCCGTGTTATCTCCCCTTTTTTCTTCTGTACAGCGGGGCCCCATTTCAGTTGGTTATCGAACAGGACCCCCAGGTATGAAAAAGTTTTTGTCGTGGGAATCTTCTCCCCATTTACATAAAATGGTAACTCCTTGTTATGTGCTGTACCTACATTCATGACAAAGGATTTTGAATTATTAATGGAGAGATCCCGGGTTTTCATAAAGGTAAAAAAGGTTTCAAGCAGCAATTGAAGCCCTTTTGCGGTCCTTGCCAGTAAAACGGCATCGTCCGCGTAAAGTAAGACGGGTAGCCCTTTGCGCCCGACATAGGGATAATCAGCACATGTTTTTAAGAGAGTGTTTTCCAGGTTATTAATATATAAATTAAAAAGAAACGGGGCCAGGATACAGCCCTGTCTTACGCCCCGATGTACTCCGAATCCCCTGGTCACCTTCAAGTCCTGGGTGTATCGCACATTAGCTCAGGTGTCCTGGTGTAAATCCGCCAAGAAGTTGACCAGGGTCTGCTCCACCCCCATATTTCTCATGGCTTCCCATAGTTTGGCCCTGTTGACACAGTCGAAGGCTGAAGAGAGGTCCATAAAAGCCATGTGGACTGTGCCCTGACGTGCCAACGTGTATTTCCCCAAAACCATGTATAAGTTGAGGCACTGGGAGATGGTAGAATGGCCTGGTCTAAAGCCATACTGGATTGGGGAAATTATATTATTTTCGTCGGCCCAGGTTGTTAACCTGTTTAGGATTACACCACCTACTACTTTTACGACCGAATCGATCAAGGATATTGGCCTGTAGCAGGATGTGCTGTTACGGTCCCCTTTTTTGAAGACGGGGACTATTGTGGACAACCCCCAGGACTTTGGGCATCCGTGGTCAGCGGCTGCATTAAATACAGCAGAGAGAACGGGTGCCCACAGTGATGTCCTTGATTTAAAGAGGTCCGGGGGCAGTCGGGCCCAGGTGCTTTCTTACTAGTTAGGCCCGTGATTCCCTTCTCAACCTCACAAATGGTGAAGCGCAGGGGGTTAGTCCCTGAGTCACCTGTATCATAGGCTGGGCTATATCACTATTAAAGATGCAACTAAAATGGGAAACCCAATCATCTTCAGACATCTTAGTACCTAAAGGAGAATCACCTGGGGATTCAAACAGGGGTTTGTTTATGTTACCCCAAAATGTAGTACTGTTACCAAGTGTCGCAGGGTCTAGCACGTTTTCCCAAGTAGACGCTTTTACTTCTGCTTTGCGTTTAACCAAAACCCTTTTGTAGGCAAGCCGAGCTGCCCTAATGTTTACCGGGTCCCTTGGTCTAACTTTTAGGGCTGACTTTAGATCACGGCTTGCCTTAGAGCAAGCATGATCAAACCACTTTGGCACATTACAAATCTGACCTGTAGAGGGTACTGTTAACATTTCCCCGACTTTAATGACTATGCCATTAAAGGCTGATAGAATTTCCTGTGCTGATGGTACAGGAGAAACGCAGGTGGATAACTCAATATTGCATGTCATGTTGATCTTTTCATAAAGTTGGGCCGAGTTCACCATTGCCCACTTTAAATGTCTATTACCATCCGTGCATTTTAAAACCCCACTGTCTGGCCTTTCTTCTTTGACATTGAGGAACGTACCTCCTAAATAAATACAAACAGGATTATGGTCACTCAATGAGTTCTCTAGAATTTTAAAATCAGATATATAGGAACTAAAGTTGCTGGTGTGAAGTATGTGGTCGATGTAGGAACCCCCCGCACAACCTTTAAAGGTATGGGTTTCATAGAGAGTGTGATCATCCACCTGGGACATGGCAGTAAATAAATCAAAATCATCCATAAAGGCATTCAACAAATTGCCACGAAGGGTATGATCGAAGTGAAAGCCTTCGAGTCTGTTACAACCCATTAAGCCTATTGGTGTAGTTGCTGGGTTCCCACAGGGGTGTGCATTTACATCTCCTACGATGACAAACTGATGTGGGAGTCTCTCCATATTGTCCCTAAGGAAACGATCTAAATCCACAATCTTACAACCCCCTTTAAGGTTAACAGCGTTATAAAAATGTATCAATGCTAGTGACTCTTTCCCCATTTTTGATCGTCAATATTTCAAAGTAATTATCACTAGAGGGAAATCTTTTAACAGAGCATGTTAGTGCTAGATCAATATACACGACAAGACCCTCTTTAGCTCTGCCATTCCTTGAGGGCTCGGCTGGCACAAAAAAACTTTTGTATCCTTCTATAAATACGTTGTTTCCTACCAGCCAAGTCTCTTGTAGGCAAATTAATGGATAGGATTTTATAAAGGACACCCAAGATGGATCATTGATTTTACTAGCTAAACCAGCGATGTTCCATGAAATTACATTATGCTCACTACAGTTGTTTCCTCTGGAGCGGGAACTTCGCCCCTTGAGGCTTTGCTAGTGGGATTAGCAGGACTTGGCTCTGAACTATCCTCTACCACTGAACTTAGATCCATATTACAGTTCCATTTACTTGTGTGGGTTTGAGTATGTTCATGGGTTTGTGGGAGCAAGATGTTAACTGACTCGTATGTCGGCGGGCCATTGGTTGACGGCAAGTATCCCTCAGTGACGATTGTTTCCTTGAGTATGTCCTTCAACTGTTGGTTGTTAGTATCCCCTGTGGCTGGATTAGATACCTCGGCTTCCTGTGCCAACCCCCTGATATCTACACTTTGTCGGGGATGTGGGAGGATATCTTTAGCTGGTGTAAGGGGTATTTCATGAAGTCAATCCACTCCCTCAAGGCCTTCCTGCTGATAGAAGGCAGCAAACCGATTAGAGGTGAGTACCCTGTACTGGGTGTTATAGTAATCAAGGTGCCCTTGTCCAGAGATGTAATTGGGATACAAGCTACCATGTGCCATTTGGTGTTTATCATGTAGGGTGTGGTACCTGGTTCTCTGTGGCGATTGTCGATTTGGGTTTCTTTGTGCCGCGGAGGGCAGCGCATAAAAGTAGCTAAGACCTACAGTTTGTATTCTACTTTCTAGATCGCCGTCCCTCCATCCGCTGATGTAGTTAACCACCCGCCGATCTTTAAAGTTTATAATAATGCAGTCACCCTCATAATCCTTTTTCCCCTGTCCCACCCAATGTATTCTTCTGACCTGTAGAATTTGACCACTTAGGGCTTGAGGGATGGGTCTATGTCTAGTTAGCCAATGACTAACTTTGTTTTTTAACTCTAAGTGGCCCTCGAATTTCCCTATGCCTAGAGTTGGAACTCCTATCATGATCACGGTATAAGGGTAGGATTCCGGTGGCAGGTCAATACATGGGAGTTTACTGACTGGGACAGGGCTAATGGGGTGATCTTGTCGACTGTTACTACTGTCGTTATTTAGGACCTCTGCTGCCCACTCGCTCTCGCCCCCCCATCTGTAGTATCTGGCCCACTGTTACTTGGCAGCACACTTAGGGTAACTGTCACATCTGGGCTCATACCCGGTGCCGCTGATAAGACCTTGGGTGGCTCCATGTGTCCCTTAGCTATTGTTTTCCGTGGCTGTAGGGGTTTAGGCAGTTTACTTGGGCCTGATGTTACAACTCGAGTGTTCTTATTGGCTGCAGGGCACTGTGGCTTAGTTATGTTTGTTTGAATAGCCTGGGTTTGAGGGATTTTAACATACTTTAACAACATTTCATTGTTCTGCAAGAGAACTTCTTCCATCTTATCGACTTTCTCGGCCATCATTGTAACTCTTTGTGTCAGAGGGAGCATGAGGGACTTCATCAAGTCCTCGATTTTCCCCTCAATAGTGTCTAAGTAAGTGTCGTTGTTACTTGCCCAGTTGGTCAACTCGTTGTCGGTATTAACTGTTTGGAGGCCTATACTATTCTCTACGGATAATAACTGGCTTTGATGTGCTGATATGGGGTTTTTTACTGCAGGGTTAACCCTCTGGCTATGCCTGGATTTATGTTTGTCGTATTTCAATTTTGCCCTAGGTTTCTGTGTCATCCTCACCCTCCTCCTGGTTGTCGTGGTACCTATGTTTCCCATCCCTTGTGTACAGATATTTGGGAGAGTTATACTGTTGGGAGTTTGAAAGGCTGCCGCTACTACTACCACAGAAGCATCGGTATGTGTAGAGGATTCTGCGGTTGACTGGATGTTAGGTGTCGTGGATAGCGGGCTTGCCCGGGTAGCAAAGTCAGGCGGAGGGGTAGTACTTAGAGGGACTAACTGCCTGTTCTCTGTGTCCGGGAAGCCCGCAAATGATTCCATAAGGATGGAATCTTGGGAATATGCTGTGTGTGTGGATGAGTTAGCTGTTGTAAGTGCATCCTGAGCTTTCTGCATGGAAAGACACATGCTTGGGGGCAGTGAGAGGCGCCTCTCCGTGTTTTCTATCGCGTTGACAATGACTCCTATTGTTTTTTGGAGCATTCTGTCAATCGCGGTGAGGGTTGGGAGGGGAGTGGTAACTTGCGTCTTCTGCCTAGAGGTAGACCGAGTCGACATTGGGGTGGTCTTGCTTTTGTTCATGATGGTGGTACTACGTCTTTCTGGCAATATAGACTTATCCTGGTCAAGGGAAGTGCAGTTTACAAAACTTAAAAAGGTGATACAAGACAGATGTGTCTAATTGAAAAATAATATATCTCTAATGACACCATAAATCAGGCAAGAATGTTAACAAAGAGTCACCTTGGTAATAGTCCAGGAGGTGCAATGGGACCAAGTCGAATGGCCCAGCCCAGTCTCTTAGGGCCTCTGAGGGCCACAGAGGGCCCGCCCTTTGCCCGGGCTTCGCCCGGCGCTCCCGCGACGCGGGAGGAGCTCTGGTCTTTTTGGGCGCCTCCAGGCGCGGCTGACAGCGTCAATGGGGGGGGGCCTGGAGGGATTGTGGGGGCTGTAGTCCCCCCGCTCGGCAGCCGCGGTTTGTAGGCGGCGGCGGGGGGGACCAGATGCCCAGATGCAGCTCTCCCCAACAATCTCCCCACAAGGACGGCAAGCGTGGAGGCAAAGCATGTGAATCCCTCAGGGTCAGCAAGTTCAATAATGCACTCCCTCTCCTTTGCGGAGCTCCGGTCTTTTTGTGCGCCTCCGGGCGTGGCTGACAGCGTCAATGGGCGGGGCCTGGAGGGATTGTGGGGGCTGTAGTCCCCCCGCTCGGCGGCCGCGGTTTGTAGGCGGCAGCGGGGGGGACCTGATGCCCAGACGCAGCTCTCCCCAACAATCTCCCCACAAGGACGGCAAGCGTGGCGGCAAAGCACGTGAATCCCTCAGGGTCGGCAAGTTCAATAAGGCACTCCCACTCCTTTGCAGAGCTCCGGTCTTTTTGTGCGCCTCCGGGCGCGGCTGACAGCATCAATGGGCGGGGCCTGGCGGGATTGTGGGGTCTGTAGTCCCCCCGCTCGGTGGCCGCGGTTTGTAGGCGGCGGCGGGGGGGACCAGATGCCCAGATGCAGCTCTCCCCAACAATCTCCCCACAAGGACGGCAAGCGTGGCGGCAAAGCACGTGAATTCCTCAGGGTCGGCAAGTTCAATAAGGCACTCCCACTCCTTTGCGGAGCTCCGGTCTTTTTGTGCGCCTCTGGGCGTGGCTGACAGCGTCAATAGGAGGGGCCTGGAGAGATTGTGGGGGCTGTAGTCCCCCCGCTCGGCGGCCGCGGTTTGTAGGTGGCGGCGGGGGGGACCAGATGCCCAGATGCAGCTCTCCCCAACAATCTCCCCATAAGGACGGCAAGCGTGGCGGCAAAGCACGTGAATCCCTCAGGGTCGGCAAGTTCAATAAGGCACTCCCACTCCTTTTCGGAGCTCCGGTCTTTTTATGCGCCTCCGGGCGCGGCTGACAGCGTCAATGGGCGGGCCTGGAGGGATTGTGGGGACTGTAGTCCCCCCGCTCGGCGGCCGCGGTTTGTAGGCGGTGGCGGGGTGGACCAGATGCCCAGATGCAGCTCTCCCCAACAATCTCCCCACAAGGACGGCAAGCGTGGCGGCAAAGCACTTGAATCCCTCAGGGTCGGCAAGTTCAATAAGGCACTCAAACCAGAGGGTTTCTTGCTGGCCAGGCTTTGGATTGCCTGCTTCATGTTGGCAACTGAAATTAGCTCCAACAGGGTTTCAGGGGAGGGCGAGTCCCGTTAGGAAGTTGCCCACCTCATCAACAGCAGAGGGGGCACCTCATAAATAGAGGAGTAATACCCGATGAACACGTGCAGAATGTTTTGTTGTGAATAGAGGGCATCAAAAGCAAATTAGGTAATTTCCAAAATAGGACCCAAGCAAGCCTCCTTCCAGATCAGCCAGGCAAGGAGAGGACCTGATTTGTCTCCCTCTTGATGTGTCTTGGCTGCATAGACATTGAAGTAAACACAACAGAGTTGCTCTAAGAGGTCCCCGTGGTATGTTTTGGCATCAGCCACCTCAGGGTCTTTGGAACAGTCCTGTTCTTCATCCCTCTCCAATGAGGGTAGGAGCCGCTCAGCAGGCTAGATCTCCCTGTCAAGTGTCCTGTGGACCCCGCCACCTTGTGCAAGCAGATTCCCTTCATAACCACCTTGAAATCATCCCATTCAACTGCTCTTGTGGATGTTGAGTTGTAGAAATAATGGCGAATGTGTGACTCCTGAAAGTCTCAAAATACTGGGCCTTCTAAGCAGTCCGTAAGGAGACACCAAGTGGACTTTGGAGGGAGTGGGGCTTTCCAATGCACATCCATCACATGTGCATCATAGTCCAAAATCACCCGCCTAAGGTAGTCCATGTGATGAACTAAGTCCAACACGGAGTGAGAGCAGAGAACGCGGTCGAAGCGCACATATAAATTGTGGGGTGCTGAATAGAAGTAATAGACCAAGGAGCTCAGGAGTTTGGCCCTACAGACATCTACACGTACCCATTGATGGAACCACCCCATAAATAGTTCCGAATGTGCATGTGAGAGGGATCAGGGGAGTGGCGGGTGAGAACATTTGAGATGTAAATCGAGCACACAACATACACAACCTGTAGGTTCTGTGTTCTAGGGCGCATAGCCCAGTAGGACCCTTGGCCTGTGTTTGGGGGTAGATGCCCCCAACAGGATGCAGGAGCCATCCAGCCGACCTGCAGCCAGGACATATCACCGCTCTTTGTCAACAATTATATCAAGGACTTGGGGAAAATCCTTGTGGAGAATCCAAGCCATCACCTCCCGGGCATAAGCCGAGTAGGTGGTGGCAAAGACCGTCCCCCTCCACCCTTCCTATATGCACTGCTGTTTTGGACCTGTGGTATGGGTTTCCTGGAGAAATACTATATGTGCATGGTGGCACTTGATGTAGGAGTATACAGAGTAGAACTTCAGTGCTGTGTGCATACCACGAACCTTCAGGGTGAGGAACCTACTGTGCGTTAGTGGAGCCATAGTTAATGAGGCATTATGGGGTTGTTCCAGGCGTGAAATGTGCTCTGGGGATTATCCCTAACCACTGCTGCCCTGGTCTGTCCTGCCGACCCTCCCCCAGGAGAGTGATGTACTTCAACCTGGCCTAAATATTGGGGGAGGAACTACCGGGTTACTTCAATGGGTAGAAACAACATGTGGAGCCTACCACAAACAGTGGTACAATCAAACGTAACACTGAAATTAACATTTGAATAAAATGAGGTGGTGGCTGGGCAGTTGAGAACGAAGTTCAGGTGTGGGATTCCCCTGAATGTCTACATCTATTACAAGCTGGACTCGGCTATGTGTAGCTGAGGAATGGGGGTGGTGGTCCAGGGGCCCCATCCCTGCAAAGTAGTGATCCATGGACTTCGGTCCCTGGATGACAGGTGGTTGGAATTCGATCTGTGGCCGAGCAATGTGGACAGGCGCAATCTCCTTCTGCACTTATCTGTTAATGATGTGGGACATACAAGATTGTCAGCGGTCTGTGGATCACCAGAGGAGGGGAATGGGATGCTTGATTAGTGTCATTGTTGAGACGGAGTCCTCATCTGGAGAGCCTGGTGTCTGTCCTTGAGGATTTGTTCCAAGGCTGGACACTTAGTAGGCAAAGAAGATGAGAAGGGGCCCCCGATTGATCCGGTCTGCATCTCCTCGTGAATCCTTTTGGCCCAGTCTCAGGCTTTCCTGGGATAACAGAACAAGAGGAAGTCCCCATTAATGAGGATATTGAGGTGGGCTTGGAACAGCAGAAAGTATTGGACACCCAGCTGTCACAGCAGTTTTTTTTAACTTCTAGGAACGTAGCCTGTAGCCATCGTACCCCTGGGTGCAGTGCAGCAGTAGCATAATGGGTTTGTCTGCAAGTTTCAACAGTCCCTTCTGCCTGGTTGACTTTAGGATTGTGTCTTGGTCTTGGAAATAGAGAGGCTTGGCTAACATCTGATGCAGTGGCCCCCCTGGGGGTGGACATCACCAGCACTCAGTGGGCTCTTGCTAAAGAGAAGAATGGTCTGAAGTCTGATGCTGTGATGAAGGATTGGAACCAGTTCTCCAAGAATGCCAGTGGGTTGGGGCCTTTAATCCCCTCTGGCATGCCAAGTATCCGGATGTTGCTACTACAGGAGCATCCTATAGAATCCTCCACCCTCTCCTCAAGTATGCGTATATGACACTGTAGGTCTTGTATGGCGCATTGATTGTCCAAGATTTGTGGGTGCATCAAGGGCAGTGTCCTCGCCCCATCCATCACTCTATCTACAAGTTTTCAATAGCTGTCATGTAGGAATCCCAGTTCAGCTATTAGGGAACCTAGCTTGGTCTCCATGCACGTCCAAGAGCTCTCCATGGCCACCAGGATTGTGTCTAATTTGTCTGCAGTAGGAGGTAAGGGGCGCTGTGGGACTCCTGACGTTGGGGTGTCTAGTACAATGGCTGGTGGGTCAGTGGCCAGAGATGCGTGTGTCAGCCCAATGGACCTTAGCCTGTCCATTGCTGCAAGGCCATGGGTCCTAAAAGGTGCTCCTTCCAGGAATCTGATGCAGAGGGGGTCATCAATTAAGTGTCTGCCCCCAGAGTGGATTAGTGCCAGCAGCCAGCCTCGCAGGGTGCTCCGGTCACCATGATACCCCAGCAGGGGCAGTTAATCTAGGACAACTGTTCGTGATGGCCAGAAGGTGAGTCTGGACATCCATCGCTGTTGATCACCGTCATTGAACAGCAGCTTCTGCTAGGCGATCACAGCATTATGCTGGAACTCGAGGAGAGTGGTCAGGAGCTCCAATCTGTACCCCCAATCATAGCAATAGGGCCAACAACTTCCCGGCAGAGCTCCCAGCAGCACCTTGTCACAGAAGATGGCACAGTGGCACTATCCAGTGCATTTTGTAATGTTTTCAGTAAGGCATATGAGGGGAGGACCCCCTCTCCCTTTGTGGTTGATGAGTTGAAAGCACCAAGTTTCCTGCAGGAGGCCCAGTCGAGCACCGTCCCCAGCCTGTGCACCCCTTCTGGACCAATATGCACCATCCTCTATCATGGGACCATTGCTGCACCATCTCCATCTGTGCTGCACTGATCCTCGCCTCAGGAGCCTTTTCCGGGGTGGTCACCAATGGCTCTCGGACAGTCCATCTCGTGAGCCTCGGGGCAATGAGGATGCAGGTGGCGACTCTCCCACTCACTGGCCATGCCCAGTATGCAGCCGGAGCCACATCTAAGCAGGAGAAAGTGGAAGAGGAGACAAGCCCCATCAGCCCCCAGCGTTGTGTTCCCCTGGATTACACAGGGGGGTCCGTAAGGGGTGCCTCAACCCCACAGTCACCACCATGGGCTGTCTTCTGTGTCTTCCTGTAGCTCCACTGCGAGGCCCACAGGCATCCACTGCATGCCCCACCTGGACTTCAACCGCTTCTGGAACTCACCGCCGGCAACGCACCTGGAGTGTGGTTGCTATCTGGGCCAGGGATGGCTGCCCCTGTCACTCTCTGGGCTGCCCCTGCCTCACTGAGCGACCCTCCTGGCTAGTTGAAGGCCAGGAGGCCTTCTATATGTCACCTACCAACGCAGGCCTCGGGCCCACACCACAGCCACGCTTGCCTCCACTGGTGCGGGGGAGCCACCCGTAATGCTTCTGGTGGCAAGCTTGTCAAGCTCCCCTTTTCAGGCAGACATTGCGGTTCCAGATTGGTACAGCAGCTGAGCCCAGGTGGTGGATTCTGCCAGTTAACAGGGCCATCAAAGCGGAGGTCTAGCTGAGAGCGAACCTCATCGTGGCTAGCCAAGCCACACCCCCCTAAAAGGTAAATTATGGGAATGTTTTTACTAAGGGTTTTTGAGTGACATCAAATAGACAACAAGGTCTATTTTATGTCACTCAGAACCCCTTAGGGAAAAACATTCAGGAAATATACTTTTTACCCATCTATAATTCTAATTGCAATTTGCTTTGCCAGAACTTTTGAATGTATTGAACAATCACCCGCCCCAATGAATGGTAGACTGTAAATGCGTGACTCATGTCAACTCACATGTAATTCCTATGGTATAGAAAATCCGGTCCAGAGGCCATTCCCTATCTGGTCTTGGGGTAAAAGTCTGGAATGAACTTTCAATTGACGTGTACTAGATTGTTTCCTTATTAATTTTCTTCCTGTAGTTGAAGTTTTTACAAGCACCTCTCAGAGGTGACAGTACTTAAGGACTTTCAAAAGCAATTAATTAACCAACAATAGAGATTATTTTTTACTACTGAAAAGAAAAAAGCATTTTTTGGGTTAAATTGTCACTTTCATAACCCTACACATTACATGTTCAAGCCAGTTTTTGTAAATCCACAGAATATTTACACAATATGCTACCTACATAGTACTAAATCATTGTTTTTATTTAAAGTTTAACAAATATAAGACAGTGTTGACCTGGGGCCAAAGAGCAGTGACATTCTTTACACAGAATATATTTATTGGAAGAGCATCTCAAGTGTAAGTTATTCTACACAGAAGTACATGGCATAGGACGTTTGTCCAAAAAGGCTCAATTGAGTTTGGGGACAGGAACATGCACTACCCTATTGTTTAAAAAATGTTTACATGTTTACCCATAAGTTTACTTTTATGTTTTTGTATGGATCTATGAATTTTGGGAATTCCCACATGTACTCTGGAAAAGGTATGGGCGTTGCAGCATTGCAGGAGTGGACCCCTCCCTGGGAAGGGATTCACTTTTACTTTTGATAGGATTATATCTCTGAGAGTTTAGAGAGAGAGGATTGGTCAAGAAAATGTTCGTGAAAACCCACAAGTATGTACATTTTTGGGTGTTCAGAAACTTTCTCTCCTGGGAGGTCCACTCACCAATTCTACTGGTAGATTTAGAGCCTCATTTAGAACTTTCTGGAGTTACAGTCCTGCCAAAAATCAAGTGGGACTCCATCTGTCAAGCTCCGACTACACCTATCTCACTTAGAAGCAGGAAAAGCACCAGGTTTTCTAAAATGGAAGACCCACCATTGGAAACCTTTGATTGTTGTACCAATCGGCACATGAATGTTAGTAAGCATACATCACACGGCCTGCAGTGGTTCCAATGTACATTTTATGTACATAATTAGGAACACTAGAAGAGTCTATTTCAGACCAACCAAAAATGTAACACCCCCCAGCACCTTGAGAAAAATCCCAGAAAGCCAGAGCAATGTGGATTTCATCTTCAGAAGAGATTCTCAAAACAAAAAACGAATTCCAGATATGGGCCAAAGCAGCATGGCACCTGCTTGATGTATCTTCTGCCTTCAGTGCCGCTCTAGCAATGGTGGATGCACAGAGGCAATGAGGTCTCCACCAGCCGGGCAGGGTCTCATGATTTGGCAAGTATTCCTACACACTCATCAATGACCAATCCCGGATTAATTCTTTCTCCCTTATCAACATCATCACACCCTTCATCCATACTGGCTGCAACCCCTCGGATGTGTCACATCACCTGAACTGATAACTCCTGTCACAATACCTCATCTCCCCCACATTCTATTCTTTGACAAGAATTCTCCTCCCACACCAAATCCACACATTTAGAACCATACCGCCTGGATTTCCCTACTGTCGCCAGCTCACTGAAACAATCAACCTCATCTAAACCTACTTCGTCCTGAACATGCACACATGTCCTTCCACACCCTGGCCTCATGTCTCCCTCTATTGCTCACTTCAGTCCTTCCCTATACCTGGTATCAGCACGCAGTTACTGGCAACCAGCCTCACCTTACTTAATTACCACCACTAAGACCACCTTTCAGAACTCCACTGAGCCCACACGACACACAACACTTCACTGTGGTCTGCCTCTCTGCACCTTACATTCCTCTCAGCCTTGATCCCTCACACAACATGCTCTCCTCCCACATACTAACAGCTCACACAATACTCTCTCCTGCCCAGCTGTCAAAATCCTCTCCCCCACACCCTGTTTCCCGAAAGCCATCACCAATAGCAAATTACCTCCTCAGCTAAAACCTTCTCAGCTCAATGAGACTATATTCCAGCTAAACTCCAGACTATATTCTCTCTTAGACAATCCCCTCCCCTGCTGAAGGCACACTATGTTCAGTGTTTAATCTATGAGTAGTCATTTACCACACTCCACAAGGTTATCACCCACTCCCTCCCAAGCTGACATTGTCAGTCTACTTGCAAATTACAGCACCCCTTTGCCCCTAACCTCCTCTACTTCTTCTCTTCCTACTTTCACCTAAACCATAGACAACTCAAACCATCACAGAATCCCTACTATCTCCACCACCCGATTCAATACAAGTTACATCCAAAACAGTTGTCTCCTATCAGAATCAATATCCCTATAATAACCAAAACCCCTCACACTTCTCATTCCAAATCAGTCACTTCATCTACACATCATGCTTCACAACTGTAGATCTTTTATGAAGCACAAACTAGAAGACTCCGACACCATCACTAAATGCAATCTTGGC
This sequence comes from Lissotriton helveticus, assembly GCF_964261635.1. NCBI lineage: Eukaryota > Metazoa > Chordata > Amphibia > Caudata > Salamandridae > Lissotriton > Lissotriton helveticus. The sequence goes on from NC_136057.1 coordinate 1,064,389,191, forward strand.
CAATTCATCCTGACACAATCTGGTTCAATGACACATCCTACTAAACCTTTGATCTTCTACTTCCTCCAAACTATTCCATTATCAGAAAGGACCAAGTAAGCAGAGTCAGGAATGTATCGCAGTCATCAATGCCTCACTCTGGGCCTACACACTCAACACAACTCTCCCTTCAGAATAGATGCAGTCTTCCATCCACCAGGTAGTAACATGGCTTTTGTCAAGGAATGCACGGACCACATAACTGACCAAACCACCTGAAGTGGCAAAGTAATCTTTCTGGGAGACTTCAATCTTCCCAGAGGCACCACAGAAGACCCTATTGTGAACCACTTCACCTTCACACTCCTCAACAATGATCTGATACAACATAACCTTAGGCTGACAAACACTAAAGTTGTCATACTAGACCTAATAATCTCTATATTTGACATGCTCTCAGTGGATGATCATATCTCGCTAGACTGATCCGATCACTCCCTTATTCCCTTCACCCTACAACTCTCTCACACCGTGATAATGGGTCAACCAAAACTAGCAACTACCTGGTTTCGGGACATCAGAAACATAAAAATCCCTACTCTTAGCCACACCACTTTGAAGATACCTTTCTCCAGCAGCCTCACCACAAATGTGAATTTGGTGATTTCTCACAGCTTTGAATGCCTCTTAGATGTGTTAAATGTTGCAGCTCCACTCCAAAATAAAAATAAACGACCTGAACCATCAGCACCCAGGTTCAACAAGGCCTTTTATAAGAGAAGGAAGGTCTTAAGAATCTTAGAAACAAAATGAAATGTGTCACCCTTAACCTCACTGCCTCAGAAATGCTAGGTCCATATGCCAAAAACACATCTTTTGGGAGAAAAAGAATCACGTTAGGTCTCTGCTGGACTCAGAAAAGAACCGCCGGATGCAACTCTCCGATCTGGTTAAGCCGCCAACAATCCCTCCATGCCCACATCCTCAAACATTTAAAACCTGCCATCAAAAGCAGTGAAGTTTCTACAATAATAACAAAACCATCTAACCACTTTGTAGAGCAAATCCCTGGTGACATTGCCAAAGACCTTTATGCTGACATGTTTCCTCTCTTGACAAAACTGGTGAACCTCTCTCTCAGCCAAGGAACATTTCCTGACTACCACAAATCTGGACAAGTTAGCCCTATCCTAAAAAAAACCTCTGTATATACTAACAACCTTAACAACCATGGCCTGATCTCCAACCTGCCTTTCCTTTAAAAAATCATTGAAAGATGTGTAGCGGAGCCGTTCACTAAATACAACAACCTCCTAGATAAATTCTAATCTGGTTTCCATCAGGGCTTCAGCACAGAAACAGCTCTATGACAAGTGATCGATGATGCTCAGACAACCCTTGCCTCCTGATTCTTCTTGATCTGTCTCAGCTTACAGCACGGTCAACCACCACACGCTCCTAGACACACTCAAAAATCAAATGGGCATTGTTGGCATATTCCTTCAATGGTTCACTTCATTCCTCATCGGCAGGTCACAAAGAGTAAAATTGATGACCTTCTCTCCTCACTGATTGAGGTGGGCCAAGGAGTTCCCAGGGGTACATCTTTGCCCGAACCCTATTCAATTTATAGATTGAGAGATTTGGAGTCCTCCTTTAGAAGTCAAGGGTCTTCTATCACCAATATGCAGATACCATACTGTTGTATCTAAAGGTTTCCTCACAAAACGATATCTCATCTTGTCACCACCCTAAACTGTGTTCACGACTGGATGACCTCTCATCACCCACAGCTAAACCCTTCCAAAACTGAATATCTCCTTATCTCCCCTTGAAATCAACTCTACTGCTGCAATCCTAGATGGACACACACAGTGTACTTAACAGTAAACTCACCATTATTGACAGGGCCATGTCTCTGGGAGTCACCCTGAACAAAAGACGCAACCTGCACTCTCAAATCAGCAATATGGCCAAAAATATACAATATCAACTACATGTTTTGTGGGGAATCCACTTTTACATTCCCATTACAAGATCTAAAATCTTTTACTCATACACTGGTGCTCTCCAGAATAGACTATTGTAACTCTCCCCTGACTGGTCTCCCCAAAACCCATTGTAGTGAGGGTAGACCTCTGCTTGTGCACATTGCTATGTTAGCATAAGCTTATTGGAAGTTTAAACGCCATTTTTCCCTTTTGCCGCTTTTGCAAACGACACTACAGGTAGCTGTTGTTGTAAGTTTGACTACGTGAATATCTTCACATGAGAATGGCTTGTTTTCAACATCTCTAGACTTACAGCGCGACCTTAGTCTGCACAGTGAGTGCTAAAGCCTCGTAGGTAATCACAACAAATGTTAGCTGTTATTCGGGCTGATCGGCTCACGCTTAGACACAACATACACACAGCTGCAGTTAACTGAAATTCTGGCGCCTTTAATATGGCACTGCATACATGATCTCGCACACTTGGAAGAATTCCGTTTCCAGAGAGCTTTTGCAGATCCTGATGTGATTAGCTCCTGCTGACCTTAGAGGTATGGGGTCCCCCACACAAGCCTAAGAGACCTTCTATATTTTATAAAACATAGTTCCTAGCTTGAGAGGGTGGTATACTACACAATATAAGTCCTGTTTCCACCATCATTATAATATGATTTCTCCTTTTGTGTTTTATGGAATTGTAACAATGCTGCTTGTATTATTTTTAATCATATGCCTGCTTATGCTCGCAAAAATACTGCATCTTAGAGCACGTTGTTAAAATAAACATTTTAAACTTTACTGTGTCTCTTTTTTATCCATGTTGTGGACTGGTATGAGAATAGCAAACGAAAGAGTGTTCTTGATTCCCACCATTCCTGATAGTAATCTAAATTGCATGTTCTGGGTTGACTAATTATTGGTTATGTTGCTATAGGACGAAGAGCTAATGTGACACTGATGCTAGTCGGTTACAGGTTCTAGGTACTGAGGTGAGTTTTTAGTCCACCACAATTCACTGATGTCCTGGGTCTCTGTGCACAGTTCTGTGTCTGAGTAGAATCCCTGCAACACCATCTTACCCCAGTGAAATCAATTCTACACTCAGCAGCACGGTTTGTTTATTGTGCCAAAAAGAATGGCCATGTTACACCCATGCTGACCATTTTTCCGATGCCTGAAAATTGAATCCAGGACTATTTCCAGGACTGCTTGTGTCACTCATAAAGCTCTGCACAAATCCTCTTCCCCTACCTTGTGGGCAAACTCAAACTATCAGGCAACTCCAGATCATTGCAAAATGCCAAAGCAATGCTGCTTGAACCCTTTGCCTATAAAAAATGAATAACTAATGGCACAATCCTTCTCGGGTAGTGCAAGCAGAATCTGGCATTCAATACCTCCAAATCTGCGTACAGCTACCTTGCTGGCGACTTTCAAAATGGACCTAAAAGCCCTTCACATCCAACGATATTTAATTTAACTCACTGTAACCAACTCCTGGCACAGACGTCTATACTATCTTAACCTTTTTACGACTGCATATACCTTTTGTACATTCTGTTGTATGTAATGATCTAGCATGTTGTATATTCAACCTTAATTATTTATAGTTTTATGTGGCCATCATAAACTTCCATGTAACAATGCATCTCTCTTGTAAAGCGCTCCAGCACCTATATATATTATAATACATTTGAGGAATGGAGGCCAAAGCCTTCACTGACCAGTCAGGTTGGCGGGCTGCCACTCTGTGTTTAAATTACTCAGTGGGTCTGCCCAGAAACATGTTTTATGGTTACCAAAAGTTACTTTCCACACATAAAAATAGCTGCTTGTAAGCTAAACTTACATGTCCGAGTAGCTTGAAAAATTAGGTGCACAACTGAGATAGTAAAGTAACAGCTATTTTTATTCATATTTAAATGTTCAGGTACTGGAATATGATGTGATTTAGATAAAATCACAAAATATTTATGGCCATGTGTCATAGTTTGGATCAGGCCTCTGAATTCCAAGGGCAGGTATTTAGCCACATGATCACACCTACCCGCAACATCTTTTTATTTAAAGCAATAGTGTTTGTGGAACGTTACAGGGCACAGACCTAATCTTCAAGTTAAAACAGGTTATCAAACAGATGATATCTAAACGTTATAACGTGTTTTTTCCCCAGTTTCTTACTTTTTCTATTTCTGAGGCTGTACGCCAGTGCAAGCTATCCTAATGGAAAGCCTTTAGGCCAATTTGCTAAATAAGACACGCATTATCCACCTTTTAGCTCTTTGACATACACATATTTGTTCAAGAATGAAGAATTGCTTCCAAAAACTGCTTCGAACATAGGAAAAACCTTACAGGGTTGAAAGGTGATATCTTTGCTGCTTGGTGCACTTAGCTTTGACAGCGCTTTGTAGTGGGATTGACCTGATCACAGAAGGCATCTCTCTAATGTTGACACATGTTCACTAACGCTTTGAAATATGACATTTCATGTAATTGATATATTTGAACCTTTTCTGCAGCAGGGTTGCCTCTGAGTCACATCCAGAGCACTGAAGTAGTTTGATGTCGAACCTTGTTAGTAACACAATTAGCAGATGCAGCAGGGCATCTTTGTGTCAGTGAGTGTCAAGAGATATTCAGTCAAGGAGAGCTCTGAACCCACCTTCTAGACATACCTCAGCACTCTCCTCACGGGACAAGGCTTCATATTTTCCACCGACCTACCAAATGTCAGCACTCCAGGCCCCTTTGTTGAAGGGATTGTGTTAAAATGCTGTAATCAGAAGCTGTGATAAGGGAACAGGGGAGATTAGGAGGTGCTGTCACAGTCCTTACAACCATATTTTTAAGCAGAAAGCTTCAATGTGTTTGTCACTGGTTGCTGATTGTTACTGGAGGCCGGTCCAAAATTGCCTCCATCTTGCTTTTGTCATTGCGATTGGGCAAAAGGGTTTTCTTGATATTTGATTCGGCGCTCAATGTGTTAAAAAAGCTGTCTTCTCATCATGAAAGGTTGTTCGAATAGAATAATATTCAGAAGTGCTGAAAGAGGTTCAGGTCTGTAAAGTTTTTTCTCCAATCATCACTTCTTAAAATGTGATAATGCCATAAACACATCCTTGAGGCTGGGTTTGGAAATTGTGGTGAATTGTTGAAATGTTTTAAAATTAATCTTCCTAAAAATGATTCTAGGAAGAGGACATAGACTCATTCTTAATTTTAAAGGGACAATTTTTAAATAAGTGAAAATACACAAGTAGGCAGAGACGTAGACTTTATGGAACATGCATTTCTGGAAAAGTTATAAAAATTGGGTAAGCTTTGAATGGGTACTGGGAAGAGGTATTATTAGTTGCATGCATGCAAACCCAAATCCAAGCAATTTAACAGGGTTTATTGCAGATTTTAAATGTCTTGTTTACTTACATCAGTCCAGTTGTCTTAAAATTCCTTCTTCTGTTTTAAGGTGATCAGTAATAAACAATATTGCTTTAAGCCAAGGTAGATATCCAGTAGCCATCCTCGTACTAAGAAACACTTCACCAATGTGGCAGGTGTGACAATAAGTATGTTTTAAGTATTCTTCAGGGGTGACTTATCCATGTGGCTCACATAATAAGTTGCAAAAACGTAGGTGAGCAAATTCACATTAATACAGAATTATATTACAATGACACATTAAGTCAATCCTATGAGGTACATGGACCTATGAATTCTGATGAAGAGGGGTGAACGGAGACTGGCTGTTACTTAATAAAAGTAAATCCATCACAAAGTGTCTTTTTCTCAAAATTCCTTTACATTGAAACAGGCCTTATCTATTTGTGGTACACGCGTCCTCGGGACCATCAAGTAAGCTTTTGTTCCTTTTTTCAGCTTGGCTTTGTCTAAGATGTGTCTTTATTGATTTATCCGATAATTTTGGTGGAGAAGAGAGTCATCTGAAAGCCTTGGACATTGTCTTACAAATCTTCATTTGGATATTATACTCAAGTTGAATTGACGGTCATGAGAAAGCTTAATTTTCGATATTGCAATACACAAAATCTATGTATTTCTATTTTTACTTGGAGTTATAGCATTCCTAAATAGCATAACACCCATTCTCTGTAATCCAATTTCACGCTAGCATAATTAGTTCTGTTATCCCTATTTTATGATCAGATTGATAGGCACGCCATATTATTATGTGTGACCTTACTCTAAATTACTCACACACTTTATTTTGGTAGATCCATCGCCCACAATAGGCCCCATTTTCTCTTGTTTTTGTGTTCCTACTTGCCGGTTAATATTCCTGCACACTCATCTTATACTTTGTGCCCTACAACAGTATTAATTTGTGTACCAATAGTTGTTCTCCTAAATGAAGGCAAAAAAGGGATAGCTCTTACTCCTTAAATTTGTTTCATATCCATAAATACGTTCATTTCAATGTGTTATGATTGGGGCACTTTTGCAGATGAGCCCAAGGCCAGGCTTCCGTGCTGATATATTCAGGAGTAATAATAGGTAATATGCCTATCCCTGTATTCGACTATGCTAGCCTGCGCAACACGTATAAACACACATGTCTTTGTATTTTAAATGCCTAGCATATTGTGTTCACCGAGGTGTTACTTATTTGGTACCTGGTATACCTTGAGAGACTATGCCATGGCAGCAGTCTTATCACCTTGAGATTGAAAACGCTTGGACTGCCAAAGCTGTGAGCTTACCATCTGCAGGCGATTGAAAATGGGATCAACATGAGTGGATATTCTGTCATTGTCAAGCTCAGGAAATGTAAATGCATGTGTGTTTGTTTAATGTGGAGCAAAATGCAAGCGATTCCTTTCAATTTACCAAAAACATTTACGTGAACGTGCAGATATGGTTTCGTCATCACTGCCCATGGGGAAGCTAGTAGCATGCAATAACCCGCCTACAGTATACAATGTCCTTTCAATATATAAAATGTAGACACTGCCTGTCCATGGCTTTCTGTTGTACTATTTAACTTTAGAAGTATTTCTCGATGCAACGGAAATCTATGTCAGACAGTGGCACTGCACTTCACTTACCTTTACAAGCACCAGCCTTCTCACCATGTTTCACTATGAATTTCACTGTTCCTTAAATTAAAATTGTTTATTTGCATACAATAGTCACCATACTATAGATGTGTAACGTGCTCCTCCTTCGCCCACATGGTAAGAGACGTATGGCCACATGCATCATTGTTGGTATTTGCGATCCCTAAATTGCGAAAATTAAGGAATCACAATTTAGAAATCGCAAATACCTATGCATTAAAAATTCGCAAATATTTTTGCGATTTCCTATTTTTCCTTATTTGCGATTCCCAATTTTGCGAATCGCAAATAAGGAATCCCTTTACATTGATTCCTATGGGCCTAGAGGCCTAGAGGCCCATAGGAATCAATGGGAAGGCATTCTCATTTTGCGATTCGCAATTCAGGAATCGCAAAATGAGAATGCAATTTCAAGGGTGCAGGGAGGGTCCAAAGGACCCCCCCCCTGCACCCCTGAAATGTAACATAAAGTCAATGTTTCACACATACATGCCCCAAGGGCATGTGTGTGTGTGTAAAATGAAAGTTTAAAAAATGCACTTTTGTGCATTTTTGAAACTTTTCGCAAATTACCATGAAGGTTGACTTCATGGTAATTTACCACTTCTAATTTGCGAATTCACAATTTTTTTTAAATGATGCATTGCATTTAAGAAATTGCAAAATTGTGATTTCTTAAATGCAATCGCAATTTAAGAAAATGCAAAAAAATTGCGATTTCTTAAATTGCGAAAAAAAACAACTTAATGCAGCTCAAAAATTGGATTTGCATTCGCAAACGGCCGAATTTTGCGATTCGCACCATTTGCGAATGCAAAAACCAATGATGCATGTGCCCGTGAGTCCATAGTCCTTCACTCTATTTATAGATCAGTTTTAGAACCATTTGTGGACCGTGACACCGAAAAAGCCCAAAGCAGAAACACATTGCAACAGTGGCTTCAATATATATTAGCACTTTCTAGATCCTCAGTGCGATATTTATCACATCTGATAAATAACAGTGTGTGACATACATCATTGATAGGGTGTGATAAACAAACCCATTCTGAGTTTTTTCAGCTAAAATGGGGCATGGTTTATTCCACAAACATCCACATGTCCCGGTATTTTCTGGGCATTTTTAACCCTTTAAATGTTGGCCTTTAAATGTTGGCATAATTTACGTTGCAGTTTCTATCGTACTCAGTGGATACCGGATGAGATAAAACCACAAAACTAATAATTTCTATATGTGCGGTAACGGAAGTCACAATTATAATGAGAGTCACTGTGTCCATGTGTTGTGTTGTGTAGGTTTATATCGTGTGGAAGGAGATAAAGAGAACATCAGATTTTAATCCATTGGGAGGGCTGTGGGTTTTCCTCTGTGTAAACTGCGCGTTGAAGAAACAGGCGACGTCTCAAGAGCACAGCAAACGTCAGACTTTTGAAAGAGGCAACAAGCAGAGATGGCCGATTTTGCCCTCCACCTAATTGACAGGTTTGTGGGCACTTGGCTGTGTGAGATGTCCTTTCCTAGTCGCATACAATTTGTTTTTTTTCAAAGAGCCTCTCAAGACTGCAGAACTGGCCTCTTTCGCCAAAAAGCCTGCGTTGCACCATGCTGGTGCACCAGTCTTCACTGAGCAGTAACTGCTCGAACGTGCACACATTTTTAGGGGCCTTCAGCGCTCTGGGCATTGAAGGAGTTGAGTATTTTTTCTGTGGAGCTCTGATTTGAGGTTTAGTGGGTTTTATTAAAGATTAGTGTAGCCCTACTCTCTCTCCTCTTGTCTTAGGACCAGTTCGCAAGGCTGGTGACAAATTGCTCAATGCTAGTAACTTTCCTCTCGTGCCCCTTATAAACTCTGAGGAAAAGGATCTTTAGAAAAATCCCGAATGACATAATTATAGCTTTTACTGTACGAAAGAAATGAAGAAAGATGACAACTCTATGGTACCCGAAGCACCTATGGGATGTTCTGAAATAGCATTCAATAAAGAGAAGGAGATACACTGGATGTATTTATTGTTGAAGATGTATCTAGGCGGTGTGTAGATCAGATTGAAAATGTGGTATGCCTTGGTGGGAGTGAGTTAGTATGACAATGGCATATTTCTACAGAGGGGGATTCAATAAAGGGATGGGGGAGTGAGTGGTGAATATAGCCTTGACAGCAAGCTGCCACCGATTTGGGGCAAGCATGTTTAGATATTGTGCATCCATTTTGGGTGAACTCAGGAAGATGGGTCTGAGATGATTGAAAGCCATGATTCTGTGATTAATAGTGCATCTGAGATTTGGTATTTATGAGGTCTGCTCTGGCTGCCACTTACCCCAAGACAGAAAAGACTTTGGTGGTTTCTGTCATATCTAAGTTCTTCTTACATGAAAATAAGACAGTTAAGTGTCCCAGCCAATGAAAAGTGAGAAATGTAAAGGACTGATAAAGATCTGCCTCTCACAAGAAACAATTTTCACTAAGTTGTTTCAGCAAAGGCTAAACAAGGCATTGTACAGTAACATTTGATGCCATGCTTTTAGGTATCCATATCTGCAAAGACATTAATTCTAAAAACATACCAATTGCTCTGCTTTTCCTGGATTGCTTAGGGCAGGGAGGACATATCTGGCTACAGGTTATCTTACACCAGAATCCATATATTAGAAGCTATTAGACAAATCCCCTCCTGTGGAAACCAGCAATATCAATGACGATTGCTCCTACATATGTGTAAAGGCAAGGAGTGGTTTGACATTAAAGTAGTGGCAAAAGCCACGGGTTAAGCCACGGGTCTCTTGCCAAGATGGATTGTGGTTTTTAGGTCAAGCCTGGGCAGCGCATGCGCTGCTCTACGAAACATGCTTTATTAGAGAATGGACTTGAAGCCCCGCCCACTCTCTGACCATATTTGTCATTCGCTTGTGTCATTGTCCTGCGTTAATGCTGGCTTCTGATTCCCTAATAGGCTTGTTAGTCCCTCCTTAGAACTGCCTTGTCTTCATTTGTAACCTCCCATGAGGACTGGCCCTTTTACTTCGGTTGTTACATGGTACGTCTTATTTAGTCTGTAAACACTATTTTCTTTAATGAGTTTCTCCTACTGCAGGCACCATATGCTTTCCTGCAACATTCAGCGCACCACTTTCCAAGCGGTAGGTCTCGCATTTAGAAGAGTTTTGCTATTGGCATTGTGAATGACATTGCCTTGTATTTATGTGTTGATTATCAAAACAGATGAATAGAAAGCATTGTCATTTACAATGCCAATTGCTTAAACTCTCACAAATGCGAGACCAATTGCATTGCAAATGCTTGTTATCCATTTCTATGAGGATGCCATCTGCTCTGCTAAGCAACAGCCACTGGATATTGCCTTTCCAGCCTTAACATCGCAAAAAAACACAGCATGTACTGGCTGTCTGACCACTGCCTGTAATGGTTTGGCAAACTCTTCCTGGAATCTCCACTTTCCCTCTCGGAGCAGGCCTGATTTCAGCCAGCAAAGCACTGCAGAATCTGGCAGAGCACCAAAGGCCATCCTCAGACTGCGCCGCTGACCTAGTTTCGTAAAAGCACAAAAGATGGCACCGGAGCACCTCTTCTTTCTTTAAGGCTCGGATGGGCTGGAGTGCTCTTCCTCATATACATTTGCTATAGCCCTGACATAATGCAGTGATCTGCTCTTTCAAGAGTATCTTCTCGAAGTTTTGATTTTAGATTCACAAGCTGAACACTTTCTGCCTTTTCAGATTGAAAGCCCCCTCCCCCTTCCTTTATGGAGCACAGGCCACCGAAGGGTGCAGTGCATATAATGAGGAGACATATGTAGTCTATGCTGTTATCCGAAAGCCTTGTCAATGCACCGCAAAGTCAGTAAGATCTGCTTTAGCAGGCGGCAACGCATTTTATAACCGACCTGAAAAAATACGATTTTCCCTTTTTAATTACAGCTGTGAGGAAGTGCTGTTGTAATGATGAAACAATTCCCGCCTAGTTCTCCGTAATGAGGGGAAGCGCTTAGAGCAGACACCCAAACCGCTTGCACATAATCCCTCTAATGTAGGAAAACATTGACACCCGTGAAGCGAGTCCACCACCATGCCAGGAATAGATACTAATTGCAGTAATGAGAGGGTCCAACAGCACTGTGGCCGCTGCTAACAAAATCAACCTAGTTTCTGGTCGAGGAGAAAAGAACAAATTGTCCAAAGACCAAAATTGTGCACACACTGGATGTTGTTTCCATGGGAAGTTAGTGCTGAGGCAGCAGCGCTTCCTTCCCTCAAACCTTCTACAAGAAGCAAAAAGCCATTCACTGACCACTACAATTCACAACACATGCTCTGAAATGCCGCTGTAGAGGGGCGTGTGTGTGCTATGAAAGGTTCTCGCTCAGAGCTGCCTTAGATGACCCCTTATTAAAATGGTGCAATTGTGGTACAATTCCACCAGTGGCGCCAAGATTTCCATGGAAGCTGGTGTGCGGTCAAGTGTCCAGCTCTTGGGACTGCATTAGCAGTGCAATGATCTGTGATGAGTGCATGTATTCCTCAAATAACAAGAGTAAGTTTCAGGAGCAACACACCAGATGGGAGAGGGACAGAACGATCACCTGTCTGTGTAATCTGCCAAAAGGTGGCCATCTGGGGCTCCCTCCTCTCTGTCAGCAGCACGAGGGCTGCATGTTGTAGGATTTGTAGAAACCATCCATGGATCTGAGGCAAGCGGATCCGGGCCTTGGCTGCTGAACCCAATATGTTTCAAGCAGATGTTGCCGCTGTACCATGCAGTGAAGGCCCTGCATCATCTCCTGGTAGGTCTGTATAAATCTAAACATGATTATGAAAATGAATGACAAAAGGTAGCTTGCATTGTTTGAGCTAGAATATATTGGCGACATAGTAGTGTCAACATTAGTTGTGTCAATCATAACATCAACATTGGGGTTGCATAGGGAGCAGTATGCAGACGTTCCTGTGTGACGGTCAAACACAGAATAGGGAGGAAAGACACCAATTAGAAGAGGTCAACTGACATTGACAAGAAAGCCATATAATCATGAACAAGGGTGAGTGACCCAGTGACTGGGACTGCTGCAGCACTTTGTGTTAGCTTGTCACTCAGTGGACAAACCACGCATCTAAAGATGGTGAAACCATAAAGCTCCTCTGGGCAGGTCAAACACAGAAGGGGAGGAAACCCACCAATAAGAACAAAGAAACTGCGATTGACCTAAAACCATTAGCATTTTGAGCAAAGGTTGACTTGGTGGAGTACTGTTTGCAGTGCGTTCTGTGACTGACAACTAGAGCTGTATGTGGGGAGACTGAAACAGTAATATGACAGTGGCATGAGAAACTGCCATTGTCATTCTGTTAGAGGCTGTGGATGCTGATGAGGGCAGAGTGTCTATATTTATAGTCACGTTGTGTCTTGTGAAAATGTGTAGTGTGCTAGTATTGCAGTGTTTTGTAGCGTTATGTCATGTTTAATATAATTACACAGAGAAGAGTATAGTTGAACATTTCATAACTCTGCACAAAAGTATAGGGTGTGAAATCGACCGCAAACAAAGAAGACATGAATTTTAATGGAATAGAGGCAAACGGATCAGCAAAATCTCCTTAAGGAGGAATTTCCACAATTTTGCAATGAGGACTCTAATGGCTATCTAATCTCAGCTCGAATCAATAATAATTTTTGCACTCCACGATCCTCAGTTGAACTGTAGTCTTGTGTAGTTCATGAAGGCAGAGGAAAAGAAATGACCAAGGCTTGATTCTTAATTGTCTTTTAGATACATTTATAATAGAATTTATATCTATTTACGGTCATTATAAATTGAAATCTTATGATTTTAATTGGAAAGGAAAAATTGTGTGTGGTGATATATTGCTTATTTGTATATAGATGTAATTTAAAGGTTGTAGTGATATATTTTTTTACATATAGACGCAAATTTCAAAGCTTGCATTGCAATGGTTTTAATTAACTATGCAAATCAAACTAAACAAACAAACAATGAAAATATTGGGGTGCCAAACTTAGGGTCATCGTGGGAATGCAAGAATATTCTGCTAGTATGCCTAGAATTTCTTGGCAATAAACTACAGTATTTTCGAATAGTCTCAAAAGGTGCACAGAGTGCTTTGAATCTAGACCTGTGAGATCAAACCTCCCGAAGCGAAGCATCAATGTGGTGAAAATGTTCCATTGAGCAAATGGGGAGGCTAAGATAAATACTATTCCAGTAACACTCTCTTTTGCAAACTGACCTGCTGACTAGATTGCCGGGGTAGCAAAGGTTTGGTTCAATTAATAGGGCGATTTCATTTATTAAGAGAGTGATTAATTTTGGGACGTGTGTTCACGATTATAAGGAGTGTATTTAATCCTGCTATTGTCACAGTTTGACTCCCTTCATTAACTCTGTGTTGGTACTTTAATAATCACACGAGTATAGTTAGGTTGGGAGTTAGAACTGCATTTACCAACTACAACAAGCATTTGCAATGCAATAGGTCTCGCATTATTAAAGTGTGTGCTATTGGCATTGCTAAATAATGCAACACCAAACTTTAATAATGCAATTACTATGTCCTAGGCTACTCATCATTGGCCCAATCCATCTGTGGAGGGGGCTACTGTCTGTTAGGCTGCATAAGTGGCTATCTTCAACCTTAAATATCGGCATGCTGTAGGATGGTGGGTCTCCTGTACTACCTCTCTTGCTAAGACAACTTCCTAGCATGGCGAGGGTGGCTTCATGATGGAGTGTGTGTATGCTCAACTTGGAATATGCAAAGATTATGCATCTCACTAGGGTTTGATTATATTAGAGACAACTGTTTCTCAACTATTCATTGAAAAACAGTGGGTCCGAATTTGAAATATCTGATTTTAATATACATGTGCATATGTGGTAATTCCTCCCTGATTTATTATGTGGTAAAACTGTGCAAATTAGCCCATTTGCAGATGCTGCAACTTCATGGTGTTATTTTCACGCTTAGGCACTGATTACGATTGTCTCACAATTGGTGCAGGGTTTCAGTGGCCAGAACCTAAGATTTCGGATAAGCATCCCTGCACCAACTCCAGCAGTTACCTCTTTTTTCTGAGAATCGGGAATAACTGCTAAGATTCAGTTTTACTGGGTCCCTTTTTATGCTCTATTACTTACCGGTAATCTTCATTACTCTGGGTCCCGTTGTCCTCGTTCCATTCATAACTATGTGGAGATTACCATCTTCAGACAGAAAAAAAGATCAGAAGAATGCTGGGACACTATCCCTGCCCCTCCCACCGGGAGTACATAAGGGGTACTCACCCAGCATTCCACCTGAACAACCAAGCCCCGAACAGGAAGGCCGGCAGTCAGGGAGGGAGGGCGGGTCGTATGAATGGGATGAGGACAACGGGACCCGGAGTAATGAAGATTACCGGTAAGTAATAGAGCATTACCCCCAGTTCTCTCCTGTCCTCTTCCCATTCATAACTATGTGGAGAATACCAAAGCAGAAAAAACCAAACAGAAGCCAACCCAGGAAACCAACCAAAGGCAGCAACCGCAGGAAGCACAAGGCAGCACCGGCAAAACCCCAGGCAGAGCCCCCGACAAGAGGGACCCCCACCAAATCAGCACTCACCCAACAAAACAAAGGGAGCATAGCCAGAAGCCAACACAGGCAAGAGTAAAACAACAACGAGGAGGCCACCCAAAGAAATGGCCAAGACCCACCAGGCCAGGAAGACAGAACCGGGCCAAAGGAGCCAAATCCAGGCACCGAGAACCCCAGCCAACCAGACCCGGGCCCCGGAAAGAAAGAAACATCCAGGGGAAAAGAGGGCCAGAGAAACGCAAAGACACAACCAAAGCCAAACCTGGGACAAAGGGCCCAGGAGCCCAAGAAGGGCAGGACCCAACCAGAAGAGAAGGGAAGCAAACGACCCGACTCCAGAGCGAACAGAGAACAAACCCCCGAATCCATACAAAAGAGCAGCAGGCCACAAGAGAAAGGGACCAGCAGCAGACGACAGACCACCAGCACCAAGACCGAAAGGCGAGACAGAGCCCACGGACAGGGAAAGAGGGAACCAAGGCACCGGGGAACGAAGAACAACCCCCGGAAGCCAAACCACCAGAACTAAAGACGAGGAAACAAGGTACCAAAGGGAACCAGCACCCCCAGGAAACCCGAGCAGCAAGAACCAACAAGGGAAACCAACCAGGACAAAGAGACCAGTAAAAAAAGAGGCACACCACCATGCCAAACCGGAGGACAACCGGAGCAGGAAGCAACAACCCGAAGAAGGCACCCCCGAACACCAGAGAAGGAGCGCAACTGGACAGACAAAGGACCCGGAGAACCCCAAACCAAAGCAAGGGAACTCAAAGGGAGCCAACAACAACCACAGCCAAGCCCAAGCGGAGACAGGCCAGGCAGAGACGACCCCAAACAGCCAAGCAGAAGGCCGGGGCAAAACACAGAGGCCAGCAACCCAGAGGGACTAACAACCTCAGAGGACCCCACAATAGCAACAGAAGCCAGGGAGGTAAGCACAAGCAAACCAAATCCCACAGCCCGGCACGACCCAAGAAGGGCATGCGCAAGGGACGAACCCCAGGGCAAAAACGGCAACCGAGGACACAGCCGGGAAGCCAAAGCCGAAGCCAAAGCAACCCCCAGGACCAGAAGGACCCGAAGGCCCAAAACCAAACCGGAGGAAGGCAAAAGAAGCGAAGACCCCAGCCGAGCAAAGGGCAGAGAGCAAACAGCCCCAGCAATGCCCAAACCAAACTCAAGACGAGGTAAGACGGGAAACAGGAGCGGGAGAAGCCACAAAGGCAGGAAAACACCACACCCGCCAGTGACCGGAATCCGCAACACAGTCCCATCAGACAGGCCAGGACAGGTGCAAGAGCACAACCAGGCAACCCCGAGCAGGTCGCACCAAACAGGAAACAGCAGACCAGCCAAGAACAGGAGCCAACAGGGAGGTAGGCTGAAGGACAAGCAGTAGCAACATCAAGCCCGCAGACCAGGAGCCACCAAAACACAGCCCCCCGGAACAACAGGAGCACAGGGAAAGCTGAAGCACCATGACGGCAAAAAGAACCACCAGAAAGGCAGGGACAACAGCCCCCTCCACAGCTAACCAAGCCGGAGAAGACCACCGCAGGCCAGAAGAGACCAAACGGAGACCAACAGAACCCGAGGAAACCATCCAGGCACCAAAGAACGATCACCCAGCAGCACCACCGAGACCAGACCAGACCAGACGAAGCAGGCAGGAAAGGCCCAGCCAGCAGCCACTACTTTTACTGCCCTTTATTAGCTACTGTCTATAAACGTTCAACATTTCTGTGTTGTCAACAAAGCTTCAAAATCGAAGGAAAACATCCTTATTGCATCGAAAACACACCGAGTGTGCACAGGATATCACCGGTGACAGTCCACATTTTCCTCGCAGACGTTCGTCATTCCCTAGTATGAACTTGAATGATAAAAAATCAAGCTTTCTGTTTTTCCTAGGGTTAAATGTATTTACCAAGATCCGTAATTGATGCGAGCTACGAGCTTAGCGCCTGCAGCCAGCCCCGCGCTTGTAACGCTCGGGAACAGATTGTGCATTTTGCTCGGGGGCCGGGGGAAGCCCAGACTGTGCCCCATAATTGAAATTGCTAACGTCACAGCGCCGGTAGCTCTAATACTTGAGAGGCGGCCCCTTTCTACCTCATTGTGAGTCCTTCCTGAAAGGGGGGGGGGTGTCCTGTGTGGTGAGGTTCTTGGACTGTGCTTGTTGTCCCCCAACAAAGGGCAGCAGGGGGTACTGCGCTAGCTGAGCACTTAATGGTTTATCTAGCGCTTCAACTTTGAGGCTGCAATATACAAGACCCTGCATGCCACAGGGTCCATTTTCAGAATGGAGCAAACGTCTCTTCCTTTAGTGATGCCTTTGGCCCCCAAGCTAAGGATACTCCTCTTTCTTGCTGAGCGGTCTTCATTAACACTGGGGGCCTCCTACTATGAAGCACATCTTGGTGCCCCAAAGCTTCCCCACTATTACGGACCTGTGTTGTGTACCTGGCCAGCATTGCATAGTGGCCTGTGGACAAGCAGGAAGTCACTTTTGGAGGCAGCGAGGGCACACCGCGATGACCTCGCAGCCTGGGAGGTGCTGGAAAATCTTAACCACCTCCTCTACTCACCTGGACCCTGTTGTCATTCCCCCTGCCACTGCGCCGTCGGCCGCCTCAGAGGCTGGAGAGGAGTCTGGACTGCCGTGCCCCCCCTGGTCCTGCCTGGACTTGGCTGGGGGAGGAGTTGCGGGGCCTGCAGTTTTGATGGTCTAGAGCAGTGGTTCCCAAACTTTTGACTCCTGAGGACCCCTGTTGGGTCACTATTGGAAGCCAAGAACCCCCAAACAATTTGTATGATTTAACCCCTTCTGTGCTCGTGACGGTAACACTTCGTCACGAGCCACAGGCGCGCTGTGCTAATGACGGAGTGGTTCTGTCACGGCGCGGCCGCCCCGCCTACGCGGCATCAATTCCGCGCCTGCGCAGCGGTTTTAATGAGCGGGCAGGGCCGTGAAGGAACCACTCCGTCTTGAGCACAGCGTGCCCGTGGCGTCCCTCCCCCCTAGCGCCGCGTCCAAGGGGTTAAATTTAAAACATTAAAACTGTAGTTTGAAAAACGTAAACACACACTTGTGCACACCAAACAAATACTCGAATCACTGAAGATTTTTATATTTTATATAGAAAGAATTAGCAAAATCGAAATCTTTTAATGGGATGGTTAGTGCTGCATCTCAGCAACTAACTTTTCAGTATTTGGTTCTATTTCGCAGTATGAGGCTCCTGCCAGAGTAAGACTGGAAACCCAAAGCCGCCCTGTCAAATGTTGTCAGATCAGTCCCAGTACTTAGTGCAGTAAGTGACCCTGGCCACTGCAAAGCAAACTTTGGGGGCTCCCCCACCAAGGAAATTTGGGGAAAATGGTGCATTCTGAAACACATTTGTCATTATATATTGAATTGAATTTGCTTTTAAAGCATAGTAAATGATGACCTTACTACGCACCAATACAACAATCTTTTTGGGGCTCTTTTATGAATCCCTCACTATCACTCTCCAACAGTGCCTCTTTTCTCTCAATAGCCCCTCTGTCACATGTATTTGATTTGTTTTATAGCATCTCTCATACAAGTGTAGGGTGTAAGAGCACTTTACATCACACACATTGAGAGACAATGAATCGTACGTGTGTAAAAACAACATGCTCCCCTGCAAAATTCAACACACCATGCTCGCTTTCACTTTACAAGCAGCCTGGGAAAATGGCGTCCGCTTCTTTGCACTGCAATAGGTCTTGCATTTACAAGAGTTTGAGCTACTGGCATTGTAAATGAAACATAAAAGTCATTGTCATTAACAATGCCAATAGCTTAAACTCTAGCACATTGCAAATGCTTGTTACCTTTTATTGCTGTGGAGAGATGCCGGTTCGCCAGCTTACTTCTACACCCAAGACATTATGTGTCTGTGGGAGCTAAAGGTTTGCCAGAAATTCACAGAGGCTACATGACACCATTAGGACCCTAAGACACACGTGCAGCTTTTATAACAACAATGTATTGACGCATAAGGAACATTTGTTAAAATATAAGACACAAAAATATTCGGAGATGTGTCTATTTCTTTTATTTAAGGAAAGTATGAAATTATATTTTTCTATGCGCTAAATTATGAAATTAAAGTGATCATACAATAGCCGGGGACTGTGGGGGCAATTATGCAAGGAGATAATTGCAAAGGTCACTTTGTAGTGAAGATTTATTAAGTGAAAAAGCAATACATGTTTGCAAACATGAATACTACATTGTGGAGGTTAGCAGTGCTGATTGTAACTGCGCAGCCAGCTGTGCCATATGTTTTTCAATATTTTAAGACTTCAAAACAAAAGTTAAGTCTTGTCTACATTCAAGCAGCAGCCTTTTATGCCACACAGAAATTAATAGAGTGTTGCAGAAGCAAATGTTCTCTACAGTGTTACCGATACGTCATGAGGACAAAAACAGATGGCTTTTTGCAGGTGTACTGTACCTGCTGAATTATGTTCTAAATTAAATATTCCACAGTGGTGCAGTTTCCCCACACTTTGATGAAGTCTGTAAACGAAACCCTTTGTAGCACTGCTTTCCATTCTTAGCTCGAGTACAGCAGACCACCCATAAAGATGAAAAAGGACTGCGCATATTTACTAAGCATTATGGTAAAAAGTTCTCTTGCCCTATTTCTTTACATCTTTTTTAAAATTACGACAAAAAAGAGAAAGCCAGACATATGAATGTTTATCATTTCACAACTGTGATTTTTTGCATGCCTCGTTCAATCGGTTTCCCTGTCTGGGAAAGAATCCATTTGCTACCAATCATTCCCTCCCTTCTGATTTTTGAAATGGTTCACTCTGGTGTTGATGTCATTATTTGAGCAAACACTCCTTTCTGACTTCTGACCCGGGGCGGCGGAGTTTGCAAGAGCCGCACAGCAATCTATTTGCTGAAGAAAACCAGACTAGCTTTGTCTGTGGCAAACAATTTATGAAGAGTTGCACGACTGAAAAATGCTACTCTGACAACTATTCTGAGGAAAAAAAGAGGAAGCTTACTTCGTTGTTATCTCTTTCCAGCAACAGCAATGCGTTAAACTGTTCACCGCACAGCCATTGCGCATGCAGGCATTTTTCATGTCACAAACGTAAAAGTAAATTGTTATTATGGAATTAAGAACAAGAAAGCCTTCAAATATTATACCTCAAAGAGGCCATCCAGTGAAGAGAAAAAATCACTTCTCTGAAGCCAGTACAACACACGAACAAACACCAGGAGCAAGCATTCCAGAATATTCTTTTGTATGATGATGTTTGCTTGGGTTTAGAGACATATTGAAACATCATTCATCAGATGGCTATTTTAAATAAAGTGCAATTCACAGCTTACATATGCATTAGACCCCAGTAAGATTATATCCAAGCCATTCTCGTGTGAGCAAGATAGCGGAGCTTCTTCAAACTAACATCACAGACTATGTCATGAGCTGTCATTAATTTACTCTACTTTTAGATACATAAATCAATTTGCATTATTCAAGTATCTGTTGAAAAAGTAAAAATCCAAAACAAAGGTAGGCTACAGGAACACCAAGGCACAGGTTCACTTAGAGGTGGGCGAACCAACAAGTTAACAGGGAGAGCTGATAGAGCCGAGCCAAATGTTTGGCGCAGACCTTAGAGCAGAGGTCTTCAGACTTTTCCAGGTTGAGCCCCACCAGCTGAATTCCCCCCGATGCTGGGCCCCCCCACCACCCGACAGAAACCTCGGGAATCCGGCACACCACATGATCGACTGCCACGCACACACCACAGGCCATATCCGGCAAACAATGCTCAACACAACAAGAGTGCCTAGCAAACTGCAGGCCTGTGAGTGGGTGTGACGAAACAACAGAGGCGTACCAGACAGCTCAAAACACAATCCTCCAAGACAAAATGTGCGCAAATTCTCCCCACTAGGATGCCCTGCCTTACACAGGACACAGATCAACAACAACGCCACCAACATGAATGTGACGGGTGTGCCGGTGCCCAGCCACACCTAGACTCTCAATCTGTGGGTGAATCCCTGCCACTGCCATCCTCAGGCTGTGCACCACATCCAGTTCTAAACGGTACCTAGTCTTCAACACCGCAAGTGCTGAGAACCCAATCTCACAAACTCCCCAACAAATAAACAAATACATTGTAGGATGTAAAGCACCATGCACAAGTGAACCAAAGGGAGGACCGCCGTGATGAACCCACTATAGGGAACACACCATGGGTGCTTCACCAAGCGGAACCCAAAACATGGAACCCGACCTTGCCCATGGGGGCCCCGCATTCAAGTAGCAGCTGGACATCACGCAAAATGTCACACACATGATGCATAGATCCCACACATGAGCATACATAGAATACAGAACAGTAACACATAGGCAAGGGAGCAGCCAAACAATTCAAATACCTTCCACTCTGAACCACAGCTCTCATGGCACCAAGAAAGCAAAGGAAGTCATCACAACCCTCCCCATCCATCATGTACACCTTGTCATCCACCAACTCCCCACCATTCATTCCGTCCCTCCATCTGAGCCCCATCCACATCCAAACCCCTTCCACCACTTGCAAACCCATCCACCTTCCATCCCTCCATCCATCATCTCACCCATCCATCCCTCCATCCACCCCCTCACCCATCCATCCATCATCCATCCATCCCTTCACCCAATCTATCCCCTCACCAATCCATCCACTCTTACACCCATCCATACACCCACTCATCCATCCAACCATTCACCCAAGCTATCCTCCCACTCATCCATCCACTCCTCCACTCATCCATCCACTCCTCCACTCATCAATCCACTCTTCCACCCATCCATTCACTCCTCCACCCATCCATCCATCCATCCACTCATCCATCCAACCACCCACCCTCTCACCCATCCAGCCATCCCCCCACCCACTCATCCATCCACCCAGTCACTCATCCGTCCACCCACTCAACCCCCCACTCATCCATCCACCCATCCATCCCGCTCTCCACCCTCCCCCCACTCATGCATGCACTCTCTGACCCATCCATCTCCATGCTCCTCTCCTCACCCATCCATGCACACACCTGCCCATCCACTCTGCCAATCATTCATCCATGTCATCACTCATCCATCCATCCATCCTCCCCCTCTCTCTCCATTCCCCCTAACCCAGGCACCCATCCCTCCATCCACCCTTCACCCATCCACCCACTCATCCATCCACTCATCCACTCATGAATCCATCCATTGACCACTCATCCACCCCTTCACTCCTCCATCCATCCCCCCATCCATCCACCCTCCTCAATCACCCATCCATCCCCACATCCACCCCTTCACTCATCCATCCATCCATTCATTCATCCCTTCACCCATCAATACATCAATCCATCCATCACCTCTCTCATCCATCCACCCACCGACTCGTCCACCATCCACCCCCCATCGATCCATCCACCATTTCACTGATCCATCCACCCCTCCACCCATCCATCTACCCTTCCAACCATACACACATCCATCCACTCCCATCCATCCCTCCACTCATGCATCCATCCTCTCTCCCACCATCCATTCACCCCTTCACTCACCATCCATCCCCTCACTCATCCATCCACCCCCCACCCATACATCCACCACTCCACCCTCACACCTTTTATGATTCAAATTCGAATCTGCGGACCAACATCCCTGAACACCGACACTTCGGTGCCCACACAAAGATCCTCATGAGTTGAGGACCGCAGACCAGAGCCCACTGTCCCGATTCATGGCCCAAACCCGGATTGCAACCTCTCCCTCCCTTCCCAAAATAACTGAAGGACTCCCGCCCCCCAACTCCCCCTCACTCCCACCCCCCTTGAAAGGCTGGGGCCCTGGTCCAGAGCCCACCCTGCCCGTGCCTCAAAACCTCTGCGAAACCTTCTCTCCCTTCTGGGAAGAGCTAACTCTCCCAGGAGGGGGTTAATTCACAGAGCTGACAGCTTCAGCTGCAGTGGGAGGCAAGGGGCCTCCTCTGCTAAAACTGAAAGCGTGTCTGTTATTTGCTTTTGTTTTTAGCAGAGGAGACCCCTGCCTCGCACCGCAGCCGAAGCTGTCGACTCCGTGAATTGGCCCCCTCCTGGGAGAATCACACAGACAAAGAAACGGGCACAAAGGGAAGATCGAAGTTGAGCCCGCGCCCCCCCTGGGATGGCGCCGCGCCCCCACAGGGGGGCGCGCCCCACAAATTGAAGAACCCTGCCTTAGAGCCTATGCCCCAGCCGAGCACTACAATTAATGGGTATTTAAATCATACGAAAAAACACGTAAAATATGTTAAAGTCTCTTTAAAGTTGGAAAACATTTTTTTTTATATACGGATGTTTTGACATTAATAGGGCGCATTATAGCACTGCACTGAGAAGAACTTATTAAAAGTACAACTTGTAGTCTGAACTCACATATTCAAAAGTGCTTTCATATGCGATAATGAGGGAAAAGGAGTTTGAGTGAAAATAAATATGTGCCTAAGATCACGCAATTTAAGCAGGCTAAGCCCCTGGTCGAACAACTCGTGGTCTCAGAACCTTGGCCCCTGTTCAACTCCCATACCCATGGTACGTAACCTTGGAGTAAAGAGCAACAATAAGCTGTCCATGAAAGACCACATAAACCATATAATGAGTACTTGCAACAGACTAATGCGTAGCCTACTTAACATCTTTCAATAGATTCCAGTATAATCAAGGAAACCGCTTGTCCAGGGTCTAATTATAAGTCGGCTCGACTACGGAAATGCCCTGATGGCTTCCATTTATGAAGAGCTTTATACAAGACTCCAAGTCTTGCAGAACACTGCCGCCAGGCTGGTGCTAAATCTTCCATCACGGTCCCTGTCTGCACCTAGTCTGGAAGCTCTTCATTGGCTTCCTATCAGGAAATGAATCCGTTTCAAGATTATCAGTCTGGTACACAAGACCCTGTATGGAAATGGGCCGAGCTACCTTGGCAAAACACTCAACTGGTACTTACCTAAAAGGGATCTCGGGTAAGCTAAGCATGGGCGTAAAATCCGCTCCGATCGCTGATTTTTCGGATTTTCGGCAAATTCGCAATCCGCGAACGCTCGCGAATTTGTCGAAAATCCGTGAATCCGCTCGCGGCGGATTTTTTGCTTGGTTGCGGCGCGCGGCGTGGTGCACGGCGTTCACTTTCCGTCATTTAGCGTTTGCCGAGTTGTTTTTGTTTGCAAGTGACGCGCCATTTTAGATCTTGCTGCGTGTTCCCGGGGGAGTTTGGCGCCCGCGAATACGTAATCGCGGCTTGCCACCTTGCACAGCACACCTCGCGAGAGTTCGCAATTGCGAACACGTAGTTGCGGCGGAAAGGAACAATCTCGCACTTGCGAAATAGAGATTTTGCAATTTCGCACAAGAAAATCACCAGCAAACAGGATAAACCTTCAGAAAATTATGATTTTTATCAGAATCACTCCTCAGGTTGACATTTGCATGGCCTTTTTTTTTGCAAGGAGTCCATTTGGGGGGGGGGGGGGAGGAAGGAAGTGCCCCACAGTCTCCAACTTCCTGTTCCTGTCCAGCAGGCTCCTCCCAGTGCTTTGTCCATCTCCTGGTCACTTTCATTTGGATCTGGAGCTGGAAGGATTACTTTTTGTGGGTGCTGCTGGATATTTGGATTTGAGGCCTTTTTGACTGTCTTTGGATCACTTTTGGATTAGAAATCAACTTTCACAAGTAAGTTTGTTTGGGGCATTACAGTTGCTGCAAGTAAAATTTTGGAACTTTTTCAGAACATTAAATAAATTATATTGTGGGTAGCCACAGTATCCAGTAGGACCAGGGTTGGTTAGGGGTGCATGATACAACTGTTTTGTTGAATTTAAACACCATTGAGGCCATGGATGGGCTGGGATTGTGCTGATTTTTGTCCTTTTTTTGGGCCTGCTGGTGTGGCCCTTTGCCCAGGGGTGGTGAGTGTTGCATGGGCCTAGTCTTTCTGTGGGGTGTCTTCTTGAATTTAAACATAATTGAGGCCATGGATGGGCTGGGATTGTGCTTATTTTATTGTTTTTTGTCGTTTTTGGGGGCTGCTGGTGTGGCCTTTTGCCCAGGGGTGGTGGTGCATGGACTGAGTGTGCCTGTGGTGTGGTCTCACTCTCTTTAATGTAAACATCATGGATGGCATTGGATTGTGGTGATTTCTGGCTGTTTTTCTGTTTTTTGGGGGTGTACTGTTGATGTGGACTGGCCATGTGGGTGGTGGTGGTGGCCATCTTGAGTGCTGGCTGGTACAGGCAACATGTGCTTTGGGTGTAAGGGGCCATTTTGAGGAGAGGCAGTGTCTGAGGCCTGCACTTATTTTGCCTACTTTTCATCCATTATGCCCAGGGGTAGTGAGTGTTGCATACTTGCATGCCCCTAGTCTTTCTGTGGGGTGTCTTCAATGTAAACATCATGGATGGCATGGGACCATTTTTCTGTGTTTTGTCCATTTTTTGGGGTGTATAACTGAACTGATGTTCCTCTGTCTTCCATTGCTTTTAGGTGCACAAGAAGACTCAAGAGAACCACCAGTGCCAGGAAGAAGTCCTGCAGCGGTGTGTGTGTGCAGCATAACGTCACGCGACGTCACGTCTGGACACAGAACCCTCTGCAACTCGTGCAACTGCTGCCTGCTGACCTGCTCTGAAGAAGATGACCCCAAAAAAAGTAACCCGTAGCTCCTCTAGCAAGAAAGGTGCCAGTAAGGAGCAGAAGAAGCAAGTTACCAAGGACACTGGTGTGCCGCCCGCCCCTTTTTTTGGGAGTAAAAAAAAAAGTATGCCTGCAGCAGCAGCGGCATCTGCTGGGGACCAAGCTGGCAGCAGCACCCCCGCTCCATTGGGCTCAGTGCCACCACCACCACCACTCCAACTTAAGTCCAAGCCCTTGAGTGCTGCAGAGGCAGCCAGTATAGTTCTTCAATCACCATCGACCAGTGATGTTGGCTCATCGCAAGAAAGCAGCAGCAATGTCCCTCAATCAACACAGGTTGTTGTAGCTCATCTGACGAGTGTTGAACAACCACAGCCGCAACAACAATCACATGTGCAAGTACAAGCCCAAGTACATGTGGAAGGAGAGGCAGCGCAAGGAGATGCGCAAGCAGAGGTGCATGGAGGGTCACAAGTGGCCACAATAGTTGTTCCTCCCGAAGTAGGGGCACATCAGGAAATCGACAATCAAGGGGAGGTATCATTTGAGGAAGCCACTCCTCCTGATGATCCTTCATTGTCTTCCACACCCCTAGCAAGGAAGAGATCAAGGGTGGTGTCTACATCTTCTTCAAGCACACCTCCTTCTGATGATACGGATCAAACTTGGGAACCAGCACCACAGCCGTCTGAGAGTGAGGCACACCATGATCCGACAAAGGTAGTTAAGCGTAAAAGGAAGCTCGTCCAAAGTCTCAGAGTTATGGAGTGTGATGAGGCTCAACAAGAAGTGGCGGATACTGCTGCTGATGAAGACTCTGCCAACGACGACCCAGTCATCATAAAGGTCACTGCAGCCCCAGCGGGCATGCAGCAAACAGACATTTTGACCCTAGCCCGAAGAGCTGCTGAGCGTGATGATGATGATGATGTTGTCGATGAGGAGGCAGTGGAAACACCACAATCATTGGAGTTAAGTAGTACACCAACTCGTCCCGCTTCCATATTTCTTACTGGCAAGAAGAGACCTCCGTCAACCTCGACCTTAATTAGTGGCGGTGAAAGTGCAAAACGTACAAAAGTTGGGCAATCCAGATCCTCCACTTCATCTGGCATTAGCTTCATGACCACCACCACCAGTATCGCCGCCTCCTCCATGTCCCACAGACACTTCAAGTCCCCAGTTTGGGACTTCTTTACTGTTTGTCCAAAAAATCCAAAGTTTGCCATTTGTACCATTTGTAAGCAAGCAGTTAGTCGTGGTAAGCCAGGTACCAACTATGGTACCGGAGGCCAGAGAGGTCATCTTAGGAGACAGCACACTGTCAAATGGTTTGCGCACCTAGATGCGATCAAGAAAGGCCGGATTCAAGGAAACGTTGATGTTTCATCTGATGATGACGAGGAGGAAGAAGACGTGTCAAACACTTCCCTTACACCCAGTACCCCTGTCAGCAGCACACCCAATGTGAGGCACACTAAGAGTGTTGGAGCGACTGAGACACCAACGCACAAAAGTTCACCAGCGAGCAAAATTGGGTCAACGAAGTCATTATCAGCCCGTAAATGCTTGGTCCAGGGCAACATTAGAACAATGCTTACTTCAGACGTGCCACATGAACGCAACCACCCACTGACGCGTCTGTATAACACTAAGCTGGCTAAAATGCTAGCTGTGGACCTTCTCCCTTTTTCTTTTGTAGAAGCGGTAGGTTTTCTAGAATTAGTGGCAACGCTCTGCCCTAAATGGAAGGTTCCTAGCCGGTTCTATTTTGCCAGAGTTGCGGTTCCAGCACTACATGAAGATGTGCTGGAGGCGATTGGGGCAGCTTTGCAGAAGAGTGCTGTTCACACAATACATCTGACAACAGACATGTGGACCAGTGGCGCAGGCGCTGATTACATGTGCATCACTGCACACTGGGTCTCTTTTTCAGGTGTTAAAGCAAAGCTAAACGCAGGTGTTGACCCGGACCAAGTTTTTAAAGCTGCTCGGAAACATGCAACACTAGCCATGTTTGGCTTGGAGAAAAGTCACACAGCAGAAAACCTTTTGGAAGAGTTTAACAAAAAGGTCTTGAAAATGCTATCCCCCCAAAAACGCATGATTGGTTATGTTTCCACGGATATTGGCGCCAATGTAGTTAAGGCCATGTGGAAGGGTGACTATTTTAGAGTGCCGTGTTTGGCGCACTGTATCAACCTGGTAGTTCAAAAATTCTTGAGTGATAAACACAGTCCAGCGTTCGAGGTAATGGCCACCTGCCGCAAAATGTGCAACCATTTCGGCCATTCTTTTAAGGCCCGGAAGCATCTGAGGAGACTGCTACTTGAACGTCAAATGCCAGTGAAAGCACTCATCCAGGAGGTGGCAACACGTTGGAACTCAACCTTCTACATGCTTGAGCGTCTGTATGAGCAGTATACGGTACTCGATCACTATTTCTTCACAGAGGGTACATCTCAGAAGGAGGACATGCGGTTGGGTGCGGCGCAATGGGACATAGTTAAAAGCCTGACAGACATGCTTCGTCCTTTTGAGTTCTTCACGCGTGCAGTCAGCCAGGAGGACTGTAATTTGGGAAAAGCTATCCCATTGTTGTGCATGCTGGAGCACCAACTGATGGCGGTGTCTTCTGAGTTTGAAAAAGATGAAAAAAAAAAGACCATTTTATTTTGTCTGAGAAATTATTAGAGCGCCTACGTGGTGATGAACGTCTTAAAAACATCAAGTCAGAACAGCATTACATTTGTGCTACTATTCTGGATCCACGCTACAAAAAGGCACTGGCAGGCGAAGCATTCTTTCCTTTTGCTGATGCAGATGTTCAAAAGTACAAACATTGGTTAGCCTTGTCAGCCAAGAGGTTTGAAAAAGAACGGCAGGTTATTGAAGGAGAAGACAGTACATCAGCATCAGCATCAGCAGGCCATCCCCAGTCACAAGAATCCACTTCTGCACCTGTGGCTGGGGCACAAGTGACCTCTCAGCCGTTAAAGGCAACTGGATCATCTGCACCACACACAACAGTATCAGTGGCTGTTGTAGAGGATTGGCTAAGTTTGCTTGGGTATGGTTCTCGAAAAAATGTCAAAGGCACAGCAAAAAGTAAGCAAAGTGGAGGAACCGTTGATGACCTTGAGCCGATGGTGCAGGACTATATGAATGACTCAACAGAGGTCTTTCTTAATGATGAGCCATTGCAGTATTGGCATGGCAAAAAACAATTGTGGCCACAGCTCTCCAACCTGGCTATAAACTATTTGTCTTGCCCACTCGCAAGTGTGTCTTCTGAACGTGTTTTCAGTACTGCTGGTGGCATTGTAACTCCCAAACGGAGCCGCCTCTCACCCAAAAATGTGGAGCGGCTGACAATGATCAAGATGAATCAGCACCTCATACCACCAGATTACAAAGTACGAGAAAGCACGCCGCATGAAGACGAGGAGGACGGCAACGTAGATGAGGGGATTTGTTCTCTGTTCGGTGGCACTGACCTCATCCAGCCTGAATTCGCAGAGTATGATGACGAAATCTTCTTCTTATTCCCTGACACCGAGCCCTGAAAATGAGACAATGAATCAAGAACTTTCTTTTTCGTCCTTATTCACTTTTATTCCTGTTTGTCTCTCTTTCTTTGGTTTGCACAGTTAATTTAATTCAAACTTTAATCACCTAATCCCAAAAACAAGACCATCAGCAGAACTGTCTTCACTTGTTTGCTTATTGATTTGAAGGTGCCGCAGTCTACATTCCTCAGGTTCACAAGTTCTGAAGAACATGCTCCTCTATCCTCCTCCTCCAGACTGCGATTTCCCTCAAAGCAGAGTGCTGGATTACGCCCAATGAAGAAAGACTCAGCACTTGTGGGGGTGTTGTACTTCTTTGCGGGTGAGTTGACGGACTTGGGCCCATTGCTGTGAAGCTCTAATAATGGACAAAAGTGTTTTGGACCAAATATGAGGTGGAAATTTCTTGCCGTTTTTGCTGACTTGCTTGCCTTTGGGGTGCTCTTTGGCGGGGTTCCGGGTGTTTGTGGGTGATTTTTGGTGTCTGGGAGCACTGCTGCGACAATCTAATCTTGATTGCATTTGCTTTTCAGGAAATCCGTGGTGGAAAACAGGAGTTATGATGATTGATGATGTTGACCTAGCTGCACAGCGCCGCGTTTGGACCGAAGGCCGAGAGATATTGTAAGTATGAGATTTAGCTTTTTCGCTGTTTGGGGGTGTTGTCGGGTGGTTTTTTCCGGGTGGGTTGGTTGGCGGGTCTTGCCTGGGGCATTCCTGGGAAGGTCTAATACCGGATAGAAGTGTTTTGGACAAAATCCTTAAGGAACAGCCTTTTTTTTGCTATTTCTTCTGTCATCTTGCTCAATGTAGCGTTTTGGGGGGCTTCCTGCTGTTCGTGGGTGGGTTGCGGCCGGGGTCTCTGTCGAAGCACTGCTGCGACAATCTAATCTTGATTGCATTTGCTTTTCAGGAAATCCGTGGTGGAAAACAGGAGTTATGATGATTGATGATGATGACCTAGCTGCACAGCGCCGCGTTTGGACCGAAGGCCGAGAGATATTGTAAGTATGAGATTTAGCTTTTTCGCTGTTTGGGGGTGTTGTCGGGTGGTTTTTTCCGGGTGGGTTGGCGGGTCTTGCCTGGGGCATTCCTGGGAAGGTCTAATACCGGATAGAAGTGTTTTGGACAAAATCCTGAAGGAAACACCAGTTTTGGCACTTTTTGTAAGTTAGGGTTCGTTAGGGTTAGCCCTAGCAGCAGGATTGCATGTGTTTCGGGGGGTTCGATTACAACGCAGTTCTGGTGTTGTAGAGCACTGTTGGAGCGATGCTGGCTATGGATACTTTTGCTTGCTTGCAAGTGGTTTGAATACAATCCACGGTCTGTATTTGGGCCTACTGTTACTTTCAAAGTACGTTTTGTAACCATTTTTCTGCTAGGCATCGTTTTTGGAGATCTGATTGGGGTTCTTCTACATTTTTGCGACTGGCTTTAGTAAGGGTCTTGGTGGGAGCATTGCTGGGAAGGTCAAATTTTGTTCTAAAACACAGTTTACAGTACACCTACCTTGACTTGAGGGGAAAGATCCGCTATAATATTTTGGCCATACTTATTTATCCTTAAAAAGGTGACTCAGACAGAGCACGCAATTTCAAAAATATTGTACTGTCTATTAGGGAAATCAAAGTGTCACTTTTTGAACCACACAGCGTACATACCTTTTATTTATTTATCAGTGGTATTGTAATAGCACTTCCTGTTTTCCGTTCAATAATTACAGGCCGGGTTTCAGTCAACATCCGCCAGGCAGGCAGTGGACAGGGTGTCTTCTGTCAGTGGTCACCAACATTGATGGACGAAGCGTCAGCTGGAATGGAGGAGTGCCGCCAATAAGAGGAATTGTTTGCTGCATGCAACTTACTTACCAAATTCAACAGAACAACTCCAACAACATACGCAATACAGATACAGTATCCATTGTTTTATTCTATGAGTGTGACTGCATGTGCTTAGCTTTAGTTTGTAACCAAAGATTGTCTTTATCTTCAATTATTGTTTGTCCATGCTCTGCTTTTTTTTTCTTCTCTCAACAAAACCTACCCAAAAAGAAACCCCCATTCCCATCCATTTTACAAACCCTAACCCTCTTCCTCCGGGCTGTGTTGTTTTGCTTGATGTCTGACTAAAATGACATCAATAATTCCACACACTTGCTGGGGAGGATAAGGTCATAGCAACAGGCTGGTGAAGGAATACGAGGATATCTTCTAGACTTACTCAGCTTCAGTACTATATCTTCTAGTAGTAGTAGCCAATGTCAAATAAATTCAACGCAAGTACTAGTTATACTTGCAAGCAAATACTTTACCATTTGTTAGGCTACATTATGGCACTGTTCTGTCTGTCACCTGCTATATTCTCGATCGTACCGTAACCGTTGTAATGCTACAGTAAGGACAAACAAGGTTTCGTTTTCTTTTTTTCCATAGGCATGCAACTGCCACTGTGTCACACCACTAGTACCACCGCAATGAGGAAATGTCACCCACCCAGGATTGACAACGTTAATCCCCATTTCACGTGGAGCCAGCCCTGGGCCTAGCCCTAATTTCTAACACAAATTACAGGTAAGATAAGCGTTTGGTGGGAGGTAGTATAATGGAGTATTATTTCGGAGTAGACAAGAGATTGACGGTTGTACTACTAAAGTCCTACGACTGTTCAGGAAAACAAAGTTACTGTTACACCCCCGCCCCCCACCCACCAGACTGAAAAGCAGTAAAAAACAGGTATGGTCAGATTAAGTTTAAAAATATATTTATGTAGCCCTAACAAAATAATCTCCCTCACCCACCCTAACCCCAACGATTGTCTTTGAAACGTCCCAAAACGATCCCAACTCCCAAATCCCACCCCCCAAAAGTCTATAAAAAAAGGGCAAGGGACACTCCACTACTGGAGGGTGCTGGTGCTGGTGCATTTTGCGGCATGGGCATCATACTCCTTGCGGAGGGTGGCAAGCTCGGAGCGGAGGCCCTTAACCAAGTTCTTATACTTCAGGACCTCCTGCTCCAGGTTGGACATTCGGACTCGTAGGCGGCGTTGGCGTTCCTTGCAGCTCCTGTGGGGGGCAGCTGGTATTTCTGTTGCTTGGCGGTGGCGGTTGTCTTTGTTAGCCCGGCTCGGTCCCGCTGGCTTAGTCACGGAGGAGGATGCAGTGGTCCCAGTCGAGGATGTTGTTGTTGCCCCGCTCGACTGCGTGTCCTCCTCCTCCTCCAGGGCCACCAGCCGCCGATATTCGGCGACAGTGGCCTCCAGCCTCCGTTGCCGGGCCATTCTAGCCTGCTCCCTCCGTGTTGTTGATTTGGAAGGAGCAACTATATGAAGAAAGAAAGACATAGTCTGTAACCAATGCTCCTTAGCATTAATAACACAAAGTGATTGAGCCGAAAGTTGGGTCACAGTACAAGTAGCAAATTGAAAGCACAGTACATAACTATTGAGGACAATATCTATGTAACCTCCCACTTCTGCATCCTTGCTCTAACATTAGTGGTAGTTTAATGAACAAATTCTACGACCACTATGGACTTACATTACAGTCGACTATGACAGTACACCAGTCTTATTCTTCTTCTTCTCTCTTGTTTAGGGAAATTGGTACGTTATCTTATGCAAGCCGGCAGAATGACATGGACAGCACAGTGAACTTGCACCCGAGAAAAAAAGTTGCACACCATGATGAGTGAGACAGACTTGCGTTACTGTACCGGTCCAGTACATGCAGGTGGTGAAGCTATTACTTTTCTATTACGGGTGGCACTGAGAATACTCTGTTACAAGGGCTACTGCTTAATTAATTTACCTTTCACCCTACAGTGCAAATGAGTACTAGAAAAGGAAAATGAAGAAGCTAACTAATTTGATTATCTATCACTTCACATGGGACGTATTTGATGACATATGGGATGACTTTAGGTGCTTTGCTTAATATTGAGTGAACAGTGATACACCCACACATGAATGACGTACTACAAGTAAACGAAAGTTATTAAGAGAGGTACGGAGTGTCCACCGTAATAACCAGATATATGCTGTGATTGCAGACGCAATACAAAGTACTGCTACTATTCATGGTAGTATTGGACACATTTACAATTTCTTTTCCTTGCCTTCCCTGCACTGGAACGGACGTGCGGGTGCGGTGGTACATGCTCTTCAAGGTAACACTTAGTTCATCTGGCGACCATCTACTCTCTCTAGATACACATGTGCTATCTAAGAGTCAGAGAATACCATGCTCCAGGCATCCATTCAGTCAAAGTATACGCACACATACAGTTTCTGTTTCACCCACCCAGGCTGCTGTCCTTCCACCCATCCTTGCTTCATCATTGACCCAGCCATGCACCATACCATATTCTTTCCTTCCCAGCCACCTCGGGGGCCAAGCAAACACATATCGTTCTTCTTTGCCAGCCATCATACAAGTTCGCGTCCCACTTACTTACACCCTTCTTTCGCTTTTCGTTCATCCCATCCATCACGTTCGTCTAAGAACTTATTGGGATTCTTCTCACCAAAAACTTCACAGCTAAGTCGAAGTACATTTCGAGGAGGCTACTACCTGGTTGATTTGTAATACACCCGTGCAGAAAGCACACTATGCAGTCTTCAATCTCAATAAGTAAGGAATATATAGCTTACCTGTTTCTGCCACCACCGTTTGAACCCCCACAGGACCGTCCGCCGGCTCTTGCACCGCCTCCTCCCCAGAGTCCTCCGAGTCCTCGCCCAACACAGCCACCTCCGCGCTGGCCCCGTCACCAGATGTTACACCTACAAAGTACATTTAAGAATGTTAGAATACACCACTCACTACTATATAATATTTGGTCTAGGAGAAATGTTAAAAAAACTGAATACAATGTAATAATTTGTGACTGTCTACTCCAAAGTAAAAATGTCCCTTTTTCCAGGGAAGGCTGTTGTCTTGCTGCACTTTTATGCACAACTGATGAATGCTTGCTTTTGATTTTTAACACGCACCACTTTTTCTCCTAACAGACAGAAGCTTGACTCCTAAGAACACGACCAGGATCAAGTTCAAACCAGGTGAGAGCTCTGCTCGACCACAAGAAATGTGTCCAATTAATCGTCAGCACTAAACACTTTTCCGTTTTCAGTTAAATAGTTTTATGACAAAGTAGATTTTATTAAATGTGTTTACTTTTAATAAAGCTTTTAAACTTAAATAGACTCTGTGGTTTTTGTTCCTCCAGACTAGAGTGGATGAGCTAAAGGTTTTGGAATTTTTGCAAGCATGAGTGCCTCTGACACTTCTTGACTGTGCTGTGACTCCGTACTCTCTTGTCCTGCGTACGATAATCTAGAGATCATTGGGGATCAATAATCGGTGACTTCGGGAGCTGAATGACTCTGCCACACTATCTAGTCAGTAAGGAGACAGTGCATAGAGCTATTGCTGAATAGAATGGGAGTCCAATGGAATTGCCAAATGTCCAATCTTAGTTAGCTACACAGACAGACTAATAAGAATAGTCTAGTAATACCACAGGGAGTCATATTCGAGGCAGGATAAGAATTTATATCCAGTCTACAAGAAGATCAAAGACGATTTAGAAAAAATCGAATGAGGAACGCTAGGAAAAAATAGGTACTCTTTATTAAAATGTAAACTTACTGGGGCCAGCAAAGGAGCCCTCGCCTGCCCGATCCTGGCCTGCATCCTCAGCACCCTCCTCCTGTGTCCTCTTGCCCTTGGGGGGAGCTGATGTACAACATGAAAGAAAGAAAGACCAGAAAACATGGATGAGATTTTTCAACCAAATCAAACATTTCAAAAGAACAATAACAAAATATTTTGGGGAAATAGCAAATAGATAGACAACTATTCCACGGGATCTATCTCATGTGGTATACTACGTTATTCGTATTGCCTGATTTGCGGAACGTTGACTTAGAAAGTTCCTATGTAACTCAATAAACAGACTACTAAAGAGGTTTGCCTAGGCCTGGCACTGCAGGCAGCAGTCCGCAGCACGCGAAGTGACAGACAAAGTCCATCCTGCTTGCAGATCAGTGAATACTCAAACTATCAATCCACCCACCACCGCCACTATTTCTTCTTATAGCCATGTGTCTAAAGGAAGGACTGGACTTCAGTCTGTTGGGGCTGATTTAGAAGTCCCTTGCGGCTCATTTTCCTCCATTGTTGCGTGCCTTTTGTGACGCAGCGGCAGAACAAAAGACTCGCCATGGTGTTGGTGCGGCGTATATATTAAAAAAAAACACATATGGGCATATGGGCGATGCATCACGTTGTAAAGCCCTGCGCCATCAGGGGGCGTTCCGGCGCAAGGGAGGGCGTACCTGCGCAGGAACGAATCCTAAAAGTGGCTGAGGGAAATCTACAAGATGTCAATCAGTCACTTTTAGGACAATGATGCATGACTCAAACCCTGCGCGCTTGAAGCTGACGTACGGCTTGATGCAGCATTGGGGAGATAGGGTAACCCAGAGCATTGCTGGAGCTGCGCCATCGTTGGCACGCAACTCCAGCAATGCGCTGCCTTTACGGCACAGATGCGTAAGGCTTCTGTGACGTTTTGGGCCAATGGGTGGTGGTGGCATGGCACACAATTACTGCCGCATCCCTGCTACTTTGCAGGGATGCGCCGGTAATTGAAAATATGACCCTTAGTGTCTAGCATTACGCAGTTCTTATCTTTACACTACACTCATACATAATTTCTCAGGCCAATGAAATGCTTCTGAACACAACATACAAAACAAAGAAGCATAGTAGCAAGCAAGGCTACTGAGAAGGAGAGCAGTGCACCTGAAATGCATAGAAGATTTTGAAATATAATTTACCTCAATGTAATCGGCAGCATTATTGCTCTTGGTAAAGAACAAAGATTTGCAAATAACAGAGCCGGATAAAACAGAGTAGTAAATGAATAGCTACTACTACTCACCAAGCCCGGGGACCTCTACGCCGAGCGCGTCCAGCAAGTCCCGTTCCCGGTCCATGACATCGGTCCAGCGGTGGGTGGCCTGGTTATATGTGCGCCGGACCCCAGAGAGCTGAAACATGGCCCGGCACACCTTCTCCCACCGCTTGCGGCGCTCCCGGATGCCATAGCCAGTCGCGATCTTGCCGCCTCCCAGGATCGTCTTGGGGAGGCGGCGCTGGACGTGGAAGATGAGTGCCGCCACTTCCTCCGCGCTGAAGATCTCCCGCGGCACCACTTGCTCCCCCTCAAACGCCCGCACGGGAGCCGGGCACGGGGTGCGGGACCCTTCCCCTTCTCAGGGTGCTTCCCGGCTCCCTTTACCATGGTCTGGGCAGAAATACAGTTAAATGATAAACAAGAAATAGAATAGTGAAGAAGAAAAGAAAAGAGTTTAAAAAAGTAGTTTAAAAGTAACTAAAAGCAGCAGAAAACACAAAAATATAGAGCTAGAAAAATAGAGGGATAGATAATAAGTAAAATTAGATCAAATAAACTTCAAACAAGCAAAGGATGGCAGAGATTGAGAGAGGATAGAGAAAGCATGCCCAGAACCATAGCAATGAATGAGAAACAAGATGGCCGCGCCCGTTCACGACCGCGTGGGTAAGTTCGCGCGAGATTTTCCTCGCGAGCACGCGCGAAATTGTACTAGCGAGCAGCACACTTTGCGAGATTACACATAGCGGCCGGAAACGGAATTACGTCACGCAAACAAGATGGCCGCGCCCGTGTACGACCGATAGGGTAACTTGGCAAACGTATAGCTAGAAGCGCCTCGCGAACATGCGCAAGATCACGCGAACATACACGTCGCAAAAAAAACAATTTTGTATTCGCACGCATTCGCGGCTTCCGAAATCGATCTCGCACGGATTCGCGCCCCAAAAAACACGCGAAATTGCAGAAAAAACGATTTTAGCTAAACTGAAAGCAATGAGCAGGTGCAGAAGTTCAAACTTAACATTAGTAACATTCAAGGTAGTGCTTCCTGAGGGGCCCCTCCAGAGTTTGCAACTATTCTATGACCCTGCTATGACCCAAACAGCAGGCTCATAGAATAGCTACAAGTAGACCATAAAGGTCCTGTGAAAAAAAATTTCACTGCAACAAAAAGCAAATTACAGATAAGGAAGGAAGCAGGTGCCAGCCAGACTGGAAGTTTCAAAATTACTGACACATTAATGACCCACAAATCAATTGATGGCAGTTGAAGAAGGGCAGGTGTGCTTGCTTTTTTCAACCACCATAATCTACAGTGATAAATAAACCTAATGGGTGGCAGTGAGGATGTACCAGAGGGTGGCATGGGTGTCCAGAGGGTGGCAGTGGTGAAACAGAGGGTGCTGTGAACCTGTGATGATAAACCAGACGTAGAAACAACATAGTCGCGGCAGTTGCGAGCCGAAAAGTAAGTTCGCAATTGCGAACTTGTCCCAAAATCGGCGCGAACGCGCGCCAACACAAAAAACGGGAAAATCTGCAAATCCGCTAGAGTTTGCGTATCTTCGCGGATTGCGAATCCGTAAATCCGCAATTTCGCGTACGCGAGATCCGCTAGATCCGCCCATGCTTAATCTCGGGTCAGTAACTAAACTGCTACTTACTCCCCTCAAGATTTGTACTGCTAGGAATGGAAGTAGATCCTTTTATCATTAGGCTCATGCTTTTTGGAATGAACTCCCATTGCAGTTTCCAATGTTTTTGGACCACAAACAGTTCAGTAGAAGGCTAAAAACATGGCTTTTTTGACTGCCTTCCTCCTACTGTCAGTCAATTCAATTTCAAAACTTTATTCGGTTATTAAAAGAAAATAACCACAAAAGTACAAATAAAAATCACAATTTAAAAAGATTCTTACAATACACCCAAGATAATTCCACGTAGTTCAGATTACAATTGATTTTCGTGATTTAAAAACATTTTTAAGGAATGTCAGTCATCTCTCTTGCCTTTTACCAGAGTTTGGTAGCGCTCGGAGACCCTAGGGGTATATGTGCCCTTAATAGGACCTTATGACTATGACTAAGCCGTGATTTATCCGGGGTTTCTGGGTTCACTCTGCACAAATCAGCCAGCCTAACGGTATCGTAGCACTATACATAAGCACCATTCACAACACACAAGGTCACATGCATTGTTTATAGACATTTGGAATTTAAGTGATTTGCCCAAAAACCCAGACTCGAACTTTGTTCCCGAATTCCACAGTGGTCCACAATGGGCAACTGTGACCTGAACACTACATCCCAGGTAGCGGGATGCAGAAGCCTCATGAAAAGCTCAGCTTGTGGAATTTTAGTTCGTGTACTGAACATCATCTACGCCATCTTGCAGACTCACGTATGAGCATACACGACAGCCATTTTTTTAGGTACCATGATCTCCCTGTTCACGATCGCCCGTCAGCACACTTCCCTGAACCTTGCAAGCCTTCCCCGCGCCTCCTGGCTGCCCCCGCGCTCACATGCACAAGTCATGAACCCCCCCCCCATGACTCTGTCTCAGGGAATCACACCCCGCGCCTGACCAACACCTCCTTTCCGTCCATGATAACCCCTCCTTTGATGACCCCTTCCCCTGAGCCCGACTGCCTGTACGAACCGCTGGTCATCCCTTAGCCCGAGGATACAGTTTATTGCCCACTGCTGTATGCACTCGCCTCTCCTGAAAGAGACCACTATTGATCATGACGTCCCCACCCCCTGAGATCCGATCAGGCGCACACATTCCAAAGGAATCGGCAGAACACTCAGCTGCGTGATAACC
This sequence comes from Lissotriton helveticus, assembly GCF_964261635.1. Lineage (NCBI taxonomy): Eukaryota > Metazoa > Chordata > Amphibia > Caudata > Salamandridae > Lissotriton > Lissotriton helveticus. The sequence goes on from NC_136057.1 coordinate 1,064,427,883, forward strand.
CCCTCCCAATCATATGAGGGGAAAGGGCTTCTACTGTTGTCATGTGTTGGAATGGGCCGGAACTGGGGGGGTGCCGGGGATGTCGTTCTCATACTTCACAATGCCCTTGTTGTAATAAAGAGCGTTCACATGTCTTAACCCAGGGGATAAAAGACCAGGTCTCAGAGAGGTTGGGAGAGCACCTCGAGACGATACCTTGTTGTCTGATCTGATGTGTTCTACTCCGACGGAATAAACTTGTTTCCTGTCTTCCTGTCTCCAGCGCCTGCCTCTTTATTGAATAACTTCGTATGGTATTAGAGGCGTTTTACGCCGGGCAAATTTAACTTAGGAAACATCTACTGAAAGCGCCTGACCATTTTGAATTGATCTTTAACAATTGGCGTCCCAAACGCGGGGCCCATCAGCGACACGTGGATCCAGTGGGAGAGGTCCCGACGACAGAGTGAACAACTGCAACGATCGGGAGAGCTACTGTCCGATAGACCCTCGTCTGACAGCCGATCATCTGAACTTCACTGATTCCGAGCTGACCTCTCCCGAGTGATCTACGGTCCTGACTGGGAACCACCAGGAGTGCCGCGATAGCAACAAGAGAATAGAGGACAATCGGGCGCTGGAAGCGGAAGACGAGAAACTGTCCATGCGGTCCGGGTAAGGTCGTGACACACGACAAATTGCGAAATTGATTGATTGATTGTTTGAAAATACTAGTATTACTTATTGACTGTTTCTGAGAAATTCTCTATTTGCAAACAAGTACAGAATCGCCATACTCTGTTTAGTCTTTGCAGATAGTGAAGGGTAGGCAACGCAAGCCTTTAACACGTCGTGCCTATTTTTCTCCTCATTGATTGATTGATTGAATCGAGCATTGAATTGTTCAAAGTTGGTTCTCTTAAGGATCTTCTCTGCCTACAAACGGGGAAGAATAGGAATATTCTCTCTCCCTTTGCAGATAGTGAAGGGTAGGCAACGCAAGCCTTTAACACGTCGTGCCTATTTCATTCCTCATTGATTGATTGTTTGTCCAAACATTGACTGTTTGGAATTGGTTCTTTCTGGAGGTATTCTCTGTTTGCAAATAGCGTAGAATAGAATATTCTGTCCAGTCTTTGCAAATAGTGAAAAGATAGGTAGTGCAGGCTTTTGCCCCCCCATTGTAATCCGTCATGCCTATCTTCTCCCCATTGGTTAATAGTTGGGTCAACCCGGACCGCTTATTAGAGATGAACCATCCAGCTCCACTGGAAGGCACCCCTAATAAGGACATGTTTACTAAGCAAGGACTAGTCGCTATAGCTTATAGTAAGTTATGGCATAAATATACAAAAAAGGATCCTGAAAGTCAGTGGCCACTGATAGGTTCTTTTGATGAAAATAAAATAAAAACACTAGAAGCAGCTGTAAAAATATATAAGGCAACGCCCACTATGATCGATAGTATTGGCATGTGGCGCAAAGAAGCAGAACATCGAAGGAAAAGAGAAGAAGCAAAAATAGTGAAAGAGTTACGAAAAGCAGCCCATCTGGCCGCAAAAGAACTAGATGAAGAAATAAGAAGAAGAGAGGAAGTTAAACAAACGCAAGAATCAGGACTGGCAGGCCAATGCCCTGTCAGGACCACCTCTGCGCTCTACCCGGAGATGCCCTCCAAACAGCGGGCAAATGACGAGTTACTGCTCGGTCCTCCAATTATCTACATGCCTCCTCCTTATGCTCCCAGCCAGCCTCTAGCACAACACTCACCAGTTCAAAGTGCAGGTGTGGGTGACCCTAGCGCTAGTGCCCCGGCTCTTACGGCCTTCGCACCAGCCGCATTGGTAACAACAGCAGATGAACATGAGACTAGCAGGCACCTAACAGCCAGACCAAATAGGTTGAGCAAAGATGAGCGGGATGGAATCGACAAGATAGCAAAAACATTGGTAGAACGGAAGGAGAGCGAAGAATATACGATGAATATGCACAATTCACATGCCGGTAGTCACAGACGGCATTTCATTTTACGGTTCAGCTACAACACCCTGAACGCATATGAGGATAGGTACCAGAATAAGGGTCCTGCTAAATTGACGGCTCTATATAGAAGGGTCGATGTTGGAGATGGAACTGAGAGCGATGTGACGGACCTCTTCATGCAAACGCTTGAGGTCTTCCGCCACCTCGTGGAACAGAAACCAGAGGTCAAGATCACAGTCCCTGAGACGATTGAGTCCTCATTAGAAGCAGCCAACACGATGATGCCTATCAGAGAAGCCGCCCCCTATTGGGTTCCCCCAAGAGGTCAGGGAACAAACGATGATATCAACCACGCAGATGCAAAAGGGAGGGTTGTGTACAACTGGGTTTACCAACCATGGGATCGGCAAGATATTTTAACTTTTAGGCAAACCCTGCCCGATCTACGAAAGAACCCTACAGCATTTTATACAGAACTAGGCACAGCCTTGGGCTCAACCATAATGACTCTATCGGACATTGATTTGTTTTTCGGGTTGTGTCTGCCGGCTGATGTGTGGAAGCAAATCCGGAAAGCCGACCACACAGACCTGTTCGGACACACCTGGAAACAACTCGATGACCTAGATAGGCAGCGAGAGCCCGGAAAGAAACCTGTAAAAGACATACTGGAACTCACCGACAAAATAGTACAGAAGCTAAAGACGTTGATCCCAGAAAAGAAGGTAAACTGGTCGGTAGTCACGGCTTGTCGTCAGAAACCTCAGGAAGATGTAGCAGAATATTTCTCCCGATTTGAAACAGTGTTCTCCGACTACAGTGGCCAAGACATGACCACCGCAACCGGACAACACCTATTCGTGCAAAACTACGTAAAAGGGCTATCGCAAGAGGTCTCCCAAAAGTTACAGACGAGTGAGAGTAGTTGGGGAGCCTCCAAACCTGCAGCTATCCTTCAGATGGCTCAGTATTATGAACACCAAAAGAACGAGAGCGAGAGGGCGAATGAGAAAAAGAAAAAGGACTTAAAAGAACGAGTGATGATTGCTCAATTGCATGAAGTGACTACAGGAAGGGAACGATATAGGGGAAACTACCAGTCAAATGCCCCTAGGAATTCGGCCCCTAGAGACCGCAACCCCACACCTGGCGCTCCACGAACCGACCTCGATGAGAACCAGTGTGCATTTTGCAAAGAATTTGGGCATTGGAAGTCTCAATGCCTGGCCCTTCGGGAAATGATTAAAAATAAAGAAACAAGGGACATGACAAATGGCTCCAAAACTGTAGGGCAGGGACGAGGGCAGACCCGCGACACCACCAATGACCGATCTGGCAGACCAAACACATTTGACCACCCCCGACAGAATCAGTGCCAACAGTCCGACTGCAACAATGCTCACGACTCTGCATAGGACTGCCAGGGGCAAGGGAGGGATCCAGTTGAGCTCTGTGTTGACCAGCAAGGTCCTTACGTCACTGCTAAGGTCCTGGGTATAAAGTCTCCATTTTTGGTAGACACTGGAGCAACACGTAGTGTATTATCAAAACGACTGATTCCAAGGGCACCCTTGTCTGGCTCACACATTACCTCGATAGGTTTCGATGGAACGCCCTCCACTAATCCCCTGTCTGTACCTATCTCCTTTGACCTAGGAAACAATCCCACTGACACAACATTTCTGCTCTCCTCCAACTCCCCTGACGCCATTATGGGTATTGATTTACTGAAACATTTCCGAGCTACTATTAGGTGTTCCCCGGATGGAGTCCGAGTCATCCTGTACGACAACCCGAGCATGTCCAGACCCTACCCCGCACGACATATGTACGCCATAACAGATGCTGACCTATCCTTGCTCGATACCCTACCCCTGTACCTATGGGCCAGAAACGACTCGGATGTAGGACGAATGATTATCGATCCTGTACACATAACTGTTCGACCAGATGCAATACTCCCGAAACTCCCACAGTACCGGATATCGCCCGAAGGCGAGAAGGCATTGGTAGCGATTATTCAGTCCTTGGTAGATGCAGGAGTGGTAGAGGAAGTGGTTAGTAATGTCTGCAATAGCCCTATCCTACCCATTGTTAAGAAGCAAGGTGAGGGAGATGAGAAAGCGTACCGCTTCATCATCGACCTGCGAGAAGTCAACAAAGTGGTGGTACCACAGTACCCCGTAGTCTCAGACATTGCCACCATCCTGACTCTCATCCCGTCCACTGCCACCACCTTCACCGTTATTGATCTTAAAAATGCATTTTTCTCTATCCCCATCCATCCAGACAGCCGTTATCTCTTTGGCTTCACTTTAAAAAACCGTTCATACCGATTTTGTAGAGCTCCCCAGGGCTACACTGAAAGTCCCAGCATTTACAGCCAGGCCCTCAAAAGACAGCTGGACGCTGTCCAGTTACCTGATGGAGTGGTTTTGATCCAATATGTTGACGATATCCTTTTGGCGGCCGACACCACTCCACTTGCAATCACAGCCACTATCCAACTCTTGCACTTTCTTGCGGAGAATGGCCACAAAGTCTCCAAAACGAAACTGCAGTTCTGCCAGCCCCAAGTAACATACCTAGGCCATCTCCTGTCCAAAGAAGGGAGGAAACTTACACCCGACCGAATCCAAACCATCCTAGACACACCCATTCCAAAAACACAGAAGCAAGTCCATTCATTAGTGGGCTCTACTTCTTTCTGCCGACAATGGTTACCAAATTTCAGTCTCATTATAAAACCCCTACTTTCCCTGTTGGCCAAAGATGTTCCGTTCCCACTCCCGTGGACTCCCGAATGCCAAGCATCCTTTAAGGAGTTGCGGGATGCCCTTTGCTCGGCACCCGTTCTAGGAACACCAGATTACTCCAAGCCCTTCTCCCTCTTCACTCACGAAAGGGAGGGATGCGCATTGTCTGTTCTAACTCAGCCCATCGGCGCCAAACAACGCCCTTGTGCCTACTTCTCTGCCACTCTTGATCCAGTCGCCAGAGCTCTACCTGCCTGCCTTCGAGCAGTAGCCGCTGCTGCTGTCTCTATCCGCCAGAGTGAGGGAATTGTGCTTTCAAACTCCCTCACGGTATTAGTGCCCCATGCAGTTGACACCCTTTTGAACCAGACTAAGACTCAACACCTGACTAGCGCACGACTAACAGGGTACGAATTGACTCTACTTGCACCCCACATCACCCTGAAGAGATGCACGACATTGAACCCTGCTACACTGTTACCCTTGCCCGAAAATGACCCCGATGTGCCCCCTATACACGACTGTGTGACCCTCACGGACGAACAGACCAGGAGTAGAATTGACCTCCGAGACATTGCTTTCACAGATCCTGATGGAGAACTATGGGTAGATGGCTCTTGTATCAAACTCCCAGACGGCACCACCTCTGCTGCCTATGCCGTGACGACAGCTCGAACAATTGTTGAAACAGCTCGCATCACACAACGATCCGCACAGGCAGCAGAGCTAATTGCCCTCACACGAGCATGTATCATAGCAGCAGGAACCACGGCAAACATTTACACGGACAGCCAGTACGCCTTCGGGGTGGTTCATCATTTTGGGCTCCTATGGAGGGAAAGGGGATTCCTGACGTCCCACGGTACGCCCATCCTTCACGGAGATTTAGTCTCCGCCCTGATTGAAGCAGTTCTTCTCCCCAAACGATTAGCAGTGATCAAATGCCAAGCACACAAGAAGGTGACAGACCTAGTCGGACAGGGAAACGCACTGGCCGACACCACTGCCCGAACCACAGCTGAGAATAGGACAACGACACGCATGTATGTGACCAGGTCACAAGCAGAAAAATGGACCGACGCTAGGGAAACAATCAGGGACATCCAATCGGCCAGCACACCACACGAACTGACTGTGGGCGCGGGTGGGTCTAAGGGATGATGAGGACTGCTGGCGGACAAAAGACACGAACAAATGGTTGCTGCCTGATGCATACTTGATCCCCATACTGACCATGGCACACTCCCCTGCACACATAGGTTCTGCCCCCATGATTGAACTCATCTCCAGAGTCTGGCACAACAACAAGATCCCCGACTCGGCCAAACGCCTGGTCCAGCAGTGCCTTATCTGCCTACAACACAACCCCGGGAAAGGAACTGTGGTACCCCGGGGAGGGTTTGGGATCCCCGACCACCCCTTTGAGGTCCTCCAGATGGATTACATCCAATTAGAGAGGTGCCAAGGCTTGAAGTACGTATTGGTCATTGTATGTGCCTTCAGCAAATGGGTGGAAGCCTATCCGACCCGTGATAACACTGCCATGACTACTGCCAAAGTACTACTGAAAGAGTTTTTCCCTCGCTACGGCCTTTGTCGAATTTTATGGAGCGACAATGGCCCCCACTTCGTAGCTGAAGTTATCCAACTAATCCTGAAGGGGTTGGGGGTAAAACAGAGGTTCCACGCAGTCTTCCACCCCCAATCCGCTGGCCTGGTTGAACGACACAACGCTACACTGAAACTGAAACTGTCAAAAATAGTGGCCACCACAGGACTTAAGTGGCCAGATGCCCTTCCACTGGCATTACTATCAATGCGCTCCACTCCCACTAAGCACCACTTGACCCCCTACGAAGTTGTGTTTGGGTGGCCTATGAACCTCTGGACTGCCCCCAAACCGACCTCCATTCACGACGTCCCGACGTCCTGCTGTCAGATTATTTATGCAAATTAACTAAAACGTTGTCTGTCATTCATCAACAGGTGCAGCAGGCCATCCCCGATGCTTCCAGGGGTCCCGGTCACGATATCCAACCGGGGGACTACATCCTAATCCGGAACTTTCAACGAGCGAAGAGTCTGGAACCCCGGTGGACGGGCCCCTGGCAAGTACTGATCACCACTCGGACGGCTCTTCGAGTGGAGGGGAAAAAGAACTGGCTGCATGCACACCACTGCAAGAAGGTTTCCTCGACCCTGGCCACGACAGACAACGTCAGCACCCAAGAAGAGCTCCTGAACAAAGACCGACCATCACTGAACTGCTATCCTGATACCGAGGCACTTGAACTTGCAAAACACTCTGATCCCACTGTGCCATCTCGAGAAGGGTATTTCCTGCGTCGAAAGGAGGGAGCTTCGGCTAAGTAGGCCACTGACTAAGTTAAAAATCTCAGAACGGTGACCCAAAGCAACCAAGGGTTACCCGGAGAGAAGCTAAACGAAGTCTGTGGTTCTGCCCACTACCGAGCACCTTGAAGATGAAGATGATGGAAGCGCCAGATAAGAAGATGATGGAAGCGCCAGATAAGAAGACGTCGGAAGCAACAGGAAATACCCACTACAGGAACCCAAAGACTGACAATTTGCACAAATCAAAGACAATCGCTTTCTTTATTGTCTTCCTCTTCTGCCTCCTCCTCATGACTTCCTTCTGGATCTTGGAGGAAAGCACACCCGCTCACCAGATGTTGCCAACCACTGTCCAGCCAACCACCATGAAAGAGCACCACCTGATCACCCTTTCACCTCAGCTCCGAGAAAGGCGTAGGGAGTTCTGGAACAATTCCTTCGTACAACTGTTGCACCAGCACAACCTTGCTGCAAATGCCACGAACTGCTGGATCTGTGGGTTGCTCCCACATGCTACCGGACACTCCATCCCCTTCATCCCTTCTCCTTTCTCAGTTCACGGCTCCTGCCTCGCCTGGTTGATCCTCTTGCAGGAAAGCCACAAGGACAACGCCACTTCTGGTCAAACCGTGTCACACTTCTACTATGGGTTCTGGCTGAACAAAATAAAAAAGACGTCTGCTCCCTTTTGTCCTGCAATTTCAGGTTCAACTTTCCTTACGAACATCCCTGCCAAAGAAAGGGTCGAAATGCAAGTACTCCACAATCCAGCCAGACCCACCTTCTCCCACCTGCGGAAACAAACGGCTGCCACCCTGACCGTGGCCCTGTCTGTCATCAATGTCACAGGACTCGTATGCCTCGAAGGACAAGGAACGCAGCTGGTGGGTCACAGTTCTTGTCGCATCACCAAAACATTGGTCTCAGCTGACCCCCCCTCCTTTGTTGCTTCCTCGAATATGTACTTTGTTTGTGGCACCAAAGCTTACACTTGGCTCCCAAAAGGCTGGAGGGGTACGTGCTACATCGCCTTCATTCTTCCTCCCACATATGTGGCTTCAGCCAACCACCACTGGCAAAAGCGCGCCGGAGATGTTGAACAAGCCGACTCCACTAGAGCACAGTTCCTGGATGCAGCAAAGGGACTTGTTCCTCTGTGGGGACCAATGGCAAATAGCCGCGCTATCCGACACCTGACTCAGGCATTAGAAACAACCATTAACATCACCGCTGGCATCCTTGCTAACAACACGGCTGAGCTTCAGGCAGTCCGCCTGGTGGCTCTTCAAAACCGCCTTGTTCTAGATGTGATTCTGGCCGACCGTGGAGGTGCATGCCGCATCATCGGCTCCAGCTGTTGCACCTACGTGCCAGATAACTCACCTTCAGTCTACAAAGCAATCGAACACCTCCACAGACTGTCCTCAGAGGTTCACCAGGAGCAGGAAGGATGGTCGCTTGGAGGCTGGTGCTGGGACACTTTGAAGAACTGGGGTGGAGATTGTTCACGTTTTTATTGATACCAATCATGATACTATGTGGGTGTTGCTTAGGTATTCAATGTTTACCACCTTTATGTGCACTCATTTCCAACTGTATGTGCCCAAAGACTTTGAACTTTAAAACTGAGCACATGAGTCCCCTATACGAGATAGAGGTGCGTGGTCTCATGGGGATTGATCCGAACTGACAAGCTGGCGAGACATGTTAAAGGGAGGACTGTGGAATTTTAGTTTGTGTACTGAACATCATCTACGCCATCTTGCAGACTCACGTATGAGCATACACGACAGCCATTTTTTTAGGTACCATGATCTCCCTGTTCACGATCGCCCGTCAGCACACTTCCCTGAACCTTGCAAGCCTTCCCCGCGCCTCCTGGCTGCCCCCGCTCTCACATGCACAAGTCATGAACCCCCCCCCATGACTCTGTCTCAGGGAATCACACCCCGCGCCTGACCAACACCTCCTTTCCGTCCATGATAACCCCTCCTTTGATGACCCCTTCCCCTGAGCCCGACTGCCTGTACGAACCGCTGGTCATCCCTTAGCCCGAGGATACAGTTTATTGCCCACTGCTGTATGCACTCGCCTCTCCTGAAAGAGACCACTATTGATCATGACGTCCCCACCCCCTGAGATCCGATCAGGCGCACACATTCCAAAGGAATCGGCAGAACACTCAGCTGCGTGATAACCCCCTCCCAATCTTATGAGGGGAAAGGGCTTCTACTGTTGTCATGTGTTGGAATGGGCCGGAACTGGGGGGGTGCCGGGGATGTCGTTCTCATACTTCACAATGCCCTTGTTGTAATAAAGAGCGTTCACATGTCTTAACCCAGGGGATAAAAGACCAGGTCTCAGAGAGGTTGGGAGAGCACCTCGAGACGATACCTTGTTGTCTGATCTGATGTGTTCTACTCCGACGGAATAAACTTGTTTCCTGTCTTCCTGTCTCCAGCGCCTGCCTCTTTATTGAATAACTTCGTATGGTATTAGAGGCGTTTTACGCCGGGCAAATTTAACTTAGGAAACATCTACTGAAAGCGCCTGACCATTTTGAATTGATCTTTAACAAGCTCATGACCTTGAACGTGGCTTGAATTTGCCGTGGCTCGCCCACCTCTATTACTGGGTTTTTTGTTGGAGCTCGGGCAACACAAAGGGGAATAAATGGCAGTGCCAAACAATGTTCTTGCACAATAGATATGTTTAAGTTAGAAGTTGATGCAAGTGTAGCACCAAATACAAATTCCCAATGATGCATAAAAGGGGCATAATGGGACAGAAACAATTCTTTATTTGAGCCAATGGTTGCAAGTGGGACCCATTCGCACATATTTTTGGGGATCGGCACTTATTTTTCCACAACAGACTTTCATCCAGAGCAAGAGAGTTAAAAACACAAAAGGGGAAAAAGGAACAAGAGAAAAACAGTCACAAAAGAAGAAAGCAGGAATAAAAAAAGGACCTGTAAGAGTGAGATAAAGAGGCAAGGAGTCTGTGGTAGTGGATTGATGAGGCATAATTTGGAATCAAGACTACAGAGTTTTGATATTCGACAACCTGACTTTCGAGAGTTCTAGCTGTGGACTTTTATTGAAAACTTTGGGTCCTTGCAAATATTATTTTCGAAATTACGCGCTGAACTAGAACTATGCAAATAGCCTACAATTCTGCAGAAAGCAGATCAACTAAACTAGAATGCCCTGGTTTATGTGGAATCTTAGCACCAAATGAAACCAGGTGCTATTTCGCCTGATATTTCCAAGCGTCACATGCAATTTCTGCAAAAAATTACACATTACATAGCTCATGCTTATCTGGATATTATAATATACAAATATGTACTGGAGGGTGTACTTACCTTTGTGCTGCATCACAGTACTCAGTCTAAAATGCCACTTTTTGTGTGGAAATTGCACCATCAGCATGTGACTTTGTAATTATGGCACTACAGAATTGTTCCGCATTTGCACAATGCAGCACTTCAGATTTTCATGCAGAGCTGCAAAAAATTTGAATAAACCAGAAGCCAAGTGAGACTCATGGATCGCCTAAAACTCATGCCTTCACCATGCATCACTCATTATCCCTCATGTTACCTCACTCGTGACATCTTTTATGACATCATTGATAATATCGATGCAATATTTGCAATGAAATTATTGGTGAGAAAACTGAATGGAGCGAGTTATTGTTACCTTAGGGAAGGAGTTACAGTTACTTAGGATAACTATAACTGGTGAATTTATCTGTGTTTTAGAGTTTAAAATGTTATGTTGTTACTGGACATTTCACCTAACTATATCATTACTTTAACCTTCGTTTTGTTCAGTGAATATATTTGTATATCTATATTTGTTGAACTTGTCCCCGACCCTCAATGCAGAAAAGGATACGAGCACTCGTGGTCTTCTTTTAAGGCACTTTATTGAAGTTGCCACTCGCCGAATAAAACAACGCATTGCGGCTCTTCTGACAATCATCACTTCAAGGGGCCACCATTTTTAGAATTAATTTGCATGCTCACAGATTGACACTGTTGCATGAATATGGACATGGTAAAAATGCGAAAGAAAACTTAAAGCTTAGACAATTGTAAATTCACTTTTCAAGCAATCAAATTTTATATGCACAATTTATATTGCTGGGTTACACAACCTTATTTACTTAAAAACAACAAATTCATTATGGTGCATTATAACACATGATTTACATTTCAGAAATGCACAGTAGTTTAGACAGCTGGGATGCACAGTCTATTCTTCAAAAGATATATATTTAATGTATCGATTTTAAACCAAGAAAGGGGCACCAACTTCATTCAGGTCAAAATCTAACTACCAACCCACCATCATTCCACCACAATGTTAGATAGTGATAATTGCTCCCCTTCAAAGGGACTACCAAGCCTTGGCAGTAGAGTGACCCCAGGAGCAGGGGGTCACCATTAGTCATTGTTCCCAGCAGATGGAACAGGCACCCCAGCATTGTATTGTTTGCTTCATCTTGATCTCCTCTAGGAGAGGCAACCACATATCATGTTTTGACTACACCACTCTCCTTCTCTGTCTTCAATCCCAGGAATCTAGGCTTTGGAATTTAAGGGAACAGAGAGAAGGAGCTGCCAAACAAATCCCTGATGCCCCATCCATATGGTACACGGCATAGGGAAAAGTGGTTTGGAGAATGTTAATTACATTGCCAGAGACATATTTTCACATTCAATTTGAAATTTGCCGAATTTGCCAAACTTCACGAGTACAATAAATCTTTCCTCTATCCTGCTGTCAATAACATGTTTTTTCAAGTGTAGCTCGTTTATATTTGAGGAACGCTCTTGTGTGTTCGCAAATGAGATCATATATATATATATATATATATTACCTACTGGCGATAGCCAGTAGGTATATATAGTTAGGATTGTTTTCCATAGGGAAATTGCAACATTCTATTGGGAATAACTTTGGCGCCGGTTGAGGAATCTTCCTGAAATTTTCCTTAACTTTGCCTCGCGGCGCTCCGCTCCTTCCCTGAAAGTTTGGGGGGGGGATTCGTCAAGCGGGGGCCGAGATAAAAGGGGGGTCCCAAAACGTGTTTTCCCCATGTTCATTTCCATAGGGCGGTTGGACTCACTTTTAGCCCGAACGGCTGAATGGTTTTCCACCAAACTTGGCAAAATTGTAGGGACTGGTAGCCCGATGTGCCTTTGCTATGTCTCAAGATATGTGCTCCAGTGGTTTTTACGAAAATTAACATTGAAAAAATATATATGGGGCTACATTGGGCTATATATATGTTAGAGCCCAAATGTAGCCCAATGTAGCCCAATGTAGCCCAAAGATTGCCACCAGAGACAAAAAACACCAAATGTAGCCCAAATATCAGCCAGATGTAGCCCAATTATAGCCCAATGACAGAATGTCCCAGAGTGTTCTAAAGAACAACTAGAGCGCTAACAGTCTTACTTATGACAAAAGTATGGCACACCTGAAGTCATCTTGATTGGAATAAAGTGTTAACACTTAAACCATTTAATTTGCAAAGGAACAAAATGAGGGGGTTCATTTTGCCATAGAAATTATGATTAGTGCTGAAGAAAGAAAAATTAGGGCACATTTTGAGTGACTTCTCAAATCCTGTTATATTTCATTAAAAAATTCTGATATGCAGTCTCCCAAAATGGCCACCAGAGACAAAAGAGCCCAAATGTAGCCCAAATATCAGCCAGATGTAGCCCAACTATAGCCCAATGACAGAATGTCCCAGAGTGTTCTAAAGAACAACTAGAACGCTAACAGTCTTACTTATGACAAAAGTATGGCACACCTGAAGTCATCTTGATTGGAATAAAGTGGTAACACTTAATACATTTAATTTGAAAAGGAACAAAATGAGGGGTTTCATTTTGCCATGGAAATTTTATATATATATATATATATATTTACTGAAAACACCATAGGTTACACACCAGTTATAGTTAGGAATTAGCATTTAAAAAACCTTTGAAATTCACTGAAAAAACCATAGGTTTCACACCAGTTATAGTTAGCTGGAAATTTTACTCGCATAAAACCATTGAAATTCCCACGTTATAGTTAGTCGGACTCACTATAACTTGCACGTCTGCAATGCACTGCTGATGACGTCACATATTACATCACTCATGCATATATTTAAATATTTAAACATTACTCGCTAATATATGTATTCACCAAGATACACTTAATAAGCCCGTTAACCAATCAATTTGTTTAAAAAACAACACTGAAAAAACCATAGGTTTCAGGCCTTATATAGTTAGGAATTAGCATTTAAAAAACCTTTGAAATTCACTGAAAAAACCATAGGTTTCAGGCCTTATATAGTTAGGAATTATCATTTAAAAAACCTTTGAAATTCACTGAAAAAACCATAGGTTTCAGGCCTTATATAGTTAGGAATCAGCATTTAAAAAACCTTTGAAATTCACTGAAAAAACCATAGGTTTCAGGCCTTATATAGTTAGGAATTAGCATTTAAAAAAACCTTTGAAATTCACTGAAAAAACCATAGGTTTCAGGAGTTATATAGTTAGGAATTAGCTTTTAAAAAACCTTTGAAATTCACTCAAAAAACTATAAGTTTTAGTGGTGTTATAGTTAGCTGGACATTTTACTCATACAAAACCAATGAAATTGCTCCTATATAGTTAGTTGTACTAACTATATTTCGCGCACCCGCAATCCACTGCTGATGATGTCACATATTAGATCATTCATGACATGGTCAGTGACATCACTGATGACATCTCAAATGACATCACTGATGACATCACTGATGACATCATCCACGTGACAATCACATACACCTTTTCATACACTATTACAATTTTTCATCACGTTTGTAAAATACAGAGTATCATATTTAAATCCATTGTCACAGCAATACAAGTATCTAAAAATCCACTCAGTGATTCATAGATGTATACACACATCTAATCACTTACCTATGGATTCACTCATACATGCTGTCAATGAACAATAGAACACTATCAAAAATACTTATACATCTATATCGACATTAAACAACAGCACGCATCCTATTCACATATGAAGTCATCCTACTCACTTATGCAAACAATGGATCATACTTACATATTTACTTAGCAAAACACTTATACAAACACCACTTATTCGATTCATTTAGATAGTAAGTCATACTTAGTGAATTATAAAATCATTATTACAAGTATACAGTTATCCATACAGTCACTCACACAATCATTGTGTCTTATGTATACTTTTTATATACAACAACTGACACATACACTGCCTTTTATTTTTCTAGTTTGTTGGACCTGTACCTTTGAGAAATATTTTTGCTCATCACCACACCCATAAAGAGATTCCCTCACCCAAACTGTTAGAACATGTAGTTTTAACTTCATATATCTACTGAATCAACTATTCACACATCTTTGGACAGTCACACCCCCTCCACCGAACCACACACACTTTCACACTCCCATACAAATACTCAGTTAACTAATCAATAACTAATATAGACTTTCACATAGCTAGTAACCAACTGTAGAATTAGTTTACACAACAACTGACAAAGTGATACAGATATTCACACAGTTTAGTCACTATCCACTATATTTAGTGAGGCATTATAAATTGGTCAAGTAAACAGTCAATTACACTGCTACTAAATCCTCCATCCAAATATTTATTTATATATATCCACTCATTCTTCAATGTAAATTGCTATATATATAATGCATATTTAAATAACAAAGCAAACCACATTCACTGGATGATGTCATCAATGATGTCACGCTTGCAGATCTGAAGGGATTTCATCCATGTCATCATTGCAAAGCTTGTGCGCACAGTAAAAGGGTAAAGAGTTATGAGATACCGGACACAGGAATAACAAAAACAATTAACAAATATCTTACCTGCAGTACCCCGTATGCAGTATATTGTCTCAAGTGCCCTTGTGGACTATCGTATATCGGGAGTACAATTAAGCCTTTAAAGCTCAGAATCTTGGAACATCTAAGGGCGATTGACAAAAATGATCAATCATACCCTGTCGCCCGACATTTCCAAGAAAAACACTCCAGCAATAGACATCAATTGCAATATTTTGGTCTGGACCATATACCCGACAACCCCAGAGGGGGTGATAGGCTCCACAGGCTAAGAAGACTTGAGTCTCGCTATATAATAGATTTAATGACCAAACATCCTAGGGGACTTAATGCGGGAGAGGAACTGGCATCTCATATTGGATTTTAAAATGATACCCAATTATGCTAAGAGACTAATATAAACATTTTAGCGATAAATAACTGAGACACAAGAAAATTGGACTATAAAACTGTATTAGAGTATTGCTTGACAGTAATGTGGCAATGATGAAATTAATGGATGTGAGTAGTTTTGATTTTGTAAATAATTTGGAAATTTGAATAGGTACTGTATCCGATAAATTGAATTGATGAAAAGCTTTGGCAATTCAGTAACCCTGTAAATTTAACACCTGTAAATCTTGGTTTACACTGAGGAATTAATGTACAAAATGTGGGGGACCCCACACTAATGAAATTCTTGAACTTATGAAATCAGAAATGTAAAAGAAAGTAAGAAAGAAAAAATAAGTGAAAAAAGGAGCTATGTGAAAACAATATTGTGTCAAGGGAGGCTTGCCGATCCACGGCCTAATCAACAAAAGCGTCAGGAGGAATGTTCAAGTAATTTGATCATGCCGATATATGGCGAAATGAAATAACTCGATTTGGGCGGGTATTACCAAGATGGCCGTGCCAGTAATCGGCACCACAATAATACATTGGGGGTGCAGTTTATTATTGTCGACTTTGACAGAGTTTATGGCCTGGGTAAATATATTACTCAGATCATAACGTAATTATATGTATGACAGAAATGTACATATTTGTTTACTTAAACATACCGTGATGCTTAATATGGAGAGCACCCAATATGGCGATTGAATATAGTCCCTTGTTTGTTTTCACTACTAACGTACGAAGAGATTGTCGTTAAAACATGGCGCCTCCCCACAATGTTTGTAACATTGAGGAAGGCGGAGCGCCGAAACGCGTCTGTTGCAAATATAATAAAGAACATCTAAGAATTACCCCCGGAGTGCGTGGTTTCTAGTACGAGCAAGGTTGGAAGCCCTGAGCTGAATATTTTGCGGGTCCTGTAACCGCATCACGCACCCGTCTGCGAGTGCTCCCGAAACCTGCAGGAGTTGGAGCGCGAATATATATATATATGTATATATATATATAAAGGCTTCTCGCCGAAATGCGTCGTCTTTGTTTGGAGAGTGCACATTAAAGACTAATTGTGCCTGAACATACCTGGTGTGCCGTTTTTCCTTGAAACCGAATGTGGAGGTGATTGAGGAATCGTCAGTAATATATATATATATATATATATTACCTACTGGCGGTCGCCAGTAGGTATATATAGTTAGGATTTTTTCTCTATGGGTTTTTTGAAAATTCTATGTCTAATAACTTTGGCGTTTGTGGACGGAATTGGCTGAAACTTTCAGGAAAATGGAACATTTTGTTTCTGAGCAGCCCTTGAAAATTTGGGGGGGGTTCGTCAAGGGGGGGCTGAGAAAAAAGGGGGGTCCCAAAACGTGTTTTTAACATTGAGTTTTCCATAGGGCGGTTGGCCTCACTTTTAGCCCGAACGGCTGAATGGATTTGCACGAAACTTGGCAAAATTGTAGGGACTGGTAGCCCGATGTGCCTTTTGTAGGTCTCAATATATGTGCTACAGTGGATTTTGAGAAATTAACGTTTAAAAAAAGATATATATCTGTAACAGCGGACCGGGCAGCGCTCCAGGACGCGTACTTTTCGCGCAACGGAGCTTTGTGAAGCGAAGCTGATTGGTTCTCCGGCGTCTGTCAACATTCCAAACAGTCCGTAGCGGCCGCCATCTTGTCTCTCGGTAGGATCGAGAGACAAGAGGAGGCCAAAGCGAAGGGGCAAATGACCATAAGGGGGAATAGTAGATCCTCGCTGACCCCCTACGTTTGATGTGGAGGTTTTAAAAGGGCTCCGCGGGGCAAAAAAAAAATAAAATAATAATAATCGAACGGCTGAATGGATTTGCACGAAACTTGGCAAAATATTAGGGACTGGTAGCCCGATGTGCCTTTGCTAGGTCTCAATATATGTGCTCCAGTGGATTTTGAGAAATTAACGTTAAAAAAAAGATATATATCTGTAACAGCGCTCCGCTTCGCGTACTTTTCGCGTTACGGAGCTTTGCGAAGCTGATTGGTTCTCCGGCGTCTGTCAACATTCCAAACAGTCCGTAGCGGCCGCCATCTTGTCTCTCGGTAGGATTGAGAGACAAGAGGCGGCCAAAGCGAAGGGGGAAATGACCATAAGGGGGCATAGTAGATCCTTCCTGACCTCTTAGGTTTGATGTACCATTTTGTCAAGTTTGGTGTAATTCCGTTCAGCCATTCAGGCTGTAGACGTATGTAAATGTCCTATGGAAAATTGCATGGGGAAAACACATTTGAAAGTGTTGAAATTTAGAACCAATTAAAATGTTACTTTGGTTTTGTATTTGTGTGTGATGAAAGTTAATTGGTTATGTATATATGTCAAATGAGAGGAAACCACAGCCATTTTGTGATACTACTGTCTGAGGTACATTTGTGAAGAATTTTTGGTGGTGAATTTCTGGTGTTTGATTTACACAGTACTAACACTTCTGCTACTTTTAAAAAGGTGAGTTGTTAATTTGTAAGGGGAACTATGTTGTACACTTGAAGATAATTTGAAAAATGTTTTCTGTTATTTATTTGCAGTCCTTCTGTTATACTAAATACTTGATAAAGTTAGTTTTATATTATGTATTACTAAAAACGATAAATGAAAGTGATTATTTTTTTCTGCAATTTACAGCAAGCAATTTCAAAATAAAATGGCTCACAATGAAGAGACCGTGGCAATTTCTTTTGAATTGTCCACTACATTGATTGAAATTGAGAGCACCAATAATGAAATATTGTCACAAGGAGGACATGACTTGTATGATTCCATTAGATTGATTGAAATGGACAGCACCAAGAATGAAATATTGTCACAAGGAGATGACTTGAATGATTCCACTACATTGATTGAAATTGAGAGCACCAATAATGAAATATTGTCACAAGGAGGAGATGACTTGTATGATTCCATTAGATTGATTGAAATGGACAGCACCAATAATGAAATATTGTCACAAGGAGGAGATGACTTGAATGATTCCACTACATTGATTGAAATTGAGAGCACCAATAATGAAATATTGTCACGAGGAGATGACTTGAATGATTCCACTACATTGATTGAAATTGACAGCACCAATAATGAAATATTGTCACAAGGAGGAGATGACTTGAATGATTTTTTTGATCAATCTCTTGATGGCGAATTTATCGAGTGTTTGGAGACCATAGAGTTACAAGAATCATCATTGGAGACTTTTAATGAGGACATTGCTGATGAGGACATGTTACTAGTTCTTTCAAATTTAGAAAATTCTGAAGAATAAATTTATATTTAGAAATCAAAAATTGTTTGAGACATTATTCATTTTTATTTTTAATTTATGAGGTTGTAGCGAAGTGATTGTAGTATAAAATGAGACTTATAGTATAGAGTGCAACATTTTTATGTTACATGGTAAGTTTACTCATATTTACTTCCCTTCTGCCACTATATTATCTCCAATGTGTATTTGACATCTCTTCTTCATCTCCGGCCTCCTTTCTCTCACTGTGTGTCTCCGATGCATCTTATCACTGCTATTTTGTGTAATTACAGAAGAGAGTAAAATAAAATAGTTCGGAACGTGAAAAGGGGGCAAAGTAGAGTACTCCTCACCCCCTAGGCCTTTTTAGGCGGTCCCAAAAGGATCAGTTTCTGCTTTCCTGAGAGATTATGGTATGAGTTCCATATACCACAATAACTTGCATTACAACATGCAAGATATCTATCTCCTATTACCAACTTTTGGAGATATTCGCGCTAAGCGCGAATATCTCCAAAAAGTAACACCTGCCCTGAGCAGTTCTTAGCCATGTTATCCAATGGGAGGTGGATAACATGGCTAAGAGCATTAGCTCGGTAATGCATGAATATCGCTGAGTTTTTAGCGATATTCATGCATTGCGGCCGTTTATTATCGCATTTGCGATAAACCTTGATAATAGCAAGGTTTATCTTCGATAATTTCTGACGATGCTTAGTGGTAAAAAATTGGTTGGTAAGCATCGTTAGCGATAAATATCGCTTAACTTTGGTAATATGCCCCAACGTCTGTTAACGTTCGATTCGAAGGAAATGAGGAAGTGTTGAAAAACATTGTCTGCGCCATCTTGCCTTTTTTGAAATGCCACACTTTTGTCGTGCACGGCAGCCATTTTAGATGTCTTGACCAGACCCACTCTCTGCACGCTGTCGATTCGTAGCATGGCTCCTCACCCACGCAAGCATCTTCCCTAGGCACTGGTCACCACCGCTCTCTGTCTTATGCATGGGCAATAAACCTCCCCCCATCTGCGCTGCTCTTCCCTGAGAATCACACTCTGTGCCCGCCCGACACCTCCCTTTCGCCCTATTCACTACCGCACCCTCTGACACTCCTCTTTCTCTGTGTCCGATTGTCCAGGCTATCAGCTAGCCCTGCAGATGTAGTTTATGGCCCCAGCTGTAAAGAATCACCCCTCTTCAAAGGAGTTATAGTAGATCAAGGCCCACACCCGATGAGATCCGTCACACCACACGTGTTCCTACTATCTGAAAACCATCCTGTATTGTGATTGGGGAGGGGACCGAGCCTGAAGCGGAAGATTCCAGGAATGACTCTTTGTACATCAAAGTTTTTACAATTATGTGTCACATTAAAAATATATAGCACTCCAACAAAGTAGTAGGAATATAAAACTTTAATAACATATAAATATATACAAGAAAACAAAAACAGTAAAAACATTTAAACAACGAAGAGACCGTGGCAATTTCTTTTGAATTATCCAATAGATTTATTGAAATTGACAGCACCAATAATGAAATATTCTTGTCAGTAGCGGTCTGTTGTGCGAATAGTTCCAAGGCAGCAGAACGCGCTGAAATCTAGATGGCACGAAAGTGATGTCTAGTAAGTTGCCGCCCAGCAAAAAACGGCGTGGGGCGCCGCGGGGGTGAGTGAGTCCAGTAGGCACCACAGCTATTCTTACCGGCA
Source organism: Lissotriton helveticus (assembly GCF_964261635.1). Lineage (NCBI taxonomy): Eukaryota > Metazoa > Chordata > Amphibia > Caudata > Salamandridae > Lissotriton > Lissotriton helveticus. Next base: position 1,064,448,239 of record NC_136057.1, read on the forward strand.
TTGCAGAATTACTGCTGGGGACAATGCCTGTGCTGTAGCAGGGTCACAGCAGAAACAAAAAGGATTCTGTTGAAGATGTTGTTGGTTTTCAATTTGAAAACAGTTCTGGTGTCAACTGCTATGCTAATGTAGTGGTTAATGTTTTGTTTTCTCTAGAAAATGTAAAAGAGGGGGAGGCAGTCCAAAGTTCCGTTAAAAGGGCAAAGGAAAGGATCGGTGGTTTGAACTATCAGTCAAAAAGGGGAGGGGGTGCAATAATTTTTCCTACCGGGTCACACTGTGCTTTCACCAGAAGTGAGGTGTGCAGGATTCTAGTAATTCAAAGTGAGGCTGGCGCCAGCATGGGAGCGCCGACGTCCCGCGGATACAGTTTCGTCACTCCACGGGCGATCATGGCAGTCATTCCCCATCGGGGGTCGGAGACTCCCGCGGCTCCTCTAGAATCTTCAAGGTCGTGGAGGACTACGGTGGTGGAGTCAACCAGTGACCGGGCCATTTCTTTATGCTGGGCCCGCTCTTGCCAGGTCGACCGCCATTTTGAGAGTTCGGCAGCTACCGGCGATCGCGGGGTCACATGAGCGGACGGGCTCCACCCTGCCGGGCGAGACGTTGCAGCATGGCCACAGTGGAAGAACCCTTTTCCGGGCGCCTGGAGCGCTGAGGGTGCAGCTGGGAAGCCTCCACCTGGGGAGGCGGGAGAGGCCTGTTCGCACCGTCTCTCCCTCCCAGTGCACCCCACGGCGTCTCGCTTGAGATTTGTTATGGCCGGACCAGGCGATGAGGACGAGGGGGGAGGGGGGTCGGAGGCATGTGCAAGACATCCCCCCCCAGTGTTGTCGCAGCCATTATAAAAGAAAGAAGTGTCCCGTCCGTCTTCGGGCCGGGCTTCCGGTGGATGTCGGCCGGACGCCCCTGGCTCTGGCCCCATGAACGGGTTTCTTGGTTTATCGGCTGCAGCCGGATCCCGTCGGCCTCGGCCCCCCGACCGTTGGTGGCCGGACCGGAAGAGCATGTGGCGGGACTACCTGCAACTCTCAAGGGCCACCGCGGCCGGACTGGGAGAGAGAGGGGAGGGTCGAGGAGACATTCCCCCCCCCTGCAACTGTTCAGCGTTGTAAAGGCAATCCCCTGGCCGGGTCCCGCTGGCCTCGGCCTCTCCTCCGGCTACACCCTACGTTAGGATCTCCTGGCCGAGGCGTGGCAGCAGGACCTGCCTTATATGGGCTGCTCCCGGCTGGGCGTAGCCGGAACCCTGCCCCACCTTGGAAGTTTCCAGAGTGGGGGCGGATGTTCTACTGACTTGCATTTTCCCTAGTCTATCGATTTTTTTGGCGTGGCAGGCGGTGGGACAGCGAGGGGTGATTTGGTTTCTCTTACTGTTTTTCTGGTCTCTCACCACTGGCATATTTTAACGTTTTCTTGTTTCTAGGAAATTAATAGGTTTTATCATTACGTTATGTTATCGTTTCTTTGTTCGTTGTTTAATAAAAGTTCATGTTCATCAGTGGCCTACTGATTTTCGTTTTCCTATTTTTTTCTTTCCAGGTTGTTTCATGGTAAAGTTTCTGTTAACAGGATACAGTGATCACTTCGTTATTATTGCATATGTCCTTTTCACTAGGGGTGCTCTCTGGTCGGGCCAGATGACGTATCTCTAGTAAATGGTCCGGGTGAAAAAGGTGCATCAATCAGTGGGGAGTAGATAGGCATGACAGATTACAACGGGGGAGAAAGGTCCGCATTACGTACCCTTTCACTACTTGCAAAGATTTTCCTACGTTTATTTGCAAACAGGGAATACCTCCAAAAAGAACTAATTCCCAAACAGTCAATGTTCGGACAATCAATCAATCAATGAGGAATGAAATAGGTACGACGTGTTAAAGGCTTGCGTTACCTACCCTTCACTATCTGCAAAGGGAGAGAGAATATTCCTATTCTTCCTCGTTTGCAGGTAGAGAAGATCCTTAAGAGAATTAACTTCGAACAATTCAATGCTCGATTGAAACAATCAACAAGGGGTACTGTGAACACAAATGAACGCCGCTTATGTACATACGCATTGCTATTTTCAACAGGTTGTTCCTAATGTTTCTATTTTAGCGAGGTCAAAAAGAGATCCCATTAGTGGCCTACTGATTTTGCTCGATTCCTTTTGTTTTTTTACACGATTTTTCGCTATCTGCAAAGACTAAACAGAGTATTGCGACTCTGTGCTTGTTTGTAAATAGAGAATGAACCAAAGAGAACAATCAATCAAATGGAGAGAGAAGCAGGCACGACGGATTACAAAGGGGGGAAAGGGCTGCGTTAACTACCCTTCACTATCTGCAAAGAGAGAGTACTCCTAATAGAAATGAGGGGTGGGGGGCAGCATTCAAAGCAGATCAGTGTGCATAAACACGAAAATGTTTTTACTTACCACGTACTTGACATTCGACAGCTTATGATATTTGCTATTAAAAAACCATTGAAATTCACTGAAAAAACCATAGGTTATAGACCATATATAGTTAGGAATTAGCATTTACAAAACCTTGAAAATTCACTGAAAAAACCATAGGTTATACACCATATATAGTTAGGAATTAGCATTTAAAAAACCTTATTTTACTCACACAAAACCATTGAAATTCCATATATAGTTAGTTGCACTAACTATATATCGCGCACCCGCAATCCACTGCTGATCATGTCACATATTACATCATTCATGACATGGTCAGTGACATCACTGATGACATCTCAAATGACATCACTGATGAGATCACTGATGACATCATCCAGTGACTGTGTGTTTCTGTAAAGTTTAAATATGTTTTACATATTGAAGAATGAGTAGATGTATAAGTGTCTGGACGAAGGATTTAGTAGGTGCATGACTGAATGTATGAGTGAGTGATTAAATGTGTCTCACTGAGTGCATGGGTTAGTGACTAAACTGTCTTAATTTGTGCATCATGTTGTTCTGTAAACTGCTGCATGTGTTGATCAGTAGCTATATGATTAACTATATGGGTTATTGATTGATTGTCCAAGTATTTGTATAGGAGACTGAGTGTGTGTGTGGCTGGCTGGGAGGTGTGTGACTCTGTGCAGATCAATGTGTACTTGTATCAATGATTGTATAAGAAAGTAAGTATGTGTTAGTATATGTTTGAAAATGTAAGGTGCTCTATGTTTAACTGTATAGACAAGAAAATGGAAGTGTGATTGATTCTTTACAGGACTGACTAGGTGTGTGAGTAACTCCATGGATGAGTGGCAGAGTGTAAGTGTCTGTATAGGTGTATGAGTGCATATGATAGTGTTGTAAAGATGAGTGATTGTATGTATGAATGATTGTATGGGTGAATGAGTGAATGTGTGTGTAGACGTAGGAATCAGTGAGTACGTATGTAGTAACTAGTATTGGTGTGTCAATGGTTTCAAAAATTATACTCTGTATTTAACACTGGGTGAAACAGAGGTTATATTAAAACGTGAGGAGATGCATTGTATTGTCACATGAATGATATCATCAGTGATGTGGTCATTGATGTCAAATGAGATGTCATCAGTGATGTCATCAGTGATGTCACTGACCATGTCATGAATGATGTAATATGTGACATGATCAGCAGTGGATTGCGGGTGCGCGATATATAGTTAGTGCAACTAACTATATATGGAATTTCAATGGTTTTGTGTGAGTAAAATAAGGTTTTTTAAATGCTAATTCCTAACTATATATGGTGTATAACCTATGGTTTTTTCAGTGAATTTTCAAGGTTTTGTAAATGCTAATTCCTAACTATATATGGTCTATAACCTATGGTTTTTTCAGTGAATATATATATATATATATATATATATATATATATATATATATATATATATATATATATTCACTGAAAAAAAACATAGGTTTTACAGACGTTAAAGTTAGGAATTAGCATTTAAAAAACCTTAGAAATTCACAGAAGAAAACAGAGGTTTCAGGGACGTTATAGTTAGTTGGACATTTCACTCATACAAAACAATAGAAATTCTGCTGTTATAGTTAGTTGAGCTAACTATAACTCATGCCCCTACAATGCACTGCTGATGACGTCACATAGTACATCAGTCATGACATGGTCAGTGACATCACTGATGACATCTTAAATGAGATGTCTGATGACATCATCCAGTGACAATGTGTTTCTATAAAATGTAAATATGTTTTATATATATATGCCAAGGGGTATTGAAGAATGAATGGGTGTATAAGAGTCAGGATGCATGATTAAGTAGGTGTGTGACTGACTGTATAAGTGTTTGATTAATTGTGTCTTACTTAATGCAAGTGTTAGTGACTGATACAGACATTTACATAGTTTAGGTTGTCAGATGGTGTGAAAGTGGTTGCATGGTTTGGTTAGCAGCTACATGAGGATCTGTATGGGCTATTGATTCCTTGTCTGTGTATCTGTATGGGTGCCTGAGTGTCTGTGTGGGTGGGGTTGTGACTCTGTGCATAAATATGTGAGTGGGTAATTCACTGCGTATATGTGTTCAAGTCTGTATCTGTGAAGGGATGCATGGCTGGGTGAGTGTGTATATGGGTGTCTTGGTGAGTGAATGGATGCCTCAGTGGAACATGTGTGAGTAACTGCATATGTGAAAGGCAGTATATGTGAGTGTTGGACTGTATAAATGACTATATGTGAGAGTGAGTGATTGTCAGAGTACCTGTATGGATCAGTGTGTGCTTGTATTAGTTATTGTATTAGAGTGAAAGTATGTGTTAGTATATGTTTAAATAAGTGAGGTGGCATGTGTATAACTGTACAGGTGAGTAAATATAAGTGTGATTCATTATTTTCATTCCTGACTAGGTGCGTGAATAACTCTATGAATGAGAGGCGGTGTCTGACTGTCTGTATATTACCTACTGGCGGTCGCCAGTAGGCATATATAGTTAGGATTTTTTCTCTATGGGATTTTTGAAAATTCTATGTCTAATAACTTTGGCGTTTGTGGACGGAATTGGCTGAAATTTTCAGGAAAATGGAACATTTTGTTTCTGAGCAGCCCCTGAAAATTTGGGGGGGTTTCGTCAAGGGGGGGCCGAGAAAAAAGGGGGGTCCCAAAACGTGTTTTTAACATTGAGTTTTCCATAGGGCGTTGGCCTCACTTTTAGCCCGAACGGCTGAATGGATTTCCACGAAACTTGGCAAAATTGTAGATATTGTTTGCCCGATGTGCCTTTGCTAGGTCTCAAGATATGTGGTCCTGTGAATTTTGAGTAAATTAGGTTTAAAAAAAGATATATATCTAGAGCCGCGCCCGGCAAGCTGATTGGTTCTCGGGTGTCTGTAAACATTCGAAACAGTCCGCAGCGGCCGCCATCTTGTGTCTCGGTGGGATTGAGACACAAGAGGTGGCAAGAATCAAAGGGGGGAAATGAGCAAAAGGGGGCAAGGTACACCCCCCTGACCCCCTACTTTTGATGTGGGGGCCATAAAAGGCTCCCGCGGGTGAAAAAAAAAAAAAATCGATTTTCGCGGGGGGGAGCGCCCGGTACGCGCACCGGGGAGCTTACGGGAAAAACTTCTTTTTATAAATTGGATTGAAAAGAACTTTTTTTTTGATTTTGTTGTTTTATATATTTTTTTTGTTTTTGTTGTTTTATATTTTTTTTTAGACTTTTTAAAACAATTTTATATTTTTTGGCGATTTTTGTCAAGGGAAAAACAAAAACAGGGATTCCAAAACTGCTCAACAGGAGCAAAAAAATTTGAAAATGTAGGGACTGGCAGAGCAGCGGTGTTGCTGTTTCTTTAGGGCAATGAGTTCAACACTCTGCTCCCCATAGCAGAGCAGTTCGTCACACTCCGTGCACAAAAATTTGATGCCTGCAAACACCGGCTGAATGTTAGGGACCATTCTTCCACGGGGTGGTCCCGAAGGTGTTGCTCCACCAGTGGAGGTGCTGCCGCCATCTGTTGGTACATTCCGTGCCAGCTCTCTGACACTCTCCCTGGCAAAGTTGTTAGGGTGTCTTCTTTTCACATGCCTGATCAAATTAGCATTCCCAAAACTATATTTTTTCAGAGGATTGCCTCTGGATAAACTACTCCCACATATTTTGCAGGTTACTTTGGGAGCGTTGACTTTTTTCTGTCCTTCAGGGATGTCGTAAAATTTCCAGATGAAATGGGTTTTTTTCTTTTGCTGAGGAGGGTCCTCATCTAAAAATCCATCTGAATCACTGCTGGATGACTCTCTTGCAGCCATTGCTGGAGATCAGAAAAGTAGGAGATAGAGTAGACAGAACAGCTCTTGCTCTCTCCAAGTACAAAGCAATAGTGAGAGAAATGGGTGGGTTTCACACAATTTGGAAAAAAAAAAGTTCTGAACCAATGAAAAGTGTTATTTTAAAGTCACATGGTTTGATGCGCTTACGCTACGCGCCCCGGGGCGCGTCCCGGGCGTGTATCGTAAGCGCATCGGGGCGCTTACGTTGTGCGATCGTATGCGCTTCCGGGTGCGCTTACGCGGTGCATCATAAGACGCATCTCGCGGCTACGCGATACGTGTCTTATGATGCAAGGCGTGGCGGCTACGCGATACGTCACGATGTTGTTTTCGTTCGCGGCAATAGCGCTTCCGGGACGCGTATTAGTACGCGCCCCGGGGCGCGCCGCAAGATTGCGCTTACCCGTGCGTTCACCTGTCCACGCCCCGGGAGCTTACAAAAAAAAAGTATTAAAAAAAAAATTATTAATAAACATATAAAATATATGTTTGGATTTAAAGAAGAATACATTTTACAGCTACAGATATTAGCTTTTAAAAAACCAATGAAATTCACTGAAAAAACCATAGGTTATAGACCATATATAGTTAGGAATTAGCATTTACAAAACCTTGAAAATTCACTGAAAAAACCATAGGTTATAGACCATATATAGTTAGGAATTAGCATTTAAAAAACCTTATTTTACTCACACAAAACCATTGAAATTCCATATATAGTTAGTTGTACTAACTATATATCGCGCACCCGCAATCCACTGCTGATGATGTCACATATTACATCATTCATGACATGGTCAGTGACATCACTGATGACATCACTGATGACATCTCAAATGACATCACTGATGACATCACTGATGACATCTCATTTGACATTACTCATGACATCATTCATGTGATGATACGATGAACCTCTTCAGACTCTAATATAACCTTAGATACACTCAGTGTAAACAGACACTCACAGACTGTCACTCATCCATGGAGTTACTCACACACCTAATCAGTCTTGCAAAGAATCAATCACACCTCCATTTCCTCAACTATATAGTTAAACACACCTTACTTATTGAAACATATAATAACACATATTTACTCTGTTATACAATCCCTGATACAAGTTCACAATAATCCATACAGCCACTCACACATTCACTGGCTCTTATGCACAGTTATTTATATATGTCAACTACCACATGTACTGTGTTTTACATATGTACTTACTTTGACATGTAGCACTGAGATATCCATTCACTCACCAATACACTCATGCACACAGTAAACCGCCCATACAGCTGTTTCCACATGCACTTTTGAACCCATACATCTAGTGAATCAACTGCTCACACATCTATGCACAGAGTCATACACCTCCCAGACACCCACACACACACTCAGTCTCCCATACAAATACTTGGCCAACTAATCAATAACCCATATAGTTAGTCATATAGCTAATGATCAACAATTGCATCAGATTACAAAACAACAGACACAATGGTGCACAATTTAAAACAGTTTAGTCACTAACCCATGCACTCAGTGAGACACATTTAATCACTCACTTATACAGTCAGTCATGCACCTACTAAATACATCATCCAGACACTTATACATCCACTCATTCTTCAATATATAAGACATATTTTAACTTTACAGAAACATACAGTCACTGGATGTTATCATCAGTGATGTCATCAGTGATGTCATCAGTGATGTCATTTGAGATGTCATCAGTGATGTCATCAATGATGTCACTGACCATGTCATGAATGATGTAATATGTGACATCATCAGCAGTGGATTGCGGGTGCGCGATATATAGTTAGTACAACTAACTATATATGGAATTTCAATGGTTTTGTGTGAGTAAAATAAGGTTTTTTAAATGCTAATTCCTAACTATATATGGTCTATAACCTATGGTTTTTTCAGTGAATATATATATATATGTGACTGGATATGATACTGCTGTATTGAGGGCGGACTGTATGTATGAATGACTAAATGAGTGAATGATTTGATGTGTGTGTAGACCTAGGAATTAGTCAGTGGATATGAACCAACTAGTATTGGTGTGTTCATGGTTTCGAAAAATATAGTCTGTATTTTAGAGTGGGTGTATCAAGTGTTATATTAAGGTCTGATGAGGTGTATCAAATTGTCACGTGGATGATGTCATCAGTGATGTCATTTGAGATGTCATCAGTGATGTCACTGACCATGTCATGAATGATGTAATATGTGACGTCATCAGCAGTGCATTGAGGGGGCACGTGTAATAGTAAGCTCAACTAACTATAACAGCGGAATTTCTATCATCTTGCATGAGTGAAATGTCCAACTAACTATAACGTCCCTAAAACCTTTGGTTTTTTCAGTGAATTCCAAAGGTTTTTTAAATGGTAATTTCTAACTATAACGTTCCTGAAACCTATGGTTTTTTCAGTGAATTTCAAAGGTTTTTTAAATGCTAATTTCTAATTATAATGTTCATTAAACGTATCTTTTTTTTCTGTGTTTTTTAATTATCATCCCATTCTCCACCTGGTGAAAACTGCAAATCTCACTACTCTTCCATCGATACCTTCCGCCAACAAAATTGCCACAAACGAGAGCCACAACTAACGCTAATGAAATGCAAAGTAGGCGTTCCTGTGCAAAAAAAACACGAAAACACCACTTCCCCATATTTTTAACAACCAGTCAAATCTGCAATGCGATCCAAGAAGCAGACAATAAGCCGACTTACCAGTAACAAATTAACATCAACTTTTAACTGCTGTAAGGAGGTCGACTCTACTGCGTGAATTAGACCCAACTCACAACCATATCTAAAGACCAACACGTGATAGAGCTACTGATCATGCAGCTCCGACACCCAACAAGATCACAACACCCAGCGCCACCACTACCAGAACCTCCCCCCGGACCATCCCCTGCTACTACCACAGAGGCAGCGCAAAACAGGACATCGGACTTCCCAAAATACCATGGCCCCACAGCCGCACATTAGCTGAATATTGGGAGATGTGGCAACCAACTATATATGAAGAAGGCAAGTCACACATCAATAATAATGCACACAATGCCAAGTGTAACGCTGATGTGCTGCACAGACCTCACTATGCAATCCACAAACCTCTTCATGTGGAGATATACTATTGATACTTGTAGTGTAGTGCACAGAGGACGCAACCATGTTACATCAGGCAGTGGGGAAGATCTCGTTCATGTAGCTGTGTTGTTCCCCCCTGGAAGCGTAAGTGGAATGGGCTGATCCAACGTACGCCACTCCAGCATAGGAGTATGAATAAATAGGCCCTGCCCTGGGCATGGTTCACCTCTGGGATGATCAATGAGTCTGCCAGAGCGGCGGCCCTCACCCTGGCACGTGGCTTCCGCCATGACTGCAGGCCTCCTCCACACAAGCCCCTGAGAACCCAGCGCCGCAGCACCGCAGACTTATGTCTGTGCCGACTACTGCCTTCGATCTACACTGCGAACAACACGGTTCACAACTTGAATTCTGCCTTGATTTATTAATTGCACAGAGAATTGTACTCTGTCCTCGGATTTTGTCAAGAAGAAGTGACGAAAAGCACTTCTGGATGTCTATGCTAACTACTGCCTTCAATCTACACTGCGGACAGCATGGCTCACAATTCAGATGCAGTGGCGATTGCAGATGACGCAGTCCAGTTGGCAAGACACATTGTTCCCAGTGCGGCCCACCGGGAATACGCATCATCGCAGAATGCGCAAACGTTGTGTTCTTCAGGTGCTACTAACTCACTCCACCATAAGTCATCCACACGTGGCCTTATCAAGGCAAGACATTGCTCCCAGTGCGGCCCGCTGGGACGACGTATAATCACAGGGTGCGCACACACTGAGTGCTCCAGGTGCCGCTAACTGTACAGCTCAACTCAACAAAACTTGGCTGTGCACCCATCCTGACCACTACTGCGCCCTACACTGGTGTTACACGGTTCACAATTCAAGATTAGTAGCGACGTAAATTGTGTAAGAGACTATAATGGGTTAAGAAGCCCAAATGCTCCCAATCTGTGCAGCTCAGGTCAACGTCACCTGCCTGTGAGCCTTTGTTGACCACTGCCTCCGGTCTACACTGTGGAAGACCGGCAACACGTGGTGCCAACTAACCCTGTTCAATGCAAGCCGATCCCACATGTGTAACGGGTTCCTGAGTCCTGAATGGCAGTGACCCCAACTTCGTGGCAGCGACCACAGCAACAGACTCCCTTCAATCATTGAAGGATATTTGCATATGGAAGGCCAGCGACACGTGGTGCCACTGAGCCTGTACTACGCAGGCCGGTGGGGCCACCAATGTATGCACATGGCTATGGGCCCTTGCTCACCGCTACCTCTGACCTACACTGTAGAAGACCGTCGACACATGGTGCCACTAACCGTCTTCAACACAAGCCGATCCCACATATGTAACTGTGTCCTGAGTCCTGAACAGCAGTGACCCCCAACTCCGTGAGACAACTACAGCAGCAAACTCCCTTCAATCAGTGAGGCATATTGCCATATGGAAGGCTGGCGACCCATGCTGCCACTAACTCTGTTCAACACAAGCCGATCCCACATGTGTAACTGTGTCCTGAGTCCTAAATGGCAGTGACCCCAAGTCCATGGCAGCGACCACAGCACCAGACTCCCTTCGATCAGTGAGGCATATTTCCATATGCAATGGCGGTGACACTTGGTGTCACTAATTTTGTTAAACACAAGCCGATCCCACATGTGTAACTGTGTCCTGAGTCCTGAATCGCACTGACCCCAAGTCTGTGGCAGTGACCACAGCACCACACTCCCTTCGATTAGTCAGGCATAATTTGCTAATCAAGGCCGGCGACACGTAGTCCCACTAACCCTCTTTAACATAAGCCGATCCCACATGTGTAACTGTGTCCTGAGTCCTGAATTGCAGTGACCCCAACTTCGTGGCAGCAACCACAAAAACCTCACTCCCCTTGATTAGTGAGGAGTAGTTACAGATTGAAGTCTGCCGACAAGTGGTGCCACTGAACTTGCACTACACAGGCCGGTGGGGCCCCCAACGTATGCACCTGCCTGTGGGCCCTTCCTTATCACTACCTCTGGTCTACACTAAGGTCAGCAGGCCTCACAATTCAGATACAGTCCCGATTCCACATGACGCAGTCCAGTAGGCAAGACACATTGCTCCCAATGCAACCCTTCCACATCAACCTTCATCACAGGCTCATACAGTCTCAATGCTTCTGGTACCACTAACCCTTTTTAACACAAACCAATCCCACATGCGTAACTGTGTCCTGAGTCCTGAACGGCAGTGACCTCAACTTTGTGGCAGCGACCGCAGCACCAGACTCCCTTCAGTCTTAGTTGTTGCTCTTTTCTTTAAATAATTTTTTTTATATGTAAATCTTTACATGACTAAGATTCTTCTTTCTCCAACTGCACAGGGACACTTCCGGGCCCAAGAAGGTTGTTGGGGGTTTGTTGGTAATGTGGGAAGAGGGTATGTTACCTGCTAATGTGGGGAGAGGGAGCGTCAAAGGGTTATCACTCACAGAAATAACTCCGATATCTTTTCACAAATGCCTCGGACAGATGCCAGCTGACGGACTGAATCACAAAATGGTTTTTCAGTACTTATATAGTGTGAGTTATGAACAGCTCGGTCCCAGGTTCGCAGAGGGACAGCTGCGGCCCGTCCGTTTGACTCCCGGACGCAGTACTAAGAGCCACCTGTGTCATTGTGTCTATCCCTGCCCTGTCCCATCATACGCCACAAAACGCATGCCACGCCACTCGGATTACGTTCTGACGTTGGCTTCACATAGCTACCTGTCGCAGGCGTACTCGCTGTTGGTGTGCAGGTCAGTGGTCTAGTTCTCAACATCTCACGGCCATTCCCTGAGGACAGGTTTGCACACATACCCAAACCCATCTGGCACATGCGGCACGGGCCATGTAACCACGCACATATAATAGATCGACAACGTCATATCCTTTATTGCCGGTGCTGGCGAACGCTCCACGGCTCTCAACCATAAAGAGTCCATGAAAAGTTGCGCAGAAGGTTAGTTGCACCCTCAGCTGTATGGCCGCCAGTGGCCTACCATCCCCTTGGCGTGGACTTCATATGCATAGGGTTAGTGCCACCCCAAACTCATGTGGCCATCAGGAGCCTACCACCACGTGGCATGAACTGGAGTTCCACAGGGTTAGCAGCACCAAACCCTGAGGTGGTCTCTGCCATTGACGACTCAGGACTCAGCGACATGTGTGAGATCTGCTGGGCCGCGGAAAATCTGTTGTGGTTTCCACCATTCAGGACTCAGCGACATCTGGGAGACCCATGAAGAAGCTGATGTGGTCTCAGCCATTCAGGACTCAGGACTCAGCAACATCTGTAAGATCCGTGAAGAATCTGATGTAGTCTCCGCTATTCATGACTCAGGACTCAGCAACACATCTGAGATCGGCAGAGTATCTGATGTGGTCTCCGCCATTCAGGACTCAGGACTCAACAACACATCTGAGATCGGCGGGGTTTTGACGGGCACGTGCAGTCCGCCCACTGATGCACACTCCCCGGCACCATGTAATTATTTGCTCATGGATGTGCAGAGGTGACAGTTTCTCTCTCTCTCTCTTTCTCTCTCTCTCTCACTTCCCTCTCTTCTCTCTCTCTCTCTCACTCTCTTCATTCCTTTCCTTCTATCCCTCTTTCCCTTCTCCCTTTCTCACTCCCTTTCTTTCCTTCCCTCTTTTTTTCTCTCTGGCTTGTTTTTCCTTCTCTGTTTCTCTCTCTCAGTCCTTTTATATGCGCATTACACACGTCCTTATTTTGGGCTTTATTTTCCAGACTCTGTCTTCAACATCCATGGTCCCCACAGCACTCTTCCACCTTGTTGTTTTCTATTATGTTTATTAAATGTTGTTTATTAGTTTATTTTTTATATATATATTAATAAAAAGAATAACATTTGAATATAGTTCATGGTTTAGATATGTTTATAAAAAAATAATGCTTGACAAAAAAAAATTATTAACCTTTCCGGTTGTTTTCTTAACTGCTGTCTGACTCTTTCTTGTTCTTATGTTATTTGCTGGTATCCACCATGGTGTTAAATTTTGGAGCACTTATCGTGGGAATACTGGTGATCTCTGCAGTTTGCACCAACGTCTGAATACTGTGTTAGATTTATCTTAACTTTAGTTGCATTAAAGTGCTGATAATGAAATGCAGAGTAGCCATGCCTGTGCAAAAAGACACAAGGTGCACCTCTGCGATTTATTCTATAAACTAAAATCCTGTATTGAATTGCACTGAGGTAGTACCTGCACTTACAGTGTACTCACAAAATCAATGAAGAAATCACATTGTATTTATATTGCTTAGGAATAGTGCGTCAGGTGCTGGATCTTGACGTGATACACTGACCAGCTTGTATATTGTTCTGCACATGAAAAAATGACATCACAACTTTCACAACTGCAATGCAAAATTAATTCCAACGATAACCCATGTTACCACCAGGAATTTTACACCTGCTTTCTGCTGGTGCTAAGCAGGATGACTACCTGCAGCATGAAAGGAAAAACAGCCAAGAGCCACACCAGAACACCCCCAGGTGCCATGGAGTCAATGAGCACGATACAGGTATACCCATGAGGGCCACAACACTCATCGCAACTACCTCAGGACCACCAACGCCCCCCAAACCCGCATCTGAGCAAGTGTGTCCGTGTGGTCATTGTGTTAGCATGAAAGGCACAGGCCCTGCAACTTCACAGTGTGCTGTCTTCAGCAGACGTTACCATGTCACCTCAGCGTTGGCAGTAACCCTGGACATGTAGCTACGAACGCATCCTCCTGCAAGCACAACACACGTGTGCTGGTCCGGCGTACACAGGTCAGCGCAGGGGTGTGCCTATCCGCCAAGCGAAACGGGGTGTCTTGCACATGTCCATGTGCAGGAAGTGCGGTAAGTGTGTCTCTGTGTTCTGGTGTGGCCTGCCACAAGGGCCGCAGCAGACGATGTTGTAAAGTGGCATACACCACCACCAAACGGAACTCTCATGGTGTATTTTGAATGCCGCAGGAATAGGCATTACAATGCTGTGCCGTACGAGTGCACAGGATACAACAGCGCACCGTACAAAAGTGTGGGGGCTCATGCAAGGGAGGAGCAGCTGTTTGGCAATGTAACACGCAGTGAACCCACCCATGTGCCAGGTGCTGGGCATCTCATCCATGATGACCACGATCGCAGACATCCTACAACACCCACGACCGGCCTTTGTACACAACCTGTATGAATGCAGCGTGGTTTTCACTTCTATGCTCGTTCAGTGGTGTGATGTTGCCGGGTTGTGTGACTTATGTTCCTTGTTGGTGTGTTTCATTTTGGCCATTGTTTGTATATATTTGTGCTGTACTTGATTGTACATGTGTGCCATTGTGCCCCTCTCCCCCTGTCTCCCCAATCCCTGCTTCTTCCTTATCCTGCTGCTGTTGTTTCTATAATGTTGCCCCTCCACACATAAATACATGTAAAAAAACAAATTAGAATACTTCCTTGATTCTTTTACATTTCAAAACTCCTCTCTATCAGTTTCTTTTTACTTAAAAAAACAGTTTTTTTCATATTCAATGACACATCGAAGTCAGCAGTGCAATGTATTCTATCAACACACTTTCTAGAACATTCTACAACATGTGCAGGTTAAAAGTTCATCAATTATTTTAAACTTAACGATATGTTTTTGCATCATTTTCTCGAAAATTTAACAGCACATGCAGCTTAAAAGTTCACAATTGTTTTAAGTTCGAATAGTGCCTTCCAAATGGAAGTAGCAGATGTGGTAGAGTTGAGCACATTTTATCCTACAATATGTACTCCACTTTCAAACTTCTTTTTCTTAATCAATCACAAAGATGCTTTTCCACAAAACGAATGTGCACCCTACTTTAAAAAAACAATGCTTTTCATCGCTCAATCAGGTATCGTTTTGTATGTGAAGAAAAACTAGTTCCCCATCTTTAAACATATCTCTTATTCTACCAAGGAACTGCATGAGCTACAGACATCTTTCCATACCTTCCAGCCATACCTTCAAAATGCTAGTGTGGATCATAGGACATAGCTATGTTTCTGGTGCAAGAGGTATGCAGAACACGTGTTGACTTAGACCTAGGTTTACAAAATGTGGACATTAAATGGTTTCCACAGAGAGGATTGAAGTGGCACCAATTGTTGCCTTTTGTTAAAACCTGTTTGCATCTCCAACACCCTGACCTCATGATTGTGCACTATAGTAGAAACAGCCTAGGCACATTGACTGGGGCAGGCTTGGAACTGCTTATGAAGGACACCTTTGGACAATTGATGTTACTTTTGCTTCAAACTGTCTTTGTATATTCCAACATATGCCAAAGACAGAAGTGGAAATGGTCAAAACAATTTTGTCCTCAGATTGAAAAATCTAGGAAGAAAGTCAACAAAGCTGTGTCTGCATACCTCAGAGACCACAAAATGGGGTCCATCTACAACAACAACATACGTTTGGATATGGCTGGTACCTACAGAAGTGATGGAGTACAATTCACAGATCAGGGAAATCATGTTTTCCTGAATAACTTGAATCTGTGAATCTGCACTTATATGTAGCTCCACCTAATGAACACAAGGGCTCTTTTTAGAGCCACCCTATAACTTTCAACTTAGGCCCACTATTTTAGGGCCAGGTAACTGCAACTCCCGGACCCTTGCCAAAATGTATTCTCCGCACAGCTGTGGCGCAGCGGCCACACCATCTCACTTTGCAGCACAGAGCTCTCGCTTTGATCACCGGCTCTACTCACCAATAGGGGTGAGTAGTTTGCGCTTTACATATACCGTATTGATTTATCTTTGCACTCCCTATACAACACCACCAAAGCACCATATACAAGTTGGACAGGTGTGGCAGAGAGCCCACAGCACATGACTTCACAGCATAGCACACACAGTTGAGGCTCACGGTTTCATCCCTGAGCCCAGCAGCGGCTCAATTGAACAGCATGACACTCTAGGCAATACCTCACTTAATTTCCGTACCGCGCACTTTCAGACTGATAGGGGTCAGTAGTTCAGTGACTTTACCCCGAGTCCGTCAGCAGCTCAGCTTACGCCCCAAGTGCCATCAGACCCGTAGGAGTGAATAGTTTGCACTGCACGAATACCGAATTGATTTGATACACGCAAATTTACCTTCGCACTCCTGTATAACACCCCCTAAGCACCATACACAAGTTACAATGTTCGAAACAAAAGTTCATCTGAGTAGGTATAACTACATGCTCAAACTACTTCGACAGATGTGGCACAGCCGCCAGAGCACATGACTTCACAGCATATGACACACAGTTTTGGCTCACACTTTCATCTCCCCGGGTCCACCAGCAGCTCAGCTTAGCACCATGAGACATATTGTCTGTACTCCAGGACGGATCAGTAGTTTATCCTAGTAGGTATAAACACATGCTGACACTACTTCCACAGCTGTAGTGCAGCGGTCAGGGCACATGACTTTATAGCATAAGACACACAGTTTGGGCTCTCGCTTTAATTCCTGAGTCTCGCATCAGCTCACCTTAGCAGCATCACACTCTAGGCAATACCTCACTTAATTTCTGTAGCCCACCAATTTCACACCAGTAGGGGTGAATACTTCGCTTCATACCCCCTCTATAACATACCCTAAATACCCCAAAGAGGTTACAGTGCTCCTACCCTCCTCTTTCCCTCTTTTCTCGCCCTTTTTTTCCCTTACTCACTTCAACAGAATCACAAAATGGAGGCCAACACTTCCTAGTTGCAACCGCTCGCACCGCTTGCAGCCCAACAGCAGCAAGCTTGTGCTCGTAACGCCTCAGCCATTCAGATGGCAGAATTCCCAAATATCAATATCTGTATATTTCGATATTTCTCAAAAACTTCTCAACGGATTTTCACCAAGTAAACAAAAGCGTGCTTTCTAGACCAAGACCCTACTCCCTGCCAAATTTGGGGTAATTCCGTTCACCCGTTCGACCTGTAGCCTTGTCTAAAGTTTCGTATGGAAATTAACATGGAGAAAACATGTTTTGGGACCCCCACTTTTTTCTCAGCCCCCCCTCGACGAATCACCCCCAAACTTTCAACATAGGAGCTGATATAAACAAAGAATCAGTTTAGAAAATGTCATGAAGATTCATCAAACAACGCCAAAGTTATAAGCAAAACAATAAATGCTCTTCCTATGGAAACTAGGTCCTAACTATAACGACCTAATATACAGTCAACCACTTCACACCTTACGGTAGAAGAACAAAGGACACGGCAGGGGCTTCACAGGCTGTTTATTCGAAATCAGGTAGGCAGACCGGTTTCAGCTCTTCGCTTTCTTCAGTGCCAATTAATTCAAATAAAAACGTTTCTCCCACTGAACAGTCTTTAAATACGGCCCCTCCTTCTCAGTGGAATGGGGCACACCTGCAATGAGTTTTTCTTAACGTTGCTCCAATTACGAGGACTACCAGTCCCACAATGCAACGTCTTAGAGCTCAGTGCGTGTGGGAAAATCGTGGCAAGATAGTGTTCACTAGCCTCATGTCCCCTTCTTTCAACCATCTGCACACAGGCATCGAGTTCAAAGGCGCAAAACCAGTGACAGCGTCTTGTCAAGCAGTCTTGACCCGCTGTACTCCAGCAGCATCTCTGTGCTTTGTAGATCAAGATGGTGGGTCACATATATATATGTTTCCACCGAAATTAGTCCATTTCTCCCTGCTTTCCTGGCTCTCGCTTTGCGGTGCGTTATCCAGCGGCGGGACCACACCGCTATTACTTTTCCACCACTTCCAGAAACCCAGAACGACGGATCGCACTCACCAAAGGCATTAGTTTGCCATTTTTTTTATTTTCTGTTTTTCATAGTTTCTGCATTAATGGCATCAAAAAGACAAACAAATGCTATGCTTTTCGGCACTTTCCGTGCCTTGATCACGGCTTACACTCTATCGTTCTACCATTACTTTTTAAGTTTTTTTATTGAAAATGATAATTACATAATTTCCTGTTACATTCAACAATGCCTCATAGAATTATGGGACATGTAGTTTCTCACAATGCGGTAATCACAAAAAGGTTTCACCCGTATCGTTTTTTTGTTGAGAGATTGCATGCGAAGAGCCTATGAATATATGCAAATGTGTTTTAATGATAAAACGAAGCATTTAAAGGAGAAGCACACACACGCAGATTTAAACTCTTAAACAAAGGCGCTGCAACAATAAAGATCAGTAAAACGGCAATAAAACATCTAACAAAAGACAAAATGGAGAAAAGAGAAGCAAGCAGACAGGAATTTCTAATGTCTATGTTTGAAAAGGATAAAGTACAAAAGGATGTGGAAACACAAAACACAACTGGGAAGTCAGACGATAGAAGTAAATCGCGAGTATGGGAAAAACTGAGCAAAAAAGAAATAAATAAAACTTGGGAATTACTAACTCTCAAAAAATACTTAGAGGTACAATGTGTCCCCAGAGGACTGTGAATATTGTTAATGCCTAATCATCAAGACGCCACCAATGACTTATTTCAGGAATGGGGGGACCATGTACTGAAATCATCATTAGGCTTAATTGAAATTCTGGTAAAACACATAGAAGTAGCTCTGAATAGATTTAAGGAAGAGCTAGGTGAGATGGAAAAAGAACTGGGAACTTTAAAAGTACAGAAATGATGAAATATAAGGAGGAGCTAGAAGGACACATTGAAAAGCATGAGGAGGTTGTCCGACAACGGAAACACTCAAAATTCATACGAGATACAGTTGACTACGCCGAAGGGTGAATTTTTACATTTGCCCAAAAATGTGATCCCTTCATGAAACAAACACCTGGATTTAAAGTGCCCAGTGCCTTCAGCAGTATTTCCTCATTAACATCGATGGATCAAACCAGTGGAGAGGAATCGGAAAATCAAATGGAGGGTGAAAAACAAAGTTTTTTAGGGGACATGCGCCTGGTTCTCCAACAAAGACAGTGGGAGCAGAACCGCAGAGCGCAGCATCAACCAAGAGGAAGGGGCAGAGGTTGCCCATGGCAAGGAAGAGGAAAAAAACGCAGCGGAGAGGAAGACAGAGCAAGGGGTTCAACGGAGAAAACAGGAGCAACCACAAGAAGCATGGCCCAGAGGAAGGAACGCTATTAAATGACCATCAAGAACATGATAAAGCTGAAGGAACAGAAATAAATGAACTTCAAGTAGTCAACCTATCAAAACGTCAAATGTCTGAAACAGAAATTACCCTTTTGAAAAGAGGTATAAATCTTTGTCCTATAAAAGCCATGGACATTGCTCAAACAAGAATCAATTTATATCTGCACAGAGGAAAATTAAAGTTAACAAAAATCTTCATGGAAAATCAGAAGAAAGATCAAACAAAAGTGGAATACCCAGAATCAACACTAAAAGCAAAAGATGCAATGGATTACCTAACGTTGTTAAATCTAAACACGCTGGAAGATGAAGAAATTACTCTTCAAGAAGCCTGTGCACAAGTGGGAGCGGGTTTAAGTGAAAAACATCCAAATTCAAGATTTTACCCCGAAGCTGTAACACATGATTTATACAAGATGAAAAAAAGAAGATATAAGGATAACTTAACAAAAGGAGAGAAAGAAGCTCTCCATAACCTTTCAATGGACAAACAAATTGTAATAAAAATCGCAGACAAAGGCGGGAATGTTGTCATTTGGGACAGGCAGGCCTATATTGAAGTGGCCCATCGACAACTTAATGATACAACATATTATGTAAGGTTAACTTACAAAACGAACCCAACAGCTGCAATGAAAAGAGAAATGGATATGAAACTCTTGAAATGGGCAGCTCAAAAATTGCACGACGATGATGAGAGAAAATATTTGATGGTAGACCATCCAGGGATGGCTACTATATATTTCCTTCCAAAACTGTACTAGGATGCCAAAAATCCACGGGACGACCAATAGTCTCGGCGAATGGGGCACTTTTGGAGCCAATGGCAAATTATATTGACCATTTTCTACATCCCTTTGTGGAAGGCTTAGACTCCTATATAAAAGACGCAAGTGATGTACTCAGGAAAATCGAAAAGATAACATGGAAAGATTCATACTACCTGATCAAAATGGATGTAATCTAATTGTACACCACCATAGCAAATGGTCTGGGCATAAGGGCTTGCAATTACTTCCTACAAGAAAAGAATATACATTTAAAAGACCATAATACAATGCTTATGGAGATGTTAGAATTCTGTTTAATGGAAACATCTTTTTGTTCGGAGATGAAATCTTCAGACAATGCAATGGAACTGCTATGGGCTTTGCCTGGAGTCCAAGCTACGCATGTCTTGTAATGGGATGATGGGAGAAGGAAGTGGCATGGAATCCCAAAAACAACTGATATGTGAAAAACATCATACAGTGGTCCCGTTTCAGAGACGACCTGCTGATTGTGTGGAATGGGACAGAAACGGATTTCCAGGAATACTTAAAAATCCTAAATAAAAGTGTTAACAACTTGAAATTTACTTTTGAAATGAGTAAAGAGTGAATACTTTTCCTGGACACCGAAATCTACACAAAAAACACTGAGATTCATACCACATCCATAGAGTACAGCGACCAACGCCACTTTACAAACGGATAGTTTCCACCAACCTTTATTGATAGAAAGTATTCCGCATGGAGAATTTCTCCAAATTCGCAGAATATGCAGCGAAGAAACTGAATGGCTAAAACACAGTACCATAACAAAAGAGAGATTTAAAACAAGAAAATACAATGCCGGCATTGTAGGAAATTGTTGGAGACGAGCAAATGTGAAGACAAGAACTGAATGTTTGACACCAAAGCCAAAAAATGAAACAACAAACCCAGCACAAATAAGATTCATTACAGATTATACACAGGAATCGAAAGTTGTCAATTCAGTGTTGAAAAAAAATGGAAATGATTAAAATTGGACAACACAATTGGAAAACTGGTGGGCGACCACCCAAAGGTGACATATCGCAGAGCGAAGAATTTGAAAGATCATTTAATTCATAGCCATTTAAAAACACAGGTCAAAGGAAGTCAATGGTTACAAACCAAAGGCTTTGTGAAATGTTACGGCTGTAAGGTGTGCCAAAGGGCCAAACCAATATCTGAACTCCCAATGGTAAACAAAAAAATGTGGAAAATACAAGATCTAATTACCTGTAAAAGTAAATACGTGGTGTATGTTATTGACTGCCCTTGTAAATTGAAGTACATCGGGAGTACAACTTGTGAACTGAAAAAAAGAATTTTAGAGCATACACGGGCCACCACTAATAAAGACAGAAATAATGCGTTGGCGAAACATATGGAGATGGCCCACAATGGGGACTGGAAATCTTTAAAATTCTTTGGCATCGAAAGAGTGGCAGTAAACAAACGTGGATGAAACAAGGAAAAAATTCTTTGTCAGAAGGACTCTCACCACATTTTGAAATTTAGAACAATGACACCGTTCGGTTTAAGCCAATCGGAGGAATTATATGTGCATTTGTAAAAGTTAAACGGACTGTTATCTAATTATTGGCCCCAACGTGCACTATAAAATAGATCAAACTGCAGAAAAAATTTGAAAAAAATGAGATTAAAAGAAATAATAGATACTGACATTAAAGAAAAAAAGAAAGAAAAATGTTTTATTGTAAGAACATTTAAAATCTTTGGGGCACTTATCCCTGTTTATTATTTAAAATGTATGGTAACAAAATGTGAAGTTAAAATGTTTTACATTGCAGAATCAAGGACATAAACCAGTTCGAGTTTTGTGATTACCGCATTGTGAGAAACTACATGTCCCATAATTCTATGAGGCATTGTTGAATGTAACATGAAATGATGTAATTATCCTTTTATAAAAAAACTTAAAAGTAATGGTAGAACGATAGAGTGTAAGCCGTAATCAAGGAACAGAAAGTGCCGAAAAGCGTAGGATTTGTTTGTCTTTAAAATGCCAAAAATTATGAAACTATGAAAAACAGAAAATAAAGAAAATTGCAAACGAATGCCTTTGGTGAGTGTGATCCGTCGTTCTGGGTTTCTGGAAGTGGTGGGAAAATATATATATATCTCGCAAATCATTTTCTCAAGGACTATTGCACTGGATTGAAACAATGTAATTTTAGTACAGTATTGTTTGTTATTTTATGTATCTATGAATCGAATAAAGATGTTTCGAATGATGATAAATATATATATGTCTCTATTCGATTTCCTCTCTCCTGGAAACCCGATCTCATGGAGGCACATGTCCAGCAGGCACAATTGAACTCCGACTTCCAGGTACGTTTTTTTACAAAGTTCTTTTTATTTTAGGCTTAAATGATAGGATGGTAAAAGCAGTCCTTCAGTATGCAAATGCAGACCAACACGTTTCGGCGAGTTGCCTTCTACTGGGTATATATATGTTTCTCAAATCAGCCAGCTATGCCTTGATATTCTGTAAATGAATTAAGAAATCCTGGATGGGTGGATGCTTTTTTAGCTTCTTAGCTGCCACTCATTGGAATAGGCTCCTTCAAGATTTTTATTCAGTGTCGAATTTGCTGGGTTTCAGAAAAAAATGGGAGAAATGGAAGCTATGGCTACAACCACTTTAGGCTTATTAACGAGGAACCAGTTATGACTCAGTCTAGCATTGGGATCTCCCTCTGGGAATCAGTTGCATGCTTTACAAATACAAATATATATATATTACGTCAATGGTTACCACTCTTTTCACAGTGGGTGCTCACAGCTCGCAAGACCGGGCTCGTGGAAACATCTCTACCCAAAAAGACGCTGGGCACTCGAAGCTTCTTATTCATCAATAATGTATTTTACATTTTTACGTGCAACCTACAGCTGACAAACAGCTCTCTGGACTTTGACAATGTCAGCTCCCCTCAGTAATGACAGGAATTAAATCTAACATCGACGATCATGATTGGCAGAGTATCATAACAAATGCATAAACACAAACAGAGGACTTTCACTCATTAGTGGCTAGTTGCGAATATGGCAGACATTTTAAAATTGCAATAATCTCACAGATATGTATTTTCTATATATACATATATATATATATTCACTGAAAAAACCATAGGTTTCAGACAAGTTAAAGTTAGGAATTAGCATTTAAAAAAACCTTAGAAATTCACTGAAAAAACCATAGGTTTCAGGGGCGTTATAGTTAGCTGGACATTTCACTCATACAAAACTATTGAAATTGCCCCGTTATAGTTAGTTCAGCTAACTATAACTCGCTCGCCTGCAATCCACGGCTGATGACGTTACATATGACATCACTCATGACATGGTCAGTGGTATCACTCATGACATCACTGATGACATCTCAAATGACATCACTGATGATATCACTGATGACATCATCCAGAGAATGTGTGTCTTTCTGAAAAAAATATATTTTTTATAAATGTATATCTAAAGTTCGATGAAAGAATAAATGGGTAAACAAGTGTCTAAATTGATGGGGTTTTTTGTAAAATTGTTTGTATAACTGACTTATTAAGTGCATCTTATTGAATACATGTATTAGCGAGTAATGTTTAAATATTTAAATATCTGTATCAGTGTCTCACTTTGTGTATAAGTGGCTTCATGGGTTGGTGAGTAGCTATATGAGAGTGTATTTTATGGGTTATTAGTTGGTTTTTTGAGTATCAGTATGAGTGTCTGTATGGTTCGGTGGGGGATATTATTTAGCTCATAAATGCATGAATAAGTGACTCACTCTTTGTATGTGTTTTGAAGACAGCATGTGTGCAGGACTGTATGGGTGGATGAGTGTGTGTATGGGTGTGTTAGTGAGTGAATGACTGTCTCAATAGTGTCTTTATGAGTAAGTACATATGTTTTCAACTAGTATATGTGAGTATTGATGTATATAAGTGAGTATATATGAGAGTGAGAGATTGGAAGAGTTCCTGTATAAATAAGTATGTGTTTCTATAAGTGATTGTTTAAGAGAGTAAGTATGTGTATGTTTCTGTAGAAGTAAGTATAGTGGTGTGTGTATAGCTGTATATGCACGTAAATGGATGTTTGTTTTTTTGCATGTGTGAGTATGTGTGTGAGTAACTCTATGTATGAGTGTTGGTGTGTAACAGGATGTATAGGTGTATGACTACATATGATGAGTGAGTACATGTATGAGTGACTATATAGAACTGTTGGTGAATGAGTGGATATGTATGTAGATTTTGGAATTACTGAATAGGTTGTTCTAACTGATATTGGTATCTCCATTGTTTTGAAAATTTTAGTTTCTAATTTTTAATGTGTGTATCAAAGGTTATATTAGGGTGAGAGGAGGTCTGCCACTCTTTCACAAGGATTATGTCATCAGTGATGTCATGAGTGATGTCACTGACCATGTCATGAGTGATGTAATATGTGACGTCATTAGCAGTGGATTGCGGGCGCGCAAGTTATAGTTAGCTGAACTAACTATAACGGGGGGATTTCAATGGCTCTGTATGAGTGAAATGTCCAGCTAACTATAACGCCCCTGAAACCTATGGTTTTTTCAGTGAATTTCTAAGGTTTTTTAAATGCTAATTCCTAACTATAACGTGCCTGAAACCTATGTATTTTTCAGTGAATTTCAAAGGTTTTTTAAATGCTAATTCCTAACTATAACTTGTCTGAAACCTATGTTTTTTTCAGTGAATTTCGAAGGTGTTTTAAATGCTAATTCCTAGCTATAACGTCTGAAACCTATGGTTTTTTCAAAGAATTTCAAAGGTTTTGTAAATGAGAATTTTTAAATGTATTAATTGTTATTTTTATTTTTTTATACTGATTTTCTAAATTTTTTATACAATTTATTTTTAGATATTTTATTTTTTTCAAATTACATTATACATTACATTACAAAATATACTTTCTCAGAATGAATTACTTTAGTTTAAATACTTTGCAAATGGGCAATAGTCTTCTAAGTACAGTAGTTACAGTTGTTGTAATATGCAACACAATTTCAGACACAATGCAACATTGAGGTCAATGTGAATTTCTAGTTAAATGCAATTAGTTACTTTTTGGATTACTTTTTTAACCACAGGACTGGATCCTACATTCAGTCATGGGACATCTCCTGTGAACAGTTGAGTAAAAACGTTTTGGTTACAGTAGAGATTTTCTAAGGAATATTATTGTACTTTAAAAGTTGACACTTTGAAACTTGTTCACATAGAATCACCAGTGTTATCCTATGGGAGGAAATTCACTTAGCAGGTAAGTAGTGTTAACGTTACTTTTTCTTACTCAGTGGTGGCTCCTGGATCCAGCAAGGGTGCAGCTCCTGTAAACAGTTGAAAGAATGCATTTAAGTCAAACAGGTGATTTTTAAAGAATATTTTTAGTTTGTGAAAATAGACACTTAGAAACTTTTCTGGGGAAAACCAGACAATAGATTCCTATGGAAGGAAATACAAGTTACTGGTAAGTATGGTTAGAATTACTTTTCAGGATCAGTACTGGGCTCAAAGAAGCAGCACTGAGTTCACTCCTGATAACAGGTGAGTAAATCGGAATTCGTACTTCTGCTGATTTTACAGGAATTTTATAAAGTTCAAAAACTCCATACTTAGAAGAATTTCCAAGTGAAACCAGTCAATGTTAGCCTATGGAAGGAAATTCAAGTTACTGGTAAGTATGGTTAGAATTACTTTTCAGGATCAGAACTAGGCTCAAAGATGCAGCACTGAGGTCTCTCCTGATAGCAGGTGATTAATTCGGAATTCGTTGTTCGGCTGATTTTAGGTGAATATTTTAAAGTTCCAAAACTCCACACTTAGAAGAATTTCCAAGTGAAACCACTCAATGTTACTCTATGGAAGGAAATTCACTTTGCAGGTAAATAGTGTAATCGTTACTTTTTCTTACTCAGTGGTGGATCCTGGATCCAGAGCTGGGGCAACCACTGTAAAAAGTTGAAAGAATGTGTTTAAGTCATATAGGCAATGTTTAAAGAATATTTTTAGTTTGTAAAAATAGACACCTAGAAACTTTTCTGGTGAAAACCTGACAACGGATTCCTATGGAAGGAAATACAAGTTACTGGTAAGTACGGCTAGAATTACTTTTCAGGGTCAGTGCTGGGCTAAAAGAAGCAGCACTGAGGTCACTCCTGATAACAGGTGAGTAAATTGGAATTCGTAGTTCGGCTGTTTTTAGAGGAATATTTGTACGTTTCAAAAATCAACACTTTGAAACTTTTCTGCTGAAAATCACACAATGGATTCCTATGGAAGGAAATACAAGTTACTGTAAGTACGCTTATAATTACTTTTCAGGGTCAGTGCTAGGCTAAAAGATGCCGCACTGGGTACTCTCCTGATAACAGGTGAGTTCATCGGAATTCGTAGTTGGGCTGATTTTAGAGGAATATTTGTACGATGGTGAAGGAAGGGGGCGGGACCTGAGGTGACTTGTGTGCAAACACGCCCTGTGGCACATTTTAAGTTGCAGGATTAAGTGCCCTTGAATCCTGAGGTCCCCTAGGTGCCAACTAGCCCACCAGGTACCTCTAGTATGCGCCAGGGGGGCTGCGTTGCAGAGAGGTGCAACGCAGCTCCGTGGTGCTTACTAGAGGTACCTGGTGGGCTAGTTGGTCCCCAGGGACCCTCAGTATTGACAAGGAATTAATTCCCCAGCTTAAACCGCGCCACAGGGCGTGTTTGCACACATTTGAACTCAGGCGCCGTCCCCTCCCTTCACCACTGTGCAAATACGTCCTGTGGCACGTTTTAAGTTGGGGGATTAACTTCCCTTGAATCCTGAGGGTGCCTGGGGCGCAACTAGCCCACCAGCTACCTCTAGTAAGTGCCACAGAGCTGTGTTGCAGAGAGGTGTAAAAAGGGGCGTGGTCTCAGAACACCACTCTGCAATGCAGCCCCCTGGCGCATACTGGAGGTTCCTGATGGGCTAGTTGGCCCCCAGGGGCCCACAGTATTCAAGGGGGATTCATACCCCCTGGCGTGTTTGCAGTGTGCTGCATGAAGGGGGTGTGGGCTCCGGCGTGATGCCGGTGTTTTTTTTTTAAGAAGGGGGCCTGTGTAGCCCCCCTTCTTTTTCTATTTTTTTTGCCCCGGGGACCCCATCCCCTAGGGCTTGCCCCCTAATTTTTTTTTGTATAAAAAAATGGGGAGGGGGCTTTGTGGCCCCCCTCCTGAGGCTTCTTTTAGCCCCGGGGACCCCATCCCCCGGGGCTCTACCTCTTTTTTTTTAAACATTTGTTGTGGAGGGTCCCAGGCCACTTCTGGCCCTGCGGACCCCTTCCCCCAGGGGCCTGGCCTCTCGTTGGGGACCGTGGGGGGTTCCCAATCCCCACACGGTCCATGCCGGCTCCCCGCGTCCTGCGGGAGCCGGCATTGCTTTTCTACATGGGAGCAGCTAACATGCTGCTCCCCATGTAGAAAAGCAAGTCTTTGGTTTTTGGAAGAGAGAGCAGGCTTCCTGCTCTAAACCTGCTCTACCTTCCAAAAAAACAAAGCAGTTTGCTATGGTAGGGCGGGAGCAGCGAGGCTCCCGCCCTACTACAGCAAACTACAGTGTCCCAGGGGTGGGCACCCCGGGACACTGCAGGAGCCGGCCCTGGGGAGTGGCAGTCCCCAGGGCCACCTAAAGGCTCCAGGAGAGGGTCCATGCGGCCCCCCTACCAACATTTAAAAGACCCGGGATTGGTGGTCCCCAGGGCTGGGGGTCCATCACAGACCCCCAATTAAAAATGTAGTGCCCCGGGGAGGTGGCGGTCCCCAGGGCGTGTTGGGAGGCTGGAGCCCCCCCACAAAGGTTTTTTTATTTTATTGTTTTTAAAAAGAAGCCCTGGGGTGGCGGGCCCCGAGGCTGCGGGGGGGTGGCTGTGAGCCCACCCACATACATAATGTTTAAGCCCCGGGGCGTGGCGGTCCCCGGGGCTGTGGGGCCCCTCTGGGCCCCCCATTAAAATTAACTACATTGCTCCCGGGATTTGTCCCCCCGGGGGCTAATTTCAAATGAAGCAGGCTTCATTATTTTTTTTCCCCACGGGATACGCATATCCTATGCGCATTCCCGCGATTTAAAAAAAAAAACAGGTTTGGGGCCTTGGGGGGTCCTTGTGGGACCCCTGAGCAGGCCTAGGGGGTCAGGGTGTTTTTACCCTGCCCCTTTTGCGTCTTTTGCGCACTTGTTTTTCAGGTTTCTTGTGCCTCGGTTCTACCGAGACACAAGATGGCTGCCAACACTTTCTGGTTTGGAGTGTTGACAGACAGTTGACAGCCAATTAGCATGCAGCTCATGCTCGTAAAGCTATGCGCATGCTCCTCAGAGGATACGCGTACCCTACTTCGTCCGTACATATATCTATGATTTTACTTTTGATTTTTTCAGGAACTACTGCACGGATTTACACCATTGAACAAAAAAGCGTGATCTGTGAACCAAACTCTACCTTTTTGCCAAATTTGGTGTAATTCCGTTCAGCAGTTCGGGCTGTAGCCGTGTCTAAAGGTCCCTATGGAAAATTGCATGGGGTAAACACGTTTTGGGACCCCCTTTTTTCTCGCCCCCCGCTTGACAAATCACCCTGACACTTTCAGGATAGGAGCGGAGCGCCCCATCTTCTTGGAGAATTTCGCGAAGATTCGTCAACTGGCGTCAAAGTTATTCCAAATAGAATGTTGCAGATCTCCTATAGAAACTAGATTCTAACTATAACTACCTTTTGGCGACCGCCAGTAGGTGATATATATATATATATATATTTATATAGTGAGTAAAATCCCTTGTTTTCTCGCACAATTGCTTCTTACTATTCCTTCATATATTTTCGCAAATTACCGTCCATCATGATCCTCCAAGTATAACTATGCCTACACAATTAATTTGCAAAATCACCTCTCATGATGCAAATCAATCCATACATAGGTTAATCTAACTATCATAACATGGATGGAACATATCAAAATGAAATATATTGCAAAATAATACTTCCAATTTATCCCTTGCTCCTCACCAATGATATTCATCTTTCAATTTAAAATTCATTACCAATTCAAAATCACTGCAAAGTATCTAGCCTTGAATAGGCTAACCAATTCAGCCCCACAACTTCATTGCCTGAATTATGTGGACATTGGCATCAATGAACAAAATGGTGTCGTTTGCATTTACTCCAAAGAAAGAAAGTCTAAGAATGTGTAGCAAAGAAATGACAATTAACACCTTTTGTCTGGTGCAGTTGTCCCCAGGATGGGACCTGTCTGTCGGTCTTTAGTAAGAATCTGCTGAGAGCAGGGAGGACCTAGCACAGTAGTTGTTGGAGTGGCTCTGCTTCTCAAAGGTGTTTTCTTATTAGCATGTCTCCTAACCAAATGGCGGGAGAACCCCATGGTGAAGCATGTCACACTATGTGAATGAGATTTCTACCACCTGTGACACACAGGACATTACATGTGTATAAATTCTCTACTAGTTGTGAAACCCAGCATATGGTCAGCGCGGTCACGTATCATAGACTGAGGAGAGTTTTAAATTCCAAATGGCCCTAGCACGTGGCTTCGTGGCAAAGGTGCTGTCTTTTACTCTGGAGAGCTGGGTTCCAATCCTGATTTTAATACTTACCCAAAATATGTGATCCAGCACAGATTTTTAAGTGTTCATGTGTCTAAGAGAAAGGTTGTAAATGTATGTAATATAACTAAGTAATAGAACTGTTTAAAATTCCATTTGATAATTTTCAAAATAAAGTGGTCTTTTTTCAAGATAGATCAATGCTACAAAAACATAATCGCATATAAATTCATTGTTTGCCGATTAGAGTTGGAGACAAAATGTCCAATTGAGCAAACACCCATTCAGGCTTATTCCTCAAATCTTAACCAATCTTCACCTTGTGCTCTCTGTGTCTGCTACTCCAGCTTTCTCAAAAACAGAGCTTTTGAGACAACTCTTTTGCTGCTACTAAGGGAAGATTAAAAAAAGTCACCATCACTTCAAAGATAACTTGGCACCATTACAAGTTACTCCGACAGATTTCAAGGACCATAAGCATCTGTTCATCCACAATTTATCAAACATGGCACACTCTGGATCACCAACTATAGACATAATTTAAGAGCCTAAAGTACTTCACTGTTAGTGACTGAACCAGCAGCTTTTTCATTTAATTGACGCTGCACGACTGAACTCTCACAGGGGTACGCTCTCTAAGAATTAGATGGGAATATACATTTCCAGCCCTCCATGTCCTCATTATGCCCACATGGATCATTCTGCATTTCTGCCATTCCATATTGCCTCCCTCCACTTTAGTTGTTGAACGCTCGCCCCTTACTTAGAAAGGCTGCTTCCCTCCTGCCTCTTAGATGTTTCAAGTTTTGGAGACCACTGCAGCATCCCATACCTCAAAAAAGTGGCAACAATGTTACACCGACATTCTCCATCTGGTAATCACTGATCCCCCACTAACAGAAGCCGAATAAATTGTTGTGACTTACAAAGTACCTTTGATTGCAAGGGCCTCATGCTACAAACCCATGTTTTATGATGATTATGACTTAATTTGTCCAAACATCTGCTTGGCCTAATACAGAAGCATTCACTGACTCTGGATTTCAAGACCACTCAAACTGAAATGAAACTTCACAAATTTAAACGTAGCCATCCCTGTCAAAATGACATTACTGCAGCACAGGAAGTGACTATTTTTCGACTCCTCTGTAGCAACAAAATTAAATAGGATTTGCCCCTACTGAATTCCCACCAAAAGCCTAAGGTCTTAGAACAACATATTGTAAAATATTGGATTATTAATCATGGTAAGCATCTCTCCACCTCAAGCAATAATCCCAACTCTTGACGGGGTGAACCCTCAAAGTCACTAACCTGAGCCCAACCTCCTAGTAGCTATGTTACAGACTAGACTGACTTAACTTAAAGTATTTATGAAATACCAAAACCGTTCATAACACCAAGCAATCAAAATCTCAAACCCCCCCAAAAAAATAGAGTAAAATTAAATAAACAAAAATGACACCAAAATGGTAAACAAACAAATAAAGGGCACTGAAGATATGAATTTTCAAAATGATAAGTAGAAATAGAACTAAAAATCACCAAGGACCCATGATAATTTGTAGAAGCGCAAGACTGGAACATAGACGTGATTCGAGGCTGACCACAAAGGAGCCCTGGTTGGATACCCCAAGTGCATTGCTTCTTGTGAAAGTCTGGACTCAAAAAAGTTTGAAAAAGTCCTCTCACAGAATTGTACTTAGTTGTTTTTTTTTTTCAGAGGTTCTTGGAGCCTTGACCGGGACAAAGGTAAAATGCACTCCTCCACACTGGAATAGCCGGTTGGGTACTTTTTCCTGCAGGTCCCACTGAAGCTTTGGAGGAAAAGATGTTCCCAGTTCTATCTTCTGATGACCAAACCACCACAGGAGTACATTTCTATGGCCCCCAGGACCTCAGGGGAGACACTTGCTTATAGACTCTCAGCGTACCATGCGGTTCAACATTTACACCGGCCACCTCCTCAGAGAACTTTCTGGACTTCAGGAAGAAGAGGAGTGAACTGGACCTATTGTCAGTGACCTGAGAGGAGCCCTGAATGACTAGACCGGCTCCCCCTTGCACCAGGACAGAGAAGAAGATAGGAGTGATTCCTGGGCAATCCCTAACAATGGGGAAAAGTTTCTGGGAGCAAGTTTACCCACTTGTTTAGTAGCTCCTGTTCGTTTAACTGCAAAAAGGTCCAAATCCCATGTGCCTCGCCATTTTCAGCCACACTAAACTCGGTCTCTGATGGCTGGGGGTGTGTGGGAGTGTCATGTGGAAATCACCAGTGTCCTCCCACATTTTACACTAAAATTCAGATTAAAACATGCCCTGGATCCACAACCGGAGAGAGACCTCTACTGAAGTCTAGTAAAACAAAACAGAACCCCTAAGTACCCAATGAAAAGAGTCACAATAATTGTTTTCTCCTTCTGTTGATCCCCTTCAAAGCACAAACATTTTACATGTGCAACAGACCTGACAGGCCAAACTTGACACTGCGGTGTCAACAGGATGCTGACCCTGAATATTCTGCTGTGCTTAGAGGAGCACCCCTACGTTGAACTATGTACAGCATTCCGTTGCTTTTCAACTAGTTTTGCGCTAGACCAACACCACAAAAATAGATTAATAAATGCTTATATGAATAAGTAACATGAGAAACATAAAATAAGCTTCTGGGATGAATTTATCACCTAGTTCACACCTCATTCAGGCCAAATACAAACTGTTGCTGGAGAGTTCATGTAAATTAGCCTTCAGAAGCTCCAGCCAGATTAAATATGCCTTTCTAAAAGTTATTGTTCCACAAATTTGACTTCATCATTAAATTGGATTTTTAATAACTATTACAATATTGGTTTAATTACTTTTATAGCTGGTCCAATTCCTACAATTCTGCTTTTTTATTTAAATCTTTACTCTAGTTTTCCACATAGGACAGCTATCTACATAGGACAGCCTGACACTGTGAAAATATGTTTTGGGCCTTTAGGGCCATGGTAATATTAATTTCTAAATGTTCAAATGTTAAATACCATGCAACCTGCCTTCTAGGGTACGTAGGGGTTGCTTACTAATATTGAAAATGAAGGCCTATAACTGTCAAAAAAGGATATTTTGGCAGGTCAGCCTGCAGGTCCAGAGTCAGGCTATACATGTTGGTCCTGTAGCCATGTTGCACTGCTACTGCAGTGGATGGCACAAAAGGTGCTGCTGTTCGCAAGTAGCAATTATCTTTCATGCTCTTGGACACTTTGTACACCAGACTAGGAATTAACGGGCAATTTAAATGTGTCAATTAGGAATGCACTCCACTGCTGGGTAGCAGGTGAAAGGTGTGTAGAGTTCTCCAGGCAGCAAAATAGGTGTCCAGAAAAAGGATAAAAATCTGGTGTGACCATGCAGAAAATGCAGATTTACTATACTTGGCAATTTGTTTATGAAAATAAATGTGGGGCAAATATGGAGTCCAGTCCTTCTGAGTTAAGGGTCTGTCTCTGGTTCCTATTTGCAACTTTGTGAAGTACATAACCAAACCAACCTGCTTTTTAGGAAACAACAGAAAATTGTTTATACAGCCACACCTTTGGTAGCCATTGACTAAGCTCTTAGGAGACACGATGATGGATTCAACCCAGATCAGTGACTGGGAGTGAGTGTCTGAAAAGTTTCAGCGCTCCATCCATCATCTCCTTGTGTTTGCTTTGTTTGCCCTAAGTTGACAGGGTATTCCCAAATGTGGGTCCCTTGCTTACTTTGCCACTGGATTTAAGCTAGCCTGGCTGATGAAAGGGTTAGCTGTAACCCGGTCCCAAGGGAAGACCTGGATTGGCAGTTCGGGCAGGACTGTTCCCATGACGAACAGGGTCAAGACTGATTTGCATATGACTCGGTCTGAACTAGGGTGGCGAAGTGAGCTAAAGAACGATGATGGATTCAACCCAGATCTGTGACTGTGTCTGACATGTTTCAGTGCTCCATCCATCATCTCCTTGTCCTTGCTTTGTTCGCCCTAAGTTGGCAGGGTATGCCCAGACATGAGTCCGTTGCACACTTTGCCACTGGATTCAAGCTAGCCTGACTGATGAGGGGTGTTACCCCGAAACCAGTCCCAGAATGCGTGTTTCCAGTCCAGGGAAGATCTGGCTTGGCAGTTTGGGCTGGACTGTTCCCATGAGGAACAAGGTCAAGACTGATTTACATATGGCTGGGTCTGAACTACGATGGCAAAGTGAGCTAAAGAACAATGATGGATTCAACCTACATCTGTGGCTGGGGGTGAGTGTCTGAAATGTTTCAGCTCTCCATCCATCATCTCCTTGTGTTTGCTTTTCCCACCTCCAAACAGCATTTAAGTTTTTCTGACTGATAATATATAGATATGTATATATATATTCACTGAAAAAACCATAGGTTATAGACCATATATAGTTAGGAATTAGCATTTAAAAAACCTTATTTTACTCACACAAAACCATTGAAATTCCATATATAGTTAGTTGCACTAACTATATATCGCGCACCCGCAATCCACTGCTGATCATGTCACATATTACATCATTCATGACATGGTCAGTGACATCACTGATGACATCACTGATGACATCACTGATGACAACATCCAGTGATTATGTGTTTCTGTAAAGTTTAAATATGTTTTACATATTGAAGAATGAGTGGATGTATAAGTGTCTGAATGAAGGTTTTAGTAGGTGCGTGATTGACTGTATGAGTGAGTGATTAAATGCGTCTTACTGAATGCACGGGTTAGTGAATAAACTGTCTAAAAGTGTGCATCAGTATGTCTGTTGTTGTGCAAGCTGCTGCACGTGTTGATCAGTAGCTATATAAGTAGCTATATGGGTTATTGATTGGTTGCACAAGTATTTGTATGGGAGACTGAGTGTGTGTATGGCTGGCTGGGAGGTGTGTGACTCTGTGCAGATCAATGTGTACTTGTATCAGTGATTCTATAAGAGAGTAACTATGTGTTAGTATATGTTTAAAAAATGTAAGGTGTTCTGTGTTTAACTGTATAGATGAGAAAATGGAAGTGTGATTGATTCTTTTCAGGACTGACTAGGTGTGTGAGTAACTCCATGGATGAGTGGCAGAGTGTGAGTGTCTGTATAGGTGTATGAGTGCATATGATAGTGTTGTAAAGATGAGTGATTGTATGTATGAATGATTGTATGAGTGAATGTGTGTGTAGACATAGGAATCAGTGAGTGCGTATGTAGTAACTAGTATTGGTGTGTCAATGGTTTCAAAAATGATACTCTCTATTTAACACTGGGTGTAACGGAGGTTATATTAGAGTGTGAGGAGATGCATTGTATTATCACATGAATGATATCATCAGTGATGTGATCATTGATGTCAAGTGAGATGTCATCAGTGATGTCATTTGAGATGTCATCAGTGATGTCATCAGTGATGTCACTGACCATGTCATGAATGATGTAATATGTGACATGATCAGCAGTGGATTGCGGGTGCGCGATATATAGTTAGTGCAACTAACTATATATGGAATTTCAATGGTTTTGTGTGAGTAAAATAAGGTTTTTTAAATGCTAATTCCTAACTATATATGGTCTATAACCTATGGTTTTTCAGTGAATTTTCAAGGTTTTGTAAATGCTAATTCCTAACTATAGATGGTCTATAACCTATGGTTTTTTCAGTGAATTTCATTGGTTTTTTAACAGCTAATATCTGTAGCTGTAAAATGTATTCTTCTTTAAATCCAAAAATATATTTTATATGTTTATTAATAACTTTTTTTTTTAATATTTTTTTTTCTTCGTTCCCGCTTCGCGAATCGGGAAGCTTCCCGTTAGCTGACCTTGATGCCGCGAAATAGACCGCGAGCCGGTAAACGTTTGTTTACCGCAACTGCCGCGTTAGAAAACAACATCGTGACGCCTCCCGTCCGCATGACGTTTCGCGTTGTCGCGTGATACGTCATATGACGTGCTACGTTAGCGAACTCGTACGCTTACCGAGTCGCAAAGCACAGGTTTCTGGAAGCAAACCGGGAGGCCCTGCAAAGCGCGTAACATACACACAGCAGATCATGTGACTTGGTAATAACACTTTTCATTGGTTCATTTCACTTTCGGTTTCCTAATGATGTAAGACTAGGTCATATGATCTAAAATGAACACTTTTCATTGGTTGAGAACAATTTTTTTTCCCAAATGGTGAAAATCCCTCCTTCTTTCCTCACTCTGACTTTCATCATTGTGAGAGAAAGACCCTTTGTTACCAGTGAGCAATGGCTTCTTTACTAGCTTCAGCTGGTGCTTCCCCACCACCTCCACCACATCCAAGGAAGAGTGGACCACCTGCTAAAGTTATAATTCAGCAAGAAGAGGAAGAAGAGGAACAGGACGACCTAGATAATCTCCCTATTATGGCCAGAAGATCTGTTGTACCGGAAGTAACGGGACCAGAGGGCAGGGAGATGGTGCCAAATATACAAACGAGATTTCGTGAAGTAAAACAAGTCTGCGTACATTGCAGTGGATTCATTTGCTACGCAGAAAGTAGCATCACTCTGATCAACAGAGCTATTGACAATCATACTCATGTTTGTCCGAAACTCCCCAAACAATAAATTCTTTTTTTTTGTTTTCTTGCTCCTGTTGAGCCCTTTACAATGAATCGTTTTCGTTGCCCCCTCCGAAAAAAAAACAAAAAAAATATAAAACTGTTCAGAAAAATTCAAAAAAAGTAAAAAAATGTTCAGAAAAATAATAAAAAAAATATAAAACAACAAAAACAATTTAAAAAAAGTTCTTTTCAGAACTACCTCCCCGTTATTAAACAATTGGTACAATATTTGCAACTGTGCCAACCTCTATTTCTCTTAGTTCGCTTCCCAGTTCGCTCCCCGGTACGCGAACCGGAAGCGAACCCAAAAAATTTTTTTAAAAAAAAGAACAGTAAGTATAAGGGAAGGAAACAGACACTTATGTTAAAAGAAAGACAGCTATAAGGGAGTAAACTAGAGATACTATTACCCGTAATCCACTGCTGATGATGTCACATATTACATCATTCATGACATGCTCAGTGACATCATCAGCAGAGGATTGCGGGTAACAGTATCCCTAGTTTATTCCCTATAGCTGTGTTTCTTTTAACATAACTGTCTGTTTCCTTCCCTTATACTTACTGTTCTTTTTTAAAAAAAAATTTTAGATCAGTCAGAAACAGTGAAAGTAATGAAATATAAAAGACTACGTAGAATATGAGCACTGTATGCAACAACTTTGACACTTACAGAAGCCTCACCTTCTCCATGCCTCCTACACAGTTCTACATGTACATCATAAATGCAAACAGAACAGAATTAATTATACATGTTAAATGGTTTATTTTTGCTGTTCTCAGAATGTATCAAATTTCACTAAAACAGTGACTTGAAGGTATTCATCATATAACAGCGGGGAAAAAAAACCACAATCAAAATGATTGTGTTTAAAAAACCCATACAACATTAGAAATCAGAATTCAGAACTCCTTAAAGTTAACTTACTTTCCATGACGGCCAAGGATGTCCTATGAACAGCTTACACTCTGTTGTGCTGTTATTACTTTCAACCCGCCACTTTCTGAAAGAAAACCTCCATCGTTTTCAAAAACATGTTACATACAATAAATGACTTCTTGCTCTCTACCACAAGATTCCACAAGGCCAAATCTTGTCAGAGCCATGTATAACTCTTGGATTTCTTGTTAGCCAATCCCGTCTTTTCGCATTTCCGCAACTTTCAGAATTAAAATGTTGAAGATCATTTACACAATCCTGGACTAGTAATATCTTCCCCTTCTTGCTCAATCATGTTCTACATTTCCTATCACACTGATACTGCTTACTATGAAGCAGACTTACACTACCTTTATGACTAGTACAATTATTTAATTCTCTACATCACTTTTAATCACAAAGCAATGTAAAACAGTAGACAGCATTGCAGACTTACATTCCCTCTACTCCATGTTTTGATTGGCTGCTTCAATTAGCTTATAAAAAGAAATAGTTTTTCTGAACTCATTCAAAGTGCACGTATTTCTCAATAACGTCCAGTGTTATGGTAAAAAGTTATGTCTCTGTACTACACTTATCCTCAAGGCCAAATAGTGTAGGAGCCATGAGAACTTCTTGAAATTCCTCAGAGCACATCCCGAGATTCTTTCCCTAAAATTTTGGTTTTAAAAACACCAGGTAAGAGTTTTTAAGGTCATATGGCAATTTTTTTTTGAAAATTAAAACAGAATCATTGCAGAATGACCAGCCATTTCTAGACTTTAAATAAGCTGTGTAATGTCCTGATGTTATTGAAGGGCCATCATGATATATAATTGCTGCAGTTACAAAAGTCCTTCCTGATATTGACAACTGCGAAGCTACAAAATTTTTAATTAAAGTTGTCAATTTTGTTCCATCAGGCCTACATCGTTGGAACATTAAAATGACATACTGGCCATATGTTCGTATAAATAATGTGGACATCATTTCAGATTTACATTGGCTACACTCCATGTTGTGATCAGCTGCTTTTACTAGCTTATTAAAAGAGACTGATTTACTGTCTGGCAAAGTTAAATATATAAATCTTTCTGAGTCTACACTAGTAGTACTTGATACCCTACAGTTCTCGCAGTCATGCTGCCATTGATAAGAAAGCCCAAACAGGTGATCTACATCTACACCTTCATCATGCAATACATCAAGCATATACATTAAAAACTCCTGACAATCTTGCTGACTATTTTGAGAGAATTGTGTTTGGCCTGAACATCTGTCTAACAGATTTCGAATTTCAGACACACTTTCTATGTTTGTTCTATCAGTGCTACATTTCTCTAACACAGAATTTAACAAACTGCAAAATCTTTGATCAGAATTGACCACAATCTCTTCTTTTACATTTTGTAGAGAAAACAAAACATTTACCACTACATTAGCATAGCAGTTGACACCAGAACTGTTTTCAAATTGAAAACCAACAACATCTTCAACAGAATCCTTTTTGTTTCTGCTTATAATTTCAGGTTCATCGACTTTTCGTCTTTTTGCTACAACCTCCCCAGTATTGGTCACATTTCTTCGTTTCCGGCCTACCACACGTTTCTCAAACAAAGGATACTGAGGCAAATGTGGCGCATACTCTCTTCTCAACCTATTGTATTCCTTAACACAATCTAGATCCGCACAAATGTTTGTGACATCACACTCAATCAAGTACAATCCTGATAAAGTCCTAACTCGTGACAATGCCACATATGCCATACCCTCCTTGAACACAGAACTGCCAATATTCACCAATGCACAATCTACACTTAAACCTTGCGATTTATGGATTGTCACCGCATATGCCAAGCAAACAGGAAACTGCTTACGACGAACATATAAGTCTTTTACAAGCAAAAATCTAGCAGAACAACGAGCAATTAGCTGTACTTCCTCAATGCCATCAAATTTAATTTTTAAAAATTCAATTCCATCTCTATTTCTGTATTTCACAAAATCAACAACATTACCCATTGATCCATTTACCAGACCTCTTTCAACATGTAAATTCCTTCTTAAAATTATACGGCAGTTCAAGCACACATTCAGAGTCTTTTCAAAACCCGCAGTTTTAGATATACTCTTCTCTAATGAATCCAATTTTGTTTTCAGATTCTCAGACAAAATAATTGTTGATCCCATATGCTCTACTCTGTCAATAGCTTCCAATTTCACAATCTCTTGCTTTTCTAAATGCAACATTTTGTTGTTGAATTTGGCACATTCTGCAAGAGTTGGCATCAAACATATTCCAGATTTTTTCTCAGTAACTTTCTGAAAAATATTCTCAGGCACAACATCTTCGTCTGGATATAAATTTGTCAGTAATCGTGCATGTAAAGCTTCTTTCCCATGCTCGGTCACTTTTCCAATTCTAACATCTTGTAGAATAGTCTTGTAAACTTCATCCTTTGCCTGACGCATATTTTCATGCAGTTCAGCATAATTGAAGTTTAACCATATATTGACGTTGCCAATACTCCCTAAGCACTTCCTGGTATCTTCATGCGTGAGCATTTTGAACACAGGTTGCCCTTTCACTGGTGTCAGCTGCAGAAGATCTCCGAAAACAATGATGTGTTTGCCACCAAATAACACATCATACTCTGTTTTGAGAACTTCTTGCATTCTCAAATGCACAAAGGCAAGCATGACATTGGAAACCATGCTTACTTCGTCAATGATAAGAAGTTTCATTTTCCTCAAGACTCTTGAAACTTCAAAACAAGCATCTCCAGATAGCTTGTGATATTCTAATTTGTTGTCATGCTCCACTGGCAGCATCAGTAAACGATGTAAAGTAATCCCTTTAATGTTATGTGCTGCCAGTCCAGTTGGAGCGGTGACAACACAAGACAGCGATGACTCTGTCCTTTCCTGCAAATAACATGAAATTGCTTTAATAAGGAAACTTTTTCCAGTTCCCGCTTCTCCACTCACGTACAGTCGGACAGGCTTCAACGACGTACATGAGCACTCTTTCTTGTCATGACTTAATCCATGATCAATTTGCATGGTAAGTTCGTCATATATTTTCCTCTGCTCAACGTTGAGTTGTCTTTCCAACTCTTCTAAGTTAACCACATCCTCCTGAGCATGTGCCATGGCTCTTTCCACTTCATTCATAGCAGTGGCAGCTTCATTTTCGATAAGAGGTCCTCCTAGTGGATCCTGACTCAATGAAGCAGAACTCTGACTGTCCTGAGAACTGTCTCTGGCAATCTCGGCTGCAATCGTTGCTTCCTGCTCAATTTCCACATTCAACATTTCTACATATTTGGGAAAAGCAGGACATTCTATGGTCTCCTTGGCAGCATTGAATGAGTCTTCGTAACAAAGGAAATCTCCAAGCAGTTCCTCTTCTGCACGCCAAGGCTTAAAAAGTTGCAAAAGTGCTAAATAGAAAAACTCCTTTTTTTCAGGAGATTCGCCACTCAATTTTCGATGGTTTATCAAGTGGCATTTTCTTTGCTTGACCAGACATCCCTCACTTCCTATTACAGCATACACTCCTTTCTCAGTATCTTCTTTGATGTTCCTCTTGAATATGTAATTTTGCAGAACCTCATACAGACAAACATTCTCGAGGTGACTGCTTCGATTTGGATAATATGTATCCAACATGTTGCTCTTCAAAATGTCGGTACTGTTTGGCTCCTTTTCCGCCAAATACTCAATTTCCCGCACAGGTTTCAGAACTCGATTACGCGTTGCAGCAAGACCAACACTCGCCCAAACGATACTCCTGGACTTGGCATAGAGACTTGCTGAAGACAACCGGTCAGAACATTCGTAAGCTCCGATTTCTCGATGCGACAACATCTTCAGACTGAAACTGTACAACTTCTTGCTGAGGCTCTTTTCATGGGAAATGTCCTCCCACATATCCTTCAATTCTGTCTTCTCTTTTTTGGTGATGTAAGATGTCACATACCGAGCCACAGCCATACAGTTATCAGCCACAAACTGTATATCCATGTTAGCATTCCACATGGACAAAATCACCGGGTTGTAGTCGTTGATGTACTTAGACTCTTCGTTCCTCTTCAAATTGTATGTGTTTTTAGGTGATTTCTTCATCACATTATGTCGCAGCGAAGACATCAAACTGTTCACTCTTCCTTTAGAAATCACCGATCGTGGAAAGCCGAAACGACATTTGGTGTAGAACTTGTCTTTGTTCCGGAATTTACGACGACAGTACTTTCCACATCGATGGCTTTGGAAACGTAGAACTTTTTCTCTTAGGCTTTTTTTCTCCTTTGCGTTTGGAACAGCACACGTAGAATACTGTTCTATGAAACTCATCACTGAGTCGTCTGCATCCGTTCCAAATTTAGGTGCATCCTTGATCCACAGCAACATATGTATATGAGGAGCACCTCTTGCTTGGTACTCCTTCCTCCAGAAGAAATCCAACACCTCTCCAAGAGGTGGATTCTTCTTATTCATGATGAAAGACATCATACCTTCAAATCTATGATTGAAGTACCTACATACATTGACTGGATCCAAAGAGCACAGTTCTCCGGGTGTCTTGAATTCGATGTTTTCTACGTTAGCATTTGCCTCTCGTAGAAATTCAAGTAAGTCTTCCCAGCCATACTCAGCACAGCTCAAAGTGAGGAACCATGTGGGAGTTCCTAAGTTCCTCAGCATACATTTTAAATCACCATGACGACGGTACCAGTACTCATTAGTACCACGCTGACACGCCATGAGATTAATCAGGTGAGAATCCAAAATACTGTCTTGGACATTGACTTTATCCATAAAGTCACTTGCCGAGATGTTTTGCATGTGTATACCACTTTTCAAGATGTGGTTCACTGCATATGACAGTCCAGACAGATCGCTTTCAAACAGGAGATGAAACAAATAAGGAATGCATTGTCGAAACCTAGGATCTCCTGCATACAATCGCAAAGTCCGGTATTCAGAAGCAGGAATTTGATGAGGTCGCTCATCATATCTTCCTCCCTGACCTGTTGGAAAAAGCTGTGGGAAACACCGAGCTTCCAAACTTTCCTCCCAAACACTAATGGGACTCCCTTTCGCTTGTTTCATTTGAAACAACTCAATAGCATTCCCCATGACTTCCTTGGAATGCAAAGGATGAACACTATAATGTTCATATATTTCTTCACTAGTACAGGGTTCTACTTTCTCAATTTGACCAGCACACAAATCGCTATCCTCTTCCTCACTTACTTCCTCTTCTGCAACATATACATTTTTATAGTATTTATTATATTTTTTCAAATACAATGTTGCCCTTTTGACTTTCCTAACATCTACTAAATCTTGCCATATTTTCTTATTCTTTGTCGGACCCCATTAACTAAGATAACAAGAGGTTCCTCTTCCACTTTTTCTACTCCAATTGTGTTAATGTTTTTCTTCAAATCTAGAGGCAAATAAACAACTCTTCCCTTTAATCCTCTCTGTAAATCTGATGGAGGCAATTTCCCTGTCTTTGGCTCCATTCTTACAATAGCCTGAAAGGGATGGATACTTTGAATCAAAATAGATTCATAAGTATTTAAATCCTTCAATTCAGAAGGAATCTCAACCAATTCCAGATTATTATGAACTGCTCTAGCAGGCATCTGGTTTTGATTTAATTTGTTACAACAATAAGTACACACACGTTGATCCAATCCCAAATCAAAACAATTTTCTACCATCAAGTATGTTGCAAAATCCTTCCATTCACTATTATTTTCCCTTTCACTTTTTCCATATAAATCCACTAACTTAGTCTGATTCTTATAATAAGTGCGTCGACAACACACACAAGTGAAATTTGGCCTCTCACTTGATTTCACCTCAAACGTCGCAATTTCCCTCTGGAAATTATCTGTACTGGAAACCTGTACACTATCTTCCACATTACTCTCTTCTTCTTGGTCAATTTCAACATTCTCCTCTTTACTTCCAAAGTAACAAAACTCAATTTCTTCACATATATTCTTCACATCTATTTCAGAACCATGCAAAAGAGCAGCGCATAATTGTTTAAGCATAATTGCTGGACTCTTAGCATAATACAACATTCTAACTAATTTCCTCACTTTATTATGATGCACTGCTAGCATCCTGAAATGATGAAAAACACTCTGGCATACTCTCCTGGAAAGACAAGCCAGTGAATGACCATGCAAACCTA
This sequence comes from Lissotriton helveticus, assembly GCF_964261635.1. Classification (NCBI taxonomy): domain Eukaryota; kingdom Metazoa; phylum Chordata; class Amphibia; order Caudata; family Salamandridae; genus Lissotriton; species Lissotriton helveticus. The sequence continues at coordinate 1,064,491,967 of NC_136057.1, forward strand.
TCACTTCTCTCACTCTGCAAGGATCTAATTCTTGCAACAACTTCATTTTCTGCTTCAAACTTTTCTTACTAAATGACCGTATAAAATCACAAAGCAAATTGATGGAATCCTGTCGTACACTGCAAATACTACTACACTTCCAGGTGTACACAGGACCCTTAGGACGTCTCCCTAAAACCTCATTACCTAACACCTCTTCTATCTCTGTTCTCACAAGTTTTTCTTTTTCAACTGGACAACCATCTTTCACTTCATAAGCTCGACCACTGGTGTCAACTGCATGCACCAAATCATTATCCTGGAAATAACTCTCCTCATTAAAAAATGCCTCAGAGCTTGAACTATGCATCCATTCTCCAGAAAAAACTTCACAAAAATTACTACGATTAACTATTCTCTTCCATCTACTATTTCTTTTGAAATCATAAATTACCTTGTTTAGCTTCCTAATTCTATTGATTGTCAAAATAAATAACTTACGTTTAATTTCAAATGCCTGATCAATAACTTTCTCAACTATTTTTTTTCTCTTATAAAAAACCACTTTCTGCTGACCTTTCTTAATATTTTTTAACAAATTCCAAATTATCCTGTGGCGGAACATTCGTTTACGAATATCCCTAAACTGTTGTTTCCTTCTACTTTCATGCATAGAGTTATCTCTTACTCTAGCAGTAACATTTCTCATTGGCCTTTCCTTACCATTTGAATTCTTTCTCCTTTTCTGGACTGAAACATTTTCTGTAGTAATATTTTTTTTACTACACATATTTCTTATGACTGTTTTTCGACTCTTACCCGGTGCTTTCTTGGTGACTTGACAAATCTTTTTGTTAGAGGACTGCTGCATTATTCCATGGTCCTGCTGTCTTTGACGTTTTGCAGCCTTTCTTACTCTTTCTTTGCTAGGCATCCTAAAATCTTGAAATAATCTGCAGTTGAATCTGTGGTAAAATATAATAAAAAATTTTATTAACCACTATTACCCAACAGTAAATTAATAACAGTCATCAAAAACTTAACACACTACTTAAGTATATAATATACTGAAGCCTATCTCCAATTTTTCACTGAGCAGGACTCATCTCTTCTTAACCTTGGATAAACCTCACCTACTCTGTGTCCCCTGCACATAATTAAATGTAAAGGGGCAGATTTATATTAACTAGCACATCCCCAGGGATGCACCAGTTAACGTGCACCGCTGCTCTGCCACCCACGGTGTGCCGCATTTACAATCAGATAGGACAAAGCTACATCAAAACCCTGCGCCTGCTTGAAGCAGGCATAGATTTTGACGCAGGTAGGCTGAAAGCTAAAGCAACAACTAAGTGTCGTGTGCAGAAGTTACAAAAAAGGAAAAATGGCGTTTAAACCAGTAATGAGACCATGCTAACGTAATACAGAGTAAAAATATCCAGGATCTACATCAGTTTGGGGTTCACGAACCTGGCAGGTACAAGGCACTGAGGCTTTCCACCGTGCATGTCTCATCCCAAAACATATGTGGTTTGTGAATGAAACAATTTCCCAGACCAAATGCTTTGGATTGGCTACTTCTAAAAAATTAAACACCCCTACTATCCCGGAGTTAGAGGAATATGATGGTTGGAGTAATTTTACTCGTTGTCTATTAAAGATTTACAGGCCCTACTCCGTAACTCTTCCTTTAACATTTCCAGTATAAATCCAAAAGGTTGACTGCTTTGGCAACGTGCCTTATCCACGGTTTAATAACGCTGCCTTTTGCTTTATATAAGTTTTCAAATTGTATGAAATATATACCAATAGGTCGTTATTAACCTTTAGGTAGTGGTTTTCTTCATGAAGTCTGGTCGCTTCCATACACATACAGATTTTCAAAGATGATCAAGAACTTTATCTGAATGGAGAGGAATGCACTGAGACGCCAGATCATTCACTAATGTGTAGGCACATACAGTTACACGGTTCATGCAACAAACACCGACCAAATATGGCTTGCGTGTTGCAAGGCACACCAGTTCCTGCTATCATCCCCACGTTCAAGTTCTTGGAAAATGGTAGTTATTTGATGCTCAATAATGAAGATTGTTCTGGGTTAATTAAAAGTATTCATTTTATCGTAACAGTAAATGAACGGGTTATTTGCTGCAGAAATGTTCTATTTCCTCCCACACATGAACATAGGGAGTTTTCAATCTGGCCACAAATACCAACCTTGGCAGCACATTTCAACGGCATGGCAAGAATAAGAGCTATTTTGTCTCAGAGAGAGGTGGCCTTGAGTTCGGCCCGTGAAACTTTCGTGCTTCACACAGCGAACACCCGTACAGAGGTGCAGACCCTTTTAAATACAGATTCGCCTTTCCATTTCAGCAAGATGGTTCGGACTATCTCTAACGCGTCCTCCACAAAGGGCCTGGCGCACTTTTTTAAAATTGTTACCAGTGGTCTCGTGACTTCATTTGAGAAAATCTTTGGAGTCATCCCTGCTTTCTTTCATTCTATATTTTTCCACTGTGCTTCGTGGATTCCCATTTTTACTTGCATTACCAGCGGACGCTCTTGTGCTTTTTTACATTTTTAAATATGGATGTCCCTCCTGTGCAAGCTCCCGCCCTGCAGCTGCTGACACTGTTCCGCAATCGCATGCTAGAATATTATGGCACAATGCCGTTGGCGATATTAAGCACGGCATATGGATTATCTTTTCTATGCTGATGTGATTCCTTCAAATCTAAGACACTAAAGTATCGGCACGCCCTAAACCAACACAAAGAGACCTTCTTAGCAAATAATATAATATGTGTATTAGGGAGGGTGAGATATAAGCAGCCGCGGGCCGTGGAGGGAGTTACGGTGAGGCAGGGAGGCGGGGAGGGGGAGAAGCAGGGTGGAGCCCTCTCTACCTTGCCCCTCCCCCTCCCCGCCTCCCTGCCCCACCGTAACTCCCTCCACGGCCCGCGGCTGCTTATAAGTGTTGCTAACTCTTATTCATTTACAGCATGTTAACATACTGTCACCATTCGCTTTTTATGTACTATTGACTATGCTGGTAATTTTGCTACTGATAATATGTGTACTTGTATAATCTAAGATACTACGCCTGAGAAGACGGCATTAGTAAATAAACATTTCAAATACACATGTGTTCTTCTTAACTCCATGTTCTCGTTTCTAAGAAATATATAACGACCGACTGTTCATGAGTTCCACGTATCCTGAGGTACTATAAGTTCATATTCTGGATTGTCTAAACATTGAGAGTTTGTTATATCCAATGTGACACTGTACCTAGCTTGCTAAGGGGTTTTGATTACTAAGGTGAGTTTTGGGACACCCTAATTCGCCGAGGTTCCAATCCTCTGTCCACAGTTCTGTGTCAGAACAGAAACCCTGCGACAGGGGCACCCCTCAACCTTACTGGAGCTTCATCACACTTGCGATACAACTCCAGCAATGCGCCAACTTTACGGCACAAATACGTCACGCATCTGTGCTGTTTTTGCCCCATGATGCGCCGCATTGTAAATGCAGCACACCATAGGTGACGGAACAGCGGCACAGAATGACTAACACATCCCTGGTGATGCGCCAGTCATCATAAATCTATCCCTATGCTTCTTATCTTGTTAGAGATAAACCGCCATATGTATCATCAAAGTTTTTTGCATTTCCTAAATAGCGAACTTTAAGGAATAAATAGCGATTCTTTACCATTCCTAGTTTGCGATGAGCTATTTGCTAATTACAAATTACCCATTCATTTCCATGCAGCAGGAGGCCCATAGGAATGAAGGTGCAATTTGCGATTAGCAATTACCTCATCGCAAATTACGAATTTTTCCGACGGTGCAGGGGTGTCTCAAGAACACCCTGCTGCACCCCTGAAAAAGAAATTTGGGGTCATATGGCGCACATAAATTTTGAAAACATTCCTTTACCTCAAAAACGATTTTCAACTCATAATTTGAAAACACTGCACATGGGGAAATGACTTAAAATGTCCTTAAGACACATAAAAGCATTTTTTGATTGCCTTTGCAGCATGTTTCAATCACCTTTAACATGCCTATGTAATGGAAACATTCAAAATCTAAATTTGCCATGCACAGGTGGGAGCATATTTACAAGCAATTTGCTCCACAGACAAACTTCTTACATTGAAATGGGAAAAATAACATCAGAGACTCTCAATTACCTTAGAAAGAAGCAGACACCATTATGTCCTTCTCATCAATATTAAAACCATTGCTTTTTCTCAAAAACGATTTACAAGTCATAATTTGAAAACACTCCACAGCTCCTATGCACATAAAAGCCCTGTCAGTACTAATACTTCACATTTTCTCCAATTACAATTTCTCAAAGAAACAAAATCTATTTGTGAAACACTTGAGACAAAGCAACATTTGAAAAACACAACTTTCTTCATAATTTTCTCCTTAAAGCACACTATTTTCTATCTAAATTAAAGAAATCTTTTCTCACCTTAGCAAATACTTTGAGTTTCAAAACAGTCTCAGAAACACACCAATTTGTCTTCAGCAGAGCAAAAGGTATGCACTCCAGAGTCTGCAGCTATCAAAAGCACAGAAATGCTGTAATTCCTCACACATATCTCTCATGTCACCCAATCAAAACTCTTCCCTCACTTTTTTTCAAAGCAAAACCCTTCCCCCCTCTGCCCCCTCTCTGCTTTTTCTGCATAGCAACCACCTCTTGCAAGACCTCTCACACAACAATGTTGCAATTGAACTCTGAACTCTCAGTGCACCTGCATATCCAGAGCATTCTTTCATTTAATGATTTTTTCTTCGCCACTCAAAATACATCTTTCAACGAACTCATCCATGCACACTAACTTTCTGTTTTCAGCAATCAAAATCCACCAATCACTCTTACTGCTTCATTAACACAGAAACTCCTCAGTTTTTTTCATTTTACACTCTCATTTTTTCAACTGCCATTTCATTGCCACACTTCATCTGACTGCAGCAGAACCTTCTCTCACCATGTTTTCTGTCTGGATTGTTGGACATAGTTACATATATTGGGCTCAAAGGTACGCTGAAAACAGGAATTTACCTAACCTCAATTTACAAGATGTGGAAATTAAGTGGTTTGGCCACAGAGGATTAAAATGTCACCAATTGATACCATTGGTGAAAACCTTTATGCATTTGCCAAAACCTGACCTGTTAATTGTGCACTGTGGAGGTAATGATTTGGGCACTTTGACTGGGGTAGGTCTGGAAATGCTTTTAAAGGACACCTTTGAGCAATTGATGGCACTTTTTCCTCAGACTGCCTTGGTATATTCAAATATATGCCAAAGACAGAAATGGAGGTGGTCGAACCAATTTTGTCCACAAATTGAGAAGTCGAGGAAGCATGTAAACAAATCTGTTTCAGCTTACATGAGAGACCATGGAATGGGCTCCCTGTACAACAATAACTTGCGTTACTACATGCAAGATATCTACAGAGGAGATGGAGTTCACTTCTCAGATGAGGGCAACAGAGTTTTCACTCTGAATTTAAGAATGTGCATTGGTACCTACTTATAAGTACCTAAATGTACCATAAACCCAAAAGCTCTTCTCAGAGCTACCCTACATCTGATCACTCACAATCATTATTTTACTCTAACTTTTTTCACTAATTTTCAAGAAAGTACGCTCCCCAGAACGCTTCCCGGTTCGCGAACCGGGCGCACTCCACGCAAAAAAACTAAAAAAACGGTATATTTTTTTTTGCCCTGCGAGACCCCTTCAAAGCCTCCACATCAAACCTAGGGAGTCAGGGACGATCTACTATGCCCCCTTATGGTCATTTGCCCCTTCGCTTTGGCCTCCTCTTGTCTCTCGATCCAACCGAGAGACAAGATGGCGGCCGCTACGGACTGTTTGGAATGTTTACAGACGCCGAAAAACCAATCAGCTTCGCAAACCTCCGTAACGCGAAAAGTACGCGAAGCGGAGCGCTGTTACAGATATATATCTTTTTTTGAACGTTAATTTCTCAAAATCCACTGGAGCACATATATTGAGACCTAGCAAAGGCACATCGGGCTACCAGTCCCTACAATTTTGCCAAGTTTCGTGCAAATCCATTCAGCCGTTCGATTATTATTATTTTATTTTTTTTTGCCCCGCGGGGCCCTTTTAAAACCTCCACATCAAACCTAGGGGGTCAGCGAGGATCTACTATTCCCCCTTATGGTCATTTGCCCCTTCGCTTTCGCCTCCTCTTGTCTCTCGATCCTACCGAGAGACAAGATGGCGGCCGCTACGGACTGTTTGGAATGTTGACAGACGCCGGAGAACCAATCAGCTTCGCTTCACAAAGCTCCGTTGCGCGTAAAGTACGCGTCCTGGGACGCTGCCAGGTCCGCTGTTACAGATATATATCTTTTTTTAAACGTTAATTTCTCAAAATCCACTGGAGCACATATATTGAGACCTACAAAAGGCACATCGGGCTACCAGTCCCTACAATTTTGCCAAGTTTCGTGCAAATCCATTAAGCCGTTCGGGCTAAAAGTGAGGCCAACCGCCCTATGGAAATTAACATGGGAAAAACGCGTTTTGGGACCCCCCTTTTTTCTCGGCCCCCCCTTGACGAACCCCCCCAAAATTTTCAGGGGCTGCTCAGAAACAAAATGTGCCATTTTCCTGAAAATTTCAGCCAATTCCGTCCACAAACGCCAAAGTTATTAGACATAGAATTTTCAAAAATCCCATAGAGAAAAAATCCTAACTATATATACCTACTGGCGACCGCCAGTAGGTAATATATATGTATATGTATATATATACGCACACACATATATATATATATATATTCTTTTTAAAATAATTTTTATGAACATATGTCTCACCAAACTACTACTTACCTTACCTAGGTGTATTTGTTATCCTTGTGAAAAAATATTCTGAATCTGCCACAACAACATGATTCATGCCATATCAAACACAGGGTCTCAAATATAAAACCGTCTTGTGGTCACATATCCTGCAGTTCACTAAATCACAGGGTTTAAGACTGCAAACTATGGGCCTCATTAGGATGGCAGCCCAACTTAAGTCCGACCGTCATCCCTTCGGAAACTGGCCACCTGACTATCTGTTGGCGGTCTTGCTATTAGAATCATGATGCGACCGCCTTCAAGGCAGTCACAATGTGTATCTTTTTTATTGTGGCATGTGCTGCGGGCTGCAGCACATGACGCAGTACCAAAAATACACATGTTGCATATCCCTGCACTATATGGCAGGCAGCATGCGGTGCCTGCCTCATGGTGCAGGGATATGTAGGGGGCACATACCCAAGGTCCAGGGTGGAAGGGGGGCCTGCTAGGTTTCCGCAAACTCACTTTCCGCCAGCCTTCTCATGGCAGGTTAACCGTCACGAAAAGGCTCGGGGAAACTGACATTATAATGCTTATAGCGGTGCCTCAGCAGGCACCTCCACCATTGTAGGCATTACAGACCAACCAACGGGCTTCTTGGGCCAGTCGGATTAGTGCTGGACGGTCTTTCCGCCCCAACCATCCCCCGCCATTCTATTGTTGCGGGCGGTCTTACTTGGTCCGATGGCAGTGGGACCGCCACCGACGGGCTGGCGATGGTGGTCCCACCGCCTTTGCAATCAGGCCCTATATTGCAATCTACAAAGTTGCTTTGTGGTGTGTTAGAAAATTATTCACGCTGCACTATGTGACTTTTGTTAACCATACTAAATTTCTAAAAAGAGGGCGTTGGTAGCACATTTGTAAAGGGAAATAAATCCCTGTGGTGCACTTCTTTTTAAGAGTAACGGCCTGTGAAATCAAGGAGAGGAAACAGTGGTACTTTAGAGGGACACAGACTGCTTTTAAACAAATGTTCTCCTGGAGCAAGTGCTAACACCAGGGGGGAGGTCTGTTATCAATCCATCTCTTCATTCATGTGGGGGGTGGTCGTAAAATGTGGCTCCAGTTTCATGGATATTCACAAGGCATGAGGTTTTGTGACCTTCTTTGAATATACATTTTTGATGTTACTGATTAATACATCAGACTCATTCCAAAATGAAGTCCTGATCACAAATCAATTGTATGCAAACTGCAGCTGCTGGTCTGTCACTTGGGCTTCAGGCATGAGGCCCATTACATACAAATTTAGGAGTGAGATAAAGTTATAAAGAACACTGCAGTGCAGCACAATAAATAGCCCACCTGCATGTTCATAACCCAGGACTTCTTGCCTCTTTAATGGTCTATTACTGGCCTTGAACTATGTTCAGCATTCCACTGATTCTCTATTAGATTTGCGCTATACAACTACAGGAAATATAGATTAATAAATGCTTACATGAATAAGTAACATGAGAAACATAAAATAAGCACATAACGTAAAGTAATGTACATTGTGTCTTCTAGATCAGCATCAATTGGACAGTTTCATTTCTCTGTGATGTACACTTATGTTGCAAAAGCCACCAGAAGATTGTCATAAAACAAAGAAATAACTCTATATTTCATTGCCAGATCCTTTGTAAAGAATTAACCATCAGTAGCCAACGTATATCTTTCGATTGTTAAATTAGAATTAGGGCTCCCGGTTGTATGGTATTTATTTTTTTAACATTTCTGTCTCTATTGAGCCATATTTATTTTTGGGCCATTTTATCTGTATTTATCAATATTTATTTTGTGCGTTGCGTATGAATGAAGTTGTAAAACTGTATATTTCCATATTTATTTAACTAATAGACATCCACTCATACTTTGATGTCTGTCGTATTTTAGCTATTTAAGCTGGCAAATATTACATGACAATACATACTTTGGTAAATACTAGCATTATGCCATTAATGTATGTTGACATATGCCGTTATTTAAAGAAATGTCATCTTGTTTTTTAATTTCCATGCTGTCCATCTGCTCAGCTGCTGGCCTATAAATCACGAAAGACATCATGGAGAGTCACTTAAAAGTATGTTTATGTTTGGGGGGTTTATAAAGCGCATGACTACCCTTAGGCATCTTAGAAGTGAGGGGATGCAAGATGAAAGCTGTTAGCACATGGGGTTAGGGGAAGAGCCATGTCTTGAGTTTTTTTTTTTGAAGGACACTTCAATTTCAGTGAGTCGCAGCTCAGGATCCAAACTGTTCCAGTGTGTTGGTACCAGATGGGTGAAGGACCTTCCACCTCATCTGGCTCTTTTGAATGAGGGCACATTCATCATGAATTTTAAACTTGACCTGAGTTGTCAACAGGGAGAGTAATGAGAGACCAACTTTCGGATAAGGGTGGGGCCTCTCCCATACATGGCTCGGTGAGCCAGACTTAAGGACTTGAATTTGATTCTTGCCTGAACCGGAAGCCAATGCAACTCTCTCGGTGCTGGTCTAACTGAGTGGTGTCTAGCTAAGTTCAGCAATAGTCGGGCAGCTGCATTCTGTACAACTTGTAGTCTATTCGTGACATATTTAGGAGCAACAAGAAAGAGAGAGTTGCCGTAGTCCAGCCTTGATACCACTAGGGCCTGGACTACCGTATTCCTAGAATTCTCTGGTAGTAGGGTTCTTATTTTTCTGATCAGGCATAGAATCCCAAAGCAGGTGCCTGATCATTTTTTTGCCTGGACCTCCATCATTAAGTTTGGGTCTAGCCACATATCCAAGTTCTTTATGGCTGTTTTAGGGGAGGAGATGGAACCCAATTGGTGGGCCAAGAGATCTCTGCACGAGGGTTAAAGTTGTTGCCCAGAAACTTCAGTTCTGTTTTCTCCGCATTCAGATTGAGGCTGCAGTCCGCCATCCACATTCCAATTTTTTCCAGGCAAGGGATGAGTTGTCTGTGGTCTGAGTTGGGGGAATGTGAGATTGAGAACACTAGTTGCGTGTCATCGGCATATGACACGATGGAGAGGCCAAATTCCTTTGTTATATGTGCCAAGGGGCTGAGATAATGTTAAAAAGTGTGGGCTCAGGAAGGATCCCTGAGGGACTCCCCAGGGTGCTGAGAGGGAGTCTGACTTGAATCCCTCCTTCATACATTGGAAGGTTCTGTCACTCAGGAATGACGCAACCCATTGGTTAGCTGTTCCTATAATGCCGACATTCTCCAGTCTTTGAATTAGCACTTTGTGGTCTACCGTGTCAAATGCCGCGCTCAAATCCAAAAGTACCATGGCCACGGTTCTCCCTTTGTCAAGGATGGATTTGAGTTTTCAGTGACCACCAACAGGGCTGACTCCGTACTATGTTTTGGTCTGAACCCCATCTGAGTCTGGTGTATGATGTTGTTATTTTCAAGGAAGGTGGAGATCGTGCTGTTCATGTGTTTTTCTGCCATCTTGCCTAAAATAGACAGTAACGATATTGGGCTGTAGTTGCCTAGATCTACCGTGTCCAATTGTGCTTTTGTTAGCAAGGGTTTGATGATGGCATGTTTCCATTCTTGGCGAACCTTGCCATTTTCAAAGGAGAGATTAATTAAACTACTTAGTTGATTGAGGATGGGTTTTCCACCTTGGGCAAGTAGGACAATTTTCTGTATTTATCCACTTTTAAAAATAAATGCAGACAGAAAACACATTGTTTTCTGTCTGTATTTATCTGTAAAAACACATAAAAACTGAAAACACATAGCCTTAATTATACTTAATAATAGCGTTTTTCTATAATATATGTCTTGAAGTAAAACCTTGGAAAACGGTATTTAAGAAAGTAAACTTGTAACATTAAACTTTCTATGTGCTGTTTCATAAAATATGTTTACCTTTTCAGGGGGGTAGAAGTTAATGGTTTCATTATTTAGGGCCTGATTTATATGCTGCCAGATATGGTCCCGCCATCACTTTTCCAATGGTTTTCCCGCCAGCCGACTTGGCGGTTCGCCCTTTGTATTTAGATGTTGGCGGGTCTATGGAGAGAAGACCATCAGAGGCACGTTGCTCTGCCAGAATCTTCCACCCGTGTACATGGCGACATAGGCAGAAGCAGCTTTTGGAGGGAGTCTTGCCAGAAATACAGCAGAGCTGATTATGATGTGCCTTTCCTTCGAGAGAGCTGTGGCGGGGAAACCTCCAAACACAAGATGGCGGAATCAAAGAAAAATAGATGAAAACGTACCTTTTTTTTGGATCCCCACTTCCGTTTCCATCTTTAACCCCATTTCACCATCCGCATTCCGTGTCAGGAAAACAATTTGTCACACACAAAAACGTTGGTCAAATGTCTCTTTTAACCACCAGCTGGAGCGGAAGATTTGCGGTAAGTCAAAACTTTGTGTCAACAACTATTATTGGTTTTTTTTTTACTTTGAGTAGTCACCCCTTATGCCGGGAGATGGTGTGGAACTGTTTCAGTTGAGTGTATATGTCCTTTTGAATTATTTCTAAACACATCCCACAACATTGGTAGTTTAACTGCTGTGGTGTGTTTGAATAAAGACAGCAGCACGAGTCATGAGGCACACACACAAACTATCATCATGCTGTCACACGGAGGCAATTCTTCAATGACATTCCTTTTCCTTGAAGTTTCTCTGGCTGCTGTGGGATGTTCTGCTGCACAGATGCGCGTGAGCCATCCAGCGCAGCATCAAGTACGTGCCACCATCTTGTGGTTGAATGTTGCCGCATATACTAGATTTTGCGGGAGTGGCAATCTCCTCTTTTCATTTGCCCAACCATGTTTCTGCTGTTTGGTGGTAGAGAAGGCGCGTCACATCGGGCAATCCTTCTGGACTATTGCTCCGCACGAGGAATGCATTGTTCAAGTTCAAGTTCAGGCATTTATATAGCGCACTACTCACCCAGAGGGTCTCAAGGCGCTAGAGGGAAGGGTTCATTGTTTATCGAAAAGCCAAGTTTTCAATTCTTTTCTGAAGGAGATGTGATTTTGAGTGAGGCGGAAGTGGGTGGTGAGTGAGTTCCAGGCCTTGGCAGCCAGGAAGGAGAAGGATCTGCCGCCCATGGTGGTTTTTCGGATGCGCGGGACTGCGGCGAGGGCTTGACCGGATGATCTAAGTTGGCGGGTGGGATAGTAGAAGGACAGTCGGGAGTTGAGGCATTCTGGTCCTTGATTATAGAGGGCCTTGTGTGCGTGGGTAAGAAGGCGGAAAGTGATTCTCTTGTTGACGGGAAGCCAGTGGAGGTTTTTTAAGTGTCCGGTGATGTGCTCTTGGCGCGGGATGTCTAATATGAGTCTCGCTGATGCGTTTTGGATGCGCTGGAGCTTTTTCTGTAATTTTGTTGTAATTCCGGCGTAGAGAGTGTTGCCATAGTCCAGTCGACTTGTGACCAGTGCATGGGTGACAGTCTTTCTTGTTTCGAGGGGGATCCAGCGGAAGATCTTTTTGAGGATGCGAAGGACGTTGAAGCAGGAGGACGATACGGCGTTGACTTGTCTGGACATTGAGAGAGAGGAGTCTAGAATGAAGCCAAGGTTACGTGCATGGTCAGTGGGAGTGGGCGCTGATCCCAGAGTGGAAGGCCACCAAGAGTCGTCCCACGCTGAGGGGGAGGATCCAAGGATGAGCACTTCAGTTTTGTCTGAGTTGAGTTTTAAGCGGCTCTGTTGCATCCATTCGGCTACTTCTTTCATGCCTTCGTGAAGATTGTCCTTGGCGGTGTTGGGGTCTTTGGTGATGGAAAGTATCAGCTGGGTGTCGTCTGCGTAGGAGATGATGTTGAGGTTGTGTCGACGTGCGATGGGGGCGAGGGGACTCATGTAGACGTTGAAGAGGGTGGGACTGAGTGAGGAGCCTTGAGGTACGCCGCAGATGACTTCGGTGGGCTCTGAGTAGAAGGGGGGGAGTCGGACTCTCTGGGTTCTCCCGGCTAGGAATGAGCTAATCCAGTCTACGGCTTTTCCTTGTATGCCGATGTTGTTGAGGCGTTGTATGAGGGTGCTGTGACAGACAGTGTCGAAGGCGGCGGAGAGGTCGAGGAGAATGAGGGCCACTGTTTCACCGTTGTCCAAGAGTGCACGGATGTCGTCGGTCGCCGCAATGAGGGTGGTCTCGGTGCTGTGTTTGGCTCGAAAGCCGTTCTGTGAGGGATCCAGGGAGTTGTTGGATTCAAGGAAGGCTGCGAGTTGGCTGTTGACGGCTTTTTCGATGACTTTGGCCGGGAAAGGGAGGAGGGAGATGGGTCGGTAGTTTTTCAGTTCTGAGGGGTCTGCTGTTGGTTTTTTCAGAAGGGCGCTGAGATCGGCGTGTTTCCATATTTCTGGAAAGGAGGCTGAGTTGAAGGAGAAGTTGATGACATCACGGAGTTGGGGAGCGATGATGGAGTCAGCTTTGTTGAAGATGTAGTGGGGGCAGGGGTCAGAAGGTGAGCCAGAGTGGATTGAGTTCATGAGGCGAATGGTGTCTTCAATGGTGATTGGGTTCCAGGAATTGAGGTAGTTAGTTGGAGGGGTGGGATCGGAAGGGGGTGGGGTGAGTTGGTCATTGGGAGTGTTCTTGAAGCTGTTGTGGATGTCGGCAATTTTGTTGTAGAAGAAGGAGGATAGCGCATTGCAGAGGTCTTGGGAGGGGGTGATGTCGTTGGATGCTGCGGGAGGGTTGGTGAATTCTTTGACGATATTGAAGAGTTCCTTGCTGTTGTGAGAGTTGTTGTCGAGACGGTCCTTAAATGCTGATTTCTTGGCGGAACGAATCAGTTGGTGGTGTTTGCGGGTGGCTGTCTTGAGAGAGGTCATGTTGTCTGAGGTTGGTTCTTTCCTCCAAATCTTCTCGAGGGTGCGGCAAGTCTTCTTGGATTTTTTAAGGTCATCATTGAACCAGGGAGCCTTTTTGCTGAATGATTTCAACTGGTGTTTTTTCAGGGGTGCTAGTTCGTCTGCGCTGTGTGTAATCCATTGCCTGAGGTTTGTGGCCGCTTGGTCTGGGTCCGTTGTTAGGGTGGGAGTGTTTTGGCTGAGGGATGTGAGGAGTTGGTCGATGGTGATTTTGTTCCAATTTCTTCGGGGTATGGGTTGTGGACGGTTGTGGGTCAGGGTTGTTTTGTAGCTGAAGTGGACACAGCTGTGATCCGTCCAGTGGAGGGCTGTAGTGTGATCGAAGGAAATGTGCTTGCTGGAGGTGAAGATAGGGTCGAGCGTGTGTCCGGCGGTGTGAGTGGGGGTGTCAACGAGTTGTTTGAGTCCGAGATTGGACATGTTGTCCAGGAGGGTGGTGGTGTTGTTGTCGAGAATGTTGTCTAGGTGGTAGTTGAGGTCTCCTAGAAGGATGTAGTTCTCGGAGGCGAGGGCGTGCGGGCTGATGAAGTCAGTGATGTCGTCGCTGAATTGAGATCGGGTGCCTGGGGGTCTGTAGATGAGGGTTCCTCTGAGGGTGGTTCTGGGGTCGGTGTGGATCTGAAAGTGGAGGTGTTCGGCGGTTGCGAGATTGTCGTCAGAACTGGTAGTAATTTTGATGGTGTTTCTATGAACGATGGCGATGCCTCCTCCAGTTTTTTTAATGGTGCGGTCTTTTCGAATGATCTTGTAGGTGTCCGGTATGGCTATGGCGATGTCGGGGGCAGAGGATGCGTTCATCCAAGTTTCAGTGAGGAAGGCGATGTCAGGTGACACAGTGTCGATTAGGTCCCAGAGTTCGGTTGCGTGTCTGTGGACCGAGCGGGTGTTCAGTAGGATGCATTTCAGGTCGTTGGGTTCGGAGCTGAGTGTGGAGGAAGTGTGTTTGGTGAGGGTTCTGCAGCAGTTGAACTTACAGGTGAGGCAGGAGAATGGGCCGTGAGTACGTCCTGGGGTAGCTACGCAGCATAGTGGGGTGCGTCCTGCGTTGAGGGCGAGGAGAGTAGCGGCATCATAAGCGACTCTGGGGTGTTGGGAGCGGTGTAGGGCAGGGGGACGGGCGCTGGGCGCGGTCCAGGCGCGGACGGGCTTACCTTTGGCGCACCTTCGGCGAGGCCGTAGCGCGTGGACGCTGCGCGTGGGGCCATCTGGCTTAAATGGATGGTGGAGGGGGCGGAGCGTGGGAGGGTCAGCTGGGAGGCGGGATCAGAGAGGCGGGTCAGGGGAGAGGAAAACACAAAATGGAGGCAAAAATGAAAGTAAAAGCAGGGCACAGCACAAAGCTCGACAACAGGCAGCCAAAGGCTCTCAACTCCAGCAGAATACCTCTGCCAAAGCGCCACTCACAAAGTATCAACGTTGAAAGCACAACCCAGCAATGAAGTGCAAGTAATAAACACACAGAGCGCCAAGCAGAATTGTACAACCAGATTTAAAGCGCCAAGCGACAATCAGCTTCAAAGCGCTAATGTAGAAGCTGTGATAAACGCGGTTAACTTCGCAGTCAGTGAGGCACAAAGCGTGATGCAGATAATTAAAGGTACAACCAAGCACAATTCAATTATGTGAGATTACGTTCTCAAAGCGCTGCGCGAGCAAGAGCTTCAAAGCGCGTTAAATCTTTAAATGGCAACGATACCAGGCGCAGTCAGGAATACTCGGGTGCAAAGGGCTTCAGCTGCAATGCAGGTGTTGTCAATCAATGAATCTAGCAGGAGAGCGTGGGGGAGCGACCGTTCAGGAAGGAATCCCGGCGGTCACAGCTAGGTACGAGCTGAGGAGAGTCTGTTCTTCGTGTGTGGGAGGGTCAGCTGGGAGGCGGGATCAGAGAGGCGGGTCAGGGGAGAGGAAAACACAAAATGGAGGCAAAAATGAAAGTAAAAGCAGGGCACAGCACAAAGCTCGACAACAGGCAGCCAAAGGCTCTCAACTCCAGCAGAATACCTCTGCCAAAGCGCCACTCACAAAGTATCAACGTTGAAAGCACAACCCAGCAATGAAGTGCAAGTAATAAACACACAGAGCGCCAAGCAGAATTGTACAACCAGATTTAAAGCGCCAAGCGACAATCAGCTTCATAGCGCTAATGCAGAAGCTGTGATAAACGCGGTTAACTTCGCAGTCAGTGAGGCACAAAGCGTGATGCAGATAATTAAAGGTACAACCAAGCACAATTCAATTATGTGAGATTACGTTCTCAAAGCGCTGCGCGAGCAAGAGCTTCAAAGCGCGTTAAATCTTTCAATGGCAACGATACCAGGCGCAGTCAGGAATACTCGGGTGCAAAGGGCTTCAGCTGCGATGCAGGTGTTGTCAATCAATGAATCTAGCAGGAGAGCGTGGGGGAGCGACCGTTCAGGAAGGAATCCCGGCGGTGGTTATGTTTTGTTTTCTGGTGTTGGAATGTTTTGGCCATCTGTCACAGCGCATTGTACTAGCCGCACTCTCTTGTGGTGTTGCTCTAATATTCTGTGCTTTCTTTTTACGGTACACTGATACATCAGAGGAGCTGGAATTTGTTTTTAAACCAGCCTCAAGGTGGTTTACGTGAGTACATTTATATCTTTATCTTGCTGATGCCGGGTTATTTGGAGCTCGCAAATTGCTCACAGTGTTATGCATCGCCATTTTCTGTGGGTGCCATCACAGTTAGAGCCAGCACAGTTTTCAAGTCTGCTAGCAACATCGTGACACTAATTCAAGAAGCGTGGATCTGATTGCCTAGAAGTGAGGCATGGTGCAATTAGCAAGACTGTGCTCATAAGCACATATCCGCTTTTGTTCTGTCTCTTAGGGAACTTTTACATGACATTATTGATCAACTAAGTACAGGTAGGGTGCACAATACTAGGCTGTGTCCAGAATTGTACTCCTTGGGTGAGAGGTCGCTCACCAGCGATAGTTCAGTTTAAAGGAATGTAATACAAGAGACATCGACAGTTAGTCTTTACCCTTACTAGAGGGGTGTCTCTCCCTTTTCAAAGTTTTAGTCTCTTTCAACATTGTGTTCTCAGTTCTTGGGTGTAATCACCTTTTGCTTCACACTTTTTTTTTGTAGTGGGTGTCAGTCCCAACTACGTAGCCTGTAGTGGGTTTTAGTCCCATCTACTTAGTTCTAGTGGGTATCAGTCCCATGTGTATAATTAATGCAATTTGTTTATTCACTCTACCCCTACATCAGGGTGTCCAATGTGTTTGTGTCCCATTTTAGTGATTTACCTTTGCATACCCTTCCTTGAGAGTAGTTTTGTTGTGTAGTGTGTTGTTACCATGAGCCACATGCGCTTTTGTCTGCCCCTTGGTCAGAGTGGCTTTATAGACAGCAGTCTACTTTCTTTTCTTTCTTTCTCCTAACTATTTTCTTCGGTTGTTTTGGGGTATTTGTGTTCCAATTTTGTGGTCTGGTGATTCAACTGTATTTTTGGGAAATTTGTTTCCGGTGTCCGTCACCCATTTCTAATGTTTAAAAAAAAACAATTATAGGAGAATGATGGGTGGGTGATATATATATATATATATATATATATATTGTGTATATTAGTCTATGCATCTCCTTTACATTGTTTATTCTTTATTTCCATTTCTTATGTACTTTGGTCTTAACCTGTTTTTTCATTTGTTACGTTCAGTGATATATATATATATATTATGTATATTTGTCTATGCATCTCCTCTACATTGTTTATTCTTCCTTTTCATTTCTCATGTACTTTGGTCTTAACCTGTTATTTCATTTTTCCTTTCTCTTGTACGTACTCTTGCATAGCTTTGTTGTATTTTCTTCTTTGCTCACACTTGATTTTTCTTGGTTTCTGTGCTATGATCCGTTCACACTTTGGGTTCACTTTCTTCTTGCTTTTCCTCTACTTTTCCATTTTACAATTTCTTGGGGTTCTCCTTGTTTGAATCTTCTTCTTCTTTGTGTTTGCTATTTTTGTTTTGTAGAAGAAGGGAAGGTATGTTGTAACCTGTGTTGTCTTTATCTGGTTACTAACGGCCACATGCATCATTGTTGCCGTTTGCGATTCCTAAATTGCGAAAATTAAGGAATCGCAATTTAGAAATCGCAAACGGCAATGCATGAAAAAATCTCAACTTTTTTTGCGATTCCTTATTTTTTCTTAATTGCGATTCACAATTTGCGAATCGCAATTAAGGAAAACCTTCCCATTGATTCCTATGGGCCAAAAGGCCCATAGGAATGAATGGGAAGGCATTCACATTTTGCGATTTTCAATTTGTGAATTCGCAAAATGTGAATGCAATTTCAAGGGTGCAGGGGGGGGTCCAAAGAACCCCTCCCTGCACCCCTGAAATGTAACTTTAAATGCAATTTACACATACACATGCCCCAAGGACATGTGTGTGTGTAAATTAAAACTTTCAAATATGTAACTTGTGCATGTTTGAAAGTTTTCGGTAAATTAGCATGAAGTTCAACTTCATGCTAATTTACCCCTTTTAATTTGCGAATTCGCAATTTAAAAATTATCATGCATTGCACTTAAGAAATCTCAAATTGCGATTTCTTAAATGCAAACGCAATTTTAGAAATCGCAACATGGTTGCGATTCCTAAAATTGCGAAAAGCATGATGCATCCAAAATTTGAGAATTGCATTCGCAAACGGCCAAAAATTGCGATTCACACCGTTTGCAAATGCAATTCTCAATGATGCATGTGGGCATTACTCCCTAGTTGCTCAGCCAGTGTGAATGTGATGCATGGAATGTTGGTGTGAGAGTCTTGAATGGAATATTTGAGTACCTGGATGCTTGAGTGTGCAGTTGGAGTATGAGCTGAGCAGCAGGCAGACTGCTTCTGGTGGGGCTGTATCTACTACTTAACTACATGTAACTGGTCTCAATAAATCTACGTAAAACTACATCTTGGCAGCGGACCTCTTCACTACAGACTTCTCCACAAAAATCTCCACAATCAGAGCAATAATAGTAAGCAAAACTGCAAATGATTTCCTTTAAATCTCACATATTTAGGGAAAAATCCATCAGAATTTGACATGGCATTCCCACTTCACCATCGGAGTTATCAATAATGGAGACATTGGAAAATCCAGCGTGAGGGGGAAAGGTGAGGGAAGGTGCAGGGCCAGAGGAATTTTGGAAATACAGGAATTTGGGGAATAACATAGGGCGCAATCAGTCTTTCTGCGTAGATTTCTACATGCTTGCCCCATTGTATCATCCAGAAATTTTATCTGGACTTAGAAGCTAAAATGGACCCCACAGTTAAAAATTCTGACAGCAACTCCCAGTGAGAATGAGTGTCTTCAACAAACCGAGAGCGTGCAATAATTAAATTCTTTTAAACAGATTGATGGTTTGCTTCAAAACCGATCGTAGTCTCTTCCGCAGTGAACCTTTCCACTTGTGTTATTATAGGTCTATCACCACGTCCTTTATGTAGAAAATTACTATAATAAAATGCATTTTTTGTTAGATTCTGAATTTAAGATTTATGTAGCTACTCAAATTGCCATGCTAGTCTCAAACTTTTTTGAGAATACATATTTTTGAAAAGGCATGTTTTGCATTTTCTGTATTTGATGAGCACTTGTTTCATTCAGTAGAAATAAACTTATAGTGGAACTTTTGTTGTAAAGATGAAGCAATTTTAAAAATGAATTCTCTTTGAATTGTATGCTGTCCTCTGGAATATTTGTTGTGCTTCGGTTCAAGTGATGTTTCCACATAGTTTGTTCCTGAATCTTAATAAAAATGTAATTGCGTGTCTGTGTATATGCGTTTCTTATATATTTGGGGATACACTGTATGCCAAGAAAATAGAATCTCCATTTTCTTTGCTATGTTACTGGAAGCCTGTGTTGGCTGTACTGACTTGAGATTCATAAGAAATTATACTTTACACACATGATTTAGCTTGGATTGATAGGGCCTCAACAGTAACAGGAAAATGGGTGGTAAAGGAGCAAGTACAATAATGTAGTGAATTATTTTGTTTGCAGCAAAAATTTTTAAAAGTATAGCTATTTTATGTTGAAAAGAGGAAGAAGCAGTGGTGGCCTATCCTGAAGGGGTGGAGAGGCCACGCCCATCCACCTTTTTCCAAATGTGAAGAGTGTCTGTCAGACTGAGCATGGACCAGTCTGTCAGACACTTTTCTTTTGCAGGTTTGGCAGCCAGACCCCCATGTGGGCTCGACCTCCTTAGCCTGGCAAAACGATTAGTGATCCTACCCCACATAATATGGGGGGCGTCACAGATAGGCTCGGACTGGGCCCTTCAGTTTTAACCCCTGAAGTGAACAGGGCAGAGTGCCCATTAGTGAAGTTCAGAACTGAGCGTGGTGGGATCAGCATTCGTACTGACCCTTTCCTATTCTGTGGTGAGTAAGGGAATGGCGCCTTCTCTCATTGTGTGGAAAAGTCAGCCCATAACGCCCCGGATGCCCAGGCTGCTGGCGCAGGGCGACTCTTCGTTTCCTTCTTGAATAGTTACCAAATAAAGAGACGGGCACTGGAAGTAGGAAAACAAGAACAGGGTTTATTACTCATGAGGAGAGCCTTTCCTTTGGGACACTCGCATGGTGTCTTCGGGAGGTGCTCTAACAAGTTCTCTGAGGTTTCGCCTTTTATACACAGGTTCGTGACACACAGGCATCCTATATTACAATCAATACATTGTATAGTATGAAGGTATTTCAACACGTGGCTACAGTACGGGCCCTTATCCTCCATGCAAGAGGAGGGGCTGTCACGCAGCTGAGTGTTCTGCTGATTTCCATTGGAATGTGTGTGTCTGATCGAGTCTCAGGGGGTGGGGTGGCCATGATCAATAGTAGCTTCTTCCAAGAGAGACGAGTGCATAAAGTAGTGGGCAATAAACTGTATCCTCAGGCTAAGGGATGACCAGTGGTCCGTGCAAACATTCAGGCTCAGAGGAAGAGGTCATCAAAAGGAGAGATATTCATGAAAGGGAGGGTCAGTGTGGACAATCGAGTGCTGTGGAAGGGTTGATCACAAGAGGGGTATTCAAGGGCGGGAAGGAGGTGTTGGTCAGGCGCGGGGTGCGATTCTTTAGGGACAGAGTCATGCGGGAGGGGAGGGCTCATGACTTGGGCATGAGGGAGCGGGGGCAGTCAGGGTACACGGGGGGTGCTCGCAGGGTCAGGGAAGGGCGCTGATGAGAGATCGTGAACAGGGAGACCATGGTACCTAAAATGGCTGTCGCGTACGTGTGTGCATGGGTCTATGCTAGGGAGACAACATAGTCAGAGTTTTAGCGATATTTGTTCTGTTTACATCAAGGGGCACTGAGAACACAAATGAACGCCGCTTATGTACATACATATTGCTAATTTTAACAGTCCCCACTTTTTACATAAGCACGTTCAGTTTCTACATAGTCGATGTGATAGGCAGAATACAATGCGTGTCAATCTATGTCTGTTGGGCTCCTTTATACAAGCCTAGAAATCGGCATAATATTTAGTCGGTGTAGAATCAAGGAAAAATGTTCCGATACATACAAATCAAGTTCACATTTTTCTCTCTAGTGGCATCACGTACAGAAAGAACGTTCTGATACCTTCCGGCTTGTCAGTATTATAGGGAATTTTCGGAAAACCTAACCACACGAGTGACCGATGAAACATTTCCTAAAAGGTAATACAAAATGGTTGAGGGAGGTATTCAATTCGATACAAGTAATTTAGTCAAGGGGCGAGTAGAAAGTTCTGGAAAGGGGGAGGGTCTTTGTCGCAATGTCTTTTAACAGAGTCCGTCTTCTTTTGTTGGCGCTGCTGAGCACCGGCGGTGGAGCTATAAGTCCAGCTCGGAATCGTCCTTACACGTTGCAGGGTGCGATCAGTCCTTTTCTGTTAGATCACAGTCCTGTTTCCTAACTCATTTTCTTAGGGGTGCCCTATGCTGGGCACCTGCGTGTCTTTCTTGTCTTTCGTGGCAAAATCCCAGTCCATAGTCAAAGTTTATATGAAAGATGTTGTTGAATAATCGAGGGAAGAGAGGGCGGAGTGGGGCCAGATCTTTGAACACACCAAGGGACCAAGGGAGCAAAGGATGATGAGCAGGCAAGCCCAATAATCAGACTAAAAAAGGGGGCGGGGACTTCAGGCACAAGAGGGTCAGCGAGTCGAGGGCTTCAAGGCAGCCCTTCATTCCTCCATCTGCTGAGTTTGAAAGTTATGCCTCGTCCCACGTCACGTTGCTCTGCGGCTCCACCTTTGGTCGTCACACGTGCTCCATGATCTGTGGCCAGGCTGTGCGTCACGTCCAGCTCCTCTCCTCCGGTGATTGTATCTTTGAATGGGGGAAAAACAAGTTTTAGAAAACTGGTCGAGAGAACAGATATACATCTCAATTCCTTCCCCATTCCTGAGTAGGTGGGGGATAAGTTCATCGGTCACAGTCAGAGGTCGTCACTTATGGAGTCTGGAGAAGGGCATTGCATATTGGATTTATAGGCTGGCTTGGTATTCATTCGCGACATAAGATAAGAGAAATTTGGCTTTTGTACACAATGTATTACGTTACAAAAAAATCGAGTCCTTATGTAGAGACTCGTTCTTCCCTTTAACCCAAGTATCGACAATACTACATCTTCCTTCGGGGTCGGCTAATTCTAGCAAGCAGGGGTATTATCATCATGAAGAAGGGGGAGTGGTGGATGTAAAACATGGCTTTCCTGGGGGATGACCGTTAATCGAGGTCCTCAAATTACATTTCGTGGGTAGCTGCATGGGTCTGGGGTTGACCGGGGTCGCGTGGGTGCTTTGGACAGGGAGCTGGGATCGATGGGGAGAAGGGGGGTACTCTGGACGCCCGCACTTAGGTGCGGGGGGTGGGGCAATCGTGGCATTGGAGATCGCATTTCTAAAACAGAAGACCATTGACGTTAGAGTTCCCTTTATAACAGGCCAGATTAGGGGACATCCATCGTCTTACCTGTCCTTTCCTTTAGTACCAACTTGGGTTCTATCGTTTGCAGAAAGGGGAGGTAGTAATATGGCGAGTCACAATCGTTTTGGGTTTGGTCAATTTTGTTGAACACCTTTGCGTTCGAGGAAATCCAATTATGTTTTGCGCCGGAGGGGCACAACGTCACTATACAAGAAGAGGAAAACAGGGGGGGTTTTCGGAGAGAGAGAGAGAGAGAGAGAGAGAGAGTGAGAGAGAGAGAGAGAGAGAGAGAGAGAGAGAGAGAGAGAGAGAGAGAGAGAGAGAGAGAGAGAGAGAGAGAGAGAGAGTCGCACTTCTAAACGAACCATTCGGTGCACGTATGTCGCGGAGAGAGAGAGACGTGTACAATAATGGTTCATTCAGTGCGCACACAACATAGAACTGCAGGGGTTAAATAATGCGTAAACACACGCGGAGAGACAACGTAGATCCATACATCATGTGCACACAAACTCGGACGGGGAAGACAGTACAAATATTACATACAAAGATCCAAGACAAAACATAAAACAGTTATTGGCCACAATTATCTTTTTCTGCATGCTGCGCATACTTATTGTCCTGAGCTCTTTTTACCTGTTTCTTATCCTTTATCCGTTGGCTGCCTTTTACTGATGATTTTGATTGTACACACTTACGCCTTTGGCAACTGGCCATAAACTAACCTGGTCGGGCTAATGCTCACGGAGGTTTATTCGAGTCATTTTAGCAAGTGCGTTTCCAGGCTGAGACAACCGTTGGTGTCAATTGGAGGGCAATGGGGCAGCTTTCAGTTATATGTCTATGAGGATGCGAAAGGAAGGAAAAAAAGGGGGCAGTAGGATTTCAAACATTGGTAATATCCCTAGTCCTCTCGGCGGAGGATACTTGTGTAACCCTTACCTCGAAATACCCTAGACCTTTTCCTACTTAGTCGACTGTAAGAATGCTTGATCAAGTGTGTACATTATTCCTTTTCGCTTTATTCGGGGTTTGCCACGGTTAGATACTATAATTAGACCCTTTTTCCTGTCTCGTCGTCCGCTGGATCACCTTCTTCGTACATTAGTCGGCATTCCGAGGTAACCTGCAGAGAGGAGGGAAAAGAAGGGAGGGGAGAGCAGGAGGCTACATTGATAGACACACTAGCGCGCATAAACCCAGAAAGGCTTTTACTTACTGCGTACTCGGTCTATTTCCACAGGATGCAGTTACTGCCAACTGGGGCGCTTAAGCCCAGGTGGACCCTTAGCGTGACTTTTCTTATGCAGGTAGCATATAAAGTATAGGCGAAATACCAGGATCTTTAGCTGTTGCCTATGGCTGTATAAAAAGGAAGAAATACACAACTAAAACTTGACCCTTCCTATTTGCAATATTTCTACGTACTATACTTTTCAACCTTTTATCTAATCGAGCTTAGTCATTCCGTCTTTATTCTAGTTATATCGAAAAAATAGGGATCATTCATTCAAAACTTTATCAAGTTACACGGACAACTATAGTTGCTTTCTCAAAACTCTTTAATAAAAATGTCGGTGCATAAATACAGGACTACTCTCCTGTGGACCAGCCACGGAGCAGGCTGAAACTGTAGATGTGAGGATACTTCATTAGAAAAAAACTTTAATGGAGTCGATGGTCGTTTATTTCTTACATAAAGTGCGAAAAGCGCAATGAAATCATATTGAATCTTTTAGCGCGAGCGAATATCATAAACATCAAAATTTCGAACTTTCAATAATCATGATGCGCCAAACTCAACAACAATTCATTGTCCGAATGTTCAATCGGTACCCATCTTACGCAAATTCATGGTCCTTCGTTGTCCGAACACCTAATCGGTACCCATCTCATGTCAATTCATTGTTCGAGCTGACAGTATACATCCTATATCCATCCATTGTTTCGAACTCACAATCAGTACACATCCTATATCAATCTAAAAGTTTAAAAACTTCATACATATTCTATGACACCAAGGCTGAGCAATCGGGGTACAATAAGGAGTGTGAGAGTTTCATTTGCATCGGCGCCATTTTGGGTGCAGTGAGGCAGAACCAGGCATAGTCTAAATGTCTATTAACTCGTGGTTGGCTCAGAGCTTCTCTTGGCAGTCCAAAAGTTCCGTTAAAGGGCAAAAGAAAGGATCGGTGGTTTGAACCATCAGTCAAAAAGGGGAGGGAGGCAACAACGTTCCTTCCGGGTCATACTGTGCTTTCACCGGAACTGATCCGAACTGTGGTCGGCAAGATTCTAGTCATTCAAACTGAGGCTGGCGCCAGCATGGTAGCGCCGACGTCCTGCGGCTACATTTCCATCGTTCCGTGGGCAATCATGGCAGTTATTCCCCATCGGGGGTATTTGCGGGAGTCGGGGACTCCCGCGGCTCCTCTAGAATCTTCAAGGTTGTGGAGAACTACGACGGTGGAGTCAACAAGGGACCAGGCCATACCTGCATGCTGGGCCCACTCTTGCCGGGTCGACCGCCATCTTGGGAGTTCGGCAGCCGCCAGCAATCGCGGGGTCAAAACGAGCGGATGGGCTCCAACCTGCTGGATGAGGCGTCGCGGCATCGCCATAGTGGACGAACCCTTTTCCGGGCGCCTGGAGCGTTGAGGGTGCAATTGGGAAGCCTCCACCTGAGGAGGCGGGAGAGGCCTGTTCGCATCGTCTCTCCCTCCCAGTGCACCCCACTGCGCCTCGCTTGACATTTGTTATGGCCGGCGGCGATGAGGACGAGGGGGGGTCGGAGGCATGTGCAAGACATCCCCCCCCAGTGTTGTCAAAGCCATTTTTCAAGAAAGAAGTTGTGCCTGGCGTGTGGTCGCTGCTATTACGGAGGAGAAAAGAAAGAAGTGGCGCCTGCCGTGTTGTCGCTGCTATTACGAAGGAGAAAAGGAAAAAATGTCCCGTCTGTCTTTGGGCCGGGCTTCCGGTGGATGTCGGCCGGACGCCCCTTGCTCTGGCCCCATGAACGGGTTCCTTGGTTTATCGGCTGTAGCCGGATCTCGTCGGCCCCAGCCCGTTGGTGGCCGGACCGGGGGAGCATGTGGCGGGACTACCTGCAACTCTCAAGGGCTGCTGTGGCCGGACTGGGGGAGAGAGAGAAGGGTCGAGGTGACATTCCCCCCCCTACAACTCTCCAGTGTGATCAAGGCGATCCCCTGGCTGGGTCCCGCTGGCCCCTGTCTCTCCTCCGGCTCCACCCTATGTTACGATTTCCTGGCCGACTGTTGGCAGCAGGACCCGCCTTATATGGGTTGCCTTTGGCTGGGCGTGGCCGCAACCCTGCCCCTCTTTGGAAGTTTCCAGAGTGGGGGCGGATGTTCTGCTGACTTGCATTTTCTACAGTTTACCGTTCTTATTTCTAATGTTTTATTGTTTCTAGAGCATTTAATAGGTTTTATTATTACGTATTGTTATCGTTTCTTGTTCGTTATTTTTAAATAAAAAGTTCATGTTCATCAGTGGCCTACTGATTTCGTTTTCCTATTCCTTTCTTTCCAGGTTGTTTCATGCTAAAGCTTCTGTTAACCGGTTACAGTGATCACTTAGTTATTAGTGTATGTGTCCCTTTTCACTAGGGGTGTTCTCTGGTCGGGCCAGATGACGTTCCTCTAGTAAATGGTCCGAGTGAAACTGGCGTATCAACCAGTGGGGAGTAGATAGGTATGACAGATTACAACGGGGACAAAGGTCCGCATTACCTACCCTTCACTACTTGCAAAGACTAGAGTATGGCGACTTCCGTGCTCGTTTGCAAAAATAGAGAATACCTCCAAAAATAACTTATTCCCAAACAGTCAGTGTTCGGGCAAACAATCAATCAATGAGGAACGAAATAGGTACGACGTGTTAAAGGTTTGCGTTGCCTACCCTTCACTCTCTGCAAAAGGGAGAGAGAATGTTGCTGTTCTTCCCCGTTTGCAGGTAGAGAAGATTCCTAAGAGAACCAACTTCGAACAATTCAATGCTCGATTCAATCAATCAATCAATGGGGAGAAAGAGAATAGGCACGACGTGTTAAAGTTTTGCGTTGCCTACCCTTCACTATCTGCAAAGACTAGACAGAGTATGGTGATTCTGTGTTTGTTTGCAAATAGAGAATCTCCCAGAAGCAATCAATAGGTAA
Organism: Lissotriton helveticus; assembly: GCF_964261635.1. Taxonomy (NCBI): domain Eukaryota; kingdom Metazoa; phylum Chordata; class Amphibia; order Caudata; family Salamandridae; genus Lissotriton; species Lissotriton helveticus. The sequence goes on from NC_136057.1 coordinate 1,064,518,820, forward strand.
TACTAGTATTATCAAACAATCAATCAATCAATTTTCGCAATTTGTCGTGTGTCACGACCTTACCCGGACCGGACCATGTGGATAGTTCTTCGCCTTCCTTTTTCCAGCGCCCACTCGTTCTCTTTCTCCATGTTTTTTTTTTTACTTCCGGCATTCCTGTGGGCTTCCAGTCAGGACAACAGGTCACTTGAGAGAGAGAGAGAGGTCCGTTCGGAATCGGTGAAGTTCATTCAATCGGCAGCCGGACGAGGGCCCTCTCAAGGCAGGTATACTCCAATCATTTAGATGTTCACCCCATCGTCTGGACCTCTCTTACCGGACCTGATGTCGCTGATGGGCCCCGCGTTTTGGGCGCCAATTGTGGAAAAGTCAGCCCATAACGCCCCGGATGCCCAGGCTGCTGGCGCAGGGCGACTCTTCGTTTCCTTCTTGAATAGTTACCAAATAAAGAGACGGGCACTGGAAGTAGGAAAACAAGAACAGGGTTTATTACTCATGAGGAGAGCCTGTCCTTTGGGACACTCGCATGGTGTCTTCGGGAGGTGCTCTAACAAGTTCTCTGAGGTTTCGACTTTTATACACAGGTTCGTGACACACAGGCATCCTATATTACAATCAATACATTGTATAGTATGAAGGTATTTCAACACGTGGCTACAGTACGGGCCCTTATCCTCCATGCAAGAGGAGGGGCTGTCACGCAGCTGAGTGTTCTGCTGATTTCCATTGGAATGTGTGTGTCTGATCGAGTCTCAGGGGGTGGGGTGGCCATGATCAATAGTAGCTTCTTCCAAGAGAGACGAGTGCATAAAGTAGTGGGCAATAAACTGTATCCTCAGGCTAAGGGATGACCAGTGGTCCGTGCAAACATTCAGGCTCAGAGGAAGAGGTCATCAAAAGGAGAGATATTCATGAAAGGGAGGGTCAGTGTGGACAATCGAGTGCTGTGGAAGGGTTGATCACAAGAGGGGTATTCAAGGGCGGGAAGGAGGTGTTGGTCAGGCGCGGGGTACGATTCTTTAGGGACAGAGTCATGCGGGAGGGGAGGGCTCATGACTTGGGCATGAGGGAGCGGGGGCAGTCAGGGTACACGGGGGGGTGCTCGCAGGGTCAGGGAAGGGCGCTGATGAGAGATCGTGAACAGGGAGACCATGGTACCTAAAATGGCTGTCGCGTACGTGTGTGCATGGGTCTATGCTAGGGAGACAACATAGTCAGAGTTTTAGCGATATTTGTTCTGTTTACATCAAGGGGCACTGAGAACACAAATGAACGCCGCTTATGTACATACATATTGCTAATTTTAACAATTGGCTGAAGGTCAGACAATTTTTTACTAGTTTTCTGAATTGGTATTGATTTGTTACTGTGTCCAAAAAACAAAAACAACATTTACAGTGAGACTGTTGCAGTCTAAATTAATAAAATAAAAGTTAAAGTAAATGTCAGTTAGAGTGCTTAAAGAAACCAAGGCTCGACTCTCAAAGCTCATAAATTGCAACATAGTTTGCACCTGAACATGCCCATAATTCACACGTTTGATTAATTTCCAAATTATTTCTGAAATATGTGTGCCCAAGGAGCACATGTCTTAACAAATTATTATGTGAAGCTCTCTTGAAATGCACTGATTACTTATCAGTAACTTTCATTACCCTGATTACCGTTCCTTTTCACAGCACTTACATCGTTGAAGTGAGTGTATATCTCTCTAGGCACCACCTATTCCAGCTAAACCCAAAAAAAAAAATTCTACCCCCTTCATCATCCTTCTCCAACCCACCCTCACAAGGAGACCATAAAGTAAGCGCTGTCCCATAGAACTTACTGACGTCTCCAAGCACTTAATATATTCTCAAGATCAAGCAAAGGGACAAAGGAGGAAAAGTGGATTGATAAAGATTACCTTTAAGTAATCAGCATACTACCTCCTCAATACTTTCTCATCCTGGTCCTTACTTCACTAACGATGAACCAAAGCATTAATCTCACATGTCATTCCATAGTCAGCCACACAACACCCCAAGCAACACAAGATGCCTACAGAAGGAACAATTCAACAGGGAAGGAAAAACTGTGGGAAAGAAAGCCAACATGCACATAAATCAGTCTTCTTGAGACCACTAAGCTCTCGAGAGTCGAGAATCTCAATCTGGCCCACATGCTACAAGACAGAGGTCCTTAAGGCCAGATAGAACAGGAGCCTCCCAACCCTACAATACCAAGTGCAAACAGCCATCTAGCACAGAAAAATTGACAAGATGGTCCAGCAAGATTTTCTGTCCCCCAAACTCACTCACAAAATCCAACCTGTAATTACCTCCATACAGGGACAGGAGGAAGCAAGAGAGAGCGAAGTCAGCGACAACACAGGCTGGCCACTTTCACCTCCATGTAGCAAGAAGAAACCCAGGCCATTGCTACTATATTATCGAGAATAATTTCATAACATGGCCTGGCAGGCACATAACTATTCCTTCATATTTTAAAGAAGAAACAAAGAAATCAGGAAACACAAGCTCAGGCAGAGCGCCACACTCTCCTGGGAATACCAGGCAGAAGATCCCACAAATGAACCCATGTAGGCAGACCCTGTCCAGCCATGACTGTGAACCTGTGTCTACAGAATGAGACAAAAAAACAAGACGTTTGTGGGCTGGCTCCTCCCGAGGGGAGGGGCAAAGGAGGATGGTGGAGAACTGTAAGAAGGTTTTACTGACATCATTCTAGTCCTTTGGTCTGTAGTCCCTTGAATGTGTGTTCCTCTAGTATCCAGCTCATGGTCCATATGTCCTGCCTGGGGTCACAGCCCACACAATGATAGCCTGCATCACCACTTGCACCTGGGGCACCTTCTTAAGACCCCGTCCTGATAATAAGGCAGGCTCAAAAGGAGCATCACATGTCACAGGATGTGGTAGTTCCCGAGAAAACAGCAGCCATCTTGGGTGGGTCCACACTATCCATGCTGCACCCTCGACTCTGCTTGCACATGTTCTAATTCCTTTATTTCAGATAAAAAGATAAAAGCGCTATAGTTTGACTGCTGAATCCAACTCTTATCTTGTTCAAGTTCTCACTGACTTTACTCACGGGACGCTAGAAGTTGTCGCATCATAACAGCGTCAGGGATGTTGTAATCATGCTTCCTACTTCATCTTCAACAAGTCCCAGAGACCCTTGGAGAAAACATAAGAAGCAAGGTCAGCAACTATGTAAATTGTGCAGGGATATTAATACATGGCAATCTAGTTACTAGAAGGGACGTAACTCTAATCACTGGTATATGTAGTAGACCTTTGTACTATCTACCATTCCTATGTGACTCTTAGAGCATATCCAGTCATATCCCCTCCCTATGTATTTGGAGATAACTCTAATCACTAGAGTATGTGGTAGTCCGCTATGCTCTCTACCATTCCTATGTGACTCTTAGAGTATATCCAGTCTTATCCCTTCCCTATGTATATAGAGATAACTCTAATCACTAGTATATGCAGTACACCGCTGTGCTCTCCACCATTCCTATGTGACTCTTAGAGTATATCCATGTGGATCCCTTCCCTATGTAGATACAGATAACTCTAATCACTAGTATATGCAGCAGACCTTTGTACTATCTACCATTCCTATGTGACTCTTAGAGTATATCCATTTGTATCTCCTCCTTGTGTGACTTTACCTCTTGTACATTTGCAATTTTTTCTTTTTGTATCCTTTATGTAACGCATGTAATCCTCAATCTCTATGTTTTCAACTGGTTCTTATGTAAAGCGCTCTGACACCTTCGGGTAAAGTTTACGCTATATAAAATCGCACAAATAAATAAATATTATGATCAATTACTCTATGCAACACCGCTAAACAAACTATTATACTGCACTACATAAGCACAGTGATGTTTTGCTAGTTTCTTTGTCCTGAGAACAAGGGAGAAATAAGAATTACTAATTGTCAGGAAATGGATTATAAGAGTTATTGCACTTCAGGCACAAAACATCACTAAAACTGAAAGCAGCTGTGAGGAAGGCTCAGTCTATGGTGATCTGAGGATGTACTAGGTATTTGTGTGTAACAGCTATTCCATGCGAGGAATCGAGCACTGTGTGTTGACTGACACTTATTACATGAGCGTTTGGGCCAAATAAAGAAACAAAAGCAAAGGTTGTGGTGTGAAGTCTACATTTGCCAAAGGTGATTTGCATTAATTGATCTACATCAGCATGTGGGAAGCCGGTGTAACTAATCTTGTGATCCTGACTGTTGGATAGATCCCCTGTTCCATTCCATTACATGAGTACTGAGACAAACCTGCATGATTGAGGGCCAGAGACCTTCCTAGGAAGCAACTTGTTTTCTTTTTCTCTTGTCCCTAATCCCTTCCCCAACACTATTGTTAAGCATCACAATCACTCGGGAGGCTTGGCCAAAATAGAGCGGGCATGGGAGGACCAATCTCACTCCAGCAAGATGAACAAGAGCACAGCTTAGTGCTTGGTTTGCTTTACTGACTCCTTGACAGTTAAGTGATGTCTCAGGGAAGGTGGACACACCTCACTGATATACAGCTGGGATGAGGAATGGTTGAGGAGGTAATGCTTACTTACTTCGTTTTTGTAATTACACGTGCAGGGTTACTTCTCTCTTTTGCTTCACTTTTTCTTGAATGATAACAGCATTTTCCTTATAATCGTTCCCATAATAACTTCTTACATCAGGATTTCCGTGACCCGATCAAGTATGTTACCTCAAAACCATAAACTAACAAAAAGACTTAAGGGGCATATTACCAACAACTAGCGATAATTATCGCTATGTAGGCTTAGCGGCAATAATTTTATCGCCGTGTTGCGGCGATTTTTATCGCTTAGGAGCCTTGCTATTATCAAGGTTTATTTCCTAAGCGATAAAAATCGGCCGAAATGCATGAATATCGCTGTAAAGTCAGCGATATTCATGCATTACCGAGCTAATGCTCTTAGCCATGTTATCCACCTCCCATTGGATAACATAGCTAAGAACTGCTCAGGGCAGGTGTTAGCTTTTGGAGATATTCGCGCTTAGCGCGAATATCTCCAAAAGTTGGTAATAGGAGATAGCGATGTTAGCGACTGTTTCCAGTCGCTAACATCTTGGCACGCCCACTTTGCATGTCATTAGTGATAAATACCTCTGACATGCAAAGCAGGGCCCAAGATGGTCGCTATCTCCGACTAGCTGTCGCTAACTGGTGTTAGCGACAGCTAGGTAATAGGGAGATCATTTTATCTCCGCTTTCTTGGCTTTTAAAGCCAAAAAAGCGGAGATAAATCCCTTGATAATATGCCCCTTAATACCTTGCAGGCAGAAATATTGCGACGCTTTATTCTTACAGGGTTTTAGTTTTATAATCCAGTAGTGATAAATACCGTTGTACAGAACACCAATACACATATGTTACTGTCCACTAATGTATAAACAACCTAACAAACCTATGGGTCTAACAACTGAGAATCTAATCAGGGAATTACATATCAGCAACTCATTGGTATGCTGAGATGAAATCAGAGAACAGGATTCTGACTCAAGGCGTCATACAGAAGATGGTTAACCTCGTGTTAGCAGAGTGAATAACTATGTTTGGATTCCCATCAATATCATGTGTGATCAATATTATCATATGGTCCTCCGTCCTGGGTCTTGTGTCTCTAGATCACCGAGACACCTGCAGTACCTTCCACGGACTCATAGTTCACATATACCAACATTTGGACAACCATAAGAATCTGATCTGACGGGTAAGTGCAGTGCAAAAAAGAAAAGTGCGTGAGAATTTAAAATAGGATAGAGAATCTCATTATAGTATTTTATTCAGCCAAGACCCCTTCCTAATTAAAAACAAGAACAGCACAAAACATTACTCATGCAGTTTAACAAATATCTGCATAGGGGCCAACATGTTTCAGCCTTCACGGGAAACAGTCCCTAGGCTTTCGTCAGGGCCTCTGTTCTTCTATCGATGCAACTGCAAAAACTAGTGTTGGTGAAAAAACTCAATCAAAAAGGAAATATTACAATGATATATTTCTAACAGTAAAGGATATATGTTTCCATAAACTGTGACTTCTCTCCTCTGGCACCTGGTATCTCTGTTGGATCCAGTTTGCCCGGGGAAGAGACCTCATCTCGTCCTGGACCTGGCTCAGGCATAGTGAGACCCCGCTCTGTCCGGCGTTGCCTCTGGCCGTAGCTGAGACAGGGGGAGGCCACCCCCCTATATTGGTGTTCTGTTAGAAATATATCATTGTAATATTTCCTTTTTGATTGAGTTTTTTCACCAACACTAGTTTGAAACATGTTGGCCCCTATGCAGATATTTGTTAAACTGCATGAGTAATGTTTTGCGCTGTTCTTGTTTTTAATTAGGAAGGGGTCTTGGCTGAATAAAATACTATAATGAGATTCTCTATCCTATTTTAAATTCTCACGCACTTTTCTTTTTTGCACTGCACTTACCCGTCAGATCAGATTCTTATGGTTGTCCAAATGTTGGTATATGTGAACTATGAGTCCGTGGAGGGTACTGCAGCTGTCTCGGTGATCTAGAGACACAAGACCCAGGACGGAGGACCATATGATAATATTGATCACACATGATATTGATGGGAATCCAAACATAGTTATTCACTCTGCTAACACGAGGTTAACCATCTTCTGTATGACGCCTTGAGTCAGAATCCTGTTCTCTGATTTCATCTCAGCATACCAATGAGTTGCTGATATGTAATTCCCTGATTAGATTCTCAGTTGATAGACCCATAGGTTTGTTAGGTTGTTTATATACTGGTACAGGGAGATACAACCTATGCAGGTCTCTAAATGTCTCTCAGGCCCTCCCAAATTTTGTGTGTTATATACTGTCCACTAATGAACAACTGATATACTTTCAAAATATATGTATCTATAGATTGGAAGTTCTGACAATAAATCATCCCAACACCATAATAAAGTGTAAAAGAGACTGGTTTTAGATAATAATTCGTTTTAACCTGACTTCACTCTCACAACCCAAACTCAATACATGAAACACAGCATTTACCACAAGCATCCAACACATTTCTGATGATCCATATTGGACTTTAATCCTACATCCAACAGCCAGCTATACCTAACAATACCATCAGCCTGCTATACCTAACAATAAGACCAGTATCTCCCTCAACAGCACAAGCTGAACCCATCACATACAAATACACTCAAAAGCCAAATAGTAGGCAACACAAAGGCAAATCAACTCCTATAGTTACAATCTACACAACACCGGACCCGCATACCTCAATCACCAGATTGTCTTCCACCACCCACCAGACAACTTTGCTCAGCATCTCTTTCACTCACACACACATCCTGCATTCACAGAAGCAGAATAGGAGGCTGATCATTCTCCTACCAAGTCACCAAATCCTGGAACTCTTGCTCCTAACACATCAGGTCCTCCTCCTCACTTCTATGAATTCCACAAGAAGCTAAATACCTGACATTTAAAAACGCCTTCTAATGAGAGTGCTGATATCAATATGGATGCCTCAGAAGAGTTTGTGGAAAAAGGACAGGAAGGGCAGCCGATAAAGTCAAACTCAAGAAGGCTGGTCTCATCCTGAGTGAAATCAGTTTTTCTGCACCTGTGCAAGTCACCTAGGTGATGGATCATGCTGTCACTATAGGTGATGGGAGAATGTGGATTTGGGACACAGTGTTAGTGACACCCAAAGAAAAGGGGAAAGTGGTGTTGGAATGGTTGGGTGAGGATGAGAAGGTGCAAATGTGTGGAAATTGCTACAGTGAATGAGGTACATTTTGTCCAGAAGGCTCATCAACTGGGGTATTTAAAATAATTTGTGACCAGGTAACCCCCAATTCGCGTCCATCTCCCTTTCTTGCCATTGGCATGTAGGAGGCTGTTGCCATCACGTGAAGTGCTTGTGGGTCTTTCCTGTTAGCAATGGTGCTACTAACGTCCTCTCGTGAATAATTTACACATCTTCCACAGGTTGCTAATTTTGTTATTGTTGCTATGTTATATTTTTATTATTCCATCGTTTGTTATTTTCCTTTGCATTCTGCAGGACAGTTGTTCACTTATTTGTCCTTACCTTAATTTCAGGTTCAGTTATTTGTTGTTTTCACAGGAAGAATTATGAGTGGGGCTTTACGTGCATTATGAATGAAACATCCTCTTAATTGAAGTGCCAGAATTCCAAGCCAGGGTAGCTGGTGTTCTTTTGAGGTACTGGTGGCACAGCCTTATTATCTGTCTTCATAAACAGAACATGTTTTCAACTTCTGTCGTCTGCCATTATTCTTCTCATCAGTTTGCCCTTGAACTATACCTTGCATGCTGTTCATGCCAGTACCGAACCATATCGGCACAGACAGCAATTTCATTGTTCCCAACCATAGCTTGCAAGCAGTATATTCTGCAGTTACTGGTAGAAATGTGGACTGGTACTTAATCTTGCACCAAGTTCACACTGGGACAAGTAGATATTTTTAGTATAGGCAGAACATGCTTGTAGTGCTTACTGGAATAGCTATTAGCCTTGCACTGCCATAATGCACACTTGTCCTACCCACAGGGACCACCCAAAGGCACTGTTCTGTGTGCAGTCCAGATTGGTAATGACAAATACTAAAACAAATATACTGGTATTTTCATCAGATTTAGAATTACCTGTGCATATTACAACAGATCTCCCTCAATGTGACAGTGTGTACTTTGCATATCTTAGTGTCTGGTCTGCAGACCTATAGTTACATTGATGGATCCTGTCAAAGGTGTCTTTTTTGGGAGAAAAGTGTGTGCCTCATAGATGTCTGGTCGTGCGGGGTGACTTTTATTTATCCATCATCCTCCGGTGCAAAATGTTCAATGTATAGCCAGTGGAACAAAGTTCAGACCTGGAAACTAGAATGGCTACCAGTATAGAAATGCTTACTTCCTGGTAGTCAATCAGATAGCAAGCTTATATGCAACTTTTGATGTCGACTGACCTCTACCTATGGCTTGTGAACCTTACACACAGTTTAAGTATTCATTTTAAACCGTATTCTGCTTCGGGTGGGGAGGGCTTCGAAACACAAGTGATGGATCAGCATCAAACCAAACCAAATCAAAAAGTATAATGAATAGGCGAGAGCTGCTTTGCAGTCAAAGTCTGAAGTTATACGGTCCATCTACATACTGTGCTATCTCTGGCATAAAAATTCCTATTGAATTTTGGCATTAGTGCCTCTCCTACTGCCACTGACCAATCTACTCCAAAGTTCAAACATATTTTCCAATTTTTTGTAGATGTTAAAGGAATAATTGAGAGCTATATTTACGGTCGCTATCACACACATCTGAGGGTACACAGGGTATGTCTGTGTCTGAGATGTGTAAGTAGGAGTACAGCTTTCTTCTATACGGTTTGCACACTGCTTAGATGCACTTGGAAACAAACACTATAGGATGTGCTATTCTTTTTTAGGTCGAGCCTAGGCAGTGTGCATGCACTGTCTCTTGACATGTTGTATTCTGTGGGCTTTCACCACCCCATTGCACGCCTATCACTTTCATTCTTTCCTTTGCCTGCCTTTCAATCTTCCTTTGGTTTCTTGGGTAAATGCTTTACATTTGTCCCCCCTTTTGGGTGATTTGTTAGCACCCTGGAGTCTGGCACTGTTATTTTGATCAGTTCAGTTCTGGCCATTTGGTTATTTCGGCACCATACTTTTGCTTTGGACACGTCTCGCCATGCCATCCCCCCACCATCTCCCACCCGTCACTGCATTTACTGTTTATGCTGGAACTGGCACAATTCAGTTAATCTACCTGTGCAACGCCGTCCCCCCGCCACTTCCTGCCTACCGTTTTATTTGGTGTGTTTTCAGTCTTCTACAAAAAGTGGTCGCCTTTCTTCTTTCGCCTCCGCCTACCACTCGAATCTGGTAGTCTATAGAACCGAAGGTGAGATGAGAAGCATATGCTTGCGCCACTTTTGCAGCTCTACTTCTGTATGTACTGCAGAGAGCTTCACTCTCTGGAGTGTGCTTATCATAAGGTGGCTCTGGTGTGTAGTCCGAGTGATTCAGTGCTGTACCTGTACTGCAAACCAACTCACGGTTCACATGCATCTCGGTGAATGTTAATCATATAGCAATTATAAAGCAGGGAACTTGTGCCCTTAGTAAAAGGGAAGCAGCATTTGTAGAGAAGCATTCAGGATCTGGCGGACAGTTTCTTCATAACATTTTAGCATACATTGTTAACCCTTCAGTTTACATCATGGAACCAATCGACAGTAAATCTCAAAAAAAACCTTTGGTTCACGAAAGAAGAACATTCATTTAGTCACCCTCCCTATGTTTCATATAAATCCACCTTCTTATTCAACATCGTTCTTTCAAAGATTCCAAATACACTTCAGCTCCATACACACTCCGAACTGTCTCACTGCAATCCAAAACAATCTGCTGACTCCAATCTATCCCACTCCAATCTGACCCACTCCAATCTGACCCACTCCAATCCAAAACATTCTACCCCAGTCCAATCCAAAACATTTGGCCCCAGACCAATCTTCCCCACTCCAGTCTGCCTCAATCCCATCTACTCCACTTCACTCCACCCCACCGAGTCCACCCAGCACTCCAATCTACCCTACTCCAATCAAATCCACCCCATGCAGTCCACCCCATCCAATCCATGCCAATCACCCCACCCCACTATACTCCAATCCACCCCACTCAACCCCAAACCAATCCACCCCACACCAGTTCAGTCCACTCCACTAAATCTAATTCATTCAGCCCACCACACTCCAATCCACCCCACACCACTCCAATTCATTATGATCCAATACACCCCACTCAAGTCCAGTCCAATCCACCCCACTCCAATTCAGTCCACACCTCTCCAATACACCCCCATTCACTCCTATTCACCCAACTATAAACCATGCTACTCTCATCCAATCCCCCCCACCCAAATATAATACTCCCGCCCAAAACCAATTTAATCTACCCCAATCCAATCCACCTCACCCCACTCCAATCCACCCCATGCAGTCCACCCAATCCAATCCACCCACTTCACTGCAGTCCAAACACACTACTCTACTCCAATCCACACCACTCTACCCCAATCCAATCCAACCCATCCCAGTTCAGTCTACCCCATTCAATCCAATCCATCCAGCTCACCACACTCTAATCCACCCCACTCCACTCCAATCCATCCGTCTCCTGTCCAGTCCAATCCACCCCACTCCAATTTACTCCACTCCTCCAATCAGCGCTTCCCACCCCTCCACTATAATTCACCCCACTCCAAACCACCATACTCTCATCCTATCCAACCCTCCCCAGTTGACTCCACCCCAAACCAATCTAATCAACCCCACTCCAATTCACCCCAGTGCAATCTACCTTACCCCATTTGAATCCCCCACTCCAATCCAATCCACCCATCCACCCCATCCACTCCAATCCCACCCACTACCCGAATCCAATTTACTTCAACCCAATCCACCCTAATCTAAGCCATCCCACTACATCAATCCACTCCACCCTATTCCACCTCACTCCACACCACTCTACTACAACACTGCACTCAATAACATTGCACTCTATGACACTCGCTGCCACTGAACTCTGCTCCACCCTACTCAACTCTACGACACTACTCCCCTTACTCCACTCTACAACACTCTACTTGAACAAATCCAGTCTATGACACTCAACTTCTCCCACTCCACTCAAGGACACTGGCAACTGCCACATAGCAACAATCCACATAAATACATGTGGACTGTATGGGCAACGCCTCTTCAGGGGTAGTAAGTGCTATATAAATGCAATAACAATTACATTCCACATCATGCCACATAATTCTAGTCAACATAATTTCACTCAATGCCCCACAGTTCCATGCCACACAATTCCACTCCACACTATTCTATTCCACACCACATAATTCAACTCAACAACACATATACACAACACACCACATACTTCCAATCCACACCACAGAACCACATGATGCCACAAAAATTCAACAACACACCACATAATTAAACTCCACAACATACCACTACATAACACTGTTAGAAATGGGATCTCTGGTTGGCTAAGGCTTGCGCCAAAGCCAGGCAGAGACCACCACTCTAGTCAGGGCAAGGGAGTTACACACCAAAGATAACCCCTGCTCACCCCTTTGGTAGCTTGGCACGATTAGTCAGTCTTATCCTGGAGGCAATGTGTAAGGCGTTTGCGCAACACACACAGCAACAACATACTAGGCACACCACGAAAGGAACTCCACACAAGGTTATATCAAAAATAGCCTTTGTATTATCATAAAACACATTAGAATAGTACTCACACAATGTACACTGTGCCAACTGGCACGGGGCAATAATTACAGGGGATTATATACACATGACAGGGCCTCTTAGACCACTGTCAGAACCATCACTTAGTAAAGACAGTAAATGTAGAACATATAATAAACATAAAACACAACCAGTAATTACTGGTAAACACAGTACTCAGCATCACCCTGTAACATAAATCATATTATGCACAGTATCACGTGAAATATATTCTGCGCCAACCTCATAAGCCTAAACATATTAGACCATAACCTCCTAAGCATAACTGACATTAGGAAATAATCTCACTAGCACAAACCACAGTATGCAAATAACCTCATACATCAACTACAGTAGAGGCATAAATCACGGTGCATAAAACAGTACATTCATTAAATTTCCTGCACACCTACATAAATCGCATTAGCGCATAACCTCCTAATAAAAACCATTGTAGAGGCATAAATCACATTAGGGCCTGGCGCCCTATTAACTTAACAGTCCCCCTGGCCAACTGGCCTTCTCAAAGGGGCTCAAATGCCCTATGTCCCAAATGTCAGGGCTGCAGCCTAGGCAGCAAAATTCACAAGTGAGCCAACGTGCTGGGGCGTAGGAGTGCATCTCACTCCTTTCTCTCTCTTTAAAAATGCCCCCAAGGAACTGTTGGTGTAAACATTGCAGCTGGCACTAATTGCTGCACAGCTGTGATGCAAACATGGGCCTGGCACTCACTGTGTCCTCTGAACAATTGCGTGAAACATTGTACTGCCCGCGCTGGTGAGGTGCAGCTGTGAATAGGCAAATAGGCCCTGACACCACTGTGCCCTTGGGGCCTCACTGGGGCTCTCTCAATACTTGTTCACATCGTTGCAGTTGCCCACTGCCATACGGGGCAATTGTGATAAAGACCACATGGGGGTCAAGCAAGGGCTCCTCTGGGCCCTTTAACAATAATTATGCCCCTTGTTGGAGAGACAAGGGCTCTCAAAAACAAAAGATGCCCCTCCGTTGGAGCGGCTCACTGTCCGGCGGGGATGCTCAGATACTGTGCCTCAATCGGCACCACACAACTCGAGCCCCCAACTCACCGGGACTCACTGGTTCCGCTCTCTGTCTCCTCGGGTCTCCTCTCTGCGCTTGGGCGAAGGCAGGGCTCTCCCTCACTCATGGGAACCCTGTGCAGCATAGCTGCCAAGGTTTCAGATTGCCATGTGTGATATTTTAAAAATTTGAGTGAAATTATGAGTGACATTTCCACGACTATGAGTGACACTTTCTCGCGAGCAGAAATCATGCAATTAAAACGAGGGAAACTTATAAATATCAGAAATTACAGCCAATTGAGCAACAAGAAACTCCAAGAACCTCTTCAAACTGTTGCAGAGCTCCAGCAATTGAAGGAGACTAATCCTATTGCTGAGTATTAGGTAAAACTAAACCAGGACTAAAGGCAGCAGGCTCTCTGACTCCGGAAGAATGATCAGACAGAGCAGCCCTGCAGATCGATGCTTTTTATTATGTGAAATTATTTTGTTTCACATCATGACTCGTGTTAGTAAAGGTAACGGTGGTGCTGCAGCCAGGCAAGTAGAATACCTGACGCAGTGTGCTCTTTGTAGACGGTCCAAGGAGAATGGGCTGTAATAATGCTGAAGGCTCAGTTCTTACCTCTCTGCATAGGTGCTGCTGTGTGACAGTGTCTCACCTTCTGGCTGGCCCACCGGTACCCAATTTCTTTGAAAACTACTGTTCCTACATTCGCAGCCTAGGCTTTCTGCCTTTTTTTTTTATAAACGCATGTCATGGGAGGCAAGCGGCTACAAATAAGTTAACAGCTCTGAGCTCTTGCTGAGTGTCACTTTTCTCCTGTAACATACTTTGCTACCTCCTACATTTTGTTTGCTTTAGACACTAGCACCAGTGCCACCATTGCCTACGTAACGTTTGTTCTTGTGCTTGAGTGTCTGCCATTTATTGCAGTATTATCCTTCTACCTGTGGTTGGTACTCTTTTGTAACATGCATACGTCACTTTTCTCTTGTAACAACACTGTTTGCTACCTCGTACATTTTGTTTGCTTCCTATACTTGCACAAGTGCCACCATTGCCTACGTAACGTTTCTTCTTGTGTTTGAGTGCTTGCTGTCTGCCATTTAGTGCAGTATTTTTGGCTCTACTTGTTACTTTGCACGCTTTTATAACTTGCACGCATGCCACTTTTTCCTCCTGTAATGCACCGTTTGCTATGTCTTGTATTTTGTTTGCTCACGATTGTCACTTTAGTTTTGCCTCATGTAATTAACGTTTGCTTTTGTGTAATATGTGTTGTCTCATAATTTTCTCCTCATGTACTGTCTGTTCCTATTGTGAAGCGCTCTGACACCCCGGGGTAAAGTCTGCGCTGTAATGCATAACATAAAAAGTAAATAATAAATCAAACTATTACCATAGTGACACCGGCGTCACGTGCGCAGCGTAGACAAGTGACTGACACTTACTTATAGTTAGTAGTGACCTGCTGCCACCCACCTTGATGTGCACTGGCCACTCTGACTCACTCTGCCAGTGCTTCTCTTCATCCAGGGACAGCTGCTCAGCTCTCCACTCGGACTCCAGTCGACGTGCGCCCGGCCGACAGACAGTCGGTCGGGCTGGGCTCGGCCGTCGCTGGGCGGCCCCCGGCACCCCGGGGCCGCGCTCGCAGTCCTCCTGGTGGCCAGTGCTGTCGCCGGCTCAGCTGAGCTGCCAGGAGGTGGTCAAGGTGCAGCCTACAGCTGCGCTGTTCTTTAGCGGGGCACAGGCGGCCGCGACGGGCGGCCATGGCTTGAGAGAGACAGACTGCGTCTCATGCGCAGCCTGCACTCTCTAATCCCCCGCCACTTCTGCACTTCCTAGTTCCTCCGGAGGTGACGGCCCTAACGCAGCCGGCACATTCAACTTTAATCCCGGCCCCCTGGTGCACCACTGTGATTGACAGCTCTGAGCTGCACTAGTGTATCGACTCACGGGCAGCCCAGCCCCCCTGCAGACTGTGATGAGGAGTCTGAGGTAGCAGCGCCAGCGCCGCACTCTAGTTTCTAGGGCAACAGGAGTTGGGACAGCAGGCAGTTCCGCAGAGCAGAGAGATACATTGTAGCACGGCGCCGCTGACACTACACAGAGCTGAGAGCTCAGCTGCAGTCTGGTTAACTGTTTAGGCACTAAGTCGGGCTGAGCAGCACCTCTCAGAACACAGAGAGAGCCCAGGCACAGGAGCTACTAGCACGCCTGGCACAAGTGGCAAAAATGCGTGACAATGGCATTTCAGTGCGGTGATACGGATCACCGCACTGAAATGCGTGAGCGTCACACCTGTTGCGTGATGCTTGGCAGGACTGGTGCAGGCATGCGCCGTCCTCTGCGAACGCCGCTCTTGCTCTTCACCCGGGCCCCCTCCTGGGATCCGGGACTTCATTGTGGAGCCCGCAAGGCTCTAGACTTCCTGCTTCCGGGCCGCTTGGGCGAGGCCCCGCTCACATCTCTAGCCAAGTTGCCTGACTTCCTCTGCCGATCTCGGCAGTGCGGCAATACGGGGTAGGCTCCCTCTTGATTTCAAATATAAAGCAGGGTAGGCACCCACGATTTTAGGTATAATAAAGCGGGGTGGGCACCCCCTCGATCTGAAGCATGGAGGAATCTCTACGCCAGGGATTCCCTCTCACTGAAGGTCAGCTCAGCGCTGCGGAGCCCTCGTGCTCTTTTTCTGGGGAAAACCAAGTAATTAAAGCACAGCGCTTGCAGGGCACAGAAGGCAGCCACAATCCTGGGAGGGGAAGCAAAGTAAAAGGGGTCCAAGTAAAAGGGTCTTCCAAGTCCAGGGGGCAAGGCAGGGCCCAGGGAGGCAAGCCCTCATGGCAGTTCCTCCTGGGCCCCATCAGCAGCACACCCCAGTATGATAATAATAATAATAATAATAATCCACATTTGTAAAGCGCACAATCACCCGTAAGGGTCTCTAGGCGCTGGGGGCCGTCGGGAAGATTAAGCGAGCTATTGCCCAGAGTCACATGGTGCTGGGCTTACCTGCCGCCGGAGCCGGGGATCGAACTGTGATCCCCAGATTCCAGCGTCAGTCGCCCTGGCCGCGGCGCCACACCTCTCCCCTATCAGCAGAGCATCATGGAACTGAACAATCTCATGGGGTCACAGCCCCTATATTTATATTAACATTTCCTTTGTCTTTAGTGCAGGGCATGGGGGAACCAGATGCAACTGGTTCAGGTGGGATTTGGAGCACTTTGTTTTGCAAGCTCCTCTTCCCCTTTGTCAGGTGGGGGCTAGGTGATCAGACACACCACAGGGGTGGAGCCAGCATTGTGCAGGATGGGCACAGGCCTATTCAAAGTTAGGGGATTACTCCTCCCACTACTTCCAACTCAGCTGACCCATTCAGCCTAGGGCTGACTCACCCTGCCCCTCCTGGAGCCACATACACCTCCCAGCCCCTGTCACTCACAGGTCAGACAAGCAATTCACATCAGGCAGGCAGACCCATAGCACACAGAAAGGCCAACTTCTAAAAGTGGCATTTCCAAAATAACCACAATAAATCTGTGCACACCATTGCCCAGCATTTATTCACACAATTTAATACATACCAGACTTGAACACACGGCCCCTCCCATAACAGGAATTACCACTGACACACTGATCAGGGAATCCCCAATGCATTCCTATGGGAGGGCATACCAACCTGACAAATGTAACACAGAGAGCGCAAGCACTTTACACTGGACCTCAGTGCTAAAGTGCCCAGAGGCCTAAAACCACCAATACCAGGTCACAGAAAAGGCAAAAAGTTTAGGGGTGAACTTGCCAAAAAGGGCCAAGTCCAACAAACACAAAATACCATTCCACATAATTACACTCCACGACACACAATCCCATGCCACATCATTCCAACGCATTCAAAGCCACATAATTGCTATCCATATAATTCCACTACACACCATGCCACAAAATTCCATTTCACACATCCATTCCACATCACACAATTCCATGCCACACAATTTCACAACTAAAAATTCCAATCCAACCCACATAATTCCACTCCACACCAGATACATCCACTCCACACATGGGTAAAAGACACTGCCATTTACAATGCCAATAGCACTAAATCTTGAAAATGCGAGACCTGTTGGTATTGCCAATAAATGCTTTAATTGAGCTTCGGCAAAGGTGGTGGTACAAAATAAATTAGAAAGTAGGGTACAGTGAATATCATAGCATTGTAAATTATACCATTTATATTGTGGAAAAATAACTATAATAATAACAAAGGCAAAGATAGTGAATTGAGCAATTATATTCATACAGACTCAGGCAACCCGATGTTTAAGGTAGAGACACAAGACACAAACGAGATAAGTGAATTAAAAACCTAATAAAAGAGATTTATTGATGATTAGTACTTCCCTTCAAGTAGTCAATCATTGGCTGCCATTTGCTTCTGTACACTAACATTAAGTCTAGTTGAAAGACAAACAAATACTACGTTTTTGAAAACAATCTATTGACGAGTGAGGAATCCAACTAGCTTCAGTTGAAGGTCAGTTCCATACAAAACCTTTGAATTACCCACGGCTTTGCATGGTTGGGTCAAAGCCAAGAATGAGGCACTCCATGGTTCTTGTCATAGAGATTACAGACAGAGCTGATCTTTGCCAAACCTCATCAAAAGAACTAATAGAAGGACAACCAGCAAACATATTTGTGAAGTTACCATCCTCATTATGCACCAATGGCATGCAGATGTTCTTCTGTGGAAAGGTCACCTTGATGTATAATACATTTTTGCCCGGGTACGACTAGATTACAAGTGTACATTAAGTCAGTTTTATATAGTACACAATGCTAAGAAATGATCCCGGCACTGCCTTCTTAGAAATAGATGTTTTCAGATCTTCAGCCCAGTTATCTGACGTGTTGCCTAAATTGGACTGTGCATCGTTCCACACAGAGGAACAGCAGCAAGAAATAGATTGAACGCACAAACACGCAGCAGCAATAGGATGCAGTCCCCGCAAAATAACACTGTGACACTTTTTTTAAAGGTATTTAAGCTGAGGGCACTTAAAGCATTATTCATCTCTTAAAACATAAAATGTTGATGTTCCAAAAAAGTCAGGTTATTGTTAAGCCTAATCAGTTGTAAAACACCTAATCTCATGTAGTTTGAAAATATGCAGAATGTCTATCCAATAAAGGCTTTTATATCATCTGTTTGTAAATTTAGGACAGTTGCATTTAAATGGGCAGGAATATTTAATACAAGCACCTGGGAAGAGGATCTGATGGAAATGATTGTCCTGTGAGGTCTGAGATCATTACTATGTAATCCTGCCAGCATGAGCTGCCCAGTACTACCACTCCAATTCTTAACACGTTAGACGATCTGTGTCGAAACTAAGACTGAATTGGCGAGCCAGTATGTATGTGGCTTACCCCTAAGCATTCCACCACTGTAGTCAGTTTGCTATTTGCCATTGCTGAGCTTTAAATGCATTTGGTTACTCGGGTTTTTTTTAACCCAGAGCAGGGCCTAATGTCATTGGATGTATTTTATTTCCAACTGTAACCTGTTCTAAGAATTCTTCTAAATTCTATCAAGGCTAGAGTGGTGTGATCAGAGTTTGGTTCGTGTCCTTCATAAGGAGCATGCACAGATTAAAAGAGAGCTTTTTAAATATTTGGATCTTACCACAAGCCACATATTAAGTTTAAGAGTCGCTAGTTCTGCCAAGAGAGATTAGTCGTGATGTTACAAAGTTCGGATTTAGAGTAGGAACCCTGGGGAAAATACTGATACAAATGTTTCCTTTTTTGCATGCGCTATTTCTACAATATTTGTTTACATCTATTATAGTGTTTTTGGTGCAGAGTTAACTTGTTTTATATTAAAATGATTGGTATTAATCTGTAAGTATGAATGACTGACTGATCAGGTTTCCTCAGATTAAATCACAACAATTTGCTTTCCTGGCAGGGTTTGTGTAAGAAATGGGGTTGTTGGTTGGAGTGTAAACCCTCTTAAGCAGCGAACACAATCCTTGTCAGGGTGAGACACAAGCAAACCCCAAATTAACCTGGGCCAGAGAGCCCTATCAAAATCACTTCATCACACATCAACAGTGATGGGATGATTTTCTTTGAAATCAGCTGGCACCTGCAGCAGAGGGTAGAGTGGGTGGTGCACACTCCTAATTTCTTTCATTGGAGGACCCAGGGGGTGCTCCATAGCCATGGCTTGTGGGCAGCCTTGGGCAGGTCCTCGCACTGAGATCTGCATTGCTAGCTGGCACCACACGTTCTGCCTCGGAGACGGATTAGGGCAGCACTTGGCTGGGGAGCTTCGGCCATGGTCTACTTTTGTGGGGCCCCCCAGGAGATCTGGAGGAATGCCCTGTGACGAATCTAGCCCAGAGGATGAACCTTGTGAGAGTGAGCCGGTGCGAAACAGATGAGGAGGTGGCTGGGCCTGAATGGCTTCTCTGCTACTGCCGCATCCCTAGGATTTAGAGCGGCGATCCTGCCAGCGATGCAGGGGTGAGGTGCTCAGAGGTGAACCCCTTCTTCCCCCCTTGTTGCTTCTTCAATTGATCCTGGAAATGATTGTGACGGCAGCCTCAGTGATAATGACTAAAAATCAAACATCTGCTTTTTCTGCACTGCGTTGTTTCTTCTATAGATGAGATTGTAACTCACTGACCTTTACCTACCCTTCGTAGTAATGATGCATTAATTGTTTCATAGTGCCCACACCGCCAGCGCTCGCTCCGCTCTGCGCACATTAACACTTATATACCAAGGAAAACTCACGAGACATATTTGTGGAAAAGCACTGTTGCAGGTTTATTTCGTACAACAGGTAGCTGATAAGGTGGGTCATCTTACAGGCGATCCAATGCGGCAGCCCCTCGCTGACCCGCATGCCTAAGGAACCATCTTGCACGGCGAGTCGATGCTCTGACGGTGCAGTAAATTACCATTTTATTTCGTTATACTCCCGCCCCCCCTGTCAGGGCGGAGCGATGAGGCACACCCCCGGTCGGTTCAGGCCCCCCGACCGCCGAAAGACTAACGGGGCGCCGACGCTGTTTCCTGGAATCCCCTCGGCTCCAGGTTCTTGGCTCAGGCACCCTTACTGTGCCAGGCAGAGGTATTTAGACTGTATCCTTCTGCCGCAGAGGTACCCCTACTGTCCATCTGCTTCCAGATCGCCCTGTGACTCCGCCTGCAACACAAAACATGACCATTAACAAATTCACAACTTTCGCCCGCCGCTCTGCAGCTCGGTCAGGGTTCAGGGTGGGATCAGCGCAGAGCCTAGGGAACCAGGTGCGGGAAAAAGAGGCCGAGCATAGTTGCTGGGCCTGTTTTATACTCCAAAGAACGCCCCCTTCCCCAGGTGAGCCCTCCCTATTGGCTGTTGGCAAGGAGGGCGGCTCAAAGGGGTTGACGCGCTACAAGCTCTGCTCGCCCGTCGTGTGGGACTAGGGCGCTGTCCCGCCCATGCTCCCCTGCGTGTCGCGCGGTAGGCGGCATAGTGCCCACACCGCCAGCGCTCGCTCCGCTCTGCGCACATTAACACTTATATACCAAGGAAAACTCACGAGACATATTTGTGGGAAAGCACTGTTGCAGGTTTATTTCGTACAACAGGTAGCTGATAAGGTGGGTCATCTTACAGGCGATCCAATGCGGCAGCCCCTCGCTGACCCGCATGCCTAAGGAACCATCTTGCACGGCGAGTCGATGCTCTGACGGTGCAGTAAATTACCATTTTATTTCGTTATACTCCCGCCCCCCCTGTCAGGGCGGAGCGATGAGGCACACCCCCGGTCGGTTCAGGCCCCCCGACCGCCCGAAAGACTAACGGGGCGCCGACGCTGTTTCCTGGAATCCCCTCGGCTCCAGGTTCTTGGCTCAGGAACCCTTACTGTGCCAGGCAGAGGTATTTAGACTGTATCCTTCTGCCGCAGAGGTACCCCTACTGTCCATCTGCTTCCAGATCGCCCTGTACTCCGCCACAGTTCTGGAGGAGGCCCCCGTCGATGACAGAGCCCCCCACCCACCTAGCTACTTTCTGACGCTGTTTAGTGCACCTCTATCATAGTCCCCTTCACCACACCACTATGGAGATTTCTTAGAACGGTTCTTAGGACACGCCCTTAGTTACATAAGCCGCACCTCTAATGGGGATTGCGTAGATATGGTTCTTAGGCCACGCCCTTAGTTAAAAAGCCCACCTCGAGATTCCTTGGCGGTTAGTTGTTTTTGTCCGGACATATTATACGGGGGATCTGCAGGTGACTATTTGCATTATTGTATCTGCTGATACTGGCAAACCAGTGATATTTGTACAAGCAAGGTGGTGGGCTTATGAAAGTCATGTACAGTGCTGTACTAATCATGACAGTGAATGTCCTGGCAAATCACTGCAAGATCGTTATTTGAGATAGTTTAGGGCACAAACTAGCATATGCCCTAACCTTCAAACATCATTCCCAGTTCTCTGTTGTATTGCAGTATTTCACCTCCAATTATACTGTATTTTCCCTTGTAACCGTTGTTTGCCTTTGCTGCTTGCACAAGTGCCACCATCACCTACATTACGTTTGTTCTAGGCCTGAGTGTCTAGCACATGTTGCAGTATTTTACCTCCAATTGTACTTTGTCTCCCTTGCAACCTGCACACTTATCACTTATCCCTTCTGCAATGCACTGTACGATTATTACCTGTCATTTCTTGTACTTATTGTGAAGAGCTCATGCCTTCGGGTAACGTCCGTGCTATATAAAAAACGCATAATTGATTAAATGAACAAAAGTTGACCTCGAGCAAATTCAGGATGACGTGCTTATCGACCATGCATTGCATAATCGATTTTTATAGTGAGAGCCAGGAAAGGGGCTGTGCGGCCTGCTAGAGCACTTGGTGTTCAGAATCTTTACTATCATATTTGAATATATGTGTGTTACAACAATTTCCTTCTCTGTAAGGGGCTGATAGCCAGATAGCCAGAGTTGGCGACAGTGAGCTATTATAGTTGTTCACCACGAAGCCTAGTCGTGCATGTATTGCTTCCTTGATGGAAACAAGTTCAGGGGCTGTTTCGACTGGCGCCCTAAACGACATTTTAATATGACCATAATTCCAACTTTGTATGAGCCTGTCTGTGCCTGCTAGTACAACCAGATATATTAACTAATAATCTGTTACATAACGTATACAGTCCCTGTGCGCTCCATGTCACTCCACCGCACCCTCTGCCATGTATGTACCACCAGAGCTCACTCCCACGAATGGATGCATTCTCAATGTATTCATAAACTCGCTCCGACCTAACGATGGAACTGTTAAATTAAAACTACAGCAGATGTGTGACGTAGTCAGTAATGGTTCTCTTAGTTAGGAAGACACATAAGCTAGCCTGAATTGCCATATACACTTCGCTTGTTACTATTCCTTGCCTTAATTCCAGCTCCGTTCGGCGCCAGAATGTTAAGGGCACAGGCCACAACAGTCATCTCACATTACAGCAAATCAATAGTAGAAGTCTTAGTAATTGTGTTACTGACCTTAGTATAAATTATACCAAACTTAACTTTATGCTGCCCGAGCATTGCAAGTCTGTGTCCGTCATTGGATTGGTCCGACCGACCTGCATCGAGCGTTACAAGTCTGTGTCCGTCCTTGGAGTGCTCGGACCGAACCGCGCGAAACTACGCTTTTAATGAAATAACGCTTCACTTGGTTGCATTCCCAAACCACTTAGCAATTCGTTGTGCTCATGCTTAGCGGCTTGTGGCACTTCTTTCCTCATACTGTTCCGACCATAGACGCTGCAGCTTTGCCTAGCGCCACATAAGCCTGTATATTGGCGGTGCCAAGGACGGTTAAAACCCAAGGCATAACATTAGAACCCCTTTAACCATTCACTAATCTAATGCTGGGGTGCTGAGTCATTCTATTTCCACAGCACCAAGGATCGGGTCCAAAACCGAATACAGGCGCCACACAGCAACAGGGTTCCATACTCAATCATGTCATTATTGCATTCTAACTTAAATACTCTCTCTCAAGGGATGGACCACATAGATAATTGCCTGTTATTCCTAGAACTGAAAATGGCTATAAGTCTACACCATTTTTCTATTAAAAGAATAACATAGCAAATATATGTGTAGTATTGTTCGGCAAAGTGCTGAGCATAAGCGTAAAGGGCTAAGGTCGATAAACACGATTTGGGAGACTCAAGGTACCAATGCCACTGCGAGGAACAAGATGCTGGGATATATTAGGCACCAGCACGTTTAACAATGAAAAGAAGGGTTTTGAATTCTGATTGTCATGTGAGTATTAGGGAATCGAATAGATTGTCAGAAAGAGGCAAAGCTTCCTCGCTATATCCGAGCTGTAACCTTTTGACCCGCAAGTGTATTAAACAGGTGCTTGGATTTTGGTTGCACCAGAAAAGCCCGTCATGAAACCTCCCAGTGTCATCTAATTTAAAGTTTCTATTGGTCCTGAGTGGCAAGTTAATATATTACTTTTACTGAAAGCGGCATAATGTTTATACTGTGTTTTGAAATCATCTTTCTTTGTCCATATTCTACGAGCAGTGGCTTCAGCGTTGTCAAAAGTATTGCATTGCCAGTAATGAAAGTAGCTCAGAGAACCGAACGGACCTGGAGTGGTCAACAGCTGCGTAGATGATGTTACGTGTCACTGTTTATACGCAGCTGTAATATTACAAGTTACCCAGGAGAATAGAACAATGGGTCCCGTAATTTAGCAAAGCCCTCCGAAGCCATGACGCCCTGCTGCTATACTGCAAACAGTTCACGAGGTAATCTACAGGGCAGAACTGCAAATACATTCTTCACAGCCCAACCGTCGATCAACGCGCAAAGCCGATTGCCGGGCGCGTCTATTAAACTCACACAAGCCCATACAGCACTGACGATTACGCTCACGGTTTGTAACCTAAGCAAAGGTCAGGCACATATAATTAAAAACTCTCGAATCTTTAGGCTGTGCTTGAATGCAGCTGTGCCTTCGTGATGGTAGCAACCCGCGAGAAAATCGAAGCTAAATAATGAAAACATCTAATGCACACCCCAAAATGGAGGTTCTGTAACAACTGGACTAGTTTTGCGGTGCCCATGTTACACTTTTGTACCATGTGACCACCGAACATGCCAGGGTCCCCTTGATTGGACAAGGAGTCGGGGTTTCAGAGGGAAAGCAGCGCACAGAATTAAACCCAATTACAGACCGCTCTATAATATTGACATGGCTGGCTTAGCTTTGAAATTCTAATGAACCTATGCCGGCGCGTGCTCACCGGAGCGGGAGAAACTGGGAAGAGATGGCCTTGAAAAGATTAAACGTAGCGGGATATATAACCTAACGTAAGCATTGGCAGCGCTAGGGTAAGGACGTGTCTGCTACAGTAAGGGATGACTGTTGTCTTAAATATTTGTAAAGCAGGGGCCACGCGATTTACCGCTCGATTTTGCGACCTCGGGAAAATTACTGATGCACGCATCAGCTAACAGGCGGTTGCGCACATTATAGACATACTTGGTAATGACCATCGCTCCTGAACGCATTAATTCACACTTAAGCCCTCACTCTGCGGTGTGCAGCAATCATCACTCGCGACGTACCAGGGGATAGGCTGGATATTCAGGTGTGCATGAATTATAGTACCACGATAAAGCGCCTCGCCGTAGTTGGGAAGTCAATGACTTAGAATTGCTGGTGATTACGTGCTCCCTTGGTTGGGCCGCATTCAGCGGGCTCATTGTGCTCGGGCAACATTACATTTTCAAGAAACAAGTATTCGTATGTTTTGTATGTGGGTCTTTGGACCGCTGCATGTTTTGAGGCAACGCCGCGTTACACTTCAATCCCAGAATGCACCGCACCTGCGATCTCATGTGCTTGGAAGGCCGGGGCTCGCGTTATCAAACCCAGCACGTTGGCACACGCCGCCCTCCCAACACAGTGCAAACTCAAGTTTGTGAGTTACAAGTATAATTGTAAATAATGGAAATCATTCCAAAATCTTGTCCTCTTTAAGATTGAGTAACATGAGTAGTTTTATAGCAGTCCTTGCACCACCCACAAATATACTGTCAGGGTTTTTACTCTTTCCTTCCTGTTTAGGGAGGAGGTGCAAAGATGTAAATTAGGTAAAGCTAGTCTATCTGCACGTGATTTGAACCGCTACTTCCTCTTACCACCCTCGGTAGGCACGGGGAACCGAAACCGCCGCATGGCGTGCCAACCCCATCACGAGGGTTGCCGTGGGCAGTGCAGCATGGAAGGGGCCCCACTCATTACCCTGGATGACACTCTGTGCATGTCCTCACCCTTTGCACGCCGACCCCACACTGACCAGGGAATGCTGAATGCCGCTGACACCGAGAGAAGGTGGTGTGCCCACAGGCAGGTGTAGGAAAACAACAGAACAGACGTTGTAATTTAATACGGCCCGTGCCACGCCCCCCTCTCGGGCTATGTATGACAGTCGTCAAAATTAATCCTGCTCCCCAATTGGACCTGCGAAACCCGCACGTTAAACTGCCCCCTCCCTCTGCGAGCACGCCCGGATTGCTGCGTGCCACTCTGTTTCTGGTGCATCCATCATCCTGGAGGAGAAGCCAGAACTTAACAACTTCGTTACTCCCTTTTAACTGCGGTAACAAAACTCTCGCGCTATTCATTTGTTCATACATTGAATGTATGAACCCTGCAAAATAAACACATTCACGTCATAATGTACCCGCTGTTGCAGATGCGCGCAGGACACGATGCGGGCAGCCTTTGAATTAGAAATGCACATGCCTGAAATTGTTCGCTTCATATAGACTCCCTTCCCGCCCCAAAAACAGACTTGCAACCCTGCGTGATCACCCGATCGGGTCCGTACCTGCCGTAAATCAACATTGTGGGGATGCCGAGTGAACCGCGCACTCACACCGGCAACATTGGAGAGCTGGGCGAAATGTTCGCACCAAGGTGAGCAGACTCCACGTGCGGCGGCCTCGGCAAAACCGACCGTGCATGCGTGCGGCGACCATGGGGGGGTTTTGGGTTACTGTGTTCCGACCCCACCCGTGCTTGAGGACAACCCGGTCCGCTCCCTGACTACTTTGCCCTATTCATTATCAGGCCAAATTAGATGCCGGCACACCGGAGACCAAACCGGAGCATGAGGGCGCTCGGCGCCTGGACCGCCCAAACTTGCACCGATCAGTGGCTCAATGGGAAAGAGCCCCGCAGGCCCCTCCCCCGATGCCTCTCGGCGACCTCCCCTGACCTGGAAAAAGGGGGGGGCGTGGGGGGTGGATGCCAGGCTGCCCTTCTCGTCTCTTCCTAAAGTCCGCAAATCTCCCAGGTCCGGGCAGCCAAAGCGACTCCACAACCCGGCAAATAACCCCCCCAACAGCGACCCGCGCCTACTCAAGGTGCCCAGCTCAGCCCAGCTTCAAACCTTAAAGTGGGGGGGAGCGAGCGAAGAGGGAGGGGGCTGGATGGACCAGCACTCGCCGTGAGGCCCAATCCATGGAGACGAGGTGAGCAGGAATAGCGTGTCAACTCCTGATGCATCCGCGCCGCCAACCCCTTAAAAAAATGCCTCGCGCTTCCAACCCCCCCAGTTAACTCTTCCCACTGGCTCATTACCCTGTTCCTGCTAATCTACCCTACACACGAACTGCCACCACCAACCCCCCGTGGTCGACACCACTGGGCCCCATCCACCTGGTCATGCCCAGGGACGGGGCCGGGGGGAGGCCAAGTAGCTGCAACATACCTGGGAATCACCCGACGAGATAACACGATGATCTGAATCACCCGACGAGATAACACGACGATCCGATCAGCGCAGAGCCTAGGGAACCAGGCGCGGGAAAAAGAGGCCGAGCATAGTTGCTGGGCCTGTTTTATACTCCAAGGAACGCCCCCTTCCCCAGGTGAGCCCTCCCTATTGGCTGTTGGCGAGGAGGGCGGCTCAAAGGGGTTGACGCGCTACAAGCTCTGCTCGCCCGTCGTGTGGGACTAGGGCGCTGTCCCGCCCATGCTCCCCTGCGTGTCGCGGGGTCAGCGGCAAAATTGGGGGTTACGGTCCCATTATTGGGTCGAGGCCGCCACTCGTCTTTCCTGTTGGACTACCTGCACTAACCCCTACTGGGGTTCTTCTCAGCTCCATTCGGCTTTACAGACTACCACTGTCTGTGGTGTCCTCCTGGTCCTCTGCTGCTCCCTTGGAGTGACATCCAATGTGTTGCATTGTTTTCTGGTACTAGGTTAGGGTAGACGGTGGGTTGGACAATTTCAACATGTTTGGGGAGTTGAAGTGGGCAGAGGGTGGATTTTCAGTTGTTGCATTTCCTCTGTGTTTTTTGCATACCTTACCTAACATGATGGAGCTACCCCTTTCCTAACGGCTCCACACTAGAGACAGACATCCCTGGTGCTGCAGCGGAGGATCTCATATGCACCCTGCGACCACCATGACATCAATTAACTGCTTGACCTGGAATATCGGGGACTCGCTGCTGCTGGAGCAAAGTCACCGAAGACCAGCTAACCCCAACCCTTGCCCAGAGCCCACCCGCCAACCCCGACACCGCCTCCCGCAACCTCAGACAGTGGATCAACGACTGTGCAAACACCCTCGCCCGATCAAGAAACCCTCCAACAGTCACACCAACAAGAAATCCAGCTGGTTCACTGAAGACCTGCGGGCCTCCAAGCAAACCTGCCGAAAGCTGGCCACGCAGCACACAAGAACACCACCCGCAGACATCATCACCTCATCAGATCTGCCAGAAGGCCCTGGACTGGACCACCTCCTTCCTCTCCGCCAGAACACAGAGAGTCAGCCTTCCCCCTTCCACTCTGAAGCCACCGAGATCATCTGCAACGTAACCCAGGGCTCATCCCTCAGGCCAACTCTGTTTAACATCTTCCTGGCATCGCTCGCGGACGTCGCCCACTGGCACGACCTCAACATCATCTCCTTTGCCGATGACACCCAGCTGATCCTCTCCTTCACCAAGGACCCCCACACTGCCAAAACCAACCTTCACGAAGGAATGAAGGCTGTTGCTGAATGGATGAGGAACAGTCAACAGACGCTGAACTCGGACAAGGCGGAGGTCCTCATCCTCGGATCCACCCCTTCGGCCTGGGACAACTCCTGGTGGCCGACTGCACTGGGAACCGCTCCAACACCCACAGACCACGCATGCAACCTAGGGGTCATCCTCGACTCCACCCTCTCCATGACTAAACAAGTCAACGTTGTCTCCTCCTCCTACTGCAACACCCTCCGCAGGGTCTGCAGGATCTACAAGTGGATCCCCACTGAAACGAGAAGAACGGTCACTCAGGCCCTTGTCAGCAGCAGGTTGGACTAAGGAAACACCCTCTACGCAGGAACCTCAGCCAAACTCCTGCAACGGCTCCAACACATCCAGAACGCCTCTGCTCACCTGATCCTCAACATCCCTCGCCGCAGCCACATGCCTCTCTGTATTCTAATTATGCCTGTGGCATGGTCATTCTCCTATGCAAGGGACTACACTGACACACATACCATACTTTCTGCAACCTGGAAGGCAGGTTTGTCCTTATCCAGGGTATCCTATATAACTTTCCAGTAAGGCTGACCTTCTTATACAGCCCATATACTGATAGCCCGAAATATCCAGACTGGGGCATGGCACAGTTATTTGGGTGGAATTTCAATGTCATCTTGACCACACTGTTGATCACTTCAGAGACACTCGGAGACCCCATCCGGACACTGCAGCTCAATTGCACAGCATCATTAGAGACAACAATCTGCCTGACGTTTGGCGCCTGCAACATTTGTATAACACTTAAGGCACCTGCATCACCTCCATTTACAACACATGGTCTTGCATAGAAGATTGGCTCCTCACACGTGACGCTCTTGCCTGGGCTACAAATGTGGCCCATTTCCGCTGGACAAACCATGCTCTAGTCTGGCAGGAACTCTCTATCCACAATGGCCCCTTCCAGTCCCTCACCTGGAAGCTAGCCCACAAACACACTACGTGGTGCAGTGTTTCGGGATTAACACATAAGGCTATCCTAGACTTCTTTGCCCACAACCAGGGGTCAGTGGACTCCCCCTCCACGCCCTGGGAGGCATTCAAAATCGTTATCTGGGTCATTTGCATGACAAAACAATCTGCCATTCTCAGGGCAATCCGTATGCACCGCAGCAAGCTTTGAAATTCTACGCTACAAATAATCTATTGATCCTTGCTGCCCCTAGGGTAAAACGGTGCAAATATGAGGAGGAGGCAACTCTTGGAAACTCACTATCTAAATAGGGAGGCAGTGGAGCGTCGCTAGGGCGAAGGAGATCTGGCAAGAATCTTGAGGGTCTTCTTCATAAACCCTGGGCCAGTTCATACATCGCAGAACTCCTGAATGACCAGCAGGTACCCCACACCAGGTCAGATGAGATAGTGCAAATCATGATATCCTACTACACTAACTTGTACACTGCCACTATGGCCCTTGACTTGGAGGTTCTAAACGCGTACCTGGAAACAGTCCAGCTCTTGTCGCTCAACAACACACACCACTTGTATTTGGATGTCCCCCTTACAACAGAGGAAATAGTGCGGCACATTTGGAGCATGCCTAGTGACAGGGTGCCTGGTCTTGATGGGCTCACCACTTTCCTTCTACAAGGAATACTTTTCACTCCTTGCTCTCACCTATTAGCAATGTAGACGACTCTATGTCCCTGGGCCAGCTCCCTCCCTCAGTGCTTGAAGGAGTCATTGTAACTATTCTTAAACCTGGCAAGCCAGAAGGTAGGTGTGACTCTTATCTGCCACTGCCAATTATAAACGTTGATAAGAAGATATTTGTCAACCTAATAGCTAACCACCTTTTGCCGCTCCTGCCCACTATTGTCCAACCGGACCAATCTGGATTGGTGTTGGTCAATCATGCACAACTTCCACATGCTGTTCGCACTTATGCATTCCATAGACTGTCAACCTGAGGCACTTGCAATGCTCTTAGACATCACTAAGGCATTTGACTGACTGGAATGGCTGTATCTACTTTGACACCTTTCTCGCCTCGGCTTCAGTACACACTTCCTGTGCTTGATCAGATTATCATATTTCTCAGCTGCTCATCAATGGGGGTTACCCCCACATATCCTGTCATGAAAGGCACCAGGCAAGGGTGCCCTCTATCCCCGATTTTATTTGGATTAGGTAAGGAGCCCTTGGTTGCACAATTACACCAGCATCACCCTGACAGAAGCCTCTACTTCACTGGGATTCTGGTGTCTGTCTATGCAGATGATATCACCCTATATGTTTGGGACATCAAGTCCAATCTCTCTTCTATAATCCGTGAAGTGAATCATTTCAGTGGCTTCTCCAGAATCTTCATCAACTGGTCGAAGTTCTCCTTCTACCCTCTCAATGCTGCCATATGTCCATTTGAACACGAGTACCCACTGCAGTGGGCGAAGGAACCGATCTGACATTTGGGTGTCTGGCTCAGTAGAGATATTGCTGAGCTGTGGCAGGTGAACTACAGATGAGCCATAACATGGCTCGAGGAACGTATACCAGCCTAGACCTGATTTCCCTTATCCATGGCAGGCAGGGTAGCTATTATCAAAATGGTTGTAATCCCTAACTTCCTATACTTAATCATAAATATCACATTTTAAAAGGCTTAATTCTTATTTAGTATCCCTGACCTGGGCAGGGAAACAGCTGAGGGTAGCATGGGAAACCCCCATACTGCGCTGTCAGCAAGGTGGCCTTAACGCTCCTGAAATGCATCTTTACTCCTATTATGCACAAGCCCAGTTCATTCATTTCTGGATTCACCCTACCTCATATCATCCACACACTGCAGTGGAGCCTGACCAAGCAGCCCCGTGTCCCCTGAGTACAGCGCTATACCAGGCTTCCCATGCTGAGGTCAACACAATTGCCTGCGCCTGCTGGGTCTGGGATGGACTGCAGAGGTGAGCACATATCCCCTGAATATATGTGTCCAGCATGCCACTAGCCAAAAATCCTCTCCTCCCCATGCTGACTGACGAGGGGACCTGTCGGTGAGCTTAACTATTGGGACTTCTCGCGTTGACGATCTATACCCAACTGAGAACTTTCTCTCTCCTCCTGGTACTGACATTCATCCCCAGACCCCTGGACTCAAGGTCCTTCTCTATCACCAGCTGTGCACTGTATGCCGCGTTCTAAAAAGCACCTTCCCAGCAGCCCCTCCCATCCTTTACTCTCTAGAATATCTGATGGTCAGTCCCTCCTCATGCAAGCAAATCAATTATATGTACCACAATGCAGGAGAAGGCATCCGCATTTGACCTTGGGGTTTGTGTTGCCTGGGAAGCGGACACAGACCCCCCCCCATCACTGCAGAGCAGTGGCGCAATTACTACACCCAATTGAAGGATCTATCTCCAAACTTTAGACTAAGCTTCATCCACTTGAAATTCCTCCACAGATTCTATCACACACCTGTTCAGCTGCTCAGGATGTGACTCGAGGAGGATGCACAATGCTTGCTACATATAGCCTGGGACTGAACTGAGGTAACATGTTTCTGGACTAGTGTATACACGAGCTAACCCAGATAACTGGTCATCTTTCTCAGCAGAAGGTGGCTGTCCTGGGATATGTGGAGTCTCAGCGCCTCACTGCGATGCTGCTTGTACTGGCTAAATGACAGGTTGCTATCCACTGAGGGAGACGGCCTGTGCCAGAGACAGCTGACTGGTTGCAGGATGCCACGTATTGCCAGGAACAGCTTTCTAACTACTGGGAACTTATGCCAGTGCACTCCAGGCCTAAAGACATCTGGACCTCACTCGCTCTGTATTTGCGAATGCGGGATGTGGCTGTAGAATTGGAGGCAGTGGCAGCCCCACCAACTCCGGGAGATGCTTCTCATTCATGACTGACTATCCACTGAGATCGGCCATGTGGCTGAAGGGGCCCATATCTGCAAGACCTGCACTTTTGTTTCTCCTTGGTGTGAACTGCTATGGCTACCTTTTCTGCTATGAGCTCCATTGTATATGCCTAAATGTCACTACTTCATGATGCTTTGCTATGTGTAAGGTATGCTTTCCCTTTTTTATCCCATTCCCCCTTTCTTCCTATTCACTGTTTGAAATTCAATAAAATATATATATATTTAAATGTACCTGTGCTCACCCCCTTGGTAGCTTGGCACTGAGCAGTTAGGCTTAACTTAGAGGCAATATGTAAAGTATTTGTGGAACGCTACTAACAGTACAAAAGTGAAAACACACCACGAAAGGAGCCCATAATTGATTTAGAAAAATAGAGGAAGTTTTAATGAATAAAATAAAACCAAAATGACAAAAATAAAATTAGTACAACAGTAGATAATGAATTTGAAAGTTCATAGTGAAAAATAGCGCAACTAAGCACAAAGCACTATTAGGGATATCTGGCCGCGCCTGACCAGGACAAAGTCACAAGTTCAGGCTGTCCACATTGGAGCACGGACAGACTACAGAAACCCAGTTAGGCCGGCTGAACAAAGTACCTTAAATACTGGTTGCAGAGCATTGCGTGGATTCATGGCAAAGAAGCACCACTCAACCGAAGCGATGCATTGATTCCGAGATGTGGCGAAGCTACAGTGCGAGGCCCAGTTGCCTCGCCATTGAGGATCCCGTCAACGGGGCTTGCTATGTGAAGTCTGGCATCGGGGATGCGGGAGCAGCTAGTGATGAGTCGGTCCCGAGGAACGGCAAGGCTGCGATGCGGAGTCCATCGTTGTCGTTGAGGCTGCCGTCTATGAGGAATGTGAGGTTCTCAGATGACAGAGTGCACTTCCCGGAGGAGCCTGTTATGTCCCTGAGGCTTCAGATCTAGACACAAGCCAACTAGCCTTGGTAGTATATTAAGACTTTATTGCAAGGTTAATTAAAAACCTTTGCAACATGAGTAAAATGGCATTGAGTACGAGTTTACCTATTTCCTAAAAAGTACCCTCTCAGTAAAATACATTCATAAAAGAAATAGAGATTAAAATCCTTTATCTCATTTTACATATTTCAAAAGCGATGGTGCAACAATGTAAAATACATGCATGAATAGAATAAGAGAAACCGAGCAGTTGGCACAAATGCACAAATGTAGGCCTGGTCAAGTGATAGGGTGCGATAGGTTTGGGTAAAGATGTTTGTGGTCTGTCTAGATGCCTGTGCTCCCTAACCTGATGGTGTGAGCTTGGTCATGTTTAGTAATCTCAAGAAAGAGGGGGGTGCCCTCAGGAGAGTGCTTTCAAAACAGTGGATTAAGGGGTCTAGTGGTGACATGGTCGCTTCTCAGCCCTTCACCTCTGTGACCCAGGCCCTCTATCTTTACTGAGAAACAATAAATACATTTGACCAAAGCACAGTTTAACATAATATTGTATAGGTCAAAGCAGGCCAGCACTTTTTCCCTACAGGATCCTGTGCCCTTAGTGATCCACCCCCACCGCAGCTGAGCCCTCCTATCCTCTAGGAGGGTGGGGCACAGACACAGTAAATGTATTGTGTCCTCGTTTTGCTGTTTGCAGAGCCAGCACGTTGCCTGTTCCTCACCCCTTTTCGGAGCTGGAAGATGACTTGGAATAGGGATTACCCCCATCCTCAGTTTCATGAACGGTGCCTATGTCATTTCGTTGTATGGATTGCTTAAGTAGCACTGTGGTTTCAAAAATGTATAGGTGCACAATGTCATCCAGCGTGTTTCCATGCAGCGAGGATGGCCTTATCTTCTGTTAGTGAAAGTGGTTTTGTGCTGATTTT
The DNA here is from genome assembly GCF_964261635.1 of Lissotriton helveticus. Taxonomy (NCBI): domain Eukaryota; kingdom Metazoa; phylum Chordata; class Amphibia; order Caudata; family Salamandridae; genus Lissotriton; species Lissotriton helveticus. Next base: position 1,064,553,138 of record NC_136057.1, read on the forward strand.
TGCCACCATTTTGATTTCCTGATGGCTGATTCATAGGTTCCAAATGGGTATTAATCCAAGCGTGCTCAGGGCTTGAGTCAGATAGTACTTTCCCGCCGACCTTTGTTTTGTGGCCAGTTCCGTCCATAGGTGGTGACCCAGAGTGCCGTTCTTTGTGACCCTAAGCTTATGACAGCTTGTTGCAAAGGCCGCCTTACATACCAGTGACTGTCTGCATATGCCAAGTTCAAGTCTTATTTGAGCTGGGGATGTGTGAGAGGGAAGCTGGGAAATTGTTCTATAGATCTTCGTGAGTGTTTTGTCAAGTGTTGCACTCTCCTGTCCTTTAAGTGCCTCACTCTCATATGTTAAGGTTGGGAGAACCTTTGCCTGGGTCACTTGAAATACAGGCATGAGTTGTGGGTCCTTTTTTAGGTCTCCGCCTGTGTAGGGTGCGCTTGCGCAGTCTCGCTGGCGAGAACTTTTGTTTTTCAGTATGGGGGCTTGAACCCGCCCCTCTTCTCCAATGGCTGGCTTCCTAAACGGAGGCCAGCCATTGGAGGAGAGGGGCGTCACTCCGTTCAAGCCCGGATTCGGGGGGGGTGTTTTTTAGGTTCTTTCTCTCCTCTTCCCATTGGCTGGAATTTTACATTCCAGCCAATGGGAAGAGGAAAGAAAGAAAAACACGCCCCCATCGCAAAATGGCGGCACGTTTCTCCGAGGCATTCCTGCCTCGCCTCGGAGAAACATGGTCGTGCCAGCCGGAGATCGCTTATTTTCATAGCTATGCTTGCATTTCAAGCGCTGATGAACATATGCCCCTACTTGCTATTTCACCTTAATACCGCAAGGTTATGGACAGCTCCTCGCGCATGCCCTTTAAATTACGGAAACAAAACACGAGGGGAAAGAGACTGATGGAGAACACGCCGGCAGCGCGGGTAGGAGTAGATCCGTTTTCTCAAACGCCGACCACTCGGATTTCAAGTAAGCTAAGGGACACTCAGATTGGGGTAGGTCTATCATCATTCACCTACTCCAGCCCAGCTTTAGTCACATGAGAGATTGCTCGTAAGTTTCGGCAGTCTCTTAGATGTATTCAATGTGACATTTATCGGAGCGCGCAGCCCAGCTACTTTAATCTGCACTCTGGGCACGTGTAATCTGTGTCGCTATCTGTGCCCAATGTCTGCCCGCTCCACGAGTTATAGTAGCAGCCATCTCGAACGCTACGGTCGACTCTACAAAAGATCACCACTCTTGACTATCTATGTCCAGCCATCGCCTTGCTGCTAGTTTGGTGTCATTTAAGTGCACTTTATAAAGGAACCAAGTGCTACCACGGGGACCTTCGTGTAGGCTTAGTTGCACTTTTTTTAGGCACAGCCACTTTCACCATACACTTTCTTGTACCATTAGGGACCATGCTGAAATGGTTTACTGGAGCACTTGAGCAGCCCGAGGGGAAGAAGAGAAGCTGTAGCTCGGTACTTGGCTGCTTCTGCCTGGCGGAGCTCACTGGCTTTCATGCAGGGGCCAGAGAACAGGCCCTGCTGTTTCTGCAGCCGCCGTCGGTGCCTGGTGAGCCGAGGGAGGGGTGAGGTGCTCCGGGCTGATTGCCCACGGCCCAAGCTCTTTTCCCCCCGGTGCTGCAGCCGCTCATCCTTCGAGCTGACGGTGCTTCCCCAGTCTCCCCTGAAACCGCTGACGTTCTCGTGTGGGGGGACTGGCGGCCTTGCCCCGATGCTGATGCACTCCCCTGGAGGAGGATGAACCGGTCCTGGGGCTCCAGATCTCTGAGCAACAAGGCAGACCCCGCCAGTGGCTGAGGGAAACAGACACCAGCGGTAAGTTTAGGTTTGGGGACGGGTTTCGGGGTCGAGGCAAATAAGTGCAGGGGTGAGGAAGGTTCAATTTTGATGGGTATTTCTAATGCCATAAGTGCAGTGCTTTACCGAGGTGCTAACTGTTCCCTGCTTGTGATCGTTTTTAGTGCCTCTGCTCCCTGCTTGTGATCGTTTTTAGTGCCTCTGTTCCCTGCTTGTGATTGTTTTTTCTTGCATCTGTACCCTTCTTCTGAGCGTTTTTAGTGCCTCTGTCCCCTGCTTGTGATCGTTTTTACTGTCTCTGTCCCCTGCTTGTAATCGTTTTTAGTGCCTCTGTTGCCTAGTTGTGATCATTTTTTCGTGCCTCTATTCTCTGCTTGTGATCGTTTTTAGTGCCTCTGTTCCCTGCTTGTGATCGTTTTTAGTGCCTCTGTTCCCATGCCTCTGTTCCCTGCTTGTGATCGTTTTTCTTGTTTAAAACTTCCTGCTTAACCATGGCTCACTCATTGCAAGGTGGCAGCCGCCCTCCTTTTCTGCAGAAAATTCTTGCCATTGGGTGTTCCCAAATGTTGACGAGCATACTTCAGGTCCGTGCATGCTAGTAACACCCAAACGCAACAGCTGTGTGTGTGGCTCTGTGTGTGGCTATGCGTGTGGCTCTGTGTGTGTGGCTCTGTGTGTGTGTGTGTGGCGCTCTGTGTGTGTGTGTGTTGCTCTCTGTGTGTGTGTGGCGCTCTGTGTGTGTGTGTTTGTGTGGGGCGCTCTGTGTGTGTGTGTGTGTGGCGCTCTGCATGTGTGTGTGGTGCTCTGCGTGTGTGTGTGTGTGTGGCGCTCTGCATGTGTGCGTGTGTGGCGCTCTGCGTGTGTGGCGCTCTCTGTGTGTGGCACTCTGTGTGTGTGGTGCTCTGTGTGTGTGGCGCTCTCTGTGTGTGACGCTCTGTGTGTGTGTGTGTGGCACTCTGTCTGTGTGTGTGTGGCTCTGTCTGTGTGTGTGTGTCTGTCTGTCTGTCTGTGTGCGTGTGGCTCTGTCTGTGTGTGGCTCTGTCTGTCTGTGTGTGTGTGGCTCTGTCTGTGTGTGTGTGTGGTTCTGTCTGTGTGTGTGTGGCTCTGTCTGTGTGTGTGTGGCTCTGTCTGTCTGTGTGTGTGGCCCAGTCTGTGTGTGTGGCTCTGTGTGTGGCTCTGTGTGTGTGTGGCTGTGTGTGTGTGTGTGTGTGTGTGTTGCTCTGTGTGTGTGTGTGTATAGGGCTGTGTGTGTGTGTGTGGGGGGGCTCTGTGTGGGTCTGTGTGTTTGTGTGTGGCATTTGCGAGAGATTAAGCTACTAGCATTGTAAATGACAATGCCATTTTTCAAGCCCAACACATAAATAAAAATGTTGTCATTAATAATGCCAATTGCTCTAACTTTTGCAAAGGCGAGACCGTTGCATTGTAAATGCTTGTTCTTTGTATATACAGATCCTAGAGCAAACAATAGTGCAGTGCCTTTCTTTTCTATTTTGTTCATCAGGCTCCTGTATCTACCATTCTCGTTAAAGGGACTCCTAGGTACTTATGGCACTTGGTTGCATCTAGTTTCCCCTGCTCCAGAGACCACATCAGCTTTTGTGTTCTGGACCCACAAACAATAAGGATCTTAGTTTTCGTCTTGTTGATTGACAGACTGTTCCCAGTTGAAAATGTCGTTGTTGCATCCAGGAGGCAATCCAGGCCAGTCCTTGTTTTGCTGATGACAACCAGGTTGTCTGCATACAGTAGTTTTGAAAAGCGAAAGACGCCCAGTTTGGGCGGGTGAGAGTTGACTGTGTTCAGGGCCGGGGTCAAGTCAGATAGAGGCAGCTTGAATAGGGTAGTTGGTAGAACGCAACCTTGCTTGAGGCCATGCATAATTGTTATAGGCTGTGACAGGCACATCCATGTCCAGTTTTTATTCTGACCTATGCACTGTGATGTAGCAGCTGCAAGCCCTGAGCAGAATGTCTGGGATGTTGAATTGTGCAAGTTTCTGCGGGAAACATCCATTACAATACAGTCATTACATCACACTGTTTTTGCAACGCAGCTGTTACAACGCAACTGCCTTTACATTGCATGCCATTACAACACATGCCATTACAACATATGTCACTACAACAAATGCCATTACGATGCATACCATTACAAAGCATGCCATTACAACGCATTATAAGGTAATTAATAGAGATTTTTTTGTTTAAGGCTGGGTATGGGTTTTGGGGTGGATAGGAATAGTAATATTTACCCCTACACTATCCAACACTTTCCCTACTGTTGCACTCACTGGAGTGGGAATAGTAATGTTTAACCCTACACTATCCAACTTTTACCCTACTGTTGCACTCACTGGAGTGGGAATAGTAATTTTTACCCCTACGCTATCCAACACTTGCCATACTGTTGCCCTAAAAAGTATTATGCATTATAATGGTATTCATTGTAATGGTATGCATTGTAATGGAATGTGTTGTAATGGTAGTTTTAAAAAATGCATTGTAATGGCATGCATTGTAAAATTATGCGATGTAATGTTAGTTGCGATGTAAAAACTGCATTGTAAAAGCATGCCTTGTTTGCGTTGGAATGTCATATATTCGTTTCTGCCAAAGCTTCCCCCTATCAACCCTGTTGAAGGTGGATTTGTAGTCAATGAAGCCCATATATACAGGATGGTTGTTGAATTCTGCCTTGGCGATCAGTGAGGAGAGTGCAATGAGGTTCATGGTTGTCCCTGTTTGTTTTATGAACCCAGTATGGTTTGGGTTTATGATTTTATTTGTCTCAGCCCATGTTTGTAGTGAGTCCAGCAGCATGCCAGTAAAGTACTTTGCTTCATAGTCAACTAAATCTATCAGGATATAGTTCCAGGGCATCTTTTTGTTTACCAACTTGAAGATGGGAGGGAGAATCGAATGATGCCATGGGGGGGGGGGGTGCAGTTCTTCTCCAGTATGGTTGAATTGAGCGCGACTAGTTGGGTAGCCCAGAATGTTGGGTCTTCCTTATAGAGGACCGTTGGAATGCTGCCTGGTTCTGGTGCCACCGCTCTGTGTTCTTTTCTTTAGCAATTTATTTCAGGATTAGGGTGTTTATGATGGGGCACCCGGAAATAGCCTGATTGCAACTCACTGCAAGATGTTCTGAGAAACTGCTGGCTGCTGGACCTTCCCCCTGAATAGTGGATTGATCAGGTTGTGCAAGGTTGTGGAAGTGTTCGTATAGAAAATTATACCATGCTGTCTCCAAGATGTTATAGGAAGCACTTTTAGGAGAGTGCCACCCAATCTGTTTATAGTGCACCAGAAGTTTGCTGAGTTATTTGTTCTGGTGTCATGCAGTAGTTTTGTCCAGAACGCGCCCTGTAAATGATCTATTCTGGTTTCTTTTTTCCTATTCTTCAGATAATTAGCCAGTAGCTTTCCAACTTCATTACAACCACCACAGTAACAAGCACTACTTTTGAGCAACATGATGGAGGCAGCATTTGTAGAATTTCTTTAAATTGCAATTTGGCCTAAACTAGATCATGCGAGATTGTCTTCGATTTTAGAATAAGAAAATTGATGCACTAAGGTTTTGATGGATGTTAGCAATTCCTTATGTTCTTTGAGAAAATCCTTCTTGTTTCTAGCTACATAGTCTATTATGAAACCATGAGCAGCTGCTTGAAATGTGTTGCACAACAGTGAGACAGATAGAGTAGGATCGTTATTAATCTTTAGAAATTCTAGAGCAAATTAAACAAAGTCTGAAAAAAGTATAGTCTTTCAATAAAGAGTTATTACATTCTTTTCTACCCCTTGGTCTGCTATCGGGACTCATGTCCAAATCAGTAATTAACGGGGCATGATCTGAAATCAAAATGAACCCAATTTCACTGGAGACAACATTTTGAGATACACTTTTCTTAAAAAGATATGATCACATCTGGATAGTGATACATGGACTGGGAAGTGGAAAGTATAATCTTGGGAAGTGAGATCGCAAAGTCTCCACAAGTCAATAAAGGCTCTCCGAGACATGGCGGAGCAGAACTACTTATGCATTTTATGTGGTCGGAATTTATTGGAGGAATGATGGTCTAAAAAAGGGTGCAATATCGAATTACAGTCCCCCCTAATAAAGAAAAAATCATACATATGTTGAAGATACTCCCCCCTACATTAGTCCAGAAATTATAATCCTTCTGTGCGGGTGCATAAACATTAGATACTACCAAAGGAATTTTGAGAGTCAAAATTTTTACAATTATCCACCTACCCTCATTGTTAGTTTCATGGGGTAAGACAGTACAATCTAATCTTTTGCTACAGAGCATATTAACACTATTTTTCTTGTTAAGGGCAAGGGAAGCAAGGACATCCCTCCCCAATTCCTTTGAGGTTTCTGAGCCTCAAGTTCAGAAAGATGAGATTTCTGGAGAAGAACCAGATTTGGATCAAACGTGCCTAGATAAGAAAGAACTGTCTGCCTCTTTATTGTGTTAGTAAAACCATATATTTCATGAACCATCCTTGAATGATATTGACTGTTAAAAAAAATGGTAGTTCACTTGGTCTTCACCAGATATCGCCAAAACAAAAACAATACAATAGAGAACAAGCAAGTGGGGCAAATATGGGAGACACCAAATATAAGGAAAAGATATGAAAAAAAGAGAAAAGCACAGATGAGAAAAATGGAACTAAAATAAGAGCATAAAAGACCGTACATGTGAAGAAAGTGATGACAGAAAGGACGTATGTGACTGGAGTGAGAGGAAAAGGGTGAAAGGGTGGTGACAACATCAAATGAAGGTAGCACGACCAGGGAGTAATGCATGTCAATGCCAATATGGATAATATGATAAAAAGGTTAAACAAGGATTACACATTATTGAACACATCTGCAATGGAAACAAAAGAGAAAAGTTAATAACATCACAATCATGGCTACAATACAAATAACCAAGAAGAAATTCATAAAGATAACAAGGAATGCAGAAAAATATCTGAAAGCCAGAAGAACTGCAAACAATAAAACTGATTATCCAGAAAATGTATTAATGCTGAGTTCAGGGGGTCCTCATAGGTAATAGTCTTGCCTTTATAGGTGACTTTAATAATACACAGATGGGAGAACCCATACTGAGCACCCAGAGCGCGAAGTAATGGTCGAAGGTCAAGAAATTCGTTGTGGCAATCGGTAGAGACCCTGGCAGCATCCTGAGTAAGAAAACTCTTCTGTTCCAAATCAGTTGCTTCTTAGCCAATGCCACATAGAGAACCTTGAGGAGGTCTGTAAACTACAAAAACAAGAGGATGGCACCTCTGGGTTTAGAGGAAGAAGAGGTTGAATTCATATGTTAACTCAATTGCTGTGTTCTTTGAATATTTAATACTTTTGAAGGTGGTAAATCAACATGCTGAGGTAGAAAAGGGCAAGAATGGGGACAGGATCTCCCTCAGTCTCTTCAGAAAGACTATACATTTGTAGATTGTTCAGTCTATTCTTTTTTTCCAAATCTTCTGATTGCCTCTTCAACAATGACACCTCATTTTCTAACATGGTAACTTAGTGGATATCATCTTAAATGGCATAGACACTCTGCTCCACTTCTGAGATCTTCCCCTCTGTGAGAGACCGTTTGTCATCCAGGCTCTGCATGCGCTTATTTGTTTCCTCAACAAAAGGACAAAATGCTCTGATCTAATCTACAGAGATCTCCAAATAAGTGAGGATGGTTTGTCAGGTGAATGAGTATCATGCTTCAGTCTCTTAGTTGCAGAAGAGGCAGTGTGCGATTTTGAGGAAGAAGACGGTGCTACAGGTTTCGGAATAGTAGAGGGAAGTAACTCACTGGAAGTGAGACTAGATTCCATTGCAGTCACACTAGGCGCAGATGTCAGTGAAACTGTTGCTACCCGAGTTTATGTGGATTGGAGCTTTTTAATCCTACCCATACAAGGGTATTGAGATAGAACTGGAGCATGAACAGACCAACAAAAGTGATAAAAGGCCAGTGGAAAATTAGCCCAAATTCAGAAATTACTTATAAATTACTTATGAGCGCAATAAAATAGCCCCATGTTTTTCAAATTTATTACAAGTGCCCCACAGTTGAGAGAAAGGAAGTCTCTCCACCTAAAAGCCATGTACGTCCCTGAGGAAATAGTTATTCTCTTCTTTGCCATAATGTCATGAAAATCACATCAACATGTCAACAGGCCATGAAGAGAACGGAGACCATCATTAATCTCAGCTGGGCTGATTCTGGGAGAAATGGCCTCCGCGACCAGCTCCTGTGATGAGATAAAAAACCCTTGCACCATTGATAGACAAGAAGGTGCTGACAGGAAGAAAAAGGTCATGGCACACTTCCCTCTTTGGCAGAAGAACATCACAGAACAACTCTGTCCTCCCAGAGCCCTGAATACAACTTTAGCTGTAGTAAATATATGATGAGATGAGGAGCTTGTACCGTAAGCAGCCATCTTTGGTGGCGGCCAAGCATGCCTCTGCTGTAAATGGTGTGAAACCTGATTGATGGCAATAGAAGACTGAGTGAGTGTCTACGAATTTCCTTCATTTTGATGCTAGGTGAAGGTTGGCACAGGTGTCTTTAGGAGGGACATCATTGCAGCCAGTTTTAAGGCTCTAGAGGCTCAGTTGTGCCAGACTACAGTATTCACCACATGCATTACATTCAGTTCCAGGATTTCAACATGGTTCTTGGAAAAGCATGGACATATCAGTTTCCTGTTCTAAGAATTGGCTCCGACTCCCCTGAACTTGGTGTCCTTACAGAAACCTGGCTCAAGCCTGTGCTACCCCAGCCATTGTGCTAGCTCTTCCAGAAGGGTATCAAATAATCAGACAGGATAGACCACTTAAAATATGGGGGGGGGATAGCCATTATCCATAAAGAGGGAATTGAAGTTACTATTCTCGATCAACAATGTAATGCGAATTTAGAAATTCTCATTTTTCGCCTGGATTTACACCCTCGGTGGAGCTGGAAGGGTGCTCTAGTCTACTGCCCCCCTGGTCCCCTTGGGGATTTTTCCATCCAACTAATGGAACTTATTGCACCCTATGCTATTTTGAACAACAATGTTTTGCTGTTGGGGGACTTTAACGTCCATTGCGAATGTTCCACCAATATGGAAGTATCCTCTTTCCTAGCGGACCTGGCAGCACTAAACTTAGTCAAGCATAATGATGGCCCATCGCACACAGCCAGGCACACGCTTGACATTCTTTTCTCCAACTCCCCTGGGATTAGATGTGAACAGCCCCTTCCTCTAACCTGGTCAGACCATTGCTTGATTGTATTTCCCCTACAAAATGCCAGAGAGGTAGTTTTGCATACTGGTCTACAGACAGTGGTATAAAATCACCCCAGACCTCTTTCAACGCGTTTTTTCAGCCCCTTTGGGTTATCGAACCCACTAAATTAGAGGAGGGGCTAGCCTTGCATAATTTGGCGGTCAAACAAGCCATTGACCAACTAGCACCCCTGAAATCTCCCCCCACCTCAACCAGGCACCCACAAATGGTCTGGTACTCCTCTGAGCTTCGGGCTGAAAAAAGGAGATGTAAGAATTTAGAGAGGTGCTGGCGAAAAAACCATGAAGAAAGGGAAAAGGAAAATTTCAAGACAGCTCTTGCCTTATACCACAAAAATATAAAAGCCGCCCAGAAAATGTTCCTAGCCTCCCAGCTAGAACAGGCAGGTAACACATCAAAAACGCTGTTCCAGATCCTAAAGACTTTTAAAAACCCTAAGGCTTGCGGCTCAGTAGAGGTTCCATCTCAGGCCCTATGTAATGATATCAATAGTTTTTTTACTCAGAAGATGGATTCTGTCTATGACAAAATTACTCCATGGGGGAGTACTCTGGTCTTCCCTGTCAATTTGGCAGAGGGGCCTGATTTCACGCAGGTGCTGTATAATTTTCCCCCGATGAGCCCCGAAGTAGTGGAAGCTTTACTAGGCTTGGTCAAATCGGGATCACCACTTGATATCATCCCGGCTAAAATTGTAGTCTCCCCATCCCCTCTCCTGGTTCAATTTATTACCCTGCTTCTTAATCTTTCTATGAAGGAGGGCTTTCTCCCGTTAGAATGGAAGGCGGCGCAGATCATTCCTATTCTCAAAAATACTAAGGTCCCTATGTCAGATCTCTCCAATCTGCGCCCCTCTCCCTCCTCCTGCTCCTGTGCAAGGTTTTGGAGAAATACATCAATAAGCAATTGTCAGAGTATGTAGAATCCACTGGTGCTTTAGATCCTTCACAATATGGATTTAGACCTAATCATAGCACGGAAACTGCCCTCCTAGCAGGCGCGGTGCGTCCATTGGGGCGTGGGGGCGTAGCCCTCCCTGCCGCAGCTCCCTCTGCATCTCTTAACCTAAGTAAACTGAATCAGTTTACTTAAGTTCAAAGAGGCCGAGGGAGAACTGACAATCATGTTAGTCAACATGACGCCAGACCGCCCACCCCCTTCAGGGACTGAAGGGGGTGGGCGGGGTGGCATCATGTTGACTGACATGATTGTCACCAGGGCAACAGGCAGCAACACAAGTGCGCATGAGTGGGGATGGAGGGTGACATTTTTGCCCGTGCCCACTCATGCGCACTTGTGTTTGCGCTTTTTTGCGCATGCTCATTAGGAGCCCTTCGGTCTCCTAATGGGCGTGCTGTGGGCGAGGAGTAACCTGTGCCCCTCGCCAATCCTGGCGCTGCAGCAGCGCCAGGAGTGGCAAGAGGGGTTGCCAGTCCACTCCTGCCATTCGTGACCCGTGACGTGAAGGCGCCAAGGGGTGGCGCGGACCCGGACCGGCCAGGCGGTGAGGTAAGTTTTGTTAAAATGTATATCTAATTCCCCCCCTCCCCGGCGACATCCTCCCCCGTGACATCCCCCCCTCCCGCGAGCCACGACTGCTGATGTGGTATCACAAAGCCTGCCACAGCAGCCACGGAATCTGCCCATTTCAGTTTCAGACAGTGCGGGGGGGGGAGGGGTCTACCATGCTTCAAAGGTTGCACAGAATAACGAGAGGGCACCTGTGTGTGACAAAAAGGAACAGGCCTGTGCCTGTCTGCTCAGCTAGCTTGCACTGATCTACAGGTGAAAACACACGTGTGACACAGCTCAGGTCTGTGTATCAAGCGACAGCTAGAGCTAACTGTTGTGTAACCTGCACGGCACTGGCCCGAACACCAGCGGGGCTAACTACTCAGCTTTTCATCCTATGGAGGTTGATGAAATGAGCGCCTTTGAGTTAAAGTAACAACTTCATTAGGGGAATGTTCGCCAGAGAGTTGTAAGATGGTACAGGAAAACTGAACGATATGCGCAGAATCACACTATTTTAGCGAAGAGGTGAAGCCAGGATTATAACCCGTGCTTCTTGGTTTCGCTGCACTGCAGGCCCACAGCTTGTCTCTCCTTTGAGACACTTGTTACTTTTGAATTTCTTTTTCTCAGATTTTTCGAGTCTGCCCGCCACACCAGACTCTAATTCTTCAGAGTTACTCTCCTGTCCCCTCTACCTCATTCCTTTCCTTGGTTCTTTCTTTTCTTTCTCCCTATCTTTTTCTTTCTCCCTATCTTTCTTTCTCTCCCCCTCTTTGTTTCTTCCTTTCTCTTACTCTTTTCCTCCCTTCCTTTCTCGTTCTCCTTGTTTTCTTTCTTTCTCCCTATTACAGCAGCATGGTTTTCCTTCTCCCTGTCTCGTCCTCTCCATAGCCCTGTCTGTCTTTCCATCTCCCACTTGACATCCCCTCTCCCTAGGTGTTGCAGCCTATTTCTAATCACTGTTCCTCACCCTATCCTTGGTGTGTCCCTTTCTTCCACGCCACATCTCTCCCCTCACCTGTTCCAGCTTGATCCTGTCTCTACCCTAAAGTGTTCTCTGTCCCTGACTCAGTATGTTTCCTTCGAACATACCTCTCAGCCCACCCTCTCAGTTTTTCTACGTAAATTGGTCGTTATCTTTCGCCTCCTTTTCTGGTTTAGAACTCTATTTTTCTCCCTCTCTCAGTCTGCGCCTGCCCGAGGCCACCCTGTGGCCATCAGGAGGGCGGGCCCTTAGTCGCGTAGGGCTGCCCCCGTCCCGTAATATGGTCAGCCACTCCTCCCCAGGGCAGGCGTTGCTCTGTGGGATGGGGGCGGGTCGGTGACGCACGTCCGGGCGGCAGGCAGGGAGAGGGGGGTATATCTCTCCCTCTCTCCATTTCTCAGGCCTCTTTTCCTCCCCGGACGTTGCGCGCTCCACGTCGGGGACACTCTTTTTGTGGTGTGCTTCGGGAGGTCGGACGGAGGCCGGTCTGGACGAGGCTTGTCTAGCGTCGGGTGCTGTGGCTTTCCGTCGGAGTGTTTCACTTGTGGTGAGTCGGGAGGCTGGCGGGGGTCTCTGCGGTTTTTCATGTATGGGGCAGCGGTGGTGCCTCTCCGCGGGTCTGGGGGCATGCCGCTGCCAAGTGCCCCGGGAGATTTCTCCATGATACAGCCTCTGCACCCGTAGAATGAGGGCTTATGAAAATGCGTGTGATGCCCGATTATTGTTGTTTGAGGACTGGTGCGGGGTACCTTGAGCGGTCCTCGTGTGTGTTAGCACTTATTTCAGGTCAGCCCGCGCAGCAAAGGGTAACAAGGAAGCGCGTTAGGCCAACGCCTCAAGGGCAGTGGGCATCGTTCAGAGGAGCTTGCAGTTGAGCGGGCGCGAGAGTCACAAGGGCACGCTAGGCGAAAGTCTGTTAACATCCGGCGTGGATGGTGGCGTGAGGTCTCTCTCACCGCGCTTTGCATCCACGGGACAACGCGGGTTCGAGTATTCTAATGGACTAATTCTTTACAATACGATTAGGTCGTTAATTACTTTGTACTGACTTTTCGGAAGGGGAATTTGCTCAAAGGGTAGAGCGCTCGCTTAGCATGCGAGAGGTAGAGGGATCGATGCCTGTATTCTCCAGAAGATCCTCGTTCTGGTTTGTGAGTCAACAATTGTAAACCTTGCATGTTTTGCGTCCGACTATGCAGTTTTGTTCTTTCAGCAATTGTGGACATATGGTGGGACGTTATCAAACATGTTTGTTTGGGCGATAAAGGCGCAAAGAGCGACATGCTAACTGCAAACATCAAGTTTTATTAAGTGTTGACGAGGTTACCGTGTACCTCATCGGGTAAAACTAGTGTTTTTTCACGGCTTATTTAGTCTTCGGCAGCCAGCTCGGTATCTGCACCAGATTCACACATGTTTATAATGGTAACGTCCGTGTGGATGAGGGTAAGCGACTTGCTGGGGCAGTCATGCTTAGGTATTTGTGCAGGCACTTATAGCACCCCGTTTCAGGCGTGCACTGGGAACTAGCCACTGACCGACATTTCGCGGATAGTATTGGGTTTCAACCCTTTTTCGAATGAAATTTTACCCGCATTGGCTTACAGTATCAGCAGTGCTCTACATTGGGCCTTCTGCTCTGGGTGTAGTTATGTAGTTGTCATGCTTGGGTACGGTCATTTTACAAACAGGGTGCACCGGTTTCGTAGGTGTGGCGTGCGGGGGCCCAGAACGGCGATGGGTCTCTGCATGCGTGTGGATGCATTTGCGAATAGGTTGCTGCACACGTGTGCAATGGCGCCCGGGTGCGGCCATCTTGGTTTCAGCTGCTGTACAGGCGTCATGTGGGTGCGGCACACACGGGTAACGGCGCCCGGGTGCGGCCATCTTGGCTACTCTCTCCTTGTTGGGGTATGCACCTGGACTTGGCGGAGGAAAGTTTGTGTGCAGCTGCATGCTAGGCGTCACATGCAGAGGGAGGTTATCCACTTTTGGCATTGGAGGCGCATTATTGTGATCAGGGGTATGTGTACTTGTGATGTGGTATGGATCGCTGTGGCCGCGCCAATTGTTAGGCAGGAGGGGCAGACGTTCCGGGCCTGGGATGCCCTCAACCACCCCCCCCCCCTCTTTGGTCGGGTGGTGCTTAGATAGTTTCAGTGGGTCTTTGTACCTCGAGGCACTATCGGATGGCCTACTCAGGTTTACACGTGTCATTGTAATCTTAGCGGGATGGGTAAGCTTAGCTCGTGCGCAATCTGCGTGATGGTGTCCATATTTACAAATGGTGTTGGGTTCGTCAGGCCATCGTATCTCGAGGCCCAATCATGTGACTTATGTCTACGCAGATGGCCCTGTAGACTTCAGCGCGAGAGGTAAGCTGTTCAAGCGCGTACTTTGGGTTACCAGTGCCATTAACTAATATGGTGAAGAGTAATTGCATGCCATGTTATCTGAGGCCCGTGGTGTGGGTGTTAGGGCAACTTCGCAATCGCGTTCAGGTCCTCAGGCAGATTTGTTGCGAGGTGCGTTCTGCGTCATAGATCGATCCTGGTTTTCTGTGAAGCTGCTGCAGGCGATGGGCTCGGCAGCGGGACTGTGCATTCCTTGTAGCAACAACTTAACGCGATGCGTTGGCGTGTACCAGAAAAAGCAAGGTTCTGTTACGCAGTTGCAGGTCGCATGGACAAGAGTTCCTACGGCGAGGTCTACTGCGCATTTACTGGAGTCGGGTTTTGCGGTTCGAATGTCGGCTATGTCGCAGCACCGTATGTTTTAAGAAATCAATTTCCATCCGCATACCAACTAGTGATGATAGGCTGATGTAGTGCGCCAGTTATGCTAAGCTGCCATGTTTGTCGCTGTTCCTGCTACCCGGTACCAGTCGGTGTCCGCTTGCGGCCATATTAGGGGCGCCATATTTCGTTGACCGGTGCACGTGGGTAAGGGCGGCCATTCCCAGGGGCAATATTTCGCGAGATGTCCGGCACCTGTGGGTATGAAGCGCGGTTCAGCCATGCGGCGTTTTTCGAGTTTTGTGGGGGACATGTACATGCGCGTTAGCCTTTTGAGACTCTGCATGTGCGATTTCGGGCTGCAGACTGGTGACGTCGCCTTCTGCACCCCTTTCGTCAGCCTGGTTTGCGTGATTCCTATGTGTGACCGCCCTCTCGGACTCCGTACACTGGGAGGGGGTACACGGACCTGTTTGGCCCGAGCTACTCGGATTCCACCGGGAGCGGAGAGTGACATTTGTCTGTCCAGGTCCTTGGCCGGCCGTGGTGGCCACGGGGTGGCCTGGTCCCCAGGTGTCACATTTTATCCATATACACTAGTTGCAGGTGCTGCTCCTCTGTTCCTTCGTGGCAACATTCCTTGTTATAAATTACTGTGCGCTGTTTTCCAGGGTTGAGGACCACAAATGATGTGGTTTCACGGCAGTCTGTCACAACTCTAACGCTAAGGTCAGAACAGGGACATCTTATGAGTTGAGGGGCCCCTGGGCCAGACATGTACTGGGGGCCACGGTGCGAAAGAGCTTTGAATTTATGATCCAGTGTCAGCATTTTATTCGCTCTCCTGTCAGTGTACAGGCACACTGGTACAAACTCATATATGTGTGTTTACATTCATTATTTAGAGATACTATACTTTCAATCTGGTAACAGCATATCGCATATATTCTTGGCCACACGCTCCCAGTTCGCATTCCGCACTCCTGTTTTGTCAAAAAGCAACGTGTTTTTTGGTTGTTGTTTTGATTTCAATCACAACATCTCCAGCAACGGTCTATAGTATACCCCATGCAACTCACATTGAGTATATGTAAGGAATAGGGTTTGATGATATCCTAATTAAATGATTTGAGGACATCAGGGATAGAATCTGCAGAACGGAAAGGGCGTACCATCGGGCCTCCCTTAATGGCAGGGGCCCCGGGCCAGAGCCCACTTGCCCATGCCAAAAAATGCATGTGGGTCAGTAAGAACACACCAATACGCTTCATTGGGAGAGCCTTTGTTTTAGGCAAGTTGTTTCACAGGACTGCTTCACTCATTAATGTTCCACCACGGGGCATTGAGTGTGCCTTGGAGCATATGCACTGCGCTGCTCCTTGGCATGCGAGTCAACTTGGTAGATCTCCTCATGGTTGCAGTTATCAGTCTTGGGAGCTTGTTCTTGTTCGGATGGACGTTGAGTCCCTGGGTTTTTGTTGCACATTAATGCAGGTGAGAGAGATGGTAGGTCCTGGCCATTACATTTCCTCACGCGGCAGCACACCCTCAGTTCGGGCAGAGGGAGGGGGTCAGTTGGGCCTGTCTCCCAGGGCAGTTCCAACGCAGGGGGGAAGTGTTTATATGACTCGAGTGACCACAAAAACTAGAGCCCGTGGCATGGGCGCTCGGCAAGTGTTTAGTGTGTCCCTGCTGCAACCTCCATTTCAGGATACAGTGTGTCTGCAGGTAGTGGCGGCATGATTCTTCACCACAGCAGGAAGCTGTGTGCTCGCCAGCGTGGTGCTGGTGGCCCGCGCCTCTGCATCCCTTGTTTTCGCTGCCTACGTGACCGTTCTGTCATCCTACGTAGTTCTTCCACCGCCTATGATGCTGGTGGGCAGGAAAGTGGGCTTAGTTGTGTTCCTTCATGCCGATTCACAGTGGAGGCTGCAGGGTATAGCTATCTTCCCATCACATGTGGATATATGACCTAGGGGCGAGTTACACACGCCTCTATGCACATGGAGAGGTTTCCATGTATTGTATGACACGTGGCGCTGTAGGGTAGCTTGCTTGCCTCACCAACCCCTGGCGAGAAGGTACTTGGTACAATCTATTTTCGTACCTGACTAGCAGGGCCATGGATGCTGATTGGTTATCTCTGGCTGCGGCCAGCTCTGATTATGTTTTAGTCACGCTCAGAGGCTGCGTTTACCAATCTTTGCGGGGGGTAATGCCAGAGATTCCACAGTGTGCGGCACGCTAGGCTAGCCCCCCAGTTCCGTCGACCTCGGGTGTCCGGCGCGTTCTAGGGAACAATACGTTATCAGGGAGCACCATTGAATACCTTTGTCAAGCGCTCACAAAGTACTGGTATCACAGTGACATGCTCGATCAAATTATCCCATGCAGGAGGTAAAAGTGCTTACAGACGGAGAAAGTGACAGGTGGGCTGGTTCTAATAGTCTAAGTACGAATATAGGTTGAGGACTGCATGCAGGCAGACTGGTTTTCACAGCGCTAACAGTGGTCGCACTTGTGCAAGTCCTGGGAGCATTCATTGTAGAGACAGTAGCTGTTCCCGTGCTTAGCAGCCTCCTGGCTGTACTATCTCAGACATGCTATGTGGGGCATGGTATAGCATAGGCACTGCAACTTATTACTTGCCAGTCCCCCCCCCCCTTTTTCTGGCATGCCCTTGCCACACTCGCTGGTGGAGGGCTAGCCATTTTGACAGCTGAAAGCACGGTTGGTCTCTCTCCTGAGGTCACTTTGGGCAGCAGGTCCTGGGAGCCTCTAAGAAGGGCAGGATAGGTGTTGACCGCTCGGTAGGCGGGGGCATGCCTTTGACAGGTACTGGAGGTCAGTCTCCTCACAACTGGACCTGGCTTGGTGTTTTTTGCCTCCAAGTCCTGGTGGCTAACCTGTACCATTCTTAGCAATCCCTCATGTGGGTGGTTCAGGTCTACTCAGATATGCGGTCTTAGAGTTCGCAGGGAGCAAGCTGTCTCCAGGCGAAAAGCATGTGAGCATGTGGAGCCTGCTGTTTTCACCTTAGCCCTGTTATATTTAAGGAAGGTACATCCCACTAGCCAAGGGACATTTTCCCTACATTCATCGCCGGTATTCTATGAGTTTAGAAGCACAAGCACTTAAACAGAAGCTCAACGCACGTCAGCCTCACCCTGATACAGTGGTGCCGGGGCCTTGGCCTGCGATAATGTCTGTTTACAGGAATCATGCAAGCGTTGGGCTGTTAAGGTGTACGAGCCTCGAGGGCAGCAGTACAGGACACCCACGACTCTCGTGGCGGTCTGATTTCCCGGGCTCGCTACGCCATTTTCATGGAATAATTGGGATGCCTGAGCAGGCATTAATGTTTAAGATGTAGGTTATGCTGCATAGCTCAGTCAGGTCGAGATGACTGGGCGTGCTGTTTGATCCTCTCTGGGATCAGAGTATGATCCGCATGGAACTCAGCTGCACAACTTCTTAGCACAGAGGGATGGGATAGCTTTTCCCCTTCAGTCTCACGTAAATGGAGTGCGCACTGCGTAGGATCTACACAGTCCTATGTCAGCTTGAGTGGCCCTGGCCGGCTAGAAGTTCTGGGCAACAGCCTCGGCCTTTGGACAGGGATATGTTCTCTGCCCTCCTCCTTCACACACTTGGGATAGTCTACACTATTGCTGTAGAGGGATTCTGCCCGGGGATATATGCTGATTAGTTCGGAGGTGGAACTCCTTGGTTCAGCTTATTCATCCCTTGGCGGGGGTTGTCTGCCAACTTTTTAGACAAGCTATTGTTTGTTGGCAGCAGGGTCTTAGCAGTCTCCGGCTTCCAGGGGGCATGTGTTATCGGCTGTTTACCTATATGTGAGTCTTACACTCAAGCTATACTAATTTGCACCGAGCACTTAAATAGCCCGCTGTACTCTGTTTGAGGATAGTTGCTCATATGTACACAAAGGACTGTTTACAGTTGTAATTTGCACAGCATTTCAGCAGAATTAGTACATTACTGGGTGTAGTCTGCTGATGCTTTGGGCTATCAGTGTCTTGCGCTGGTTCTACTATGTTTGATCAGGGAGCGATATCAGCAGGGGAGGTCCCCTCATCTCTTGGGCTCTTCCTGGGGTATTACCTCTAGAACCTGGGATAGTCTACACTATTGCTGTAGAGGGATTCGTCCCTGGGGCATTTTGCTGACTAGCCTCAGTGGGCTTGTGGTGTCAGCGGGCGTGCCATGTTACAGGTCGGGATCTCAGGGGGCACTTGGTTTCTGTCCCAGCAATCCCATGGTGGTGGTCTCAAGTCATTCTTACAGACAAGCTATCCACAGGTAGCGTGGCCTAAGCTGCTTCCGGACTAATCCCGAGAGGGCAGGTGATGCCTGCTGTTAATACCTGTCAATCCTGTATTGGCATATGCAAAGCCATCGCCCAAGTATTAATATAATATGTATTTATCCCTTCTATGCCCCTGTGCGCTTTCGAGTATAGCCGCACAAGCGTCATGGTAAGCACACTTTCTCCATGTTATGCGGAGAACGGCGTACAGCAGGCATTGTAACTTGCTGGGTATAGCCTGCTTTGTAGCTTGCTGGGTATAGCCTGCTGACGCTTGTTGTGAAGGGTGTGGTTGAGTTGCAGGGCATGTGCTGGAACGCCTATTGTTCGATTCGAAGCACCTTAAGTAGTAGGGGCCCCTCCTCATCACTTGTCATTCCCTGGAAGTATGACTTCAGGTAACCGGGTATGGTTACACTATGGTTGCAAAGCATTATAAAGACCCGGGGTATCTGCAGATTAGGGGCAGAGGGGCCTGGGTTACTTCAGGCATGTAATTCATGTCAAGGATCAGGTCGCTTTGAGGTGGAAAGGGTCCACCGTTCACCTGTCATTTTGGTCTTGAGTTGCAGGTTTCCTCTAAAAAGCGAAGTGGTGGGGGGCCCGGACGGCGACGGTGGCCGCCGGCCGGGCTGTGGCGGAGTTACAGGGCGATCCGGAAGCTGAGAGGTGCAACAATGTACTTCAGCGGGCACATAGGGGTGCCAGAGCCTAACCTGGAACCTCATGGGAGGTCCAGGAACTCGTGTCGGCGCCCCAGTAGTCCTTCGGGCGGTTGTGGGCCTGTGCAACCGGGGGTTTGCCTCGATACGCCCCGCAAGGGGCGTGTGTAGTTTTATTACCATAATGGTGCAGCAGTTGGGTGGTTCGCCACTGTGCTGATTGGCTCAACAGGCGGGCAGGTGGCGAGAATGCGGCCTGCCCTTTGATCGTCCGTAAGATAACCCACCGTGATTACATAATGTTGTATGTAATAATAAACCTGCAGCAATTTTTCCCAATCTTAACACTTGTGTCTGTGTGTTATTTGCGGGATGTTGTATATGTTGGGGCGGGGGGTCCTGTGGCCCTGAAGTGACTATGCGCCTGCCCGAGGCCACCCTGTGGCCATCAGGAGGGCGGGCCCTTAGTCGCATAGGGCTGCCCCCGTCCCGTAATATGGTCAGCCACTCCTCCCCAGGGCAGGCGTTGCTCTGTGGGATGGGGGCGGGTCGGTGACGCACGTCCGGGGCGGCAGGCAGGGAGAGGGGGGTATATCTCTCTCTCTCGCCATTTCTCAGGCCTCTTTGCCGCCCCGGACGTTGCGTGCTCCACGTCGGGGACACTCTTTTCCCTCCCTACCTCTTACCCAGAGTGTCTGCTTGGGGGAGGCGCTCATTAGGGAGTTTTTAATGTGTTCCTTTTTCGTTGCAGGCGGAGTTACAGGGCGATCCGGAAGCTGAGAGGTGCAACAATGTACTTCAGCGGGCACATAGGGGTGCCAGAGCCTAACCTGGAACCTCATGGGAGGTCCAGGAACTCGTGTTGGCGCCCCAGTAGTCCTTCAGGCGGTTGTGGGCCTGTGCAACCGGGGGTTTGTCTAGATACGCCCCGCAAGGGGCGTGTGTAGTTTTATTACCATAATGGTGCAGCAGTTGGGTGGTTCGCCACTGTGCTGATTGGCTCAACAGGCGGGCAGGTGGCGAGAATGCGGCCTGCCCTTTGATCGTCCGTAAGATAACCCACCGTGATTACATAATGTTGTATGTAATAATAAACCTGCAGCAATTTTTCCCAATCTTAACACTTGTGTCTGTGTGTTATTTGCGGGATGTTGTATATGTTGGGGCAGGGGGTCCTGTGGCCCTGAAGTGACTATGTCTCTGCTCTGCCCTATGTATCCCATTGCCTCCCGCGTCTCTCTTTCTCTCTTTTCCGTGTCCTCCCCGCCGTTTTCATCTATCCGCCTCTCCTGCATTGTCACTCCTCAAGCAAGGCCTCCCTGGGCCCTGGTTGTGTCATGGGCTGAGTCAGCCCCCTAGATGATCATATTTCTTAATCTCCTGAACAAGGCGTAAAACATCACCCTGTGACACAGGGTACTACTCTGCAGCATTAGTCAGGACTTCCAGTGGGTTTGCAGCAGAGCACTGTTATCTCAAGTCCATTGTAAAGTTCTCTAATTACAGAATGGAGCAGCTATGTCGTTATCATAAAATGCCTTTATTAACATCACAACATAAGAAGAAAATGCCAGACTGGTGCACTGCAGACAGTAGACAGATAAGACAAACTTGTGGGCAGGTAACATGATTACAAACCTTGCTTGTTGCGTTTCCAAATTTGCACACTACAGTAAAACAATTATACTTTTTTTAAATATGGAATATTTTTCCTGTGTTTAAATATTTCAAGTCTACACAATCACTGTTGCTTCATAAACCGTCTTGCTTTATCAAATTTGCTTTGAAATGCATGATTTTCACAGTCTTTTTTTCAAATTTTCTTGGGGGAAACCCCCCCACTCCCAAGGCTCACTTATGATAGTTGCGCTCACTCGCGACAAACTTTTCGCCCTACCATTTTCAAATGTCACCAGCCACCACTGCCTCCTAGCGGTCACGGATACCATCAGAATGACCCTAGACAGTGGCCAATCAACAATCCCGGTACTCTCCGCTGTGTTTAATACAGTCTTGCACCTTATCTTGCTCTGGAGACGAGGAGATAGGACTGAGAATGGCAATGTTGCAGTGGATGTCAAGTTATTTTTCTTCTACATCTCAGACAATCAATCTGGGCCCTTTCTGCTCAGAGGCCAGGGAACTTACGAGGGGAGTACCCCAGGGCTCTTGTTTGAGCCCTACCTTATTTAACATCTATGTGGCTCCCCTGGCTAACCTTCTGAGGTCATTAGGCTTTATCCCAATATCCTATGCGGATGATACGCAACTGCTGTTCTCATTTAGTAAATTCACCCCCTCAATTCAAGCCTCCGTTCCTCAGGGATGAGTGCCATTCTCCAGCTGGATGAAGAATAACTTCCTGCAGTTTAATGCCTCTAAGATGGAGATTATGCGCTTCGGTGAGGCCCCTTTGTGGTGCGCACCAGAATGGTGGCCGAAAGACCTGGGCGCCCCCTTTCACCTAAGATCTGTGTAAAAAATCTAGGCATTCGCCGTGACGTAGCCCTGACCCTCAAGGAGCACACGACTGCCACTGTCGGCTCTTGCTTCCATGTACTGGGATTACTTCGGAGAGTCTTTCCTCTGCTCCTTGACTCTTCACGTAAAACTCTAATGCAGGCGATGCTGCTGAGCCTCTAGATTACTGCAACTCTCTGTTGATCTCAGCTAATGAGTCATCCTTGCGGCGCCTACAGGTGGTTCAAAACACCGCTACGTGCCTTGTCTTGAACACCCCCTCCAAGACTCCCTCCCTCCCGCTGCTGTGCCGGCAGCATTGGCTCCCAGTGCACCATTGTGCGTGTTTCAAGATCTGCTGTACTGTGCACAAAACGCTACATAATAAAGGGCCCTCCTACCTGGCTGAAAGGCTCATCAGTTACGTCCCTAGTAGAACGTGTCGCTCGGGCACTAAAGCCGTTCTTAGGGTTCACCGCTGTAGGAGAGCAAGGTTAGGAGGGAAGGCCTTCTCTTACCTGGCCCCGTCGTATTGGAATAAGCTCCCCATCCATTTGCACCAATGCTCTGACTACCTGCGCTTAAGAAAGCTACTTAAAACCTTCCTTTTCTAGATACCTGCTCTTCAGCTCTCGCCAGCTACGTCCTTGCGCTGAGATACTCCCCGGGAGTGATTCATGAGCATTATAAATCGCCTAAATCTACTAAATAAATTGTATTTGGATTATCAGTTTACATAACGCAGCTGCATTTGAAATTGTGTTCAACAGAATCAAATTCTTGAAATTAGAAACTTTTCTCGATCTGACTTATTTTTCCAAACACGTTAAATAGGGACTATAGCAGGCAAGTAGGGAACAGGAAGAAGAGATATTTCTGGAACAATTTCCACTCACTTGATACTGACATCCACTCTCCGTATCTTTAGAAAAGATCTTAAAAACCTCCCTTTCCTCCAACACCTCCCACATCCACCAAGGTTGAGGACCAGGGGGCGGGCCACCCTTGAGGTTGAATGGATGAAAGGATCAACAGCTATCCAAACTGGTAAAATACTCTGAATAGATACAAATTTTTGTGGACAAGTAAAGTGGGCCCTACCAAATCCTCCTGGAGATGGTCGGACTCACTCACTACCCTGTGGGTAAGGTACACGCACATTTTCCAGGGCTGCTTTTATCTCCCAGTCCATCACTGCTTTCCTAAGTCACGCCTCTCTTGGAAAAATATTTACATTTCTTGGTTATGAGCACTGTTGTAACTAACCAATGGACTTTCGTACATACCAGACTAGTGCTATGATAAACATCGCATAATCAAAAGCACTCTCGTGTCTATGTTTAGAACTCCACTGTTGCAAGAGGCTAGTCCGTGCTTTTTGTGTAACCGCCAAAAACTAAATATGGATATGGATTGAAAATTCAAAAACGAAAAGTAGGTGGAAGAAGCAGCAAAATGGGCATCATTCGTGACATAGCTTATTACCTTATTCACTTTGGGAGCTATTGTGAGAATAGCAAGATGTGGTGCAGGAAAAAGCCTCAGCTTTGAGCTCCCACACTCATATAAGTACTTCACCCTGTGGACATCTACACTACACTGAGAAAAGAGCACAAATGTACAGTGTTCTGCAAACTCCAAAATCATTCAGGTGCCAGATGGTCAAAAACATGCGGCAAGTTTGCAGTATATTTTCAACTTCAGATTTACAGTTATAGATCTTACTCAGCCACACCATGAAGCACAAGCAATACATTTTCAAAGAGAGGAAATCAACCAGGGCTAAACATAGAACAGCCGCACTAGTCAATAACTCATCACTCAACCTTCTCTTTTCAGTTCTTTGTCAGAACACCTCATCCAGGATTGAAGTGGAATTGTCTGGAAATTTTGCGTTGCCCGAAATGCGTGCTACATTCTCACCAGTTCACATAATGCAAAGTATCAAATGATTTTTGCCAGCTAGAGACGGTGTGAGTAGAAAATATGTTGCTAAGAAACATTTTCTCCTCGAACCAGACATTTCTTCCTCAACTTGGTTTCCTGCTGGTGTCTTGAGTGAAAAATGCATACGAAGTAGCGCAATATTCATAAGTGATATCTGGAAACGGTATTTCGCATATGTATCATTTTGCATAGTTTTCAAAACTATCCATACTACACAAAAATAAAATTTGTATTTTCCACACCCCTAGTCATAGGTGGTATCTTGATTGCCTGCTTCTAATTTTTCTCACGCGCAAGCATAACTTACTGTTACAAAAAGTGTTGAGAATCATGACAAAGGAGGGAATTTCAATTTTAATACAGAAGCGCCCGTTTTAGGTCTCGCCTACAGACAGCTTTAGTTTTCTGTTGTCGAAAGGCTTATTGTGCACAATGCCACTACTTACAATGGGATTTTGTATTGTGCGCCCACCCTCTGTTCATACATTGTTCCTCCACCACTCATACTTGCCATTTTTTTTAATAATAACCTCACACCTCTGACGTTGCTCCCACTCTGCTTCCAGAATCTTGCACACGCATTGGCCGCGTTTAATTCATATTTCCCTACTCCATCCTGCTCTTCTGTTTTCCCACGTCCTAGAATTTTTTATTTCATTTTTTTGTTTTTATTTCTTAGGAGGGCCGAGCCATTCCTTTGTATAAATGCGCACGCATTTTCTTTCAAAACACATTTTATTTTATTTGTTATTTTATTTTAGTACCTCTTGGAACAGTAATTGAAAAAACAAAACGTATGCACGCACCTGTGGTGATGCAATCCAAGGGTATAGTCATCTCGCTAGGATACTGTAGGTCTATGAGGTTTATGTGCACATTTGTTGTGATTCATGCATGAGCTGGTGCTAAACAGCATTGAGAAAGCCAATAGGTCTTCACTGACAACACTAACCTTGAGATCTATTCACGTTAACTATACATGTTTACATGCAAGAGCTTTACTCAGAAAAGTTTGAGGGGCATGTGACAACATATGTCCAGCCATGTGGTAAACAATGACTTCCTTCTTCACATTGGGAGAGACCTTCTTATTGCACGCATTTAAGCTCTAAAAAGTCATGTCACAGAAATGCTCTAAAAATTGGTATTTCCAACCTACAATTTTATTTTTGGTTCTCTTTGGAACGGTATGTTCAGCAGGTAGACTATTTCAAATTGAAGGTGAGTACATTTAACATCAGAGTTTGAAATAAAAACTCTTGCTAGAATGAGCTACCAGCAGCTGTTTTGTATTCATCCTGAACTGGAGTATGTATGGTGGTTCTTCTGGGAACATGCGTGTAGGGTACATGCATTTTCGGAGAAATCATGGGGTTCAATGCGTTTTGTGTAATTGTGCAATTAGGTTAAGAGAGTAGTCGTGTGACGTTCATTAGAAAAACAGAGCAACTTGCCCCTGACTTAGCGAAACTAGTAAATGTCAGAGTGAACTGTCCTCATTATCAGTGATTTCCAAGGAAGGAACGTGCCTGCCTTTGGTTAGGATAGGACAATTAAAATATTGAAGGAAAGGGCTCATCCGTGCAAGCAGTTGCCGGGTAAACGCACAAAATGGAGTTTAAATGTTTAGTTCATGTTATTTCACGCTGCTGGTCTGTAGCAACATCTCCATTAGAGGCATCTGTACCTCACTGGCAGTTGTGAAACTGTGCAAAGGAATGCACTACCAATGACCTCCGGATTGTTTGTTTGAATTGCAGCCACAAGTAAACCAGCGTTCAAACAAGTTTCTATCATGGTG
The DNA here is from genome assembly GCF_964261635.1 of Lissotriton helveticus. NCBI lineage: Eukaryota > Metazoa > Chordata > Amphibia > Caudata > Salamandridae > Lissotriton > Lissotriton helveticus. The sequence goes on from NC_136057.1 coordinate 1,064,578,719, forward strand.
ATGGTTGTTTAAATTCCTCACCCAACTTGTGATGTCACAGACAGAGTGCCGCATTGTTACGCTGTAGTGCGCCCCTCTGCGGAATCACAAACACCAGTTGTAACATGTAAACAGCTCAGCTGACAGCTCTAATGAAGAGCAGATTTAGTTAATTGGACAGCAGCCGCGTGGCCTGCATGTACATTTAGATATTCCACACAGGAGCACTCCCTGCAGACGTGAATCACGCTGGGGGCCTGGGGCGCCCTAAAATGAACTTCGGAAGAGGCTGAAATGTACACAAGCAAAATACAATGTGCCATATTTTGATTGCAAAGATAATTATGACTGTGCAGAGATTTTTTTTTATGTATTTATGTACTGGGTTTTACAAGGTACATACAGAAAAGTAAAACATTGCACAGTTGACATGCCCATGTACCAACCTTACCCGGAGTGGGTTTTCTCGTCTTCAAATATATATATAGGACTGCCAGAGCCTTCGAGTATCCAAAGTAAAGTGATTCGCTCTAACCAGTCAGTAGGCTCCTTGAAAGAACAGCGGGGCATATTATCAAGAACTGCGTTAAAATTATCGCCGCTTTAGGAAAAGACTTGAGGGATGTTGTGTCCTAGATCTTATCCACTGCCGCCAGAACCTCTGTCCAATCTTTATCTTGGGGCAATACCAGAGAAGGTGGTTTAGAGTACCAAGGTGACCACCGCACTGCCAGCAAAGACCGTCAAGGCCCCTCTTCCACTGGGCAAGCTTAGCCGGAGAATAGTACCAATAATGTGCAATCTTGAGAAAGATCTCTTTGCTAGAGGTATTACAGGTAGGTATTATGTGTGCAGTGAAGAATATTGCTCCAATCTTTAGTGGTAAATGTGCATTCACATTCCTTCTCCCATCGACTGTGCAAGTGATTTGGCAGGAGTTGGGGATACTTTAAGAAAAACATAGATGTCAGAGAGAAGGCATTTGTCAGAAGAGCATGTGAGAAGCCATTTCACATAAGAAGTAAGGCATCTACCCGTATGGGGGCTAATCAGAGGGTGGGAGACCCAGTGTTGGAATGCAGTGTATTGCCAGGAAGCCGCAGGCAGAAGACCATATGCATTTTGGATGTATGAAAAGTCCATGAGGCCTTCTTCATCAAAGAAGAACCCTCTTGCAGTTGACTTTCTGCTAGCGTATGAATGTGGAGCCGCACAACACAGTACAGAAATCTGGGTTCCCTATAATAGGTGTCTGGGTGTAGACAGTTACTTTCGGTCTGGCACCTTGTCGGAAACTCCCATTGTGGCCCAAAATACCGGTGACACATAGACTCTGGCCTGTCCGTGTTGTTTCGGTAGCCATGGCACATTCCAAATATGGATACCAGCCACAGAATGGTCTATGAAACATTAATGCTTTTCAGTGCTAAAATAAACAGAGAGTACGTCATGTCATTTGAGCGTGACAGACACATGCGCAGTAAGAAATCCCGCATAGCAGCGGCCATATCAATGCAAGCGGATTATCGTTAGTAAAAGCACATATGCAAGCTTCACTTAGATGTCATGTGATGCAATATTAATAGGACAAATATGTTGATTAGTACATTAACGTTATGTCTGAATACAAGCAAGTCTCATTACGGGCGAATACTTGCTCCATCACTAGGTCTAGACCATTCCACCATGTAGTGCAAGCGCACTGCCTGGTCGTAGCACAATAAGTGTGGGATTCCCAGCCTGTCCTCCGACTGACAGAGGTAGGCCTAGCTCTTCAACATATGCACCTTATTTCCCTCCCAAATGAACTATTCAGGGAGGTGATGTATCTTATAAAGTACCAGTGGTGAGGGTGGCAGAGGCAAGATCTGCATAACGTAGTATTTTCGGTAAAAGTGTCATCTTAACTGCATCTAGGTGCCCCAACCAAGAGACACCACTTCTCCTCCACTTAGAAAGGTCTGAACGGGCAGTAACGAACAGTGTAGCTCAGTTGCATTCAACAGTACACCCAGGAGTGGGATAAAGTTGTAACCCCAGATGTCCTATTCCGTGTGTAACCCTTTCAAATGGGAAGCGTTTTTCCAGTAGCGCTTGCTCAGTCTTCAGGATGGTAAGGCTGATTGCTGTGGACTTCTATAAGTTAGTTTTAAAACCAGAGGCCAACTCTTGCATTACCGCAGGAAGTGAAACATGTGGGTTCAATAAGACCAACAGGATATCATCAGCGTATTATGTCACTTTATCCTCCCTGCCGAGACAGGGTCCTATTGACTCTCACCAGTGCTCTAGAGGTAAATATAACCACATTGGATCTATTGTCGGAACCGTGGGCCTAGGCCAAACCTCTCCAACACCAAACGTAGATACAGCCAGTGGACCCTGTCGAAGGCCTTCTCCACATCAATGGAAAGGAGAAGGGCCTGAATACAAGAGCACTGCGTCTTATCCAATAGGCGACAAATGCCTCTTGTACTGTCACTACAACCTATTCTTGGTATGAATCCGATCTGATCAGGGTTCACTAACCTTGCATATAGGGGACATGATGATGTGCTAAAACCCCAGTGAAAAGCTTGGCATCTACGTTGAGTAAGGAAATTGGATAATAGAAGGAGCACGGCACAGGGTCCTAACCAGGTTTGGGAACTTCCGTTATGGCGGCAAATTGCATTTTATCTGTCAGATTTCCCATAGCACTAAAGGAGTTATAAAGGCATGCTAATATGGTAGCTAACAATGGCCAAAGGTGTTTCTAAAAATCTGCGCTTTACCCATCATGCCTGGGGGCTTTGCTCTCATGTAGGGCCATGAGAACCACCACAGGGGAAATATCTCCATCTAATTTGGCCATATCTCCACGGAGAATGCGAGTTAGGGGGACATGCGCCAGATACAAAGTCACATTCCTGAGTCCAGCTCCTCTGCCTTGTAAAGGGTGGCGTAGAATCATTCAACAGTCTTAACAATGAGCCCATCCTGGTGGATTGCGCTACCGTCTGCACTCATGAGCATTTCCACCCTTTGCAGCATGGCTTGGGAGCGGAGACGGTGAGCCAATAACTTCCCACCTTATTGCCAACTGTGTTGTATACCTGTTTTGTGCGCAACAGGGTGTTTTCCGCCCTATCCATATCTAAAGCCTTAAGTTGTTTGCGGGCCACTGTAAGTTGGCACCGTACTGCAAAGGAACCATACTGTTTATGCACTTCATCCAAGTCCTTTATGTTGGTATACAACTTAGCACTGGATTCACGTCTATCTTTATTGAGGCGGCAGTGCTTAATTTGTAAAATATGAAGTGCAGGTGCTCACATTTTTTTAGGAGACCACACCCACTTTCTGCGGCCCCACCATCGTCTAGCAGTGGCTCCACCCACTTACTCTAGTTGCTCCACCCACATGCTCAACTGGTACTGCTGACTCTCAAGTACTCGAAAACCTTTTTATTTTATATTTTGTTTATTGAAATTTTCATAGAACAAAACCATTAGAGATATCGTTACATCATTACATATCGCACAGAATACGGAAGCTAGTCATCACAAGTGTACACAAAATCAAGATGGTAATAAAATACAAGGACATCAAGGATCAGACAATCACATGAGCATAAAGCAGATGTATCATTAATCAGCAGTGTTAGCCAGCAGGTAGGCAGTAGAGGGGGCCCAAATGTCCCGCGGACGGGACATACAGGGCAGTTCCTCCGCATAACATGTGAGCTGACCACGACAGTATGTTACGTCTTGCAGCCAGCGTGCTGACCTAGGCGCTGGGCGGCCATCCCAGTGTAGCGAGACCCTACGCTTCGCCAACTGCAGCGCCAGCGTCACAAGTTTGCGATTCGCAGACTTAATATGCAGGACATGCCCCAACAAACAAGTTTTCATGGTACATTCAATTGCCTCTCCCACCATAGCTGACAACGTGGCCGTGACCTCACCCCAAAAGTTTGCTACTTTAGCACAAGTCCAGGCTAGATGCTGGAAATCCGTATTATCAGCCCCACATCTTTTACAACAATGAGAGTCACGTAAACCAAATTTATACAATTGTACAGGGGTATAATATACCTGATGGACATATTGATAGTGAATATATTTAAGGTTACCATTTGCAGTAAATTGGCCCGTTAAACGGCAACTCAGTTCCCACTCTTCGTCCGTCAGTGGTTGTGGTAGAATGGCGTTCCATTTTGCTAGTGAGGCCTCTGTTACGATCGTCTCATCACGTTGGGAGGCTGTATATAAACGTGAAACCAGCTTTGTAGTGTTCTGTGCAATATACAGAGATTGCAGAGCTTCTAATGCTGGTGGCTCTGCTGGGAAAGTGGGATACAACAATTTTAATGCGGCCCACAATCTGCTGTAAATGAACGTCAGCATGACTACATTTCCCTTATCCCCCACAAAGTCATTGAGTTGCAGGAACTGACCATTTGGATAGACATCGCCCATAGTGCGCGCACCAGCAGCCTGCATAATTTTAAGTGACCCTACCTCTCCAGTCACCGATATATCCATGTGGTGTACCAGAGGCATCACCGGTGCATATAGCGGTAGCTTCTTAGGCCAACGGCCCAGGTCTTGCCATGCCTGAAATGTGCACTTCACTGTGTCAAGTTCGCCCCTTTCAAGAACTGTGGCGTTATTCACTACCATTGCTTTTAAGGGTATTGGGTGGGTAGCGCCCGCCTCCACTGCAACGTGTGGGGTATATGGTGGTGCCTTCTGCCAATAATATGTATAGTGCGCTTGAGCACAGAGATAATACAGCTGCATATCAGGTACAGCAAAGCCTCCCACGTCATACTGTCTTGTGAGTGTCTCCCACTTTATTCGTGATTTTTTGCCCCCCCATGCCAAAGTGATTAACAATGATCGGAGTGTGGAGAAAAAATGCTGTGTGAGGCGTATAGGTATGCTCACAAATCGTGGCAGCACCACCATTTTGATGAGTGCCACTCTATTCGCAAAAGTAAGAGGCAGCCTAATCCATCTTGCTACTTGGTCTTCTAGCCTCGAAATGGCGGTACCATAATTGGCTCTGACAACCACTTGAGAATCCCTATGAGCCCATATACCCAAGTACTTGACTGGCTCTGTCGTCCATTCTAAAGGACACTCCAAAACGAACGGAGTAGTATTCTCCGTCAAGGGGAATACAGTTGACTTATTCCAATTCATGGCCGAGCCAGAACACCATTCGAACCTTACATATTCGCGGATCAGTCTGGCGAGATACACTGCCGATTCACGCACACATAGGACCATGTCATCTGCATACATGGACACAGCCAATGGGCGCTGTAAAAACGGCAAAGCTGCATCAGCATGCCGTTGTCGTAGAATACAGGCCAGGGGCTCCATGATGAACGCAAAAAGTAAGGGCGACAGCAGGCACCCCTGTCTTGTGCCACGCCTAATCAAAATCACATCCGAGGTCTGGGCATTAACCTACAGTGGAGCCATTGGGTTGGTGTACAGCAAATTAATCCAATTAGTATAAATGTCGGGAACCTCCATACGATGTAACACCCCAAACATGCATGTCCATGCGATGGAATCAAATGCCTTCGCGGCATCCAGCAGCACTGCAACAGCAGACATTTCAGGTTTCAGGAGATGCAGCACTGCGAACAGAGTCCTAAGGTTATGAGAAGTAGAGCGGGCCGAAATAAACCCTGACTGGTCTGGCAAGACCATAACCAGCAGTAGCAGTTGTAACTGGGTCGCCAGCACTTTTGCAAGGATTTTGACATCTGTGTTCATCAACGACAAGGGCCTATAGGAGTCACATTTGTCTGGGGCTTTCCCCGGCTTCAGTAGTGCGATAATAAGAGCCTCGCGTAAGGTATCCGGGAGTTTCTGCTGCTCGTATGCTTCTTCAAACATTGTCTGCAGATGTGGCACCAAGGCATCCACATGCTCCTTATAGAACTCTGCCGGAAGCCCATCCATGCCCGTAGCTTTACTATTCGGCAGTGCTGTGATAGCATCCCTAATCTCCCCCACTGTCAACGGATGCAACAGGAAGTCCTGCTGCCCCTTTGACAATCACACCAGGGCAATGTCATCCAAATACCGAGCAATGTCTTCCTCATTCGCAGTAGGCCTAGCCTCATACATATCTCTGTAGTGTTGTGTAAAAGTGCCAAGTATCCCCGGTGTATCACAATGAGTGTGTGCACCCTCTGTAATTGATTGAATCAGGCAGCGTTTGGACCAGGACTCAGTGATTCTGCTCGCTAAGGCACGACCAGGTCGACCCCCTTCCCCATAATATCGGGCACGCCATCGTCTGGACATATGCTTAACCTCTTGGTCTGCGATCTCACTATATTCAGTAACTTTTGATTGTATAGTGGAGAGCAAGGCCGCGTCAGGTGTCTCTTCATATTGCCGTTCCAGTTGCCCCAAGTCCCTTTCCAATCGCGTCATGGAGGCCCGGAGCGATTTGAGTACCCCCGCTTGTAGGCCTATGCACACGCCGCGTATAATGGCCTTGAAGGCTTCCCAGATAGTACCAAGACTTTGCACAGATCCTACATTTTCAGTGAAATAATTGTCTATAGCCTCACGCACACCCTCCCTGAATACTTGATCTAACAGTTCAGAGGGTTACAGCCGCCACTGAAATTGAGGGGATGTGTAAGTGGGTAGCTTCATAGTGAGTTTTACTGGGGAGTGATCAGACAGGGTTCGAGGAAGGTGCACAACCCCAGAGGTCCACGTGCTGATATCTGTAGAACTCAATCAGTAATCAATATGGGACCACGAATTGTGAGCATAGGAATGACATGTACCCTCCTGCACCCCAGGGTGTCGCAATCTCCAAACATTCAGTAGGCCTAGGTTCTGCATACCAGTGTGAATCGCTGGCGTTGCTTTCTTGCCGACTACGCCTGAAACAGTGCAGCAGTCTAGCGCAGGATCTAATATCGCATTGAAGTCCCCCCCGCATATAAGTGCAGAAGGTGGTAACTGATACATTTTGTTCCACAACTCAGCATAAAAATCAGGATCATCTAGATTTGGCCCATACACGTTAACTATTGTAACTAGCTTACCACAGAGCTTACCTTGGACAAGCACATAGCGGCCATTTTCATCAATTTCCTCATACGTGCTAGTAAAAGTAACATTTATTTTTATTAAGACCATAACTCCACGCGCATACGAGGAATATGAGGAAGTAAATCTGACACCTGCCCATTTAGTGGCTATAGAGGAAGCTGCCGCCTTAGTGAGATGCGTTTCCTGTAATAATGCCACCTGAATATTATGGCGGTCAAGGTACGCAAACACCTGCCTGGTTTTCTTTGGGTTATTGAGCCCCCGAACATTCCACGTTATCCAGTGCAGACTACCCTCTGCTTGTGTCAGTTGAACTCACTGCACCAATATACACAGTATATAGAGCATGTGACCTGTATACATCAAACATTCGCCAGCTTTATATTCTGTTAATCAAGAGTGAATCTCCGAACAACACCCCGGCAAATCCCCCCACCCACCCCAGCATCCCAATTACGCTGAGGAAACCACAGATATGAACAACCAGCCCAAACCCACCCACCCAGCCCATAGCAAGCAGCTAATCTGCTCACTGTAGTCGATAGCAGTTAATTACTGTGCGGGGAACACCCTCATGGAGGACACCAGTCGCCCATTGACCCCCTCGATGTACTAAGGTGGGGTCAGAGCACACTCTCTTTAATAAGGTCTATTATCATGGGACCTACATCATGATACCTCAAAGGTCCCCAGATAAGCATGGTACATTGTGCCACCCACCCCAACACCAAAGCAACCATATCAGGTACATAGACAATCAATCAGATCAAGACAACTATCGACTCCCACCTACATGGCATACGGTCTGATGCGTAATCCAAAGTAAAACAGCCATTAACGGCATAGACCACCCCAACAGCACATAGCTTACCAGAGCGTCCAACGCAGACAAGTAATAACGATAGTATTACATCACAACCCCATTCTCTAGCAAATGAGTCATCAAGTTAGCACGTCTATCACAAATGAGGGTGACAAAAGGCCGCCCTTCACCACTACAATACCAGTTCAGCCTGGACAGTCGTCCAATCCATCAATCTTCATTATCCGCCTCATCGCCAACCGCCCTTGCTGTCTCTCTGCGCTCGAGCTGTTTGATGAAGTGCATAGAGTCTTTTGGAGTCATGAACAATCTAGTCTTACCATCATGTTGGATTCGGAGCCGCGCTGGGCATGGCGTATTGTATCTTCAGTGCTTGCAAATGCTTTTTAGCTGGTTGAAACTCACGTCTCGTCTGCTGCACCGCCGTTGTGAAGTCTGAGAATAGTTGCACCTCCATGCCCTGGTATTTAGTGGTGCCCATCTCTCTCGCCATCTGAAGTGCAGCATCTCGATCTTGATAATTAAGGAGCCCGGCAATTATCGGTCGAGGGGCTGCCCCGGAACAGGTCGCAGCGCCAAGGATCTATGTGCCCGTTCAACCACCAACACGTTGGAGAAGTTCTCTGCTCCGAACAAAGTTTTAAGCATATCCTCAATATACAGCTCCATCTTCCCAACATTGGTGGACTCCGGTACTCCAAGAACGCGCAGATTATTGCGTCTGGACCTAGCTTCCAAGTCCTCATTCTTCGCTTTTATTACAGATAGTAGTGTGGAATTTTAGTTTGTGTACTGAACATCATCTACGCCATCTTGCAGACTCATGTATGAGCATACACGACAGCCATTTTAGGTACCATGGTCTCCCTGTTCACGATCGCCCGTCAGCACACTTCCCTGAACCTCGCAAGCCTTCCCCGCGCACCCTGGCTGCCCCCGCACTCACATGCACAAGTCATGAACCCTCCCCTCCCATGACTCTGTCTCAGGGAATCACACCCCGCGCCTGACCAACACCTCCTTTCCGTCCATGAATACCCCTCCTTTGATGACCCCTTCCTCTGAGCCCGACTGCCTGTACGAACCGCTGGTCATCCTCTAGCCCGAGGATATAGTTTATTGCCCACTACTGTATGCACTCGCTTTTCCTGAAAGGAGCCACTATTGATCATGACCTCCCCACCCCCTGAGATTCGATCAGGCGCACACATTCCAAAGGAATCGGCAGAACACTCAGCTGCGTGATAGCCCCCTCCCAATCATATGAGGGGAAAGGGCCTCTACTGTTGTCATGTGTTGGAAGGGGCCGGAACTGGGGGGTGCCGGGGATGTCGTTCTCATACTTCACAATGTCCTTGTTGTAATAAAGAACGTCCACATGTCTTAAACCAGTGTATAAAAGACCAGGTCTCAAACAGGCTGGGAGAGCACCTCGAGACGATACCTTGTTGTCTGATCTGATGTGTTCCACTCCGTCGGAATAAACTTGTTTCCTGTCTTCCCATCTCCAGCACCTGCCTCTTTATTGAATAACTTCGTATGGTATTAGAGGCGTTTTTACGCCGGGCAAATTTAACTTAGGAATCATCTACTGAAATCGCCTGACCATTTTGAATTGATCTTTATCAATTGGCGTCCCAAACGCGGGGCCCATCAGCGACACGTGGATCCAGTGGGAGAGGTCCCGACGACAGAGTGAACGACTGCAACGATCGGGAGAGCTCCTGTCCGATAGACCCTCGTCTGACAGCCGATCATCTGAACTTCACTGATTCCGAGCAGACCTCTCCCGAGTGATCTACGGTCCTGACTGGGAACCACCAGGAGTGCCGCGATAGCAACAGAGAGTAGAGGACGATCGGGCGCTGGAAGCGGAAGACGAGAAACTGTCCATGTGGTCCGGGTAAGGTCGTGACACACGACGAATCGTGAAATTGATTGATTTATTGTTTGAAAATACTAGTATTACTTATTGACTGTTTCTGAGAGATTCTCTATTTGCAAACAAGCACAGAATCGCCATACTCTGTTTAGTCTTTGCAGATAGTGAAGGATAGGTAACGCGGACTTTTGTCCCCCATTGTAATCTGCCGTGCCTATTTTTCTCCCCATTGATTGATTGATTGAATCGAGCATTGAATTGTTCGAAGTTGGTTCTCTTAAGGATCTTCTCTGCCTACAAACGGGGAAGAATAGGAATATTCTCTCTCCCTTTGCAGATAGTGAAGGGTAGGTAACGCAAGCTTTTAACCCGTCGTACCTATTTCATTCCTCATTGATTGATTGTTTGTCCAAACATTGACTGTTTGGAATTGGTTCTTTCTGGAGGTATTCTCTATTTGCAAATAGCGTAGAATAGAATATTCTGTCCAGTCTTTGCAAGTAGTGAAAAGATAGGTAGTGCAGGCTTTTGCCCCCCATTGTAATCCATCATGCCTATCTTCTCCCCATTGGTTAGTAGTTGGGTCAACCCGGACCGCTTATTAGAGATGAACCATCCAGCTCCACTGGAAGGCACCCCTAATAAGGACATGTTTACTAAGCAAGGACTAGTCGCTATAGCTTATAGTAAGTTATGGCATAAATATACAAAAAAGGATCCTGAAAGTCAGTGGCCACTGATAGATTCTTTTGATGAAAATAAAATAAAAACACTAGAAGCAGCTGTAAAAATAAATAAGGCAACGCCCACTATGCTCGATAGTATTGGCATGTGGCGCAAAGAAGCAGAACAGCGAAGGAAAAGAGAAGAAGCAAAAATAGTGAAAGAATTACGAAAAGCAGCCCATCTGGCCGCAAAAGAACTAGGGGCCCGATGTAGGTAAAACGCATTTACCGATTTTAAAATACCGATCCGTACCGAATCGGTATTTCAAAATCGGAAAATGATATGTAGGAAATAATCATCGGAAAAATACCGAATCGGTAGCATTCGGTATCGAGAGTCGATACGTACCGATTCGCCAACTACCGATTCGGTATAGGCCGGGTCGGACAAGTCCGAATCGGAAAAAAAAAAATGCGGAACCAACCGAATCGGTAAACGCCGAATCGGAATTATAAATACGCCCCATGGGCCGAAAGACCAATAGGAAGGCATTATACATTCCGAATCGGTATTTACCGAACACATTCGGAAAATACCGAATCGGAAAATACCGATTCGGAGAATGCCGTTTTGCCGAGCAGGTTGAGTGACACTGAAGACATCAGCCAATGAGCTGTAAGCACCCTCCCCCACAGGGAGTGGCAACCCAGGCAGGTGCAACTCATCAGAACTTTCTGGAAAGCTGCCTGAGCTGAGCAAACACAGAGAGAGCAGCATTGTGAGCAGGATCCCTGTGAGACATGGACACCAGCACAAAGAGCCAGAAGGCAGCGCGTGAGCGCAATCCAAAATTCAGCACCATGGAGCTGCAAACTTTGGTGGAGGAGGTGGTGAGGGTGCACACCCAGCTATATGGAAGGCTGTCCCTCACTGTTCCGGAGAGCACCAAGAGGAGGCTGTGGATCGACATCGGGGAGAAAGTGAATGCAGTTGGTGTCACCCACAGGAGCCTAGACGACCTCAAGAAGAGGTTTTATGACATCCGTGGCGTGACCAAGCGCAAACTGGCCGACCTGCACAAGTAGGCTGGACTCACTGGAGGAGGAACAAACCGTGCGCCACCCCTCACTCAGCTGGAGGAACTAGTGGCGACCACCATTGAGAGGGCCAGTGTCGTGGGAATTGGGGACCTGGATAGCTCATCCCGAGCTACAGCTACAGGTAAGAAGCATGCGCAACTTGACACACCATACCAGACACCTCCCCTACAGACCCAATGCACAGCCAAACCCCAGGCCAGTACTGCTAGCAACAGACATGAGCAATGCATCTTGCTAAATGTACTCTGCAAAAGTTACCAAAAATGCCACAGCAGAAGCATGAGATAAATAACTGTAATACAGCATCAACGTGTTTGTAATGAGATGTGCAATGCTTTAATAGTTGTGACTGGAACACATTAGCACCCACTTGACAAATGCTTCTTTGTACCTAGGGGCACCATCAGGCGGGGGAGCAGCATCAGCTCCAGCACCAGCTCCAGCACCAACAGCCAGTGCGGCGGTGGCAAGCACCAGTGCAGCAGCACAGGAGGAGGAGGACAACAGCTGTGCCCTGGCAAATGAGGAGGACACTGGACATTCCCTCACAACTCCACACTCCCCCCGACTGTCTCAGTCTCAGTCGCCCTCATTGGTATTCTCTCCGGAGAACACACCACCACAGAGCCACCCTGCACCTGCCACTTCCCCGGCCCGGAGGAGAATAGTAGCTCCATTAGTCATCATGGAGGGGGCAGCGGGTCAGGCTCCTGCACAAGACCCCGTGACACCAGCGTCACCAGAGCACACACAGCAGGGCAGCAGAATTCCACGTAGGCCACGTGCAACCAGCAGCCCAATACCAGCACCGGGAGGCAGCGTCTTCGCAGGGCTGGAGACCAGCATGGTCACGATACAGAGGATGCAGGCGAAATCCATCCTGGCCTGCCATCGCCAGTTGCGCCTGCACAACCTGCAGATGGGTGAGATGACACAGGGCTTCAAGACCTTCGTTGACAGCAACAAGGAAATAGCGACAGCAATTGGCCGAATGACCACTGCCATCACCCAGCTCTGCAACAGGTTGGATGACCATGAGCTGAGTCGTCGCAGGGATGCACGAGTCACGAACAGGTCACTCAACCGCCTTGCGGCTGCGACTGCCCAGCTATGCCAACGTGGGGCAAACATGGAGGCCAGCCTCACACAGAACATGTCCGAGGTCACTAGGGGCATGGGCCGTATTACAACCGCCATGGAGACACTACTCATCTCCAACACCGTAGTGAATCCCGTCCTGGGCGAGGCTGGGGACAGCAGCAGCCGCAGCAGCCCGGCCAGCGCTGCGTCAGAGCCGCGCCGGAGCAGCAGGCGCTCAGCTGAGGCTGCAGGGCATTCAGAAGGGGGTGAGGCTCATCCCAGTGGGCCTGCTAAGCGCAGCAAAAAATAGGACTGCCACTGCGGGTGAGGCAACCCGGACATTGGACATTCCTACCCCTTCTTGTTTAACTTTTCTTTTGTTGCACATCAGTGCAGTAACGTTGATGCAACATTATTAAATTTAATTTCTGAAAACATACATTGACCTGTTTGTGCATCTGTTCTCACTCAGAAATAGTTGTCTGTGATCTCCTGACGCCTGTATCTGCCGTCAGATGGTGCAGAGACTCCAGCAGGTAGTGGTAGTGGCACAGCATTGTCATCGTCAGGGTCCTCGTAGTCGGATAACTCTGCCTCAGTGCCTTTCCTGACTGCAAGGTTGTGCAACATTGCACAGACAGCAATAATCTTGCAGCAGGTGATGGGGGTATATTGCCTTGCACCTCCGCTCTTGTGCAGACATCTGAACCTGCTCTTCCAGATGCCAAAGGTCCTTTCCACTACGTTCCTCGTGCTTTTGTGGGCACGGTTGTACCTCCTTTGGCTGGGTGTTGAGGGGTTGAGGTAAGGGGTGAGAATGAACGAGCGTAGGGCATATGCACTGTCGCCTAGAAGGAGAAGGGGTAACATTACTCACATGCATACATGTATTTCACACTGCAATTTTGGTTATGGGGGTCTGACACTGTGTCTTACCTAGGAGGTATCCTTCGCCAAATTCCCCTGCCATCAGCCGTGCATAAATTCCGCTACTCTGGAAGATATAGGAGTCGTGGGTACTCCCCGGAAACTTTGCAACCAGGTCAGTGATCACACACTTGGCATTGCATATCACTTGCACATTTATGGTGTGCTGTGACTTCCGATTGCGGTATACGTATTCGGTGTCAGCAGGGGGGCAAATCGGTATGTGTGTGCCATCTATGCAGCCAATGATGTGGGGGAATCTTGCCATCTGATAGAATTCAGCTTTTGTCTGTGCCAGTTCTGCATGGGTGGAAGGGAAGGAAATGTCGTGGTCCATCCTCTGGATCATGACATCAAGGAACTTGTGGAAGAACCTTGACAGGCTGCTCTGGGTCACCCCTCCTGCCACAGCAACTACACTTTGATAGCTGCCAGACGCCAGCAGGTGTAGGCAGCATAGCACCTGCACCTGCACAGGGATTGCGTGTGCCCTTGGGGTGGGGTGCTGCAACAGGGGTTGGAGGTCCCTGATGAGGTCTCTGATGGTGTCTGCCTCCAGCCTGTACCTCTGTAGGATCTCTGGATCTGTCAGCATGCACAGGGTCACCCTCTGCCTGTACACCTGCTCCTCTCTCTGCCATTCCCTCTCTCCTTCCTGCTGTAGCCGTAGCCGTCTTGCTATGACATAGAAAGCTGCCATGTTGCAAGTAGAACTGCATTTTGGGTCCTTTTTTATAGGTTGCACCTGGTTACCACCTGATTCCAATCCATGGTAATTTCCGACTCTGAAATACCGAATTTGGAGCAAAATCGGTATTTCAGTGCTTACCTACATCTCAATCTTAGGCTTTTCGCATGGAATCGGATTTTCACCGATTCGGAATATATACCAATTCGGCGATTTTACCGATTCAGAAAGTCACCGAGTCGGTCGGATTCCGAATCGGAAAAAAGTAGGAATCGGAAAAATCTCCGATTAGGTAATCTACCGAATCGGAGAATTTTTCCGATTCCTACTTTTTTCCGATTCGGAATCCGACCGACTCGGTGACTTTCCGAATCGGTAAAATCGCCGATTTCGCAGGATTTCGGCCTCCTACATCCCGTTGTCTCTATTCCGATCGGTAACGGCCGAAAATACCGATTTTCGGCCGTTACCGACCGACCTACATCGGGCCCCTATGAAGAAATAAGAAAAAGAGAGGAAGTTAAACAAACACAAGAATCAGGACTGGCAGGCCAATGCCCTGTCAGGACCACCCCTACGCTCTACCCGGAGATGCCCTCCAAACAGCGGGCAAATGACGAGTTACTGCTCGGTCCTCCAATTATCTACATGCCCCCTCCTTATGCTCCCAGCCAACCTCTAGCACAACACTCACCAGTTCAAAATGTAGGCGAGGGTGACCATAGCGCTAGTGCCCCGACTCTTACGGCCTTCGCACCGGCCGCATTGGTAACAACACCAGATGAACTCGAGACTGGCAAACAGCTAACAGCCAGGCCAAATAGGTTGAGCAAAAATGAGCGGGATGGAATCGACCAGATAGCAAAGACCCTGGTAGAACGGAAGGAGAGCAAAGAATATACGATGAATATGCATAATTCACATGCCGGTAGTCACAGACGGCATTTCATTTTACGGTTCAGCTACCACACCCTGAACGCATATGAGGATAGGTACCAGAATAAGGGTCCTGTAAAACTGACGACTCTATATAGAAGGGTCGATGTTGGAGATGGGACTGAGAGCGATGTGACGGACCTCTTCATGCAAACGCTTGAGGTCTTCCGCCACCTCGCGGAACAGAAACCAGAGGTCAAGATCACAGTCCCTGAGACGATTGAGCCCTCATTAGAAGCAGCCAACACTATGATGCCTATCAGAGAAGCCGCCCCCTACTGGGTTCCCCCAAGAGGTCAGGGAACAAACGATGATATCAACCACGCAGATGCAAAAGGGAGGGTTGTGTACAACTGGGTTTACCAACCATGGGATCGGCAAGATATTTTAACTTTTAGGCAAACCCTGCCCGATTTAAGAAAGAACCCTAAAGCATTTTATACCGAACTAGGCACAGCCTTGGGCTCAACCATAATGACTCTATCGGACATTGATTTGTTTTTCGGGTTGTGTCTGCCGGCTGATGTGTGGAAGCAAATCCGGAAAGCCGACCACACAGACCTGTTCGGACACACCTGGAAACAACTCGATGAACTAGATAGGCAGCGAGAGCCCGGAAAGAAACCCGTAAAGGACATACTGGAACTCCCCGACAAAATAGTGCAGAAGCTGAAGACGTTGATCCCAGAAAAGAAGGTAGACTGGTCGGTAGTCACGGCTTGCCGCCAGAAACCTCAGGAGGACGTATCAGAATACTTCTCCCGATTTGAGACGGTTTTCTCCGACTACAGTGGCCAAGACATGACCACCGCAACCGGACAACACCTATTCGTGCAAAACTACGTAAAAGGGCTATCGCAAGAGGTCTCCCAAAAGTTACAGACGAGTGAGAGTAGTTGGGGAGCCTCCAAACCTGCAGCTATCCTTCAGATGGCTCAGTATTACGAACACCAAAAGAATGAGAATGAGAGGGTGACTGAGAGAAAGAAAAAGGACTTAAAGGAACGAGTGATGATTGCTCAATTACAGGGAGTGACTACAGGAAGGGAACGATATAGGAATCCGCCCACTAGAGACCGCAACCCCACACCCGGTGCTCCACGAACTGACCTCGATGAGAACCAGTGTGCATTTTGCAAAGAATTTGGACATTGGAAGTCCCAATGCCCGGCCCTTCGGGAAATGATTAAAAATAAAGAGACAAGGGACATGACAAATGGCCCAAAAACTGGAGGGCAGGGGCGAGGGCAGACCTACGACACCACCAATGACCGACCTGGCAGACCAAACACATTTGACCGCCCCCGACAGAATCAGTGCCAACAGTCCGACTGTAACAATGCTCACGACTCTGCATAGGACTGCCAGGGGCAAGGGAGGGAGCTCTGTGTTGACCAGCAAGGTCCTTACGTCACTGCTAAGGTCCTGGGTACAAAGTCTCCATTTTTGGTAGACACTGGAGCGACACGTAGTGTATTATCAAAACGACTGATTCCAAGGGCACCCTTGTCTGGCTCACACATTACCTCGATAGGTTTCGATGGAACGCCCTCCACTAATCCCCTGTCTGTACCTATCTCCTTTGACCTAGGAAACAATCCCACTGACACCACGTTTCTGCTCTCCTCCAACTCCCCTGACGCCATTATGGGTATTGATTTACTGAAACATTTCCGAGCTACTATTAGGTGTTCCCCGGATGGAGTCCGAGTCATCCTGTACGACAACCCAAGCATGTCCAGACCCTACCCCGCACGACATATGTACGCCATAACAGATGCTGACCTATCCTTGCTCGATACCCTACCCCTGTACCTATGGGCCAGAAACGACTCGGATGTAGGACGAATGATGATCGATCCTGTACACATAACTGTTCGACCAGATGCAATACTCCCGAAACTCCCACAGTACCGGATATCGCCCGAAGGCGAGAAGGCATTGGTAGCGATTATTCAGTCCTTGGTAGATGCAGGAGTGGTAGAGGAAGTGGTTAGTAATGTCTGCAATAGCCCTATCCTACCCATTGTTAAGAAGCAAGGTGAGGGAGATGAGAAAGCGTACCGCTTCATCATCGACCTGCGAGAAGTCAACAAAGTGGTGGTACCACAGTACCCCGTAGTCTCAGACATCGCCACCATTCTGACTCTCATCCCGTCCACTGCCACCACCTTCACCGTTATTGATCTTAAAAATGCATTTTTCTCTATCCCCATCCATCCAGACAGCCGTTATCTCTTCGGCTTCACTTTAAAAAACCGTTCATACCGATTTTGTAGAGATCCCCAGGGCTACACTGAAAGTCCCAGCATTTACAGCCAGGCCCTCAAAAGACAGCTGGACGCCGTCCAGCTACCAGATGGAGTAGTGTTGATCCAATATGTCGATTAAATCCTTTTGGCGGCCGACACCACTCCACTTGCAATCACAGCCACTATCCAACTCTTGCACTTTCTTGCGGAGAATGGCCACAAAGTCTCCAAAAAGAAACTGCAGTTCTGCCAGCCCCAAGTGACATACCTAGGCCATCTCCTGTCCAAAGAAGGGAGGAAACTTACGCCCGACCGAATCCAAACCATCCTAGACACCCCCATTCCAAAAACACAGAAGCAAGTCCGTTCATTAGTGGGCCTTACTTCTTTCTGCCGACAATGGTTACCAAATTTCAGTCTCATTATAAAACCCCTACTTTCCCTGTTGGCCAAAGATGTTCCGTTCCCACTCCCTTGGACTCCCGAATGCCAAGCATCCTTTAAGGAGTTGCGGGATGCCCTTTGCTCGGCACCCGTTCTAGGAACACCAGATTACTCCAAGCCCTTCTCCCTCTTCACTCACGAAAGGGAGGGATGCGCATTGTCTGTTCTAACTCAGCCCATCGGCGCCAAACAACGCCCTTGTGCCTACTTCTCTGCCACTCTTGATCCAGTCGCCAGAGCCTTACCTGCCTGCTTTCGAGCAGTAGCCGCTGCTGCTGTCTCTATCCGCCAGAGTGAGGGAATTGTGCTTTCGAACTCTCTCACGGTATTAGTGCCCCATGCAGTTGACACCCTTTTGAACCAGACCAAGACTCAACACCTGACTAGTGCATGACTGACAGGGTACGAATTGACTCTACTTGCACCCCACATCACCCTGAAGAGATGCACGACATTGAATCCTGCTACACTGTTACCCCTGCCCGAAAATGACCCCGATGTGCCCCCTATACACGACTGTGTGACCCTCACGGACGAACAGACTAGGAGTAGAATTGACCTCCGAGACATTGCTTTTACAGATCCTGATGGAGAACTATGGGTAGATGGCTCTTGTATCAAACTCCCAGACGGCACCACTTCTGCTGCCTATACGGTGACGACAGCTCGAACAGTAGTTGAAACAGCCCGCATCACACAACGATCCGCACAGGCAGCAGAACTAATTGCCCTCACACGAGCATGTATCATAGCAGCAGGAACCACGGCAAACATTTACACGGACAGCCAGTACGCCTTCGGGGTGGTGCATCATTTTGGGCTCCTGTGGAGGGAAAGGGGATTCCTGACGTCCCACGGTACGCCCATCCTTCACGGAGATTTAGTCTCCGCCCTGATTGAAGCAGTTCTTCTCCCCAAACAATTAGCAGTGATCAAATGCCAGGCACACAAGAAGGTGACAGATTTAGTTGGACAGGGAAACGCACTAGCCGACATCACTGCCCGAACCACAGCTGAGAATAGGACAACGACACGCATGTATGTGACCAGGTCACAAGCAGAAAAATGGACCGACGCTAGGGAAACGATCAGGGACATCCAATCGGCCAGCACACCTCTCGAACTGACTGAATGGGCACGGGTGGGTCTAAGGGACGATGAAGGCTGCTGGCGGACAAAGGACACGAACAAATGGTTGCTGCCTGATGCATATTTGATCCCCATACTGACAACGGCACACTCCCCTGTACACATAGGCTCTGCCCCCATGATTGAACTCATTTCCAAAGTCTGGCACAACAACAAGATTCCCGACTCGGCCAAACGCCTAGTCCAGCAGTGCCTTATCTGCCTACAACACAACCCCGGGAAAGGAACTGTGGTACCCCGGGGAGGGTTTGGGATCCCTGACCACCCCTTTGAGGTCCTCCAGATGGATTACATCCAATTAGAGAGGTGCCAAGGCTTGAAGTACGTATTAGTCATTGTATGTGCCTTCAGCAAATGGGTGGAAGCCTATCCGACCCGAGATAACACTGCCATGACTACTGCCAAAGTACTACTGAAAGAGTTTTTCCCTCGCTACGGCCTTTGTCGATTTTTATGGAGCGACAATGGCCCCCACTTCATAGCTGAAGTTATCCAACTAATCCTGAAGGGGTTGGGGGTAAAACAGAGGTTCCATGCAGTCTTCCACCCCCAATCCGCTGGCCTGGTTGAACGACACAACGCTACACTGAAACTGAAACTGTCAAAAATAGTGGCCACCACAGGACTTAAGTGGCCAGATGCCCTTCCACTGGCATTACTATTGATGCGCTCCACTCCCACTAAGCACCACTTGACCCCCTACGAAGTTGTGTTTGGGCGGCCTATGAACCTCTGGACTGCCCCCAAACCGACCTCCATTCACGACGTCCCCGACGTCCTGCTGTCAGATTATTTATACAAATTAACTAAAACGTTGTCTGTCATTCATCAACAGGTGCAGCAGGCCATCCCCGATGCTTCCAGGGGTCCCGGTCACGATATCCAACCGGGGGACTACGTCCTAGTCCGGAACTTTCAATGAGCGAAGAGTCTGGAACCCCGGTGGACGGGCCCCTGGCAAGTACTGATCACCACTCGGACGGCTCTTCGAGTGGAGGGGAAGAAGAACTGGCTGCACGCACACCACTGCAAAAAGGTTTCCTCGACCCTGGCCACGACAGACAACGTCAGCACCCAAGAAGAGCTCCTGAACAAAGACCGACCATCACTGAACTGCTATCCTGATACCGAGGCACTTGAACTTGCAAAACACTCTGATCCCACTGTGCCTTCCCGAGAAGGGTATTTCCTGCGTCGAAAGGAGGGAGCTTCGGCTAAGTAGGCCACTGACTAAGTTAAAAATCTCAGAACGGTGACCCAAAGCAACCAAGGGTTACCCGGAGAGAAGCTAAACAAAGTCTGTGGTTCTGCCCACTACTGAGCACCTTGAAGATGAAGATGATGGAAGCGCCAGATAAGAAGATGATGGAAGCGCCAGATAGGAAGACGTCGGAAGCAACAGGAAATACCCGCTACAGAAACCCAAAGACTGATAATTTGCACAAATCAAAGACAATCGCTTTCTTCATTATCTTCCTCTTTTGCCTTCTCCTCATGACTTCCTTCTGGATCTTGGAGGAAAGCACACCCGCTCACCAGATGTTGCCAACCACTGTCCAGCCAACCACCATGAAAGAGCACCACCTGATCACCCTTTCACCTCAGCTCCGAGAAAGGCGTAAGGAGTTCTGGAACAATTCCTTCGTACAACTGTTGCACCAGCACAACCTTGCTGCAAATGCCACGAACTGCTGGATCTGTGGGTTGCTCCCACATGCTACCGGACACTCCATCCCCTTCATCCCTTCTCCTTTCTCAGTTCACGGCTCCTGCCCCGCCTGGTTGATCCTCATGCAGGAAAGCCACAAGGACAACGCCGCTTCTGGTCAAACAGTGTCACACTTCTACTATGGGTTCTGGCTGAACAAAACAGGAAAGATGTCTGCTCCCTTTTGTCCTGCAATTTCAGGTTCAACCTTCCTTACGAACATCCCTGCCAAAGAAAGGGTCGAAATGCAAGTGCTCCACAATCCAGCCAGACCCACCTTCTCCCACCTGCGGAAACAAACGGCTGCCACCCTGACCGTGGCCCTGTCTGTCATCAATGTCACAGGACTCGTATGCCTCGAAGGACAAGGAACGCAGCTGGTGGGTCACAGTTCTTGTCGCATCACCAAAACATTGGTCTCAGCTGACCCCCCCCCCCCTTTGTTGCTTCTCCGAATATGTACTTTGTTTGTGGCACCAAAGCTTACACTTGGCTCCCAAAAGGCTGGAGGGGTACGTGCTACATCGCCTTCATTCTTCCTCCCACGTATGTGGCTTCAGCCTAACACCACCGGCAAAAGCGCGCAGGAGATGTTGAACAAGCCGACTCCACCGGAGCACAGTTCCTGGATGCAGCAAAGGGACTTGTTCCTCTGTGAGGACCAATGGCAAATAGCCGCGCTATCCGACACCTGACTCAGGCAGTCGAAACAACCATTAACATCACCGCTGGCATCCTTGCTACCAACACGGCTGAGCTTCAGGCAGTCCGCCTGGTGGCTCTTCAGAACCGCCTTGTTCTAGATGTGGTTCTGGCCGACCGTGGAGGTGCATGCCGCATCATCGGCTCCAGCTGTTGCACCTACGTGCCAGATAACTCACCTTCAGTCTACAAAGCAATCGAACACCTCCACAGACTGTCCTCGGAGGTTCACCAGGAGCAGGAAGGATGGTCGCTTGGAGGCTGGTTCTGGGACACTTTGAAGAACTGGGGATGGAGATTGTTCACATTTTTATTGATACCAATCATGATACTGTGTGGGTGTTGCTTGGGTATTCAATGTTTACCACCTTTATGTGCACTCATTTCCAACTGTATGTGCCCAAAGACTTTAAACTTTAAAACTGAGCACATGAGTCCCCTATATGAGATAGAGGTGCGTGGTCTCATGGGGATCGATCCGAACTGACAAGCTGGCGAGACATGTTAAAGGGAGGACTGTGGAATTTTAGTTCGTGTACTGAACATCATCTACGCCATCTTGCAGACTCATGTATGAGCATACACGACAGCCATTTTAGGTACCATGGTCTCCCTGTTCACGATCGCCCGTCAGCACACTTCCCTGAACCTCGCAAGCCTTCCCCGCGCACCCTGGCTGCCCCCGCACTCACATGCACAAGTCATGAACCCTCCCCTCCCATGACTCTGTCTCAGGGAATCACACCCCGCGCCTGACCAACACCTCCTTTCCGTCCATGAATACCCCTCCTTTGATGACCCCTTCCTCTGAGCCCGACTGCCTGTACGAACCGCTGGTCATCCTCTAGCCCGAGGATATAGTTTATTGCCCACTACTGTATGCACTCGCTTTTCCTGAAAGGAGCCACTATTGATCATGACCTCCCCACCCCCTGAGATTCGATCAGGCGCACACATTCCAAAGGAATCGGCAGAACACTCAGCTGCGTGATAGCCCCCTCCCAATCATATGAGGGGAAAGGGCCTCTACTGTTGTCATGTGTTGGAAGGGGCCGGAACTGGGGGGTGCCGGGGATGTCGTTCTCATACTTCACAATGTCCTTGTTGTAATAAAGAACGTCCACATGTCTTAAACCAGTGTATAAAAGACCAGGTCTCAAAGAGGCTGGGAGAGCACCTCGAGACGATACCTTGTTGTCTGATCTGATGTGTTCCACTCCGTCGGAATAAACTTGTTTCCTGTCTTCCCGTCTCCAGCGCCTGCCTCTTTATTGAATAACTTCGTATGGTATTAGAGGCGTTTTTACGCCGGGCAAATTTAACTTAGGAAACATCTACTGAAATCGCCTGACCATTTTGAATTGATCTTTATCAGAAGCTTCTCCATCTGCGCACAGGATTTTGCATTGCTGTCCACTTTGTCTTCCGCGTTGGTGATGCGTTGCTCAGCCTCCGCTAAGCGTACTCCATGCTTATCCAGCTTGGCCGCCATGTTGTCCATGTGGAGGTTAAGGCTGTCAATTTTGCCATCGATGGTTTGTAAGCTCTGCTGCACAGTTAGCAACATTCGCTCCAGCTTACTGGTGCCACCAGTCTCCATGTTGGTCTCTGTGTCTGACGTTGTTTGCGGAGTTTTTTGTTTGAGGCATTTTGATTCAAAGGAGATCTTTGGTTGTACGTGCGTATCCGGTTTTCCCATCGCAATGATGAGGCTGCACAGCTCTCCGCTATATTGTAGGCACAACTATGTTATATAGGCCTGGGCAGTGATATCGCAATCCCAATGATGCAGGGATATAAGGATCAGCACCCTTAGACCGTTTGCAGCAAAGGGTAATAACCTCCTGGGGCGTTTCGCAGTCACTCCCAACCTGCAACACCTCCAGAGGTAAGCCACTTGAATTGTCTATGAAAATAATTGAAAATATACCAAGCACAGTGAAAAATAATATTAATGTCCACCCTTTCTCAAAGAGGTTCTATGGTAACCAATAGATGATTATTTCCCAAAAACTATATGGAGGAGAATGACTTTTCCTTTTTCATGCGACTTCTTCCTGTAGGCACCTTTGCGCATCAGCTGAGCTCTGTACAGGAAAGAGGAGCTGAAATGGCAAAAACGAGCACTAGTGTGCTCTGTAGCTAGGTTGTTCAAAACGGGCACTGTAAGGCGGTGGCAAACGAGCAAGGATCCACTTCAGGAGCAGGTAATATGCAGGCACAGCAGCCTTCCCCGGGAGCAGCCTATGATTGGTCCCGCTGCGCGTGCTCTAAAATGGTGGGCGCCAAGAGCGTAATACCTCGCCGCAGGGATGGCAGTGGGAGCGCATCCGCAAGCGCAGCACGAAAAGGCAGCTGTAGTGATTTCCGATATTTCGGCACTCACCGCTAGCGTCCGCTCAGGCAAACAGGGAGCCTGAGCTCTGCACGCATGCCGCCCCCACCAACGGCCTCAGAGCCCTCAGCGCCAGGGCCCAGATGTTCCTTCCTGGGCAGTGCAGTCCGTCCCGGGCGCGTTCTCCTCACCGGCAAGGCTCCGTAGCGATGTTATTGCTGAAAGCGTGCCCCGCAGCGGTCCTCAAAGCGACTACAATCCTCAGGCAGTTTTACAGTTATGTCTTTTTTCCCTTCCGCTTCTTACACTTCAAGGCATGCCGCTCGTGTAACCTGGAAGTGTTGCAGCAGGTCCCCTCACGCAGCCACAGAGATCACGGGGCTCAGGCAGGGCCGGACTGGGAACCACAACCGGCCCTGGCAAAGTGCTCGGCCGGCCCCCCCTTCCCACCCGGGGGGGGGGGGGGGGGGTTGGAGGTGCCGCCGAGCTCTTTGCCGGGGCCGATTTTCGGCCATTTTGTTACAGGGCTGATTATGCTGCAAAAACGGCCCTGTAACAAAAACGGCCCCCAGGGTCCCAAAACCGGCCCCCACCCGTGCGGCGCACCGGGGGATTGCCCGGTGCCCGCTATGGCCAGTCCGGGCCTGGGCTCAGGTCGCCATCCTCCACAGGCAACACGAGGCAGCGCTGACAGGCAGCACGTAGAGGTCTCCAAGACAGGCCCCAAGGATATCTACTTGCTGCCCATGGCTAGGGGAATCAGAGCCACCGCAACCCACCACAGGATGACACAAAGAGATGAAGGATAGGTGTAGGATGTTGGCCCTGACCAGCAGAGCGGCACTAAAGAGCGGCCATCTTGCTTCTGGATCTCTAGCGCCCCCCCAAGTACTCGAAAACTAGCACATGGTAGCAAAGGTTAATTTAGCCGACCTTGGACAGTTGCAATATGGGAGCTTCCATGCAAGATGGTGGCTGAAGTGAAGAAGCATGACAGTAGCAAGTATTGGGTGTTCTTTGGTCCCTATCCCAAAGGAATGTAAGAGAGCCAATGTTGAAAAGGAGATGTATTTTTACTTTTTTAGGTCAGGATTGCTGCAATCCCCGCTTGGGAGGTCTATCTCTCTGCTTCACAGAATGTCAGCACTTATGTGGATCTGCGTTGAGCAGCTCGCTACTCAATGAACACTATGGTTCCCCATGGGTTTGCACCTCAATTTAAGACCATTCTAGTCATCTGGTCTTTTGTCCGATATGATGTGGAAAGTCCAGTATGTTGCAGTTAACTGAATGAAGTCAAGTGGACTGTTGGTGTTCTCAGCTTTGTGGGCGACATGCAGTCAATAATTGCAAGCACGAGCAAGGTTCAACAAATCAACATGCACATCTGAATTGCTTAGAAAATGAAAGAGATGGAAGAACCAAAAAATAGTTAAATGCAGATTTTTAAAGCGTTCGATTAGCAAAAACTGTGCGTCCACGCGCTAGAGACGCAGGAGGAAGGTAGTGGAAAGTGAATGATCAGGAACATTAGAAAAAGGAATGAGAGCAGTGCAAATCCAAATTCAAATATTAAGCTGACATATGCCGTTTAGTTTGACTATTAGTGTTATTATTAGTCTATAATATAGCTTAAAAAACGAGACATTGCACTTAGTAACATCGTGCTTGGAGGCCCTGAGCTCCCTTTCCTCCCTTCTTGTGAGAGGCACTCCCTTTTCACAGCGTCTTTCAGTCATCATTTTGAAAGACATGCAGGAAAACATTGTGGGTAGGCCTCCGGATTCAAAACAGTACAAACCACCTTCCAAAGCATATGTGTTGGGGGAGGCAGCCTTAGAGAACGTGGTTCGGAGCTTTGCATGTGTTCAATGCATGAAGCTGCTGTTCACTGGTCTGCGAGAGATGCTCGTACCTGAGAGCATTTTGCATGTGGGTGAGAGATGATAATGTGTTTTAGCGACTGTAGCTCAGAGCTTTGACCAAGAACACGCACAGTGCAGACCTGTGGTGGTTTCACGCTCCTACTTCATAGTGCAGACATGCTCTGCTTCCTGCAGCTGCCGGCGTGACAAACACCTCCTGCAGAGCAACAAAATTAACACATCCGGACCACACACCTGACAGCGCTGATGCTGTCGGTATGGTCAGCTCCCCAGGGCGGAATACCTCTCACAGACACAGCAACTCCTAGTCACAGCCTCGTCCACTGACCTCCCACTCCTGGGCGCATAAAAGTGATACGTGATGCAGTTTGCCGCAGTGCTTAATTTGTAAAACAGTAAGTGCTGGTGCACAAAGTTTTGCTCAAATCCTGGCAGTATGAATATTGGGGATGATGCATAGCAATGTTACGTATACTTGATTACACATCATGCCTATTTCATCCAGCACTGGTCACCCCTTTCCCTTAACTCATGCATGTTCTTTTTTTGTTACTGCTTTCTTCCTGTGTCACTGTTTTTCCATATTTCTCTTCCTCTTTCTTTCTTCTTTTTATGTTTTTTTAGGTCTCGGGACCTATAAGCTGCAAAGCAGCTTCCGGTCCGGAGATTTAATGTTAGTAGGGCTTCAGAACCCGCCTCCCTGCCCTGTCTGTCCACCATTGGCTGGCTTCCTAAATGGAGGCCAGCAATTGGAGGAGAGAGCCGTCCCTCCAAAGAAGCTCCGTCTTTTTCGGATTTGGGGGCGTAAGTTTTGCTGTTCTTTAGACAGTGACGTCGTCCGTCACTCAGGACAGCAAAACCACGCCCCCGATTCCGAAAAATTCGGAGCTCCATTTTTTTTGGGTTGTTGTGGTGAGGATCAGCGCAGCTGCCACTCCAGGTAAGTTTTCATTTGTTTCTTGCTCACTTTGTGTCATAGTGTTTTCAATGTTGCTTCCGAGTACGGCATTTTGCGTGTGTGCGTCTTAGATACCTACATCACGTGGACGTAGTATCTGCGGTGAACATGGCGGCTCTCGGGGCTGGCGGCTCTTCTGGCGCCTCGGAAGATGCGTTCCTAACTTAGGCCAAGGAGGGCCGCGCGCCCACCGCCGGCGGCGCCTCCAAGACCCCCGCACCCTGCCAGCTGCCCCCCAACCGCCAGCACTGCACGCAGGTGCGCAGCCGGCGGCTGATGAAGGAGCTGCAGGACATCCGCAAGCTGAGCGAGCGCTTCATCACGGTGGAGCTGGTGGAGGACAGCCTCTTCGACTGGAATGTCAAGCTGCACCAGCTGGACAAAGACTCCACCCTGTGGCAGGACATGAAGGAGACGGGCACCGAGTTCATCCTGCTCAACCTCACCTTCCCGGACAACTTCCCCTTCTCGCCGCCCTTCATGCGGGTGCTCAGCCCGTGCCTGGAGAACGGCTACGTGCTGGACAGGGGCGCCATCTGCATGGAGCTGCTCACCCCCCGCGGCTGGTCCAGCGCCTACACCGTGAAGGCCGTCATGAGGCAGTTCGCCGCCAGCCTGGTGAAAGGGCAGGTAAGGATGGCGAGGGCAGCGCGCGACGGCCCCTAGGTTGCACTTCGCCGCTGCTGCCTCGTGCAGGGATGGTTTTAGTGCATGGCATAGGCGGGCCCTCTACCCATTCTCCATGGCAGCCTATTGAAAGGGCACGCTGGAGAATGCAGGGAGAGCACTGCCGCAGCCGTGAATGGGCAGACAAGACATCCAGGGAGGTCAACAGTCGTGGACGTGGTTACCAAGGTATAGTAGGTGCAGTGGAACCTGGGCCCATAACCACGACAGGCCAAATGAACCCCGAGAATGCTGCATTTTAGTACCCCAATAGCAGTCAGAGGGTCCATGTTCCTTGCTTGAACAAGAGCCGGTGGTATCCATGTTGTGCCACTGCCAGCAGGATAGAGACCGCTGGCGTACCACAGGGAATGGGTAGCAGACAGCGCTACCGAAAGTGGCCTTTTCAAGTGCATTCATGTCTTAGCTGTCATGGAGTTGTTCGTGTGCTGTGACAGTTGGTTTCGATTGGTTTCATTGGTTGTATCAATTGACCAGCAGACTCTTCAGTAGTTTTTCCACAGGGCATACGTATTCAGAAGCCCAAACTCGTTCACAACCGAGTTCAGTCCAACCGGTGTGCTAACTGATTGACTGCCACCATCGCCAGTGAACCTCTCGTTAGTAGCGGGGGCCAGCCAAGGTGTTTGTGTGTGGGGGAGGAGTAGAGGGTACTAGCAGCAGCAAACCCCAGGTTGTTGAAAGTGCAGGTGAGAAGCTTCCAGCAGCCCCTGTGTGTGTTCACACCTCACGTTCATCTTGCATGCAGCTAGGCGATGACCACCTCCTCATTTGGGTCTGGTACTTAAAGCAGGCCATACAGCAGGCCTTAAAACAGGCCACCTCAAAAGGTGTTTGCTAGACCGCGTCGCGTCAGGAGCACTCTCTACATGTCGCATTAGGCTCCTGACCAGATTTTGGGGGGGGGGGGGGCTCTGCTTTTTCTTCCAGAAAAGTGGGTTCATAACTCACGACAACGCCCCCCTGGACAGAGCGCTGCACTGTCATAGTCTGGTAAAAGGAGCCGGTAAAGCCAGCAGAGAAGGGTGGGGATAGCAGAGCGAACCCATGTATCCAAACCTGGACGCTATAGGCACGAGAACCTCCTTGACAGGCAAACGTGAGGGTGTGGGGACACACTGAAATAATCTAGCCTCCGGCAGCCTCGTGTTTTTGCTTCGCACCTGGTCTGTGAGGAGAGTATGTTCGAACCCGCCTAGATTTGCTTCTCTTGGGTGTCAAGAGTCAAAAATACTCAGCAAATAAACACATTCTCAGTGAGACCTGAACGGCTGGCCGCATTGTGGACATTGGCTCTGGTCGGGCAGAATCTGGGATTCAGGGTGACAGTCCTCTCATCTGTACGTGAGCAATGGGGTACGTCTTGTTATTCCCGCATGTGGGAGCTGGTTGTGACTTGTCTGTGGGATGCAGGAGTGGGGCTCTCTCTGCATCGCAGAGCTATGTCTGATAACAGGTGGAGGCGGAAGAACGTCCCTGCCCCAGAGAGGGCACAGCTGTCCCGAGAGCGGAGTCATGGAGGCTGGAGGCACACTGAAGAGGGGAGGCAATTAGAAATGCTCTTCACGCTTCCAAATGTATACAGCAGGGGCGGGAGCTGCTTGAAAACAAAAGCCCAGGTCTCGGCTACACAGTTCCTCACTGGCGCAAGGCTGAGCACCAAAGCAGAAACACGGAACGGCACCTCATAAAAGATCCCAGAGTCGTTCAGTGTATTACACGGCGTGCACAATGGCCAGGGCCATTTTCACAGATGGTTTACAGGCCTTGGAGTGCCAAAGGACTCGTGCTATTTCTCTTATAAAACTGACATATAACGTGGTTCCTGGAGACATGAATGTGCCATTGTGTACATGAAAACATAATTATTTTGTCAGCATTCTTACAACATTACAGTGAAAGCATAAGAACGTTTATAACATCTATCGTTGGACTATTGATCTCTTGTGCACAAGACTTTATAGCGCCTGAGCAAGATATTAATGAAGCTGTCAGACGTGCACATGAGGTGAGGTCTGTCCAGTCGTCCTGTCCGAAGTAGCACGCATAGTTATCAAGAATGGCACATATCAGAAATGAACAATCACACAAGGTATCAGTGCTTCAAAGGATCATTGCTTTGTACATTGTGTTTTCAGTTTAAACCCCCCTTCTGTTATGTTTGCATGCAGTGCTGTCATGGGCACTGTACCAGCCTCTGCCCTGTTAGCGCCTGTGTCCTTATTGGGCTGGCTCCCTCCTTCCTCGTCGCGCGGCACTGCGGATGTTCCTGACTCACCACCCTCCTCTTCGTTCCTCCATTTTCATTCAAAGTCAGGTCTACACAGGGCCCTCTGTGCAGTCCTAGTCATTCCGTGCCCCAGCAAGACATAGTGTCACCCATTTATCAGAACAGTACAGGAGCATTTTACAGAAGTAACTGAAATAAATACACAGGGTTCTTTTATAAGGATCACACCGTCGCATATGCTTTTGAAGCCGCTGTCTGTGCTCTGATGTGGCTGAGGTGTCTCTGCCCTTATTACTGTGTGCAACCTTCTGTGCACGGACTATATAGGACAGAGACTTCTGGGTAGTGCCTTTTTTTTTATTTCGAATATTTTTATTGAAAATAAATTTTTGCATATACAAAAACATACAGTTGTCTTGCTTGGGCTGCTCTTATAGTGTGCACTTTTGTATGTACTTTGGCCTAGTGGAGCCAGAGAGAGAGAGAGAAAGAGAGAAGAGAGAGAGAAAAGAAGGGGGGGAGTTACTGGTCACTTCTTTAGATAGGCATCGAGGGCTTCCCACATGTCTTCCTTGCCTGTGTGGTTTGCCGCCTTGTGCTTGGCGGTAATGTTGTCTGCCCCTCGAAGGAATGTTACCCAGTTGAACCAGCGTTTGAAGGTGGCTTTGCTGGTGTTCTTCCAGTTCCCCAGGATGGTTTTCACTGCGGCAGTTAGTAGAACGTCGACTAGGTCGCGTACTTCTTTGGAATTAAGCTGTGTTTCTAGGAAGCTGGTGGCAACCCCTGCTAGACCTCGTTGTATCTGGCATCCCGTGATTGTGTTTATGAGGTTGTATACTTTGTTCCAGAATGCTTTGACTTTGGGACATTCGTATATCATGTGGGCTAGATCACCCCTTGCTTTATGGCAGTTCCAGCAGGTGCTGCTGCCACTTGCCCCCACTGTTTCTAGTTTCGCAGGTGTCCAGTGTAGTCTGTGTAGGATCCAGTATTTTGTTTGTGCCAACTGCGGTGTGATTTTGTTTATGGACGCCGATGTCCATAATTTGGCCCTCTCTTCTTCGTTTAGTGGTCTCTGTATGGTTTCTTCCCAGAAGGCTATTGTTTTGTTGTTAAGAGTTGTGGTGCGTGGTGTGATTAGTTTGTAGATCTGCGCTGTTTGGTGGCCTGTCTTGTTTAGGTTCTGTGCATACTGTATGATGGTGGGTTTGAGTTTGGAAAGGTTTGCTTTGGTGATTGCTGCTTTGAGTCTTAGGAATTCGTAGAATTCCTTGTCTGGTAGTCTGGTTGTCTGCTGCAGTGCCTTGTAGGTGAGTTGTTTTTTTTATCCTACTTCTAGTTGTGCCGGCGTTGTGATTCCTCTGCTGAGCCATTCTCTGCTCTCTAGCGCTTTACCTTTGTAAGTGATTTTGGTGTTGTACCATATTGATTCCCATTTGGTGCCTCGGATGCTTACTTCTAGTTCCCTGTCTACTCTCAGTAGAGCTGTTTTTGTGTTGCGTAGTATCGCATTTTTGACTTCTGGGTGTTTGTTTGCCGTAAGCGCCATGATCGGGTCAGCTCCTCCTAGAATGCCCCTTTCCAGGTCCAGCCATACTGGCATGTAGTCTGGTATTGGGCCTACCCAGTGTAGTCCCTGCTTGGCAGGGCATGCCATTTGGAAGGCCTTGTAATTTGTGAGGTTCAGCCCACCCTGTTCTCTTCTAAGTCTGAGTTTCGCTAAGCTTATTCTTGGCTTTTTCCCTCCCCATAGGAACGTGTTAATGGCTTTGTTAATGTGTTTATGGAAGTCTGTGGTTAGAGTTAGTGGCAGCAGGTAGTTTAGCATGGGGGTGATCATCATCTTGATTGTCTCAATTCTTCCCCACCAGCTGACGAATTTGGGGCCCCATGTGTCTAGTTTCGTCTTGATCTTTTTCAGTATCGCTTCCTCGTTGTGGTCTAAGGTTGATCTGAGGTCCCTCCCGAAGAGAAGGCCCAGATATTTTAGGGGTTTTGTTTGCCACGCCAACCCGGACTTGCCTAGGACTGTTCTGGTGGTGTGGCAGTTCATTGGTTTGCACTCAGATTTCTCCCTGTTAAGTTTGTACCCTGAGACTTGTGCGTATTCCTCTATTGTCTGTACGAGTGCCTCTATTGACTCTTGTGGGTTGCTTGTGGTGATCAGGATATCATCCGCGTATGCTGCAAGTTTGAAGGCTTGACCCTCTACCTGCACTCCTGTGATCTGCGGGTTTGTCCTGATCATATGGAGGAGTGGCTCTAGAGCCAGCAGGAATAGCCCTGGTGATAGAGGGCATCCTTGTCTCGTTCCCCTGCTTAGAGTTAGTGTTTCTGATGTTGCTGCGTTGACCACCACTCGAGCCCGTGGGTTTTTGTACAGCGACATAATTGCTCGTCTTCGGGGTGCCTGGGTATCGTTTTATTGTCCGAGCCGCGTGTACAGAAAACCCTCCGTCCTGCACAGGACACGCAGCTCGGACAATAAAACGATACCCAGGCACCCCGAAGACGAGCAATATCGTAATAAATAAGCTCGGGCAATAAACAATACCCAGGCACCCTGAAGACGAGCAATATCGTAATTAACAAGGAATTCAGTACCTTACTCGAGTGTTAAGATTTCTGACACTTATCTGAAAACTACACAAATGGTGTGAGTACTTAAATGTTTTGTGTGTCCTGACGAATGCTCCATAGACCCGGCTGGGCCCAGGGAGCAGAAACATGTCGACTTCTTTACAATAAGATATGAAGTAATCCGGTAACTCGATTCACTATCATATCGAAATTTATTTTTATTAACATTACCTCCCCTTTTACATTAAAGGAGTTTCATTCGGAAAGGCCGTGTTTTTTAATTTAAAAAGAACTTTTGTCACCTCTTATTATCGTTTTCACTTCTTTTTGCACCTTCTTTCTGGGAGAACCCTCCAATTTCTAGACACTGCTACCCAGACCAAAGGTTGCCTCAGGATGAGGCTGGCATATAGCACGATATTGAACACCCGATGACTATGCCATAACGCTGATAAGGGGCGGATAACAGATATACACCGCATTCAAGATCACAGCGTTTATGAGGGTGCTTCAAGTATAGCCATTGGTTATGAAGCTACAAGTGTCCATTCAACATTCTTGATTAACCTGGCTATTGTATTGGGGAATTGAATGGACCCCTCTTCCCTCCTCCCTACTGTTTGATTAACCTCCTTAATATCATTGTCAGCAATTTGAAGTACACTAAGATTGAGTACAATAACTATCAGTTTTTTCACTTTTTATGGATGAAATCACATTGTTGACACCTGACTGATTTCTGCTCATTCTGCATACTGTATGAAAATGTCAGATTATTTTACATTTAATACACCGCTTACCAATGGCCGGACAATGAGGCCAGTTACTTATGTGAGATTTCGAACCACTCCTGTAACAAAAAGTTCCTGTTTTGTAAAAATACTTATTCACCTTTGGTTTTTGTTTAACAGCATTTACATCAACTACATTATCAATAACATGTACAGGAGTTGAAGTAACTGAATCCTGACCCATGACCTTAGATGATTCAACAGAACGTTCAATGCCTTTTGCCACAGTTATAATTTCACTGAGTGAAGGATCTCTGAAGCATAGTATTTTTTCTTTTATCTTCTTTGAAGTGCACCATAGACAAATTGATCACATAAATATACATCCAATGCCACACCAAAACTGCAATTAGTGGCTAAAAGATGCAAAGCAGATGAGTAATCCTCCACAGATTCATCAGAGTTTTATTTTCTTTTACCAAAGTTAAAACGTTCCAGCAGAATACTTGGCTCTTCGCCGAATTTCTTTTGTAAGCGAGTTTTAGCTTCTAGAAATGCAACCCATTCATCCTGCTCATCTGTTGGAGCTGGTATTCTGGGCAAATTGTCAAAGACTTGTTGTCCCTCATGACCCAAATGACTAAAGAGAATGGCATTTTGCGTTTTGCCACATATTCATCAGCCCCAACAGCAATCAAATAATTATCGAATGCTCTAATCTACAGGACCCATTTCACTAGTGGTTTTCTTGGACCTTCCAGAAAGGAATGCAAGTGAGCCAAAGAATTAAGTGCAGTATTAGCATCAGCCATGGGTTTCCCAAAGTTAAAAGAAGTAATATAATGAAAGTACTTACAGGGTGTGCCTGTCACCATTGAAGACTAGCAGTAAAGGTGCTACCCAATCAGAGCAAGGCAGCAACGTTTACACTGCAGGAGCTCTTGTGTTGATTTGTAATCCAACAGTTTGAAGATGAAGCTCTTTGTGGAAAATTCTTTTAATTCATGAAGGTGAAATATCCAAAATAATTCCAGGGTTAACCAGAGAGTAAACTGAATAAAGGGTAATATCTTCACCAAAGAGAGGCTGAGAAATAGCTCTGTGGGCTCAAAACGCGTGTTTTCAGTCCAAATTGTCATCAAAATGTGGTATTCAGTTTCCAGGAGAGAAGGCATGTCCAGCAAGAAAAAGGAGAAATGCAATTCTGTTTTTTTTAAGTATTTAAGGGCCATATGTCTGAACACATTTTCCCATAGACACAGAATGGGTAAACCCCTTTGATACATCTGGCCCTTAAGTATTTATTTTTAAGTGTAAATACAAGGAGCCCACAGCAGCAGGTCTGGGAGAAAGAAGATCCACAGTCAACTGGCTCAACTGTGAGTCTGAACAGTATCAAAAAAGCTCAGTGAGATTTGAAAGACAACATGCATCAGGACGCAGAACAAAGCTGTCATCATGAGTGAGGGAAAGGAACACTCACACGCATGCACCAGCTGCCTGCAAGAATGCTTATAATGCCTCAATAATGATTAACCCCTTCGATGCTCATGACAAAGCCAGCTCGTCATCAACGTTACCTGCGGTGCGCGGATGACGAGCTGGCTTTGTCACGATCAATTGCAAAAAACACAGTTGATGGACAGAATGTAGAACAATGTCATACATTCACCCCAGTACAAGGATCTGGGCCTAAATCCATCATTTTTTTGCACTCCACACCACCCAGAGACTGGCTATATGCAAATCAGCTCTGACCCTGTGCCTCATGGGAACAGTCCAGTCCGAACTACCAAGCCATGTCTTTCCCAGACCGGAATCAAGCATCCAAGGACCGGTTTCTGGCTATCAGCCTTCATCAGCCTGGATAGCTTGACTCCAGTGGTGTGGAGAGCCTGGGACTCACGTCTGAGCATACCCAGCACACTCGGGGTGAAAATTGCAAAAAACACAGTTGATGGACAGAATGTAGAACAATGTCATACATTCACCCCAGTACAAGGATCTGGGCCTAAATCCATCATTTTTTTGCACTCCACACCACCCTGGGTTAGACACTGGCTATATGCAAATCAGCTCTGACCCTGTGCCTCATGGGAACAGTCCAGTCCGAACTACCAAGCCATGTCTTTCCCAGACCGGAATCAAGCATCCAAGGACCGGTTTCTGGCTATCAGCCTTCATCAGCCTGGATAGCTTGACTCCAGTGGTGTGGAGAGCCTGGGACTCACGTCTGAGCATACCCAGCACACTCGGGGTGAAAATTGCAAAAAACACAGTTGATGGACAGAATGTAGAACAATGTCATACATTCACCCCAGTACAAGGATCTGGGCCTAAATCCATCATTTTTTTGCACTCCACACCACCCTGGGTTAGACACTGGCTATATGCAAATCAGCTCTGACCCTGTGCCTCATGGGAACAGTCCAGTCCGAACTACCAAGCCATGTCTTTCCCAGACCGGAATCAAGCATCCAAGGACCGGTTTCTGGCTATCAGCCTTCATCAGCCTGGATAGCTTGACTCCAGTGGTGTGGAGAGCCTGGGACTCACGTCTGAGCATACCCAGCACACTCGGGGGGAAAATTGCAAAAAACACAGTTGATGGACAGAATGTAGAACAATGTCACACATTCACCCCAGTACAAGGATCTGGGCGTAAATCCATCATTTTTTTGCACTCCACACCACCCTGGGTTAGACACTGCCTATATGCAAATCAGCTCTGACCCTGTGCCTCATGGAAACAGTCCAGTCCGAACTACCAAGCCATGTCTTTCCCAGACCGGAATCAAGCATCCAAGGACCGGTTTCTGGCTATCAGCCTTCATCAGCCTGGATAGCTTGACTCCAGTGGTGTGGAGAGCCTGGGACTCACGTCTGAGCATACCCAGCACACTCGGGGTGAAAATTGCAAAAAACACAGTTGATGAACAGAATGTAGAACAATGTCATACATTCACCCCAGTACAAGGATCTGGGCCTAAATCCATCATTTTTTTGCACTCCACATCACCCTGGGTTAGACACTGGCTATATGCAAATCAGCTCTGACCCTGTGCCTCATGGGAACAGTCCAGTCCGAACTACCAAGCCATGTCTTTCCCAGACCGGAATCAAGCATCCAAGGACCGGTTTCTGGCTATCAGCCTTCATCAGCCTGGATAGCTTGACTCCAGTGGTGTGGAGAGCCTGGGACTCACGTCTGAGCATACCCAGCACACTCGGGGTGAAAATTGCAAAAAACACAGTTGATGGACAGAATGTAGAACAATGTCATACATTCACCCCAGTACAAGGATCTGGGCCTAAATCCATCATTATTTTGCACTCCACACCACCCTGGGTTAGACACTGGCTATATGCAAATCAGCTCTGACCCTGTGCCTCATGGGAACAGTCCAGTCCGAACTACCAAGCCATGTCTTTCCCAGACCGGAATCAAGCATCCAAAGACCGGTTTCTGGCTATCAGCCTTCATCAGCCTGGATAGCTTGACTCCAGTGGTGTGGAGAGCCTGGGACTCACGTCTGAGCATACCCCAGCACACTCGGGGTGAAAATTGCAAAAAACACAGTTGATGGACAGAATGTCGAACAATGTCATACATTCACCCCAGTACAAGGATCTGGGCCTAAATCCATCATTTTTTTGCACTCCACACCACCCTGGGTTAGACACTGGCTATATGCAAATCAGCTCTGACCCTGTGCCTCATGGGAACAGTCCAGTCCGAACTACCAAGCCATGTCTTTCCCAGACCGGAATCAAGCATCCAAGGACCGGTTTCTGGCTATCAGCCTTCATCAGCCTGGATAGCTTGACTCCAGTGGTGTGGAGAGCCTGGGACTCACGTCTGAGCATACCCAGCACACTCGGGGTGAAAATTGCAAAAAACACAGTTGATGGACAGAATGTAGAACAATGTCACACATTCACCCCAGTACAAGGATCTGGGCCTAAATCCATCATTTTTTTGCACTCCACACCACCCTGGGTTAGACACTGGCTATATGCAAATCAGCTCTGACCCTGTGCCTCATGGGAACAGTCCAGTCCGAACTACCAAGCCATGTCTTTCCCAGACCGGAATCAAGCATCCAAAGACCGGTTTCTGGCTATCAGCCTTCATCAGCCTGGATAGCTTGACTCCAGTGGTGTGGAGAGCCTGGGACTCACGTCTGAGCATACCCAGCACACTCGGGGTGAAAATTGCAAAAAACACAGTTGATGGACAGAATGTCGAACAATGTCATACATTCACCCCAGTACAAGGATCTGGGCCTAAATCCATCATTTTTTTGCACTCCACACCACCCTGGGTTAGACACTGGCTATATGCAAATCAGCTCTGACCCTGTGCCTCATGGGAACAGTCCAGTCCGAACTACCAAGCCATGTCTTTCCCAGACCGGAATCAAGCATCCAAGGACCGGTTTCTGGCTATCAGCCTTCATCAGCCTGGATAGCTTGACTCCAGTGGTGTGGAGAGCCTGGGACTCACGTCTGAGCATACCCAGCACACTCGGGGTGAAAATTGCAAAAAACACAGTTGATGGACAGAATGTAGAACAATGTCATACATTCACCCCAGTACAAGGATCTGGGCCTAAATCCATCATTTTTTTGCACTCCACACCACCCTGGGTTAGACACTGGCTATATGCAAATCAGCTCTGACACTGTGCCTCATGGGAACAGTCCAGTCCGAACTACCAAGCCATGTCTTTCCCAGACCGGAATCAAGCATCCAAGGACCGGTTTCAGGCTATCAGCCTTCATCAGCCTGGATAGCTTGACTCCAGTGGTGTGGAGAGCCTGGGACTCACGTCTGAGCATACCCAGCACACTCGGGGGGAAAATTGCAAAAAACACAGTTGATGGACAGAATGTAGAACAATGTCATACATTCACCCCAGTACAAGGATCTGGGCCTAAATCCATCATTTTTTTGCACTCCACACCACCCTGGGTTAGACACTGCCTATATGCAAATCAGCTCTGACCCTGTGCCTCATGGAAACAGTCCAGTCCGAACTACCAAGCCATGTCTTTCCCAGACCGGAATCAAGCATCCAAGGACCGGTTTCTGGCTATCAGCCTTCATCAGCCTGGATAGCTTGACTCCAGTGGTGTGGAGAGCCTGGGACTCACGTCTGAGCATACCCAGCACACTCGGGGTGAAAATTGCAAAAAACACAATTGATGGACAGAATGTAGAACAATGTCATACATTCACCCCAGTACAAGGATCTGGGCCTAAATCCATTATTGTTTTGCACTCCACACCACCCTGGGTTAGACACTGGCTATATGCAAATCAGCTCTGACCCTGTGCCTCATGGGAACAGTCCAGTCCGAACTACCAAGCCATGTCTTTCCCAGACCTGAATCAAGCATCCAAGGACCGGTTTCTGGCTATCAGCCTTCATCAGCCTGGATAGCTTGACTCCAGTGGTGTGGAGAGCCTGGGACTCACGTCTGAGCATACCCAGCACACTCGGGGTGAAAATTGCAAAAAACACAGTTGATTGAAAGAATGAAGAACAATGTCATACATTCACCCCAGTACAAGGATCTGGGCCTAAATCCATCATTTTTTTGCACTCCACACCACCCTGGGTTAGACACTGGCTATAGGCAAATCAGCTCTGACCCTGTGCCTCATGGGAAAAGTCCAGTCCGAACTACCAAGCCATGTCTTTCCCAGACCGGAATCAAGCATCCAAGGCCCGGTTTCTGGCTATCAGCCTTCATCAGCCTGGACAGCTTGACTCCAGTGGTGTGGAGAGCCTGGGACTCACGTCTGAGCATACCCAGCACACTCGGGGTGAAAATTGCAAAAAACACAGTTGATGGACAGAATGTAGAACAATGTCATACATTCACCCCAGTACAAGGATCTTGGCCTAAATCCATCATTTTTTTGCACTCCACACCACCCTGGGTTAGACACTGGCTATATGCAAATCAGCTCTGACCCTGTGCCTCATGGGAACAGTCCAGTCCGAACTACCAAGCCATGTCTTTCCCAGACCGGAATCAAGCATCCAAGGACCGGTTTCTGGCTATCAGTCTTCATCAGCCTGGATAGCTTGACTCCAGTGGTGTGGGAAGCCTGGGACTCACGTCTGAGCATACCCAGCACACTCGGGGTGAAAATTGCAAAAAACACAGTTGATGGACAGAATGTAGAACAATGTCATACATTCACCCCAGTACAAGGATCTGGGCCTAAATCCATCATTTTTTTGCACTCCACACCACCCTGGGTTAGACACTGGCTATATGCAAATCAGCTCTGACCCTGTGCCTCATGGGAACAGTCCAGTCCGAACTACCAAGCCATGTCTTTCCCAGACCGGAATCAAGCATCCAAGGACCGGTTTCTGGCTATCAGCCTTTATCAGCCTGGATAGCTTGACTCCAGTGGTGTGGAGAGCCTGGGACTCACGTCTGAGCATACCCAGCACACTCGGGGTGAAAATTGCAAAAAACACAGTTGATGGACAGAATGTAGAACAATGTCATACATTCACCCCAGTACAAGGATCTGGGCCTAAATCCATCATTTTTTTGCACTCCACACCACCCTGGGTTAGACACTGGCTATATGCAAATCAGCTCTGACCCTGTGCCTCATGGGAACAGTCCAGTCCGAACTACCAAGCCATGTCTTTCCCAGACCGGAATCAAGCATCCAAGGACCGGTTTCTGGCTATCAGCCTTCATCAGCCTTTATAGCTTGACTCCAGTGGTGTGGAGAGCCTGGGACTCACGTCTGAGCATACCCAGCACACTCGGGGTGAAAATTGCAAAAAACACAGTTGATGGACAGAATGTAGAACAATGTCATACATTCACCCCAGTACAAGGATCTGGGCCTAAATCGATCATTTTTTTGCACTCCACACCACCCTGGGTTAGACACTGGCTATATGCAAATCAGCTCTGACCCTGTGCCTCATGGGAACAGTCCAGTCCGAACTACCAAGCCATGTCTTTCCCAGACCGGAATCAAGCATCCAAGGACCGGTTTCTGGCTATCAGCCTTCATCAGCCTGGATAGCTTGACTCCAGTGGTGTGGAGAGCCTGGGACTCACGTCTGAGCATACCCAGCACACTCGGGGTGAAAATTGCAAAAAACACAGTTGATGGACAGAATGTAGAACAATGTCATACATTCACCCCAGTACAAGGATCTGGGCCTAAATCCATCATTTTTTTTGCACTCCACACCACCCTGGGTTAGACACTGGCTATATGCAAATCAGCTCTGACCCTGTGCCTCATGGGAACAGTCCAGTCCGAACTACCAAGCCATGTCTTTCCAAGACCAGAATCAAGCATCCAAGGACCGGTTTCTGGCTATCAGCCTTTATCAGCCTGGATAGCTTGACTCCAGTGGTGTGGAGAGCCTGGGACTCACGTCTGAGCATACCCAGCACACTCGGGGTGAAAATTGCAAAAAACACAGTTGATGGACAGAATGTAGAACAATGTCATACATTCACCCCAGTACAAGGATCTGGGCCTAAATCCATCATTTTTTTGCACTCCACACCACCCTGGGTTAGACACTGGCTATATGCAAATCAGCTCTGACCCTGTGCCTCATGGGAACAGTCCAGTCCGAACTACCAAGCCATGTCTTTCCCAGACCGGAATCAAGCATCCAAGGCCCGGTTTCTGGCTATCAGCCTTCATCAGCCTGGATAGCTTGACTCCAGTGGTGTGGAGATCCTGGGACTCACGTCTGAGCATACCCAGCACACTCGGGGTGAAAATTGCAAAAAACACAGTTGATGGACAGAATGTAGAACAATGTCATACATTCACCCCAGTACAAGGATCTGGGCCTAAATCCATCATTTTTTTGCACTCCACACCACCCTGGGTTAGACACTGGCTATATGCAAATCAGCTCTGACCCTGTGCCTCATGGGAACAGTCCAGTCCGAACTACCAAGCCATGTCTTTCCCAGACCGGAATCAAGCATCCAAGGACCGGTTTCTGGCTATCAGCCTTCATCAGCCTGGATAGCTTGACTCCAGTGGTGTGGAGAGCCTGGGACTCACGTCTGAGCATACCCAGCACACTCGGGGTGAAAATTGCAAAAAACACAGTTGATGGACAGAATGTAGAACAATGTCATACATTCACCCCAGTACAAGGATCTGGGCCTAAATCCATCATTTTTTTGCACTCCACACCACCCTGGGTTAGACACTGGCTATATGCAAATCAGCTCTGACCCTGTGCCTCATGGGAACAGTCCAGTCCGAACTACCAAGCCATGTCTTTCCCAGACCGGAATCAAGCATCCAAGGACCGGTTTCTGGCTATCAGCCTTTATCAGCCTGGATAGCTTGACTCCAGTGGTGTGGAGAGCCTGGGACTCACGTCTGAGCATACCCAGCACACTCGGGGTGAAAATTGCAAAAAACACAGTTGATGGACAGAATGTAGAACAATGTCATACATTCACCCCAGTACAAGGATCTGGGCCTAAATCCATCATTTTTTTGCACTCCACACCACCCTGGGTTAGACACTGGCTATATGCAAATCAGCTCTGACCCTGTGCCTCATGGGAACAGTCCAGTCCGAACTACCAAGCCATGTCTTTCCCAGACCGGAATCAAGCATCCAAGGACCGGTTTCTGGCTATCAGCCTTCATCAGCCTGGATAGCTTGACTCCAGTGGTGTGGAGAGCCTGGGACTCACGTCTGAGCATACCCAGCACACTCGGGGTGAAAATTGCAAAAAACACAGTTGATGGACAGAATGTAGAACAATGTCATACATTCACCCCAGTACAAGGATCTGGGCCTAAATCGATCATTTTTTTGCACTCCACACCACCCTGGGTTAGACACTGGCTATATGCAAATCAGCTCTGACCCTGTGCCTCATGGGAACAGTCCAGTCCGAACTACCAAGCCATGTCTTTCCCAGACCGGAATCAAGCATCCAAGGACCGGTTTCTGGCTATCAGCCTTCATCAGCCTGGATAGCTTGACTCCAGTGGTGTGGAGAGCCTGGGACTCACGTCTGAGCATACCCAGCACACTCGGGGTGAAAATTGCAAAAAACACAGTTGATGGACAGAATGTAGAACAATGTCATACATTCACCCCAGTACAAGGATCTGGGCCTAAATCCATCATTTTTTTTGCACTCCACACCACCCTGGGTTAGACACTGGCTATATGCAAATCAGCTCTGACCCTGTGCCTCATGGGAACAGTCCAGTCCGAACTACCAAGCCATGTCTTTCCAAGACCAGAATCAAGCATCCAAGGACCGGTTTCTGGCTATCAGCCTTTATCAGCCTGGATAGCTTGACTCCAGTGGTGTGGAGAGCCTGGGACTCACGTCTGAGCATACCCAGCACACTCGGGGTGAAAATTGCAAAAAACACAGTTGATGGACAGAATGTAGAACAATGTCATACATTCACCCCAGTACAAGGATCTGGGCCTAAATCCATCATTTTTTTGCACTCCACACCACCCTGGGTTAGACACTGGCTATATGCAAATCAGCTCTGACCCTGTGCCTCATGGGAACAGTCCAGTCTGAACTACCAAGCCATGTCTTTCCCAGACCGGAATCAAGCATCCAAGGACCGGTTTCTGGCTATCAGCCTTCATCAGCCTGGATAGCTTGACTCCAGTGGTGTGGAGAGCCTGGGACTCACGTCTGAGCATACCCAGCACACTCGGGGTGAAAATTGCAAAAAACACAATTGATGGACAGAATGTAGAACAATGTCATACATTCACCCCAGTACAAGGATCTGGGCCTAAATCCATCATTTTTTTGCACTGATGGCTGATGAGGATTATGAATCCGAAACCGGTCCCAGGATGCTTGTTTCCGGTCCAGGGAAGACATGGCTTGGCAGTTCGGGCTGGACTGTTCCCATATGGCACAGGGTCAGACTGATTTGCCTATAGCCATGTCTGAAATGGGGTGGCAGAGTGAACTAAAGAATGGTGATGGATTAAACCCAGATCAGTTAACTGGGGGTGAGTGTTTGATTTGTTCAAACGCTCCGTCCATCATCCCCTTTTGTATCGCTTTGTTCGCCCTAAGTGCGGCAGGGTATACTCAGACGTGAGTCCCTTGTTCACTTGGCCACTGGATTCAAGATAGCCTGGCTGATGAGGATTATGAATCCGAAACCGGTCCCAGGATGCTTGTTTCCGGTCCAGGGAAGACATGGCTTGGCAGTTCGGGCTGGACTGTTCCCATATGGCACAGGGTCAGACTGATTTGCATATAGCCATGTCTGAACTGGGGTGGCTGAGTGAACTAAAGAATGGTGATGGATTAAACCCAGATCAGTTGACTGGGGGTGAGTGTTTGATTTGTTCAAATGCTCCGTCCATCATCCCCTTTTGTATCGCTTTGTTCGCCCTAAGTGCGGCAGGGTATACTCAGACGTGAGTCCCTTGTTCACTTGGCCACTGGATTCAAGATAACCTGGCTGATGAGGATTATGAATCCGAAACCGGTCCCAGGATGCTTGTTTACGGTCCAGGGAAGACATGGCTTGGCAGTTCGGGCTGGACTGTTCCCATATGGCACAGGGTCAGACTGATTTGCATATAGCCATGTCTGAACTGGGGTGGCTGAGTGAACTAAAGAATGGTGATGGATTAAACCCAGATCAGTTGACTGGGGGTGAGTGTTTGATTTGTTCAAACGCTCCGTCCATCATCCCCTTTTGTATCGCTTTGTTCGCCCTAAGTGCGGCAGGGTATACTCAGACGTGAGTCCCTTGTTCACTTGGCCACTGGATTCAAGATAGCCTGGCTGATGAGGATTATGAATCCGAAACCGGTCCCAGGATGCTTGTTTCCGGTCCAGGGAAGACATGGCTTGGCAGTTCGGGCTGGACTGTTCCCATATGGCACAGGGTCAGACTGATTTGCATATAGCCATGTCTGAACTGGGGTGGCTGAGTGAACTAAAGAATGGTGATGGATTAAACCCAGATCAGTTGACTGGGGGTGAGTGTTTGATTTGTTCAAACGCTCCGTCCATCATCCCCTTTTGTATCGCTTTGTTCGCCCTAAGTGCGGCAGGGTATACTCAGACGTGAGTCCCTTGTTCACTTGGCCACTGGATTCAAGATAGCCTGGCTGATGAGGATTATGAATCCGAAACCGGTCCCAGGATGCTTGTTTCCGGTCCAGGGAAGACATGGCTTGGCAGTTTGGGCTGGACTGTTCCCATATGGCACAGGGTCAGACTGATTTGCATATAGCCATGTCTGAACTGGGGTGGCTGAGTGAACTAAAGAATGGTGATGGATTAAACCCAGATCAGTTGACTGGGGGTGAGA
Organism: Lissotriton helveticus; assembly: GCF_964261635.1. Classification (NCBI taxonomy): domain Eukaryota; kingdom Metazoa; phylum Chordata; class Amphibia; order Caudata; family Salamandridae; genus Lissotriton; species Lissotriton helveticus. The sequence continues at coordinate 1,064,622,903 of NC_136057.1, forward strand.
GTTTGATTTGTTCAAACGCTCCGTCCATCATCCCCTTTTGTATCGCTTTGTTCGCCCTAAGTGCGGCAGGGTATACTCAGACGTGAGTCCCTTGTTCACTTGGCCACTGGATTCAAGATAGCCTGGCTGATGAGGATTATGAATCCGAAACCGGTCCCAGGATGCTTGTTTCCGGTCCAGGGAAGACATGGCTTGGCAGTTCGGGCTGGACTGTTCCCATATGGCACAGGGTCAGACTGATTTGCATATAGCCATGTCTGAACTGGGGTGGCTGAGTGAACTAAAGAATGGTGATGGATTAAACCCAGATCAGTTGACTGGGGGTGAGTGTTTGATTTGTTCAAACGCTCCGTCCATCATCCCCTTTTGTATCGCTTTGTTCGCCCTAAGTGCGGCTGGGTATACTCAGACGTGAGTCCCTTGTTCACTTGGCCACTGGATTCAAGATAGCCTAGCTGATGAGGATTATGAATCCGAAACCGGTCCCAGGATGCTTGTTTCCGGTCCAGGGAAGACATGGCTTGGCAGTTCGGGCTGGACTGTTCCCATATGGCACAGGGTCAGACTGATTTGCATATAGCCATGTCTGAACTGGGGTGGCTGAGTGAACTAAAGAATGGTGATGGATTAAACCCAGATCAGTTGACTGGGGGTGAGTGTTTGATTTGTTCAAACGCTCCGTCCATCATCCCCTTTTGTATCGCTTTGTTCGCCCTAAGTGCAGCAGGGTATACTCAGACGTGAGTCCCTTGTTCACTTGGCCACTGGATTCAAGATAGCCTGGCTGATGAGGATTATGAATCCGAAACCGGTCCCAGGATGCTTGTTTCCGGTCCAGGGAAGACATGGCTTGGCAGTTCGGGCTGGACTGTTCCCATATGGCACAGGGTCAGACTGATTTGCATATAGCCATGTCTGAACTGGGGTGGCTAAGTGAACTAAAGAATGGTGATGGATTAAACCCAGATCAGTTGACTGGGGGTGAGTGTTTGATTTGTTCAAACGCTCCGTCCATCATCCCCTTTTGTATCGCTTTGTCATGATCAAGCCATTTTTGAAATTCCCGCGTACCGCGGGAAAACGCGGTAGCGGTTAAGAATCACAGTACTGCAAATGCCTCAATAATGATTAAGAATCACAGTACAACAGTAGGTTCTGTGTGGAGGAAGGGCGCTGTGGAGAGCAGGATGTGGAAGAGTGGGAAGTAGGCATGCAGGAAAAATGTTGACCTGAAATGACAGGAAAATGGGTGGAAAGGCTCCTATGGCACTGGAGACTTTGAGGGGATTGAGGCCCTGGGAGCCTGAAGGGCTGTTCTACTGGCACTTACTGTTGTTGGCTGGCTGTGAGGTCAAGGCAGGAGTCCGGCTGCTGGCTGCATTCAGGAGGAGCTGACTGACTCCGGGAGAGCTGATCTGGACCTGCCTGAATACATTCAATTGAAATTAACTTTATTGGCAAGCCAAGTTATATCAGTCTTGTCAAAGTGGAGGCAGGACATACTCAATAAATAAATCAGTGATTTCTACCATATCACTTTTAATGTTTAGGCACAACAAAATACAAATGCACATCAAGGTAAGTAGGCACAAATGTGATTACTTTTTGTGCGTACCCTGGTGTCAGAATGCATCGTATCTGGAAATACTTCTGTCATTTATTTGTATTATTTTAGGATGCTCCATAGTTTTTCATCACAAGTCTTGTTTATCCCAGACAGCTCCAGGAAATATATTTCTCTAATACATTTGTACCTGGCAGATCAGAAAAATATGGCAATTTGTTTTTCCTTACTGTAATACTGGAGCCAAAAATGTGGTCTTTCAGAGTTTTCACTTCTTTTTGTGTTGCATTTTTCGACCTACATTTTGGAGTTACTGAAAGAGGTTTTCCAAAATTAAAATAACGGTTCCTTTGGTCACTCCCTCACAAGAAACAATTACCAATAAATAGAATTCAACAATGTAGCTTAGTTAATTGGTGTCTATTTGGGCTTTGAGACTAATTGTGACACGAACAACAGAGTCTTCCAGTGAAGAGAAAGATGTAGTTTTCTCTGGAAAGCCACATATCAGTAGCCAGCAACAACAAGTACTTTACAATATTGCTTTGTTTAATGACATCTGCTTGGGTTTTAAGACATATTGCTACATCCTTCGCTGAATGCCCCCTTTATGCCTGTTTCTGGTGTCCCTCTGTCAGAGTTGTACATACCTGACAAGGTGAGATACTCTTCTACGCTTTCATTCCTGTACAGAGACCTATCAGAGCCCTGCTTGGCCTTCATCTGTTGATGTCCTTCTCAGTGAGTGATGTATTGGTATTTCTGTTTTCCACACCTTCCTTACACAGATAAGAGGGAAGCTACTTGTGTCAATCATCTTCGTTGAAACAGGCATTAAAAAGGCCCTGTTAAGGGACAGAATGCATGTTCTACCTCTTACACTGTTGCACTCGGGAGTTGTGACCTCTAGGCAACCCGTCCTGCTTGCTTGGTTGCCATATTTAAAGGAACACTCAGCCATCAAGAGAATTTAGGGGACTATGATTAGGAAAATGCCATGCAAAAATGGGATATTTTGCTCGTCATTTGAAATTCTTAACATTTGATTACAGTATTTCCTGGAATCGCATTTAGTTCTAGCATATATGATAAGGCATTTATTTTTTTATTTTGGTTTACATGTAGGTCTCATTTACCAGTTTCCTGTCCCGCACAGTAGAGACTTGAATTACTAACAACGTGAAGCGCCAAGAGCAATTTAAGGCTGTCAGTAGATTCATGTTTTTGCTGATGCAACTTGGCTATGAGGACTATATCAGTCGACCTCAAAGACATGCTGAGTAAATGAGGAAATAACATCCAACGCAATGTGCAGCAGAAACAAAATACTCCCCTGGATAAGGTACTCACCGCACAACCAGCCTGCTGCACTTCATCACAGGATGAGTTCCAAAAACCAAGGCACAAATGGACTGTTGCGGCGTAAACATTTGCTTAAGGCAGCAGAAACCGTGGCCAGCATTGGCTGCAGTCCTCCAAGGAAGGGCACTTGGCTCTGTTATTAGTAGTTTTCATTACAAATCCCTCTTGCAGGCTGACAGCATGGCCAGAGTGGGAGATGCATCACAGAGACTAAGCTCGAGTATTTGAAATGTTGTGCTTGCGTGTATTGTATAACTTTTAACAAAAAGAAAATAACACACAGCACCGAATGAGATCCTACCGCTGCAATGGGCAGTGAACAAGGGGGAAGTAACAGAGCACACGGACTTAGGGCCATAGTATCAAGAAGGAGTGATACATTATCGCCGCTTTTATCGGCAGGAAACTGCCGCTAACGCGGCGATAAAGAGCTTGATAATATGCCCTTGTGAATTTCCATAGAAGCCCAGGTTCTGGTGTTAACCTGGGCTTCTATGGGAATACCTCCACTCCAGCAAAGGTTCTACCTGGAGGTACCGACGGAGAGAGCGGGGCCTTATTCAATAAAACTTGAACTGGTACCGAGTGAGGTGAGGTCCTGTCCTAGACAAGTAGTGGTATTATTAAGCATCATGCTTGTACTAAGGATTTGAACATCTACAACAGAAAACAAACTGTATGTATGAATCTTTTTTCAATGTTACAGTGACATATGTTGAGGTCCTGATGAAAGCCAGGGAGATTTATCCAAGTGGCTGAAACATGTTGACCACTGAGACAGTGATTAACTTCTAACTGTCTTTTTTCTTCTTTCACTTGCACTTTGGTTTTAGATTGGAAGACTACTCAGAGCAAGTACCAAAGGAATATTATTAAGACTTAGCCTTGCAGTTTATCCGATTTTAACTCACGTTCTTTTTCTTTCACTGTTTTCTTTCATAAATATTTCATAAACAAGCATAACAATTCCCATTTGCACTTGTGTTTCCCTTGTGTGAATCCACAAGAGGATACAACTTAACCTCCTGGCTGTTCCCTAATTATCAAGGGAAAGTGAGAGGCAGTTGTTTCTTTCCTCTTGTACTCTTGTTTCATTCTGTTCCCACTCTCTCCCATTCATCAGTTTTGTCTTTCTTTGGTACTACTTCCCACTCCAGTCTCAAAATTCCCAAAACAAGCGTTTGTCGTACCCCTTCACCGCTTTTGTCATCGCTGCTTACCTGTGTCCCTAGATTTTTTTAACCCCCTACTTTTGACCTCCTTCCCTGGTTTTCCTTCATGCACAAGTAATGTCACAAATATAAGACAGACCAATATAACCATTTTATTTTTAACACAATTTCTACTCCTATCATGTTTTTAATTATTTGTTTAAAGTAATCTGTTTTCCAAAACTTTGCCCCATCACCTATTTAGTTGAAAGAGATTCATCTTCCTGGAGACACCCTAGAAGGACTTGCTTTTTTTACACTGGTTCTTTGTATTTCTAGGACAAATCACTAGGACGATAGTAGTAAGGCAAATTAAAAAAATGGAAGTGCCCGATACTGATCAAAAGGTGTTTGTTATTGGGTGTTGCATCCCTTCATCACTTTGGTATTACAGAAGTATCCACAGGTGCTTGCATGGTCCCATCTGTAACATGGAAAGGGCAGGTGCATGACTCCATGACAATAGGGGAGTGCTTTTGACATTTTTGTTATTCCACATTACAGATGCAGATGAAAACAGACCTTGTTGTGGCACACTGATTATTTGAAGGGGCAATCAGTGCATCTTGAAAGAGAAGAGAGGTTCCAGGGACTCCCCAAGGCATCACCTGCAGGTGGGTAGAGCCACATACTACACCTGCCCATGGAGAGATCCCTGCTTCTTCTTTGCACCTTCTTGTTAAATGAGTGCACTGCATTGTGTATTCATTTATAAACAAATACATAAAAATGTGCCATATACACCATACAAGTTTTATACTGTTCTTCATACAGTCAACCAAGTTAGTAAACATTTTTTGAAGGTAGTGGGCAAAGAACTGGAAAAGCAAAACATTGTGGAGAAGTATTTGTTGCTCAATGTACTCAGCATAACTGGAATTCTATTTATTTTTAGTGTTTTATTTTAGAACAGTCTATTCACAATACAGAACACCAAAGGCATTCTGAATGCAGAAAGAAAACATTTATTAAAGCTGTAAAGACTTCTTTTCCTAAACTAGCTTACTAATAGGAGCATACATTCTTAGCAAAGGAAGAGTACAATATGTCCCATAAAAATGTCTCTTAAAAAAAACATAATACAGAACAGTCTAAACATCCTGCAGGAGAAGTAATGAAATATAATAATTTTGGAAACGATTTACCAAAAGCGGTTTCCGTTTTTTTGTGAAAGACGGAAATATTTCATAAATATGACTCATTGTATGTTACAAAGAGACCTCTGCCAAGACCTTTCCAAAATGAAAAAAAGATACAAAAGGGAAAATATAGATATCTTCATGTCACATAATTTAGTTGACATTTCACACCTTCTAATGGGCAAGGAGCAATCACCATTCCAAAATCGCAATAACCACATATTACATTTGCAACAGTATTTTACTTTTTCTTCCAATACTATATCTTATTATTCTACTACTGCTGCTACTACTACTAATAATATATTGAAGAATAGGTACGACAATGAGGGCAAGAATAATAAGAAAAGGAAAACATATTATTGTATTATAATATTTGTTGTTGATATTATTATTATACATTCCTTTATTGATCGGAATTTGGGTAACTCAATGTAGATGTCATATAGTGACCTGACAAATGTAACTGATGTACAAAAACAATGGTCTTTTAATATTTCTTTTATCTCATCATTCAAAAAATTTAATTCAAATTTGGTACGATAAATACGCAGGAAGTCATTCTCTCAGGAAGCCTGGACCCTAATCCCCCATTATCAAAAGTTAACTGTGGACCTTGTCATTTGAAAGAGCTTGGTGAAGTGGTATCCTCCTGAATAGCTATATGGTTCTTTGAAAACAGAGGCGATGAGAGTAATTGTGTGCAGAAATGTCCGGTTATTTACCGGTAATATTCATTACTCCAAGTCGTGTCCCTCCCTGTCCCAGTCCAAACCAAATGAGCATAGATCCTCCCACCAGAAACTTCCAAGCCAAACTCTAAGCCCATCCCATCCCTCCAGGACACTCCAACATCCTGTGGCATATATCCCATGACCCCCCCTATCCACATCCTGTACCACCAAGCACAAGAAGCCGAACTGGAAGGGAGGGATGGGAACCCAGACTGGAATGGGGAGGGCTACGACTCGGAGTAATGAATAATTCCGGTAGGTAACAGGACATTACCTCCTCGTCAGCCCTCCCCGTCCCAGTCCAAACCACATAAGCAGATACCATAGCAAGAATCGGCTTCACTCAGTAGCAAAAACAGACTTTATTAGCACAAGCAGAAAGTCACACCACCAGAGAAGAACGCAATACCGCGTCCCAAACCCAGCAGACTCAGTCTCACCTACCACCAAATGATAATAGGATATAAAAGTGTGAGGAGAACTCCAGGTAGCAGCCCGGCAGATCTCAGCCATTGAAGCCCCTTGAAAACAAGCCCAGGAAGCAGACACCCCAGAGTCAATCTCCCTAGAACCAACCCAGGCGCCAACGCCAACAAACCACAAGCCTCATATGCAGCTCCTACAGCCCACCGCAGGCATCGACTGAGAGTAGCCGCTGAAGGCTTCAGACCTTGACCAGCTAACCCACATGTCACAAGAAGGGAATCCACCTTATGAAAAGGCTTAGTAAGCAGCAAGTACACTTCCAGAGCGTGCCAAACGTCGAAAGAGTGCATCCACACCTCAACCTCTGAAAGAGGATCCGGACAGAAAACAGGCAAAACCAGATCCTCCGAGCAGTGAAACAAGGAAGGGACCTTGAGAACAAAGGAAGGATCAGGCAGCACAACAACCCGATCAGGAAATAAAATGCAAAAAAGGCACAGAACAAAGCAAGGAGCCCAACTCACCAATCCTCCGAGCCGAGGTAATAGAAATAAGGAAAAGCACCTTGATTGTCAAAAACCGCAGACACCTCATGCAGAGATTCAAAAGGAGCCCTCTGCAAGGCCCTCTACACCAGAGGAAGATCCCAACTAGGAGCAAAGGACTTAATGACAGGTTTCTGGAGGAAACAACTCCTCAACAACCGCCACACCAAGGGGACCACCGGCTCAAAGTCTGAACTCCTAAAGGCCCGTATATAGTCACCCACTGAGTCCTTAGGGAGGACACAGCCAGGCCCAAGTCAAACCCATCCTTCAAAAAGTCCAAGATACACCTCCAACGCAGACCAATCCAGAGCTGTACACCAAGTCAGAAATTACACATAATGCCTGGCATAGGACTTGAGAGTCGAAGGGCGCCTGGACCGCTGAACAAACTCAGCCACAGAAGGAGAACACCCTAAAGCCAAGAGGTTCCTCCTCTCAACAGCCAACCCACCAGATGCAGGCAGACCAGACACCCCGAGACAGAGGGGGAAACGACAGGGGACAAGGGACCACCGGCAACCTCCAGCAATGCCCCACCGCCAACATCAACAACAGAGGGAAGCAAGGTCTCCTGGACCAATCCAGAGCCACCAAGACCAATGAGGCCTGATCCAGTTTGACTTTCAGCAGGACCCGCAGAATTAGAGCAATCGGGGGGAAAGCATACATCTGGCCCTCCTCCCACCGGAAGGACAGGGCATCCACCTTCCAAACCGCGTCTGACTGAACCAGAGAACAAAACCTCTCCCTCAAGGCATTCCCCGGAACTGCAAACAGGTCCACCACGGGGATGCCAAACTGGACCATCAGGTGGCCAAACGCCTCCTCCGTCAAGCACATATCGGACAGGGAGGGAAACACCCTGCTCAGGCGATCCGCCTATGAGTTCAAAACCCCTAGTAGATGTAAAGCCCTCAGAGACAACAAGTGCAACTCCACCCACTGGCAGATCTGCTGAGCCGACAAGTTGAGGGAAGTCACCTTCGCACTCCCCTGGCGGTCAACATAACACACCACTACTGTGTTGTCTGACCACACCTTCACATCCCTCTGGAGGACTCAAGGCAGAAAATGAGCAAAGGCCAATTGAACCGCCTTCAAATCCCCCCAATTCGAAGACAATCCTGCCTCCAGCACAGACCAAAGCCCCTGGACTGACTCCTCAGCCAACACTGCCCCCCAACCCAGTTTGCTGGCATAGGTCATCAAGACCACACTCTCCTGGGACACAAAGGGAGAGCCCTGCAAGAGATTCTGATTCAACAGCCACCAGGACAACTCTTGGGCTATGGACACCCCCCCGGGTTCAACAGCTCGTTATCCAGAGAGGCTGTATCCCAATGACCCAGAACATGAGTCACCAGGGGGTTCAAGTGCAAATGGGCCCAAGAAACAATCATCACAGTAGCCGACATCAGCCCTTGAACACACAACCACTGGTAAGCTGTGGAAGACTGATCCCCCAACACCCTTCTCAGTTCGCGCATCAGAGTCAGTCTACAGGGTTTCAACTGGAAGACCTTTCCCAACTTGGTGTTGAAACCCCCCACCCCAATGATCAGCAGTTTCTGAGTGGGGCAAAGATGGAATTTCTCCAAGTTCAGAATCCAACCGAACTGTTGAAGGAGCCTGCGAAAACCTCTTGGGTACGGGCGTGGGCATGAAGGAAAGAAGAGACAGAAATCAACCAATCGTCCAAGTAAGGGAAAACCTGGTGCCCCTTAGCATGCAACAACCCCACCAAGGGTGCCAACACTTTAGTAAATACTCTAGGAGAGGCAGACAGTCCAAATGGCAATACCTGAAACTGGTAATGATCCACTCCCACACAGAAACGCAGGAACCTCAGTGAAGCCATGTGCACCAGCACATGAAATTAGGCTTCTCGGAGATCCAGAGAAGCCAGGAAATCCCCCACCAACAGGAAGGGAAGAATCAACTGCAGAGTCACCATTTTGAAGGACCGATGAGGGATACACAAATTTACAGCCTTCAGATCCAGTACAGGACAGTAGTCCCCATTTGGCTTCTGGATCAGAAACAGGATTGAGTAAACTCCTCTACCCTGCTGACTCACAGGCACCCTTTTCACAGCCCCTTTGGAAAGCAGGTCTTGAATGCCATCCAACAGAGCCCGACACTTGACCCAATATCTGGGAACACATCCACTGGAGGAACACCAAACTCGATCCTGTATCCCAGCCGGATAACCTGCAGGATCCACTGATCTCGAACGGACTCCTCCCAAACAGGAAAAAAAGATGTGTGCCAACTCCCAACCGAGGCCACCAACAACCTGCTTAAGTAGTCAGGACTTGGAGGGCCCTGAAGAAGAGGAGGCACCTTGTTGACCCTAGGATTTATGGAAGGAAGGGACATTCCGGCCACATCCCCGAGCACGAAAGTGCTGGGCTGCCATCTTGGATTGAAATGCCTGCCCAAACGTCCGCTTATAACCTGCAAACTTCCCTCTCTGCAAGGAGCGGACTGGAGCCAACAACTTTTTGCCCTCTTCTTAATCAACGCCTCCAATGGCAGGTTAGAGCCAGTAAAGAGAAGCTTCATCACCGCAGCTTTCTGAGCTGCCTCCGCCTTCCATGGCTTAATCTACAGCTGTCTCCGAGCAGCCACTGAGCCCCCAGCAGCAGCATCCACCGCACTAAGGGAATCGAAGGACAAATGCGCCAGGAAGTGCAATTGCTGCTCTCACATGGACAAAGATTCTGAGGGATCCTCATCCTGTAGGAGCTGCTCAGAAATACCCTGACAGTCTTTGAGAAGCGACTGAATTCAGGTAGCTAGTGTAAGTCGCAGACCGAATAGCAAGATTAGAGGCAGAAAAGGCCAGCTTCAAAGCCCCTTCCACCCGCTTGTAACCAGGATCAGAGGAAACTGCATCCTCGGACACCACCAGGCTCTGAGAAGCCATACCAGCCAGCTGGGAATCCACCTTCACCACAGTCCGAAATTCCTCCGCGAACCCCCGTAAAGGATACCTCTTAGGGAGAAACCGGGGAAAGAAATGTCTATCAACATCCTTCCACTCTCCTTCCAGCACATTCCTCACATATTTATAAATAGGAAGGCATTCAGGTTCTTTCTTCGGGTAACTGGCGAAGAAGTCTTCCAACTTCCCACCTTCCAAGGGACTAGGGAACCCCAAATTGTCCAAAACATGTTGCAGAACACTGTGAAGGTCCGCCCCCTGGACAAAACGACTCTTCACCTCTTCATCTGACTCCACGTCTGGATCGACCTCAGCCGACGCATCCGATTTCTGACTTTTGGGCCCCTTGGGATCAAGAGCCAGAAAAGCTGCAGCCACTGCGGCCGCAGTCATCTTCTGCACCTCAGCCAGGGAAGGCGCAGTGGAAGGCCCAGCAACGACCACCTCCTCCACATATCTGAGCCCACCCACATCTGAACCTCTACCCTTCATGATGGACACAGGAAAGCAGAGCAACCAACCTCCTATAAATACACTGACCAATCAACCAAGCCCTTAAGGGCCAATCAGGGAAAACACCATGACCCATAGCCAATCCTCAACAGGATCGGAGGCCGGCTTCAAAACTGGCCAACCAGAGACATTGTAACAAACCTTTAATAAACTACTGACCAAAGCAGGCCCCAGCTGTAACAAAAAATCAGACTGTGACCTAGAGGCCGCCCACAACCGGAACAGGGAACACTCCAGGTAAGGCTTCGTCATCGGATTACACTCAGGACAGACTGAAACCCTAGGCGCTGAACACAGCACCCCAAGGGCATAGAGGCAGAGACTGCAAGTGCTAGGCCACAGATAGTACCCCCACAGCCCCCTCAAACAGGCTGTATTGCCACACAGATATGGGAACCAGACGCTAATAAGAGGGCCCACCCCGTCACTGCACTTAGCACCCAGTGACTCCAAAACAGAGGCCCGAACCGGGGAACAGCCCCTGGCCGCCCAAACCAAACACAGCAGGGCCCCTGCGGGTCCCATGAGGCAGGAGACACATCCTCCAACAGCGGGGCAACTTTGTGCAGAAGACCTCCGAGGAGGAGCCTCAACACTACACCTTCGGCACGCCGATAAAGGCAAAGCCGCACCCACACACCTCCCCGGCTGTTCCCATTAGAGCAGGTAACACACCCGGAATAGGGGAGGCCACAGCTTGGCCCCCACTACCCCTTAGCAGGTAGCCCTGCCCCTTAAACCCAAGTCTCGCTATAGCAGGGACTTTAAATGCACCCAGCCAGACACGCAGGAAAAAGCAACAGTCACTCAATGCATACTGCAGCACACTTACCGATGAGAGGGGGCAGGCCCCCCCACAAAGAGTCAATCCCGGAACCACACCCAGCAGAGAAAAAACAACAGGATATGGATAGGGGGGTCATGGGTTATATGCCACAGGATGTGGGAGTAGCCTACAGGGAAGGGATGGGCTTAGAGTTTGGCATGGAAGTTTCTGGTGGGAGGAGCTATGCTCAAGTGGTATGGACTGGGACGGGGAGGGCTGACAAGTAGTTAATGACTGGCATCTACCTTTCTCATCCTCTCCGTGCCACTCAACGGACGGCCACAGATATGAGTAGGAACCTTAGTAAACAACAACATTTGAGAAACCCAGGTTGATGTCACATTGATCTGATGCTGGCCCACCTCACATTCATTTAATGCAAGGGCGTCCTCGTCCAACTGAAGTGATCTGAGGAAAGAACCTTGACCTCAGTAAAGCTTGGTTTATAGTTAGGTGTAAGTAGTTTATAGTTGAGAAGAGCCCAAGAGTTTTTATTTACAATTCTCAAAATATGCGTTTCTAATGTATTTTTGCCTAAGAGCTTGTTGTATGAACTTGTTCAGATGAGGTAATCACCGCCCAAGGGTGACTTATGCTACTGAAGGCTGTTTTATATCCTTAAAGGAGATTTGATTTGTAAATTTGTTATGAAAGCAGATATCATTGCATAAGTCTAATACACTAGGCTAAACTCCATTCTGATCAATGTCTGCGAGGCTGAGTGTGATAGCCTGAGCAGAGACCTGTATGTATTGCACGGGGTAAGATTTTATTAACGTTTGGAATGCTGCTACTCGCTTGTTTTGTACACATCCTAACCATGTAAAGTTTTTTCAACTGATTTTGTAGCCATTACGTTTTGATAAGTTTGTAATCTTCTAACTAACGTGTTTTAAAGCTGTTCTGTGGTATACACCTGTAAACTAGCAGGGAGGCTTCGCAGGTCCAACACGGTCTGTACCGTTTGCTGCAGAGGGGAGTACCTCATTTAGATCCACTGCGAGGCTTTCACCTAGCGTACCTACTTCTGGCGGTTAGCTCTCTAGTTTTGGGAGTTTCCTACTTAAGGCGACGCTGGAACGGACGCACAGCAGACGCGCGCAGCGGGCGCACGCCCGCGCACCAAAGGTGCGCCAAAGGCAAGCCCGTTTGCGCCTGTCCGTGCCTGGACTGGGCCCAGGACCAGAAACCCTGCTTCTCATGCATTAAACAAAGCTTTGATTTCATATTCAGGTAAGAACCTTTTGCTTCTACGTCCACCGCTGCACAAGAAATGCTATCAGTTGCAGCCGCGGCCCGTGGATGGAGTTCGGTGGGGCAGGGAGGCGGTGCGGGGTGGTAAACAACAGAATATGGATAATTGCAGGTAAGTAAACAATTTATTAAATAAAACGAATTTTGTAGCGCACCCTGCATAGCAAAATGCGATGCAGCGCGCGCTACGAAATTTGGAAAGGTCCTTCAGCTCAAGACCAAATAAACATTGATCTACAGCTAGCGTTCACTAATGCCAGATCATTAGTTAGACACAAATATGAAACTGCTGATTTTATCACAGATAATAAAATGTATGTACTATTTGTTACAGAAACTTGGGGTGATGATTCTTCAGACTCTGATTTCAATATAGCAAAACCACATGGTTACAGTATTTTTAGATTAGACAGGAAGCTAAAAAGAGGTGGTGGATTGGTTTTGATACATAAATTAAGTTCTTCCTGTTCAGAAATAGACACACATGATTGCAAAGCCCTGCTTTTTAAAATCACTTCCTCTGGTCAAGATTCTTTTAAAGGTCTACTGATATATCGCCCTCCAGGCCCTAGATCCGACTTTCTAGTTAATTTCTATTCTTTGCTTGAGCTCAGTCTCCACTCTACTTTCTTTACAATTCTAGGTGACATGAACTTCCACCTAGAAAAAACGGAGGACAGAGACACTGAGGAAATACTAGATTTAATATCAGAGTATGGCCGCAGTCAGTTGATCCAGGGTGCCACGCAAACGGCAGGTCACACCCTGGATGGCCTGTTCACTAACAACCCGGCCATCTCTAATGTAACTTCTCTATAGTCAGAGCATGGCAAAAAATTGACCACACAAATCTGGTCTACGAGCTTGCAAAAAGCGAACAGGAGGTAGAGAATGATGTAAAAATCGCAGCCAAAAAATACACCTTCTGGCTTGAGACCAATTTTTCTAATCTAGTTCCAAGTATGCTGATTAATAAAAATAGGAAATCACCTTCTGCCCCTTGGTTTTCTGAAGCCTTGAGGATTGACAAACAAGCGTGCAGAAGGCAAGAAAGGATCTGACGTAAAAATTATGAACTTTTAGAACACAACAGATATAAATCCATGATCTCAGATCTAAAAGAAAGCTGATTGGAGAGAAAATTCTCTACTACACAGCAAAGATAGAAAATGCCAGCGGTTCCATCAAAGAATTATTTTGCATCGTGAAAAACTTAACCACAATTAAAAATGACTCTACTAATTTTAATCAAGAATTTTGTGATGCTTCAGCTCTCTCTTTTAGATCAAAGGTAGACCAAATCTATGATCAGTTTACTCATTCTACATCAGATGGTAAAAAATCTGTACAAGATATCGGTGAATATACTTCTTTTTTTAACTTCTCCCTGACCTCTCCTATGCAAATCACTAAATTAATCTCCATGGCTAAGCCCTCCCAAAATTCTACAAAATATTTGCAATCTTATTGGTCCCCATCTATCCAAAATATTCAATCAGATGATAGAACAAGGATATTTTCCCTCTATGTGGAAGCAGGCTTGTATCCTGCGTCTTCTAAAAAAAACAATCTGGATGCATCTGAGACAGCTAACTACTGACCTATTTCGTGAATCCCACTTCTGGCCAAGATAATTGAGAAGATCATGAATGCGGAACTTTCTACTTTTATCGCAACCAATCAGATTCTAGATCACAGACAGTTTGGCTTCAGAGCGAACCATAGTACTGAGTCAGCTTTGACATGGACTACAGAAGAAATCCGCTCTTCGCTGGACAGCGGTGGGTCAGCAGCCTTGCTGCTGCTTGACCTATCCGCTACATTTGATACGGTAGATCATTCTCTTCGGGTTCATCGTCTACAAGAAACTGGCATAGGAGGTAAAGCCCTTGCCCTGTTGACATCGTTCTTATAGGAGAGGACCCAATCAGTTAATTTGGGCAAATTTAAGTCGTCACCTTTTTCTCTCTCATGTGGCGTTCCGCAGGGCTCATCATTGAGCCCTACACTTTTTAATATCTATGTAGCGGAATTAGCACCATTGATAAAAAGCTTTAACCTGATTCCGATATCCTATGCCGACAACACCCAGCTGGTGATTTCGACAGTGGATAAGGACATTAATCATTCATTAAAACTTCATAACTGTATGCTGTCCTTAAGCCATTAGATGAGGACTCATTGCTTGAAATTAAACTCGAGCAAAACGGAGGTGATTATGTTCGGAAACCTCTTTCCTCCTTGGTCCCCGGCTTGGTGGCCAGACAATCTTGCCCCCCCCCCCCACACCGGTATATAAAGCAAAATATCTTGGGGTTATTATGGATGAAAAGCTTAGTTTTAAAGCTCAAGTCTCTGAGGTTGTGTCTTCTTCATAATTTCATGTTCAAGACTATTAGGAAAATTCTGCCTTTTATTCCCAAACCTTGCAGAAAGTCATTAGTAACTTCCTTAGTCTTGTCTAAACGTGACTATTGAAATGGACTGTACAATAAGGTGCAATCCACCCTCCTTAGGAAGTTACAGGCAGTGCAAAACGCGGCCACAAGACTGATTTTGGATATTCCTAAATATCAGTCTGTTAGATCAGCACTGCGAGAACTCCACTGGCTGCCAGTCTGCCAGCGGATAACATTTAAGACTCTCTGCATGGCACACAAGGCACTACACAAAGTAGGGCCGAAATTCTTAGAGAACCTGTTTTGATGGTATTCTCCAAACAGAGCAGCCAGTTAGGATCAAAAAGATAAATTGGGGGGGGGGGGCAGTTATACCTTTAACAACATCAAGGTATGGAACTCCCTTCCGTTACATCTTAGAAAAATTACCCCATCTGGAATTTAGGAAACAGTTGAATACCTGGCTCTTTCAGCATTAGTAGTACCTCGCACAGTATGTTATTTCGGAAGCACCAAGACACCGTAGGGTATTCGTGCGCTGTACAAATTTCATTAACATTAACATTTAGGGACCTTTAGAATTTTCCTGGAAATGCCTCTGTGCCACAGGCTAATTATGCAGAATGTGCTGTTCTGTAAACCTTTAACTAAGAAATTAATCAAATTAATCATTGACATTTAACTAAGAAATTAATCATTGACATACAGATTTATGGATACATAAATAGGCCATAATTATAAAATGTACCTATTCTTGATTGTCTGGAGATAGTTTTCCCAAAGTGCTTCCCTTCTCATGGATTATTTGTCTAAGAGATTGTTTATAGTAAGGCTGACTCACAGCATGTGTTTTATTATCATTGAGATGGTCAGAGCATCACCAGTCGTTGGCATTCCACTCCAAACACACCTTGTACATTGTAGTCACAGCAACTATAAGTAAAATTCAATGGGGTTTCCTTGTTGCAGTTAGTACTGACTAACCACCACTTTATTTTGGAAAAAAAAGTTAATAGCAAAGCAGATACCCATTTGGCCTTCTTGCTTTTAAAAATAAATATTAATAGACGATTGATCATTGTGGACTATATTGAGGGTATTAGCATGATCTACTTTTATCCCGGTGCGAAGATGAGGGCTATGAGCAAGTCTCTGCATTCCTGTTTTGACTTATAAATATCTCTTGATATGCAGTGTTTTAGTTGGGGGTACTTCAACTAGTGTATTGTGTCTGATGAGCTTATCTTAAATTGTCATTCTGGAGTTTCTCATCATCCTCAATGATATATGCAAAGTTGCCTTTTCCCCAGTGCTTAATTGGTAAAAAAACATAAGTGCCAGGGCTCTAGTCAGCCGGCCAATTCTGCTTGCACTGCCCATTGCCACTATCAATTACATTGACTGCATAACTACTAAGTCACACTTCTACAAGTGTGATCATTCTGACAATATCAGGACCCCAAAGTTAAAAGAATGGTGTTGGCAGCAGGTATTAGTCCTTCTTAATGTATATTGAATTAATAAACACCAGTTATTGTGCTCATCTCTGAATTAAAAAAACAGCACCACCATGTGGCACACTGCCATAGGTAACTGTGCTGACAAGTAAGTGCCGGTGCAAAGCCCCGTGCACCACCGGCTCAAATTAAGCCCTGCTCCACCAATTCCTTTTACTTAATGTCATCTTTCTGCTAGTCCTAGCATGTGGCTATTCAGTATTTGTTTGCTTTAAGTGAAGTGATGGCCCTTCTTGTCAATGCCACACACATATATATATATGCTTTTTAGCCGTGTGTTAAGGGACGGTACTGATAAAGCTTTGAATTACCGCATTGCAAACAAGGGATTGTTGACAGCCAGTAGATATTATTCTTTCCAATCTGCTCTTTTAATAGCACCACATTATTGTATAAATTCCAGGCGCGCAAGGACATGAAGTTACAATGTTTCCTTAACATTTGTTTACACTTTCTTTTTACGAGTTGAGAAGAAGATTTAAATTATTACGTGGCAGGATCTAATTGATATTCTATTTTGTGTCTGCAAGTGTAACAATGATTAGCACGTTATATATGTTTAAACTTCATTTATTTTCACATTTATTGAGATCACACAATGAATTTATGTTTATGTGTAGTCTGTTTTTGCTGACCATGTTGTGGAAAATCACATGTCCCTTTAAATCATGGTGGAACATACACTCTAACACTCGTGATCAAGGGAGTAATCCTGAAACACGTAGGGTGTTGCTGACACCCTGCCGGTCTTTTGGCAATAAATTCATGTTGCTGAAACGTCTACTAACGTGTCCGTGGCTGCTGTTGTTCAATTATTGCAGCTCCCAAGACCTTTAATATTCAAATCGGCAAGTGCATTCTGAAAGTTCTTCGTGCCTGACGCGTTTTTTGATGCAGTGCACGTAGATTTCCGGCGCTGTTGACGCACTACGTTACGAGTTTGCTTTAGTAGCTCTCCTGACATAGCACAGTGCATTATGGTTATTGCAGTGCGCCAATTAAATTATTCCCCTTAGTGGGTCCCGAAAATGCTTCCATAATTATTGCTGTTATTCAACCCTCAGTGGGCTTCAGGCAGCACTCCGGTTGTTATTTTAGAATTCTGTTGTGCCATTAAGATGCTGTAATGTTCCCAGCTCCTCCGGCCCCAAACAGCAGTGCGAAGGGTGGTGCAGCCCTTCACGACCAAAGCCGTCGTGTATAGTTTCTCCAACAAAGTGCTCTGCTTTAAGGACGCACTCCACAACAGCTGGCTCCCAAGACCTTTAATGTTCAAACCCGCAAGTGCATTCAGAAAGTTCTTCATGCCTGACGCGTTTCAAAGCAGAGCTTCTTTTTCAAAGGCAGTGCATGTAGATGTCCGGCGCTGTTGACGCACTACGTTACGAGTTTGCTTAAGTAGCTCTCCTGACATAGCA
The DNA here is from genome assembly GCF_964261635.1 of Lissotriton helveticus. Lineage (NCBI taxonomy): Eukaryota > Metazoa > Chordata > Amphibia > Caudata > Salamandridae > Lissotriton > Lissotriton helveticus. The sequence goes on from NC_136057.1 coordinate 1,064,640,761, forward strand.
CAGTGCATTATGGTTATTGCAGTGCGCCAATTAAATTATTCCCCTTAGTGGGTAAATTTTGCCATCACTTACAGAGCATGCCACAGCTTTCTTCATAGTAAGCCAGTTTTTTAGTTCAAAATATTTTATTGAAATTTTCAGCAAAAGAAACAATAAACAAGACATACAGAAAAATATATGAAATTCGCAATTCAAAATATGAAGAAATCCTTATGCAATGATAACTTAAGAAAGGGAAAGGAGGGGAAGGGAACATATAATATCATATAATTAATAGATAATGAGCTGAGCTACTTATACAATAACAATATATGTATCAATCTGGTATCATAAAAAGAAGCAAGTATTATAATTAATGCGATAAATAAACATCAATAGGAGTCCCAAATAAATGATAAGAAATAGAATTTTGACAAACCCCAGATAAAGATAATTGTGCACCTCTTCTTGTAAAAATAACCCAGGACCCCCATGCATGAACTGATAATTTTGAAGCATCTTTCCAACAAAAGGTAATAGATTTTAACGCAGCTGAAATTAGGAAATTAAACAGTTTACATTCAATTGCATCTAAATCTTGTGACAAGAGTACAGATTTACAAATTAACAGACTATAAAATAAGTCTTCTTGAATATTAAGAATCTTTTGAACAATGACTCATACGTCTGTCCAGAATTTAGTTATTAAAGGACAAGTAAAAAGCATATGTTGCAGTGAACCAGAGTGCAAATTACAATGCCAACAAGTATCAGATTGAAGGATTTTAGCATTAAATAATCGTAATGGTGTCCATAAGCAATTAAATAAAATATAAGAATTAGTTTGAAACAGAGAAACAGGTAACCAACCAGATATATTGGAGATCCATATAGTTTCCCACAAATCAATGGATAATGAAGGTGATCATTCATTGTTCCAAAACTCTGCAAGCATATTAATATTCGAACCTAAATTGTTAGACGATTTTTATATATAAAATAGAAACACAATGAGGATTAGATGATACAGTTTGAATATACGTGGATAGATCAGTATGAGTAATAGAGGGAATAGCGTGTGAGAATGAATCCAAGATAGAATTAGTTAAATATTCATATTTAATAAAATCTGAATTAGCTAAACTGAATGTAGTTTGTAACAATTGAAATGATATAAAAGTATTATTAGAATAAACATCCTTAAGATAAAAAATCCCAGCTTTAATCCATGAAGACCAAAAACTAACGTGTCTATTTAATTTAATAACATTACTATACCATAGCGATAAATCAACAGTATTAGACATGGGATATTCAAAAATAGAATCAAAATCATTAAAAGATTTGTGAAGACAAGAGGATTCATTTGACATCGTAAGTAAAGTGGGAAGTGGAAAGGGATTCACAATGGATTTTTCAATAAGGAACCACGTGGGAGGATTATGCACAAAGGTATGGTTAAACCAAATAGCACTTTGTTTCATAATAAACGCTTTATGATACAGAAGAAAATCTGGAATGCCAAAACCAGCATTACCTTTCAACATCTTTAGTTTTTTATAACGAATGCGTTTTGCTTTATTATTCCAAAGAAATTTAGAAAGAAGTTTATCAATATCTTTATAAAATGTTATTGGGAATTGAATGGGGATCATAGTTAGAGTGTAAAAAATTTTGGGAGCAATATTCATTTTAATGCATTCCATACGTCCCCACCATGAAAGATGCAATGAAGACCACTTAGACATTTTATCTTTAGTATAATTTAAAACAAAATCACTATTTAAAGTCATTATAGATTTAATGGAAGAAGAAAATAAAGTACCCAGATATTTTAACTTTTTCTTCTGCCAAATAATTTCACGCATGGGAATCATATCAGGGGTACAATAAACATTTAAGGGAAAAAATTCAGTTTTATTAGAATTGTATTTATATCCAGACACCAGTGAATATTTAGAGATTATATCTATTAAGGAAGGAAACGAAGATATGGGATAGTAAGCCAGTTTTAATGGACTAGAAGTACCATTAATTTTGGCCCCCCAATGTATGAGTGCTTCTATAATTTTGTCAACCTGATATTCGTTTTTTCACTATACCAATAACATTTCCACTAGACCTTACCTTTCTATAGCAAGTGGGAACAAGGTGTAAATTAAACTTAGGGGCTAGTCTCTTTTATCTAGATTTTGCCTCAGAATGATGAATGAAGGTTTTTTCATTATACTGTGTCAGCCATTTTACAATATCAAATTTGGTCTTGTACAGCACTGCGTGTACATTATCTTTATGTTTAGGGCCAGGTGTGCTCCACCACTAGGCTACGTGGATGCTGGCTGGTTATGGTGACCTCAGACACTTCTATTTTCAGACCATGGTGTCAGTTCTATGGGTCCCGGTGCTCTTCAGGGTATGGTATGTTATTCAGATTTGTACAGCACACTATCTCCTGGGAGGGTATCATGGTGCTGAGAAGGGGAGTCTCTAGCCAAACCTGGGGCTTTCTGGGACTACTTAAAAAGCCAGGCCTTCAGCTGTTTGTGAAATTCAAAAAGTGAGGATGAGGGTCTTTTGTGTAGTGGCAGGTTGCTCCACACTTTGGGAGCAATTGGAAGGCGAAGGCTTGACCGCCGGATCTGGTTTTCCGTATGCATGGGATATGTGAAAGTAGGGGTACGGATGAGCGGAGGTGTCTGGAAGGTTTGTGACAGCAGATGTGAATGTTAAGGTATTCTGGGCCAGGGTTATATAGTGCATTAAAAGCTTGAATGAGGAGTTTGAATTGTGCTTGTTTTTGTATGGGTAGCCAGTGGAGATCCTTCAGGTGCGGTGTGGTGTGAGTGCGGCATAGGAGTTAAGAGTGATTCTGGCTACGGAGTTACGAATGTTCTTCAGCCTTCTTGTGAGCTTTTGGTTGATGCTGGCATAGAGATTGTTCCCATATGCCAATGTGCTTGTGCCCAGGACATGCGCAATGGTTTTTTGATTGCTGATTGAGAGTAACCCTGGGCAATGAACTAAGCTCCTCTCTTAGAGTTTGCGGAGATTTGTTAACTACACATTTCATGAAAAACACGTAGTCAGGGAAAAAATCTGCTCAACCACGTAGTGTAACCAGCTTATAAACTGCACTCCCAAATGCTTGGATAAAGCAACTTTACATGTTAAAAGGGATATAACCACTTCACAAAAGTGAACTTTGAAAATGAAAAATATCAGGCAATGAGAGAGGTGATGATTTTGGGCTCCCTCCTAGCCTAGGGGGAGGACCAAGCAGATGCCTTGAACACAAAGAGAATATCACGCTGAACGATTCAGTGGTGGTCCCATCCTCTTAGGACCACCCAAGCACAGTTATTATGGGCAAAAATACAATCCCAGCCAAAGGCCCTGCAAAGCATTATGGGATTAAATTAGCAGTGGGCAGTGAATATTATAGTATCCAATATCAAAATAATTCTACAAAGAGCTGCAGTTCAACTCGTCGTTACTAGGTATACCCTCATGGATCAAATGCAAAAGCATTAAATCAAGCTGAAGTTCCACTAGTCATTAGTAGATGTCCCTCACGAGTCAAATACAAAACATTGAAACCCTTTCATGAAGCTGCAGTTCAGCTCTTTGTAGAATTTATATTATTAGCTCTCAGCTCAGGGTTTCATTGCTTTTGCATTTGACTCGTGAGGGAGATCTAGTAACGGCTAGTGGAACTGCAGCTTGCTGTAATAATTTCAATGCTTTTGCATTTGACTTGTGAGGAACATCTAGTAACGATGAGTGGAACTGCAGCTTGATTCAATGCTTTTGCATTTGACTCGTAAGAGACACCTAGTAACAACGAGTTGAACTGCAGCACTTTGTAGAATTATTTTGATATTGGAAACTATAATATTCACTGCCCACTGCTAATCTTGTCCCATAATGCTTTGCAGGGTCTTTGTTTGGGATTGTATTTTTGCCAAAAATAACTGTGCTTGGGGTGGTCCTAAGAGGATGGAACCATCACTGAATCGTTCAGCAAGGATCCCAAAATCATCACCTCTCGCACTGCTTGCTAAATTAATACATTCACTTTTGTGAAATGACTATATGCATTTTAGCATATAAAGACAGAGATACTTGTTATTTTACCAAAAATATATGAGGTCTCTGTTGGCGGAGCAAAGTTGCGGATTTGACAGAGTTTTTGTTCAACTTCGTGGAGTTCTGCGTAGTAGTACTACGCCCACCCTTAATTGAGAGCCTTGAGAACATTTTCCTCAGCCTCTCTAGGGTATGGATGCATAAAGCAGTGAGAGCTTTGACTTGGGTGATCATGTTGAGTTTGCTGTTGATGACGATCCTGACAATCTTGACATGGGTATTGGATGTCGGTCTTAGCTTTGTTGGCCACAAGGTTGAGTTGTTAGAATAGAAATATTCATGTTTGTGTATTGCCCTATATAAGTTAACATTCGCTGCATCATTTTCTATTCAGGTGCCATTGTGAATCATGATCGAAACTAATCCTTTGCTGTTCCCGAGAACAAACCCCTGTTATGTTTCATTTCTGCAGTGTTGAGTTTTGCTTCACTAATGTATAGACTGTTCATATTAGTGCATACCTTTCTTACTAGATAGAGGCCCTCTCCCACTTGTCTGGTGGCGGGTGCAAGGTGAAACGACCTTGGGCTGTACTAGGTAATGCGAGATATGAGAACCAAAACTTTTTCTTTTTGTGTTTCACTCTCCAGCTGCATCTGTTTCGAAAATTCCACTGTGGGCGTGCCTTCTCTTGGTCATGAAACATACATAATGTATCTTTATGCTTGTTGATGTCAGTCCCTCTGCAGCACTCCTAGCAACTTGGCAGACTGGGCTCCACTCTGAGTGTATATCAATAAACAACTATTAGTTTGTACTCTGTCTAACCGACTCTTAATTTAGTATGGAAGGCTGAGAGGTCGTCATTTGTGACCTGGGTGACTCGAATCGGACCACTTCCTTCAAAGTGCAACAGTGAAGTGCTCTTCTGGAAAGTTATGATTTCGGTCTTGTCAGTGTTCAGCTGTAGGCAGGTGATCTTCATCCATGGGTGATTTCAGTTCTGTGGTTATTGAACTTGATTCGGGTACTGGACATCTTGTCTATGAGGGACGGGTTATCAGCATAGGATTTTGATATTGTGTTGGCATTGAATGAGGATTGAGTGGGAGACTTTTTTTAATGCTCTTAGAGGTCCAGGAGGATGAAGGCCACTGTGTCTCCTATTTCCAGAGTCATGAGAATATCATCCATGGCAGCAATGAGAGCAGTTTTTGTGCTGTGGTTGATGCTGATACCAGTCTGAGTGGTGTTGAGGAGTTGATGGTCATTGAGGTATCCGGTGAGGTATCTGTTGATGATTTTCTCTAAGACCATGTCTGGGAATGGTAGGAGGGAGATTGGTCTGTAGTTAGAGAGTGTCCACAGAAGGTTGTTTCAGCAATGGGAGGACAGTCAGGATAGTCAGGTGTTTCCAGGTGTCTAAGAAGGTCGCGGAAGAGGTGGAGACATTCACAATCGGTGTGAGCATGGGGCTGATTGGATGTTATCAAAAAAATCTCCACCACATAGATTCTTAAATCCTGCATGAATAATGTTTTTGAATAACATTTTAATCTCCCCATCCTTATTTATTTTGAGTGCCTCTCTCTTTACCCTACTGTCTGCATGACTCTTGTGTATACAAGACCAATCAAAATTGCATACCTGCCTTAATCTCTCCTTCTCTGAGACTATATCCCTGAAACCTAACAATATATGTTCATTTTATCAACCCTTTACTTCTCATCATCCACAACTCCCTTTAATGATCACACCTAAATCATTAGTGTACCGCAAAGAAACTGGAGCAACTTCATGAAATGGTGTCTTTGAGAGCTCGAGACTAATCTTATTAACCAATGGAATGATCCCTAACTTTCGACTCGTGGTTAGCGTATTATTCACTGTCTTGTCAGTGGTAGTAAGCAGTATAAAATGCAATTTCGGTTTCAATCTTCTACCATGGTGACTAGTCTTATGTTCAATTCAATTGCAATGCATTTCCTGCCTGCATCTGCTCAACTGCTTTGGGATGTTCCTAAAAGAGAACAATAGTGTATTTCATTACTGAGAGAAATTCTTTCCCATTTCCATTGCAATGTATTGTTTAGACATAAGCATAGATATTTAGCTTATTAGCTCTGAAGCCCTTACTCCAGAAGAACGTCCAATGAGGCAAGAAGCAACTTCTATCTTTTAAGTTCCTCAGTGTCAAACATTTCTGAGGTCTGTCCACTGGAACTCACGCTAGCAGAGACATATTGGTAAGAAGGTTCACCTTACTAACATAACATAACATAACCAGAAATATCAAATAATATGGATTACAGAAACATTGCTCTTCACGACTAATATTGCATACAAAACAAGAACGAAAATATGGGTGCCTTCCTATGTGTACATGCCTTGCTGATATTTTGTAACAACTAGGAGATAGGTCCTGGGACGTCGGGCCAGCTGGACCATATATTAATATTTAAAAAAAATAAGTGCTGACCCTACAAAGTGCTTATAACTGCTCCTTAATTGGAGTGACAAATCAAACTTATTCCTAGATTTGTCTGGTATTGTTTATTTATACCCTTTTACTTTTTGATTTTTTTGGTTAGAAATTCATTTGTACGAAAAAGACATTGCATGTACATTTGACATATACTTATTCAAAAAAAGATACACTCATTCAAACAACATAATATATAGACAACAATACATTAATCTGAACATTTCATCTGTACATTTGCACAATTGTTTATGCAGTAACGAAAAATACTCATTATTTACACTAATTTTCCTTGAGAAATAAAGTCACATTCAGATGGAGAAGAAATAAATATAATGGAAAATACAAATATGACTGAAAGACTTAATCTTTGTTCCAGTCATCCAAGGAGCAATTTGTTCCTAGCTGTTGTCAATTGCTTGTCTCAATTTTGCCGACGCGTTTCGAACTCGCTATTTTAATTTGCGTGTTCTCATCAGGGCTTTATAACTTTTTCTGCAAGGTTTGTGCAAAAAATAAAGAGAAAATTACATCAGTCCCTCTTTCGGGTTCACTAGCCTCACGTTATTGCTGTGTATTCTATATTGACTGTAAGGTGCTTACCTTACATAAGTCGCCGCAGTTTGATAGGGTTCGGTTTTTGTCTTTCATGCAGTGGTCCCTGCCATAGTGTCTAGAAGGGGAAGAACCAATAGAATGGAATCAGTTCTCTGTTCCAATGAATAGCCCTTGGCCTGATACCAAAACAGCCCTCCTGAACCCTACCTTATTCGGGTAGTCGCTTCTATCTCTGAGTTGCTTCAAGTTCGGTAAACATCCAACATTTACACGTTCTTCAAAGGCGCCCCTGTGGGTCCTGTGTGTCTGTCCGGGGGAGATAATGATTTATCACTGATTCTGTTTATTTGCCCTGTTAGCGTGTGTACGGCCACATTCTTTTTTACAAAAATATGTACCTGCACTTCCAGACTCGGTATGCACGTTCTCGCTGCTCTTGGCGGGACTGCTGGAGATTAGTTCGAGCAGTCGATGCTGATATTTTGGTCATCAATGCTATTGCTGCAGTATATTGTAGCACAATATTTAAAACTCAATATTCCAGTACCATACCAACCACACCTTGCCAGTGTATTTAACAGATGGCCACATTCAATCTGCTGTGGGAATTTTGTGTATCCAATGTAGATCAACTATTGCCTTCAGACATCTTTTCTGGCCAAGGATTTGTCGCAGCAACCTTACAGTGTTTCTGGCTGTCCTAAATGGAGCAAATGCAACCCAAATGTTATGGACTAGCTTGTAAATGTAATCTCTGGTCACTGTCTGTTCATAAAGAGACTTTAGCTATTGATATCTAAATTTAGCACAGATATCAGATTAAGGTTGTTCTCCTTCTTAACCCTCTGCTGGGATTTGTCTAAATGAAATTAAGACCCAATATAATTCTGCTGGTTTAGCAGTATGCTCTTAGTTTTCCTTCTGCAAATACCTAGCAGAGTAGAGGTGTCTGTTACAATGGTAATATCCTCCATAGAAATCCATAATTCCCTAGCACCTTCTAATTGCTGGTACTTTGGGAGGATACTACATTACAAATTCCAATATCAGTTCACCCGGTCTTTGATGGTTGTTTATTAATCCGTGTAGGTACCTACTACTAGTAATAAGTCCATGATCACAATATAATATCCAGTCAAGGTCCCAATAAATTATTCTGTTGCTACACACTTCGTAGCTGACTGAGCAGGCAGGCTTAACTTAGGAAACAGGTGTGTAAAGAATTTAAAAACATCAATACATTAAATAAGTAAGACACAACACACAATAAAAGCCCAGCCTTTCTGAGTCATAGATTCAAGCAGTATGTTCCAGCTAGGAAACTTCGATCAGCTATGAAAATCTGTTGATACAGCCCAGTTTTAAAAAAACACGATGGGGCGGGAGGAGCACTGTGATGGACCAACTAAAATATGGAATACACTCCCTCTGGGGAAAAGAATAAACCAGGGGGCATATTATCAAGACAGGCGATAAAATGATCGCCGTTTTAGCAGTAGAAAACTGCCGCTAAATCGGCGATAATGGGCTTGATAATATGCTCTATGGAATTCCAAATGAAGCCCATGTTAGATGTCCTTCACATTTAAGCTAAAACGGCAATAATTTTATCGTCTGTCTTGATAATATGCCCCCAAGTCTTCTATCTTTCAGAAAGGTTGTAAAGACCTGGTTGTTTAAATCAGAGTAACTCATCCGGCAGTCTTTTATCTACATTCGCTGAAACAAACAGCGCTTAGACGCCTCAGGGCACTATCGCACTATATGAATAAAATTAACGTAACATTAGACTAATTTATGCGAATAGAAAATATTTGTATGATTAAAATGACACCAAAACGACAAACATTCAACGTAGGGAGCAGGAGATATGAATTTTTAAAGATTAAATCATCGCTTAGGCTTCTGCAAGTAGCGTCATTCAGCATTATAGTTTCCAGGTGCAGGGTTCTGGTGCTGCCTTTGGTTCTGCTATGATTGAGTCTATGGAAGTGCAATTTATACTTTTGGATGAGACAGTGTTGCATCCGGTAGAGTACTTGAATGACCTACTGTATTTCTTGTTATATCCTCATGTCAGGAAGGACGTGGATAAAGAAGAAGAAAAAGTAGCAAAGCTGCGAATTATTAGTAGTAATCTTTATTACACTAAGTCCTGCTCTTTCTTTCCAAGATGGGCTTCCCACCCTTCCTTCTTCAGAATGGTGGACACTGATCACTCATGTTGTTTGGTATTTATCAGGATTTGCCCTGTGGGAAATGACTTTTTATGTCTCCTTAGGGGGAAAGATCTAATAAAGGGGGACGAGAAAGAGAAGGACTCAGTGTTATGAAGATTACTGGCAAATAATCTGAGCATTAGCTGAGTTCTCCTTTTATCAAAGGACAAATGCGTTATGTGTTGTAATATCTCTAATACTTGGGGTTGTTGTGATTCTATGGCTCGTGATCTTCGGTTACAATAATTTGTGTTAATCAAGTGGTTAATTTCTCTTGGCACACTTTTCTTTTCTTGATGAAGGTCGAGGAATTGCTGACATGTAGCTGTGATTTCCCCAGTGTGCTAAGGTATATTCGCTGGCATTCATTGGAGATTAAGGCTTGGTGTTTTGCCACATGTTGGATCTTCTTTGCATTTTACCTTAAAAGCCAAATCGTGAATTTTACTTGTGCTGATTATCGAGCTAGTGTTTTACTCTGTGAACCCTCCACATATCCAAGACACGACAACAGCTACACATGAAATATGCATGAATACTTAGATAAAATAATGTTCATTGCTCTGCAAGCGGTATCAGCTTTCCAAATGGAAGGATTCGGCAATACTTAACTGTACAAAGGGACTGTGTCCAGCAAGGCACACACCACCCACTTCATTAATATCACTATGACAGGAGTCAGCTCTGCGCCTCTCTGCACACAGCAGAGAATGCTGAGGAGGAAGCCTGCAGAGGACTCATCTCAACATTGGAATGTGCAGTGTGCTGGCATTGGGAGTGTTGTCCCTGAAAGGGGCAGGAGACCCACAATGCCACATCATTGTTGCCATGCTTTGAATGGGAACTCAACAGCACATGTTCCTGTCCATGGCGTCGTTGCCAGCTTCTCCCACAAGCTTCAGCGTCCATTTGTAAAGTTTACGCTGTCAGACAATGACAGCTTATGATTTGTGAATGGTTACTGCCTGTCAAAACATCTCATTGTTTGCAGGCCAATCACAAGCCTGTTTAGCTACAAGACCGCCTACCACCTTATGCGAGTTGCAATGGTTTATAATTATAGTGCATGCTTTTATGATTCGTAATTGCGAGTAGCAAATTCCATTTGTGCGCACTTTGAATTTGCTGCTCTGGCTTTGAGAATGCAAAGTATGTTTGATCATCTTGTTCCCTGCACCTCCAGAGGTGTTTTGCACCTCGTGCCCATGCTTCAGTGATGCTGAGCATGCATTTAGAGAAATGAAATACATGTGCAAAGAGTATTACAGAAGGGTTTTTATACACCGCCATAGTCCCCTTCTGTAATCCACAAGTATCTAAGCAAAGATCTGTTGCTCTCCCCGGAATACTTTCTATAATACACTTCTGGCTTCCATGTTTACCTTCATTGCTAAATCAAAACACTCCTGCATTAATGTGTACTCCGCCAAGCTTCAGCATCTATAGAACTAATTCGAAACACTTTTCATTCCCAATATAGCATCTCTGTTTTCTTATAAAATAATCATATTTAGTGTGAGTATTTTTTTACGTTTACATGTATTCACATGTTTTACAAGCGCAACATAAGTATAGTGCTAAACGTTCACCGAATTTTTCCACATACCATTTTTCCCATCATATAAAGTTAAAAAAATCAGGTTTATAATCGAGAGTCCAAACAGTCATGGAAGCCAGTGGGAAAGCGCCCAGGACAAACTGTTCATCTAATTGCATATTTTGTTCTTTCATTACAAATTGCAAAGTATAACAGGTTCAAATGGAAGAGCAGCTTTGCCAATATTTACTGTGGGAGAAAAATTATATTGCAAATGTCGGTTGCCCTGAAGCTGTCCTGCAAAGTGGATATAATTTTTATTTGACGAGAATAGTCGCCAACAAAATAAGAAACAGGCCTGTTTAACCTAAAATTGTAATGCAAAGGTTATGAATGTTCTGGCTGTTTTTGTTAGTGGTGTACAGTTTTATGAAATTGTGATGCGTGTTCTGCCTTTTTTCTGAATTACGCTATGTTAAAAGCATGCCTTTGTTCTTTCTAAAATAAGAGGCGCAGCAAGTTCAGTGCATATTGAGATGGTGCTATTAAGCAGAGAAGGACAGAAGCAATGCCAATATTGATTCAGGTGGCACAATAGATGAAGGTCTTATCCAAAGCCCCTAACAATATTAACAAGCAGATGGGGGCATGCGATTTGATGTAGTTCTGCAGGGCAATGCTCTATCCTAATCATTTATCAAAGCACTGAATAGAATGTTCTTTATCTTGAGACGCCGACCGAGATATGGGTTTGATTTGTTTTTCAACTACAGCAGTTGAGTTGTATAATATAACCACTCCTAGTAGAATAATGCTGCAAATGTGCACAACGTTGATGGTTTATCGCCAGCTTCTCACTCACTGTGACATCTATGCAGGTTGTGATTTGTCATGCTTGTGTTCACAAAGAGGACAGTGATTAGTTCCGTTGTTCAAGGGACCATGGGCCCGATTATCCTTCTGGATAAAACGAAATCCTTGTGATTCCTCCAGGGTATGGTACATCCCAAGGGGAACAAATGCAAAATTGATGGACAGAATGCAGAACAATGTCATACATTCACCCCAGTACAGAGATCTGGGCCAAATCCATTGTTTTTTTGCTCACCATGCCATTCCAGTTTGGACCCAGCCATATGCAAATCAGTCTTGACCCTGCGGCCAAATGGAACAGTCCAGCCCGAACTGCCAGGCCAAGTCCTCCTTGGACTCCAAACAAGCATCCTAGGACCGGCTTCGGGCTTTAAGCCCTCAGCAGCCAGGATGACTCCAGTGGCATGGAGAGCACGGGACCCATGTCTGGGCATACCAATCCCACGCCGGGTGACAAATGCAAAAAGAACAATTGATGGACAGAAAGAGGAACAATGTCATACATTCACCCCAGTACAGAGATCTGGGCCTAAATCCATCATTTTTTTGCTCACCATGCCATTCCAGTTTGGACCCGGCCATATGCAAATCACTCTTGACCCATGCGCCCAATGGGAACATTCAAGACCGAACTGCCAGGCCAGGTCCTTCCTGGACTGGAAACAAGCATCCTAGGACCGGTTTTGGGCATTCAGCCCTCATCAACCAGGATAGCTTGACTCCAGTGGCATGGAAAACACAGGACCCACATCTGGGCATACCCGTCCCACTTGGGGTGACAAATTCAAAAAGAACAATTGATGGACAGAATGCAGAACAATGACATACATTCAACCCAGTACAGAGATCAGGGCCTAAATCCATTGTTTTTTTGCTCACCAAGCCATTCCAGTTTGGACCCAGCCATATGCAAATCAGTCTTGACCATGTGCCCAATGAGAACAGTCCACCCTGAACAGCCAGGCCAGGTCCTCCTTGGACTGGAAACAAGCATCCCAGGACCGGTTTCAGGCTTTCAGCCCTCATCAGCCAGCATAGCTTGACTCCAGTGGCATGGAGAGAACCGGACCCACGTCTGGGCATACCCGTCCCACTCGGGGTGACAAATGCAAAAAGAACAATTGATGGAAAGAATGCAGAACAAAGTCATACATTCACCCCAGTAGAGCGATCTGCATCTAAATCCAACCTTTTTTTGCACACCATGCCATTCCAGTTTGGACACAGCCATATGCAAATCAGTCTTGAATCTGCGCCCAATAGGAACAGTCCAGCCCAAACCGCCAGGCCAGGTCCACCCTGGATATGGAACAAGCATCCTAGGACCATTGTTGGGCTTCCAGCCCTCATCAGCTAGGATACCTTGACTCTGGTGGCATATAGAGAGCACAGGACCCATGTCTGGGCATACCCGTCCCACTGGGGGTGACAAATGCAAAAAGAACAATTGATGTACAGAATGCAGAACAATGTCATACATTCACCCCAGGACAGAGATCTGGGCCTAAATCCATCGTTTGTCTGCTCCCCATGCCATTCCAGTTTAGACCCAGCCATATGCAAATCAGTCTTGAATCTGCGCCCAATAGGAACAGTCCAGCCCGAACCGCCAGGCCAGGTCCTCCCTGGACTGGAAACAAGCATCCTAGGACCAGTTTTGGGCTTTCAGCCCTCATCAGCCTGGAAAGCTTGACTCCAGTGGCATGGAGAGGAGCATGGGACCCACATCTGGGCATACCCGTCCCACTCGGGGTCCCAGGATGCTTGTTTCTGTTTCAGGAAAGACCTGGATTACCAGTTCAGGCTGGACTGTTCCCATGAGGCACAGGTTAAAGACTGATTAGCACATAGCTAGGTCTGAACTGAGGTGGTGAAGTGAGCTAATGAATTAGGAAGGATTCAACTCAGATCTGTGACTGGGGGTGAGAGTCTGAAAAGTTTCAGCGCTCTGTCCTTCACCTCCTTGAGTTTGCTTTGTTTGCCTTAAGTTGGCAGGGTATGCCCAGGCATGGGTCCCTTGCTCACTTTGCCACTGCAGACAAGATGATGAAGGGTGTTACCCAGAAACCGGTCCCAGGGTGCTTGTTTCGGTTCAGGGAAGTCCTGGCTTGGCAGTTCCGGCAGGACTGTTCCCATGAGGCACAGGGTGAAGACTGATTTGCATAATTCTGTGTCTGAATTGAGGTGGTGAATTGAGCTAAAGAATTATGATGGAAGCAACCCAGATCTGTGACTGGGGGTGGGTGTCTGAAGAGTTTTAGCGCTCCGTCCATCATCTCCTTGTGTTTTGCCAAATTCCAAGGGGAACCCACATGTCAATCAATCAATCAGGGAGTTTTAGTGCACTACTCAGCGTGAGGGTCTCAAGGCACTGGGTGTGGTGCAGCTCCGGTTGTGAGGGTCTTCCCTAAGATGTGCAGGGAGAGGGTGTGTCTGATGTCGATCGGGAGCCATTTCCAGGTGGCATTACCATTATCCTTGTCGCTGAGGGGGACAACTTTCTACAGGTGGGTTTATCACTTATGTACAATTCTGAGGGTTATATTTCACCAGCCATCACTCAATAATGCCCTGTATGTCTACTGAGCTGTGCCAGGTAATTTGGCATGGGTATGCATCTGTGTCCAACATGCCACAGACTGAACTATCTGACTGACGCGATGGTGAAAATGTCAGTGTTGAAGAAAGGGGAATGCTTTAGATTGCTCTGTGGTACACCATGACTGATAGATCACAAAGCAGGCTTGGGCGTTCTCTACATAGGTATTGTGGTTAAAGAAGTCTTCTGATCTAGTTTGATGAATACAACATGGAAATGTATGGTGAGCATCATTTAAATAAAGTATGTTCTACAACATACACATCTAGTCTGTTTCGCTGCTTTAAGGCAGTTTAAACAGATAATAATAAAGAGATGCTTCTTGTCTGTTTGTGGCTGATGATAGTCATAATGGATACTGTCTCCTTCACTGTTAGAAATAATGTAATATTATACCAAACCTTTTTGTGCAAAGTTAAAAAGATATCCTTTGTTGTTGATTTGAAAGACAGATATGTCAAAATACTGAGGTCAGTAAGATCACCCTTCATATATAACAGCTCCAGAATATTGCCCATCAATAATACATCGATGTAAGCATATATAGGGAAGTATAGATTTTGAATATGCAGTGCCACATTTGTGTACCTTGAAGACATGTTGGTAGTCAATACTAATTTGATTTTCCCATTTGTAAAGTTCAGAAACAATTAAATGAATCTCATCGAGACACTGAAGTAAAAGAGGTTCATGGTGTATTTAGCAGCTTTTGAAATTCACAAGATGTCTTCATAGAGGAAAGGACAGGTAATACAACCAAATGTCTACAACGAAGAGCAAATCAAGATATATTGGTGGAGATCATGCTATAGGGTGGGGTCCTGGACATCAGGTCATTTGGATCGAGAAGAAGGCAGCTGATTTTATCATTAGCTTCAGTTTGTGCATGGAATATTAACGAATAGGGCACTTTACAATGCAAACTTTTACAATGCATGCCCCCACAACTCATTTTTAGAAACTACACTTACAATGCATTCCATTACAACGCATACCATTACAATGCATAACATTACAATGCATATTACTTTTAGGGCAACAGTAGTGTAAGTATTGGATAGTCTAGGGGTAAAAAATACTATTCACAGTCAAGTGAGTGCAAAAGTGGGGTAAGTGTTGGATAGTGGAAAGGTAAAAATTACTGTTCCCACTCCAGTGAGTGCAACAGTAGAGTAAGTGTTGGATAGTGTAGGGGTAAAATGTACTATTCCCACTCCAGTGAGTGCAACAGTAGGGTAAGTGTTGGATAGTGTAGGGGTAAAAATTACTATTCCCACTCCAGGGAGGGCAACAGAAGGGTAAGTGTCGGGTAGGGTAGGGGTAAAAATTACTATGTCCCATTACTTACCTTGTAATGACTGCGTTGTAATGGTTATTTCCCAAAAATTTGTTAAGCACCATGAGGGCACTAAAAGGTGAAACACCTAGAGGTCAGGCATTGGAGTTTTAATGTCACACTTAACTGAATGTACAGCTGATGCAGGAATCTTTAGAGCTCAGATGCTGGATCATGTTTGGCTTGTTCGGGAAGCCAATAGCCGAGGGTACTGCCTTGAACTGTTATGTTTTGAAGCTGATGTAGCTGATAGCTTGGAAATCCTGCATTTCAGTATTCTAGCATGGAAGTAAAAAACAATAAATAGCATTCTAACATTGTTTAAGGGCAATATTAAGGAATTACTCTGTTAACACAGTTTAAAAAGAATGTCGTAAACAATGCATCAACCACAGTGTTTAGGTTCACATTTGCATTCCATTTGTTCTACCCCTAATACATGTAGCCTCCAGCTCACAGCGAGATGGTTGTGCAAGTTTGGATGCAGAGTTGTTAATTATGTGGTGTATGTATACTTGTAAAGCGCACTATCACCTTTCAGGCATCCTGGCGCTGTATACCACTGTGGAACCCTTCCTGGCTTTCCCTGTGAGATGCCCCCTACTAGGCACCCCCAAGGTGAAGCCAGGCATCCTAGTGCTTTCGAGGCCGATGTGGAGATTAAGCAAGCTATTGCCCAGAGTTGCAGAGTGGGACCCATGATTAGAGTAGGCACCGAGGCGAGAATTATCGAGTCCGTGGACATTGAGCCCAAGACCCTGCCGCGTCGGGAATTGAACCCTGGTCCCGGGCCAGACCTCTGCCTCAGGGTCTGCCGCTCTAATCGGTGAGTTCTCCACTTGTGTGGACTGAAGACTAGAACCTTAGTCTTAGAAGCTACATATTTCAGACTACTAGCCCATATTTATCCAACCAGCAGATTTCTTTGACAATGTGAATTTCTGATATGCAAAATCGATCTATGTGTCCTGTAGCCCGTTTCTGGTCTCTGATTGAGCTAATTAAGTTTGAAGATATCAAATAACAATGGTGTTAAGGATGACTCCTGTGTGCTGCCACAATCATTAGATGGATGTTGGCTAGAATATATCCTATTTACAATTAAGACGTGTAGGGCGGCGGTGTCACAACTATGGTAGATCTTGTGGGAGGAAGACACTATTGTTTGTAACATTTCACTTAGTGAAGCTTTTATAGCAGAACAATCTAGTCAAAACATGGACAATTGAGGACATCTTCAGTCCCTGCAGTGATCTTGATATACTTCACACCAGATGTCTGCAAAGTTATCAAGTTTCCCATATATAATCTGCATAATATTTCTGACAATTGCTTGAAATCATGCGTATAATGTGACATTCCCTTCCGTAGTATTTAGCATGAAAAATAAAAATTAAGGAACTGCTTAGGTACAAAAGTCATAAGAAATTACTGTGGGGGATGCATGTAAAAAAAAGTTATGCTGCCACAGCACACGTATACTCTTTCGGGAGAAATGGAAACAAAAATGCATAACCACATAAAACTAAGCAAAATACGTGACACCTTATAATCAGGATCAAAATATCACCCAAGCATATATCATTCCTGATTGTTGGAGAATTTGCCTATGTTAAGTAACTAAGATTTTCCTCTACAAAAAAAATTACAATCCACCTTTGGAAATCTATTGAAATTGGAAGCCTTCTCTTCTCCCCTACATTCATTCCTGCTTTCAGATCTGTAAACTCCACCCTAGACTCTAGCCTCACTCTCATACCATACATCAACTAGAGGCTAAGTGCCAGATTTAGGGTTTGGTGGACAGACTACTCTGTCTGCCAAACCCTTGATCCGCCTGCTCAATTCAGAGTCAGGTGCACAATCTGTTTGTTTGCACAGCGGTGCCCCCACTGACTCCATGCTGGAAAACCATCAGACTGCCTGCCCTATTTAGAGCAGAGACAGTGATTGCTTTTTTGTTTGCCAGGAGAAACTTGGTGATCAAAGACAGAAAGAAAATAATAACCCTCACACCAGAGAAAACCCTCTCTAGATGTGGAAATCATTAGTTATTTGATTTTCAAAGACAATAGACAGAATGTGTTTTTGAAAAAAGCTTGATGGCTGCCATCAACAGCAATAGTGGCTACTCACTATTTTTTTTACCTTCAGTGGAACTGCTGGGCCTGCAGTGATCCCTAGATTAGGCAAGTGTAATGTTCTCCACCACTATAACTGATGGACTATTGCCTGGCAACCCCTAAACCTGGCCTTAAGTCAGCTAGCATTTACCTTTATTCCTTCAAAATATAAAAACACCTAATTTCCTCCAATCATCACCTTAAACAACAGTAGACTTTCCTGGCATCTCTAGAGTGGACAGAGGGAATGCTATTCTGGTAGGGGCTCAATAGTCCTTGCTGGCTCCAATCACAGCTACAGTTTATACTGGCCAGGATCAGTTGAACTCTATGTTCGTCAAAGGCGTTCAAAGATCAGAAACCTGCTTCACTGTACAGGGGCAAATCCTCAGGTTCACAGACATTTTGGGGTCAGTCCTCCAAAAAGGATTCAATATCTAGTTCTGACAGAAGGAAGAAAGATCAGCCGAGGAAATCAACTTTGGGGTACATACGGAGTGGGGTGGAATTGAGCCTGGCATTTCCCAAGCATACCTTTGGTATTACAGATACCAGGATCATTGGTAACTCCGGGTGGTGGAAAGGCTCCTTATTCTAGGCTTTTTTGTAGTAGAACATGCAGGACTCCCACATGTGTTGCCCAGTATTTCACCCAGAGATTTTGACTGCATTCTCCAGCTTAAATTTCCAGGTGAAGCACTCGATTTTGTAATCCCAATGGAGCCAATAACGAGTGTTCCCAGCCACATTGGTATTACTGTGCCACTAAGAAAGAATGCCTTATCCTGCTGATAAACCACAATTTCAATTCATAGGAATTATTGTGTATAATTATTACACCAGTCTCTCAGAGAAACGTTTCCCAGAGTCACTCAGATTCAACATAGATAACATATCTGCCTTGATTTTATGGACCCTGGGCACATGACTGATTATGAAACTGAACTCACATAGGCAGGACAGAGAACAGGTATATAGCTATTGTGAGTTTGACTCTTCCTCACGCCTTTGTGGTAAACAAATCAACCAAGGTTTTGTGATTCTTGAAACGTTCAAAACGCACACAGCACACACACATATCAAAGCATGGCTTACCCCGCCATCAATACACATCTTCCTTCTCTATAACGTAACAGCTGCATTCAACATCAAATTAAATAGAATGTGTCTACTTTTTGTCTACGGTTTAATATGAATTTGTAGTGGCCCTATTACATATGCACCTCCACTATTTATGATTACCATCTTGTCTCTTATGATAAGTGTACCCAGCATGGTTGCATCAGTTATGTCATTCTTAATCTCATGAAACGCACTTTCACAAGATTTTAACTACTCATATTTGAGTTAGTTTTCTGTAGGTCCTCATTTGTGGCACCTTGTTTGAAAACTGCTTTCCAATTCAGACAAGTGCTCTGCCATGCCCAAAAATGAGACTCACATTATCCTTGCTCAAGGGCGTATCCAGCAAATTAAAATACCCCCCACTTGGATCCATAACTGAAATTGCGATTGGATGAGCGAAGCGCGTAATCCCTACCCACTCCCTTATTATTGTCTTCCGTTCATCTTTAAGCCTTTCATGTATACATCCATCTTTTCATACTTTTATCCATCTTTTCCCCATTTCATCCATCCACCCTTTTGTTATTAGTTTTCCATCTATCCATCCTTCCACTCACACTTCCAACCATTCTTACATCCTTTTGCCCATCTATTCATCCTTCCAGTCTTGTTCATTCTGCCACCAATTCCCCCTCTTTTTATCAATCCTGTAATCCATTAGGGGGCCATTTATCCATTCACCCATTCCCGACTTTTATCATTACAACACTTTCTTTCTCTCAATCATGCAAATATTGTTTTATCCTTACATTTGTCTGTCCATTCGCTCTTGCACCCATCCTTTAATCCTGTATACCCCTCCTTCTCACCAGTTTCTCCCTTATTTTCATATGCCTTTCAGTTAATTTCATTCTTCCTTCTAGCCCTTTCTTGCCCTCTCTCGTTCTCTCTCTTTCTTTCCCTTTCTTTTCCTCATTTCGTTGTTGTAATTATTCCTTGCTTGACTTCTTTCATCAGTGTCCCGTTTTTTAAAGAGTTTTTGTCTGCCAAGCTGCTGACAAGAAAGGCTCACACACAACTGTGTCAACACCACGCACGCTTAAGCTGCAAAATCATGGGGGGATCACTGTCCTTGCTTATGTTGGGACCCAAGTATTCCACGATGTCCACAGTAACCCGCCATGTTTCTAACTGAATCTTCAAATAATCTTTCTTCACATTGTCCTGACATGTTCTTCCATATTCTCTCACACACCACAAGACCACTGTGGAAATATGTGATTTCTCCTTCTCCCTTCATAAATTATCCATGGATTGCTTACTTACAGGAGATACAGAAGCCTATACATGCGATATTGGAGCACGCTGTGGCGATATGCATTTGACCATTCATATGTAGAAAACATTTTAGTCACATTCAACACTTTTGTTGCAGTATGGCACTTGATGTCATTAGATACACATGCAATCAGTTAAATTGTGTTGTGTTGGGTCTCTTGATGCAGGGGATCTCAGGAAAGCTGGCCCATCAGCCCCCATTCCCTTGCGATGGTCGTGCTCACAGTCCTCTAGTTTTTCTCTTGCAGAGCAGGTGATTAAATAGGGCAGAGGAGCAACGACCTACTGCTTTCTCACAGTGCGAGAAGCAGAAAATAAAATGATATTTTAAATAACATTTTATTTTCTGCTTCTCGCTCTGAGAGAAAGCAGAAGGCAGGGGTATGCCTGGTTGGGGGCTGGCCGAAGCATATGCCTAGTTGGGGTGGGCGGGTTGGGGAGTAGTGGCTTGCACCACTCTGAGTACCCTGACTGCTTTGGTCAGCCCTGGGGCCGACCAAAGCAGTCATGCGCACTCTACAAATGGCCTCCCTACAGGTACACGGCTGGGCGCTGTCCGGGACTCCACACCAATCACAGCGCTTCCATTGCAGTGTTGTGATTGGCTTACAGGATGGGAAGGAGCATGCCTGTTCCTGTTCAGGAGCAGGAAAACGCAGACCTGGCCCAGGAGCAGAGGCGGAGTGGGACCAGTCAGGTAGGTTTTATTTTATCCCCCCACTCTCCCCTTGCAGTAACCCCTGCGCAATAACCCCCGCAAGACTGTTGTAACGTACTATTGCAATTCACACGAGCTGCTATCAGCGTGTGACAGTGCTAACAAATACCTTTGAGCTCTCCTGCGCAAGAGTATCCATTGTTCTCTTTCCCCTCCCATTGGGTCTATCTTTCCAACTGTTCCACCACCAACTCCCAACTACCATCATTGAGTTCCCTTCCTAACCTACGCACCGCTCTAGGTGTGGGGCTGCTATGAATAAAAATTCGGAACCCTTGCTACGAGTCTGCCTCCTTTCTACAGCGACCCCACGCCCTCAAGAATTGCGAGTTGTGACTGAACTGAGGACAATGCATGTTTGTGCCTCTCCCAGGCTAGCTTGTCACCTTATCCATTACCTCCACTCCATTCAGATTGCTTCTAAAACCCATACTGTACCCCATTGGATAATAAAGGACAAAAACTATAAATCTTGATCCTGGTATTTCAGTAGTCTCAAAATCAGACATTGCTTTGTTTGTGGAGTCCAAGACCTATTATTCTGCATATTTACTGTTAATATCCCAATGTCCCATTCGCTCCTTCATTGTTCCATGCCATTTTACAGCTGCACATTTGGCTGTACCCACATGCTCAAAAGTTTAAAACATCTACACTAACTGTAAGAAATGCAGATGATATCAATATTAGAATCAGGATTGGTCTCCAGTCCATGATACATATAGGGGACAATTTTCAGTCTGTGTGGCTGACTTCCTTATGTATTTATATCTGTATTGCTGCACTAAGCACATTACACAGATAGTACCTTGTGCAACTGTATAACAGGCTGCACGTCACACACATATTTTACAGCATTTTAGTGTCAGAAACACAAGCACGTATGCTAGGAGCAGCGGGCGGCATGACCTTAGTTATACTGAATAAGCCGCTACCTATGTTAAGTGACATCTCTTTATTAATGTAATAATTGTGCTTTCACAATTCCTTTATTAACCTTCCTGCTTTCTCAAATTTGCTTGAAAATGCACCATTCGTCCACTCTTTTTTCAAACTTTTCACAGGGGGACCCCCTCGACCCCCCTGTAGGTTGTTTAGGCTCGCTCACTACGCTTGATCGCCATACTGCGGTACAACAGTCACTTTCAAATGTCACCAGCCGCCACTAGGATATGTAAATTGGACCACACAACTCATTGGTTGCTTCATTGTACCACATACCAACCGAAATTTCTAAGCAACATGGTATTGTATCCTCACCCTTATAAATATTAATTTGATGCAAAATATCTAGCTCGGCATTTATTTTTCCTAATCAAATTTTTCCCCACAAGAGAGTGAAAAACACTCAAGGGGAAAAGAAGAAGAAAGAGAAAGACAGAAAACCTGTAAGAAAAGGAGAACGCAGGGTCTGGCACCCAGGAGGTACAGGGGCAGGGATGGCCGGGTAGTAGATTAAAGAGGCTTGAGTTATTTGGTATACCAACATTTAATAGCAGTGACTGTGGGCTTCGTGGGCTTCTGAGCAAAACCTTCGGCCCAGGAGTTATTCTTTTAAAACTTAAGCACTGTAGGTTTGCCTTCTCTTCTAAATTCTCCCTAGGTTTATACATATATGTAAAACAGCCCGTCATCTTAATGGCAGAGTCTGTTTTCCACAAAATACTAATAAATAAAATCGTTCAGAATTTATCTATTTGGAAAATGAGTGGTATATTTATTACTTCTCACTATTTTTCTGGGTTTCACATGCTTATGACATAGCTTATTCCCATTAGAGATACATGTCTATCTCTCAATATAAGTTTAAATGCTACATAGCAAAATAACGTACTAAAAATGAATTCAATTTTCTTCAATAGTGTCCAAAACAGCCCTGTCCTGAATCGTTAAATGTGGTTAAGGTAAGTTTTCCACATGTGTGAGGGACAACAACATGGTATTTTCTGCCAATCCTGACTTTTTGTTGGTAGGATATGGTGTTTAATGATTATTTTCTGCTTAAGGGAGAGATTCTGGTGGTGCCTTATGATCCTTGAAAGTGTTGGAAATGGGACCAAAATGTCCAAATGTCAACTGGGGAAGATGTTTTCAGAGAACAGTGTGCCTTATGGAATGATGTTAATGCTCTCTTCTAATTGCTCCCTTCTTTGATGAATTTATCTCCGAGAGAGCTGCCTCTTGTGATGCTTATGAAGATGCCAAGTTCAGCATCTATCTTCCTTAATTGACTTTTAAAATGTTGCTGGCAAAAGTTCGAAATAAGCATTTCTTTAAAAAATGTACCTACCACTTCAGATACATAGATTCCACTTCTAACTGCTATGACTTTTACAAAGCCTTCATAGGAATTCGTGTCTCCATTTTTTCTAGGATTTTTATCTAGAGACATACTGAAGCCTGAACCTTATCCTGCTTTCAGACCAGCCCCCATTTCCTTCTGGGAGTCATTGCCAAGCTCAATGAAAAGAACTTCTTTTGACTGATTTCATGACTATTTCCTACACTAAAGGCAAATGGTGTAAGAGAACATGCCAATAGTATGCCTTCTTGACTGAGGTAGAGGACGAAAATCAGTACATGCACTGGATAGTTTTCTGGACAATAAAAAAGAAATTCACTGTTAGCATGCATCACAGACATGGTACTCCACACTGCTACCTATGAAGAATTATATCTGAAAAAAGTGGAGCATACGTGAAGAATCGGACATTTTCTGGAAGCTTCACGTGTGACCTGCAAACAGTAAAGGTGCTCAGAATATGCTGCTTCTCCACGATTATGAAATACAAATTCAACAACGAACTAAAAACAAGAGCAAAACAAAAAAAATGAATGTACTATTGAGCCAACCGGAGAAGCGGACATGCTATTTGTGAGTGAAATTCACATTAATGCATCCTTGCCAGGCAACATCCTCCCTGCCCCTCTATCATCCTATCACACCCATTTCATCCCTAAATACGCGCAGGAATCCTCCAACACACTTCCCACAAGTTTGCAGTTAGTAGGAAAGGTGTGCATTAAATCCTGGAATCGAAAATTCCATATGAATTGCACTCGGTGAATCATGGTCTGCGGGTTTGCTAAAAAAAAGTGCAGGAATTATTTGTGGCGATTCTCGCCGGTGACCGCCTTTAATGTCCGCACAGGCTCTCTCATTGCCTTGGCTCAGAGGGCACATATTCCTGCCATAATTATTTGAGCTTCTTATTGTCTAAACTGTGTCATGTTTTTTTTTATGTATGCACTGCATAGGCGCACTGTCAACAACCAATGCTTATGCTTCCTTGTGGCATAATGTGCAACAGAACAGATTAGCGGATAACATCCTGAACGAGAGATTACTGTTCCGCCAGCTGTTTTAATTTAGATTTATCTTCCACTGCGGAAAAAGTGCCCTTTCTTTCAATCTTCCAGGTTTAGGCCCACACCAAAGAAAATGTTTAAAAAAGCATCCCAGTGTAATTGAGAACATAATACTGTGGGATGTGAACCAGATGGACTCTGGATGCAGTACATGGCAGTAGAAACCCATCAGTCCTAACTCCTTTGTGTTCAAGGAAACAATCATCTCCACCATATGTCAAAATGTCTTTTATCGTCTAGTCTGCACAGGAGAATCAAAGTCGACTTTATAACCAACATATAATGATTTAATATATTTCTATAAAGAAAGAACACCTTGTCTAAAAAGTATTTATTACCACAAAAAAATAGCAGATTTTCTAATGAAAATGGAAAGGGGATTCACCTTTCATCCGTTCAGTCAGCATTTATGCCTCTGAGACAGGGTTGTCTATTTTGAACAATTGACGGACGGTATCTTTCTTGGGCCCGAAAAGAGAGATGCATGCAAACTTCATTGGATGATTTGTAGGTGCGAGAGCTACTCTTCCTTAGATTTTATTAAGGGATGGATTAATGGCTGTGCTGCTGGAAAATGTCTTGTATAGGAAATTGGTATTTCTTGAATAATTATCTCTGTTCTTCAGCCAAAAATAAGGTTCTCCAACAGAGTGTTTGTAAAGCCATCCTGGGCTTTATAATTAAAATACAGGAGAGACTTTAGGGCTCCAAATAAAATATCCCTCCTGATATGCTGTTTTTGACTTGCAGCCCAGAAAATAAATTATGTATTTCTTGCAAGATAACTGAACATTTTGGTTTTATGAACTTCAAAGTGTTCCTGCTGTTTTTTATCACGTTTTGTAGATCTGCCTATGTTTTTCTTTAATATGATCGAAAACCACATACGTGAATCCATATTTGCTGCCGAACAAAGGGCGGTGGAAGATGCAATGATCAGCTTTATTACATGTAAGAGTGGGTGGAAAGCAGGGGATGCGAGCAGCAGTTAATGACCGAGTGGGCGTGGCATTCTCTGAGTAGCAGGAGGCTTGTTTTACAGTATGTTGCTTTTATATAGCCTTAGGTGGATATAACCACACTTGCCTCACACATTAAAGGCAGGTGAAATTGGTTAATGGGACTTCTCAAAAGAAATGAAAATGTGAGAAGATGTGGACATTCTGAAGAAGCCGCTCTTCATTCACAACACTTCAACCATCGAACAAAAACACAATCTTTCATTATATAACAGGGTCGTCTCCTCCATTAGGGTGGAGGAGCGTCGCCCCACTGCTTTCTCGCAGTGCGAGAAGCAGAAATATAAAATGGTAAAACTACCTGCACTGCAAGAAAGGAGAAGGGTTTTGTTGGGGTGGGCGGGTGTGTTGCAGGGCAGGGGAGGAGTGCGTAGCCCAATGCTGCGGGCCCTGACTGTTTAGTCAGCCCTCTGGAGCCAACTCAACCAGTCATGCGCACTCTCCCTTTTCTCCATGTAGGCTGCATGGAAAATGGCCTCCTCATAGGCGCCCGGTTGGACGCCGTCCCCACCAATCACAACGCTGCCATTGCAGCATTGTGATTGGCTTAGGGTAGGGGAGGGAGGCTGCCTTCTTCCTGTTCCACAGGACCCGGCCAGGAGCTGAGACGACACGGGACCCGGGAAGGTAACCCCGAGCGAGTCATGCCGGCCGAGCTGTTATAGAAGGAGCACAAGGTGGGAAAAAAAATATTTAAGGTCATTGCACCAGTAGTGGAATGAAAGCCAGCCTCTCATGAGGGCGGAGTATATGTTTTCTCTGTCTAAGGCCCTGACATTCAAAACCTTGTAGGAAGATATTAGGCAGAACACAGTTGTCAGTCCCACAGACAATTGCTTTAAATGTATTTTTGGGACAGAATAGTGAGGAAATTGAGTACTATATTTTCATCACTATCTGGGCAAAGCGGGAATTTTAAACAGATGGACTGGAGACTATTTGTGACTAAGAAATATTTGCTTTTTAGCTGACCTTCAATTAGAGAATGCCCTTTGACTGTCAGACCAATAGTTGTTCTTTTAGCTTTCTCATGACTAGGCAAATAGATCACAAAGTTAACAGCTTATATTAGGGAGGCATACATTGGCCTATCCATATTCCAAAGAAACCAGATTGACAAGGCTCAATTATATTTTGACTGAGTAGCTGGAGCCTATGCACCTGGACGACTGAGAGACTTGGAGCTTCCAGGAGCCCGATTAAAATCTCCAATGACATTAGATTTAATGGTTACGTTTTGGAGAACTGCATCAGTCTTAGAAAAAGGTAGGGAAAAGGTTAGGACTGAGCTACGAAAATCTCCAGACAATTCCAGTACAGGAGACCAATTATTGGAGGACCTGAAAAAAAGACAGAAATCCAAATATGGAGAGCAGAAGTGGTCCCTGGGGTCCCTATACCACCATAGCTTTGATTTGCCTCGACTGATTTCCTGATGGGCGGTTGCACTGGGTGGCCCCGTGGCACTGGGCACCATCACAGAGGGCTGAGCAGCTAACAGAGCAGCAAACCACCCTCGAGGCGACTGCGGAGGTTCATTGTATTCCTCACCACTGCGCCATTTTCCCCACTAGGGCGCAACCCAGCGACAGAACTTCCATCAGCCACTTGGGAACGCTCATACCCGTATCACTGTGGAACAGTCTCTCCCTTTGCCAAGACACACTTTCTACAGCTTCATACAGGATATTGGAATCTCCGCACAGGCCCTCCCTGCTACCTGGGCAAAAAGCTTCAACCTTGCTGGAGTCTACCCACCCCCCAACTGCTGGCACTCCATTACTTCCCCTCAGTGGAATGTGAGGATTGGCATCTGATGATCTCCACTTGACTGTGCTCATCTTTAGTGAGGACGCATCACTCTACCCATCCTGCGTACCCCCCTCTTTAAGACTCACAGACTTCTTGCCCTCTATGTCTTTTCCCCACCTAGTCCACAGCATTATGTCCTGGTGAGCCATTCTAATCGTGCCTCACACAGAGCCATCCTAGGGCCCTCGCTATGGTGACCTAGGTTCCCAGATGTGCCTTGCTCTTGGTGACCACTTCTCTCTGCACTGGGAACTTGATGGGGGTTCTGCCTGCCTGAAGCCAGAGAAGCACCTTGGCACTACTATCCCGCTTGGCCACTACCAGATTAATCTCATCCATTGGACGCCTTTCATACTAACCACACCATTCCATGTAAAAAATGAAACCCACTCACTAACTCACTCTCCCGGAACCAATGGCAAACTCTGCCCAGGAAAAAGGGGCATCCATAGATGTGCCTCCAACTTCAGCTCTCTGGAAATGGCCCTCACAACGCTTTTGAGTGAACTGGCTGACATCAAAGGGTCCATAGCCCAGATGACCACAGCATTTACTGCCACTAATCTAGGGGTACAATCCCTGTGCTGCGCTATCAACACATTTAAGACTCGCCAAGCTACCATGGAAAGGTGGTTGGCAGATGTAAAATCTCGGCTAGATGATACTCTGGACTGGGGACAGGATATCAGGTATCTCCGGCAGAAGGTCATTGACCTAGAAGATCGTAGCCTCCGGAACAATATACGGATCGTAGTCATTCTGGAAAAAGATGAGAAGGATGGCATGTTCCACTTCTTGGGCACAATGATCCCTATCCATATGAACCTTGAGTTTACTCCCCTGCATGATTTTCGCAGGCCCCACACACCAACAAACTGTCCAAAGATCAATGCCTGTAAAACGTTCTGGCTTGTTGTGTGGGCACTAGTACACTCCACAAATCCTACAAGAAGCTAAAAGACATGGCTCTTACTGATATGAGAACACTCAACTTATGTTCTATGAGATATCTCGGCGCCTACTAACATTAAGTGGAAGCAATTCAAGGCTCTCTCTCCTTGACTCAAGCAGAAGTACATCAACATGGTCATTTGGAGATGGCCACGATGATCATCATCTTCCAAGGCAAAACATCTGAATATCAGGAAGCAATTGACTTGCCATTCTTCTTAAAAATGCTCAAAGACACCACCATGGACACCAACCAGAGGCCTTCCATTAGTCAATGGGTTGAGACCAACTTAGATGCATCTACGCAAAGGGAGTTTCAACAATGCGACTCAGTCACACAACAATGGTCCCAACTTGCCAGGCCTGTGTCTGGAAAGATTTCCGACACCAGAAACAAATCGAGATCGTCCCTCAAATCCTGAAGACAATCTGCTTTCATGGATGTCTGGATATACCCATTATGTAACGTATAACTATGTGATTGTTCACTGTGTTGAGCCCTTCCTATGCTCACCCTTCCCCCCATGTGCATTGAATGGTTTAGATCTGTTGTGAACCAGGAGGTTTGTCACTGGAAATGGGGGTTGATGAAGCTGGGGGGGTCAGCTTGATTTGTTCTTGTATTGATCCCACAATCTCTATTGCCTTTTAGTCTGCTCATAGGGGTTGCCCCATGACCATTATGTAAGGCAGGTACCTACCCATCTCACTGTTTCCGCATCCTTATGCTCTGCCACTCCTCCACCTACTGATCTGAGGACCACACTTCATGTTATGTTGGCAGTTGGCCCCACTCTCGCATACCATCCACAGGTTTAGACCCCAGGTTCGTGGGAACCGTACACGGGCTGAGACCTATTACACCCACCAACGGGGATACCCCAGCTTCCATCGGGTAACTCTGGTGATCAGGTACACATGCACCCACTCGCTCATACCCATTCTCCCACAGCGCCCTCTTGATCATCTGATCACTCTTGACCCATTCATGCCCTGCACCCCCGACTCTTACACCGACCTGTACCATGGCAAAACCCATTTCCCAGAAACACTTGAAAATATTATCTCTTAATGCACGTGGCTTGGCACACTTCGTCAAACGGAAGAAAATCCTAATTTCCGGGGCTGGAATAAACCTGTCACCTCCCTGCACCAGAACCCAATCTCTCCCCGGTAGAAAGAGGCAAAATGTGGAGGGACTGGGTGGGCCGGGTCATACACGCCAGTGTCCTGCTTACTTCAAGGGGCCAGACGGGGATGGATAGCTAGCACCGTAAATGCTGGGTTGCACTCCTCATACATAAACACCTCCCGTATTGACTGCTCCAAACCTGGAAGTATACTGAAGGCAGATATATGTTCTCAAAACCCTTAATACAGGGTACGCATTTTATAGTGGGCTCTGTGTATGCACCACTGATGGCCAAGACTAGGTTCCTCTCCTGGATCAATAGGTTACTTAAATCCTTCTGTGCCTTCAAGGTTGTCATAGGCGGAGACTTATATGTGACGCTGGACTTCATACTGGACCGATCAGCAAGCCCAAATATGTACCATAATGGGGATAGAAATGCCCTCTGTGACTTGATACCAGTTCATGAACTTTATGACCCTTAGAGGTTGTTGCACCCTGGAACAGGGACTATACCTTTACATCATGCCCGCACTATGTGCAGACTTGTATTGACTACTTCTTCTGTAACTCCCATGGCTCCCAACATCTGGTGGACGTACCCATCCCCCCTGTGGGATATCACATCATGACATTGTAGATGTAAGCTTAGACTTGGGGTGCCAGAAAAGGCATCCTGCACTGCATGTTGATGACAGATTTAGTGCTGATAAAATGGAAGTTCACAGAATCAAAGCACAATCTGGAATCGCTTAAAGACCTGCAGTGGTTGACTCCTCTACCCATAAACCAACAACATAAAATAAACCCCATGGTCAACAAAATGCAGATGAGTACTACTATAGTGTCCTTTTTAAATGACTGTTTTCCTCATCCACCTGAAGGTGGCATGCTTCATCATAGGGTAACCTCCTCGCATTATGAACTTAGTCATATTGAAGTCTACAACCCTCTCTGTAAGAGGGGGGAGCTCAGGGATGTTTTTTGGTAGAAAGAGGTATACAAAATACCTTAGATGGGCTGGGTGTGATGAGGGGTGCAGAGTAAAGTGAATGTGAAGTAAAATTAGCTCCAGGGTATGCAGTAGACTTCATTGGGGTGCCCCTGTGCCAGAATTAAACACCGAGCTATAACAGGAGGGTATTCAACCTGCCATAGAGTATAAAGTAGGTTGACATATTTCAACCTAATACCCCTGATAGATGCACATAGTTTGCAGTAGCTTCCATACGGTCCTGAAGAAGGCCACCACACCTCTGTCAAGGGTTTTAGGCTGAAACTTGTAGACTTACTTTTCACTCTATGGCAGGTTCAATCCCCTCCTGTTATAGTTTGTTTTTTAATCCTGGCCCAGGGGCGCCCCATTACCGTCCCCACAATTGGACGCAATTCCATTCCATCAGCGCTGCAAGCCCTAGCAACATTCCCATGTTTGGTCCATATAACCATATGACAATAAAACAATAACAGAGGCACTTAGGGGGTCATTATGATGCCAGTCAGACTGAGAGTCTGACCGTCATCCTCACAAGCCCTTTCTGACCTCCAAGGCTGGAAATGTTCCCCACCGTATTATGATGCAACCGCTGCTTTCGCGGCAGTCACAGCTACAGCGGAGCACATATCCCTGGATATGTCGCTGCAAATGAGTAAAAAACTTGCATTAAACTTGTGAATTGTACACACATGCATCACATATATAGGGATATGCCTTGTGCACCATGTCCTCCATTGCTGGAGTGTGGCAGAATGTGCACAGTCCAGTCAATGGGGATACAAACCACAGAAGGACTTTCCTGGATTACGGTGCCCACAGGATCTCAATCAGGTTTGGGTGACTATGCACCCTAAATCCTTTGTTTCCGTTGACTTGATGCAGCTGGTCAGACCACAACGTTCTGGTCATTGGAAACCCACATTGTAATCCAGGCGGCAGTCGGAGATCCCTGTACTTCCCAATGTCTGTTGTTTTTCTCCAACCACCATCTCGGCGGTCTTGGAAAGGCTGTCAGAGTCGGCGGTCTTTCAGAGGTCACTCGAAGTACACGGTGGATGCACCACTTCTAAACAATACCGCGGCTTTCCAATTGCCTCCAACAGGACTGCAGAAGCCAGTCCGACAGGCATTATAATGAGGCCCTTAGTATCTCATAACAACCGTCGTCTGCACTACATCAAATAGTCCAAGAATATAGGGTAGTTACTCCCCATTCACAACCCAAGCTTTTTGTATTATGAGCCTGTATCTAGGAATACGCCAATCAAGGACTCATGACCTCATGTTTTTGTGGGAAACCTCTTGCCTTATAGACCTCCTGTGCCATATGTGCACAGCAATCCATTTTCCCTCTTCCATATCTGAAGGTTTAGGTTCTCCACACATGGGCAATGTCTTGCTTGGCCACCAAACAGCCCACCCTGTCACTATACCTCGGGTCAACATCTTCTACCATCACTCACAAAAGATGGATCACATTAAAGAAAAAAGTTTGGACCCTCTGCAAGGGCATTTTACTCTATACCACCAATGCCTTTCCCTCAGATTACTTGCAAGAAATACAGGAGACACAGGATGTCCTTCCTGCAGCCCAGTGCTGTATTTATGGATTTGTCTAAGACCCCTTCTATCCCCTGGCAATGGGCTAGTCTAAAACAATAGGGTTCACCAGTAGAACCAATGGGCCATTTAGCCAATATTGCATTTTGGTGCACAAGCTGAAAGGATCCGCATGTTTCAAGGGCCAGATAACCAGCAGGTCACATGATTCAGAAAACACATCAGGTGTGAGAGGCATGTCTGATGGGTCAAATATTAATGTCAGATTTACCATTTTTGCAGGTAATGCATGCACTACAGCAAGGTTACTTGCTGTGCTGTGTTCTGTGAAAGGAAGAGAGCAGAAATGCTTCATATTTACAAATATATGGAGTCTTTCTGCTCTCTCCATGTGTTGGTGCACTGTTTGCTGCCTAGCACCAATGTAGGCACCCTTGAACCTCAGTGCAGGGGTGTCATTGTTATGGGCACCTTCCTGCACAAAAATCACCCTGAGGGGCATTTTCCTCTTTGTATGTGTGCTGCACAATACACAGAATTATCAACATACATATTCTGGAGGAGGATCGGGACAAGCTCCTAGCCAATCATAATAAAAGTCTCTGAGAAGCATGCCTTAAATACATCCTTTTTAAGATCCTTCACCACGGGCACTGGTCTCTGGCAAAACTATGTAGAGTCCGCCTTAACGTGGACTCTCGCTGCTGGAGATGGGGTGTGATGGAGTGTGACATAGTCCACATATTGTGGGAATGCCCAGACTGAACGCTTTTTGGACAAAGATATGGGACCATATGAAGAGGGACCTACAGGTGACAAGAACGCTTACTGCCCGTCGAGTTTTCTTACATGACACTCCCCGCATGACACAACATAACACCGATTGGCTCTTCACAGCTCTTAGAGTGGCTAAACTGGCAATTTTACGCCACCGGAAAACAGCTTAAGTCCCCTCCCTTCTGTCCTAGTTAGATAGCATGTATGACATGGTGTTTTGAGAGAAGACTTTTGAAGAAATTTGGGGCACATTCCTCATAAGTTGATGAAATGTGTGTTCCCGATTGGACCGTGGGTGCCCCGAGTCTACTACAATCCTCCTGCCCTTGTACTCCAGGTGCCCTCTCATTCACTACTAGCCCACTGAACTAGGCCATTAAGGCGGCCTGGTAATAGCTCTGCATATGGGGAAGTGCCAATCCATCTTGTGATTTCTCTAATTGTAATACATTCAGTTTCGTCCTCTGTGTCTTTTTATTCTAAATGAAACTCCTTATTAATTAATCTAGCTCCTGTCCTGAAGGAAGAAATTAGGAATATTGATCGCCACATTGGAAAAAATAAATGTAAGCAATTTTGAAAGCCGTAATTTTAATAATTGCGACTCATCCGGTTATGGTCAATATAAGTTTGACCACCTCTCAAGTAGACCATTAATTTTTCTGAGCATTATTTCATAATTCAGATGGGAAAAATTATTTGTGACAAACGCCCCCAGTTACCTTTTTGGGGTTTGCAATCGTGTTTGGGGCTGCAGTGAAACTGGGAGATCTGGGGCTACCACATTAAAAAGAAGGACGTCTGTTTTACTTTGATTTATCTCATAGCCACCTATGTCAGTAAAATATTCTATCATCTGCATGGCTCCCCTCATAATTTCCTCATCAGGCTGTAAACAGAAAATAATATCATCCGCAAATAGCTTAAGCCTAGTCATCCCCTCTATTGGTGCCTTGACATTTCCTTTACAAAGTTTTCCCATCACAGGTTCGATAAAAAGCATAAGTAAAATTGGGGAAAGAGGGCACCCTTGACGAGTGCCTCTTTTAATTGAAAACGGTGCCGTCATCCTAGAATTTACCATTACCTTAGCCTCTGCCCCCTGGCATAGATTTACCAGCCTTAAGATGAATTGAGAGGGGAACCCTATATTTTGTAGCCTAACAAATAAGGGATCCCAGTTCACAAGATCAAGTGCTTTTTCAGCATCGATCATCATGACTAAAGCTTGTGGAAAAATATTCTATTGTCTACATTACAAAATGGGTGTTTGGGGACATAAGAAGGCCCACAACAAATCCACACTATCTTTGTGGATTAGCACCTGTGCCGCTGGCATTATGCGAATTGTCCAAACTTTCAACAGTTTACAATCCGTATTTAAAAGACTAATGGGTCTGTATGAATTCACCAGCTTCAGACTCTTACCTTTCTTAGGGAATCTAGCAATAGTTGATTCCTGAAAGGTAGAGGGGACTTCTTCACCCTCTTTCATTTAGTTAAAAAGCTCCCGCGAAAAGGGTGCCAATTCACTGGAGAATATTTTTTAAAACTCTAAGGGAAACTCATCATTCCCGCATTCCTTTTCACTAGCCACTTTCTTAAATTACTCATAAACTTCATTAGGTGTGAAATTGAGGTTAAGTGAGACGTGATACTGGACAGTATCACAACATGGGGATGTGTACAATTATGCCATTTTGAATGTACAAATTGCAAAATTATGCTCTTTTGATTGCACAGCCAAGAGAACGGAAAAATGTTGAATTATTTATGAACTGCACTGTACATTTGAACACATAACATCACGTCTTTTTAATATCACAAAATGTTTGTGTTTAAAAAAAATGTTCTACTGTTTTTGAGATTTATTTATCAGGATGGACAATAAACAAAGATATAAATAAATGCATTTTTGTTGTATCTACTGATACTTACAGCAAAGGGACAGCCCGTTTGAGCTTATTACAGCCATTGTTGAATAGATGTAGGTCGAATGGGAAGTTGAGTTTATATATATCACCTCTTGGACATCTCAGTCTATGCCTTGTGCCCTCTTACCGCAGCTTTTGCGTATGCCAAGAACGCCTGTGTGTATTTATGGAGAATAAATATTTTTGGGGTATTACACTTGAGGTGGGTCTCTTGCAAAAAAATAACTTCAGGTGAACAAGATAAGAGACACCTCGTTAAGTATCCATATTTATGCTTATTAATAATGACATTGGCATTACAAAAAAGAATCCTGGCCTTCAACATCTCAAGAGAAGAAATCATATTGACTCCTTTCAGGCCCCTATAGAGCTCCCATTACTAAGGCAATTACCTTAGCTCTATCCCCAAACTGAAACTATACTTCTACCATATCCTGTAAATTTTCAGTAACGGTTTCGACCACCTCCCAATTATAACTGCTTTTCCCCAACGTGTATAATTTTTTCTGCCCATCATATTGCTGCACTATTTTCTTTTTGTGCAAGTGCTCCCTTCTTAATCCTGCACCCCCACCCCTCGGCAACCCCTGTGACCCCTTGGTTAGCTTCCCTTCCCAGTGGTAGGGAGGGAATTGTCTTCCTTACCTCCATCCCACTCATATTTTATTGTGCCTTGATATGGCACTAAAGACCTACTCTCCGGTGATAACCATTGCACATCCAATTGTCATGAAACAAAGCTCTGTTTTGGAGTTCAAAACAGGATTAACTCAGCAATGGCGACATCCACCCTCCTATACTAATAATGTAACACCCACACAGATCATTTATCATGATTTAACTGCTGCAAAAAGTTCATCCGCTTGCTCAATTGAGCACAAAATAAGAAACTATTCCTTTACAAGAACTTTCAATTTTGATTGTTGGACCATAGCCACCTGGACTCCCTGTTTCTTGAAAAGTTCCAAAATTGATTTGAACTCCCAACAGCACCTAGCTGCAATGGCTGCCATGTCGGAAAAAATATTGAATCGGAACTTATCTGGCTTCTGAAATCCATTTTGCTTAATGGTCGCTGCTAGAATTGATTCTTTTACCCGATAGTGTCCAAAGTTGACTGAAAAGGTCAAGGGTATTTCACATTAACTGATTGATGAATCGAGGCCCGATGGGTCCTCATAATCGAATAATGATCCTCGCTGGAGGCACCACTAGGCAGGATATGATTCTGGATTAAGTCAGAGATACATTTTATGGGCAACATACAGTTGAACACATGGAGTTATTCTCAAACTCATCAAGCTTTATCTGGATTTCAGACATCTCCTGTTGATGCTTCACTTGAAATTATTTTAAAAAATTCTGGACATCTTCTAGATCAGATATACGCTCTTCTGCTTGTATGAGCCTCTGATTTAGTTCCAGAATGTTGTCATTAATGGTCCAGATCTGACTCTTGACCTCTCTAGGGGCCTTTTCTTGCACATTTTTTATCTTTCTTATTTTATCTTCAAAAGTTGCTTGAAGAATATCTCCCAGCTGAGATTTTTCAACTGAGGATTCCACAGGGCCCCCCTTAATTCGCTCTCTGCACTTTCTTGGACTTGGGGACTCAAATTACTGATGGCAGCTGGAGATGCTCACATTTCTGTTAACATATTCGCCACTTGTGAAGCCTAGAATATTTGAACTCTTTCTGGTGCAAGGAAAGCTGATGGCGCCCCCTTCGTTATTCCTGAGCACAAGCTCATTGACACTGGTGGTGTCCTGTGTATTAGATAATAACTCCAGACTTCTCAAGCTTCATCAAGAGATTTAATCAGGAGCACAGCAAAGTATAACCCAACGCCTGCTGACCAGTCTTCAAACTGACCCACAGCAGAACATAGAATGTACAGAGTGAACATGCTAACTCTAGAACAGAGAAAGTACATAGAGACATAGTATCATAGAGATGTAATACATATACCAACATAGTATATTTACAACACATTTTCCCTCTTTGCAAAAAACAAAACAACACATTAATTACAGACATAGGGCCGGATGTAGGTCGGTCGGTAACGGCCGAAAATCGGTATTTTCGGCCGTTACCGACCGAGATTCACAAAATGGTATGTAGGGCCACATATTTTACAGATTCGGTAAATTTACCGATCGGTAAATTTACCGAATCTGTAAAATACCGAATCGGTATTTTTACCGATTCGGTAACAATGAGATGTAGGTGGGACTCTTCTGAGTCCCACAAGCCTTACAGAATCGGTATTTTACCATGAAATCCAACTTCATGGTAAAAAACCGATTCCGGTGTGCATGCACATGTGTGCATGCACACCTGTGCCATATGACAGGCAGACCTGCCCTTAGGGCAGGTATGCCTGCCACATGGCCCCCGAATCTTTTTTGGGGGTGCTAGAGGGTGTCAAAGTGACACCCCCTGCACCCTTGTCAAAATCGGTATTTACCGAATCGGTAAATACCGATCGGTAATGCCCCATTCATTCCTATGGGCTTCAAAGCCCATAGGAATGAATGGGGCATTACCGGTCGGTATTTACCGAATCGGTAAATACAGATATTTACCGATTCGGTAAAAGGAACATCTGGATGTTCCTACATATCCACCCCTTAGATTTACCGATTTTTAATTACCGATTCGGTAGGATTCGGTAATTAAAAATCGGTAAATCTATTTTACCTACATCTGGGCCATAATCATTTAAGTAAGCAGGTGGTTTACGATACCTTTGAATTTTTGAGACTGACATTCTCAATGATGGAACTTTGAGAACTTGTAAAACCAGAATCAGAGACATCACCACCCCATCACCATTCGTGTCAGAAGGAGAAGAAAATGGAACACCATCTTCTGGAGATGAAAGCATATAACCACTACTCTTATTATTATGAGAATTAAGAGCAGAATCTTTCAAAGAAGTAGAAACAAGCGAACCATTTCTTTGGCATAGGGCAACCCTCCTCATGTTCCATTTTTCCCCATTGGAAAAAACAACATAATGAGGAAACATTCTTTAACACAGAAAGGACCTCTAAACTTGGTTAAACCCTTAGAGATCCTTCCTGATTTAACTTTTACAAAATCCCCTTTTGAAATCTTGGAAATTACTTTAATGCCAGAAACTCCAGTATCCACAGAGAAAATTTTAGTAAAAAGATCTTTCACCCAAAAGGGAACCAACTTTGTCCCAGAAACTCTACCGCGCATTACCTCAAAAGGAGATTTGCTCCTTCCACAATGAACAGTAGTGCAAGAGGCAGAAATAATTTCTTGAACGAGATCCAAAACATTTCCCCCTTTAGACAAAGCCAGTTGGATAGTGTCCTTTACAAGTCTATTAATCCTCTCACAAAGGCCATTACCCTGTGGGTTGTAAAGAGAGGTGCGATTATGAGACACACCGCAATGGGAAAGAAAAGAATTGTGTGAAACTAACTGTGTACCATTATCCGTAACAATGACACTAGGAAAACCTTCCCCTTGGAAGAGTAACTTGAGAAATTTGATGGTAGTGTCTGTGGTAATATCTTTTACAAACTCAACAACCAACCATTTGCTGTAAACATCAACACACACTATAGCAAACCGTTGATGTAAATTAAGTTTCTCCATTGGCCCAAAAAAATCCAAGCAAATAGTATGCCACGGAATATCAGGAGAAGACATCTTACCCATGGCTGAACCAACAGTGAGTTTCAACCTCTTTTCACCTTTCTTACATGTCTCACAACATTCCACCCAACGAGAAACATGAGAATCCATCCCCAGCCACCAGAAGTTTGCTTTTTATCTTTGTTGTGTTAACGTTTGACCAAGATGTCCCTCATGGGCAATAGAGAAAAGCTTGTTTCTAAGACCTGAAGGAGGAACAATCTTGTCATTACACATCAGCAAATTGTCATTACAAGTAGATAGTTCATCCAAGACCTTAACATAAGGACGAACGGCAACCTGAAGACAACTCTCCCTCCTGGAACCTTGTTTAATCATGCCAATAACCTCCTTCAAAACATGATCATCTTGCATGGCTTTAAGCCATTCATCTTGCGAAAAGGAACCCTCACCAATGGAAACAACATCTTGAAGCCAAGCTACACTTTCATTCATGAAATCAAACTGTGAAACCTCCTCCTCAGAATTGATAGCAAGTCTAGAAAAACAATCGACTTGAAAATTCCGCCAACATGCTTTGTCTCAAAATGAAAATCCTGCAGCTTGGCTGCTAATTTTGCCAATCTAGGTGAACCCCTGATCGCACCACCTGGGGATAGAATGCGAATCAAAGACTTGTGGTCTGTCTTAAGAATAACATGAATCCCCCACAAGTAAGTGCAAAAATAGTGAGCACCCCACACAGCTGCCAATGCCTCTTTCTCTATCACACTGTAATTCTGTTCAGACACTGACAGTGTTCTTGAAGCAAAGGCAATGGGGCGTTCCTCTGAACCATGTTTTTGTAGGAGTACTGCACTCAAACCAGTTGCACTTGCGGCAACCATGAGTATAGAGGTACGTTTGGTATCAAAGGGTGCCAGAACATTGGCCTCACAAATATCATTTTTAATTTGATTAAAAGTAGAATCCTGTTCTGAACACCAGACAAACTTACACTCTTTCTTGAGAAGAGCCCTTAAACAAATTGTTTTCTCTGAGAATTTTTGGACAAATTTAGAGTAATACTCTATTAACCCCATGAATGATCTAAGTTGGTCCTTATCCATGGGAGGAGGAGCTGAACGGATAGCTAATAAGAGGTCCTTCTTAGGCTTAGTTCCAGAGGCTGAGATCTCATGACCCAAATACTCAATCTGTTCCACAAGAAAAGCAAATTTTTTCCTTAGGTAGTGTAAGACCTGCATCCCAAATTGTACGTAGAACTTCTTTTAACACATGATTATGATCAGAAACAGAGTTACCAAAGACAAGAATATCATCTTGGAAATATACCACCTCTTTTAACCCTTTAAAAATTTCTGAAACCATGCGCTGGAACACACTAGCCGCTGAAATTAGCCCAAATGGCAGACGTGTAAATTGAAAGATCCCTTCAGTGGTAATAAAAGCGGTGAAATGTTTGCAAGTATCATGTAATCTTATTTGATGGTACGCACTCTTGAGGTCCAGCTTCGAGAAGAATCTAGCACCATCAAGAGTGGAAACCAATTCACCTATGTTAGGTAAGGGAAACATGTCAGCGATGACACATTTGTTCAAAGACCTGAGATCAACAGACAATCTCAGCTTTCCATCATATTTTTTAGAAATGACGACCGGAGAAACCCATGAAGACCCTTCTACTGGTTCTATGACTCCACTTTGTAACATCTCCTCTAACAAAGTTTTCACTTCATGTCTAATAGCTAAGGGAATCCTTCTCAGTTTATGCTGAACAGGTAAACAATTATCTTTTACTTTAATTAGGTGAGAATAACTCTTCAATTCTCCCAGTTCATTTTTGAAGACAGAACAAAATTCCTCCAAAATAGACTCATTAGAATCATCCTCTAGCACCATGACCTCGTCAGGTGCTCTAGGATTCATGACGATGTTTAAGTCATATTGATAGACCCACCCCAAAATCGGAGGACGATCAAATGACACGTAAACCTTACCAAAGGAGGATCTATTTTTAAAGACTATGTCTGACTCAAAGTACCCCTTAATATCTATGGTTTCACCTTGGAATCCCTTTGGAGAAATGTCGCTCTTAAGTAAAACCTTGTTATCCCACAACACCTTGAAAGAGGATTGAGGAATAATTGTATAGCATAAGCCAGTATCTACCATGAGTGAAACTTCACGCCCATCTATATCAAACACAGCTTTAGGTCTATTCTGTCTTTTATCATCAACAGTGACAACATCAATATCATTAACAACTAAAAGTTTGTTTCTCACAGATGGATAATTGTCTGTGTAGTCCTCCACCACAGCAACCTTTTGTTTATTCTTAGTCTTGCACATTTTTGAGAAGGGACCTAGACGACCACATTTGAGACATTCCTTATTGGCGACAAAGCAAAATCTTGCTTCTGACGAATGGGAGTTGCTTCCACACCTTGTGCAAAACTTGTTAGTAGAGATGTTTCTCTTGACATTGGTTCTAAGTTTATTTTTAACTACAGCTACCGAGTCATCTACACTATGTTCAGCATCACAGTCACAGTCCTTTTCAGAAACCTAAGAAATTTCCTGTTCCATGTTCTTTTTCTTCGAATTTTCAATTACTTTAATGCACTTCTCAGATTCTTCAATCACTTTAGTTAGTTTAATTGCTGTTCTTAATGGAGGATTTTTCGCTGCCCACAATCTCTCTTGAATCTTGCAATTATTGCATTGCACAATCAACTGGTCGCGAATCAGTTCGTCACTCATCGCCCCAAATTTGCACTTTATGGAAAGCTCTCTCAAACGTGCAATGAAATCATCAATTGACTCTTCCAACTTTTGTTTCTGTGTATGAAATTTATAGCGATTCATGACAAGATTCTCCTCTTTCGCAAATCTAACTACAAGCCTTGAAATCGCTTCCCTGTACTTGTCAGGCATAGCTTGGCCATTAGCTTGCAACGCAATCGGTAGAAATCTAAAAATTCTTTGTCCCTCCTTTCCCAAAGTACTTAATAGAATTGCCTTTTTCCTCTTAGGAGAGAATTCCTGGCCATCAAGTGCATCCAAATAATTATCAAATATAATGAACCAATCCTCCCAGGAAATAGAAGGATTTCCGGGCTCACTTAAAAATGGAGGTGGTAGAGTAACATTAATCTGTTGTGCCATATTTTGTTTATACTTTAAAAGAATTTATTTTGATAGGGTGACCAAAATAAAAACGAGTAATTACTTATTCTCTAGTGAATCCAGTGGAATAGATCGCTTTCAAGTCAAATTTGTCATGCAAAAGAAAAACAAAATATGATAAATGAAAGTTACCTCATGCGCAACTCTCTGATAATGAAAATGTCCAAGAACGAGCAGAATTGTTGAAAGTCCGATAATAAACGGTGATTTGGATCGGACTGTGTTTCCATCAGCAGTTAAAATGGCCGCCGGATAAAAGCGAGGCTAGAAATGCACGTTGAGAACAGCGTGAAGCGTCACTTCCGCCTAACGCTATTCAACATCCGGGCACAAAAATGGATCCTTGACCGAGAAGAACTTCTGAGTTTTGCCAAGGAGTGCGCGCGCTCTACTCACAGGTTAGCGGTTGCGATGCACTTTTCCTTCCGATTTAAATTCGGTAGGTCCCAATTCGACCGGAACACACGCCGATGCTTCACACCCTACCACTTGATAGGAGGAAAGACATTGCTGGGTTCGTTTTTGTTGGGTAACTCTGCTGAAATGACACACACATTAAATCTGCATGAATCCGATAGAACTGCTATTAGAGTCCATGGACAGCAGGCCAACATCGCCAAAATGCATAGAGACATAGGGGTCGATTCCGATTCGGGAAAAAGCGCTCCGAATTGCGGTTCGGAGCGTTTTTCCCCGTACGAGTCGTACCCGTAGGCGTCC
Organism: Lissotriton helveticus; assembly: GCF_964261635.1. Classification (NCBI taxonomy): domain Eukaryota; kingdom Metazoa; phylum Chordata; class Amphibia; order Caudata; family Salamandridae; genus Lissotriton; species Lissotriton helveticus. The sequence goes on from NC_136057.1 coordinate 1,064,682,768, forward strand.
CCGTATGAATCAGCAAGTACGATCATAATCTAAAGCGTCACTCCATACAGCTCGTAAAAAACGCCATACGAATCGAAAGTCCATACGAATTGCAGGCGGCTGACGCTCGACGCAACGTCCGAACGTAAAAAGAGCGCGTCTCCCGAACCAGGAAGTACGATCCGTGTAGAACACACTCCGTACGGCTCTTTGTCTACGAGAGCTCAAAACTACCATAAAACCACACTCCGGCACGAACCGCACCCGGTACGCGACAAGCAGGACATGAACGCCATCGTCCGTCTCATCCCCATCCTGTACGGCCACCACCTCGTACTTAGAAACCGACGACGGCGCAGAAGGTGAGTACAACGAAGTCCAACATACCTGTACGTGTTGCCACACGCGCACATCTCCATTGTACGACTGTCATCTCTGGGTACGTTGGTCCACACACTCCCGCACTTCACCAGTGTAATACGTGCAGCAGGTACGCCATCCAGCTGGGGTACGGTGCGTCAACGACCTCGGGGTACGTACGTCACCGCACAACACCAGTGCAATACAGAGACGTGCCGCACCTACGTCATCGAAGTACGTCACCGAACTTCACCAGTGTCATACGTGCAGCATGTACGCCATCCAGCTGGGGTACGGTACGTCAACGACCTCGGGGTACGGTACGTCACCGCACAACACCAGTGCAATACGGAGACGTGCCGCACCTACGTCATCGAAGTACGTCACCGCACTTCACCAGTGTCATACGTGCAGCATGTACGCCATCCAGCTGGGGTACGGTACGTCAACGACCTCGGGGTACGGTACATCACCGCACAACACCAGTGCAATACGGAGACGTGCCGCACCTACATCATCGAAGTACGTCACCGCACTTCACCAGTGTAATACGTGCAGCATGTACGCCATCCAGCTGGGGTACGGTACGTCAACGACCTCGGTTTACGGTACGTCACCGCACAACACCAGTGCAATACAGAGACGTGCCGCACCTACGTCATCGAAGTACGTCACCGCACTTCACCAGTGTAATACGTGCAACATGTACGATATCCAGCTGGGGTACGGTAAGTCAACGACCTCGGGGTACGGTACGTCACCGCACAACACCAGTGCAATACGGAGACGTGCCGCACCTACGTCATCGAAGTACGTCACCGCACTATACCAGTGTAATACGTGCAGCATGTACGCCATCCAGCTGGGGTACGGTACGTCAACGACCTCGGGGTACGGTACGTCACCGCACAACACCAGTGCAATACGGAGACGTGTCGCACCTACGTCATCGAAGTACGTCACCGCACTTCACCAGTGTAATACGTGCAGCATGTACGCCATCCAGCTGGGGTACTGTACATCAACGACCTCAGGGTACGGTACGTCACCGCACAACACCAGTGCCCTGCATCAGAGTGTGTGTGTGGCTAAGACCCCCATCACTGCCCACCACTGCCCACCAGTGCCCAGCATCAGAGTGTGTGTGTGGCTGAGACCCCCACCAGTGCCCAGCATCAGAGTGTGTGTGTGGCTGAGACCCCCACCACTGCCCATCACTGCCCACCAGTGCCCAGCATCAGAGTGTGTGTGTGGCTAAGACCCCCACCACTGCCCACCAGTGCCCACCAGTGCCCAACATCAGAGTGTGTGTGTGGCTAAGACCCCCACCACTGCCCACCACTGCCCACCAGTGTCCAGCATCAGAGTGTGTGTGTGGCTAAGACCACCACCACTGCCCACCAGTGCCCAGCATCAGAGTGTGTGTGTGGCTAAGACCCCCACCACTGCCCACCACTGCCCACCAGTGCCCAGCATCAGAGTGTGTGTGTGGCTGAGACCCCCACCAGTGCCCAGCATCAGAGTGTGTGTGTGGCTGAGACCCCCACCAGTGCCCACCAGTGCCCAGCATCAGAGTGTGTGTGTGGCTAAGACCCCCACCACTGCCCACCAGTGCCCAGCATCAGAGTGTGTGTGTGGCTAAGACCCCCACCAGTGCCCACCAGTGCCCAGCATCAGAGTGTGTGTGTGTGGCTGAGACCCCCACCAGTGCCCACCAGTGCCCAGCATCAGAGTGTGTGTGTGGCTAAGACCCCCACCTCTGCCCACCAGTGCCCAGCATCAGAGTGTGTGTGTGGCTAAGACCCCCACCACTGCCCACCAGTGCCCAGCATCAGAGTGTGTGTGTGGCTAAGACCCCCACCAGTGCCCAGCATCAGAGTGTGTGTGTGGCTGAGACCCCCACCAGTGCCCACCAGTGCCCAGCCTCAGAGTGTGTGTGTGGCTAAGACCCCACCACTGCCCACCAGTGCCCACCAGGGCCCAGCATCAGAGTGTGTGTGGCTAAGACCCCCACCACTGCCCACCAGTGCCCAGCATCAGAGTGTGTGTGGGGCTAAGACCCCCACCACTGCCCACCACTGCCCACCAGTGCCCAGCATCAGAGTGTGTGTGTGGCTAAGACCCCCACCACTGCCCACCACTGCCCACCAGTGCCCAGCATCAGAGTGTGTGTGTGGCTAAGACCCTCACCACTGCCCACCACTGTCCACCAGTGCCCAGCATCATAGTGTGTGTGTGGCTAAGACCCCCACCACTGCCCACCAGTGCCCACCAGTGCCCAGCATCAGAGTGTGTGTGTGGCTAAGACCCTCACCACTGCCCACCACTGCCCACCAGTGCCCAGCATCAGAGTGTGTGTGTGGCTGAGACCCTCACCAGTGCCCACCAGTGCCCAGCATCAGAGTGTGTGTGTGGCTGAGACCCCCACCAGTGCCCACCAGTGCCCAGCATCAAAGTGTGTGTGTGGTTAAGGCCCCCACCACTGCCCACCAGTGCCCAGCATCAGAGTGTGTGTGTGGCTAAGACCCCCACCACTGCCCATCAGCACCCAGCATCAGAGTGTGTGTGTGGCTAAGACCCCCACCACTGCCCACCAGTGCCCAGCATCAGAGTGTGTGTGTGGCTGAGACCCCATCAGCACCCAGCATCAGAGTGTGTGTGTGGCTAAGACCCCCACCACTGCCCACCAGTGCCCAGCATCAGAGTGTGTGTGTGGCTGAGACCCCCTCCAGTGCCCAGCATCAGAGTGTGTGTGTGGCTAAGACCCCCACCACTGCCCACCACTGCCCACCAGTGCCCAGCATCAGAGTGTGTGTGTGGCTAAGACCCCCACCACTGCCCACCAGTGCCCAGCATCAGAGTGTGTGTGTGGCTAAGACCCCCACCACTGCCCACCACTGCCCACCAGTGCCCAGCATCAGAGTGTGTGTGTGGCTAAGACCCCCACCAGTGCCCACCATTGCCCACCAGTGCCCAGCATCAGAGTGTGTGTGTGGATAAGACCCCCACCACTGCCCACCAGTGCCCAGCATCAGAGTGTGTGTGTATAACACCCCCCCCACTGCCCAACAGTGGCCAGCCATTACAACAAAAACCTACCATTCTTAACCACATTACCACCAGGAGATTGACACATGTCAACATACCTATATTTTAACATCACACCACCTCCCAGGCACACAGCAGTCACAGACATTTTCCCACAAACTAAAGTTCAGAAAAGGAAAATAATAGCTTTATTCAGCTGGTTCAAAATATAAAAGCAAATAAGAGTCCTCGCTCATTAAAGGCCAATGGCCAGTCCAAAGATGTCTCTGCAACAGTCTGTGCCTCCATGGGTGTGCACACACCCAAACTTGCCTGCACATGGCGTTTAATCCGCTGTGGAAACTACGGGGGCACCATCTGTGGAATCCTCCGGCACCGCATGGACAGGAGAGGGAAGGACAGGTGGAGTGGGTGCAGGTGTAGTGGATTCATCCACACTGGTTGGGGCATCGCCAAAAGTAGCTTCAAAAACCTGGCTGCACACCGCAGCCAGTGCCGAAAAACTACCACCTGAACCCGGCGACACATTGGGGGTGGAGGTACAGGGCTGTGAGTCAGTTCTACTGGGTGTGTGGATGCGTGTGTGAGGTGTCTCCCCTCTCCCTGGGGGTGTGCCTACTTCCCCTTGAGAATGGGTGCGTGGAGCTTTGAGCTTCTTATGCTGTGTGTGTGCGCTGGGTGTGTCTGACCTGTGGCGTGTGCGTGTATGCTGCGTAGGTATGTGAGAGGCAGAGGTGGATGGGTCTGAAGGATGGGGGGACAGATGCTGCTGGGTGTACAGAGCTGCCGTCAGTGTTGACTCCATGGCAGCCACACTCCGACGTAGATCAGACATGGCCGATGACATGCTCTCCATGAACGACACCACCTGTGTAAGCAGTTGTGTATGTCCATGGAGGACAGTCAGCATGGATGTCTGACCTACTGCAATCTGCCGGAGTAGGTCCACAGTCTCAGCACTGAGGGCAGCAGGGGACACAGGGGCAGGGGCTGCGGTGCCGGGAACAAAGGAGACACGGGGTCTAGCACAGACCCTCCGGACACTAACGACTGGGAGGGTGGAGATGGTACTGGAGGAGGGGAGGGCAGCCAAAGAAGAAGAAGTGACCATTGCTGCATATTCCCCCTCCTCCTGAGAGTCTGACTCGGAGTTGTCGGCATGGTAAGATGTGTCAGTCACATGTCGTCCGGCCTGCAGACTCTCCTCACCCTCCGTGCCACTGCCTCCCTCTGACTCCTCATAGCATGTGGCACTGTCGATGGGTCCCTCTGCCTGGTCCGCGCCTGTGTCTCCTCCAGATTCAGATGCTGCTGCTGTGGGCAAGGAGAACAACAAAAACATATCAGTCACCTGTACACATCAGACATATAAGCTACAAAAGATTTTGCCTCATTTCTAAACATGGCATGCATCATGAGTCACATGACACAGAACTCTGCACAATGCAAAGTCTAGTTGTGGCCAATTGTGAGAGACACAACGCTCAATGTATAGTAGGATACAAGCAACAGGCAAGGAAAACACTAGTATGAGAGACACAATGATGATCCACTGCCTGACAACAGGATAGCTGATTATACATCCCAGCTCATTTTCCCACCCTGCCACCCAAACCCAGACCTGGACATGTTTGAATTGCTTACACCTTGTGCCACATGGGAAAAGTCCTGCCTGAACTGAAATGTGATGCCATCCTGGGACATGAATCAAGTGTAACATCACCTCACACTGGCATCACAGCTGTTGAAACCCAAAGCCACATTGTGTGGCTGACCATCATTATTAGTTAGAAACAACAATCTAAGTATTTGGCGAAAATGCACACACGCACTGCCCAGTGTGAGTATGCATAAGCCCAAAATATTGCACATGTACATTGTGCACCTGTATCCAACAAATGACAATTCGAAAGAGTACCATGGACAAAGGCCACTGAGGCTGACTCGTGCAGAAAACACATGTTGACACTCAGGATCCGTGCCAAAGTATTAAGAATGGCAGACACAGTGCACATGTGGTGCTACATGTAATATACCAACAGGTGTCTCAGACCCACCTCCAACATGATGATGTGCAAAGGAAGATGCATACTGAGACATTGCACCATAGGAGTACATGTGAAAAACAAACATCAGCCAAAGCGCCGGGCAAATGTGGAGTACCGCAAAAAGTTTAAAGAAGCAGCTGCAGAAACTGGGACATTCTAATGCCAATGCATGGAGTGCCTCTCTGACCACACCACTCAAACTATGGGAGTGTTACCATGCCTTGGAGCACTGCAGGGAGCATGTGACACACATGACAACAAACAGACATGTACCTACCCCCTACTTGCTGCTGTCCCTCCTGCAACTGCCTATGGAGGTCCGGGAACACCACTTCCAGGACCCGGAGCATGTGGGGGGTGAGGTGGCGGGTGCCGCCATGCCGACGTGGAGCTTCCAGATGCAGCTGGACTCTGGCGATGCGGCGGGTCCAGCACCGGATGTCCTGCCACCTCTTCTTGATGTTTCTGAGACTCCTGCGAGGCCCCCCCTCACTCCTGACAGCCCTGGCGATGTCCAGCCAGATTTCACCCTTCTCATAGGTAGATACCTGTCACAAATGTAAAGTAAAAGAGCATCAGTACACCTGGTCCATGTTCAAAAGACACACATATGTGCACAAAATACTTGATGACAACAGGGCATCGTAGGCTCCACACATTGGCATCATTGTCCAGGAGTATGTGGCCTGTGAGCAAACACTGCTGCAGTACATGCCATTGAAAGGCTACAGATGACATGACGTGTGTGAGAAGTTGGCCTGATATATGATGCTCACTAATTCTAGTGATCACCTTGTATCAGTCCAAACAACCCTTATGGTGATTGGTTGTAAGTCAACCTGATAGACCAGCTATCCTAGTAGTGAGGACAAAAGCAGTCTTTAGGCTAAACTCTTTTGGCATGTGAAGCCAGCTGTTTTACCACAATATAACCCCTTGAATACCAGATGAAAGGACACCACACAGGTTGTTATGAAAATAAACGATATATTTATTAATAACAACACCTCTGAACTCTTTATGAGGTCAGAGGGCTAAGCACATGACAATACTACAAAAGAAATACGAGTTCGCACAATATCTACAAGTGTGCCTGAGGGGCACGGCAAACCATATACTCAAAACAATGGAATGTGAGGAAGGAAAATACTGTAAGAAGATCCAGAGGCTGGAGGATCGCTGGGACTATGCTATGAACTAGGAAAGTACGGAGCAGGAGGCCCAAGGGACTCACGTGCACAGTGGAAACTCTCACGCGGGATGCGTACCAACGTCTATGGATGCTACAGTTTAGAAAGTTACGGATTCCGGACGAACCCGGCTGGATGGAGGGAAAACAACAGTGGACCTAGACACTAGGATAGTGCACACAGACTTCAGCACCTAGGAGCTTTAGTTACCTAACCCACAGGCTGCGGGTGCATAGGGCTGAAGTTGCGTCGGGTTTGCTGCGTTGATCCCGGTGATGCCTGAAACAAGAAGTTGCTGGCAGGCAGCCAGATGGAGGAGTCCGGTGGTTCCAAGGATGGAACTGGAAGATGGAAGTCCTGAAAGGGAAGGGGACAGAGTCTTGGTCACTAGCCAGTGACGGTGCTGGAACCAGGAGGGAACCAGATGCTGTCGCCGCAGTCAGGTGAAGGAAGGGTCGCTTCTCTCTGTAGCTGCGCGGACCAGGTGCTGCTCTTCACGACCAGGCTGGAGGCACGAGCTGTCCCACGTAGTCTGCTGCTGTTGGCGGTGTCGGATCATCGATCTGGACAACAGGCCTTGGCTAATGCAAGCCACGCGGTGGAACAAAGATGGCGTCTGGTGTGGACCAGGAGGGTCCGGGGTGCTTCTCTTTCACAAGGAAGCAAGGGCCAGTCTGGGGGACCAGACTAGCAGTATCGAAATCTTCGGGTCGTCGTCTCAGAGGTCACTAGACAGCCGGCAAGTGACCAGACAACAGGAAGGGCAGCAACCAGGCAAAGGGGCCCGCGCAGATCACGGGGATGCTGGGGGGCTGGTCTTTGGTGCAGGAGCTGCGTCGGTGTGGGGCTTCTCAGTCCCCAATGCACTCACTCAAGGAACCCTCAGGGGTCGTGCTGAAAGCGCTGTGCAGGTTTCTTCAAGATGGCCGTCTCCACGTTGCTCGTTGCACCCATGGGTCCCAGCTGTGCTGTGGATGTGGGTAGAGGTCAGAGAGGTCTGGAGGTCTGGGTCTTGTCAAGCTGGGTCGTCGGATTCCGGGATGTAAGGACTTTGCAGCAAACCGCACAGGAGCTTGATCGTGCCTGCGAAGCAGGATGGTCACTCCCTGACCATAGGGGAGATTCTTCAGTCTTCTGGTGTCCAGGAGGTCGAAGGTCAAGAGTTCTTCGTGGAAGTTGTCAAGAGTAATCTAATCTGGAATGGGACCAGCTCCTACCTTTATTCAGCTAAAGGGGGCTGCACTACGACTAGGTCCCTCCCCTGGGTGGGACCAGGAAGGGGGGTGGTTACCCCCTATCCTTTGTCCAGTTTCCCGCCAGAGCTGGGGCTGGAGTGCCCCAGCAACTGGTTGGAACCGGTGTATGCACAGGGCACCTTGTGTGCCCCAGGCATGTCTCATTCCTTTCAGCCTTGGCCTACCTAATACACAAAATCCTGTCTGGGGTGGTGCTAGCACCTCCCAAGGCAGGAAACCCTTTGTCTGAGTCTCCCTTGCTGGAAGGACTCCCAGCAGCAGGAGGTCAGACTTGTGTCTGTGGTGGCAGCATCCATTTTGTGATGCTGAGGCTCGAGTTAACTTTAACCGGGGTTTACAGTTACATATATGTCGTGTCCCTCTAGAAGGGTGGAATGCTAACCCCGTCGCCAGAATTGGCGAGGGGTTAGTATTCCAATTCGTATGACACCTTACTCGACATGTTTTGATAATGCTATGCCAAAGTTAGCATTTAACCGCGAGGATTATAATGCACTTAAGAGTATATGGTATAGCGTTATCATGGAACAGCTATAAGGACTTGGTTACGCTGGCTGCAAACGGGCTCAGCTCATGCCAGAGCACCATCTCACATAATTCCAAGAACTCTGCCTTCAGGATTAATAAGGCCTGCCATAGGAGTGACTGATAGGAATATATGTGTCCATTTTAGGGTTAAACATAGGAATACTATATCTAAAGCAAAGGGTGATTACACCACCTTGCCCCAGCTGTCGTGCAGCCAGTTGTGTCAGATTTGGGTGGACAGCCAGGGGTGGCATAATACATGCTGCAGCCCCTGGTAGGCCCTGGGTACACCTATGCCCTGGATACCTAAGGTATACTGTACAGGGACTGATAAGGTGGCCCAGTACCAATTGGTAAATGCACCTAGGGTACATGGTTGTAATTTAGAGAGAGAACAGCTAGGCTGTGGGTCTGATTAGCAGGCCCACAGCCAGGGAAAGTCGTAAACCAGTGAATCAAAAAGCAAAAATCTGGGGTGGCCATGGGATTGCAGACCCCACTCTCCTACAACGTGCGCTAAACACTCTTAGAGCATGGCACTCACAGAGCAATGTATGCTACATCTGGATGCACTGCAGCCCGTGACACGCTGTCACACACCCCGCTACAAGAAATAACCCTCTTGACACAACACTGTACACCCTGGCATTCACTCCCAACAACATTGCATCTAAACACCATACATACACAGTGGCCATTATGTCACACACACAACAGGTGCACACTCCAAGGTATTGCACACAGCACTCACCTGATCCCCTGGTTTCCCATACAGCTTGCTGTAGTTTGGCAGGAGGGCATCCAGCAGGGCCTTGTTCTCAGCATCAGTGAATGCAGGTGCCCTCTCTGTGCTCAGCAAATCAGGGTCCAGAGGATTCAGAGACAGCAGCTGTGGTTACCACACCAATGTTGTGCAGGCAAGTGCCCTCCCACAGCCACATGCTGCCTTATATCTGTGCTGCAGAGGGTCTGTGAGTCCAAGGAGTAGTGTGTGATAGGCCACCATAGTTAGCATCCTATGTTCCATCCAATCACATCACACAGAAGGCCATGACACACATATGCATGGTTTGAAAACTGAGCCTGAGCTGAACAACAACATTAGCAACATTGTATACTTTTGCCCAACTGAATTTCCTAGAACACCTGTAGGAGGCTCAAAAAACTCTGTATCCATGACAACCTGCTTGCATTTAGATCAGTACACTGTTCCCCTAGATGTTGGCTATGTATTTATTCAAATACCCACACAAGTACGGTGACATTGCCGTTGCGTATGCAACCCATCCAATGGTGTTACGAGGCGTACAAACGCACGTACCATTGGGGTACGCTTGGCTCGCGTATGGCTGAAATGCAATAGGGAAACGAGGCGTACACACGCACGTACCATTGGGGTACGCTTGGCTCGCGTATGGCTGAAATGCAATAGGGTAACGAGGCCTACACACGCACGTACCATTGGGGTATGCTTGGCTCGCGTATGGCTGAAATGCAATAGGGAAACGAGGCGTACACACGCACGTACCATTGGGGTACGCTTGGCTCGCGTATGGCTGAAATGCAATAGGGTAACGAGGCCTACACACGCACATACCATTGGGGTACGCTTGGCTCGCGTATGGCTGAAATGCAATAGGGTAACGAGGCCTACACACGCACGTACCATTGGGGTACGCTTGGCTCGCGTATGGCTGAAATGCAATAGGGTAACGAGGCCTACACACGCACGTACCATTGGGATACAGTGCGTCAGACATGCTCAAGTGTACAATTGTGTAGGCTGCGTCCCTGTCCTACCCCATGTCACCATTGGGAGAGTGACTCCAGGAAATCACATAGCAGGGATGTAGTCTACACTCATGTCTAGGATGTGGATGCATACATCAGCATGGCATCCATACATCAGCATGCCCAAGGTGTGGCAGACATAGAAGAAGCACAGGGACTGTGACCTTGTGACTCAGTTGATGTGTGAAGAGCTGGCGAGACATGTCATCAACCATATTTCACATGTGCATCACATGCATTCAACACTTCACACCGGAGTAAAGTCTGCAACATATTGTGATGCACATCAACACTGGAATGCCACACCATTCAGTACAGGGAACTGGCACATGATGACAGCAACATGCCCACTGTCACAGAGGTGTAATAGCCGCACAGCATGACCCTGTGTGACCACGTCATGTGTGTGCCATGTGCGACATTGTGCATGATGTTAGCATATGACATTTACAGGTCAGTATCATATTACGCACCTTTGAATATCCCCAAGTGTCATCCCGGATATGGCAATTTCCGCTCAGCACTACACTTGTGTGTCGGTAGGCATGGCCTGCGGCTCAGCATGTGTTGTTGGCATTGTGTGTGCCGTGATGACGTTGTCTGAGTACTCAGACGTCACCTCTGCGTGCACACGTCAGGAACTTTATTTCACAACACAAGCGCTGGTCCCGTATGAGTGTAAGCTTAGTCATTTTTCAAGCAAAATCATAGTACGTTCACTTCTGACCATTTCACTTGGATTGTCTGACTCCGGACGGTGCCAATATGGATGTTCGTTTCTAAGCCTGTTAGGAATGCCAACGACTCATGTTGGTGACTGACCCTCACCGTTGGTGTCTCCACTGTTTTCACGTCAAGCACAACAACAAGAGCTGCTCCGACTGCTGGGAACACACCTATGAATCCAGATGTGATTGGACCCACAAGCCGCTCAGACTCCAGCAGTTGGCCCTGCACCACTATAGCTCATGGTCTGGATGTAGGACGAGTGCCTGGGCGTTGGTGTTGAGACATCAGAGCCCCTGAATTACACATCAGTCCTCCAGGGCTGAGACGTCATGTATCCCAAATGAGTCAAAGATATGTCATCGCACCTCCAAATCCCCATCCTCGCTGGTTTACCTCACAACCTCACTGGCAACAGTCCCCCAGGTGTCAGCCTTGGTGCCGTTCTTGGGTGGTGCTGTCCCCAATACCACACACTGTACGGCTCCAGCGTGGAGACTGTGCGGCTGAACACCGCTATTAATGCTGCATGGGGAGTAAAACTTCAATGAGCCTGCCACAGCTCATTACAATGGGTGTTAATGGGTATTTGTAGGGTCATGAAGACCCAGTGGCACGTGAGTGTCAGTCCCAAGACGACAGGACAGGTGGACTGGGGGATGCGAGTGGTCTGGACACCTAGCCTGACACTGGTGATGTCTCTACTCCAAACGTGTTTCTGGATGAGCGGGCAACGTACAGTGTAGTGTTTACGTTGGTGGCCGGAGCCTTGCCCCTTCATCTCCCCGTTGCCGCCGTGAGGACCAACCTCCTCACTTAGGTCCTTCAACTCCACTCACGCTCCTCTGTGCCTCTGCAGGCCTATCTTCAGGAATGTACTGTATCTATATTGGCCAGCATGTACAGGCACGCTGCATGTTTGGCTGTAGATAGGCACTTTGTCAGACGCCCACTGCCCTCCCCGGACTGGCCATGTTCCGTGTCCTCCCACCCCACCCCAGAGAGCATGGGCATCCAGGCCCCCAAATCACAGACCACATTCCCGTTAGCTCCGCTGTAGAGGGCATCAAAGAGGTATGAGCACTACGGAAACATGTCTTCATCCTCCCTGAGTCTGGGAGTGGGCTCTTCCTACATCACATGCCTCTTTGTCTGGTACCCACACTCTCTGTGGGACATGGTTATGTAACTGCTGGCAGAGTGTGCGTTGTAGGTACGGGCAATACTTGGCCACGCCCTTGTAGGATGTCAATCACCCACACTGTCTTTTTTCCTGTGTGGCCTGGATAGCCCCGACTCACTGGGCAGATCGATGGCATCCAGGGAGGCAAATTTGTCAAAAGCTTGTCATGTATTCAAAGTCGGGATTATGTGACTAACTACTGTTCCTTACTGATATCTTGTTACAAAACATAAGTAACTAGTCCATACAGTTCAGTACATGTGCTGTAGGAGCATCTATGTTGTGTCCTTGGCGTGATGACCTGGTTTCTAATGTACACACACCATGCCCCGTGTGTTAATTACCCACTCATATGTGTGATGGCAGCACAGACCATTTGTTACAAATCTAAGATTTATGATGTATGATGATGGTCATGTAATAGTTAGGGAATGTAAACACCGCAACATTACTAAGTCAGAACTGTGCAAATGATGGCACATGTGGTGTGTGTGTGTGTATTGCTGTCAGCTGTCTGGATGTGCAGACAAGCTGCTACTGACATTCACATGACGTGTGTCACTGACATGATACATTGTCATGCTCACTAAGACCTTTCCATCAGATCATTTGTATGCATGTCATATCCATTCCACACACCACAGGTCTTTTACTTTTCACGGAGGAATGGCTGGGAGCTGGCACATGTTACATCAGTGTGTATCCCACGCAACACTCCAAATTGTCTAGATTATTTGAAGCAGTGTTGCTTGTGCCATGTACATTGTTATTGTCTTAGTCAGACAATTGAAGACTTTTTCTATAAATTGTGTATTGCAGGGCACCCCCTCTGGAAAGGCCGTTGCCTGACTTGGAAGCCATGAGGGAGCGCAATTGCATCCGTCGTTATCGCTTCAACAGACAGATGATCAAGGACCTGACGGACAGGCTGGAGGCTCACCTACAACCACGCCACAGGTATCCAACTGCGCTGACACCCAAGGTAAAGGTGATGGCAGCCCTCCATTTCTTTGCCACAGGTACGTTCCAATTCACCATAGCTGATGTGGGAGGGATGTCTCAGACTATGTTTAGCCGGGTATTGGGTGATGTATTGGCAGCTATGTTGCTGCACCTGGATGAATTCATTACATTCCCTACTCCAGAAGAGTTGACAGATGTCAAGGGGGAATTCTATGCCCTGGGCCGCATGCCACATGTAATTGGTGCAATTGATGGTACACATGTTACTCTAGTGCCACCACAGGCTCAGGAGCAAGCGTATCACAACAGGAAACACTACCACTCGATAAATGCCATGGTGGTGTGTCTTGCCAACATGATTATCTCACATGTTTGTGCACGTTTTCCAGGATCGTGCCACAATGCTTTCATCATGAGGCGTAGCAGGGTACCACAGATGATGCTGCAGCTGCACAACCACCGGGCATGTCTTGTTGGTGAGTATACCCTGTCATCTATGTATGTCAGTATGTCACAACCTCATGATCTGCATCATATTACACACTCATTTCCATGATGTCCATTTGCAGGAGACGCTGGATATCCAAACATGCCGTGGTTAATGACTCCACTACGCAACCCCAGGACAGCTGCAGACCAGTGGTACAACAATGCTCATGGGAATACCAGGCGGGTGATCGAGCGAACTTTTGGACTCCTGAAGAGCCGGTTCAGGTGCCTGGACAAGACAGGCGGAGCCCTCCAATACAGCCCACGCAAGGTGTGTGACATCTTCACAGTGTGCTGCATGCTACACAACATGGCAGTGGAGAAGGCTGTGCCACTCTACCTTGATCCTGATGAGCTGGAACATCCGCCCGTTGAGGATGAAGGCCTTGCCCAGGATGCCAGCCACGAGGAGGGTGAAGATGATATCCGTATTCACCTCATCCGCAACTTCTTTTCATGATGGTGAGTCATAGCAACTGTAATCTGAAACATTTACAATAGAGTTGCATGGGTAGCATGCTGTTTATGCAACAGACTGTATGCAAGCTCACTTGGATGTTTGTAGTGCAGTGTCACACAGGTGCAGATGTAATACAACACACATATGTGCTATGTGTGCATTTTGAATGTACAGGTGTACTACAACATCTGGATAATAAACAGGACATCGTCAAAATGACATGAAACAGAACTTGACCCCTTGTGTGCCACTCTCATCCACAGCTCGCCCTGCCTATTGTCCATTGGGGTCATCGTGGTCATCCTGCTATTGCTCATCATGATTGCAACGTCTGCCAAATCAACGGAGCATGCATGGACATGTGGAGAAGTCAATTTGGGTAAGGACTCATATGAGGCTGTTTAGCGTTGGTATGTTTTGAAACGTGTGGTACGTGTTCATGTGCATGTAGTGAGACCATGCATACATGCAACTACAAAATGTTACTTATTACATGTATGCCCACTCCTATGACAGGATAGTCACCCCATCTGACTGTCATCTGTTGTAGTTGGAGACTCTGGTGAAATCATCTATGTGTGTAGACATTGACACTGCTACATTGCATATACCATGGCTTTACATTGTGTCAGAGGTCACAACCACGGACTCTGTGGGGGATTGCAGCCTCACTGTATGCATTAGAATGTGACTGGACCCTCTCCTCCAGCTTGTGGGCCAGTTCCGTTTGATTACCATCAAGCCATGTGGTGTAGGTGTGGCACAGTCTATGTTCCACATGTTGAGATAACTGTCCTGTCATTCTGTTTACATGGATGCATTGCCCCTTGTTGCAGTATATCATGTCACTGTCATGTCGTTACCGCAGTGCAGCTCGAAAATACAGCTACACCAGCCTTCACAGTGAGTAGCAGTTCTGTTTTGATTCACATGATGCCATGAATGTTTAGCATGAGAAATGACAATGTTTGGGTGATGCATATGTGATTTATTGTGTAGCACCAGTGGAGTGCGGTCATTCCCATGAATCTCTAGTCCCGTGCAGCATTACTGGGCAATGCTAGGGTCTCATTATGTGGCTTGGATCAACATCACTTGCACTTTATATCTTTTAAACCTGCATATCATGTTTAGCATAGTAATGCAAACTTGACAGATCAAACGACTGGCTACTGAGTGCCTTCATTGCATGTAGATCATTAGCTTCGTCATCATATGTGATACTTACAGCTGTTGTGGGTCAAGTCAAGTTGGGGTACATGGCCCTTATGGGTACCCATAATCACATGCAGACATTACAGTTAGCGTAAGTAGCATTGCCATATGTTTCCATTTGTTTGTAAGGTCAACCTCATCTGAGCCAGTGAATGATTTGTAACAACATAGATCTCATTGCATGGTAGCTTACTTGAGAGCGTTACACATGACTCGAATGGATGACAGACTGTCCTAGGTTTTATATGTCTGTGTCATAGCATCGGATCTCATGTGATACCATGATTACTCATCTAAAATTGTATACAGTCAGTAAACTTCACAGGTGTGACTGGTACAGTGTAGCTAATGATGTTTTTGAAGTGTCAGTGACATGACAATGTACTCCTAATGGTTATTTACCTCTGTTTCAGGTCACCCTCCCAGCTGTTCCCATCCTCTCCTTCCCTCGCCTGATCACCCTTTTGTGTCTGTCGTTTGTACTCAGACCAAGGGGCTATTTGGAGGTGGAACCCTTTGAGCATGACACCACTCTGATGAAGTAACGTACGGCCAGTCCTTGACAGGCTTGTAGCCAATAGTACTGCTGCATTACAGGTGACATCATTAATAGTGTTATTTGGAGTTCTTGTCAATGCTCATGTATGTTTGATAATGCTCTATGGGCTCACAATGTAAATATTCATGTTGTGCATGACGTCTGACTTCTACAGATAATTGTGCCGCCTTGATGTCAACGCACATGTCCTTCTAATGTGCATGTATACTATTTAGCATGAAGTTAGCTTATGCTTGTTATGTGTTTACCTGTAAAGTGACCACACGCATGGTGTGGGGGAGGCTAGAATACTATGTTGTGTGTGAGGTAGATGGCTTTGTAGTTGCTGTTTGGCTTTGAACACACTAGCTCTAGTGTACACCTGCTGACGCTGTGTGTCTTGTGCCCCACTTGTCCGTAAGGGCCCTGATCCAGTGGCTGTGATCTTTGGTGATTACTGTGCCATTTTATTTGCTGTGACCCTGAGTGAGGCTGACACTCCTGCCTTCACATACACATGTCACTTTGTGGCTTGCAAATGCCCTTGTGGTATGTGCTTGTTTTGCAAGTTGTCACACCCCTCCTGCCAGCATGTCTTCACTCATTGCTGCTGCTGCATATACAGCCACCATGCCGCGCACATTATCCAGGGACACAGAGACCTAGAGGATGACCCTCCTTCCATCCATTTATAGACCATGCTCCTGCCACCCTATACACAGACTACCCCAGACATTCACCCTCCTGCTATCACAATGCTTCTAACTCAGCCATTGGAGCTGTTATGCCTGTGTGTGCAACACATACTGGCACGACTATGGCAGATTCACATGACATTGGGTCTATGTACCACCAGGTCATGTGCCGTGTACAGCACACACACACCTTCCATAGGCACAATATTGTACAGTGTTACCTTGTCAACGCCACAGCAGCAAAAACATAGCTGTCACTGTCAGTCAAGTAGCCACAGGGGACACAAACCATGACCACGTCTCTTGGGTGTGGTGTGATTTCCCCGTTCTGGTGGAGGTATTTGTCAGATGTGGGTAGTTGTTCTGTATGCGTTGCTCCCATTACAGTAGTATAGTACTTGTAGCTACATAGGGGTAGGTCACCTATTCAGGTGTGCTTGTGTAGAGTGCTACAGCTCATTGCCCACAGTCTGTCCTGCCAACCTTGTCCTGTGTGCCATTCATCACATCCACAGTACTGTATCATGCAGAAGATAGTTCACATACCTGAGGACACAGTTGTAGGTACTCCCTACGTGGGCAACTACTTTTGTCACCCTGATCTGTACACCTCAAAGTGACTCTCCTGGGCCTGCCTGTGATAGCAGTTTTGGGCTCCAAACCCCCCTCCAGCATTTACTATCCCATACAGGTGTGTCTTTCCATCCATGTATCTAGTTGTTTGATTTTTTCCCCAATGTGTGTCCACACTCAGATTCTGATCCAAGTGTGTGGTTGGCTGCTGTTTGTCAGATACCCTTGCATTTCATATATTTGCACACACATATCAATTTATGCTGTGGTTCAAAGATAACTCACCACATGCGTATGAGGATGAGTATATTTATTGGGAGATCTTGTGCAGGAAACGTGAATAATTGCTGTACAGAAAGGGGTGGAATCCAAAGTTCACTGCCGGAGATGAGATGCCTTACAGTTTCAGTCAAAAGAGTCCAGGCCACAGTGCTTGGCATCATTGGGCAGACTTTGACTAGCATGTCCATGTGGGAGAGTCTCATAGGGGATGCTGTTGCACCCAGGGGCAATATGCCAGGTCCAGTGTCCTGGGAGATGTGCATGGCTCACTGCCCCTCAACGTCTTAGCCGTGGACGACCCACCTTCCTTGGGGGACCCTCAGGTGCAGTCCTGGACGATGCATGGGATGCTACGTCAGAGAGTACCTCCTCCTCCTCCTCCTCCCTCCCTGTGGCTGGTGTCACACTTTGCCGTGATGTTGCTGGCCTTGTGATACAGGGAGGGTGCTGCATGTTGGCAGCTATCTGACGTAGCGATTGGCTCATTTCCCGATGCACCGTCAAGAGCTGAGCCAGACTTGCCTCCACCCGTCCATAATGTAGGTCTTGCCTGGCTATTTGCTCTGCCTGCTGTTCTTTCACCTGGTTGAGAGCCTCCGCAAGCTGGCCTATCTCCCTGGTGTCCCGCCGGTATGCCTCCAGGATGTTAGCGAGTTCAGGCATACCGGGTGCTGCAGCTGACTGGCCAGAATCTCGCCTCCGCCTTCCGCCACTCCCACCACCCTGACTCACACGAACACGGCCTGCGCTTGTGGGCACATCCAATCGACGGGCCCCCCGAGTGCTGCCAGGGTGGAGGTCGTCTGCAACCTCAGGGGCGCCCGACAAAGGGTGTCCCTCATTTTCAGACTGGCTCTCTTGTGGATCATGGGCAGGGCTGTGACCTGTCTGCTGGGATGTGGTGGGAATGGGTCCGGTGGTTGGCTGAGATGTAGCTGGTACAGTTGCTGCAGGCGTTTGGGATCCAGAGGAGCCAGGTTGGTTGGGGTCATCCACAGTGCGTTGAGTGGCGTCGCTGTCGGTGGGGTCTGGATCCTGCTGAGCCTGGGACTGGGATCCTTCTCCCCCCTGGTTGGGGGGGGGCACACGTTCCCCTGTGTGTGGGAGAGACAGACACTGTTAAGGCACTATCAAGTGACATCTTGTTTAGTTATCCATTATGAGCATTACAGTTCCACAAGCTTTACATTCTTGACATAGTTCTGTTGTGTATGTAGTGGTAGTAAATTGACATGTACTCTGGGGTATTTTCATTCTTCCATTCTCTTGACAATGACTGACACAGCCATTGCTGTGTCTTGTATTGGCGGCACAACACATGTAAGGCATTGGTCATGTTCAGGCAACATCCAGGATACGGTGTAAATCCTTATGTCTGCGTCAAGCATGCACAGAGTTTAGATACAGCATGTTGATGTAAGAGACAGAGCATCATTAATTTGCATGACATCTACTACTTTGGATGTCTTTTGGTGTACCGTGATGGCCAAACAATGCCAACACCCCTGGACCTGTACACACACTTATAGATCATGGATTTTGAACTTGGCAATTCTGTAAGACGCATTACCTTGTCAATACCCATGTCCATGTTGGTACTTCAGTGCATCCACAACGTTAATGAGATGGGGCACGTGCATTGTTTGAGCGGCACAATGGACTTGAGCATCTGAAATGTGCATGTATGAGTAGTATGAGTTATCATATGAGTGAGTGTTTTGTTATGATACATGACAATTGGGACAGTGTTGCACTCCAAAGCCTGTCCCCAGGGGATGAGTTTCTGTAAGGCAGGTGTAGGATAGGCCATGGTAGTAGTTTGTGTGTGATTTTCAAGCGTCCATCGTTCATGATTTGGCTGCCCTCTGATGTTGCATGCTGGCATAATTGTGGTTTTGTGTTCATGCACAGGGTGTGTGACCTTGTCCTGGTGTTTGTGTTTGCTGTGATCACAGGAGGGACTTGTGCTGCCTACACCTGTGGCCATTGTGTAATACAGAGGTTTCCGATATGTGTGTCCTGACACAGTACAGTGTTGGCTGGAAATGGTGTGTGTGTTGCAGGCACTAAGTGGATGACTGCTGGTAATTAGGAGACATCCCTAAACATTCTGCTCTATGGTGTTTGTAAGGCCTGTGCAGTGCTTGGGTGCAACTGTGTGTGTGCCCAGGGAGATGCGGTGAGGTGACAGTGGGAGGGAGGGCGACAGAGGGAGAGGGCGACAGAGGGAGAGGGCGACAGAGGGAGAGGGCGACAGAGGGAGGGGAGACAGAGGGGAAGGGCGACAGAGGGAGAGGGCAACAGAGGGAGAGGGCGACAGAGGGAGAGGGCGACAGAGGGAGGGAGGGCGACAGGGAGGGGCGACAGAGGGAGAGGGCGACAGAGGGAGAGGGCGACAGAGGGAGAGGGTGACAGAGGGAGAGGGCGACAGAGGGAGAGGGTGACAGAGGGAGAGGGCGACAGAGGGAGAGGGCGACAGAGGGGGAGTGCGACAGAGGGAGAGGGTGACAGAGGGAGAGGGTGACAGAGGGAGTGGGCGACAGAGGGAGAGGGTGACAGAGGGGGAATGCGACAGAGGGAGAGGGTGACAGAGGGAGAGGGCGACTGAGGGAGGGAGGGCGACAGAGGGAGAGGGTGACAGAGGGAGAGGGCAACAGAGGGAGAGGGCGACAGAGGGAGAGGGCGACAGAGGGGGAGTGCGACAGAGGGAGAGGGTGACAGAGGGAGAGGGTGACAGAGGGAGAGGGCGACAGAGGGAGAGGGCGACAGAGGGGGAGTGCGACAGAGGGAGAGGGTGACAGAGGGAGAGGGCGACTGAGGGAGGGAGGGCGACAGAGGGAGAGGGCGACAGAGGGGGAGGGCGACAGAGGGGGAGGGCGACAGAGGGAGAGGACGACAGAGGGAGAGGGCGACAGAGGGAGGGGGAGACAGGGTTGGAGGCAGGTTGTTTGTGCTTGCTCACTTGCTACACTGCCTTACTGTGTCACTAAATATTGTATCTCTGGAAGGTGTGTCCACAACATGATATTGTTTACGAGCTGTGGTCTACTTTCTTGTGTGATATTTCCCTATCCCTGTACATTGGGCATGATGCCTGGGTGAGGCCCTGGGGCATATGGGATGAGAGCAGCCTCCTACCCTCCACCTTCCACCCTTTGTGGGTCCCACTTGCATCAAACCACTTTTAGTTGTGTTGTGCTAGGACTCATGGCCACCCACCCCATGCTGCTAGGCACTGTTGTAAGTCCACCCATGTAACATGTATTTTTTGTACACTCACCAGACTCAACGGCTCCTTCTATTCCATGTACTCCCACCGGTGGCAGCAGGGCCATGACTTTCTCCTCCCAGGGCTGGTATACAGGAGGCCTGCGGGGACCACCACCTCCAGTGTGGTGTGCAGAGGCGTAATCCTGGTCCATTTTCTTCTTGACCATCCTCCGCAGATCATACCACCTGGACTGGCATTCCCCCCTGGTGCGCCGGATGGGTGCAACAGCATTGACCCGGTCTACGATCCTCTCCCACAGGCGTGTTTTTTCTGCCATGCTGGTCTGTCTGACCAATGCGCCAAACAGCTGTGGCTCGACTCTGATGACTTCATCTGTAAGTATCTCCATCTCCGGGTTAGTGAACTTTGGATTCTTGGATGTGGTCATGGTGTGGGGTGTATGTGATTGAGGGGGTGATGGTGTGTATGGATGAGGGAGTGTGGTTGTGATTGTGAAGGGGGTGATGTGGGTGTAGATGTGATAGAGTGTATGTGTGAAGGTATGTGGCAGCAATAGTTGGTGTGCTCTCTGTTTCTTTGCAAGAATGGGTATGTTGCAAAGGATGATGGGTTGTATGTGTGGACCCTTTTATTGGTCAAATAGTGGGAGTGGCTTAATTTGAATTGGTTGTGTGTGTGTTATATGGGGTGGGTGTTAGTGTTGACCTCTGGCTGTGACCAGGACATTGATTCTGTATGGTGTGTACACAGGAGACATGTTCAGTGTTGTTGTGCCACTTGTTTGCAAAGTCCTTGTGCTGGTTTGGGTGTTGGCGTTATGTGTGCGTGTTGTACTTGGGCGTGCGATTGACTGGTACGGGCCGTTGGCGGGTGGGGGTGTTCGCGTAGGCTTGTTGGGGGGGTGTGCATGTCGTACTTGGGCGTGCAATTGACTGGTACGGGCCGTTGGCGGGTGGGGGTGTTCGCGTAGGGGTGTGTGCGTGTCGCACTTGGGCGTGCGATTGTCTGGTACGGGCCGTTGGCGGGTGGGGGTGTTCAAGTAGGCTTGTTGGGGGGGGTGTGCGTGTCGTACTTGTGCGTGCGATTGACTGGTACGGGCCATTGGCGGGTGGTGGTGTTCGCGTAGGGGGGTGTGCGTGTCGTACTTGTGCGTGCGATTGACTGGTACGGGCCGTTGGCGGGTGGGGGTGTTCGCGTAGGGGGTGTGCGTGTCGTACTTGTGCGTGCGATTGTCTGTTACGGGCCATTGGCGGATGGGGGTGTTCGCGTAGGGGTGTGTGCGTGTCGTACTTGGGCGTGCGATTGTCTGGTACGGGCCGTTGGCGGGTGGGGGTGTTCGCGTAGGCTTGTTGGGGGGGTGTGCGTGTCGTACTTGTGCGTGCGATTGACTGGTACGGGCCGTTGGCGGGTGGGGGTGTTCACGTAGGGGGGTGTGCGTGTCGTACTTGTGCGTGCGATTGACTGGTACAGGCCGTTGGCGGGTGGGGGTGTTCGCATAGGGGGGTATGCGTGTTGTACTTGTGCGTGCGATTGTCTGGTAAGGGCCGTTGGCGGGTGGGGGTGTTCGCGTAGGGGGGTGTGCGTGTCGTACTTGTGCGTGCGATTGACTGGTACGGGCCATTGGCAGGTGGGGGTGTTCGCGTAGGCTTGTTGGGGGGGTGTGCGTGTCGTACTTGTGCGTGCGATTGACTGGTACGGGCGGGTGGGGGTGTTCACGTAGGGGGGTGTGCGTGTCGTACTTGTGCAGGCGATTGACTGGTACGGGCCGTTGGCGGGTGGGGGTGTTCGCGTAGGGGGTGTGCGTGTCGTACTTGTGCGTGCGATTGTCTGGTACGGGCCGCTGGCGGGTAGGGGTGTTCGCATAGGGGGGTGTGCGTGTCGTACTTGTGCGTGCGATTGACTGGTATGGGCCGTTGGCGGGTGGGGGTGTTCGCGTAGGCTTGTTGGGGGGGTGTGCGTGTCGTACTTGTGCGTGCGATTGACTGATACGGGCCGTTGGCGGGTGGGGGTGTTCGCTTAGGGGGGTGTGCGTGTCGTACTTGTGCGTGCGATTGACTGGTATGGGCCGTTGGCGGGTGGGGGTGTTCGCGTAGGGGGGTGTGCGTGTCGTACTTGGGCGTGCGATTGACTGGTACGGGCCGTTGGTGGGTGGGGGTGTTCGCGTAGGCTTGTTGGGGGGTTGTGCGTGTCGTACTTGGGCGTGCGATTGACTGGTATGTGCCGTTGGCGGGTGGGGGTGTTCGCGTAGGGGGGTGTGCGTGTCGTATTTGTGCGTGCGATTGACTGGTACGGGCAATGGGTGGGTGGGGGTGTTCACATAGGGGGGTGTGCGTGTCGTACTTGGGCGTGCGATTGACTGGTACGGGCCGTTGGCGGGTGGGGGTGTTCGCGTAGGGGGGTGTGCATGTCGTACTTGGGCGTGCGATTGACTGGTACGGGTCGTTGGCGGGTGGGGGTGTTCGCGTAGGATTGTTGGGGGGGGTGTGCGTGTTGTACTTGTGCGTGTGATTGACTGGTACGGGCCGTTGGCGGGTGGGGGTGTTCGCGTAGGGGGGTGTGCGTGTCGTACTTGTGCGTGCGATTGACTGGTATGGGTCGTTGGCGGGTGGGGGTGTCCACGTAGGCTTGTTGGGGGGGGTGTGCGTGTCCTACTTGTGCGTGTGATTGACTGGTACGGGTCGTTGGCGGGTGGGGGTGTTCGCGTAGGGGTGTGTGCGTGTCATACTTGGGCGTGCAATTGACTGGTACGGGCCGTTGGCGGGTGGGGGTGTTCGCTTAGGGGGGTGTGCGTGTCGTACTTGTGCGTGAGCGAGGGGTACGCGTGTGGTATGTGTTGACGCTGCTAGATGCGAGCCGCATATTGCCGTACGAATCATTATTCAAGTGTGATAACTTTGTTCCGTACGATTCGCTGTCAGGCTTCTCGTACAGGATCGTACTTGTGTGTTTGTACAGGCTGGTTACGAATCGTACGGTAGGATTCCCGATGCATGTTCGTACGGATCATCGACTGTGATTCGGACGGTTCGGTGATATTCGGACGGAAATCGACGGGAACGGATCGGAATTCGCAGGTCGGACGTAAAGTTCCCATTCGTACGGATTCGGATACGGATGCGGGTCGTACGGCGGAATATTTTACCAGATCGGAATCGAGGCCATAGTATCATAGAGATGTAACACATAAACCAACATAGTATATTTATAACATCCTGCTACCTTCACCTAAACATTTTTTACCTTTATCCCCAAACAGTGGTATGATGGTCTCTCTCCGGGCTTCGTGCTTGTGAATATTGTTGGTGTCACTGTCCAAATGCTGCCCCATGCGCTATCCTGTGTCCAAGCTGAGTCACTAGGAGGGGCGACACCCTGTTCTGGGGGATTTTTGGTGGAAAGTGCCAATTGATTAATAGCTAGTCTCTGATTGCATCTCCTGAATAAATACTTCTCTCTAATTCCAGAGAGTTCCCTTGTGTCGCACTCAAATTGGCACTTGGACTACTTTCGCCACTCTCTTCTCCAAACACTTTGGAGCAGGTTTGCTGCTCCTGATTTTTCTAGGCTTTTGCCACTTTAGTGGTTTTGGAGACTATCTCTGGGGTATGAGTTTTCCACATTACATCCCATGCTATATGTCGCTTCATGAAGTCAGGGTGGAGGGCTGTTCCCCAACTCAGAGCAGTCTTTCCATTAATACCCAGCATACTGATTGCCCTTCCCCCTATATATCTTATACTCATTCTTCTTTAAAGATGTGATTTTGTATTACATATTTCTTTTTATTCTTTGTTTTCTGGAGAGCAGGTAACACTACACAGCTTGCACAGATGAGATGTCAATGACTGAAAGCTCAGTTGACGCAAAGCATCAGGGTGTCAGAGCAATATGAATGACTGGAAAGGTTGAAATGGTGAGCCAAGGTGAAACTTCAGGAATTAAAGAATGTCTTAACATTTTAAAATGTAGTTGGAAAACAGATGGAGGGCAGTACTACTCCTAATGTTCTATGTCTCCTTTGGTGCCATATAAATAGTTCACTGATTTACTTTATAGGAGACCCCTTGCACCAATAGTTTCTGAGTGTAAGCCAATGAAAGAGAGCCCATGAAAAGACTTGTGTGTGAGTGCCAAGACCAAATCTCAATAGACAGTTATGCCTATAAGATCACTACCACAGTTGCAAGAGAAAAGGAGAGGATAATGAACTATAAAATGCAATTAACTCCAGGCAGGCACCTGGATACCATCTCGGGCGATTTGTGTGCCAAGCAAATCAATATGACATAGCATAACATTACTAATAGTTATTGGAACACAAGGGGAGTGGGTCGATCATCAGTGGCTAGATTAAGGGAGATATTACATTTGTAAAGGATTTCTGGGGTTATGTCAATTGAATGAATACAGAGAATTCCATCTGTAACAGTGACTCTGTTTCAAAGGATAGTCAGATGACCCATGTAACATCGCTTTACAAATTTAAAGTTGGAATGGATTACATTCACACACTCGAGATTTTTAAACTAAGTAATCATTCTATGGCAGAGAAAGCTACAGGATCAGACAGTATTTCAACTGGGGTCTTGCAAAAATACCCGACTATTGAGTGTCAGTCTTGTTGTCTTTAGATAGATCCTGTTTGAATTCCGAAGTAATTCCAGAGTACATGAAAGGTTCACTATCATCTATACATAAGGATAATATCAAAGTGCCAACTACAGGCTCATTCTGGTGCTAGATGTAGAGGCCAATTTCTTTGCTCATATATTATTTTTTGAGCTGCAGGATTGGCTGCACTTAATAAATGAATTCCACTTTATTAGACAGCTTGAAGGAAAATGTGAATTTGGGATAAAGGAACTTCTAGAAATATATTTTAGAAAGGTTTATATTTGAGTCACTCCTGATTTATTGGATACCTCTAGATGAGATACAACAAAATTAATTCTTTTTCAGTGTTAATCATCAAATTCAAAAGAATTTAAGGGGCTCTATTAAAACTGCAATCATTGGTGCTGTCCATCTCATTCTTAAAAATAAACTTTATATATGGAATTTGTGTTTGTTAGTCTGAGTCTGAAAATGCTTTATTCGATTTTTACATGTCATAAAAAACCATAAAAGCCACAAATATCATAAACATTACAATTCATTTCACTTCATTTACAAGTTAAAATACATCCAACAGCTATCCTCAAAGTACATATATTTGGTTAAAATTATTTCTTTTAAAAAGTTAAACTTTTCCTTTTTCTTATTGCACTTTTAAGAAAAACAGCCATAATTCCGATTACGTAAACATTTTCCAATAACTGTAATAATAAAAAGGCTGGATGACATTGCCTCCATGCGCCTTTTTAAAAAAAGGCATAATCCATTTAGCACGTTCATTCGTGTAGAATTTACAATAGAGAATCACATGCATTTAGTCTATATAGAAGGATTATCACATGGGGATGGACAGAGCTTTCTGGACCAATCATTGGTGGTGGGAAAAGATACTAGGCGATGGAAACTATCGAACCTGAACCTAGTCAGGACGTATCTGTCATAACCACCAGGACACACTACTAAGTATGGTTGAATAGTGTCACATGTCTAGGTCGTTTGCTGCCGTAGAACGGTACTCTCATTAATTTCCAGCCCAATTCTTAAGAACTCAAAATGGCTTAGGCAGATTCTCTTTAACTCTTTTCTAGACATAGTACACATTACACTAGGATCAGTATAAAAGTCTGTGCTCCCTATATCGTTAGATGGCTTTCTTATATAGCTTAGCCATGGGATTTTTCCAGACTGTTCTAGACCCAAAGAATCTGTTAAGATCTCTCTGTTTAGTGCTAAGTGTGGCGATGTCCAGACTCTGTGCCAAAGTAGCATGGGCTGCATTTTAATCAAGTCGGCAGTGTACGAAATCCCTAATTCACTATGGCAGTTAAAAACCAATGTACTTTGTGGGACAGCTAATAAGAATCTTAAAAAAGCATTTTCTATGACCTGAATAGGAGAGGCATCATAAAGTCCCCAGATACCTGCCCCATACATCGCTATACTTAAGCATTTCGCTTGATAGATTTTCAACAGGATCCTAAGGGGCCTTTTACCCATTTTCTGGGAAAATAACATCACGGCTACAGTTGATCTTTTGAACAGGACGGACCTATTTTTAATTGCAGATCTCCCAGATCCCATATCCTCTAACAAAATGCCCAAGTAAGAAAACCTTTGTGTCTGTTCAATTTTCCCTTTGTCCACAACTAGGTTACATTGATTATTTCTCCCCTTACCACAAGACATAACAAAGGTTTTTTTCACGTTAAGCTGCAAGCCCCTATTCTCCATAAAATTAATTTCGCTGGAAAGGGCTTTTTGTAGGCCCAGTTGAGTTCTAGAGATCAGCACGGCGTCGTCCGCGTAGAGAAGGGAGACAATCTGTTAGTTCTTTTTGGAGGGTCTCTTGCACTGGCCACCAATTCCTGCTCTAAAGCATTGGTGTATATTGAGAATAGGAATGGGGCCAGTACACAACCTTGTCTAACGCCCTTCTCCATGCGGAACGACTTAGTGCATGCTCCCTTTAGGCCATACCTAACTCTTGCTGAAGCTCCTGCGTATAATTTCCTCAGGAATTGCACCAAAGATGGATAGACCTGAAGGCTTTCCAAAATCTGCAATAACCTAGAGTGGACAACTGAATCAAAGGCCGTGGTTACATCAACGAAAACCGCTAATAATTTCTTCTCTTTGGCATGAGTGTACTTCCCCTGAATTAAAATAAAATGTAAAACTTGTTCCACCGTACCCCTACCCTCCCTGAATCCACATTGCACGGGCTTAGGATTTTATTATCCTCCGCCCATTGTTGCAATCTGTGGGAGAATCACTCTACCTGCAACTTTCATTAATGAGTCCAAGGGGGATATAGGTCGATAGCAAGCGGGGTTTTCCCTATCCCCTTTCTTAAAAATTGGTATGATGACGGACTCCGACCAAGTTTTTATACAACCCTCAGCACAGCAGGCGTTTAGCACTCGAGTAAACAGTGGTGACCAAACGTCCGTTGTAAATTTGTAGAGGTCTATCGGGGTCCCATCAGGACCGGAAGCTTTTCTACCCTTGCTCTCATTAATGGCAATCAGTACTTCGCCAAGAGTAAGGTGTACGTCAATAGGGAGAAAAGGAGGAACAATCTCCACTGTTGACTGATCTACCAGGGTAACTGGATCGTTACCTTCTATCCCATAAACTTTGAAAAGAAGTTGACCCATGTATTCCCGCTGATAGCGATCTCCATTCTAGCAGTTTCCTTATTTGCGAAAAACGGCGCCTTCACTGCCTGCCAAAAAAGTGCACAATCCCTCTTAAGGGATGCCTCGTAAAGATTCTGCCATGCCTGCTTTTTAATATCCTTCTTTCTGTTCCTCCTTGCAGAATTATATGCCTACCTAAGCCCCCTGATTTCGTCATAGTCTCTGACTATCTTATGGAGAGCAACCTTTAGAGCAGAATAAGTCCTGGTACAAGTTGTATCAAACCAACCGTTCTTGTTATGTAATACATTTCTGCCCGGACGACTCAATATCTCTTGAACCACCAGCACTATCTGTGAGTGTGCAATAAGGATGTCCTTGTGGGCGATCTTTTCGCTAAGGCACTCTAAGATATTATCTTTTGCCCTGGACATGATTTTTATATTCGGGGCCTCTGAGTTTTTATTGCCCCACCTCAAGGAATATCCATTTTGCCTATCCAGTACGGGGTCTTGTGTCCAGGCCAAGCTCTCAACCACCGAAGTACCACTATTACGGGGAGACTAACTTTAATACTCAGCGGCAAATGGTCACTTAACCCATTAGGGTGAATGATAAACTTATTAAACCAGGAAGCATAACGATTTGGAACTATGATGAAATCTATAATAGAGCTAGCTCCTCTCCCAATAAAAGTTGGACCAAATTCAATGGGAGGTAAGCACAGCTTATTTGCAAAACCGAGATCATGAGAAACCAGGATCTCGTTGCAAATTTCCCCGCTATCGGTGTGATCAAAATGATGCGTAAGAGTATTGTCATCTACCTCGTCTTCCCCTGGCCTACAAAGCGCCTGCGCACAAATTCCAGTATTAAAATCCCCCCAAATAATAATAACATCCAGCCTTGTCAGCGTACATAACTCACACAAATCCTCATTGAGATTCCTTAGAACACTATTTACATTACCTTACCTATGTTGTTGTGCTACAACAACTTTTTTTAGAAAAATGAATATTTACTAGTTGATAGTAGGTACAAGTTCTAAATACTTTAATCTTCCTAACCTTCAACAAGTTCGAGATATATACACAAATCCCCTTTTTTTTCCTACCATGAGATGAATATTGTGCTGGTATGTGAAATGTTTTAAAGCCGTCTATATGCAATTCAGCCAATAACCAGGTTTCCTGGAGACACAGTATATCAAAATTCCTAATAAAATCAGTCTATTCCCTATTTGAAACCTTGGACCAGAAAATTACACTCACCAGCTCATGTGTTAACTCTTTTTGGGGTTCCAGTGCCTGTGCTTGTGCTATCGGGTTAAAGATTGTCCCTACTTGTGTATCTGTAGCAAGAGAGCCTATCCCCTTTGTTAAAATGGGGTCAACACTGAGTGTTTGATCACCTAACTCGGTACTACAAACTTCGTTTTCCATGTTAACAGTCACTAGAATCTCTGGTGTATCAATATCCTTGCAGGCATTAAAATATACAGGGCTGCAAGGCAGAGGAGGTAGCACTTCTATTACCCTCCCTTCTTGGGTATTCCTTCCCAAAGGTTCCCCTATGGTAAACAAGGGGTTCTCTAAGGTAGAAAACTGCTCTATTACATTAGAATGATTGCCCATATTATTCTCGAGTCAATCGACCTCCTCTAAGGAATATAGGGGACGATACCTATTTGATACTTCCAAATTATAGCTCCAATCATTGTTCCAATGGGAGGTTCTCGCATGGGCAAGGTTTTCTGCTGCCCTATTGGGTTATAAAAGAACCCCAGGGGAAAAACCTTCATGCCGTCGACCATGGGTTCATTGGAGTCTAATCGTGTCAATATTTCATGGACTAATGCAAGTGAGCCTAATGATAAAACAACACAATGCCCCTGAAACATTTTACTATGTGGGCCTAACCATGACACTCGTCTAACCATTTTAAATGACTGGAACATCTCTCTTGTTAACCCTGTCTTAACACCTAGGTAGTGGATTGTTTTGTTCTTTAAGGTAACCCAAGATTCGTTTATACTCCCAAGAACTGGTGGGAAATTTGCCAGAATTATTGTATAAGGGAGTGCAGCAGGTGGAAGATTTAAGTTTACACAATTAGAAGAACATTCTTGGGCCTGAGGCATGTTTTTACTCTGCTTAAGTGCTGAGAAAAAGTTGTCATAATTTCAATCGCCTTATCTCCCCCCTTTTCTGTGGGCCTCTAGGAGGCGCAATTGTGGGAGTTGTGAGGGACGGAGCACCTTGTAGTGGAATGCAATGGACCTTTGTAATATTCTTAGGTCTATTTATACTAATATCAGTGAGTAGAGGCTGTCTATAATTATCCCCTGTACCTACTGTGATGGTCTTAAAAATAGTTGCTAAGTCTTGTTCAATTTTGTCTAGTCTGAATACCAGAGTATTAATGGATTTTTCAACTAAAATAGTAAACTAGGTTACCATATCTGATAGCGCTGGCGTGCCAATTGGCTCTTGGCCTTTATTTTTGGGCTTAGGTTTTCTAGTAGAACAGGGTATTCGGTCCTTAGTCTTAGTTGTGTTTGTTAGTCATACATGGCTAACACCGGGGTTGGGCTTGTTAATATAGAAAACGATGCATATATTGATGAAAATTAAATATTGTCTTTCTTAACAGATTCACCTGTTGTTAACTCTACATTAAACTCAACTCACAAATATGTAGTTGGGAAGGACCTGTGACCTAGGCCATGGAATTGCTGATTGATAGATCACAGGTGGGTGGGTGCGTAGCTGGCAGGCAACCACTCGGGCAGGAAACTCGTGATCAATCCCACAGTTAGGCAGAGTGACATTACAATGATCAGGAGAGATTTCCCCAATACAACACACATGGCCAGAGGGGATACACATGCTCCTCAACACACCTGAAAGTCAGATGACACATAAGTTAGGAACACATAGAAAATCAGGACCTATCACACGCAGTGATCACACGCTCCCCATGCCGGACATCTGGACGCATTCACCACCTGCCACACTGTGCCCACTTGGACTCGAGACTCACCTGTAGTAACAATTGACTATTAATTTATGACTCCAAAGGCAGCAACCAACATTTTTCACCATATATAGTACAAAGGAAACCTTTTATTACCTACTGTATTTTGTATATAAGAAGCACACAAACCAAATGTAAATTGAAACAGTCCTCAGACCTAGTGCCTGTAACTGTTTTCCCAGCCAAACTGTTTAATTAAACAACCTGTTCCTGTTTTGCCAAACACCTCTTGTCTTCTGTTTTTTCTAAGGCATTCTAACTCAAACAACATTTTAGCGAGCAACCCCAGAAGGTTTGGGACCTCGCACCGACTGCAGCCGAAGGAAGGTGACCCTGCTCGGATGGATTGATGTTGGCGCAACGAGAAAGGTGGGTAGAAACCGCAATTGATTGAAAGTTCTCCTGAATATCTGGGGCGAAGGTCTGTCCTGAAGCAGCTGTCACAGAGGCTAATTGACTACATTCAGACCTAAAATATAGTCTAAAGCATTTAGCTTATGGTAAACTAAGGAGAAACGTAAAAAGATAACATGATTGCCCTGCCATTGACAGGGTCTGGCATATTACTGGCATATTACCAATTTTATATGTCCTAACTGTATCAGTTGCAAGATGGACTTGGAGGCGTTCCAGCAGAATATAGTTTATATTGTGGCTACAGCCCTTGATAACTCCAAAGCACTTCTCTCTCCCAGCCATATTGGCGGTGCAGCTCTGTGCTTCAGCATCTCCCAGCATCAGGATGTTTGCCGCCAAGAAGACGAAAAAGTCCCTTGAGTCTATCAATTTGAGACTCCAACTGGTTATGAAAAGTGGCAAGTATGCGCTAGGATACAAGCAAATGTTGAAAATTATTCGCAAGGGGAAAGTCAAACTGGTTATCCCGGCCAACAACTGCCTGCTCTGGGGAAGTCTGAGATCAAGTATTATGCCATGTTGGCAAAGACTGGTGTGCATCACTATAGTGGGAACAACATTGAAATGGACAGAACTTGTGGAAAATACTACAGCGAATGCACATTGGAAATCATTGATCCAGGGGATTCCGATATCATTAGAAGCATGCCAGAGCAGACTGGCGAGAAGTAAATCCTGTGCAAATTTTGTGGTAAATAAAACTGGTTTCCGAAAGACAAAAAAGAAACCCCTCCCAGGAAGCTGATTTTTCTGACATTGCTATCCTGATTGTGAGGAGTTCACACCTCAGTCTCATAGTTTTTTAATTCAATGATTTCCCAGTGCTGAATAGGTTTCTTAACACCCGCAGTATCTGGAAGGAGTGTGGGAGGTATATCTAGCATGACTCTGGGCGTTACAAGGTGGAATTCAGATAGGGAAAACTTGGATCCAGCAAACTGGGCATAACTCCTGTGTGGCCAAGAGGGGCAGGTGATTTCAGAGTTATTACTAAATGGTTTCAATGATTACCACCTTTCTCTTAGAGCGGATAGTGGCAGACTATCCAGTTTACTTAGGAGCGTATTCCACGCTAGTCTTCTCTTGCAAGAGGATAATATGTGATGAACATACTAAATTGTTTTGACAAAGTAATTTTTCTGTCAACCACTATTGAAATATATGATTGTATGTGATTATATTGCATTGATTGCCTTTGAAAACTGTATTGTGTGAAAATCTGAGATCGTGTAGATGCTATTCTTACATATCGCATATTCGCCGTATGTTGCAATACTACATATGCAGTCTTATCGTGTTTTATTGAAATGCTCATTTGAACTGTTTGATGTAAACATTGTAAGCACTGAGCTCATTGTACGTAATTTTTACGAGAGCACCATGTACGATTGCCCCGATGATTTGACAAATAAAACTAGAAAAACGTCATTTGAATTTTATTTTTCCGAACAATTAAAATTGACATAGATTCCCCATTAAAGCATGTAGAAACTAGGATCACCAAACAGACAAAAGGAATTCATAAGTTTTTCCAAGAGTGGCATTAACACACAAAGGCACACACATTTCCCTGGCCTAAGGAGGGAACATTTTACACAAGGAAGTGGGTGTTAGAATTGTGGGCTATCTTTGAAGAGGTTCAATCTGATAACCCCACAATGCCGATAGTGAGCAAGGCATCCACACCGCCCCCACCATATGCAGGGATGGATGTGACCACACCAGTTCTCCCTGCATTAGGACATTCAAACCCAATAATAGTAGAGGCAGACAAGCTCACTACCGAAAGAAGGTCCGTCAGATCTAAGCCTGAGAAATCAAGAAGCAAACAACCCCAAATGCCTCATCCACAGCCCACGTTCCTAGGGAATGTCCCAAAAGCTTGACTCCCCGTCCACCAGACTTGACGCATAATGCCTCAAATGCAGGTAAAATACAAATTCCCACTGGGTCAGGCAAGCGTTAACGTGTCAGGGAAGTTTGTGCCAGTTCTCAA
Organism: Lissotriton helveticus; assembly: GCF_964261635.1. Classification (NCBI taxonomy): domain Eukaryota; kingdom Metazoa; phylum Chordata; class Amphibia; order Caudata; family Salamandridae; genus Lissotriton; species Lissotriton helveticus. Next base: position 1,064,716,026 of record NC_136057.1, read on the forward strand.
TAGTTACTCAGTGAGCTTGAGAAATGAAGAAAGCTACTTTCCAACAGCAACTGATGATGAGGGTGGGGCTACAAGGGTTTCCCAGGTTGCTGAGGAGGAAACGGAGAGCGAATTTGAGGGTGAAGCCAGGTTAACAAATGCAGCGTGTAGCTCTGAGTAAAAGGACCAGGTCAGACGGTGCAGGAAAGAGAGGCTTGAACGAAGGCGATAGAGAGAAAGGACTCAGAACAGGGAGTTAGAGCGAGGGTACAGGACAGTGCACTCTCCTCATGAGAGAAGTGAAGCCAAGTACAGGGCACCATGCTGGGAAGAGTCAGAAGTCGATTAAAGGTTACTAGCAGGGCTCAGAGCGACGTTGTTCAGTCTACATAGGAGAGAAGCTGACCAAGAGATAAGGAACAAGGCAACCAGTGAAACAGGAAAAACAAAATGGCACCAGTTTGTGCACACAAGGGAACTCCTCATGGGTGCACGACAAAGATAGACAACCCCCAAAGGAGATTCTAGCTAGAAGGAAAGGCAAGACCATTGTGTACCCATTTTGCGACCTACTAGCAGATTGGACAGAGGAGAGGGTGTAGTGTAGTTCCTATATTCCCAATAGGCTCTGCGCATTGGAATAATATGTCCTATAGATGTTACGTAGGACTTAGGTCTATTAGGTCTCTATCGAATATATTAGACTTAATTGTGAGTGCCAGCTAGCTCAGAGGTCACTTGAAACTTTCTCGAATAAACAAGAAGGGATTAGTTTCTGACAATCACATAAACATGACAACTTTGTTTCCCCAAGATAAAACGCATCTTCAGAGTCGTGGAAACAATAGATAGATATTTTACTCAGTCATTTGTGCATGCTTCGTTTCATCAGAGGTGCAAAGACATAGAGAGATGGGCGCTTTTAATAAAAGTATTTATTGAACAGTCTTCTTTCTCGTGCAGAAGAAATTAACTGCTACAATCATAACACTGGCTGTAAAGTATAATGCGTACAGCAAGAAGAGTATTATAAAATAGTACTGTAAAAGCATGGTATGGTTTCTAAGCCATAAAATACATACATAAATAAATAAATATTAAAACGTACTCAACTGGTGCTTCTAAAATACGCCTACCCCGATGTACCTAACCTAAGTCTATTACGAGGGAAGAAGTAAGTGAGGTGTAGCATAAGTTTAGTATTCTTTGCCAAGAATCTATCCAAGATTTCTCTTAGGGTCTAATCAGCTCCGTACCTTGGTTTAGAATGAAGGAGGTCTGGTATCTCTCTGTCTCAGGACTCGATTTCCCAACACCCCACAAGGGGAGCTTGGAAACACTGGAGCTGGATTTCTCGGCAAGAGAAAAGACAGCGTTTCTCTCAGTGCGTCAGCTGGAGGGTCGGCTTCCTTCGGCACTTGCTGTAGGAAGCAGTGTCGGGCAAGTAGATAGTCGAACTGCTCCAAACCACTGTGTGATTGCTAGGGCAAGTGTGGGCATATTTATAACTTGAAGGTGCCGAGTTTGACGTAAAGTTGGACATAATAACATCATCAAAGAATCACAGTTCTTTGAAAACTCCATGAGTTCTTGGACAAATTAATATTCAAGCAAGGGGAAGTCCCTAACTGCTGAAGCTGAGTTTTCCAAGAAATCTTTGTGTCTTTTCAGAACTAGTGGAAGTATCCATGCCTGTATTTGGGCTGCATGGGCTAAGTCCAGTGCTTAATTTGTAAAATATGAGGAGTAGGTGCTCCAATTTTTGTAGGATGCCACACCCACTTCCCTCATCTCCATCCACTTTCATCAGTGGCCCCACCCACTGACTCTAGTTGCTGTACCCCAGTGCTTAATAAAAAAAAAAAAATTATAAGTGCCAGGGACCTTTGCGGGAGATTACGACAGCTTGCACCACACACTGCACCTGCCAGCAGCGACAGTACCAACACAACAACATACCATCTCAGTCTTAAAAGTGATACAATTCAGACTATTTTTATGTATTTTGACTTATTAAACACAGTTGCTGTGCTCTTGTGGGCAATACTTTACCGGCATGGTTGGGATTTTAATTTCAAGGTAAATAAAAATCAAGAAATAAGAGACAGAAAAAAAAACTATTGAGGAAATCATCCAAAACCGGCGTTTTCTCTTTTGTAACATTTACACTTTAAAAAATATATATGCATAGTAATCATACAATTCCAAATCTGTTTTAGACCCACCTCATCTATCCATAAATGATTAATGACACAAATAAACACAGAACAAACTTGTTTAAAAGGTGATGCAGAGGACTGTAAACAAGTTCGTATTGAACCTTCCAGAATTACAAATTAAGATCAAGTGAAGAAAAATGTATTTCACTGAGTAAGGGGCAGCCCTGGCCTCAGAAATAGCAAGAGAGGGGAGGAATATGGAGAAAGAAGAGGGGAGAGATGATTGGAAAAGGACAATGGAAAATAGAGCACCTGCAAGAGCGAGAAACATGAACAGAAGTGGAGCGAGATACAGAAAGAGGAATGGGGGAAATTAAGCAACCTTGCCATGTGGCTGTGATGACGGGCTCCAGAAATACTCGAGGACCCTGCGCCTAAAGTTTTACAAGATGAGCATTGAGCACAATGCACCTCAATTATATCCAGCAGCAAAACATAGCATCCACATGCAGCTTCTATGCTAATGCACCTCCAGAGTAAACTTGTTTTACTCTGGTAACAAAAGCATAGAACTCCCACAGTTAATGCAGGGAAGAATAGAACGGTAAAGAAATATAACGATGCAAAAACCACCACAAACACCACCCACCCAGTATGGCAGCATTCTACTCTATCAATCTAATGAAAAACATGCCGTTCCACCTGGGCCTCTTAGTGTTAGGTCATAGGTGCGAGACTGGGGCCCCTCCCCCTGGGATTTGCTGTGGTAAAATATGGTTATGACTGCAAAGCCTACTGGGGGCCCCTACTACCATGGGTCCCACAGCCCCAGCATTGTTATATATAAATAATTACATTAACCTAAGTATAATATTGGCCCGAGTAAGTTTCCGTGGAGGAAACTGGACAATCACAGAAAGATTCAGATTAAATATGAACTTTTTCTTGTACTTCACGTGTCAATTATGTTAACTTTTTATTTAAAATCTGTAGAAGTGGTCAAAATGTAGGGTGTCTTGACCGCACGATGAGTGTAAAGTTCGCCACAGTAGACCTTGGCATTGTACTTGCCCATGGACGGTGCCGGCACCGGAGGCATGATTGCTCATGGCATGCCGGCTTGGACTCGCATGAAGTGAACTGTGAAGTCCAGTGTCCAAGACCTGCCCTGAGCAATCATGCCTCCGCAGTCGGCACTGTCCGTGTGCAAGTACAATGCCATGGTTGGGATACCCAGTAGGCCTGCCAGCCATGTTTATGGTACTGGCCTTGGGGAGGTAAACAGGCAAAAACGACATACTCTATTGACTGCATACTGCAAGTGCCAGGAGAAGGCTGGTCTGCTGGATGAAGGCAGGGCAGCAGGGGCGGTGCAGCCTACAGGGCCTAAACCCCAGAGGTCTGGACCTCATCACACCCGTGGGAACCAGAGCTAACCTATGCCTACCACGCCTGTTACCATTAGTCGCAGGCATACTCCACCTACCACGCTCCAAAATAAATAAAAAAGCAGCGTTGCTACTTACGGTTTGCTGGTGGTGGCGTGTTGAGTGGCCAGGCTGTGGCCTGCCGCTGCCTTTATTCAAAAGGCGACCTAGGCCTCGTGTTGCCTGCATTCGATGTCGGGCAAACTAACTGCTGTGAACCCTGATGAGGAAAGGCGCGTGCGTGCGTTGGTGTGCCGAGGCGTGGCATACTGAAAAAAATGCACACACATGCTGCCTGACGCAGAGCACAGCCCATCCCCCGCAGAACCAAACTCTGCCCCCTACCCAATCAGTATCCCGGGGCCGCGGCCCGCGGCCCGCCCATTAACACTAACAGCAACAATAAAGGGCCGCAGTCCATCCGCTCGACGCCGCGCAGCTGAAAGCAAACTTTAAATGCTGCATCATCGGCATCATTGGAATAAGACAGTTTTACATGATTACATATGTGATGCGCGCCGCACGCCGCCTTTGAGCTTGAGGTAATTTAGCTTTATGCACTGACTGACATTCACATTACCTACCATAAGACCAGGCAATTATATGACGTGCAGAGTCAGGGTTGGAGAAGTGTGTTGGTGTTTTGAAGACCTGGCCCTGTCAAATAAGTGCTGGTGCTAAGCACCGGAAAGCACCATCACAAATTAAGCACTGGCTAAGTCTAAATATGGTTATGATTTCTATGTCTATATAAGGACAAGGTGATTTATACCTATATAACGGCATGATTCGGGAAAATTACACTAGGGTCCTAAAATGCTATACAACAAGGGACCATTATGAGGTTTTGGTCAATGGAATGATCGTTTGAGCCATAGGACATAGCAGTGTCAGAGGATTGCAACAGGCATGAAGGAGGAAACTGTGGTAATGCTGGCAGAATCATCAGAACGATGTCACCTGGAGTGTTGGCAAGCATCTTGCCCCGAGTGTTCTCTATGTGGTAGTTGCTGCTTGTCCCTTGGATGTGCCAGCTGGGATGGCTCTCTGTACCTGCATAATAAATACTTCAGCTGAAAATCTACAATGGTATGCCCTCGTCATCATTTCAGTGGCGACAGAAGATGGGATGCCACTCTGACTACACAACCGGTGTTTTGATTCCATGTCAGAAAATGGATTTGAATCTGCTTCGTGAGGTACCAGTTTAAACCTCTTGACTTGCGCTTTCAAGGTAAAGTACTTTTCCTCCTTTTTCACCATGGCACATATGCCCGTGAACGGGAAGAGAGAGCTTCCAGGATTTTTTGGGGGGTGTTTTACTGGACACGGTGCATGCTACCCCCGTTTGTTATCTTACCATTTTGGATTCTGCTGTGCCGTGAATCTACATTTACTTGTACTTGCTGTACCATTTGCGTATCTTCGCTTTAAAAAAAGAAAATAGTCAAAAACTGGTTACCGGCTATCAGTACGACTTGCGCACTGTCTCTAGTCTTCAATGAGCCCCTCGAAATTTTCATGTGGAATGCCAGCTGCACACACCATGGAATTCGTTCTGTTTGGTTCTTGTCCTTGGAGCGCTGACTCTCCCCACGTCATCCAAAATCAACGCTGTCACGTCTTACGCTTCATTACTCTACGTGGTGGCCATCTTAGGTGTACATTCACTGTATACTGCCCGACAATGATATTGGAAACCTCGGGCCTCATTTATGAGGCAGTGCGTCACTTTTACGCCGCCTGTGCGTCACTTTTTGTGACGCACCAGCAGCGTAAAAAATGTGCCTTGTTGCGCCATATTTACAAAGTGACGCATCTAGGTAGATGCGTCACTTTGTAAACCCCTGCACTACATTATACCTATGCCAGGTATAATGTATGCAGGGGGGGCGTTCTGACGCAAGACAGGGTCATAGAAGTGACGCAGTGCAATCTATAAGATTTCACTGCGCCACTTCTAGGACACAAATGCGTCAATTTCTTACGCCTGCCTCACAGCAGGCGTAAGACTGACGCAGGCCCTTTCACATGGGGCTTGCCCCATGTGAAAGGACACATTGCTGGAGTTGCGTCACATTTGTGACACACTCCAACATTGCGTCACTTTTGCGCCATACAGATACATCAGAAATACTGACGTATCTGTACTCCTTGCACATGATGCGTCATACTGTAAATATGACGCATCATTGGTCTCGCAAGGAGGGCGCAGTGAAAGTGACGCATCGCTGTTTTCACGCAGCAATGCGTCACTTTTCATAAATGAGGCACCTCATGTATTGGAAATCTTTGCGTGTCACTTCTGTAATATGCACACTTTATATCACTGATGACTTACAGCTTAACTGACACATCAGTAATTTGGAAAGCGTGTAAAATCTCGTGTGACATGTCTGTGACACACACACACTTTTTTTGTACTACTTAACAGCGTCTACAAAAAGAGAAAGGACTCCAATATTCTCTTCTCCTACTTATATTATTAAACAGTGCTTTTACAGTCAACCTAAAGGTACAAAACAAACAAAGGACTCCGCCATCTTCTTGTCTACTTATACTGAGAGACATCTTTGACACTTTTAAGTACTGGACATGAAATAAGATTTTTTTTCTCTATCGCCTCTTTCTGCTTTTCTTTTTCCACCTGCTTTTCTTTTCCTTTTTGCTTTGCTTACTTTTCTCTCATCCTCTTGTTTTCTTCCTGGTGATAACCATTTAATTTCACAGGTATATAACCATCATGCAGAGTGTTACTGCTCCAGACCCTTTTCTGCAAGAACCGGGACAACCACCTCTGGAATGGAAATTGTGGTTCAGATCTTTTAAGGCTTAGTTGGGTGCTATTGATGGTCAAAGGTTCAGACCTGAAAGAAAAAAAAATCTTATTTATTATCATTTAGGGGTTGAAAGTAAGAATATATTTGATCGCTTACCACCTTATGACACACCTGAAGGCGAAGATCCTGATGAATTTGATTTAGCTGTAGCTCAACTGGACAAGTATTTTACAAAAACAAAAAATATTGTAGTACACATGTACAAATTCTTTACCAGAATGCAGAAACCTTCTGAAACTATTGACACTTTCATCACAGCATTGAAAGTTCTTGCTTTCAAGTGTGAATTCGAAAATTATACTTCTTAAGAGATCAGGTTGTAGCCAGAGGTCACTCTAAAAAAATTCAAGATAGGTTCCTTACCTGTAAGGATCCTTTTTTAGACAAAGCAGTGTATATTGCTAAATGCATCAAAAGCTCAATGGAGGATGCAAAACAATTAGAAACTGCTTTGTCTAACACCACTGCTTCAGGTGCTGTCTCCAGTATGTAAAAAACAAGGACCCCCGGGTAGTGTTAAAGAAGAACTCCTAGGGCAGGGTAAACCAAATATATGTAAAAAAACTCCTAGGCAGACTTAATGTTTAGACAAAAGCATAAAGGACCCAGTTTGGATAGGCAGTTGTGAAAAAATTATCAACAAATTCATAAATTTACAAAATCAGACATAATTTTAATCTGTTCTATTAAAATAACCAACTTACATAAATCAATTTATATAACATTACATCGTAAAATCATTAAGTGCAAAAGAATACATATAGTGACACAAAAAATTAAAAACAACATGAATTAAAAAAGACACAATAATTAATTATCATAAGGTGTCCAATATTAGATGAAGAAGAGATTACTCGACGCGCGTTTCGGCGGAAAACGCCTTCTTCAGGAGTCACAGTACAGTTTCTGTAATTATATGCAAAAAGAAGGAAAAAACAACCTTATTTAATCATAATTTCTGTAACAAAATATATCTAATAAATAATACAATTCTAACGAAATTTATTTATTTATGACGCAAACTATATTTCTCACATCCACATACCTAACCTAAAAGAGTCCAGTATTTTTACTTAAATGTCTAACTGGTGTGATGATACACATATTTCGAAAAGCGATTGTGTTGTACTTCAAGAATGGCAATTGACAAAACTTTGAGTGAAACATTGACAAATCATTATATATGGACAATTCATTATACATTGTTCGAATAAGGGCAGTTTCTAATACATCGATATCTGCATGGGTTGGCAAACATAGACATATACATAATAACCACCTGAGAAAATAGTGATATCGTACAATAAACATAGTATATATATATATATGTGCAATATAGTAAGTCACACGAGCAGCATGGTATCAAGTTGATGCGAGACAATAGTATCTCTATGCCTCTATGGTATACATAATGATCTCCAATAAGCCAGAAAACGGTGTGGATACACTTATTATAGACAATATTCCAAACGTAATTTAAGGCAAAGGTTCTTTTTATATTTAAAGCTCCAGTGGCAACCATTTTTCATATTGCCATACATTGAAATTCAAATGACCTAATGTGGTTGTAGATTCAGTTTCGGTTGAAAAACGTCATCATAATAGCCCTAATGGGGATATTTTCTAGACAATATTGCTATAAACAAGTTCTCTAGATTCGAAACTTTTATTAAATATGTATCATGGTACCTGCTTACGCAGTGTCTGGCGCTTCTGTTGTAGAGATTGATCCAGGTTCACCAAATTAACTAAAATGACGCTTTTTCGTTAGATGATTAAAATTCGCTGGAAAATATAAACAATAATTATAATGAATTAAAGTGATCTAGGAGTTATCACCTAGACTGACGCAGGGGAGAGGGGGGGGGGGGGGGGGGGGGGAAGGAAAGGGAAACGATAAGGAGATGATGTACCTTAATGAGTTGATATTATAGTATAACATATGTTCCAAATCCATAAGGTCACAAGATAAGGAACCAATAATGTCGTCAATAATGTCGTCGTTGAATCTAAAAAGTAATACATAAAAGAACTAAATCACTTATGTTGACAGAGATGGAGGGACTTACTGATATAATTAATGAGAAGAACATGTACCTGGATGAAAAGAGACAAATGCGTCTATGATATGTTCACTGAATAAAAAACGAAAATTCGTCGATAAGTGGTTCCAGACGTGTTCTTTCCCGGTTTCATAGGATACAACTGTGAATAATAATTTGTGTCTCTTATGAGAAAGGAATAATAATATTCACTGTAAGATGAGTTAAGAACATAATTCTATAACTGCAACCCGGTACAGGGCCGATTCCCAGCAATTCGATTATGGCCGGTTAATGTAGAAGACATCTAAGTGTGCACGGTAGTTTTCATTATTTTAGCGTGTTTTAAAAAAGAAGAAATAATGACAGGCTGATGTAGAAGAAATCTAAATACACACGATGGTTCTCATTATTTTAGCGCGTTTTTAGAAAAATGACAGACTATCAACATATATGCGGTTCCATTGAAGTTTTAAGGGAACAGGCGTAGTCGGTTTATCTATTACATCAACCGTTAAACAAGGAAAAGATAATACATGTGAATAGCATTCGCTGGTAAGCACAAGTATTGCATGGATCAATGCCGGCATCTAGGCCATGAGTCAAATAGGTAGCTAAAGCAGTCTTTACTGGGAATAGTCATTTATACCGCATTGATAAAAATTAGTTTATACTATGTAACTCGATAAAGCAGTACCCCTTCCTAGGAAGTTACCTTGTGCAGGGAAAACACGCCGCCGGATAAAAAAGCTTGCGACGGTACCAGGATATGGCGTCCCGTCGTCGAGATAGCAGACGATCAATCTAATGGGACTAGCCAATCACTTTATATATCATTGAAACTGGGGCGGAGTTGAACCGATGTTTCAGAAACAGTCATGAAAATAAAAAACGGACTAAGATAATAATGAGAAAGAAAGAAAAGACTCAGAGATGTTCTGAGTGTCTCCGAAGTACCACGAAAAATGCGGACCTAATAATGAAATAATTCTAATTCTAATTCTAAAGAATGTCTGCAAGATGAATGATTTAATAATGTCCTTGACGCGGAATATCAAATTCATGAAATACAGGAGGGGAGGATAAACTCTAACAGCTAACTATACAGCTCACAATTGCCCGAGTCTTCTAGAGCAATATAATATTGAAACAAATATAGAACAATAATTTTTAAATTAAATAATTGCATGTTCCCACGGAATTTCTGAATTAAGGCCTTTCTTAAAGGTTCCAAGGGAAAAAATCCAGAACACCTCGCGTTTTTTTCTAATTCCGTAATATACCTGGACTCTTTGTCCATCATAGACCATTCCTAGAGAGATGGAGTCTCATTGCCAATAGGTGCTCTAGAGACCTCATGATTTTAATCGTCGAAACTGCCAAAGAGTTAGCAGTGGCAATTAAGACCGAAATCGACGAACTGCTATTCACATGTATTATCTTTTCCTTGTTTAACGGTTGATGTAATAGATAAACCGACTACGCCTGTTCCCTTAAAACTTCAATGGAACCGCATATATGTTGATAGTCTGTCATTTTTCTAAAAACGCGCTAAAATAATGAGAACCATCGTGTGTATTTAGATTTCTTCTACATCAGCCTGTCATTATTTCTTCTTTTTTAAAACACGCTAAAATAATGAAAACTACCGTGCACACTTAGATGTCTTCTACATTAACCGGCCATAATCGAATTGCTGGGAATCGGCCCTATACCGGGTTGCAGTTATAGAATTATGTTCTTAATTCATCTTACAGTGAATATTATTATTCCTTTCTCATAAGAGACACGAATTATTATTCACAGTTGTATCCTATGAAACCGGGAAAGAACACGTCTGGAACCACTTATCGACGAATTTTCGTTTTTTATTCAGTGAACATATCATAGACGCATTTGTCTCTTTTCATCCAGGTACATGTTCTTCTCATTAATTATATCAGTAAGTCCCTCCATCTCTGTCAACATAAGTGATTTAGTTCTTTTTTTTAAAAAACTTTTTATTGATTTTATAACACAAACACAAACAACTTGCAAGAAGAGAAGAAAGAGACATCAGTATACACAACATTGCAGTACACGGTGTTGGAGCGGGAAGGGCAATACCATGAGCATCCGTTCCATCAAGAAAGAATCACACAGGGGGGGGGGGACAGAAGAGACAAATTGCAACCAGTATACAATAGAATGTGAAGGAACCCTCGGGTTACGGGGACGTGGGTGCAACATCTGGGTCAGGAAGAGGAGGGGCACATATATCACCTCGATAAGTGTTCCATTGAGTCCATATCGTCCCCCATTTTCGGGGGGTACCTCGAGAAATATATACAGTTTTTTCTCTGATCATGCACCAGTCCATGTTTTGTTTCCATTTCCGAATCCCAGGCGGGCCCTGGGCGCCCCACAGTTGCGCAATGTCTCTTTTGGCAATCATGTTGCCCAAGGTCACCCACCGAAGCTGCGACACGGAGTAATCATTCGGTTCCCATACGTTCAACAGGCATCTCCTAGCTTCCGGCATCGATCGCACCCCCGTAACCTCACTCATCACCTCGTGCACACGGGACCAGAATCGCACTATCTCAGGGCACTCCCAGATGATATGTAAAAAGGTGCCCAGGAGACCGCATCCACGCCGACACAAACCATCCACAGAGAAGCCCATGTGTACCAAACGGGGACCAGTGACATACACTCTATGCAGGATTTTAAGTTGCAAAAATCTAAGGCGCGCCTGGATGGCCACCTCCTTAGGGGAGGAGATCGCCGCCTGCCAATCCTCATCGTCCAGCTCCAGCCCATCACCAGTCCAGGCCTCTCTAAGGCGAACCAGGAGATCAGACCTGGAGTTGATTAATTTTTTATAAATAAGCGAAATCGTACTGTCCGGAACATGTCCGTCCAGTACCCTGTCCTCAAGCGGGGACGACTCCGGTATCTCCACACCCGAAGGGAAGACCGAGAGCACCGCGTGGCGGACCTGCGCATAGCGAAAAAATTCACGATCGCTCAAAGCGTACTCGGTTTTCAATTCCTCAAACGTCTTCATTCTCCCCTTAGTCCAAACATCATCAATCCTGCTGATACCAATCAAGTCCCACCTATCGAACCCCCGAAACTGCCAAAGTGAGCCAAGTCTATCAGACGCGTACAGGGGGGTGGCACGAGTCAATTTACCAGTCCACCCAAGCGCCATGGAAGCGTGTCGCCACACCTGGACAGCCGCCCTGGTGGGGCCCGTCACGTTGCGAGGGGCGAGTTTAGAGTAGAGGACTCTATTGAAGTCGCCCCCCGGTAATAACCATTTGTCCATCTCGAAGGCCGGATTCGACAAAGGGCCATACATGCAATGATTTATCGCCCCCAGTTGTGACGCCCAATAATAACGACGGATATCGGGCAAAGCAATTCCACCGTCGTACCACGGGAGCGACAATTTAGCAACGGCGATCCGGGGCCTACCCCCCCACACCAGTTGCCTCTGTAAACTCTCAAACTCACGGAAGTATGTAGCCGGGACGACGTCAAGTGTGTTTTGCAATGCGTAGAGGAAGCGGGGCAGTGACATCATCTTAAACAATGCCGCTCTACCCAGGGGAGAGAGAGGAAGTTTCCCCCAAGCGACCACCTCTGCCCGAAGGTGCTGAAGAGGGGGCAGTAAGTTACGGTCAAACCGCAGTGCAGGGCTCAGCGAGATAAAAATGCCTAGGTATTTAAAGCCATCTTTCACAATCGCGATAGGACAACCACTCGGCAGAAGGGGGGCGGCACCCGACAGGACGTATACACAGGACTTCGACCAGTTGATGACAAGACCCGAGTTTTTGCGGAAAGACGTTAAGACATCAAACAGCACAATGAGGGATTTACGGGGTGATGTAAGGTAGAGCAGGATATCATCAGCGTAGAGAGATACACGGTCCTCAAACTCCGAGTTCCACCTAATGCCCCTCAGGGACGGTTCCCACCTCAACCAGGCCGCCAGCGGTTCCAAGGCGAGAGCAAACAACAAGGGGGACAAGGGACAGCCCTGTCGCGTCCCTCTGCTCAGTGCAAAGGGCGCAGAGACCCGACCATTGACCACCACCTGAGCCATGGGACCGGCGTAAAGCAATTTGACCCACCGAACGAACTCCGAACCGAAACCAAACTTAGCAAGAACCGCCCACAAATACGGCCATTCTATTGTATCAAACGCCATCGTAGCGTCCAAGGACGCCAAGATGGCGGGCTCACGCAGCGTCTCGGCCCGTGCCAGGACGCCATGCAACCTTCGGAGGTTAAGCGCCGTGTTACGATGCGGTATAAAGCCGGATTGATCAGGGTGAACCAGTTCCTCAATAACGGTCGCCAAACGTGTCGCCAGCAACCTGGCCAAGATTTTAGGTTCCGCGTTAATCAACGAGATGGGTCGAAAAGAGGCACAGCGATCCCGAGGTTTACCATCCTTGTGGATGACAACAATAGTGGCCAGTCTCTGGTCCGGCGGGAGAAAACCCACCTCCAAAGACTCAAGAAACATAGAGCGCAGATGAGGAGCCAGCGAATCCGGGCGCAGTTTATATAGCTCAATGGGGAGCCCATTAGGGCCCGAGGCCTTGCCGGATCGGACCGAACGGACAGCAGCGGCAATCTCGTCCACAGCAGGCGGGGCATCCAGAGCATCTCTATCAATGTCAGACAATCGGGGAAGTGCAATATCACGCAATAGCAGGCAGGAGTCCTGCTCTGAACGATCAGACACCTGGGAGTACACCTCGCGGAAGTAATCGGCAAAACATGCAACAATATCAACAGGGTCTGTACAACACTCCCCATTCTCCGCAACAATCACAGGGACGACACGACTCGCATTCTCCCTCTTATCCAACCAAGCAAGCAGTTTCCCAGCCTTATCACCCACATCATACAAGCGTCCCTGCTGTTCCCTCCCCATTTCCTTGGCAGCTTCAGTGACCAGAGCCCTGTATTCATGTTGCTTCAACTCCAGTAGATGTAACCCCTCAGCGGTAACCCCAGATTCCAAGCGCTCCGCCAGGGCCGTGACCTCCCCCTCAAGTCGAACCACCTCAGCGCGGTTGGCCAACTTCACGCTACCAATCAGTGAGAGGGCCTGGCCACGAATGACCGTCTTGTAAGCTTCCCAAAGCAAACTAGGGGAGGAAACAGAACCCACATTTTCCTCAAAATAACAATCGTGTGCTTTAACCAGCTCATCCCTGACCCTGGGGTCCTTCAAATACCAGGGGTTGATCGGAGCCACTCGGCCCGCCGAACCCTGCCGTGCATCAACCACCAGCCAAAGAGGAGAATGGTCCGAGATGCCCCGTGCCAGATGTTTAACTTCCCGAATGAGGGAGGCATGGACCGAGGGCAGTAGTACGTGGTCCAACCTCGAGAGACTACCATGAGCACCAGAATGATAGGTGTATTGCAACTGTCCCGGGTGAAGCAACCGCCAGCAATCAGTGAGCCCCAGCGTCTCCAGGAAGTCACTCAACCAAGTCTGGGCCTTCGGCAGTTCCCTGGGAGGGTGACGGTCACACATCCCCGAGACCACCGCATTAAAATCACCCCCAACCAAAAGCAGACCCTCGGGGAGACCCAGGATAAGTTCACTCAGATCAGCAAATGTGGTGGCCTGGAGGCCCGGGGGCACGTACACAGAAATCAAAATAAGAACCTTCCCCTCCCAGCGCCCCACAATGGCGGCATATCGTCCTTTATCATCCAGAATGACAGCATCAATGGCCAATGGGAGGGAGGTCCGAACCAGAATGCCCGCCCCCCTAGAGCCCGAAGTGAAACCCGAGTGCGCCACAAGGCGATAACCACGCCTATTCAAAGTGTAGCACTTGTTGCCGAGCAAATGAGTCTCTTGCAGTAAAACAACATCTGGAGTCAAACGTTTCAGCAATTGCAACACCACCCGCCTCTTAATCCCATCCCCCAACCCGTTTACGTTCCAACACAATAACCGAAGTCCCCTACCCCCATCCCCATGTGCAGCCCCTCCCCCGTCCCACACCCAAAGTGACTGCAGAAAAACCCAGGATTGCGCTCTTCCCTCGCCTTGCAAGTAACAAGAAAATTCAAACAAACAACCCAGTTTCCCCAACAATGTCAAAACAACTATACCCCCCGCCCCGCACCCCTGCTGAAGACCAAGGAGCCCCATAAACTTGCAGTGTGCCTGTCGCCCAACCACCCGACTAGTCTACGAAAAGAAAACCCAGGAGGAGAAAGGACCCGTTCACCCCCCTCCCACCCCCAAAAAGACTATTACTTGCAAACACTAAGAACACAACATAGCACAGTTCAAAGCCAACGGGAAGGGTACGGGGTCAAAGTCAACAGCTACTCCTGCTCTGTAGGGCCACCTTCCGCCCAATCCGACTTGCCAGAGTCCTCAAAAGGTTCAGGATCCGTAGGTAGTGTGTCAAGCCAGTCACTCACGACCCCAGGATGTTCTAAGAAAAAGGTACGATCCCTATGTACCACCCGCAATCGGGCAGGAAAGAGCATGGCATACTTCATAGACCTTTCCCGGAGTCTCTTCTTGACCCCTTGGAAGCCCAGCCTCTGTTTCTGGACCTGTTGTGTAAAGTCCGGATAGAAGCTGACAGTAGAGTTCTCAAAGGCAATGGGACCGGACTGCCGCGAAGCCTGCAGGATAGCGTCTCTGTCCCGGAAATGAAAGATCCTCGCAATGATGGGTCGAGGGTTCGCACCCGATTTAGGTGTGCCGCCAGGGATCCTATGTGCACGTTCCACAGCGAAGAACTTGCTGAGACCCTTGGGTGCCAGGTGATTCAGCACCAGGTCTTCCACCAATAGGTCCGTCGAGGCAGCAGTCGATGATTCCGGGACCCCAATCAGGCGGATGTTATTGCGCCTGGCACGGCTTTATAGTCCTCTAGGCGCCCCGAGAAATAATCATTGGCTTTCCTCAAGTTCCCGACTTCAGCCTGCAAGTCAGAGACATCGGTGACCAGGCTAGAGGACTGAAGATCCAGGGATTTGACCTTTTCGTTTGTTTTCGCCAAGTCCGCTCTGATCAGATTGACATCAATCGCCACCGTATCCAGTTTGAGAGTCAAGGCCTCATATTGTTGCCCCAATGAGGCCTTCATACCAGTGATGGCACCCATGAGATCTCGCAGCGAGGGCTCGTCTTCAATCGATGAGTCCTCCGGCATTGTCGTCGAGGGTTTAGCTACTGCTCCCGGCGATCCCTTAGCTAGAGTGTACCGGTCCATAATGTTCGTTTGCAGAGCACTCCCTCGAACGCCCGATTTAGGCCCGCGCTTCCCACCCTCAGGCTTGGTGGCCATCTTGGATCCTGGACCCGTACGGGTCGCCTGTTGACGGGTGAAAATGGTGACTGCGGAGGCAAATGTAGGACCAAAAGGGCGAATGTGGTGCCAGTCTCAGATCTGGAAGCCGCTACAGATCGGTAGTAGGAACGGAGAGACCAAGGGTGTAGGAGCGTCCGGCCGTCCACGGAGCCTGCAAAGTCAGGTTGAGCTCCGGACTGGAATCGAAACCGAAAGCTATCGCCAGCCCACGCAAGTCTGACAGTCCGTTGTTGTTCACTTTCTGGACGGCAAGCGAGACAAGATAGCGCGGGGCGTCACCCTGGAGCAGGCCTGAAAACTGCGACAGTCTGTAGCTCTGGACCCCGAAGTCCAAAAAAGTTCGCTGAAACAAATAAATGAGCAGTAGAACTGTGCCAATAAACACCCGTCGTCCGAATCAGGATAAATTACAGGATAGGAGATGGAGGTGGCGAGGGTCCGGGAGCCCTGTGCTCACGCGACCATCTTGGGTGCACGCAAAGCTCCTCCCCCAGTGATTTAGTTCTTTTATGTATTACTTTTTAGATTCAACAACGACATTATTGACGACATTATTGGTTCCTTATCTTGTGACCTTATGGATTTGGAACATATGTTATACTATAATATCAACTCATTAAGGTACATCATCTCCTTATCGTTTCCCTTTCCTTTCCCCCCCCCCTCTCCCCTGCGTCACTCTAGGTGATAACTTCTAGATCACTTTAATTCATTATAATTATTGTTTATATTTTCCAGCGAATTTTAATCATCTAACGAAAAAGCGTCATTTTAGTTAATTTGGTGAACCTGGATCAATCTCTACACCAGATGCGCCAGACACTGCGTAAGCAGGTACCATGATACATATTTAATAAAAGTTTCGAATATAGAGAACTTGTTTATAGCAATATTGTCTAGAAAATATCCCCACTAGGGCTATTATGATGACGTTTTTCAACCGAAACTGAATCTACAACCATATTAGGTCATTTGAATTTCAATGTATGGCAATATGAAAAATGGTTGCCACTGGAGCTTTAAATATAAAAAGAACCTTTGCCTTAAATTACGTTTGGAATATTGTCTATAATAAGTGTATCCACACCGTTTTCTGGCTTATTGGAGATCATTATGTATACCATAGAGGCATAGAGATACTATTGTCTCGCATCAACTTGATACCATGCTGCTCGTGTGACTTACTATATTGCACATATATATATATATACTATGTTTATTGTACGATATCACTATTTTCTCAGGTGGTTATTATGTATATGTCTATGTTTGCCAACCCATGCAGATATCGATGTATTAGAAACTGCCCTTATTCGAACAATGTATAATGAATTGTCCATATATAATGATTTGTCAATGTTTCACTCAAAGTTTTGTCAATTGCCATTCTTGAAGTACAACACAATCGCTTTTCGAAATATGTGTATCATCACACCAGTTAGACATTTAAGTAAAAATACTGGACTCTTTTAGGTTAGGTATGTGGATGTGAGAAATATAGTTTGCGTCATAAATAAATAAATTTCGTTAGAATTGTATTATTTATTAGATATATTTTGTTACAGAAATTATGATTAAATAAGGTTGTTTTTTCCTTCTTTTTGCATATAATTACAGAAACTGTACTGTGACTCCTGAAGAAGGCGTTTTCCGCCGAAACGCGCGTCGAGTAATCTCTTCTTCATCTAATATTGGACACCTTATGATAATTAATTATTGTGTCTTTTTTAATTCATGTTGTTTTTAATTTTTTGTGTCACTATATGTATTCTTTTGCACTTAATGATTTTACGATGTAATGTTATATAAATTGATTTATGTAAGTTGGTTATTTTAATAGAACAGATTAAAATTATGTCTGATTTTGTAAATTTATGAATTTGTTGATAATTTTTTCACAACTGCCTATCCAAACTGGGTCCTTTATGCTTTTGTCTAAACATTAAGTCTGCCTAGGAGTTTTTTACATATATATCAGGTGCTGTCTCCACCATACCTCCTGTTATCAAGCATGACGATACTAGGAGGCAAAATGTGTTCAGAGGTGGGAAAAATGTGCAAAATAGACTGTTTAATAAAACAATATGTTGTTTCAGGTGCGGTGCACCTTTACATGTTTTTTCTTTTAAGAATTGTCCAGCTGTTAACCAACCGTGTGGACAGTGTGGAAAAATGGGCCATTTTGCCAGAGTTTTTGTGGGAGCTAAAAGGAAAAGCATAAGGTGTGTTTTGAATAAACCTGATAGTCTGGATGACGATGATGTTACCAATCAAGAATACATTGTAGTGGTGAAAGACTGTAGTGAGAACCAGAAAACGCCTCTCATTCTTGATCCTGAGGTTGATTTCACCATTGAAAGTGTTCAAATTCAACTTCTTGTTCACACAGGAGCACGTATTACTATTGTGTCACAAGAGAAATACCTTAAGTTCTGAGCCAGTAAAAGATTATTACCACCTGATGTACTTACTGTGGCTTTTGAAGGTGGCAAAATTGAGTTGCTAGGTTATTTCTGGGCTACCATCTGTGTTTTAGGGGAATTCATCAAAGGCAAGGTGTACGTAGCAAGAAAGTGTATCAATGTTATTGCATCAATCTGAATTTGGTTTAAGCATTAAACCAGGCTTGGCCAAACCTGTTCATTGATAAACAGCCTATGCAAGATCAAGACCAATCTAAAAAGGACATCAATTCTTTGTCTACCACCGACATGACAAATAATTGGGTGCATAACTTTGGGAAGGTGTTTCAAGAATGTTTAGGCGAAGTCACTGGCTTTCAACATTTCATCAGGGTAAAAGAAAATGCTAGTCCTGTCAAGCATAAATTGCGTAATGTTCCACTCAGCATTAAGGATGATTTATGCCAACATTTAAAAAACCTTTGTGATCAAGGCATAATTGAAAAGGTTGATGCGACCCTCTGGCTTTCGCCCATTGTTCTGGCAAAGAAGAGGTGTGGGGACTTGAGTATGTGTGTTGACTTAAGGAGTTTAATAATAAAATAAATAATAATGTGTTGACTTAAAGAGTTTAAACTAAGCCATTTGGATTGACAGTTTTCCTCTTCAATGCTTTGAGGATTTGATTGCTAAAGATGGATTGTCTTCTTGGTACACAAAAATGTACTTCAAGGCTGCCTATCATCAGGTGGAATTAAATCCTCAATCGTGCCATCTCACTGCTTTTGTTACTACGGATGGTGTTTTCTAGTTTGCAGCTGTTGTTTTTCAGAGACTTATGACCAAAATGATTTATGATTATCCCCACGTTGTTGTGTTCCAAGATGATATCCTAATTTTCTCCAAAACAGAGGCTGAACACGATCTAGCGATTGACCACATTTTCAGCATTTTAGAGAATAGAGGCGTAACCTTACAGAAAAGCAACTGTACTTTCGGAGCATGCCATAAAACCCAAACCAGGCTTAGTCAAAACCATTCTGGATGCACCTGCATCAGTAAATAAAGAACAACGTATGTCTTTTCTTGGATTGTGCACGTTTTATGGCAAGTTCATGAAAGATTTTGCAAAACGAATGTTTCAGGGCTTTGTTGAAGAAGGGAACAACTTTATTTATGGTCAGAGGAGTGTGAAAAAGGTATTCAAACCATCAAGGATCATTTTTTTAAAGCCACTGCCTCGCAAGCATTTGTGGAGGGAAGACAAACTGTTGTCACAGTTGATGCTTGTGAATATGGTTTGGGGGCTGTACACTCACAGTATGTGGAAGGCAAAGAGCATACAGTGGGCTTTGCTTTCAGAACCCTTCGTCCTTTGGAACGTAAGTACTCTGTTATAGAAAAAGAGCTTCTGCCATGTGTCTGGAGTATTGAGAAGTTCAAACCGTACTTGAGGGCAGATCTTTTGTGCTTAAGACCATACACTCTGTCACAGGGAGGTCCTCTAGTCGCCACACAACAGCAGCTGAGATAAAGCAATTGGGCAAGCATGTGTCAGCAGCAGCCAGAGACAGGAAACCCAGCGCAAAAGGGACTAGGGCCATAACCCAATTAGGAGGGGTGACAGTGTGGGAAGGTAGCGCCTTCACAAAAATCACGGAGCCAAAATACACAGTAAAATAGTCCCCCTCAGTAAATAAAGGCAGGAAATAATAATTATACCAACAACCTAACCCCCAGTAGTTTACCTCCTATAGTAAAGCCAAATAACACCCCTCTCCCCCCTTTTTCAGGAATGAAAGGGCTACGGACAACATTGGGAGTCCAAAAAGTATATTACTTGCTTCCAGGAATTCAAGGTAGCTATGGGCTGTGTCATTCAGGTGTCCACACTAAGTTCGACATTGACTGTGAGTCAGTGGAAGCACAGAATAATCAGGTTGCCTAATGTGCTTACAGAAACTAGGCCCCACTCTGCTGCTGATCCAACATGGCAGGGTTCACTGACAACACCCCAGGGGCAGGTAAGTCTGACAACGGGCAGGAAAGACAACTGTTTTAAAAACCCATCACCCAGGTCTCGCAGCCAAGGTCTAATTGGACACATCCCATTACCAAGTCAAAAGCTCCCCATTTCCAGCCATCATGCCCATGCTCCACCATTCCTTCATGGTGTGTAGTCCCACCAGTGCCCCCAAATGTTCCAAAAGCCTGCAAAGTAATGGAGGCCTCCCTTTCGGTTATGAATGAAGCCATCCTTTCTGAGGGGAACCAATATTCTTCTTGCACCCATGACGGCGAGATCGTAAAACTCCACAGTCCCCACATGCAAGAGTCAATAAGCCAAGAGGCCTCTGTGTGGGGTGATCAGATGTCCTGGAGTCACCCACACAGCCCCGTTTTTTTGGTTACCTGTCCCGCCAGATTTTGGTGGATCACGCACTTAGCCCAGGTTTTTGGGAGAAACCCCACTGAACTAGCCTTTATGAATTTTGATTCCGAAATAGGTGCCAGTCTTTTTACAGTCGGTGTAATAGCCGTAGTTAGATTTCCCTTAGTGCACAGGGATCTCCGATTACTCCGTTGGTGAGCACTGTCTTCAAGGCACTCTTCACACCTCTACGATGTGAAACTGTAGTCCTACTCCTTTGTAAAATGTCCCAATCTCTTGTTTCAGAAATCTGGTCAGCCTACCTCAGCATAATGACGGTCTCGAGACTCCAGTCGGCGGTTAACTGAACCTTTCAAGGTGGGGTGGGGTCCGAGGGAGAGGTAGGGTGCCAGGTACAGAAGCTTCCAAGTCTTTACCCCCCACTCCAAATGGATCTCAGGGCACCGGATACACCCCTTTGCAGGTTCAACCCATTACCAAGCAAGGTCAGCTCATGCTGCTCCAACCTTGCAAGCAACCCAGGAAAACAGTAAGCCCTGACTTCGGACCCCACAAGGGGTGGCAGTGGTAGGAAGGGAAGAAACACAGCACAGACTCAGACCCTCTCCCTGCAGGGCAAAAGAAACAATACATTTTGCGATTCAGGGAAACGCTCAAACTAAACTAAAAGGAAAACGGCCCAAAATCAGCCAAAGCGGAAGATTCCAGATAAAAGGCAGGGTTGGGTTCAGCAAAACCAGGTATTTGAGGCCACAAGGGAGAGTCACGTTACAAGCCACATGCCGGGAACAGGGAGGTGCACAAGCACCAAAATGTATTCATGGGCACATGGCAAACACCAGGAACACCAAACAGTAACACACCTTCTCTTCTCACATTTGCAGGCACATATAGCAATGCTGAACTACACAACATGCCAAGCACAAAAAGAGAGACTCGACTGCTTCGAAAACAAACAAAATCCAGAGAAAAGGACAAGTGTTCTGAAAGGGGCCAGAAGCACTTCAGTCTCACAGACAGACATATATCCACTGAGCTCAAGGCAAGCCCAAGGACCATTCAGAGACAAGGTTTTGAAATTGGGTAGCAAGGACCATCAATACAAGGCCCGGGAAGAAATGACAAAGCACGCAACAAAACACTCCAAAAAACCATCAACTAAGAATTTGCTCCTGGAACATAAACGGCATAGGAAATAAAGCAGACAACACTCAGCTAATACTTTACCTCCAGAAATTTGACATAATTGCCATTCAAGAGACCTGGTCGGATCAGCCGTACCAAATACATGGCTTCAAAGCACATCACATACCAGCAACAAGAAATGCCAAATATGGGGATTCAAAAGGTGGCCAAACAATATACACCTCAATGAAGAGTATAAATGAAATAAAAAATAAAGACGCTACACAGTCAGGTAACAACAGCATAAAAACAATAGAGCTGGAATTAGGGGGAAAATATCAAAACCAAAAGCTAACACTGCTAAACGTATATGTCCACCCCCGAGAGAAAAAAGCCGGGATGAAACTACTGACTGCAGAAGTAACAAAGATACTGTCAGAGGAGTTAACAACCAACCTCTTAGTAACAGGGGACTTTAACATGTACTTAGGCGGGCCCCAGACAAGGGACTCACTCCTGGAAGAACTCTTTAACACATGGGGAATCCCCCAACTGGTGGCTAGCACATGGGGAAAACAAAACAGACTGTCAAGAGACAGCTTGAAAGATTTGGAACATCTCAACCTTGTAGCTCTAAACGGCCGTTTCATAAACGACAGCCCATCGGCAGCCACTTTTCACAACGCAACTGCAAGCTCCACAATAGACTTCACATTCTCAACACTAAAATTGTTGGGCAAAATTCTGGACTTTCGAATAGGAACAACAGCATCCAGCGACCACTTACCGCAAGAGATCACCCTTGATACCTGTGGGGCGGCGGCTACCTTACCAGCAGCTAATGTGGGATCATAATACTCGGTCATACAAAAAAGAATAAAATGCAAAACGCATAACTTGGAAGGCTTTGAAAAAGAAGCTGAAAAACTGTGGGAAAAAAGCATTGAGTGCATTGAGTCCCGGACAGATAATCTAAGCCGATGGGAATTATTTACCAGCAGCCTTGGAACTGCCCAAAAAAGCTCAAAAACGGACCATACAATTTCAGAATATCAAAACCAACCGAGCTCCAAAAAGAGTTCTCATAACAAGGAAGAGGAAGACAAGAAAATAAAACAGAACATAAACTTAAAGACCCATAAGAGAAACATCAATAAACTATTGCAGCAACTAAACCGAGAAGGCCCGGACAAAGAAATCCAAAAGGAACTGCAAAAACAAAAATCCATCAAGAAGAAACTAATCTGGAACTTGAAAAGGGAGGCATAGGAAGAACTATGGGCTAAGCTGCTTCATGATGCAAAAGGAAACAACACCAGTGAATCTGGAAGACAGTGAACGACCTCCAGGACTCAAGAATACCCAGCATAAATTTTCATATTACCGAAGAAGCATGGTCTGAATATTTACGGCTCCACTTCAATATAATAACAAAGAACTCTGTCAAGAAGCCATCACAATCTAACAGAAAAACCTTAGACAGCATACAACCAACAGAGCCAACTTCAATGAGCTTTACAGAAAAACAAATCATAAACAGGATAGCAAAAGGAAAGACAGAGGGGGTGCCAGGCCCCAATGGAATTCCTCCCATCTTGTATAAACGAAATCCGAAATACTGGGCAGCAGCTCTATTGCCACTATTCAAACAGATTCTTAAAACAGAAACAATTCCTGACTCATGGAAAGGCTCAATAATAGCTCCAATTCACAAGAAAGGCAGCAAAAATGATCCAAAAAACTTTAGACTTGTTGCCTTAATCGACAACGAGGCAAATACTCTGTTGGTCTACTGCTAGAGGAGCTCACGGAATGGGTGAATGAAAATGCTGTAGTCCCCATCACCCAGTCAGGCTTTCGGAAAAAATCAGGAACTACGACAAATATTCTGGCCCTACTCTCCTAATAGAAGCCGCCAAACTCGCCAGTCTACCCCTCTATGTATGCTTCATTGACTTCACTTCAGCATTCGACAATATCAACAGAAACTTACTATGGGACAAGCTGGCTAACAGGAAAATACAGACAACTTTACTATCGCAGCTGATGCTGTTACACACGGACACATGGGTACAAATCAAGCTGGGCTCAGGGGACTGCCTGTCAAGAAAAGTACAGACGACAAAGGGCCTCAAACAAGGGTGCGTTCTAGCCCCGACCCTTTTCAAAATGTTTATGTCGGATCTTTCTTAAATGCTAGACGAATGCAATCCTCATCACCAAAACTAGGAGGACTTGATGTACGCCGATGACATTGTGCTTATTAGCCGCACGCCGATAGGGCTAAAACACCTAATAAACAAAACATACATCCATGCAGCTATGAATGGCCTCAGCATAAACCTCTCCAAAACAAAAGCCATGAGAATAAACGCGAAGACAGCCACACCTAAATTTCTCTGGCAAATGGGAGGTCTAACATTGGAAACCGTGGACGAGTACAAATATCTGGGTGTAATCGTTGACAGAAAGGGGACATTCCTCCTTCAGAAGGAAGCAATATCAAGGAGAGGAACCACAATATCGGTTGCACTGAGAAACCTAAAAAAAAAAGTATCCGGCAGCAGTTTCACTCCACTCCTACAAATAATTCAAGCAAAACTAACACCGGCCATCACCTACGGAAGTGAATGCCTCCGAGGAAGGGATGCACAGATACTGAACAATACAACAGCCAGGGCAATGTGAATGTTATTCAATCTGCCTAAATCCACCTCCCAAGCACAAATAAGACTTGAATTTGGCCTGAGGAACCAAGGAATAGAAAGAATGTGTGCCTATGTCAAAAGTTGGTATAAAATACGAGGAGCCGATGCCTCATCCTTGGACCACCATCTCTGGAATAAGCTATCTTTGAGAAACACGAGTTCTGCCGCAACCTATCTAAAGCACTCCATAGAAACTTTGGAGCTACAAGACGCTTGGAAGAGCAATATCTCACATAACTCGTTCAAACAACTAGGAAAAAAATAAATCTGTAAGGATCATGTCGCTAATAGAGGACAAAGCAGCATTAACAAAAAGGGCACACGGTTGGACTGTCATTCAAAACTACACCAGCAGCTCATGCCAAAGCTACTTAGGAGCCGGTTACACATTGTCTACAAAGGAGAAATTTATACGACTAAGGCTGGGCATCCTTCCATCACAAAACCATCTTCCCCCGTGGAAACGGCCACAAACTACATCAAGCTGCCGAATATGTGGGGATACAAAAGAGGACATCCTTCACTTAATATGCATCTGCAAAGGTCTGGATAAGGAGCGCCGACAACATCTAAAGCCAACCCTAAAGAAACTGGGAATAAGGACATGCCGGCAGGCAGTCAAAGCATGGCTCGATGGAAAAAACATCCAATTAGCAAGTCATCTGGTAAAATTCCTGGAAAAAGCTGAAAAGATGCAGACTGACATAAGGGAGAGCCCGGAAGAAACTAACCTACACAACATTTAACTCCGACCACCGTCCCAGTAAGCCTCTACCACAAACTCAAGTCACGACCATCACGGACGGATCACAAACTCCTAAGAATCGGCAAAGGCTGCAGGGAGTTCATGGGCTTGCTTTTTTATTTTATCACATCCTTTAGAAGGTTCTGCGCAAAACTGCTCCAAGAGCCCATTGCGGTTCGGACAAGAACAAAGACTCTTCCTGTCTACACAATGACTTAGCACTTAGATAAGCGAAAGCCCAACAACTCGCAATCTATATTTTTTAGCGTCAAGATGTTCTCAGACTATTTTAAAGTTACTTTTACCGAAATGTTTGATAGCAACGTTTTATTAGACAAAAAAATTATTTTAATTTAACATACATGTAAATATGCAGATTGCAATGGTTTTAATTAACTGAGCAATAAAGAATTACTTATATGAACTACACAACACATAGCAAGCACAACTGGGGTAATATCAAGAAGAGGTAGCCCCCAGCAGGAAAATAGCCTCGGGAAAAGGCCATACAGCAGCTAGACTCCTAGGCATGCACCTGCGAGTTGCCCTTGGCCAAACTAGCATCACCTATAGGACTCCTGCTAAAAGCCACAATTCTCTCCCACCTCACAAACATACCTAACACCGATGTGATCACTCAGAATAGAAATGTTGAAGGTCTGAAACCCCTCCAATTAGGAGTGGGGGGCTTAGCGGCTTATCAAAATAAGATTTGGCTAGAGAATAATAATCACCTTAACCCCCCAAATCACTAAAAGGCTTTTCTAACAAGGGTTGCCTTCCTATGCCTAATTAGATCACAACTAGTAGGTTGCCAGGATCCTTCCCATGAGGTAAAATACAGGGTCTCCAAAACCATTGATACCAGGAATATATTTGACTAGCTGCATTGACAAACAACAAAGTTCTTTCAAAACAGATAACAACAAAAAAAGAAAGTGCCCCAAAGTCGATTTTATATCAGCCCCAATGATCCAAAGGGAAAAGGGACATTCCCGAACTTACGCCAATGGAAGGTGAAAAATACCCACTGGCTCTCAGTGAGGGTTCTGCTTAATGCTTGCTTGGGTGCACTGTCCCAACGTACAGTCCAACCCTTCCATGGCAATGAATCCCATGGACTAAATACAGCGAACATTTGTTTCACTGGTCAGAAGAAACACAGCCACTGGAGGGGCTCAAATGACTTTAAGGGAATCCATTCCTCGAATGCAATATCATGACAAAAGTTATGCATACTTATATTGTTATGTATGTTCTGCTATGGGTAGTCCCACACTTGACTACTACTGAGGAACTGCCAAGTCAAAAGAGATTCACTAATGTGGAACTACTGTGTCTGCATAGTGACTTCTCATATGTCACCTACAATTACACTAAACAGAACACCAGCAACCCACACACACTGCACAGCACAGCACCCTTTCAGATAACACCTGGTATCAGCACATAACCACAGTCAAACCCAAGCATCAGCCAGGTCATGTTATGTCTGCTCATTGATCCCATAAGCAGTAGGTCCAGATAAGCTGTACGTGTCCCAAGACATAGCCCCTAGGAAGGCAAAATGCCTCATACAGCTCTATCTGTGAAGGATAAGGGCCAAGATCCAACCAAACAAGATAGAACCACAGAGGGTAGTTGTAAACCTAACCTAATACGACACCATCCCAACAGCACCATACATATTCACTGAAACCACCGATATCCCAAACAAAGCTGGACAGGATGTGTAGGAAGGGTACCATAGGGCAGGATGTTATCTGGCCCGAGATTTCTGGTAGAAGAGATTTTTGGAAGTAGCCAAACCCCCAACTCAGTGCACAAAAATGTCTGCTCCAGCATCATCTGTGGACAAAGAAAAGCTCTTAGGGGCATATACTCAAGGATTTATCGCCGGGTTATGGGCACCTTATCGCAGCTAAAGTGGGGATAAATGTATCGCCTCATTCAGAAGCTGGTGCTAACAGCCCATATCACCAGTTTACCTGTGAAAGTAGCCACCAAAAACATCACCACAGATGACCCCGGCAACTATCGCTAATGAGATGCCGACTAGGCATTCCTGTGCCAAAAGCTGCGACAACACCACATCGCAACATTCTCAATGACCCGCCAGATCGTCGATAAGTTCACAAAACAGGTGCTAAGGCACATTAGCAGCAGGACATTAACAACTGCTCTGACCTGGTGTAAAGTCGGACAACAACCTGCAACATAAAAGGGAGCCCAGCCCAAAGCCACACCTCAAGATCAACAAATGCCATGGAGCTACCGATCATGCAGCTCGGAGTCCCAACAGGGCCACAACACTCACAGAACAAGACAGTGGACCTTCAGGAAATGCACCAGCCTCACAGACTTAATACCGGAAAATGTCATTGTCCACTACAGGATCAAAAGGACAACAATCCTCTGCATTCTGACAATTATTGCCCACAGGCTGATGGCACCAACACAGTGGACAACCAACATCACTCCTCAGACAAAGCTGCGGGCTGTGCTGCATCTGTTGGCTTCTGGTACCTTCCAACCAACAACTGCCAGAGAAGGAGGTGTCTCACAGCCAGCCCTATCAAAGTTCCTCACACCTGTCCTGGATGCCAACATCAGCTTGGTACCCCAGTACCTATACGCCCCCCACACTGCACAGGAACAGCTGGAGACCAAGCACGGCTTCTACGCCATAGCTAGCTTCCCGCACATGTTGGGGGCAATTGACTGCACACATGTCCTACTTGTGCCCCCTGCTAAAAGTGCACACAATTCCAGCAACAGAAAGCCCATGCATTCTATCAATGTTCAGGCAATAGTCGACCACCAGGGACTCTTCACCAATGTCGTCACCAACTACCCAGGCAGTGTGCATGATTCCTACATCTTCCGACAGTCCATCATCAGCCAGCGCTTCCAGGATGACACCTACCGAAATGCACTGCTCGTTGGTAAGTATCAAATGAACGCACCACACACCTCAAATCCACAATCATGCAACTCACAACTCTGGGAATGCACAAGTTACAAACTCACATAAAACATGCCAGACAACATGCCCACCTATCAAATACAACAGCACA
Organism: Lissotriton helveticus; assembly: GCF_964261635.1. NCBI lineage: Eukaryota > Metazoa > Chordata > Amphibia > Caudata > Salamandridae > Lissotriton > Lissotriton helveticus. The sequence goes on from NC_136057.1 coordinate 1,064,744,280, forward strand.
ACTTACTGTGGTAACCTGGGCTAGCCATGTACACAAGCCATCAAAGGCATGGCACCTCAGCCATATATTAGCAGCATATGGGGAGAGGTGGGAACCAGGCATGTGCGAAGGAGGCAAGGGACCAATGAATGAGAATGTACACAATGCCAAGTGTGGCATGGATGTGCTGGACAGACTGCAGTATGCAGACCACAGACATACTCATGTCGACATACACTGCTGGTGGTGGCAGTGTAGTGGACAGTGGACGCAACCATGTCACCCCAGCCAGTGGGGAAGATCACAGAAATGTAGCTTGTTACGTCCCCCCTGTAAGCATGTGTAGAGTGGGCTGGCCTGGCGTACGCCAGGCTAGCGTAGGGGTGTTAATAAAAAGCACGTAGCCCTGGGCGTGGTTCTCTTCTGGAATGGCCAACATCTCTTCCAGGGTGGCGCCTCTTACCCCATCATGAGTCCAATGCCGTGAGCGGTGGTGCCTGTGATCCTGTGTGCCTGCTAAAGCTTGGGTCATTGGTCCCCAAACCAGTCTTGTCTGCCCCTGCGCATCCAGGCATCACTGCTCACCTGCCGACACCCGCATGTGTCGCGGAGGTCCCACCATGTGCCAGTGTAAGCTCCAAGCCCGAGGCCCGCAACCTTGGCAGCCTCCTCAGACCATCACGGACTCTGCGAGCAAAGCCCGCAGTACTCCTTTCTCATTGACGTACTCTACTGGCAGACACAGCGGACAAGTAGGTCACACATTTGGAGCTGAGTTTTGATCCCTTCATGGCAGAGTTCATATCATTGTACAGGCCTCATCGCAGACTGCATCCCCTTCAGCTCTGGTGCCACTGACTCTATCCCACGGAAGTCATAGACACTCTCTGATTGAACTTTGGTGGCATCTTATTCTATGACCTGGGGTTGTCTTGATCATCATGTAGCTGATACTGACATGGGGGTAAATAGGAGTCTGCATCATTCAACTCCTCCATTTGCTTGTTTCTGCTTGCTTCTGCCCTCAGCATCATGCCCTGGAAGGACATTCTCCATTGCACATCAACGAGGACCCGCTCAGCTCTCGTGGCCCTATCTCAGTGCACCGCAAGTCACTCATCCAGTCACCCATCCAGCACAGGTGTCAAAGGACATGTGACCCTGGCAATAAAAGGTGTCGGGCGCACGTGCCCGTAGCCAGTTCGATAAACTATCTCAGTGTGTCTGTGCGGTCATTATGTATGCATGAGGGCCCCAGGCCATACCACATTACATTGTGCTGTGTGCAGCGTACGCAACCGTGTCACTTCAGGCAGTGGGGTAGACCTGGGACATGTAGCTGTGTTGTACCCCCCTGTGAGCGTAAGTGGAGTGGACTGGCATATGGCAGTACAGTGTAGGAGTGTGGTTCTTCAACACGTGGCTCTGGGCGTGGTTCAGTTTGGGCCTTGTCAAGGAAGTAACTAATGCATGTGTCTCTTTTGAAGTGCCTGCGCCACCAGTCCCGCAATGGCCAATATTGCTATGTAGCATTCCCCTGGAGTGCGGGCTTGGCTGAAGGGGTAAATGAGGGAGTGCAAGCCCGCACAGGGTCAGGGATCACTCATGCCAACTGTTGTGTGTGTCGCTATTACTGCAGCATATGCCAAAGGTCTACCCTCAACCGCATGGCGAGTTTAGCCAGGCATGAACTCTTCATCTGTAACTGCCCTGTCCTTATCATAGGCCTACACACATGTGGCTGCCCACCTTCAGTGCACAACATCACTGTGTCATAGTCAGGCTTGTGGACATGTGCAGACAGGCATGACAATGGTGTGCCATAGGGGTGCAAGTGATGCAACCATGCTGCGCACACTAGCGAATAGGCTCAGGGGAGGGAGGAGCAGCAGTGAGGCTACGTAATACACATTGGTGCCGCTCATTTGCAACAAGCAGTACATGTCATACAGGAATCACTAAGTCACACATATCACACACCAATGAACCAGTGAGCCTGCCAACACATCATGCAGTATGAAGTATTAACTCATGTCTCTCTGCACTGTCACAGGTGATCAAGGATATGCACTCTGCGCTTGGATGATGACACCCCTCCGAGCCCCAAACACACAGACCCAGAGGCAGTACAATTTGGCACACTAACATACCAGGGGCATCATGGAATGCACATTTGGCATATTGAAGTCACGTTTCAGGTGCCTGGACATCACAGGTGGAAGGCCCCTGTACAGCCCAGACATTGTGTGCAAGATGATTGTTGCATGTTGTATGTTGCACAACATATGTGTACGCAGCAATGCCCCATGGATACAAGTTCCAGATGCACCAGACGATGATGATGAATTGAGGCAGGTGGACCACACCCCACTGCAGCCGCAGCAAGAATAGCCCGTAGGAACACCATCATTGGCAATTTCTTCTCATTTTAACATCACATTATGACAGTCCTTAGAAATCATGGGACAGCACAAAATGACCACAGGCACAGCATGTGCAAATAAATGCATTGCAAGACACATTCCCTGTGTGCATGTCACTCATACAACTGTGGGTGCGACATGTAGTGCTATCAATTTTAAAATTTGTTAATGGAGGGGGTGTGTCACCTCTGTGCAGAGAGGCTGTTTAGGGTGTCACATATTCGAACTGCCAGTTCTGTGTGTCAAGGTTAGTACGGAATCCCACTCTTCGTCGTTTCACATGAGTCCCAAATCATTCCATATTGGCTGTCATTTCTGGCCTACAAGTGACAACAGGGATTCTTCTGAGGTCAGATATGTACTGCCATGGTGCAGGGATGCACCCTGTGACTCAAGTACCACGACACGGGCAACATGTACTTGAGGGGGAGTCACTGCCCCTACATTTGTCCATGCTTTCATAATTGATTGATCATGGACATGACATGTCTGTGTGCAGGAGGTGTTGATTGTCCCTCTGCAATGTGAAGGGGAGATGTGGTTTCACAGTGTTTTCCATTTATGTTTTCGCATTGGCGCATTTTACATACAGAATGCATGTTAATGTACATTGTGGCTATTTGTGAGGAGATGCCTATCTGATGCGGAACAATGGTCATTTGTTCTACGTCACAACTGTGGGGTTGTGCTCGTACATTGTCATCTCACTGTTTTTTCACTCTGCTTTTATGGAGCATTTTCCAACATCACGCGTAGGAATCGCAGGCCTCTCGCTGGTTATCGCTAATTTTTGTATCGCGATTGTCCTCATCGCTACTATTTTCGCGTTCGTGTGTCATGTTTTTTCGGCGCCGCGTTGATTTTAATACAGTCCTTTGACGTGTTATCGTGAGACTATCGCATGGTACCGCCGTGTTGAGAAACAATGGGATCATGACCGTACCCTGTTGTGAGATAGTGGAACAGTTTAACCAAGTTTTGGTGGAGAGTACTCAAAGTGCATTGAAATCTGGTGCTGATGGTGTTGAGGCTATCAGAGAAACCATATGGGCATTCTGCACAACACCGTACTCTGCCATGGGTCAGATTCCATTTAAAAATACGAGAGAAAGAGATGTGAGGTCATATTTATCTCCTCAATGGATGAGTGGCATGTGAAATGTAAGAGCTGATGTTCAGGTGTTGTCTCAAAAGGCAAAAACTGCAAGCGATGACGTGGAGAGGATGAGAGTCAGAGGTGAGCTGTATGGGAGGAAAAGGCGAAAGACTGTTATGATGTTGCAAGGAGGAGATTGGGTTCATATTTAAAAACCTTTATTGATAAGAAAAGGATTGTCAAAATTCAGACAACCAGTTCAATTGAAGAGACTGTGTGGCAAATCTGTTCAGATTTCAAATGGTCAATGGTGGAATCTCTCCGGAGTAGCCAAAGTTAATAAAGACATTAGGGAGTTTTCCAAAGGTGGGGAAGATGGTTTGATCGGAGCTTCCATTTGGCCACTGGTGGGAGATCCTGGCAGTCTAATAAGGAGGAGTATACATGCAAAGAGATTACTACAAAGATTTGTGGATTTGTTTTTTATGTCTGTGGATGTTGTATTCTCTTTTTGTGTCTAGTGGGGTGGTTGTATGAATAAAAAAGGGGGAAGAGTGTTGGCATTGAATGTTGTAAGGTGGATATCCATTTAAATTGGTTGTAAGTGTGTCTCATAGGTATGTTCTATGATGACACATGATAGTTCCACGCTGGAACACTTAGAGACACTGGGCGAAGCAGTCAGGATTGGAAGTATCTTCTGGGCTCTGTGCTCATACTTCTTTCGAGTGTCGCTTTATACCAATAAATGTTATATTGGTTGTTCTACTCTTTGTGGCTGCCAGGTCGTCTTTACATCACACCCTTTTGGCCATTACAGATGTGATTCATAAAATCTCTAACAGATGACAACAGACATTCCGTATCTGTTAGCCAATGTAATTATTGCCTTTTCAACCACTTAGATCAATGTCACGATCTACTTGTTACAGGTCATCGTCAATTAATGGCTGAGAAGGTACCAGGCATAATTTCTTTACAGAGGGAATTTCGCAGGATTCTATTAAGTTCACAATTCACCTAGGCCCCAGGAACAACTAAGGTTTAGAATTCAGATCAGTCAGGCTGGTGGTTGAAATCACATTTCCATCGCTTTTCTTGTAATACCTCCACAATAGCAATCGTTTTGTGTTTCTTGGCTCTCTCAGGTAAGTCTTACAGAACAGTGAATACTCAAAGATCAACAGTATCTTTAAATCATAAGTGAATAAATAAGAAACCTGTAGGAGAACATCCAACCATAGGCTGACTACTTTGTGGAGTTTTGATGAATATATTTCCTAAATATTTATACCTCTGGGATGTCAAAGTTATTTTAAAAATGTTCATTGCTTGGTGAGACAATAATTTACTGTCTCTTCAGTAAAAATCTGATCTTCTGTGGAGTATCCACTTCATTTTCAGCTCGGTGTTGTACGCTGTTACGAGGAATAAGAGAAGTGAACTGCCGCCTTGCGATCTCCTTCCTATTCTCAGTTATTAATGTCCTTTGTAAAACCACATGCATCTGCTTCCTCAGGTACCTTGGGAAGATGAGCTCATGTCCCAGGCAGGCACTGAGGTTTTTTATTTAGAAGCCCGTTCTGCATCTAACGCTTTTTTAACTAGTGTGAGATTGAAAGATATTTAGAAAGTTGCTGATTTGTCTTAATCTTTCACATTCAGAACCTTTTGCCATAAATCTATTACTCATGTTTGCTTTCATGTGGTGAATTTGTGTTAAAATAGCTTAATACGAAAGATTCTGTCCTGACATAAAATGCGGATTTTCCAATTCAAAATGATAGAAAGCACTCATTTTATTAAAGACACAGAGGTATGTATCCCACAGCATTGTATTTTGAACTGAAAAATACAATTCTATTATATGTTGTTATTTATATTATATCATATCATACTATTTACATAGATTTTTGATTCTGGTTTTCTACCTGCTGTTCATCTATTTATTGAATTAGCAGGGGATTTTCTATTTTCCTAGCCGTCGTCCAGTCAATAGAATCTCAGTCTGGATCATAATATCTCAGGAGTCAACAACCAGATTATATTCCTATTTCTTATTTTGTCAACATTTCCCCAACTTTAAATTGACTGTTTATTCCCCAAGAAAGAAAAAGGACTATTGTGCTGCCTTCTTACATATGGACAATGGACGAAATGTATTGAAGTCATTATGTAGTCACACCCCCAGTGTCTCATGCGATTTGTGGGCCATGTAATTGTTTCCTTATTGTTCACATATTACAGCCTTTCTGTTACTTGCTGCTGTGAGCATTAAAGTAAGAAAGTCATGCATTGCACTTTCCTCCATGTCTTTATTAAAATGAGGACTTTCTATAATTAAATCTGAATTAATTTGCAATGCATTAATTAATTCAATTAAATCCAATGTAAGACATTCAGACTTGGCATGATAATGGTGTACAAGGAAGAGTTAATGGGCTCTGCAAAGAATTAGGCAGAATTTTATATACAAGGCATAATGAGTGACCTCCTTGTCTGGGATGGACAGACACGTGTCCGTGGCCTTGCCAAACTTCGCTAAACAGTCTCTGCTCCTCTCTGAAGCCTACCAGCTGGTCCTCAGTTCTTCTTTTCTAAAGCTTATGATCAAAGGTCATTTACTTTTTTATAATTGCCAGGTCACTGTAAACCATCTGTGGATTTATTCTGGCCTAACTACTTGCCTTTTAATGTTTCATTTGCAGCGCTGGCCTTGCACATGCAGTACAAGCACATGTGGTCCCCACGAACAGGATAACATCTCATTTTATTCCAAATCTGACTGATGAGCATCTGCAAGGGCTATGGTTCTGGATGCATTTAGCCTGGCTTGGCACCAGAAAACATGGTCTTGAATCCCACAGTGTCCTTGAATGCCTTCAGCTGTCAAACTGCAGTATATTTTACTGAAACTCTGATGCTTCCACACATTTCCCCTCAACCTTTGTGCTTCTCTAATTCTATCTCTCACAGTGATGTAATAGAGCACCCAGAATTAACACTTTCGAAAGTAGAATATTTTATAATTCTCACTTTAAAATCTGTGTTTTTGAAGATGCAAATAAATTGAAAAAAGGACAAAGATGCAGAACTGTGATGAAGAACTTTGGAACATTAGCGTACTAGGCCATAAATATACTAATTACAACTTTTTTCAGTGCTTCATGCAACTCTTTTGCTGTTTGGTGCAATTGTGCCCAATTTAGTGTTACTCCTCACAGGGACATCAAAAAAATAGAGTGATCCTTCCTGGGATTTGAACTTGTAACCTACAGATGAAAGCAGGAGTCAGGCATATCTGAGGGAAGTTACTTAGTATCATAGACACATTCTTGGTATGAACTAGTATTCATAATATAATAAACGCAAACAGTTGCTTTTGGAGATAGCCACACACTGTCCCTTTAAATATGTTTACCTTAAAGGGTGGTGGACAAAAGGGGTGTGGCATGCTGTAGCATCATTGCCTCCACTTCCCCCTTACTCACCCTAGTCCTTACTTTTGAGGTGAATCAACTTCAAGGTCCTTTCGACACCCAGGTTTAATGGGGGCCGTGTTCACAGAATTTGCATTGGAGAGTTGTTGTCCGAATCAAAAGGAACAGTAGGACTCGGATGAATAAAGATTTTTGGTATGGAACTGGAGTAACCACTACGTTTGATTCTCTGCTGAAGCCTGGAAATATTAGAAGCAGAATGCGTGTCACTACTTGCCATTTTCTGCAACAATATTTTAATTTTCGTATCAAAAGAATGTCAGTCGATGATCATTAACCATAACAGATGTATAGAGCCAAAGCAGCTAAAGTAAGCCAATACTTAGGCCTTATTACAGCTTTGGCAGTCCTCGTGCACCGCTGGAGGACCATCATCATAGCTGTGGTACGCCAGCCCACTAGATTAAGATTGTAATCCATGGCTGATGGGGTGGTGGGCAGTACAGCGGTGGTCTGATGACGGTTGTCTCTTAGGCTCATGGGAGAGCCTAACATTCAGACTGCTGCCTTGAGAGCACCCAACTGCATGTTTTTGCACGGTGTGGCATGCATGCCACATGTGAAGGAACTGAAGGTGCCCCCCTGCATGCAACCCCGGCCCAGGAGTCACAGGCGCCCCTGTTAGGAACCCCTTAGTTGCCTTTCCGCCTCCCTTTTCGAGGCAGGCTCACTGCCAAGAAAGAGGCGGTGAAAGCAGCAGCACCGCCAGCATGTTGTTGCTACTGACCGCTGCACGACTGCCATGGGATCCTGGATCCCAGAGGACGTAGCGTTCCTGTAGAGGTCCGACCCCCACACTCGTAATACTGCGGACGGGCTCACAGTGTGGCAGTGGTCGAACCGCCACCACGAGTAAGGTAGTCCTATGGACTGACTTACTCGTAATAAGTAATTTGTGTGCAGTTGTCAATGGCCATGCTGACAATATGAAGAAGGGGAAAATAGTACATAATCTCTGCTGTTTAGCCCGCTACAGGCTGAATCGTATAGATGATGTGCAATGTGACCCTGGGCTGGATAAATAGTGTGAAGGAGGTCTTTATTTAGCCTGCAAGGAAGAAAAAAAAAGGGACACCAGGCAATGGTAGGGTGGTAGCCATTTTGTAATGGAGATGGAACACGCATGAAGCATTTGGAAGTAAGTGCATATACAAATGTACAATAGTTTGTACAGAGGGAATTGCAGATTCAAATGTACAATAGTTTGTACAAAGGTAAGTGCATGAATTAAGCTAAACTATTTACAGGTGGAAAAACATCTAAAATCAATTTTGGATACACAAGTTATGTTATTTTAATATTCAAATAAGAAATGTCGGAATGAAACATATATTTCCAGGAGCTTTGGGATATGGCACAGGTATTTTGCGCTGCAGTCTAGCTGTCTGCAAAAAAAAGGAGTAAGGTTTTAAAGCATATTGCATAAATATTGTATTCACTCATGAGAATACACTGCCTTTTAATGTTCCTTCTCTTTCTTTTGAATATTTTTGAGCTTCTTATGGAAGGTATTTTGCTAGCTTTAGGCTTCTTTTTAAGGGGGTTGTGCTTGTTTAGTATTTCATACCTGGCAACACAGCAGCAGACAGCAGCAACAAACAGGGAATGCAGACAGATAGGTGGTATCTGGGCCCAAGAGGTAGGGGCACATACGGTAGGCAATTAGTGCTAGGGGCAAAATGCTCTGGGACACTTGCAGGAGATAAATTGAGCGAGACACCGTAATGGGGCTTCTATGGAATGGGCAATGAAAGAAGGAGAAAGGTAAGCGATGTAGCTGGGTACAGGGCCGGACTGGCTACCGGGCATTTCTAAGTAAACAATGCAAAACCAAATGGTTTTAAAGTATGCTTTAAAACCATTTGTTTTGCTTTCTTTATTTAGAAGTAAATGCAGGTCTCCATCTACAAAATCAGCTTCCACTGCAGTGAATTGGCCACCAGCTTGGCAGCCCACCAAAACACCTGGTAGCCAGTCCGGCCCTGGCTGGGTAAGTAACAGAAGTAGTTCACTCAGCTGCCTGTGAGTAAGTACACTTTTTCATACTATTCACCCAGCAGAATGAGTTTCAGACATGGATGCTTATTGGTCCCATGACATGAGTGAGCCCTCTAGCCTCACTGATGTTTTCGTCATCCATGCAATGTATCTTGGGAATGGTAGATTCCATTTTTAACATGATAATCAGAGTTTTAAGTGGGCAAGGTCCTGTCTCTACTAAACTTGTGTTTCTTTCCTCGACAGTGCTCACTAAGCAGGAAAAATCTGGAAGCCCAAAAATTATCTGTTTGACAGGCTTGGAGACTGTACCTGACTAAGTCATAGTGGAGTGGGCTGGGAAAGGAAGGAGTAGAACCAGCAGGAGGAGGATAAAAAAGGTAGAAGTAGGAGAATATGGGCCAGGAGTCGCATCGCAAAGAGGGCTAGGTCAACCACAGCCTTGAAGACAAGGACAAGAAGAATCATGTCCAGGGAGACCAAATCTACGAGGTTCCAGGTTACCAATGCCATCGGGGACCAGGAACAAATAGACAATGAGGAAAACAGGATAAGGGGTACCAGGACCAGGGTGAAAAGGATCAGGAGGGCCAAGATAATATGCTACAAGGAGATTTGGACCCAGTGGACAGGGGCCTGAAGAAGTAGAAGCACCATGGGTATGAGCAACAGAAGGCCCTGGACCATAATGGCTAGGATGGCCTGAGTGCACCAACCAGCACTAGAGGGATGAGGATAACTAGGTACACGAGAAGCAGACCCAGGTACACAGACCAAGGAGGACCAGCACCAGGAGACCAATGGAAAGAAGGACCAGGGACAGGAGGGCCAAGACCACAGACAACAGATCTAGGAGGATGAAGGGACCAGAAGTGAATGGACCGGGATTGGGAAGACTGCGACCAGAATGGACTAGGGATAGCAGAACCTGCAGACCCTGGAAAAGTATGATCCAGGGGAATATAAAGAACCAGAAAGTCTAGGTAAGTCGGATCCCGGTCCTAGTGGGACAGGGATCAGATGGTCCATGAGGGTCAGACTCAGGGCAATCCTAAACCATGGTGACAAGGACTACATGAAGTAGGCTGATCCTCAACATGGGAACTGGGATGACCAATTTCACAGGGATGATAAAACCAGACACTGGAGGACCATTACTAGGAGTAATATGACAGAGGGGACCAGGGTCACATGGAAAATAACATGGTGGAACAGGCAAATCAGGAGACCAGGATGAATAGTAGGACTAGAATGGGGTAAAAGGGACGTGGGAGGGAAGGTGCTAGGGAGACCAAAGCCTGTGGAACAAGAAGGCTCGATACAGGTCCAGAGAAAGGAAAACCAAAAAAGAAACCAGGACTACATGGGCCAGAAAAACCAGGAGCAGAAGGATTAGGAACAGGCAAACTAGGGGAATAGATAAACTACAGTAAACAACTTCCTATTTATAGGTGACAGAGAACTTGTGTGGCACTCTTTTCTCAGATTACTGATCACCTAATCAGTAATTTGTAAATGTTCATATAAATGGAGTTTCTAAGAAAATACCCACTTCAAATAACCTCCAAATATTAAGGCTTTTATTCAAACTTGGATTAGTCTCCTTCTCCAAATGTCACTTTTTTCAAATGATACAAACCATAAGTTCCAAGTCAAGTTGAACATCCATTTCCAATATTACAGATCGTCTCAAAATTCCAAAACAAGTTAAACGGCCAAGACGCGTTTTGCGATCTTTTTGCTTCTTCAGGGCTGTTAAATATAAGTCATGCAATATATGAGACACTCTGTTTACCCAAACCAAAATAATATTACATAAAACAACCATTTTATTCATAAAACCGCAACTAAATATACATTTCAAAACAAACATTCATGCCAACTTAACCCCTTGACCGTAGCGCAAATTCCACTGCGGTGCTGAGGAATTAATGAGTGGGCGTGTTTCGAATGGCCCCTGGCCATCCTCCACACAGGCCCACTGTGATGTCGAACGGCCGTGGGCCACCCGATGCACGCAACGGGTTAATGAAGTTCACTCTATTTATGATCTTAACCAAATCTACCTGAATAGTTATTATTGGCACGATCAACCCACAATATGAAACCATAAACCCAGTGCGCCATTCCTTCTTCATGTACCAATTAAATAGTTCAAATCTTTCACAATAGAAAAATGTCCCTATGTCATGATATGTTTATCCCACTGAGTATATTCTCATTCCTTTTCTCTCGCAACTCATGATAGTCGCGTACAAAATTTGTCTACAGAACCAAATAAAAAAATATATGATGGCAATCTAATATATCCTATATTATATGTAAGTCTCAATAATCAATACTCAGCCAAAGAATGAAACACTACCTCATTTCGTATTCACCATGTGATAGGCCACATGTACGAAAGTTTGAACTAGCATGTTCCTAATTGTGAATTCAAGCGAATCACAATTAGGAAATCGATATTTCAAATGGATGAAACTCTTTTGAGTTTCATTTGTGATTCCCAGTGGGTCGCAAATAGACCTGCCTAGTGAATATTAATGAGGTAGGTCTTGGTTTGCAGCCCACTGGGAATCACTAAAATCACAGGCACGGTGACCTGCTGCGGTCAGTAGACCACCATGTGTGTCATTGCTTTTAAATAAAGTAATATTTTTTTTAAATGCAGCCCGTGTCCCTTAAAAGAAATTGGGATTGCATTTCAAAAACAGAAAAGAAACATTTAAGTTACATTTTTTAAGAGCAGGCAGTGGTCTAGAGAACCACTGCCTGCTCTTAAAATATGCTTTTATGAACATTCACAAAGGGGAGAGGTCCCTTGGGTTACCACCAAATTGAATTTGGTGGTAAAATGTGAATTATTTACGGCTGCATTTCAGTTGCAAAACATTCCTACATACCACTGAGATTCAGTATCGGGAAGGAAATCCCTCAATATGCTTCTTCCTAATACGAATTTGTAGAAACTAATTGTGACCTTACAAAGGATTCATCTAACAGGGAAACAACCATTACGACGCAGTCATTACAACGCACTACATTTACAACGCAGTCATTACAACACAACTGCCTTTACATCGCATGCCATTACAACGCAGCCATTACAGTGCAAGTCACTACAATGCATGCCATTACAACTCATTATAAGGTAAGTAATGGTGAATAGTATTTTTTATACCATCACTATCCAACACTTACCCTACTGTTGCACTCACTGGAGTGGGATTAGTAATTTTTACCCCTACACTATCCAACACTTACCCTACTGTTGCACTCACTGGAGTGGAAATAGTAATTGTTACCCCTACACTATCCAACACTTACCCAACTGTTGCACTCAAGGGAGTGGGAATAGTAATTTTTACCCCTACACTACCCAACACTTACCCTACTGTAGCCCTAAAAGTATTATGCGTATAATGGTGTGCATTTTAATGGTATGGGATGTAATGGAATGCGTTGTAAATGTAGTTTCTAAAAATGACTTGTAAAATCATGCATTGTAATGGTTGTTGTGATGTAAAACCGCGTTGTAAAGGCATGCATTGTAAATGTTTGCGTTGTAACGTGTCCTATTCTATCTAACCTAGATATATTTGCAATTCTTTATGCAGTCAGGAGGCTTGTACTCCATAACTGCAGATTCAAAGAAGATGCGTGTAATAGCAATCAGTCTGTATCTCTACCTTTAATCCGCACAAAAAGCAAAAGAGAACTGGGTTATTGGCAGCTGCACCATGAAGTAAGAAATGCAGATGGTTTCACAGCATGTCTGACAAATTAAACTCAGAAGGATCTTTCATAAATAACCCTACCAATTACAGTGTGAAATAAAAACAAGTAGGAAAAATCAGTTTTCAGATCTTGCATATTTTTTTGCTTCCAGATCTGTAAATCTACAAAATATTTCCTGCAAGAACTGGCAAATTTTGTTTTGCATTTAGAAGGCTCAAAGACATGATTTGAGTACTTATACTCGTGTTTAAAAATATGCAGATTTCGACGTCAAAATGAGACAAATAAACTAAAGTTATGGAATGAGACCTCCCAGCCCCAGAAACATCCTGAATGCTTAATTCAATTAGATTTGCGACCAAAAGCTCTTGCTATTGTTAAAATCTTTTTGCAATACCGTTACTCTCATGGAAGAAAACTTCCTCTAGTGCCCTGAAACACTGAAGTTCCCCATTTCAATAATACACATACTGTCATAAGGCTGCTTATTTAAACTTCTACAAGGTCAAACCTACATGCGACCAAATATATACTATGGGCCAAATTATTGCATTTGGTGGAGGGTTTGAGAGGTGACGCAGCTGTGCCAATCGCAGTGTCACTGCGGCACCTGAGGTCACTGCCGCCCGCCCGCCAGATTAAGACCAAGTTTGTGGTCGGGCGGGCAAGCAGCATGCAGTACCGCTGCAGTGCGTCTTTCAAAGGTAGCGTGCCTTTGACTGAGGCACCGCAACGGGGAACGCAACAGGTGGCAACTCAAATTCCATTCGGTGCAGGAACCTGGGTGCATGCACATAGGGGGGGCACATTTTGTCCCCCCTGCGTGCATCCCCAGGCTGAGGGGGCACAAGGGGCACTGTAGGGCCCCCTTTGTTTCAGCACCAGAAGCCTTTTCATTGAGGAAAGACCTCTACGAAACCGCAAGCTGTCCTCAAACGTGTAATATGCATGGCGGTGCAACAGCTGCACCACTTGCATATTACATAGCCCCTGACCGACGTGCCACTGCTAGGGAATGGCGGTTCACTGGTAGAGCCAGTCGTCCAGTTACTGTTCAACCGCCCAAGTCGTTTTACCACCAGTGGGCGGTGGCTGGATTGCAACTGCCACGCCCCCGCAGATCTGGCGGTCCTCGGACAGCCATGCTCATAATTTGGCCATATATGGTTTGTAATAGACAGGTGTATGTAAAGTATGCTCCACCAGTATGAGTATATTAAAGATACTTTGTTGACAACTCTGCATCTTACTTCGCCTGCTCATCTTCTCAATACATCTTCAGCTGTTTCACTTAGAATTCATTTCCCCCGTTAATTCTATATTCTACCTAGTGATGCAGGATACATTCCAAACATGGAATGTGTCAACACCTCAGTGTACTGAGGTTGAAGTTTAATATAAACGCTAATTTAAAATTTGTGTTTGATTGTTGAATATTTCATGCTTCGCTCTTTAGTGGGTGGCTTAAGGACAATATCAATTGAGCACCTACCCAGGCTGGTTGTACCAGTGCATGCATGTGAGTTACTCCTGGCCAGCCAGCCTTCGCTACATGACTTTGGGTTGGTCCTGTATCCCTCACGGCAGGGCTGGCTCTAGAGCGTCTTGGGCACCGAGCACAAAGGGAATAACATGATATCAGTGGAAATTACATCACTGGAAGTGACATTAATTGATCATTAATCCTCTGACCTCACTGAGGCGACTTTGCAAGAAGCAACTGAAAAAAATACAAGCATTGGCATAGCCAATAGGTCTCGCATTTGGGACCTTATAAGTGTTTAGCCATGCAACAGTTGTATTTTGTTGCACCAAGGTTATTCGGCTGCATGACTAAATACTTATAAGGTCTCAAAAGCGAGACCTATTGGCTATGCCAATGCTTGTTTAATAGTTCTGCCGGCACCAACATACACAAAGACAGAAACACAGGGCGCATGCAGGAGGACACTAACGCCGCGCGGCAATAAAAAAAAAATAACAAGCATTGGCCGCTGGCGCTTGTTCTGCAGGCACCAACATAAACAAACACAGACACACAGGGCGCATGCAGGACACTGTAACCCTGCGTGGCAATAAAAAGAAGGCAAAAGCTAGTTGGATTGCTCGGTAAAGTGGTTAATACCTTTTGTGAATGTGCAAGAACTCCCTGACTGTGCAGTAGAGCCTGGTGGGGGGGCGGGATGCGAGCGAGTGGGAGGGAACGGGCCAAGCCGCGCTGGAGAAGCATCACGGAGAAGCGAAAGGGTAAGAGAAGAGACATGGGGGCGGGGGAGAGCATTCCATTGAAGTGTGAAGCTCTCGCCAGGTCTGATGGGGGCGGGGAGCGGCATCAATGCGGGACTCGGCACACCAAGGACTCTTGCCTCGTGGCCCCTGAGAAAAAGGTTGCGAAATAGCTGATTCTCTCTTTTTTTCACGTTTTTTTCCCTTTATGTCGTCATTAACATGCCCCCAAAACAAAAGATTTCTCACAGGTGTGCTTCTGCCAAAATACTGCAAAAGCAAGTCTGGCGACTAAAGTGTTGCAGCCTCTCTTTTCCAAACAAGCAAAGAGAAAAAAAACAAGATGACGAAGAAGGAGGGGGAGAAGGGAGGGGGTAGCATGAAAGAGATTCTGCAAAGCGGACACATGGCTCCGCCCGGAAGGGCTGAAGCGGAATTAGAATAGTAAACAAGTTGTGAATAAAAGAAGGGACAGAGAGGAGGAAAGGTGGGAGGGAACACGGCCTGGGGGAAGCTGGCTGGGGAGGGGGAGGAGAAATGCAAGTAAGGCTGTGTGCGGGGAGAGAGAGGGGAGGTGCTGGAGCTGGAGCTGGGGAACAGATGGCCATGAAAGTTTATGGCCCAAAAGCGCGTGCCTGTGGCCACGTGAACTCGAAGAAAACCGCAGGAACGAAACCCGTGGTTTCACGAGTTTTTTGAGCACTTGAATTCTCGCTCCGCTCAATGCGCTTGCGCGCATTGATAGGTCGCGAGACCTAAAAAACCACTCTAATAAAAAGAGTACAAATGTTATAAAGCTCCGTTAAGTGTAATTACAATATATTAGTCACACTTTGTTGAAAAATTGGGCCTAGCTCTCTTCCAAACTGATTTCTTTGCTGAAATGTAAGCTAATTGTTTTCATATAGGTGCTTGTCCAAGGCTATATTGAAATAAGATGGTTTCCAGGTACCCAGTGCAAGATAAAGTATGCATCACATACGATGTTGGAGCCAGGAAGATATAAAGCAGATACAATGTTTGGAAATAGCTTGACTTCAACTACATACGTCGCTCAAGACATTGTAAAATTAGGCAAAGAGATTCACTGAAATATAAAACGAAATAATGATGTAAATACATTTTTCCTTGAATGTATTGTAAAACACATGCCAGGTCGAGGAAAAGGGCACCAGAGCGATACAGTAACTTTGCATTATTATTTTTAGGGTATGCGATAATACTGTTTGCCTTTCTGGGACTGCAAATCCATGAATGCAATGCCAGGTACAATAAAAGCATGAAATGGGGTGTGCCCTGAACCATGGATGAAAGGCCCTCATTTGCTCACTGCAGCCTTTAAAGGTTCTAGTACTAACTTTTAATATGCATTTAGGCTTTTTCCTTTCACCCTGACACGAGATGTATTAAAGCATGTATTTCACTTAAGATATAAAATGGAGTTCATTTTCTTTTGATGAAACTCTGTTGAATGAGGAAATATAATCTACGAGCCTTAAGGCGCCAAATGCTTAAAACCACAAAAGATCCCAATCAGGAGAGAAGCCAGAGACTGGATTTATCATTGACAATTTTTTAGAACTCCAAAGAGTCAGCAAGATCAGAAAGCAAGAACGTGCGTCAGATTCTGCGTGAAGGAAATTGAACACCTAGAATAGTATGAGGGTCACCTGAGAAAGCCAGACCAGAGAAGGTCTCTCATTGGCTCATTCAAGAAGTGCCTGCTAGTGGTGTGTTTTTTGATCTCGGCTCTGTGTTACAGATTTGATCATGCACCTGAGATTGTGTACTGTTGGCTTCATCTTTGTAACCTATGAATCACTGGCTGACATGCTGTGCACATCTATTGATCAATGCGGTTCAATAAGTTAAAGTTAAGTCCAAATTTCTTGGATTCCTGTTAGGTTAGGTCTGTTTCTACCTTCTGTTTCATCCCACTTCATAATATGTTTAAATACAGCAGGCAGCTTTCTTTATTTTTTTCTGTGTGTTCAGTGCATCATGCACTGGACATGTTTAGTGACAACCTCTGTAGGTGTTTCCACTTTTTTTGTGCAACACCTTCTGACTGTTAAGCACAGTATCTACTTTACCAGATGACACCATCATTATAATACATTGAAGTTTATAATAACTGTATAAAAGCCGGTTTCCAATGTACTTCTTACAAGGGGGTTGTGATGTTTCCAGACACCTGTAATAAGAAAATCACATAGCTGCTGAAGTATAGTAAGTTATGACAGTTGAGTTGTGACATCATAATGCATGCTGTGTGAGCCAGCAACTAAGGTGAAAGGCAGAACACAGAGTATAATTACAGGAACAGTTTAAACGAAAACGAAAGCTAGCTTTTGTTCTCAATGGCCAGTGATAAGAAGAACAAAGACATTTGTAGTAAAATATTAATTCTTTTGCACGCTATAGGTCAATACAAGAAAAACAGAAAAAACAATGTATCTGAATGTTCCTACACATTCTTCCATACATATTTTTTTTATCTGACTCACATTAAACTGTTTGAAATATATTTTTGCAACAACTTACTAACTGCTTTTTTCGCTATATTTATTTTAACACTACACGTTGTGCTTTTATTCTTCATGTTCGCAAATGGAAAAGCAAGACATCCAGGCCCTAATTCACGCATTTGTGGCGGGATCACCGCAGTGGGAAACTGAAGTGCGGCGATACCACCCTTGAGTGCGGAGCATCTGCCCGAATGCGGTGGCTCTTTGTGAATCAGGTCCCAAGAAGTGTTTTGTGGGGGAATGCTGTGACCATGTACTATAAGGATTAAAATACGCTCTTCTCCACATTAATAGGAAATTGCAAGTCATCTTTGTTCCTATGAACCTTTGAAGGAACTCTGCCTTGTCCTCCATATGATTTTGGAACTCCTTGGTAAATAGCAATATCCTTATAACATACAGCAGATGGTACTTTATCCCATATATAATGGTACCCAGTAGTATTGCGACCCTTGCCTATGTCTTGTGTTCAGGTGTTTGCTCATCAATGAAGTTTCTTTGAAATGCCTTGAAAATGTGCTACTGCCAAATTAAAGCACTGCTACCGATAATAGCACCGGTGTGTGTTTTTGTAAAATCCCAGTATTGCATACGTTCAGTATGTTTTCTAGTTTTCCAAACTTGGAACATGTTCTCGAATTCTTAACTTTGATCGGTGTTCCTACTTTTGCAGCATACTCTTCATGAATAGTTTGCTTAGTTGTATTTTACTTTGTCTTGATGTACTGCCAATTCTGTGCAGTTTATTTTATCTATTTTATTCAATATATCTGAAAAATAAAGTTTCCAGGTACAAGCTAGCCTGTCTTTACTCAAATGAACTATAAATAGCGTTCTTTAGGTTTAATATTCAATACAAATGATACTTGGGCATCTTACCACTCAATGAGCTTCGGTTTAGTTCTATTGTACATGGCCGTATTAATTATTTTCTTGTTTTGACTCCTTTACTAATGTACTTACATTTTCTTTTCATAAAATTCCCTGCTCTTAATTATGCAGTCCTCCTGCCGGGGCCATTTTCTCACAAGGTGCTCTTCTCTGTAACTGAAAAGAGCCAGTTCTTGAAAGTAACAGAAACTTTGAGACATATCTGATAGCGGGCAAACAAAATATTTCAAAAGAACATCCAAGAAGGTTGCATGTTTCTCAGCTGAACCATCCTTATACGCACAAGAGAGGTTTGTTGGGTGATTAATGCTCTGAAATATCCTTTCGGAAATCTGACCATTGAACATCACTCTAGGTTACCCTGAGCATTTGCCAGTGATTAGGCAAATTGCAAGAATTCCTCCTGTCACTTTTTGTGTGTTTGGTGTAACTCCCTGAGTGGACAAAGGTATGCTCAGATGTGGGTACCTTACTTACTTACTGTGCCACTGGAATTAAGCTGCAGCTCACTGAAGAGACTGAACCCGGTCTTGGGTTGCTTGTATTCTGGTTCAGAGAGGACCTTGCTTGGCTGTTCCAGATCAACTGTTCCCATTGGGACCGGCACTTATTTGCATATGGGTAGGTCTAATTTGAGGTGGCATAGTGTGCAAAAGAACTATGGGTTGGAATGCTACCCTGAGCTATTTGCTATAGGCTTACTGGAAGCATTCCTCCCATCACCGTTTCTGTGTTTATTGGATACTGGTCTTCAAGCACTCCTACTTTGTCCATCAAACTCTGCATATTAGAACTCTCCTTCTGCAGTGATTCCCGAATCCTCTGCTATAGGATTTCCTTTCTCACTTCGTGGATTGCAATTACTGTGCATTTTAGTCAAGCAAGAGCGTTGCTCAAAGAAGGATAGCCAAGCTATTTTTTACTCCATTCTTCAGGATGATCCTGGTCCATTGCAACAATAGTTAGGTCACTGAGGGCATATCATGCTCTTCTTTAACAAGTGCTTACGCCGCGGAGGGTTTCAGTGCATTGCCACATAATAAGTACACATCCCTCCGCTTTCAAGCTGCAGTGTAGCTTCTCCTTGCCCCCCAACTCACAAATCTCCACCCCTCACCATTACGATCTTGGGTACTCAGAAGGCAAAGTACTCCAGCCCGAACTGTTGGACCTACATGGGTCTAACGATTAGCTCTGGTTGCTAGCATCCTCAGTGTATGCGTATGAACACCGGTTAGTGCTTATCTAATGAATAACACTGCTATTTCTTAGTTGATCGACATAGTTATAAGGCTTTGCTTTTATGTTTCTGGGTTAGATCATCCATGAATATGGAGGCAGCACTAGGACAACTGTTTGTGTTGCTTGGTGATGTCAGACACGATTTACTTGAACAGGGCATTTCATTAAACCTGGCAATCTGGTGTAGAATTAATTCACAAACACAAAATGCTAAATTGTGAACAGTGCTATTGGGATCTTGGAAGCCAAGATACCTTGCGTTGGCTTTAAACGGAGTCTCAGATAACAAAGACGAGTTGAATTCAAATAATATGGTGCAAAACAGCAATGCTGTTCACCTCAATATTAAATCCCTGTTTTTGAAGCTATGCAGAAAGCTCAGTAAGTGATGCTGGACTGAGTTTGTGTCTGGAGAATGACTCACAGATCAGGCCAGATCAATTGGTTAACCACTGGCTTGGCTCTAGCTCTACACACTCTGGCTTCTCCGCTTCTGGCCGTCACGCAGCTGTGCTGGGATATTAATAGAAGAGCTGCACTGAAGTCATCGGTGTTGCAGAGAACAGAATCGTCTCCTTTGGAGTTAAATTTGCTGATGTATTTAGAAGATGTTTTAAAGGCACCTCATCAAATGTACTTTTCTATGTCCTGCACACATTCTAAAAAAAGACGTGTTTTTTATTTGTCAAATAACTTCAAAAACAGGTCAATGTTTTTTCAGCGACTCAGGCTAAAGGCCAGGGTGACCCCCAATAGAGTCATGTTGTAGCACCCAGTGGCATTCCTGGTTCCATGGTGCCTTCTTCTGGTGGCACAAAACGTGGCTGCCTTACTTCGCCCAAGAACGGAGAGAAAGGATTTTCACAATTGTAGGTAAAAAAAATGATAGTCACATCACACTTAAATAATGCAACTATCTTGGCTTTTTAGGTAATTTGGCGGCACTAATAAATGGCACCACAAGGCACCTCCCTTACTTAGGAAGCATTTGCGTCATGAATACGCTGGCACTGGGCAGCCATTCAAGCAGTCAAAGGTGTGGGCTCATGAGAAGCGAAGACTGCTTTTCATGTTTTCAAATATGCAGGTCCAAACCTCATAGCATCTACCAGAGTCTGGTAACCAGACTAACAAAAGGTGTTTCCTAAAACAGTTGGAAAATGTGACCACTGTACAATTAGTATGAGGAACGGAGGTCACGTGATTTGCTGTAGTCCAAACACGAAGGTGATCTGGTAAGAAGCAGTCTCTGAGATGTGAAGGCTGTAGGGGCACAGAGTTCAACTGGATGTCAAGAGCCTCATTCCAAGGTGCTTTTAATTTCTGTGTGTTCCTTACTTTTTGATGTCTACTACCTCAGCGGACTTTGCAAGGCATTGGCAAAATATGAACTCAAATTTGTCACAAATGCGCACATTTCATGTGCCTTGTAATGTCGAATGCGGTGCTCTAAAATACAGTGAATACAGGAAGAAAGCATTAATTTCATCATCGGCTATCAGGCACAGGTGGGGGACCGGCGCAAGACCTGCCCAAATCATCCCCCCAAAAAGAGGGGATTCTTTACCATTACACGGTCCCCTCTCCTGCCCCCACCACCCCTCCAGGGATGGGGAGTTGAGTTGCCCTCCGTGCTTAAGGGAGACAGAGACCTGCAGACACCATTACTGCGTCAGAGAATATAACAATTCTCAGACTATATTAATTACAATCAACATAAACTCGACATTTTAATATCAACAACATTTTTCAAACTCTCACATGATATTTACAATATTTACATCAAGAGCCTTTGATTAGTGAAACTAATACATGGCATCTCCTCACAACAGATCTCAAAGGAGTCATGGCTGACCAACCCCCAGGCACCATGGCATCGGCTTTTCTAAATGATTTGGGACTGTCGTCCCCATACCAAAAGATGCATATCACAAGGCGAACTCAGCTGCCACCCCCCCCCTCAGAAAGAGGGAGCGTGGGCCAGCATGAAAACTGGACCGCCAACACAGCCATGCCAGAGCCAACACAAGAAGGGATCCCCCTTGGCACCCAATGGGGGACGGACCTTGGCAACCGGGCCACAGTTGGCACCACCCAGTATGGGCCTGAACCGGCCCACACCTCTTTTGATGGTTCGCCATTGGTTGGTATTGCCCCCTGGACCACTATCCTCTGATGGGATGGTGTGCACTAAGTGATTGTCTCCTCCTAAATTGCATAACGTTTGCGTGGTCTCCCAGGGTTCGATGGAGTGTGGAAACAGCCTCGTAGACAGATGATGAATGATCCGGAACATACATGCAGCAGCTGGTGCCAATGATGCAACATACTCCTCCGCGGTCAGCTAGGATGACATCAAGGACCATGCGATTTTGAAGAGTGACGGGGCGTACCGCTTGGAGCTCCGCGGTATTGTTGGCTAGAATACCAGCTGTGAGGTTGACGGTGGCTTTTATGACTCTGGTGAGGTGGCGAATGGATCCGCTGTTTGCCATTGGTCCCCAGAAGGGAAGGATGCCCTTCATGGCATCCAGGAATTGTTGAGAGGTTGTGTCTGTTTGTTCGGCCACATCGTTGCTGCGGTGGGCGCGATGATGAAGAGGAGAAGCAATGTAGACAGGGGGAAGGAGGAAAGCTATGTAACATGTGCCTCCCCAGTTCCCGTGAAGCCAAGTGTACGGCTTTGTTCCACACACAAAGTAGGTGTTTGGGGAGGCAACAAGGGGCGGTGGAGATGTCGTATTCAGAATTATTGTCATGGCACAAGAGCTGTCCCCAACGTACTCAATACCTAAGCCTCTGATACACATTAGTCCAGAAATGCAAAGAACAGCTAGCGGTGGGGTCCGCTTGGGGGTTTCCTCGCTTTGAAGCTGGAGAAGCGTATTCTACTGGTAGAGTCGAATACCAGCATTTCCTCCTTCTCGTCCTTAGACATGCTTGTAGAACTGTTCTTTGGGCAAACAGCATTGCCTATTTTGTCCTGCCAGAACTCATCTTGCAATTGTTGGAGGGGCCAGTGGTAGCGCATCTGGCCATTTTAGCCCTGTGGTTTCCACTATTTAGGCTAGTTTGGATTTGATTGTGGCATTGTATTGTTGAACCCCTAATCCTGATAGTATATGCTTGACTATTTCTCCAATGAAGTGACTCCCGCTGTCATTCCATAGGATCCGGCAAAGGCCGTAGCGGAATAATTCCTTCAGCAATATCTTGGCGGTGGTTAGGGCAGTGTTTTCGCTGACCGGGTAAGCCTCCACCCATTTGCTGAGCGCGCAAACAACCACCAAAACATATTTAAGGTTGTTGTATTGTTCCATTTGGATATAATCCATCTGCAGGACTTCGAAAGGTGATGTAGGGATGGCATATCCTGCCCGTGGTACCCGAGTCCCTTTACCTACATTATAGCGGAGACAAACCAAGCACTGTTGGACCAGCCTGGAGGCAGGAAAAACGGAATTGGTTGTTATCCCACACTTCCTGTAATATTTTGGTCATGGTGGCAGCATTGGTGTGTGCTGGCAAATGAGTCATGTTCAACAATGGGAGGAGATAAGCATTTGGTAATCTCCAAAGTTTTGCATCTTTGGATCGTTAACAATTTTCTTCATCAAGCATGCCCTCCTTCTCCCAATTTTGAAGTTCTTCAGAGGTGGCAGTGGACTGGATGTCCTTGATCTGTTGTCTAACATCATGCCATTTCTCTGCTTGGGATTTTACTATGTACATAGGGGTATGTATTCTTTCCTGTGCAGTAGCCGGGCTGTCTCATCAGCAAAAGCATTTCCTAATCCTATTTCGTCTGTGACCTTCCTGTGTGGGTTGCATTTAACAATTACTAATGTTCTGGGTAGTGTCAAGGCTTGGAGCAATGCAGTGACTAAGTCACAATGCTGAATGGGCGTACCATGTGACGTTAAGAACCCTCTCTCCTTCCAAAGGATACCAAAACTGTGGGCTACTCCAAAGGTGTACTGGCTGTCGGTATATATGGTGACAGCGAGATCCTGGCTAAGGATACAAGCGCGAGTGAGAGCTATAAGTTCTGCGGCCTGGGCCAATTTCTGAGGTATGCCGGAAGTCTCAACAATGGTGTTGGTATTGGTGATGGCATAGGCAGCAGATGTGGTACCGTTTGATAGTTTAATACAAGACCCATTCACCCACAATTGCCCATCCTGTTCTGCGAGAGTGGTGTCTTTTAAGTCTACCCTTCCCTTAGTCTGTTCTTCTGTTCGAAAGAGGCAGTCATGTGGAATGTTTGGGATGTCAGAATCTGGTGTGGGAAGGAGTGTGTCAGGATTCAGGGTCGCACATCTCTTTAGCGTGATATGGGGTGCTAACAGCGTGAGTTCGTATCCTGTTAGTCATGCACTAGTGACGTGTTGTGTCTTCGTCTGATTCAGTAATATGTCGACTGCGTGTGGAACTAATACCATCAATCTAGATCCCAACACAATCCTTTCACTTTGTCGGCTAGAGACGGCCGCTGCAGCAACTGCTCTAAGGCAAGAGGGCAGACCTCTGGCCACAGGGTCTAGGATGGCTGAAAAGTAAGCGCATGGGCATTGCTTGGTGCTGTGAATTTGGGTCAGGACCGAGAGAGCACATCCTGAGCGCTCATGGGTGTAGAGGCAGAAGGGTTTAGAGTAGTCAGGTGTGCCCAATTCTGGTGCAGAGCAAAGAGCGTGGCGTAAGTCCTGAAAGGCTTGTTCGTATTCATGTATCCAAGGAAGAGATGTGGGTGTATCATTTGTAAGCACAGCAAGGAGTGGCTTAACTATGAGGGAAAAAAATCGGTATCCTTTAGCGACAAAAGGAAGACAAATTAGTGCACGAACATCTCTTTTGGTGGTGGGAGAGGAAAGGTGTTGTATTGTTTGGATGCGGTCAGGTGTGAGAGTACGTCCCTCCTTAGACAGCAGATGGCCGAGGTAGGTCACCTGCTATCTACAATACTGTAGCTTATTCTTGGATACCCCTTAAGGCCCTGTGATGCCAAAAAGCATAGTGTAGTAAGAGAGGCAGTGCGAGCCAGGGCCGAATGTCTGCAGCCAACAGAATGTCATCGACATATTGGATGAGAACAGCGCCGGGTGGTAACTCTGTCTGGTC
The DNA here is from genome assembly GCF_964261635.1 of Lissotriton helveticus. Lineage (NCBI taxonomy): Eukaryota > Metazoa > Chordata > Amphibia > Caudata > Salamandridae > Lissotriton > Lissotriton helveticus. Next base: position 1,064,769,019 of record NC_136057.1, read on the forward strand.
GAGCTGTTGTTTAAGGGCCTGGCTATAGATAACGGGCTTTCAGTATACCCTTGAGGAGCCCGACAGAATCTGTAGGATCTGTTTTTATGGTGAATCCAAAAAGATAGGGTAAATCAGGATGTATTGGTATGGAGAAAAAGGCATTCTTGAGATCTATTACTGTGAAGGCGGTAGCAGTTGAAGGGAACATTGTCAATATAGTTGTTATGTCAGAGACCACAGGATATTGTGGGACCACTATTTTGTTGATTGCGCGGAGGTCAATGACAAAACAGTATATTTTCTCAGAAGTGGACGTACGTTTCAAAACTGGAAGGATGGGGCTATTGTGAATGTTAGACTGAACTTCCTCAACTACCCCAGCTGCAATCATATCCTGTACTATAGTCATGAGAGCCTTTCTGCCGTCTGCAGAAATTTTATACTGAGGGAGGCAAGGAAGAGGTGCATTCTGTTTTACTGTTATGTGGACAGGATCCATCACAATTTCCCCCACATCGGTGTCCGTGATGGCCCACAGGGTGTCAGATAGCTGGGACAAATCCTGCTGTTTGGAATCAGTGAGACAATAAAGCCGGGATTCATAACCAAGGGGGCAATCATTATCAAACAGTATGACTCTGACATTCTGAGGAGAACAGCGAATGGTGGCTCTGAAATGTTTTAAGAGATCAATGCCCATCAGATTGTCTGGGCAGTTTGGGGAGAGCAGAAAAGAGGCCATCACTGCATTCCCCTGTATGTCCAGGGGCACCTCAGTAGACAGGGGGTTCATGGAGGGCGTGCCATCAAATCCTACAGATGTGACCGATAAGCCAGACAGGGGCGCCCTAGGAATCAGCTTATGTGAGAGGGCACTTCTAGAGGCCCCTGTGTCAACCAAGAATTTTCCCTGAGTTCCAACCACTGAAGCTGTGACATAGGGGCCTGATTGATCAACTGAAAGTGCCACTGGTTCCTTTCCCTGTCCCTGACAGTCTCATGCAAATTCATTGTCGGGGAAGTGGTCACCAGAAAAATCATGTGCAAAAGCCTGTCTATTGTTATTGAAGACATTAGAGCGTTGTCCGTAGGAGGGTGGGACTCTTCCTCTACCTCTACTCAATCCCTTTCCCCGACCCATTGTATTTCGCTGTAAAAGAGGACAATCTGCACGCCAGTGGCCTGTTTCCTCACAATACACGCATTGGTCTTGGGACAGTTGACGTGGGGGTGGGTGTGTTCCAATAGTTGAGGGCATATAATTATACTGTGGACCTCTACCTTTTCCTCTCCCTCTAATGCTTATTTGGGAAAGCATTACTTTTTCTTTGAGTTCTTTTCTTTTCTTATCCTTTTCCTCCTCTATCTTATTCTGCAGATGTTCATAATATTGGGCCATAGTCAAGATCTGTATGGGTGTTGCAGCAGGCCACGTGCTTTCACTACTCTGTAACTTTGTGGAGATGGATGGCAACAATCCTTTAACAAAAGTCTGAACTAGTAAGTGTCGACCTGTCTCAGTCGTTGAGTCCTGTCCACTATAGTCAATAAACACCTGGCTGAGGTGGGAGAAGTAGTCAGATGTAGTTTCTTTAGATTTTTGTTTCCAAGCAGTGATGGCTGTCCAATCTACCTTCCTAGCTGGAATTGTGGTCTTCAATTTTTTTTACTATATTACCTGACAGCTCTAAAATAGCTTCTGCAGGCCTTTCACCTGGTTTTCCATCCCTATCCATTGTCTTCAAATCCTCCCACCTATGCTTGAACAAGGCCTCATCGTCAACTTTCCTGATGGGTCTCCAAATATCTGGGGGCAGAGTTAAACGAAAAAACTTATCTATGTCAGTCAGTGTCATTGGATAAGTAGTAATAACCGTGTCCAACCCTTCGTAGAATCCCGTAGGATTCTTCCGGGGGTCAGGCAAGTCCTTTTTGAAAGCTAAGATGTCAGCTCGAAGCCACGGAGTGTACACCCAATTATATAACATCCTACTTTTGGCATCTGTACTATCCAGTCCCTCAGCAGTACCTGCCCCCCGAGCGGGGACAAAAACTGGAGCTGCTTCCCTTATTGGTGCCATATGACTTCCAGTCGCACCCTCCTTTACTAGTGGCTTTTCCTCTTCCTCCTGGTCTCTCCTTAGACCCTCCATCATTTGTAGCGTGAGCGCTAACAAACTGTTGCTTTCCTCAGCACTTCCTCTCCCCTCTGTTAACTTACGATACAATCCTCTAACATGGTCTGCTGGTGTCACTTCGTGGTGTTTCTCATAAAGAGAGAATATTTCATAAACAAATTGTTGTAGGAAGTAGCCCTTTTGAGGTGTTGCATAGGCCTCATAAATAGCATGGATCTGGCTAGAGGTAAAAAGATCCTCCAGGCAGGTGCGAACTAGACCATGTAAGGTCTGTTTCTGTGCAGATGTGATGCGGGGAGTGTGGGATCGAGCAGAAGATGTGGTCTCGGGGTCAGATTGAGCGGGAGGGGCAGTGGGATCTGGAGGTAGGGGTTGGGCATTTTCGGAGGGTACATTTCCATTGGCCGGCCATGGGATAGGATGGGGAGGGACATGGTACGGAGGTGGTAATGGATGGAGGAGAAGCTCCTCTTCATGGGGGTCTGCTCGCACTAGTGGCGTATGACGCACAGGATACTGACAAGAAACATTCAACCTGTGTTCTCTATCTGTACACATAAGGTTGGATGCAGCTTTTTCCTGTTATAATTCTATTAATATCTGTTTATTGCGTTTTCTAGCCTCTTTATGTAACCTCGCCTGAGCCCTTCTCTCTCTTTCAGCTCCCTCCTTTTTCCATTGGCCTAGGTTGTCAAACACAGCTTGTCACGACCTTCGTTTAAAGAGCTGTATTTCTACAGCTTCAATTTTGTGAGATTCAAAAGAACCATATATGGGCCACTGAGTCTCTTTATCCTTGGACGTGTATTTATGCCATAATGAATTATAGATTATGGGAGAAATACTGTATTTTATGTACATAACCTTTCTTGAGGTACCTTCCGGAGGAGCCGGCTGACTATCTTCTAGCACCCTCGATCGAGATATACAACAACCAAACCATCGTGAAAATGTACTAAATGCGGCCATGTTTTTCTAGTTTCCTAAAAAACGTCTCTACAAATTTCAGAAAACTGGCAAAATAGCCCACTTTACCCGCTTAACTTTCGTTATTTGCAAATATAGAAATAGCAAGTCTGGATAACTAAAATACCCCCAAAAGGTGTCATCAACAACCTTATGAAGCGGATTTACCAAGTACGGGCATGCTTTTCTATGTTATCTTAAATAATATCTCCACAAATTTCAAAGGTCATACAAAATGTCCACACTACCCGTTTATCTTCAATCTTTGCAAAGAGTGAAATCGAACAAACCAGACAACCAAAACCAAGCACAAACAAAAAGGTGTCGCAAATCAGCGACCCTACCAGAATCCTTTGTCTTGTTCTCCAGGTGGTCTCTTTACTGCAAAGATCGTCCAAGTCTATCGAGGGCCCGAGTCAGGACCGGAGCCACTTGCGGGGCTCTTTTCGGATGTATTGAAGGTCTGGTGGTGGCTCAGAGGACGAGGGTCTTTTTCGCGTAGGCATGCCCTGCCACCATCCATTCAACTTCCTCGTCAGGACCCCTCGACTGGGCAGCCGCGTCTCTGATCGGCCCCACGTTTGGGCGTCAATTGTGGATTTTGGGGGTCTTATGGGGGACCACCCAAAAGGTGCAGGGATCACCCTATAGACAACAGGTCCAGAATATAAACTGAGACCAACTGTGGAGCACGGAGATAAAGGATATTTATCACAATCTCATGAGATGGAGAGAGCATCAGCAACAGACACTCATACCTGTCTGAGGAGGCAGTCTGCAGAATGTTCTTACTGTACATCTTATATACCCTTTATCTTGCCCTAGGCATGTAAGGGAGTTGTACCACTAATACTTTATTGCATTTGTAAACAATGGTCAATCTGCTGGTGAGTAGCCTTTGGGGGTTTTCGTAGGACATGGGCAAAACATTATAATTACATAGTACACAGAGGTCAATCTGATAAGCACAGGTGGTGGCAGTGAGGCCCCTGCAGGGTGTAGGAGAAAAGCATGTTTATACAAATAAGTCCACAAATGTTAGTTGTTTGGACCCCTGCAGGGCACAGGCGAGAGTTATGATTACACAGCAAGCAGGGATAGGCCTGTTGATGGACGCCTGCAGGGCGTAGTGTGCAGGGTGAGTCCGATAAACATCTGAGAAACTCCCTGTCCGACTGGTTGAGCATGGCTGGTCAGTTTGTAGCAGGCCAAAGCACGAACAGGGTGTGAGTGTCCATGCAGGAATGTGGCAAGTCAAAAGTGGCGCTCCAGAGTGTTCGTGATACAGAAAGAGAAGGTCAGCCATGAAGGGTATAGCACAAAATGGTGAAGTGAATGGCAAGATAACAGACCTACTTTTCCACAGCTGTTGGAAGTTGCAGAATGCTCCTGTTGGTACCTCCTAAAATTCAGGTCCAGGCATCTTTACTATGAGTTTGAAAAGAGGAGGGGTTGTGTTCCCTTGGAGGCTCTGCCCAGGGTAATGGGAAACATTTTAAGTTTCCAGATGTCCTAAATGGGAAGAACCCTAACCCATTAAGACAAAGAGACTTGTTTTCTGAGAGACAGACAAAGCTGGACAGAATCTTATAGTTTCATCTGGAATTTCCCAATTGAAAAAGGACAATTGGTCATTAATTCGATTTTTGAAGGTTCTATTTAATTTTGTGCTTTTTATAAGCAGAGAACGTGCACAATGAACAGCCGACACCTGTTTCGCCAACAGTGGCGACATTGGCGCGCAGGCCTTGGGCTTTTTCAAAACATGAGAGTTTATCTGTTATGATTTTAGGCACAAGTCACAATTAGAAGTCACAAATATTGCATATACGCTTTGTGCGGGATCAAAAAGTAATCCATTCAAGAAATCTTGCCTGTTTTAATGAACAATAAATACGGGTTCATCCGTTTTTGGAACAATCAAGAGGGGCTCAGAGGTGGGGACAAGTCACTGGGGCGGCAGGGACATTAAGTACTGAGCATAGGAAGAAACCTTGGCAGGCTGAAAGTTCAAAGTCGGTCAGAAGGTCTAAACAAGTCACTGCGGTCGTCAATGCTGCGTTTGCAGTGCGCCAGGGAAAAGGACCGGGAGGTCCAGGCATCGCTGACCTGTTTTCTGGTAGGTATCAACAGGGTGCTGCAGATAAGGTTTTCTTATCCCTGTCCTTATTACAATCCAGCAACATTTTGACCAACGCTACTGAGATAACGTGCTTTCTGATGCCCCAGCCTCCATTACGATTGTCCAGCTCACTCTGGGCATGCCAGCTAGGCTGATATCTGCCCGAGATCAGGAGGGGCCTGACTATAGGCTGGACACACCGCCCTGGTTTGCACCATTATGCCCACTCGCTAGGTGCACCTCTTGAATCCTGTGCGAACCCTAGGATCATGTGCCAGGTTGCGCAAACATATTTTTTGCCCCCAGTGCATGCAACAGCTGTCTGGGGCAGCGCGTGCACTATAGAGAACACTGTAGTGGAAGAAAGTACAGATGATCAAATCGCTGCTTTTTCTTGCACTGCAAAGCTGACCCAATCTACCTTTGCAATGAGAGGACAGGGTGCACCCTGTCACAGTATCTGTCTGCAGGAGGTTTCTGCCCACCAACTCGGCACCACTTTATATGTGACTTAAAGTTGCAGTGCCAGCCCAGGAGTCTCTTTTCCTCTGCACCCATATCTGTAATATGGTACGGATGCACATATATAGATGTTCCCTCATTTGCATGTGGCCATGCCACCGATCCTTCACCCTGCAGCTGCATGAAATGTGAGCACAAACAACAGATATTGCACAGGAAACAAGCCCTTGCAGCACATTCTGCAGCCTAGAGTGTGTATTAGGAGGCACAAAAGGTGTTAAAATTCCCGCTGCGTTCCCAATTGACCACAAAACGTTATCTCCACTACTCCCATGCCCAACTATCCTGCCTAAACCTCTGCCAAAATACACGTTCAGATGTCCCTCCAGATCACGCAATCAGAGGCACTTCCTGAAACGGTTCCCTGCAAGGCGAGTGAGCATGACTGGTGTCGTGTGCTCGAATTATACAGTAGTTTATTTTGCACACTAAACAAGTTATAGGTTGTAGGTTTTTTTCAGAGCTATCCCTGGAGTTCTAATGTAGTGCAGATTCCCGCCTCCCCAGAGCGCGGCATCTTTAATCATTCTGATATCCCGGGAAGGCAGGAGAGAGGCGTGCTAGCAATGATCTCATGCTTGGCGCGTGAAGGCTGCTGCATCAGGATGGCAGCGCGCGCAGACTCATTTATTGTCTACCCCGTCAAGGGGCCGATGCCCTCTGCTCATCCATTCTATTCACAGGAAGAAGATGGCGTTGTAGCTGGCACGGACTTTCTCTGAATGGTCATGTTTTATTGCAGGAATGTTGCTTTGGCACCAGTGAGGGATGCCTTCCACATACTTTGTGCATGTCTAAAAACATCGTAGTGTGGTTGCAATTTCAAAATTGTTAGCACCTGTGGCCCAGGCTGTAAGAGGAGGGGTTTGCAGTAGATTTTCAGCAGACAGACCCAACACCTGCCGGTCCTGTCAGGATTCGTGCACATACTACCCCCATCATTCGGTTGATCATGATTGAAAAATGTTTCCTCTGAGAATGTAGATTGGGCTCAAAATTAACATGTTTTCTTAGAAAGAGCCCTCCAACTGGCTGAGTGAAATCATGTGCTAAAGTTTTAGCCTCTCGTGCTCACTAATGACAGTACATTATTATTAGATGAATGGTATCGATGCTGACACCAGTAATAATACCCGAATTGCTTCCAGAAGCATCAAGAACACAATATGAGACTTGGCTGGTGCCGTCAATCAGTACTGTTCATTTATACATATACTTGGCATAGGATGGCAGTGCATATTCACCCATGGGCATCCATTGTGGAGTGTGGTGCTGCTTTTACATCATACAGCCTTCAGGTGGTACAACCCAGTGCCGTAACATTAGACCCTGTAGCCCCCTGCAGTGCAGAGGGCCCCCAAGCTCCAGGGGGTCCCCTCTGGCACATTGCAAAGCTTCTGGTCTAAGAGTCCCTGACTGGGTTGAGGGGTACTTCCATGTACTTTGCAGGGGGGCCCCCTTAAGTTTGCTTCGTTATGCCACTGGTACTACCATGATATCCCACCCTTGCCATCTTCCTAAATGTCTGATGTTATCACTTAATTATTTATTAGTGACTGGTACGGAGAGCAAATGAGTTCCATTGACTAAAATGTATTTTTATTTTTTATTAAATGTAGGTGTCTGCCGGTTTTCTCTTATTCCTGCTGCCAGCTGCCCCATCTCAACATCACTTGTGTAGGACTCCTGCCTTTGGATGACTCCTTGTCAACAATTGGAAGCTTTATTTTTATTTTATTATTATTATTTATGCGATTTTATATAGCGCGAACTTTACCCGAAGGTGTCAGAGCGCTTTACATAAGAACCAGTTGCAAAACATAAGGATTTAGGATTACATGTGTTACAAAAAGGATACAAACAGAAAAAAAATGCAAATGTACAAGATGTAAAGTCACACAAGGAGGAGATACAAGTGGATATACTCTAAGAGTCACTTAGGAATGGTAGATAATACAAAGGTCTACTGCATATACTAGTGATTAGAGTTATCTCTATATACATAGGGAAGGGATACACATGGATATACTCTAAGAGCCACATAGGAATGGTAGAGAGCACAGCGGACTCCTGCATATACTCGTGATTAGAGTTATCTCTCTATACATAGGGTAGGGATACACATGGATATACTCTAAGCGTCATATAGGAATGGTATAGAGCACAGCGGACTACTGCCTATACTAGTGATTAGAGTTATCTCTATATACATAGGGAAGGGATACGACTGGATATACTCTAAGAGTCACATAGGAATGGTAGAGAGTAGAAAGGTCTACTGCATATACTAGTGATTAGAGTTATCTCTATAGACATAGGGAAGGGATAGGACTGGATATACTCTAAGAGTCACAGAGAAGGGCAGGCACGTGAGATAAACGAGCGAGGGAAGCAGATAGTAGTGAATAAGACAGTGAGGAGTGTGTCAGAAGCAACAGGAGAGACAATAGGAAAGTCGAAAGGGCAGAGGGGGAGGTCAGAGATCGCTAAAATGGCGGAGGAGAAAGGTAGAAGAAGAGGCGAGACATACAGGGAAAATGGAGGGGAGCACAAAGGTCCAAGTCCGAAAGTCCAGGAAGAGGGCTAACATAACCAGCAGGTCCAGGGGGAGAAGGGCAGACCGCAGCAAAGTCGCAGCCTCATCGTTCATGAGGAGCTGGGGCAGAGGAGTTCAATCCGGAGACCAGAGGGTCAGGGGAGAAAGACCACAGGCGCCCAGGCAGAGATGGGAGGCAGCAAAGTTTGAAACAAAGTTTGAAGGGAAGGAGGGGCCTCTCACCAGAGCCCAGTCAAACACAATGTGGGTGGTGGCGTTGAGCGCATGGGGTGAAGGCCGTGTTGACACCACCAATGCGGTCGCGCTGGCTCCCGGTGAGTTGTGTGTGGGTTCAACGGCCCTGGCATGCGTTGGTGTCCCTGGAGCCTGTGGCTGCCGGTCGTAGGAAGCGTGTCCCCAAGGGCGCCATCTTGGAGTCAGGCCACCGTTGGCGCGAAGCAGCGCGGCCAGCAAGGGGAGGGGGGGGGAACATCTCTGCCTTCGAGCCCAGGCCCGTCTGTCGCGGAGAGCGGAGGTATGGCCCCCGGAGCTGGTGAGTGAAGATGGTTTATCAGAGTTGCAATCATGTCTTGCTTAAAGTTAACCATCTGAACCAACGTTCTAGATTACAATGACCTGGAGGTAGATAATCTGCCATAGATTAAGGTAATCTGAAGATTTGAGTCATTTGATAGCCTTAGTGTTGAATTGTTTCTGAAAGCAAGACCCAGGATGTTGGGAACATTGGGCATGAATAATCTTTACAAGTAGATTTTTGGACAGCAGGAACAAGGCAGGCATTGGTGGTACTGGGCCTTCATAGCAGAAGGCACAATAAAATGTATCATAATCCTAGTAATCTGAACCATTTAATAATAATGAAGATTAATGTTGGCATGTTCTGCATTGGAGCTATTTCCCTACCACTTATGAGTGGAAATACTTATAGAATCTGACTCTATGTGAGTAAATCTCCTCCTGTTAAATGGGAATGGGCATTCTAGGGCAGAAATGCCCTAAAAGTTTGTGATCACCCACAATTTATATGTTTGTGGTAATTCACAAAGCATTTTATGGCCTATTCATGCCCTGAAAATGGTTGGCGATTTAGGCATGTCAAAAGATGAGTTATTTCCTTGCCAGGGTGGCAGTGGATCAGAAAAAAACCAAAGTGATGGATAAATACATCACAGATTTCTCCCTGGTTAAGTCTCCATGTGGAATAACATTCCCCCATGTGGAATAAAAAAACTTAGAAAGTGCAACTGCAAATGCTCTGTTTTTTCACTTCTGAAGATATACTCCTTTATTTTATTTTTGTTTTCCAAGAACACTCCTGTAAACATGACAGAGGGACGAAAGAGGGTAGGAGGTCTCGTAGTAGCTCGAGGGCTTGGTAAATAAAAGGGGAGAACAGTCTACCTCCCCGGAAGAAAGAGAGTAGCTCACAGCAGCCCGCCAATGGGGGACATAGCTGTTAGGCTCAGAATGGGAAGTCGCAGAGTAAGGTGTGAAATAACGAATTACAGTGTTGCAATTGGGAACAGTTCTCAGGCTCAGCGGTGGAAAAGTATTTCACATGCTCAGTGACTGAGCTGCTCACAGGCTCAGAAGGCAGAGGGTCAGGATGGTATATGCTAATCACAGGGAACAGGAAACTGGAAATGTTATGGAACCAGAAAAGCGGAAATGCCATGGCAGCCGGTGGTCAGTTCAAGGGTGCCAAAACACTAGTTACTCTAAAATGTCTGATGGGAAATGCATGAGTGCATAGTGAAAATTTCAATGGAAACTTGCAGCAATCCTCTAATTTCTCTTTATTTTTCCTTTACTTGCCATTGTGCATGGCCTTTTATATGTGCCATTGAGACAGCCTCAGCTCGGCTCTGCAGGACAAACCAAATAGGTGGTAAGGCATAGTGCCCACACCGTCATCCGCTCCCGCCCCTTTGCACCAACACAATCCCTACCCAAATGATACTCTGGACACGTGGTATGGGAAAGAACTGTTGCAGGTTTATTTTCATACAACAAACGTATGACGTTTAGGTGGGTCATCTTACAGGCGATCCAATGCAGGTAGCCCCTCGCTGACCCGCATGCCTAAAGAGCCGTCTTGCACGGTGAGTCGATGCACTGATGGTGCAGCACATTGCCATCTTCGTTATACTCCCGCCCCCCTGTCAGGGCGGAGCGGTGTGGCACACCCCCGGTCGGTTCAGGCCCCCGACCGCCCGAAGGACTAACGGGGCGCCGTCGCGGTTTCCCGGAACCTCCTGCGGCTCCTGGTCCTTGGCTCTGGCACCCTTACTGTGCTAAGCAGAGGTACCCTTACTGTACCATTCTGCCGCAGTGGTACCCTTACTGTACCCGTCTGCCTCCAGATCGCCCTGTAACTCCGCCTGCAACACAAAACAGAAAATTACAACATTCTATCCATCGCCCGCCGCTCGAGCTGCTGGGTCAGGGCTAGGGAGGGAACAGTGCTTGGCCCGTGGGCGGACAGCTTGCAAAGAGGCCGGGCCGGGGGCAAGCTGTGATTAAATAGGGAAGGGGGATACGCCCCCCCAACAGGTGAACCCCACCCCCTGGCCAGTGTCCGGTGGGCGCGGGGAGGGGCCGAGAGCCCCGCTTCAACCTTTCTCCGCCCTCCCACACCTTGCATTGGCTAGCGCTGCGACGAATGGCACTATCGCGCTGCCTTGCTAATGTTCGCCTGCGGGTCACGCAGTCAGCGGCATAGTGCCCACACCGTCATCCGCTCCCGCCCCTTTGCACCAACACAATCCCTACCCAAATGATACTCTGGACACGTGGTATGGGAAAGAACTGTTGCAGGTTTATTTTCATACAACAAACGTATGACGTTTAGGAGGGTCAATTTACAGGCGATCTAAGGCAGGTAGCCCCTCGCTGACCCGCATGCCTAAAGAGCCGTCTTGCACGGTGAGTCGAAGCTCTGACGGTGCAGCACATTGCCATCTTTGTTATACTCCCGCCCCCCTGTCAGGGCGGAGCGGTGTGGCACACCCCCGCTCGGTTCAGACCCCCCGACCGCCCGAAGGACTAACAGGGCACCGTCGCGGTTTCCTGAAACCTCCTGCGGCTCCTGGTCCTTGGCTCTGGCACCCTTACTGTGCTAAGCAGAGGTACCCTTACTGTACCATTCTGCCGCAGAGGTACCCTTCCTGTACCCGTCTGCCTCCAGATCGCCCTGTAACTCCGCCTGCAACACAAAACAGAAAATTACAACATTCTATCCATCGCCCGCCGCTCGAGCTGCTGGGTCAGGGTTAGGGCGGGAACAGCGCTTGGCCCGCGGGCGGACAGCTTGCAAAGAGGCCGGGCCGGGGGCGAGCTGTGATTAAATAGGGAAGGGGGATACACCCCCCCAACAGGTGAACCCCACCCCTTGGCCGGTGTCCGGTGGGCGCAGGGAGGGGCCGAGAGCCCCGCTTCAACCTTCCTCCGCCCTCCCACACCTTGCATTGGCTAGCGCTACGACGAATGGCACTATCGCGCTGCTTTGCTAATGTTCTCCTGCGGGTCACGCAGTCAGCGGCATAGTGCCCACACCGTCATCCGCTCCCGCCCCTTTGCACCAACAAAATCCCTACCCAAATGATACTCTGGACACGTGGTATGGGAAAGAACTGTTGCAGGTTTATTTTCATACAACAAACGTATTACGTTTAGGTGGGTCATCTTACAGGCGATCCAATGCAGGTAGCCCCTCGCTGACCCGCATGCCTAAAGAGCCGTCTTGCACGGTGAGTCGATGCTCTGACGGTGCAGCACATTGCCATCTTCGTTATACTCCCGCCCCCCCCTGTCAGGGCGGAGCGGTGTGGCACACCCCCGGTCGGTTCAGGCACCCCGACCGCCCGAAGGACTAACAGGGCGCTGTCGCGGTTTCCCGGAACCTCCTGCGGCTCCTGGTCCTTGGCTCTGGCACCCTTACTGTGCTAAGCAGAGGTACTCTTACTGTACCATTCTGCCGCAGAGGTACCCTTACTGTACCCGTCTGCCTTCAGATCGCCCTGTACTCCGCCACAGCTCTGGGGGAGGCCCCCGTCGAGGACCGAGCCCCCCACCCACTCGGCTACTTACAACCTGCCGCTGTTAGTGCCTCTTGTACATCCAGGAGGAACATATCCATCCCTAATCCAGACAAGTGCACCCCGTCTCTATCGTAGTACCCTTCGGTCTTTTCCTGTATGAGTGCATGCCTAATGAAACCCAGGCCTCTTCTTTCCATGAACTTCTGCATGGATCTGTTGACCCTCCTGCGGGAATGTTCTATCCCTGCTGGGGATCTAGCTCCCCTCCATTCTCTGCGAGGGACAATTTTCGACCACAAAAGCTCAGCAGCTCCTAACCTGTTGTTTACTGCTACTAAGTCCTTCTGCATGACCTGAATCAGGGCCCTTCTCCCAAGTGTGACTAGATCGTTCCCTCCCAAGTGGATGATGAGGACATCGGGGGGACCGCCCCTTAATGCAAGGTGCTGATCAAGCTTGGACCTCAAGTTGCCCCATTTCATTCCCGGAAGGCCCAACCATACGATCTGTGTTCGTGCGAAAGCCCTGGTCCACTTCTTGAGTGCTGCCCAACGTTTCAATCTGGCAACATAAGAATGTCCCATCACCCATACGCAACAATCAGCTGTAAAGAGAACAAAACACCGTTCAAATAAAAAAAAAAGGGAGGGAAGGACGCCGTATTGTGAGCACACTTGGTTTATTAGTTCACACTACACACCGTTTACTGGAAAGCTGTCAACGAACACTCAGTTAAATGGTATGCACTGCACAAATTTCACTGCAAAAAAGGCGTGCCTGAATGGTTTACACTGTACAAAGTTCGCTGTAACAAAGGCGGGGCAGGGATCATCAGGCATAATTACATATCGCGCCCATCTTTGGAGACATCCAGAACTCCCGCCCTCCAACTGCTGCTATTCCTAAGGGCGGATGTAACGCTGGAAACAGGTGGATGACCATGGTGCTACCCTATTGACTCCTTCTGCCCCCATCCCTGCCTTGAATGCCGCCGTGGCCGCTCCAATCCTAAAAGAGTGACTTGAGAATTTCAGACCCGCTCCTGAGAGCCCAGCTTTGGCCAGAGCCGCCCCCATAATGCGTTCCAGCTGGAACCTGGTTAGTGGTGACCTATCAGCATGCATGAGGAAGTGCCCAGCTAGGAGTGGCCTGATCTTCAAATATTCCCCGACCGTGGCAACCGGGCAGTATCTGGGGTCCCCCAGCGCCTGAAGTACTATTGTTGAGCCCCTCCCGGCCTGAATGGTCTTGGATTTGCGAATGTGGAGCACCAGGGCGTCTCTAGCACAGACGTCCAGCATATCCAACGCTGCCCCAGATCTATCTGTTTTGGCCTTAGCTACTAACTCGCTCACCCTAAAGGCGCCAAAAAACGCCAGGCAGAAGGCCGTAGAAAAAAGCTACATTTCAAATGGAGAATTGGTGACCATTGGCAGGGCATCTATCATCCGCTGTAGTGTGGGGAATTCAATCGCAGCTCTCTTGTCTGCGGGCCTTGTCTCTTCCTGCGCCCACCCCTTGAGTGCTGCCCTTACCCTGAAGGAACAGGTGGGGTCGTCCGCCCCGTTCAGTCTGGTGTCATGTTTTAAGGCTGCCAAGTGGCCGCACACCCATGAATGAGTCCTGCCAGTTTCCCTGTCCCATACCACAAAAGTCTCAACCTGTTCTCGCAGACCCAAAGCTGTAGCTCCTAAGGACACTATCACTGCTCTGAAAGTAGTGAGCTGTGCAGCATATCTTCTCCGGGTGGCCTGTGCCAGGGATCGTTGGCCCATCTTCTTCAATCGTTCCCCCACCGAAGGAGTCGCCACAGCGGTGCTGGGAATGGTGTCATCGCCGCCCTCGCCCGCGGCCAGGCCTCTCGGAAACGGAGCCACTGAAAGCGAGAGAGAGCGTCAGCTGCCACATTCTTCACACCCTCAATATGGAGAAGTGTGGCTCAGGGGTTAGAGGCAGCAGAACCAGAAGCTGAGATCGGTCCTGGACCAGGGTTCAATTCCCCGCCTGGGCGGGTCTTGGGCTAAAAATTCCAGGGACTCGATAATTCTCGCCCCGGTGCCTCCTCGACTCACGGGTTCACACTCTGCGACTCTGGGCAATAGCTTGCTTAATCTCCACAACGGCCCCTCGCGGCGGGATGCCTGACTTTCACCTTGTGGATACCCTGCTATCTCACAGGGGAATACCAGGAAGGGTTCCCTAAGCAAGCGCCGGGAAACCCACTGCGGGTAGCTGTGTGCTATATAAGCTCAACTACATTTACATTTACATATGTCTAGCCCTAAATTCAGTGTTATTTTGCAGACCCGCCCTAACTAATTCCCTGAGCAAACTCAGAACCAAGGGAAAAGTGGCCGATAGCCCATTGATGGCCTGAACTACAGCCATGTTATCTGACCAAAAGACTACCTTTCTGTTGCTAAGCCCGCCTGGCCACAAATGCACTGCTGCCACTATGGGAAAAAGTTCAAGAACCGTTATGTTGCTGTTACCCCCTTCTTTCGCCACACGTTGGGCCAGCGCATCGCACACCACTCTTCAACAAAGATAACGCCAAAACCTTCCCTTCCAGATGCATCTGAAAACAAGCAAAGTTCTTGGCTGCTTTCCCATGGTGCCCTCCAAATCACTGTACCATTAAAGTTCTCTAAGAATTCATCCCACATTTTCAGATCTGCTTTTAGCCCAGGACCAAGGCGCACCAGGTGGTGTTTCTTACCTATGTTGGCTGTAGCCTTCGCTAACCTGCGGGATAAGACCTTGCCGGCCGGTATGACTCGCGCTGCAAAGTTCAGCTTGCCTAACAGACTTTGTACCACCTCTAAGGTAGCCTTATCCCTGCCAATCAATGACCTAATGTCCTGCCTCAAATCTCTAACCTTGTCGGCCAGGAGCCTGGATTCACCTCTGATGGTGTCCAGCTCAATACCCAAAAAAGTCAAAGTCTGTGCCGGACCTTCTGTCTTGCCAGGGGCAAGGGGCACCCCCATATCAGCTGCGATTGTTTCGAATGCCTGCAAGCCTTCTGTGCACTCCTGAGTCCCTACACTGCCGAAAAAGAGGAAATCATCAAGATAATGTGTCACTTGGGAGATGCCATGTTTGGGGGTCAGAACACACTGAAGGAAGGAACTGAAGGCCTCGAAATAGGCACATGAGACGGCACAACCCATTGGCATGCAGCAATCAAAGAAATAGGCGCCATCCCACTTGAAACCTAGCAGGTGTTGACTCGCTGGATGAACTGGCAGTAGGCGGAATGCTGATTCAACGTCGGCCTTGGCCAACCATGCCCCCTTCCCAGTCCTCCTTATCATATCTATGGCCATGTCCAGGGAACAGCGCTTGGGCCGCGGGCGGACAGCTTGCAAAGAGGCCGGGCCGGGGGCGAGCTGGGATTAAATAGGGAAGGGGGGATACGCCCCCCCCAACAGGTGAACCCCACCCCCTGGCCGGTGTCCGGTGGGCGTGGGGAGGGGCCGAGAGCCCCGCTACAACCTTTCTCCGCCCTCCCACACCTTGCATTGGCTAGCGCTGCGACGAATGGCACTATCGCGTTGCCTTGCTAATGTTCTCCTGCGGGTCACGCAGTCAGCGGCATAGTTGTTACGCACTGAATGCTGGTTTAGGCAGAATGAGCGCCAATGTGTTTTCTATAGGTTGTTGCTTATATCCGTCATGTGCCTTTGTACACTTCATGACTAGAAGGGATAAAGACAGTGGGGGATTCCCCCCCTCCCATCTTCCCAGACTGGGCACTGATTTACCTACATTCCATCTGAGCCATGTAACCTCTCACAACCCCAGAAGGATGGCACATCTGACTATGGCCATCTGTTCTCAGTATTTTTTAGCTGAAACACCACTAAGGTATGGTTGGGACTCCTGTGCTGTTATTCGTCCCAGTTGAGTCATAAGGAACTGAAGTCACCTAGTACACTCAATGGATGGTGGGCAGAGATATTAATAAATAAGAATTTGCCTGGTCTGTGATTCCTAGCTTTTGAGACCAAGGATGTTGGAGCGGGTTGCATGAAACCTATCTCAGAGATCTACAGCATTATATCCTTCCACCCATTGCCAACCCTTCCAGCTCTGACCATCGTGGCCAGTCAACAACATCAATATTGTCGTCTAAGTCTCCCACCTCCTCGCGTTGCGATACATGCTGGGCAGCTGTAGTGCCTGGAAGTGCTGGCCTTCCAGCACTGTTGATTAATCATCTTCTTCTTATGCTCCCCAGGCACAGGGATGATCCACAGGGATTGCTGCACACCAAGCATGTGCCAACTGGAGCCCGGTGGGCACCATTGACTCGATCCTAGTGATGTGCTCTATGCCTCGTATGAGCTTGGAGTTTCATGCGTGTCCAGCCAGGTGAAGGACTGCCTGGTCTGCACTACAGTCCACTCGTCGATGTTCCAGAAACAGGAATCAGGGAGACCAGTACAACAGAACACTGCTGCTCCTGTCACTGACTCCAAACTATCTCCCTAAAGTCTCCTCTTCTAGTTTTTGACTGCTTACGCTTTCAAAAACATTCATTTGAATTACAAGGATAATGTTTTCCTGCAATATTCCCCAGAAATAAGCAACCCGCAAAATTAATTACAAAGTGCTGTGCCACCAGAATAACCTCCCACCGGCACCTCTGGGCCAGACCGTATCACTCTTAAAAGTGAAATAGTAAATGCTATATTTTGTAAAACTGACATAACCACTTAATTAATGCACAGAATCATACTACGGATGATTTATTTAAGTTTTGAATGATACTGGTTGAATATTACAGTCCTGAGTGCAGGAGCTGCCTCATTTTCTATCTGCCCAGCATAAGGATTAACTTCTGCTATGACCAGTATTGTATCAATAATGGAGCTGAAAGTTACCAGAGTCCCTGAGTTGGCCAAAGAGGAAGCAGCATTGATCGTGCTGTCAGGGGGCGTGTCCTGGGATGCCAAGCTCAACACATGGCTAACCACCTGCACCTTTTGGGACTGCTTTGGTGGAGGTCTGCTGCTGCACAGCTGGGGTAAAACACCCTGTGCTAGTTACAGATGAACCCCTGTGCACACTTGTGTGCACATATGTGCAGGCTGAGCAAGGAAGACAGTTGTCTGACTTAGATTAGTATATGTGCACCAATAGCCCTGTTGCAATTGGAACTCAGAATAAATTGGTCATGGCCTGGTTAGGCCTTATAATTTCACTGGGCATCACCTTGCTTTTTGACTAACTTATAAGCCTGCTGTGTTTAAATGTATTCACACTTGGGGTGAAACTGTTACAAGTGCAACTTGGATTGATTCAGGATAGGAAAGCAAATTATTTTTTTCTCTGTTTCCCTGGGCCCTGAACTCACAGAAAAATAGATTTTTTTACCAGTATACATTGCTTGTACCATTTTGGTTATTTTGATATTCCCCTGAGTCAACCTCGGTGAGATTCAGGATTTGAATTATCCTGTTGGACAAAGTTAATTACTTTGCTGGCTAGCTGGTGTCTCTGTGAACAACATGCCCATTCCAGAGGACTAGCATTCTCCTGGGAAAGGGCCGTGGAGCCATCTGAGTAGGATGATTAGCTAACATTCTTTGACAAGCCTGGGATTTCTTTTGAAGTGTTAGAGGGAAGAAATCAGTTTTGCATTGTCAGGAGCAGAGTCAGGATAAGGGAAGAGACATTCCAGACCATCCCTTAATTCTGTCATCTTGAAAGTTCAAGAGGAATGCTGTGCAGGAGGGTAGATCAACCTCTGGTATACTTCCAGGAAATGCGTGGCTGTGGTGTCTCAGAGTGGGATACGGATTCCCACTTCCCAGAACTTTCTTCCTCTATTTCTAAACCATTGCAGATGGCAGAGACTGAGAAAGAGTGAAGCCACAATGAAGGAAGGACCAGCTTCCTAAAAAACCCTTGTCTGGGGTGGAAGGAATCTAGCTTTGCAATTCTGGGACTTCTGATGGACTCTGTCTTTAACGCTAAAGGCACTGGCTTTGCCATTTTCTCTGGGGGACAGTTGAGGGTGGGCTTGCTGGGGACACTAAAAGACGGGGTCCAGATGGATCTCAATGGGCTACTTCTGGCTGTGGGTGCCTGGCAATTGGCTAAGAAGTTGTGGAGCATGGGAAGAGGAGTCAGTGTATTTTGCCCGGAAGACTACAAGGTGCATCTGCTGGAATTCCCCAGGCCAGGAAACTACTGCAATCTGGAAGCAGGAGAGTGAGTACCCAGACCTCTTCTTCAATGGAGGAAGAGGATCCTAAGCCAAAGGACAGAGACAACACAAAATATTTAGCAACCAAACAGCCAAAAGTAAACACTCCTGGTGGTTGGGGTGCATCACGAGAAGCACAAATCACCAAATCCTTTCAAAGTAGCCCACCCAGGCAAGAGAAATCTTAAAATAACCCCGCCACTCCTGTGTGGCCTTTCTAGGGGCCACATTCTTCAATAAAATACTAACCCTGTCCAGCAGTGTTTGTTATTTTCTTCTAGAGAGTCTGTATAGCTGTAGGTCCTGCTTAAGGTCCAGTTATCTCAAGAGTGCATTAACACTGGTTTTAAATAGTATACTTGTTATAATTGGGATTGCTGTTTGGCTGAGGCATGCACCCAGGCCAGGCAGGAACCACCACTCTAGTCAGGGTAAGCTAGATACACAATAGGATAACCTGTGCTCACCCTCTGGTAGCTTGGCCCAGAGCAATCAGACTTACCTAAAAGGCAATGTGAAACACACACACACACAGAAACACAATATATACACCACAGAAAGACTCCACACAGGTTTAGAAACATAGATTATTATAATCTGAATGAAACAAGGTCGAACGGCAAAGTCCACTCAGTGGACCTCACTATTTGCATCTTTAAAGCATAATTGTGAAACAGTGCTAAAAGGTCACTAATGCTTTCAAAAAGTTTAGTTGCGATCATGCAGACCTGGGTAATGTGGGCCCACCAGAAAGACTTGATCGCAATTGTGATGAAACCATGAGCCCAAAAGTCACTAGGGATTTAACAGTGAATTTCGGTCACTGAGACCGAGGTACTTTCACAGGTATGGCCACTGCGAGTGAGCCCAGACTGGCTACAGGCACCCACAGGTCCCGCAGCACACAGTCCCTTAGATGCGGGGCTCGTGTCATTGTGTCTCTAGGACGGGAGGGAGTGCCACAGGCATAGCACGCACACAGCGTCAATTCACCTTACATAGGTGGACTGTGACGGCGTCAGGAAGGAGTGTGACAACTTCAGTTAGGGTGTAACTAGGAAGCGTTGCTCCTCAACACACTCTGCTGCCGCGGACATGAAGGTTGATCATAGACAATCTCCACTGTCACTCAGGCACGAAGTGCTAATCGTAGACAAACTCTTCGGTCACACATGCATGAAGGGCAGCGCCCAGCTGGCTTGAAGGGAAAAACAAAGTCTTTGTTATCCCTGAGACTTCTTTAATTGGGGGCAAGACAACAATCCTTTGGAGTTCACCTAGCAGAAGGCAGTGTCCAACTCTTCTTTCACAGCATCATGAGTGATGGAATGTCTAGTGTTGATAGGGATGTATTTGAAGATCCAGAGGAGCATGCTAAGAGCGAGGAAGCAGGTAGAGAAGACTGTGTTGAGCTGGTTTTTCATGCTGAACTTACAGTCAAGTAGGATGCTGAGGTTGTGGGCACGATCAGTTGGTGTGGGTGAGGCACCTAGTTCTGAGAGCCTCCAGGAGTCGTTTCATGGTGAGGTGTTGCTCCAGAAGATTAGTCCTTCTGTTTTGTCTGTGTTGAGTTTCAGGCAGTTGTCTTTCATCCTGTTGGCGATGTTAGTAATATATCTGTGGAAGTTGGCTCTCGTGATGGAGAGTTCTTTAGAGAATGAGGTGATGAGCTGGGTGTCGGCAGTGTAGGAAATTATGTTAAGTCTATGGGTTTTGATGATGTCAGCCCGGGGGGTCATGTAAGTGTTGAACAGTATGGGGCTGAGTGATGAGCCTTGAAGGATGCCGCAGATGATGCTCTTGTGTTTGGAGGTGTAGGGAGGAAGGCATATTCTCTGGGCCCTTCCTGTGAAGAAGGAGGCAATCCATCTGAGGGCATCTACTTGGACTCCGATGTGGTTATAAGGGTGTGGTGGGACATGGTGTTGAAAGCTACCCAGAAGTCGAGGAGCTTCAATGTGATTGTTCTCCTCTGTCAAGGATGGCCCTGGTGCAAAAGTACGCTACGCCAAGGAAGACCTGGTCAATCTGAAAGGTTTGTCCCTTGGAACTGCCCTCCCGTCTCTGTTGGTAAGCGGCTGTTAGCTGAAAATCTTTTCTCTACAGATTCTGCACAGACATGCTTGGAGACCCCTTTGGGTTTGAATGTTGCTCTATTAAATACTAGATCCCTCACCAAGCACAGTCTAGACATTTTTTCACTCCTACATGAGACAGAGCTAGACTTCTTAGCTCTGTCAGAGACCTGGCTAGACGATACGTCTGGACCTTATCTAGTGGCCTCTCTCTCTCCTGAGTTTATTGCCTGGACCTGCAATCGCCAAGGCAATAAAAGAGGTGGAGGGGTCGTGCTTTTTTGCCGCAGGACATTGATTTCTGAGAGAATAGTGGAGGAAAGTCTAGATGGGCAGAGGTCCTGGGGATACAACTTGGTCTCACTGCCTCATGCCTGATAGTGTTAGTGGTCTATCGCCCCCCTGTCCCTCCCCCCTATTTAACGATCTGTTCTTTGAAGTAATGAGTGATCTTCACTCGCGATATCAGTGGATATATGACGGTACAACGCGTACCGTCACAACGCATACCTTTACAACGCGGCCGTGACAACGCAAGTCGTTACCACGACTTGCGTTGGGGGGGGCGCGGATTTCGAATAGTTTAATTTACTATTCTAACACCAGTCCCCGTGGACCCTAGGGAAGGTGTTAGGATAGTAAATTAACTATTTTTAGACCTTGAGCGCCCTCCAGCGCAAGTCGTGGTAACGACTTGCGTTGTCACAGCCGCGGTGTAAAGGTACCGCGTTGTGAAAACATCGTTGTAAATGATGTTTACCGATATCAACATATCCTGGTTCTTGGCGACTTCAATTACCACTGGGAGCTGACCCCTAGAGAGGGTGCGGCCGCTATGTTTGACAAGGCCATGACCACATTAGGGTTATGCCAAATCGTGGAGTCTGCTACTCATGAGAAGGGTCATACCCTGGTTCTCATTTGGACTACTTCCACGTCTAACCTCCAGGCCAACTGTACGCCGTGTAGCTGGTCCGATTATTCATTGATCAGTCTCCTCCTCCCGATCGACAGTCGCATCAAACAGGTGGCGGAGGGGTGGAAGACACTTCGGAATTGGCGTAAATTAGAGGCTACCAATTTGATGGACGCTTTGAGTAGGACATCCACTCCTAGTCCTGTGTTTGAGGACCTAGATTTAGAGGTTGAAGCTTTTTTACATCGTCTTAGGAGAGCGATCGATGAAGCTACCCCACTCCGGAGGGTCAAGATCATGCATTGCTCGTCTGGGGCCCCATGGTATACACCTGGGCTGAGAGGGGAGAAGCAAGTTCTCCGCCAAGCCGAGCGTCTATGGCGGAAAACTTCTAACCTAGAAGCCAAGGAGAGCTTCAAAGCCAAATTGGCTCATTATAAAGCCTCCCTTATTAGAACCAAGGCAGCCCATTATGAATCTAGGATCCGTGAGGCAAGTGACATGCAAAAAGAGACCTTCACTGTACTTAGAGAGCTAAGTAGGCCAACGGTGCAAATACCAACCTTTAAACAAACTGATTGTGAGAATATACAGTGCTTCTTCCTAACCAAAGTCGAAGATATTGTTACTGCCATCAAGAATATGCACATTGCCCCTTGCCTATCCCCGCCTTGTCTATACTCGGCGGAAGAGGAGCCGTCTGACTGCTTGGGCTTCTCTCTATCTCAACTTCCTGTGTTTAAATCACATGATCTGGCCCATTTAGTGGCTAAAGTGAAATCTGGGTCACCTGAGGACCTGTGTCCTCCTAAGGTGTTCAAGATGATCATTCCCCTGGTCGAGGCTGAAGTATTGTCCATCCTGAATTCATCTCTGACTTCTGGAACAGTGCCCCAGAAATTTAAGGAAGTGGTAGTTCTCCCCCTGCTGAAAAAAGCGGGGGCAGATACTAGGAATCTGAAAAACTATCGCCCCATTTCCCAACTACCGTTTCTGGCTAAGGTACTTGAACAGCATGTCCTGAGAGCCCTCGCACTATACACTGAACAACATAACTTGCTGCACTATCGGCAAGCTGGGTTCAGGGCACACAACAGCACAGAGTTCGTTATGCTTTCAGTTTTGGATGATCTTCGACTGGCAGATGACAAGAAGACCAACTCAGCCTTAATCCTACTTGATCTCTCAGCCGACTTTGATACGGTGAACCACGGGCAGCTATTAGCTTGCCTGCGGCGGCTGTGAGTCACCGGGATGGCGCTTCAGTGGTTTACCTCTTTTTTGGAGGATCGTCGGCAGAAGGTCCAATTAGGAGATTTTTCTGTCTAAACAGAGTAGCCTTCTTTGGGGGGTCCCGCAGGGTTCGGCACTGTCACCTCTGCTCTTTAACATTTATCTCCAACCCCTGATTGAAGCCCTGGCAAAGGCAGACTGCCAGGTGTTTAACTACGCCGACGATACTCAGTTAATCGTCCATGTTGACAACTACGGTGACTCACAGAGGAATATCCAGAATATGCTTCGGTTCACCATGACTTGGATAACCTCCAATTCCTTGAAGGTGAACCCTGATAAGACAGAAGTTCTGGTACTGTCCCCAGCCTACTCTCCTTGGTCCAGCCTTTTCTGGCCCCAAGAGCTTGGCACTACTCCAACGCCAGTGCCAGTGGTGAAAAGCTTGGGCATTAAATTGGACTCTGGCTTGACTATGAAGACCCAGGTGTCAGCTGTTGTGGGAAGCTGCATCGGGTTGATGCACCAGCTCCGGAAACTATCTATTTTGCTATCCTTCACCACTATGCAATCGGTTGTGACTGCTCTAATACTATCTCGGCTGGATTATGGCAATGCAGTCTACATTGGTTTGCCTGGCACTCTTCTGAGGAAGCTCCAGGTGGGGATGAATGACGCTGTAAGGCTGATATTCAAACTGCCCCGTAGAGCACATGCTACTCCCTTGCTGCGTCAACTGCATTGGCTGCCTATTAAACAAAGGATTACCTTTAAGGGTTTGTGTATTGCACACAAATCCCTGTTTGGTGAAGCCCCTAAATACATCAAGGACCGTTTGAAGCCTTATGCTTCGGCCCGTCAGCTTCGTTCATCACAGGCTAGTCTCCTTGCTTGCCCCCGTGTCAGTATGGCGACTTTTGGTGGAAGAGCCTTTTCAGTCTGTGTCCCCCAGATGTGGAATAAGCTACCAGATGACATGCGCAAGGAAGATAGACTGTTTCCATTTAGGAAAAGGCTTAAGACGGTGCTGTTCTTAGAGGCATTTGATTAGGTCCATTAGGTTCATCGTCAGGCTTCAGGGGCACAACGGAACTCGGACGGCCACTCTATGACACAGCGCTTAGAGACCTTTCGGTGATTAGTGCTCTACAAATGTAATAATAATAATAATAATCCTTGGTGGTGATGAGGGCGGTTTCATTGCTATGGTTGGCACTTGAGGGTTAAGTTGTGCTCTGTGTCTCTCACCGGCTTAACGCCAGAGTCCTTCATGTTCTCAAACTCTCTAACAACTGTTGGAAAAATGACTTTGTTAAGGAGATACCTTTAATTGATTAAAACAATTCTCAATTCAGATCTGCATGCTGGATGCTAGGTTGCATTTCAGAATGCATGGAGGAGGAATTTGGCTTCCCTTCAACCAAACAACAAATCAAATTTCACCTGTCTCTGACTTCTTCTAGTACCCTTGACTGCCTAAATAGCTGAAAGCGTACCCCTCTGGTTACAGACAGAAAGTAAGACATAAACGCTCTTGACTTTAAGCTGCTCAGCTGTCACAGGCATCTCTAATGGCCATCAAGTCAGCCCAGTGGCAAATACCTGGCTCACCTCTACTGGGCTTTGGACATGTTCTCTGCATTGCAATATTTGGACAGGCCAATACAGGTTACTTATACAAGCATAAGCAGGTCAGCAGTAAAAAGAGCCATCCGTTCTCTCTCAATATTGGTAGTAGTGGGGATGCATAACAAAAGGTTGCCTACCCTCTAAATCGGTAGGGTTGGTAAGTATCCTCTTACACTGTGATTTGAAAGCTACTGTTGCAGGCTGTTTTGAAGAGATTATTGATTTATCACATTTGACATGATTACTCACAAGAGTGTGCTGCATTGTACAGTGCTTAATTTGTAAAAGAATGCGTGCTGATGCCTGAAACTCTGCTCAGAACCCTCAGCAGGTGTAATTAAATATCGACATGCCTGATACCTCTTTAAATACACTGCCAGACACCCTACCCCTTCATCTCACACTTGCAGGATCCTGCTTTCTTGTCTTGTGACATTTTTTCTATCTTTCCACTTTATATGTTTTTCCTTTTCTTGCTCATGGAGAATGTCTGAGGCAGAAAAATAAGTGTTGGTCCTCAAACACTTGTGCCAGTCACCCCCACCATCTCAAAGTAAGCACTGGCTGCACAGAGGGTTTTCTAAGTTTTCCAAAGTGAACTAATTGTGAGTATTTTCTTGTCAGTTTTCCCAATGTCTGGTGAAGAGGAGATTGTGACTTGGCTATCAGCATGACTGTAGTTTGTATTTGAAGACATTTTTGTGAGGGACTCATTAAGCCACGCAGTTCCATGATGCTTTATTTCAGGACAGGATAGGGCAAAATTAATTCTTCAACTACTTACCAGTAATTGCATTACTCAGAATCTTTTTCTCGCTTGGATCCCATACATCATGAGGCCCCATGCCTCCCTCAGCACCCTTTCACCTTTATAAAAGCCCCTTCCCCTTACTTACCTCATGTACTGTTAACACACCTCACGTAACCCTCCCTGTTGGCCTGGACATACAGGGCGGGAGGGAAGGAGTAAGGAGTCCAAGCGAGAGAAGGACTCGGAGTAATGCAACTACTGGTAAGTATTTAAAGCATTACCCCCTCGTCCCTCCAGCTTGGATCCCTTCCAAATTGAGATGTACCCTAGCCAAAGAAAGCCAGGACAACTGAGTGAATGCAGAATACTATTCTTTATTACCATCAGGAAGACCATGATTACTTCACTGCAGACGAAACCTTAGACCCTGACTTCAGTCTTGTTAGTTTTGCACTTCAGACAATTGGCCTTCACCCAGTCTGTGATATTCTCCATGCAGTTGTGGAAGTTAGCCTTAGTGGTGGTGGGGTCTACTGAGAGAAAGAGGATGAACTGCTTATCATCAGGGTAGAATATGATTTTGAGATAATGGGTTCTGATCATGTCAGCTAGAGGTGTCATGTAGGTGTTGAAGAGGGTGGGGCTGAGCCCTGAGGGATGCCGCTGATGGTGTTCTTCGGTTCAAAGGTGAAGGGGTAGGTGGATTCTCTGCATTCATCTAGTGAGGAAAGATGCAATCCATCTGAGTGCATATCTCTTGATGCCGATCTGGTGCAGTCTCTTGATGATTGTGTAGTGGAATACAGTGTTGAATGCTGTAGAGAGGTTGAGAAGGATCAGGGCTGCTGATTGTCCCCTGTCGAGTATGGTGTGGATGTCGCCTATGGTGGCGATCAGGACCGTCTCAGTGCTGTGGTTGGCGTGAAATCTGGATTGGGAGTCATCTAGCAGGTTGTTTCTCTCCCTGTGTTCGGTGAGCTGCTGGTTGAAAGCATTCTCCAGGACTCTTGCTGGGAAAGGGAGCGGCGTGATACGGTGGTACCTTTGGAATTCACTCGGGTTGGAGGAGGGTTTCACTTTCTTGAGGAGAGGTCTGACTTCTGCGTGTTTCCATGCGTTGACAAAGGTGGCTGAAGTGATTGATGCTTTGAGGATGGAGGTGAGTTGGTGGCTGATCTCCTTCATTTCTAAAGAGTTGTGGAAAAGTCAGCCCATAACACACCTGATGCCCAGGCTGCTGGCGCAGGACGCCTCTTAGTTCCCATCTTGAACAATTACCAAATAAAGAGACGGGCGCTGGAAGCAGGAATACAAGAATAGAGTTTTATTGCTCATGAGGAGAGCCTGTCATTTCGGACACTCGCATAGTGTCTTCAGGAGGTGCTCTAACAAGTTTCTCTGAGGCTTCGTCTTTTATACACAGGTTTATGGCACACAGACATCCTTCATTACAATCAAGACATTGTGGAGTATGAAGATATTCCAACACGTGGCTACAGTAGGGGCCCTTATCCTCCATACAATAGGAGGGGGCTGTCACGCAGCTGAGTGTTCTGCTGATTCCTTTAGAATGTGTGCGCCTGATCGAATCTCAGGGGGTGGGGAGGTCATGATCAATAGTGGCTCCTTTCGAGTGCATACAGTAGTGGGCAATAAACTGTATCCTCAGGCTAAGGGATGACCAGCGGTTCGTGCAAACAATCGGGCTCATAGGAAGGGGTCATCAAAGGAGAGATTTTCGTGAAAGGAAGGATCGGTGTGGACAATCGAGCGTAGAGGAAGGGTTTATCAAAAGAGGGGTATTCATGGAAGGAAAGGAGGTGTTGGTCAGGCGCGGGGTGTGATTCCCAGTGTCAGAGTCATGCAGAAGGAGAAGGGTTCATGACTTGTGCATGTGAGAGTGGGGGCGGTCGGGGTGCATGGGGGATGCTTGCAGGGTCAGGGAAGGGCGCTGATGATTGATCGCGAACAGGGAGACCATGGCACCTAAAATGGCTGTTGTATATATGTGTGCATGGGTCTATGCTGGCGGGATAACACAGTCAGTGTTTTGCAATATCCATTCTGCTTACGACAAGAGGTACAGTGAACACAAATGAACGCCGCTTATGTGTATATACATTGCCAATTTCAACAGTCGCCGCTTTTTAACATACGCTAGTACATTTGTGTTTACCCCAACTGAATAGCGTTTGTCAATGCTAGCAGATTGCATATAACCATATGTAGTCGCTATGATTGGCGAAACGTGGTACGTATGAATTTACATTTGTTGGGTTATTCATACAAGTCTAGAGATCGACGTAACACTTTTAGTCGAGGGCAATCAGGAAAAAACGTTCCGACATATTATAGACTCAGGTTCTGACTTTCTTTTCAATGACATCAACATACAGTAAAAAGAGCTCTGATACTTTCGGGTCTTGTCAGTGCTACAATAGACTTTTGGAAAACTAAATGCATGAGTGATCGATGAAACATTTTAAAAGGCAATACAAAAAGGTTGAGGGAGGGATTCAATTCGATACAAGCAATCAGTCAAGGGGTGAATAGAAAGTTCTGGAAAGGGGGGAGGGTCTTTGTCGCAATGTCTTTTAACAGAGTCCGTCTTCTTTTGTTGGCGCTGCTGAGCACCGGCGGTGGAGCTATAGGTCCAGCTCGGATTCATCCTTACACGTTGCAGGGTGCAATCAGTCCTCTGCTGTTAGATCACAGTCCTGTTTCCTAACTTATTTTCTTAGGAGTGCCTCAAGCTAGGCACCTGCGTGTCTTTCTTCTTCCGTGGCAAAACCTTAGTCCATAGTCAAAAGTTTATGCGAAAAATGTGATGTTGTTGAATAATCAAGGGAAGAGAGGGCGGAGTGGGATCAGATCTTTGAGCACATCAAGGGACCAAAAGGAGCAAAGGATAATCGAGCAGGCAGGCCCATCGGTCGGGCTCAAAAAGGACGGGGACTTCAGGCACGAGTGGGGCAGCAAATCGAGGGCTTCAAGGCAGCCCTTTATTCCTTAATCTGCCGAGTTTGAGAGTGGTGCCTCGTCCCGCGTCTCGTTGCTCGGTGGCTCCACCTTTTGTCGCGGTCACACGTGCTTCACGATCTGTGGCCAGGCTGTGCGTCACGTCCAGCTCCTCTCCTCCGGTGATTGTATCTTTGAATGGGTAAAAACAAATTTTAGAACAACTGGCAGGAGAAGACATTTATACATCTCAATTCCGTCCTCAATCCTAAGTAGGTGGGAGATAAGTTCATCGATCACAGTCAGAAGTCATCATTTATGGAGTATGTAGGAGGGCATTACCATTGAATTCATAAAACCTGTTTGGCGTTCATTCGTGAGTATGTGGAGACAAATTTGACCTTTATACACAGTGCATTACATCAAAACTCAAAATCGAGTCCTTATGTAGAGACTCGTCCTTCCCTTTAACCCAAGTATCGACAATCTTACATTTCCCTCCGGGGTCGGCTAACTCTTGTTATCGTCATGAAGAAGGGGGAGGGGGCAGATGTAAAATATGCTTTTCTTGGGGAGTGACCGTTAATCAAGGTCATCAATTACGCTTCGAGGGTAGCTGACATGAAGCTGGGTTTGATAGGGGGTAACGGGGACGCTTTGGACAGGGAGCTGGGGTCGATCGGGAGAAGTGGGGTACTCTGGACATCCACACTTAAGTGCAGAGGGGTGGGACGATCTGGGCATTGGGGATCGCATTTCTAATGAACTGAAAAACAGAAGACCATTGACGTTATAGTCCCCCTATAAAAAGGCCAGATTAGGGGACATCAGTCGTCTGACCTGTCCTTTCTTTCATTACCAACTCGGGTTCTATCGTTTTGCAGAAAGGAGAGGTAGTAATATGGCAAGTCACAATCAATTTGGTTTCGGTCAATTTTGCTGAACACCTTTGTGTTCGAGGAAACCCAATTATGTTTTATGCCGGAGGGGCACAACGTCACCATACAAGGGAAGAGGGAACAGGGGGCTTTGAAGAGATAGAGAGAGAGAGAGAGAGAGAGAGAGAGAGAGAGAGGGAGAGAGTGAGAGAGAGAGAGAGAGAGAGAGAGAGAGAGAGGGAGAGAGTGAGAGAGAGAGAGAGAGAGAGAGAGAGAGAGAGAGAGAGAGAGAGAGAGAGTGAGAGAGAGAGAGAGAGAGACCGCACTCTAAATGGTCCATTCTGTACACGTATGACATGGAGCGAGATAGAGAGAGGGAGAGAGAGAGAGAGAGAGACGTGTACAATAATGGGCCATTCAGCGCACACACAACACAGAACAGCAGGGGTTGAGTAATACGGAAACACAGGCAGAGGGATGACGTAGATCCACACATTACGTACATACATACTCAGGTGAGGGAGACAGTACATGTATTATGTACAAAAAAAAATCCAAGACAAGACATATAACCGTTATTGGCCATAATGATCTCTTCCTGTATGCTGCGTATTTTTAGCATCCTAAGTTCTTTTTACCCCTTTCGTTCCTTTTATTGTCGGCTGCCTTTACTGGTCTTTGCTGTTTTACACACTTACGCCTTTGGCAATTGGTCATGAACTAACCTGGTTGGGCTAATGCTCACGGTGGTATTTTCGAGTCATTTTAGCAAATGTGTTTCCAGGCTGAGACGACAGTTGGTGTCAGTTGGGAGAACAATAGGGCAGCTCTGAGTTTCCAGTCCATGAGGGTGTGGAAAGGACGCAGTAATTTCTATACACTGATAACATTCCTAGTCCTCCAAGCGGAGTGTACTAGAGTTTTAAACTTCACCTCAGAATATTTTTTAAACCTTTCCCTATTTAGTTAAGTGTAGAGTGCTTAATCATGAGTGCACATTATTTTTGGTTGTATTATTCGGGGTGCGTGGGTACCATAATCGAACGCCTTTTTCCCGTCTCTTCGTCTGTTAGATCACCTTTTTCTTTTTCGTATTTTTAATCGATGTTCCAAAGTGACCTGCAGAAAGAGGGAAAAAGAAGGGGGGCAGGGGCAGCATTTTAAAAATACATCAACGCGCATAAACCCGAAAAGGCTTTTACTTACTACATACTCGGTCTATCTCCACGGAACGCAGTTCTTGCCAACTCGGCATTTAAGCCCAGATGGACCTTTTAGTGTGGGAGAGATGTTTATCGGAAGCCGGTGGATAGCATAGGTCACCCAAGTGTGGTATTACAGACCGTATGTAGGGAGGCCAAGTGGCATTCCTTCGGGGCGACTTAGGGGCATTTTAGCACAATTTTCCTGATACGGGTAGCATATAAAGTATAGGCTGAATTCCAGCGTCTTTTTAGCGGTTGCTTTGGGCTGTACAAAAATGTGCAAAGTACATACAACAAAAACCTGGACCATTCATATTTGCAATATTTCTGCGTATTATACTTTTTAACCCTTAACTAATCGAGCTGAGCCATTTCACCTGTAATTCGGTTATATCGGAAACAGCGGTCATTTATTCGAAACGTACCAATTTACACGTGACAACTACGTACGTTTTTTCCAAAAATCTTTAATAAGAATGTCGGTGCACAAATACGGGTCTATAACCCCGTGGGCCGGCCACGGAGCAGGCTGGAACTGTAGATGTGGGGATACTTTATTAGCGAAAAACCTAATGGAGTCGGGGGTTGTTTATTTTATAATAAAAAGTACGACTAGTGCAATAAAAACATGTCGAGAATTCAGTGTGGGCGAGTATCATAAGTGTTAAAATTCGAACTTGCAATAATCATGAGGCGCCAAAACTTAACAACACTTCATTGTCCGAATGTTCAATCGGTACCCATCTCATGCCAATTCATTGTCCTTCATTGTTCGAACACATAATCAGTACCCATCCTATATCAATTCATTGTCCAAACTGACAGTATACATCCTATATCAATCCATTGTCCGAACATATAATCAGTACACATCCTTTATCAATCCATATGTTTAAAAACTACATACATATCCCATGACACCAAGGCTGAGCAATCGGAGTACAACAAGGAGTTGAAAGTTTCATTTGTACCGGCGCCATTTTGGGTGCGGCCAGGCAGATCCAGGCATAGTCTAAATTTCCACTAACTCGTGGTTGGCCCAGAGCC
The DNA here is from genome assembly GCF_964261635.1 of Lissotriton helveticus. Taxonomy (NCBI): domain Eukaryota; kingdom Metazoa; phylum Chordata; class Amphibia; order Caudata; family Salamandridae; genus Lissotriton; species Lissotriton helveticus. The sequence goes on from NC_136057.1 coordinate 1,064,800,255, forward strand.
TCTTTTTGGCAGTCCAAAAGTTCCGTTGAAGGGCAACAGAAAGGGATCGGCAGTATGAACCATCAGTCAAAGAAAAGGGGGAGGGAGGCAACAATTTTCTACTGGGTCATACTGCGTTTTTCACCGGAACTGTTCCGGACTGTAGTCTGCAGGATTTTAGTCATTCAAATTGAGGCTGGCGTCAGCATGGGAGCGCCGACGTCCCGCGGCTACATTTTCATCGTTCCACGGGCAGTCATGGCAGTCAGTCCCCATCGTGGGTATCTGCGGGAGTCGGGGACTCCCGCGGCTCCTCTAGAATCTTCAAGGTCGAGGAGAACTTTTATGGTGGTGGAATCAACAAGCAACCGGGCCATTCCTTCATGCTGGGCCCGCTCTTGCAAGGTCGACCGCCATTTTGAGAGTTCGGCAGCTACCGGCAATCGCGGGGTCAAATGAGCAGACGGGCTCCAACCTGCCGGGCGAGGTGTTGCAGCATCGCCACAGTGGACGAACCCTTTGCCGGGTGCGAGGAGCGTTGGGGGTGCAGCTGGGGAGCCTTCACCTAGGGAGGTGGGAGAGGCTCGTTCGCGCCGCCTCTCCCTCCCGGTGCACCCCACGGCGTCTTGCTTGACATTTGTTATGGCCGGACCAGGCGATGAGGACGAGGGGGGGGGGGTCGGAGGCATGTGCAAGACATCCCCCCCCCAGTGTTGTCGCAGCCATTATTAAAGAAGTGGCGCCTAGTACGTTTCGGGCCGGGCCTCCGGTTGATGGCGGCCGGACGCTCTTCGCCACGGCCCCAGGAACGGGTCCCTTGGTTCATCCGGGGGACAGGCCTTGGCATGTGGCGCCGCCTTCGGGCTATTCGCGTAGTGGTCCTTCCACCTCACCGCCCTCGATGGTTTTTGTAGACTTTAAAACGCCCAAAAACTACTAGAAAGTAGCCCAAAGTAGCCCAACATTGCTACTTTGGGGAAGGAAGGACTGGAACGGCGTCAGGCAGACGGCGAAATGCATTGTGGGTTTCGTTTGTCGTTGCAGCAGTTTGTCATGTAAATAGTTGCTTAAATGTTTTTTTTTTTTGTTTTGTTTGTTAAAAATAAAACGTGTTCACCTGTTACTTCGCTAGAGTGTTATATATTTTTCTATTATTCGCCTAAGTTTTGTCGTTAATTGGGCGGGGTGAGTGGTGGAGCCAAGCTGTCTCGAAGTTATAGCGTTAAGTTCGGCTTTCCCCACCAGTTTCATATTTCCTGAGGGGTTGTTCCCTATGTTTCCAATTCAGCGAGGTTGAAAAGAGATCTCATCAGTGGCCTACTGATTTCACTATATTCCTTTTCTTTTCCCTAACGATTTTTATATATATATTTTTCTCTTTTATTTGCTAGCACGATACAGCGGCTAATCCGCATTTTTATATTTGTCCTTTTGTATTAGGGGTACCCTCCTGGTCGAGCCAGATGACCTACTTCCAATAAATGGTCCGGGTGGAACTGGTTTACCAATCAGTGGGGAGTAGATAGGCATGAAAGATTACAACGGGGGACAAAGGTCCGCATTACCTACCCTTCCTTACTTGCAAAGACTAGACAGAACATTTCTATTCCACGTTATTTGCAAACAGAGAATGCCTCAAAAGAACTATTCCTTGAACAATAAATGTTCAGACAATCAATCAATCAGTGGGGAGAAAAAAACAGGCATGACGGATTACAACGGGGACAAAAGTCTGCATTACCTATCCTTCACTATCTGCAAAGGGAGGCAGAATATTCCTATTCTTCCCCGTTTGTAGACAGGGAATATCTCAAAGAGCTATAATCGATAAAAATCGATAACAAACAATCAAATGCGGAGAAAAGATAGGCATGACGGATTACAACGGGGACAAAAGTCTGCATTACCTACCCTTCACTATCTGCAAAGGGAGACAGAATATTCTTATTCTTCCCTGTTTGCAGACAGCGAATGTCTCAAAGAGCAACAGAGCAACCAATCAATCAGTGGGGAGAAAAATAGGCATGACGGATTACAACGGGGGACAAAAGTCTGCATTACCTATCCTTCACTATTTGCAAAGAGAGAGGAACGTTCCTATTCGTCGCTGTTTGCAAACAGAGAATGTCTCCAAGAGAACCAATACTTCAAGTAGCAACCGAGGCTAAATGAACCAATCAATGAACAATACCAGTATCTAAATACCGTTTCCAATATCAATAATCAATCAATCAATCAGATGGATAAAGCCATCCTACCAATCAGACGTAAAGACGTCCTACTTAACCTTACCCGGACCGGATAATGTGGGCAATTCTTCGTCTTCCTTTCTCCAGCGCCTCTTTTCTCTATGTTTTTATCGCAGCATTCTTGTGGGATTCCAGTCAGGACAGTAGGTCACTTGAGAGAGGTCCGTTCAGAATCGGTGAAGTTCATTCAATCGGCAGCCGGACGAGGGCCCCCTCAAGGCAGGTATACTCCAATCATTTAGATGTTCACCCCATCGTCTGGACCTCTCTTACCGGACCTTATGTCGCTGATGGGCCCCGCGTTAGGGCGCCAATTGTGGAAAAGTCAGCCCATAACACACCTGATGCCCAGGCTGCTGGCGCAGGACGCCTCTTAGTTCCCATCTTGAACAATTACCAAATAAAGAGACGGGCGCTGGAAGCAGGAATACAAGAATAGAGTTTTATTGCTCATGAGGAGAGCCTGTCATTTCGGACACTCGCATAGTGTCTTCAGGAGGTGCTCTAACAAGTTTCTCTGAGGCTTCGTCTTTTATACACAGGTTTATGGCACACAGACATCCTTCATTACAATCAAGACATTGTGGAGTATGAAGATATTCCAACACGTGGCTACAGTAGGGGCCCTTATCCTCCATACAATAGGAGGGGGCTGTCACGCAGCTGAGTGTTCTGCTGATTCCTTTAGAATGTGTGCGCCTGATCGAATCTCAGGGGGTGGGGAGGTCATGATCAATAGTGGCTCCTTTCAAGAGAGGCGAGTGCATACAGTAGTGGGCAATAAACTGTATCCTCAGGCTAAGGGATGACCAGCGGTTCGTGCAAACAATCGGGCTCATAGGAAGGGGTCATCAAAGGAGAGATTTTCGTGAAAGGAAGGATCGGTGTGGACAATCGAGCGTAGAGGAAGGGTTTATCAAAAGAGGGGTATTCATGGAAGGAAAGGAGGTGTTGGTCAGGCGCGGGGTGTGATTCCCAGTGACAGAGTCATGCAGAAGGAGAAGGGTTCATGACTTGTGCATGTGAGAGTGGGGGCGGTCGGGGTGCATGGGGGATGCTTGCAGGGTCAGGGAAGGGCGCTGATGATTGATCGCGAACAGGGAGACCATGGCACCTAAAATGGCTGTTGTATATATGTGTGCCTGGGTCTATGCTGGCGGGATAACACAGTCAGTGTTTTGCAATATCCATTCTGCTTACGACAAGAGGTACAGTGAACACAAATGAACGCCGCTTATGTGTATATACATTGCCAATTTCAACAGTGTCTCTATCTGTGTCAGTTTGTACATCTGAATGCCTTCTGTGTTTGGGATGAGAAGGTTTGGGCGCTATGGCCCTTGCCATCACCTCACCAATCATAGCTTGTACTTTCCCCACAGTTAAACTCTCCTGAGTCTCAGGAGGGAGACTGTCATGCGGCACAGATGCTTCTCCCTCCTCTCCCTCAGAAGAGAGAAATTGAGAACGTCTTAGCTTCTAACACCACTTCCCCACTATGTCCATATACAGAATAAAATAAAATCAGCCCTTTAAATAAGAGCTGTAAAGGATACCTTCCAAATTGGAAACAAACACAAGCCCTCCAAAAGAGCAACAGGACAGAAAGGAGGACCAATCCACAAAACCATAATATTGCTACAGAATAATAAGAATGCTGCACTCACCTAGAATTCTTCCCTAACAGCATGGGAAAAGTCTCACTGTCCTCAGCTGACCAGCAGCAATATCTTCCCTGGAGAGACACCGCTCTCTCCCCCTGAAAATCCACCAAAATGCTGCCATCATAAACAAATTCTTGTACTTCCTAACCAGGAATTTTCCCAGAGCGCAGAAGCAACCTCCAACCACTTGGGAGATCGCTGCTCCTGCTGTTGCACCTTCCTATAGAATGGTGTTTTCCTGCAGGGCCCCACAGGTACAGAGTCTCCTCAGCGATTAATCCTGCTGTTGCACCATTCTGGAGCAAGTGAGCTGCACCTGCCCTTGGGAGATGACAAGAAGAAGCAGGAGGTAAGTAGGTGTAGTTTAATCTGGGGATAGGGTGCCAAGGCAGCCATGGGGCATCATTCTGTAAGGGATCCAAGGGAGAAAGATGAGGGGGTATTGTTATTTGAGCATCTTTGTGAGGCGTGAAACAATTCCTGAGATGCCTAATGCACTGTATATGCTGCATACCTTCCAACCAATGAGAAGGGTGAAGTAACTTGTCTATGGTGATAGATACCCGTGAGAGCTTTTAGTCCACTCCTTCCTCTAACAGGGCAATGTGAATATACCTGTAGGAAGGTCAGCGGGGTGGACTATCCATTACATTATTTTGCTAAGTGCTAATGCTGGTCACACAAAGGTACAGCTACACGCCACATGTGCATGGGCCATTTGAGGCATTGAGAGAGAACGGATGGCTCTTTTTGCTGCTGACCTGTTTATGGTTGTATAAGTGATCTGTATTGGCCTGTGCCAAATATTGCAATGCAGAGAACATGTCCATACAGAACACACTAGGCCTATTGCTGTGCATAATAACCTGTGATGTTCTAGGGCTTAGATGGGGCAGGGGTTGGACATTGCAAGTGCTGGTCTGAAGTAGAGAGATTAATGAATGAGTTAGTACTGTTCAATTAAGTGGCAAAGGGGGTTGTGTAGACAGGGTCTATGACCCACCCTATTTGAAAGAAGTTGGATGTGAGGTAGGATACAGTTAAGGTGGTCCAGAATACGGCGGCTAGATTGGTCATGGGTGTGCAGGCCAGGACCCCCTCTAAGCCTTTGTTGATGGAGTTACACTGGCTCCCGATACGACAGCGTATCAATTTTAAAATATGCTGCACGGTTCACAAATGTTTATATGGGAACAGCCCCAAATATCTGTCCCAATCTGTTGAACTGTACCAACCAAGCCGCTCGCTTCGATCAAGCAACCAAGCTCTTTTGAAACCTCCTGCAACAAAAAGAGCTAGGCAGGGAGACCGAGCTTTTTCATCAGTTGGTCCTGCCATGTGGAATAAACTCCCCACTGAACTGAGGATGAACACCAATTATCTGGCCTTCAGAAAGGCGTTGAAAACACTCCTCTTTCAGGAAGCATTTCAGTCCCTTTAAAGCATCTCAGTCCCCCTAACACATGCTGGCAGACAAAGCGCGGAGATACCCCATGGGATGGATTCCAGCGCGATATAAGAAATTAAAATAAAATAAATAAAATAAAGGGGATCATTTGTGAAAGCTTGGTTGAAGAGGATGCTGTGCAAAACCATGAAGAAGGCAAAAGATAGGACAAAAATATGAGCACTATGTGTTTTTGTGCACGTACATTATTCTTCTATTTGCCAATAGCCTTGTTTATGGTTGGAAATCCCAGGTTGCCATTCACAAGACGTGGTTTTACACCAGGTAGAAAGATTTAATTTTTTTTGCGAAGATTCGTCAAACGAAGCCAAAGATATTGGCAAAAGAAAAAACGCTTTTTGAATAGAAACGAGGTCCTAAATATAACTACCTACTGGCAACCGCCAGTAGGTAATACTTGGACTATATATACTCAGATTTGTAGAACGCAGCTTATCACCTATGAGGGTATCCAGGTGCTGTCCATAGGCACAAGGTAATTAAGTGATTTGCACAGAATCACAGGATGTTGAGCCGATGCTGAGACTCAACCCTGGAACCCCAGCTCCAAAAACCGCAACTCTGGCCATTAACCCACATCCTCTGCCCTAGTTAGTGATGAGTGGATGGTGATCAGTGATGGGTGATGAGGTGGCTGGTACAGATTATGTTGAAGAAGCTTGACAAACGGCAGGAGCGGCTGTGGGAATGAGGGGTCAATCAAGGGGGGTTCATTTCCCTACCTTGAATTAGTGCACAATGCAACTTTGTTAAGCCACTGGTGGATATTCACAAAGACGGGTGATAACTATCGCCATCATCAGTCATTGGAAGAAAAGTTAACACTGCCTAACCCTGATTAATATCGCCATATTAGCAGGGTATTTTCAAGCCCGCGGCATATGGCGAAAGTAACAGGGAAGGGGTGTCAAAACCCACGTACTAATCATCGCAATGGCGAATTAAAATCCAGCATTAGCCGGCGATACGTTGTGAATGGCCAATTATCGGCTGAAAAGTCCCATCATCACTACTTTTAGCTCCCGGCCCAACACTGCCCCTGATGGAAGCCAGGTGTCACGGTGAGACTGGCAGCAGAGTGACCACGGCAATCAGCTTTCTCGAAGTCTGACCAATTGTTTTAACCAAAAAAACTGTCATTGTAGTAGTGTAACTTAGGCAGACACCTTCCATCTTGAATACCTGCATCTTGAAAGTCTCCTGGCTGTTGTCCCTACCATGCTGCAGGTAGTCGTCCAGCTTAACACCAGCAAAAGGCAGGTGTAAAATCCCTGGTGCTACCGTGGGTTATCCCCCGTTTTTGCGTCGCTTCGCAGATCTGGCAGTTCGTTGTGAATGTGGTGTTGTGGTTTTCTCATGTGTTTTTGCACAGGAACGCCTACTCTGCAACTCATTAGTGTTAGTTGGTGGTGTCCACCGTGGAGATAAATTTGGGGGCAGTTATCGCGGGACTACTGGTGTTGTCTGCAGTTTGCACCAGCTTGTGAATAGGTGTTAATTCTATCACCACTTTTGATGCGTTAAAGTGGGAATAATTCGGATATAAGTCCTTGTGAATATGCCCCACTGTGTTTAGGTCTCGCCTACACAGCGCGCATGCGCTGCAAAGGAGGGCCTTTAGCCGTTGCTCTGGTCATTTTCAAGCACACACTCGTGCTTGTGGTGGCATCCACCTTGCGGGAGCGAGCAGAAGCGCGCCACAAGCACAAGTGCAGTGCTTGAAAAGTGAAGAATGGGCGCCCCCGCACCACTCCCGGGCTTGTTGTACTTTCCCTCCGCACGTATATCAGCACAGCATCCACTTCATGGATGCCGCACATCATGTTTTGGACGGCATTGATGCGCTCCATGCGGAAACCCCTCCTTCCTTACACCTCATCACTGTCTCAGCCCCACGTGTATCAGGCCATGACGTTCGACTTAAGGATTTACTGACACCCTTGTCGCCTAGCATTGCCTGTTGTTTGACTATTCCGCCTTACATGAAAAACACCTTGTTTAGGTGCACCGTAGCCAATAATACGTTTTCAAGTGCTTTGTAGAAAAAGAATCATGTGATAGCTGGAAGAATAACAGGCCATCTTGGAATATTAAACCAATGAGAGTATAATTATCTGAACATCTGAATTGTTTAATAATAACTTGAATAGTCTTCAGTTATTCCTGTACGTAAGTAGACACAAGTTGATTTCAACATTTGCTTAGTGATAGCTCCATACCATCGCAAGCTTTGCAGTATAATCTTTAACGATTTTGGAAATATATCCATTATGAAATGGCTGCTGTCTGAACTTTTCTAAATTCCCAGCAAGTGTTATTATAGTAGTGCTTTCTTTGTTTCGGCAACCAATTCTGTCATTTTCATTGGATTACATCGGAGTGGTAAACCTGAAGATAGCTGATGTTGATTCATTTGAGGGTTTCTGAATGGGTTCCTTCTGCGTGCTCACTGCTGCTCCTCTTGTAAATATTTTGTCTGCAAACCACAACTGGACACAACGCACAGCGCTCACAGCTACAAATCTAAAGTCTTGTATTTGGTTGTTTCACAAATTTGCTTCCATAGCCTACTCTTTAAGTATCGTCAACTCTCACTGATCTGCAGGTACTACTTAACTCTCATTGTGTTGTAGGTAATGCATAATATCATTTACGGGGATGGTCAGAAGTCAGTTTGATACCTCTTTGTATGTTTTAGTCAAAGAGAGTTAGCTCATTTTGGGAAGCTTGTTATTTAGAGTAGGCTTTCCTAAAACGTCAAACAGTGAAGTAACTTTATTTTTTATGGATGGTCGTACGTCCTGTATTCTTCATAACAATAATGTCTGATTAATTGTGGTTATCATTCCTCACTGATGCTATGTGACCAAGTGAATTAAAGGCTGCGCCCTTGGTTAAACCACATTAATTACAGTTGTCTATCTCATTTTGGCTTCCTACTTGTGTCACTACGTTGTAGAGGTGCCACCTGCTGGATCGTACTGGGTTGACGTTCTCATGGAGCTTACGGGTGTTGTGCTTCTCACGTGTTATTTTTTGGTTATGAAAGTGGTCATTGGTTTTTATATCTGTTTCTCGTTCATTACATGTTCAGTTTTGTTATGCTGAACATTTACAACGTGTATAGTAGATGAATTGCCATCCAGTGTTTTCCCTCCATCCAGCACTCGCACACATTTGGAAACAAGCTTTGGCATAGCCAATAGGTCCCGCCTTTGGGACCTTATAAGTGTTTACAGAGCCGGTCCTAGGCCTTCTGAGGCCCCGGGCGAACGGGAAGATGTGAGGCCCCTCTAAGTGCTTTACTGTCTGCGCGAGTGCGCGCAGCGCTTTTCCTGCATTTCATATTGGGCCCCCTGCTCTGTGGTCTACTCTGCGGGGCCGGCAACGGGGCCCCCTGAGCGAGAGGCCCTGGGCAGCTGCCCATACCGCCCATGCCTAGGACCGGCCCTGAGTGTTTAGCCATGCAACAGTTGATGTTGTTGCACCAAGGATATTGTGCTGGATAACTAAACACTTATAAGGTCCCAAAGGCGAGACCTATTGGCTATGCCAATGCTTGTTTATATTAGCCCTCACTCTTTGTCACTGCGAAAAGTATGGCCTGTAACTTCTGAATGCGTTTACATTTCTTCAATTTTGCATGTCTAACCTGCTAAACCTACTCAATAATTCTTCGTTGATATAGTTGATTAATAAAATGGGATTCGGACCTTTGATTCTGGCAGTGAGCCCGACGTAATGGAGGTAATTATTGTGGGGTGCAAAAATGTTGCAAAAGATGGTCCATTGGGCTGTTTGGAAGTAGAACTGGATTTTAATTATTTTGTCCTGAAAAAAGAAAGAAATATATTACAGTAGGATTCCTGGGTGGGGATGATATTATTGCAAGACTAGGAATTAATAAAACATTCACAATATAATTATAACTGTAGGTCGATATAGCTGGCCTTGATATACTGTCCAACAAACAAAAACCATATGAAAGCACTACATCTACATTAGTTGTGTCCAATGAGGCCCTGATCCATGTCCTATTTTTCAGGACAACCTCTCACTTTGAATGTAGGGTCGTTTAACATTACCTGTCTGTAGTGCTTCAGGCCTCGCAAGGAAATTGCTATATAAATACCAATACATTACAATAAAATCTGGAATGGATCCACTCAAAAGAAAATTGCTCTATAAATGCCAATACATTACAATAAACTCTGGAATAGATCCACTCACCTGAATGTATATTGAAAATCCGCAAGCTAGATATCACCACAAATTACTTAAAATTTGGGGGCATATTACCAAGGCGGGCAATATGTGATTATCACCGCTTTAGCGGCCGTTTTCGGCCGTTAAGCGGCGATAATTCTATTGCCCTATTAGCAAGCTGTCGCTAACAGTAGTTAGCGACAGCTTGTAGGCGATAGCGAGCGGTATGGGGCCCGCTTTGCATGTCAGCGATATTTATCGCTAATGACATGCAAAGTGGGCGTACCCAACCTGTTAGCGACTGAAAGCAGTCGCTAAAGTCGCTATCGCCTATTAGCCAGGCAGGCGTAGCAATGGAAATATTCGCGCTAAGCGCGAATATCTCCAAAAACGCCTGCTCAGACCTGTTCTTAGCCACTATATCCAACGGGAGTTGGATATTATGGCTAAGTCCCTGTTAGCGATAATGCGTGAATATCGCTGGATTACCAGCGATATTCACGCATTTCGCCGCTAACGCCGAATATTTTATCACTTTAGAGATAAACGTTGCTAATAGCACGTTATCTCTGCGATAATATCCGGCGATGCTTGGCGTTTAAAAAATACTCGCTAAGCCAATTTAGCGATAAATTTCGCTAGTTGTTGGTAATATGCCCCTTGATTTTAACATCTCTTTTCCCCCAACTAGGTGCATAAAACATTACAAAGACACTGACACAGGCGATATCGCCGCAAAGCTACAAGTTATTATTCTAGGATGGGTAATGGCAGGTCTATAATATGCTTCTTGACATTGTCAACAAATGCATTGCCACTTGGTAATTCAATACGGGTGCTGGATGGTGTCACAAGTTTTCGAGAAATAGTAAAAGGAGCCAAGATGCAACACCGCAATCATACTAATGCAGAGTAATTTACGCTGTTGGCGTCACCATCTGTAGTTGATCAATTAGGTATACGGACAGAAAACTGGAACAGCCTCTCTGGTCAGCGCGCCTCATCATTTCCAAAAGGGTTCTTGGCTTCGAAACAGAGGCTCGGTATGAAAAATGTGTCTGGAATGAAAGTGGGAAAACATTTCGAGGGAGGTGGATTTGGCGACGCCTCATCCTTGTTTTGTTTGCTAAAACAACTGGAATTTCAAAACTTGAAAAAATAATACTGCGATGTTTTTACAGAATTATTGCCTAAACAGGAATAGAAATTTGACGCGCCCAGAAGTTTCGGGCCAAGTTGAAAATCTTTACAAATGCGACAGGTCTCATAATAAAGAGAAAGAGGATGTCAAGGAATGCTTGAACCTGTACCACCACTCAGGTAAGAGAAAGCCCTCAGGCTGAAACTAGCACTTGCACAATTATCGGAGCAGGCTGATTTGTAGGGTTAAATAAGGTCGAAAGTCAATAACTAATCATCATCATAAAATCTTTATTTCGATTTGCATATCATAAAAGACAAACAAATTAAAAAAGAAGGGAAACATAAATATTCGCAATTTCATATCAATGACAATATAGCTCAGGAGGAGATTTGGTCGATAAGCCAGTCCATCCATTACAGAATAATTTAGTTTAAAAACCCAAATAAAAGAATAGCTATAAAATGCATAAAGCATGAAATCCAGGGCAAAAATACATTTAGCATCACAGAATAAATTAATAGCTATAATAAATATATAGAAATATTTGTTTAAAAAAAAACAGATTCTTAATTTAGGCTTAATTTGCACGCACGAATTACCCACATCCAATTAAAAATTTGGCGACAGCAATAGCTACACGTTCTGAGCAGTTAGTTTTCAAAATCCTTAGAGCATCAAAGCCTGTGGTGGTGCCCAACTGTAGACACATAGGCTTCAACCACGAATGCCTAGGGTGCTTATACTCTGGGCAAACGAACAAGATATGTGCTATGCTTTCTGACTGAGAAGGACAGAATGGACAGTTTGGGTTAATATTGGCATGCCATTTGGCTGTAAAGGAATTTGCAGGAAGCGTTCCCACCCTAAATTGGTGGTACCGTTTCCTGTCCCCGGGAACCGTAATAAAATCCCAGTAATCCTCGTAGGCAGCCTCGTGTTTTAACTCCAAGTAGTCCCTAGAGAGTGAAGGACTAGTGCAAATCCAAAAACCTTCTCAAAGGAACCATTGACCAGTATAGCTCTCTAAAAACCTTCCTAGGCGGAAAAGGATTAGCAATAGGGTTCTCCCACAGACAGCTCAAGTCCATGGCGGTATAAAGCGCCCTTGTCTCACTCATCCAAGAGATTCTGCGGGCGCTGTCAGAATCTCTAACTTCGAGGAAAGCCCAAGCATACTGGGAGAGCTCTGGGGTTACCCACAGTCTCCTCCAATATGCCACTGGTCTATAACGGGCCACGTCCTCTAATCGTTGGCAACCCAGATCATAAAAGAGGGGCATTAACGGGGTTGATGATGGAAGACCAGTTATACTCCTCAAGAACTTATTTTGGGAGCTCGTTAAAGATGCTAGATTGCTAAACCCCCACAGCTCTGCCCCATAAAGAACGAACCCGCTGATCTTAGTACCATACATTTTCAGCGCTGGGGCGATAGGTTTTGTGGATGAGAAGTGAATCTCCTTAATCAGGGAGCCTGCTAGTTGTGCATGTTTAGTAACCAGATGGTTAGTGTGGGGTTTCCAATCAAGTTTTGAGGCCAGTGTTATACCAAGGTAGGAGAAAACTTGGGCCTGCTCTAACAAAGCACCGTTCATGACCACCCTCCCTCTTACAAGCCTGTGCTTATGAAGCACCATAAACGTAGTCTTGCTTACATTAATAGTAAGACCATAATCTTAGCAGAATACCTCAAAGCGCACTATGGCCTTCTGAAGGCCTTGCTGGGTTTTAGAGATTAACAAGGTATCATCTGCAAACATTAGCAGAGGGATCAGTTTGCAATCCAGCTTGGGGGCATCGGTTGGATGATTATCAAAATACTGGATCACCCTGTTAATGTACAGAGAGAAGAGTGTTGGTGCCAATACACACCCTTGATGTACCCCCCTGGAAATAGGAAACCTGTCTGTTACTTTTCCTTGCTGGCCCCAACGTACTTGGGCAAAATTTGCCTCGTGCAGTTTGATTAAAAAAACAATATAGAATGCGGCATACCCTGTCATGCAAAGACACTCCACATCTTTTCACGCGGCACTAAATCAAAAGCCGATTTAAGGTCGACAAATGCCGCAAAAAGAGTGCCTCCGCTAAGTATAACCAGCCACCAATAAATTAAAAAAAATCTAAAAACTTGGTCTATAGTGCTCGTATGAGAGCGGAACTCTGCCTGGAGAGGAGACAAGATAACTTCCTCCTCAATCCAGGCTTGAATTCTAGTCAAAACGAGCCTAGCTATAATCTTCTGGATGCAATCTATTAAGCTTATCGGCCTGTAAATTCCTGGATCAGAGCGATCCCCCTTCTTAAAGATTGGAATAATCTCAGCGCCCAACCAGGTATCCGGTATGGGAGAGCCGTTGGCAATGGCATTGACAAGGGAATGGATATATGGCACTCACACTCCCTTCTCATGTAAAAACAAATCGGCTGGAACTTGATCCAACCCGGGCGCTCTACCCTTCGGGATAGTGTTCAGTATTCTTTCAACCTCGTTTTTACTGAAGTGTAACGGTATAGTATCTATGGGGATATTGAGCGGGTCTGTGTCCAACTCAATATCTGGAGTCTGAAGGGCAAACTGGTTCGCAAAATGTGAAACCCAGAGATCAGGTGAAACATGATTAATGGGTTGTCCTCTTGGGAACCCCTTACCCCATTTAACCAAATCCCAAAACTTACTCATGTTCCTTTCTCGACTAGCGTGGTACAACTCCCTCCAATGCTCTTCATCCCAAGCACATTTGGCGTCCTGTTGAGCTTTCTTATAAGCTATCCGTGCATTTTTAATACCGTCCCTATTTTTCTCTCTTATTGCCTTTGCCACGGCTTCATACGCATCCCTACACGATTTACCATACCAGGATCCCTCCATTTTTTTTGTCCACTTCTGCGAGTGAGATACCTTTGTAATAAAAAAAGCCCTGAGTTTGTTAAAAAGGTTTGTATGGATAGGAATAGCTTTGACCACCATATCCTCCTGTGCTATACATTCCTGGAGATCTGCTTTTGCCTCTACAGCGAGCTCCCTCATTGCTGCTAGATTGTCCTCATTCAAAAGACAATTTGCCCATTTTACTCAACTGGTATCTTTGGAGAGAAAGGTGTTGGTCCCTTCTGAACAGACTCCACGGGGATCACATACGGCCAACTGAAAAGATAGTACTAACGGATCATGGTCGCTTTCCACTCTTTATAATACGGCCATGTCCTTAATAGAAGACCAATTTTCCTTATTGAGGAGGATATCATCTATACGGCTCCTACGTAGTCCATTGTTAAAAGTAGGAGCACCTTGTTTGCCAGATTCCGTTCTGCCATTCACTGCCCTTAACCCATGTTCGAGGCATAAGACTTTAAGCTACAATGCAGCCTCTGACCACTTTTTAATTGTTGTAGGGACAGTTGTGGAATGTTCCAAGAGCGGTCTTCCTCCAATGTAAGGTCTATATCATTACTATCTAGCGGTTCGAAGCAACAGTTAAAATCTCCTGCTACAAGGAAGTTCCCCTTCCCTTTATAAGAATCAAGATGAGATTCTAACAAAGCAATGGTGTCTGAGGCTTTTCCCCCCGGCTTACCCCTTGCATAAATGTTAAAAATAAAGAGGTCCTTGGAATCTGGGCTCTGAACTTGAATTATTAGAATGTCACTACTATCGTCCTGTCTGACCCATGAAGTTAAGCCCCCCATCGGTCTGCCACGCGGGCTTGGAGTAGCGGCCTTAAAAAAGTTTAAATAACCTTGTCTGTACTCAGGTTCCACCAACCATGTTTCTTGGAGTAATACAAAATTATGACTATCTATAAAGGTAAACCAGTCAACAGACGTTAATTTATTTCTTAACCCTGCGATATTCCACGAGACCAGGTAAGATGCCCTACAGCCAAGACTGGACATACTGCGTGGCAGATGCCCACTGGCACCTGGTGTTAGGTTACCAATGGTTAACATTGGTTCGGGAGATGCAAGGGGACTTGGAACTTGATTTAGAATGTTTTCCACCCCTAAGTGGTCTGCCCTCTTATTAATAATATTAGTGTTTTGTAGGGCATGCACTATCGAAGTCATGGTCGCCGCAGACCTCTTATTGGGCCTAATGGCTGTAATCTCCCTATGACCTAGGGGGCACTTACCCCTAAACTTTTTTGGTCTGTACTGGGGGGGCAGTCATTTGTTAACATCCAATGTACTAAGCACCTCATACCTATTGGCCAACGGGATTAGACTGTTGGAAAATCCTTGTCAATTCCAAATCTGCCTCCCTTCATTGGCACTTCGGTGCATATCAGGTTGGTAAAAATATCCCAGCGATAGTACATTAATGCCCTCAGTACTAATCCTATGCGCACCTGCTTGTCCAAAATACACCGAACCATGTTCGAGGACCCGAAACGTAGCACAACACAATCACCATCCAGACCTTTTCGAGAGTGACCAACCCAAGCGACCCTTCTCACCATTTTGAACTCCCTAAAGAGATGGTCCCCAGCCCTGTTTTGCCATTCAAAAATGGAGTGCCTTATTTCTAAGTGAATACCAATGCTCCTCTTCTTGGTTTGGAGGTTTCGGTACAGTTGCCAGTATAATAGTGTAGGGGCACGCCTCGGGTGGAAGATGGAGAAAATCTCCTGAGGGCTTAGGAATTCCCAGTCCCTGAAGCCTCCCTGTGGGGCCCTTGGGTCCTATCCTACCTCCATGGTCAGAGTGTGGAGGGGTATTCAGAGGAGGGTTCGGATGGGATGGTATTGGTGGTAGTGAGGGGCACGTTAAGCCTATGGTAGATGTACTGGGGACAATACTAGACTCCCTAGCAGCAATCCCGTCAGCAGGCTTGTTCGGGCAGTGGGTGGGTTGTTCTAATTTACTTAATCTATGGTCAATAGCGTCAAGTTTCATCAGGACTGGGTTAATCAAGACTAATAACCTTCTGCTTAATAAAATCCAAATTATTGCAGGGAAGGCTATAACCTGTCATTGTTGTAGAATGATTTTCACACCCCTCCACCCCCTTATTTTAGACTTTATCAGTTATAATGTCCTTGGACACCCCCGACCCATGCATAGGGTTCTTGTTCTTAGCCTGCTTCGAAATCTGTCGACTTGCTTTAGGAGCACTGCGCGCTTTCCTTTTCAAAGGCTGACCCCTTCCTTTAGGGGCTTGTGTTGCCCTTAACTGCCTTGTGCAAATGGTTGGCGGAGAGGTAAGAGGAGTCGGGCAGGATAAATTACCCAACTGTGTGGATTGTGAATGACCCTGCTGTGGGATGGATGTAGTTCTTAGGGGAGATTGGGGACTCAGTGCTGCCATAACTATGGACCCCGGGACAGGAGCAGGAATTACAATCGGATGTAGCGGATTTAAAGAAAGCCTCTGCATGGTAAGCTCAATCTTGTGTATTAACACTGACTCCGCCCATGAGAGGAAGGCATCTAGGGTCCCCACTACCCCTGCCCCAGTACCCCCTTGCGTGTATTTTTACTCATAGCACGGGATGGATGCTAGACTATAAAATATTATGGCAAGGCCTCGTGAAAGACCCATCGGCTAGAGGCGCTAGGCTAGAAGTAAAGTGTGCGTCCAACACAGCGAATAAAAAATATACAAGCAAACAAACAGACCCCCCTTGAGTCCAGTGACGGAATTAGGTGCTGGCTTACTTTGAGTCCCAGTCCAGAGTCAAGGGAGTTAGAGGGCTGGCCCAGACCAGCCTCTGCAGGCCTCTGACGGGCTCAGACGAGCCTGTCTTGGCCCGCTCGGCGTCCGCGCGCGTGTCCCGCGCAGCGCGTTCTCCCACTCAGAAGTAGCACTCCTGTTTTCGGCCGCTGATCCACCGCTGCTTCGCTCTGAGCCCAAAGTTCCAGGCTCCGAGGCCGCTGAGCCGTGTCACCACCTTCTCTCTCCTCTCCTCCGTCCTCCCGCTTGTGAATAGGGAGGGTGCCCCCCGCTTGGGTTCTCCCGTCCCGTAGGCCTATGAAGACTTTCCGGGGCTTTTTTGCACCGCGCTCCACTACCACTGCCTCCTACTCCGTCAAACTGCACAAACTGCCACGAACCGCTGCAAAAACCCGGACCAGACTGCCAGTCAATAACTCAATAAACACGTTTACCTAAGGTTTACCTTCAGTCAAATCACTTCACTACTTTTTTTAAATTTGAATTCCTTGGAAACATTCCAGGCCGAACTTCATTTGATGCTCGAACCACGGGGCATATTATCAACTGGGAGTGATAAACATCACTAAGCGCGCTTAGCAAATATAGCTATCGCTGGAATTGATCGCTAAGATAGCGCGTTATTATCAACGGCTTTCTCCAATGCGAAAAAAATTCCAGCGAAAGCGGTGAAATGCTGGATTATTGCTGGTAAGCCAGCGATAATATTTCTGCGATAGGGAATAGCTTGGTAATAAGCCATGGTGGATTTAGCCGGACAATCCACCTCCCATAGGGTAATGCTGCTAAGTCAGATATTTTTCTGACGTTAGATTCCTGCGTAAATGGGGATTTATCACAAATTCCATTCTCGCTAGGCGGGTATGGGGCATCGTTGGTAAAAGCGCAAAGCTGCGTTATCGATGTTTTCTCATACTGTGAATGTGAGGCACGCCTACCTTGCATCTCATTAGCGATGAGATGCAAGGCGTTGATGAAACGGGTGCTACAACAAGGGAACACACGCTGAAGCCTGTTAGCATGCTCTTCTTGACTGCAATAGAATTATCGCAGCTTTTCGGCAGAAAACGGCCGCTAACGCGGCGATAATTCTCTTGATAATATGCCCCTCAATCTTTTAAAGCAAAATAGAACCGTTCTCTCCCTTTTTCGTAAATATTCTTTTGGGGCAAGAACTTTAGCTTTTACTTGTCATACGTCATTGTTCTGTTGTTTATTAATGAGTTCGGGTTCCGTTTTTGTACTATGCTGATTTCAAAATGGAATTAAACTTTCAGTAGTCACCATTTTTAGCATTCTTCATGGGAGTGATCCAAAGGAAGTAGGAAGGGCCAGACACTAACCCCATTACATTTGTAGTTGTCCTAAGTATATAAAGGATGAAAACCTCAGAGATTGATGGTCTGTCTTATCTGAAATAGCTCTCTGGTCTCCAGCTGGACAGACGTAGATGAGCGTAGCTGAGGACGCTGTGAATATTATTTAGGTCCAGGCAAAATGTCAATTATGCTAGCCTAAGTCACATAATTTAGTGAATTTCGTATTACACTTGTTATGCAAAACTACTAAAATTACACTATGTTGCATAGTTATGCCATGTTTGCAGCAAAGTTATGCCGTAGGAGTGCAGGATGCAGCCGCGGCCCATGCAGGTAAGAGGGGTGAGCGGTGAGGCCGGGTGCGGGGGGGTGATTTTGACAGACAACAATGGGGGAAAATTCATTATTTACTTAATATTCCCTCATGACCGTCTTTCTAGTCCCCCTCAACCGGCCCCAGAGCTCTTACCTGCAAGGTCCGCGGTTGGCTGGAAGCGAACAGGCAGAACAGGAGTGGCTGTTGGTCACCACTTGTGTTTTTGGCACTATTTTTTTTACCACACAATACGTCTTCGCATCTAAAAGAGACATAAGAACACATTTTGTACCAAAATATAGGACTAAAAGTTGGACTTATTTTTCACATATTTACACTTAATTTTTCGGAAATTTTGCATTATTACGTAAAAGCAAGTTACACAAATTTCACACTTCCTAATATTATTTAGATATAATTGAAAAAGTACTTGCTCTCTCCACTGCCAAAATTAATTTGACATTGGGAACCAAATACCATGTTTCTGAGCAGCATCCTCTGCTGGCACTATCGGGCCCAATTACAATGTTGGGCAGAAAGCCATCCGACAGTTAGTCGGATGCTTTCCTTCTGACATCGATGTTTTTCCTCTGACCGCTATATTACAATGAGGCGATCAGAGAGAAACCCGCAGGGCATTCCACTGCGCTTCCGGTGGGCTCAAGGAGTCCATCAGAGCATCGGAAGGACTGATAATCCCAAATGGCGGTGGTCCTGTTCAGGCACCGCTGCATAATGATGTCCGTTTCTGACAGCAGTTGCATGTCAGCGTTTCTGACATGGAAAGGCTGCCGGAAAGTGACATTGGGGGCCCCTAACAGGGCTCCTGCCGCTCGGCTCCTGTAATGAAGCATGGGGGGTGCACGTGATACCCCCATAACATCCCTGCATCGTGTGGCAGACACCGCTTGCTGCCTCCCACACGCTGCAGGGATGTTTTAAAAGTGTATATTTTCTATTGAGGCTAGTGCTGCAACCCGCAGCACAAGCCTCAATAGAAAATATACACTTTGTGACCGCTGTGAAGGTGGTTGCATCATATTTGTGGATGTGGAACTGCCGACTCTTCGTCGGGCGGTCTGTTTCCACTACGATGTTGGTTGAATCGTAATTAGGCCCATTGTTATTGCATGCTCTTTCACAAGAAAAACATTGAAAGTCCCAGTGGATGGCAGAACTCAGTTATATTGTTTGTAAACCAGTGAAGATTGGGATTTCTCGGTGAGATAATATTGTCTTCAATAAATTAATCAAAGGGCAGAGAAAATGAGATGAACAATTAATTGTGACTTTCTATGCAAAGAGCACATTTGGACTACAAATTGGTGTATTCAAGATGCATGTGGCTAATGACATGAACTTACCTTCCCTAATGGCCCATGATAAAGTAGCCTCCTATAAATGCTTAGCTATCACAAATGAATGGCGAAACAGTGAAAGCAGGAAAAAGAAAGCAAAGTTTGTCAAAATCATGACGTAGGTCGAATAGTTAGACCGTTTCCATGAAAATTCATGAAAAAAAAATGGGCACTGTAAGGGAGAGAAAACAAAAAAACGTGAAAGCTAATAGAACAAGATTGCTCTATAAGATGCTGTATACATTATTTGGTTGGTGTTAAACAGAAAATAGTTCAAACAACATTATTTGAGTTTGCTCATTCCCTTATCAACAAACTATTCTGAATTATAAATTAGACTACAGTTAGGGCAACCTAAGAAATGCTCCTTGCTCCACTGAATAAAACAGCCTACAGCTCTTTGCATGCATTGCCACAAAATTTACAAATATAACCAATGTCATCTGTAAACATTCTGCCAAGTTCCTCTTCTCCCATGACTTCACCACTTCTTGAAGTCTCACTGACCACACTTAAATAAATGAGTCTAACGCAAATCCTTCAATCTGCAAGTGCCCCCTTGACCAACAGGAATCTTCCTACACTACTTAAA
This sequence comes from Lissotriton helveticus, assembly GCF_964261635.1. Lineage (NCBI taxonomy): Eukaryota > Metazoa > Chordata > Amphibia > Caudata > Salamandridae > Lissotriton > Lissotriton helveticus. Next base: position 1,064,820,224 of record NC_136057.1, read on the forward strand.
CCACCTTGCTGATGTCATGCTACCACAGATGATAGTTTTCTGCCCCCTTCTGTTGTGTGACTGTTACCCCTTACCGAAAGTTAAAACAAGGGCACTCCCATAAAAGCTCTTTTATCACCTCTCCATTTCCCAACCTTATGTTTGCCAGTAAAATCCTGAACTGTGAGGTCACAAACCAACTTCATAACATGGTTGAAAAGTTCTGCCTCCCTTGCAATTACTAATTGGACTTCCGCCCTGCCACAGAAAGAGAGAGAGAGAGAGAGAGAAAGCGATCCAATTTGCCAACATGGAACAACTCCACAACTCCGTGGATGAGGTTAAAGCAGCCTGCAATTACTGTTGGCCAAGACGGTTTTCAAATGTGGATATTTACAGAAAATGGGGATTATTGCACGACGTTTAGGTTGATTGCGGTTAAAATCACCAGTCTCCATTGATTTTCAGAGCCACGGTTAAAATGAATTCAAAATTATTTTTCAAAGAAATGTCGCATTTATCTTCAATGCCATCTAGCACTCGTGAGGACATCCTGCTAGTTAGTGGGTAAAAACCATGCTCATGACCAAACTTAGGGAAACGCATGCAAGAAAACAGTAGCCGTATATTTGTTTGTGATCTTGAATGCGTTTCTGAAATTGTCCAATGTCACGTCTAGGAGACGTTAGTAATCCAAGTGACTGAAACAAAGGTAGATGTGTGCCTTGGAATTAAATTATGGAAGACTAGAATTGCTGTGCAGACCTTGCTCATACCTCAATTTTTCCGAAAAAACCCGCAAGTGAAGACAAATGCCATGATTCCTGGCAAAAAAAGTGTTCGCAGATCAGTAATAATGCAGATGAGAGTTCATGTGATGAAGAAAATGCACTATTTAACTCAAGACTTCGAGCAGGCAAAGACACGAAACCAAATCCATGCAGCTTGATGCCTCCTGAGCCTACAGAGCGAAATTACAACTGCATAAAGCAACAAGCATTTACAATGCAATAGGTCTCGCATTGACGCGAGTTTGAGCTATTGGCATTGCAAATAACAATGCCTTTTATTCTTGCTTGCTTTTTAAAAACATAAATAAAAGGCATTGTAATTTACAATGCCAATAGCTGAAACTCGCGTCACTGCGAGACCTATTGCATTGCAAACGCTTGTTTTGCTTGAGCAGATTTTGTTAGGAGTAGAAGTGATAAGGAAACATATAGGTCTTCCGCTTTACAGATTTGTGCCCAGGACACGCAGCATTTAGTGAACATGCAGCCCTTTCTCATCCTAGGCTGGGAAGTCTGGATGCAGCCAGGAGAATTGGTTTTAGTATTTATGTATGTACGTTTCCCGACTTGCTGAAAACTGTTGTGATCATATCTGCCTGATCCCATGCTTATATATTTTGTACTTCAATAATACGGCTGACCGGATACATTTCGTTGGGTATGCACTTACATTGTATGGGGAGGCTTGTAAGTAACTTGCTGTACACTGCCTTGGAGAGGGTCGTGCTGTGGTTTTTATTCATAATTCCCGCAGTTTTAACCTTGCAAGTTTATAGTTGTTGTCGATTTGTAAATATGTCTTTTATGCATACCGCTTTTATGGTCCTAGTGACCAAACAAAAGTGTTTGACTGACAATAATAGCAACGATATGCAGGTATATATCATGTATATTAAACAGAATTTATATACATTTTTTCAACACAAAAATGTATTTTGTTCAGTGTATTTTTAAATACCACTGCACATAATGCAAGAACTCCAAGCACTAAGAAAATTAAACAAACTACTATTAACAGGTTTGTTCTAACTTCATACAAACGTCTTTCAAAAGCAAAAGGCTTCTGTCGTAGCACTGTCTCTGCCTATTAATCACCTGTGGATGGAATATTATGCTGTCCTTTACCGTAGTGCAGGGCACCCAGTTGACTACTTGTGAATGGAATGGCAGAGACATCGTTTTCTCCCCTGCTGAGATGTCACACCTGACCCATTCTAAGCACTCCACATCAGTGGTTATTATGGTTACGCCAAAACAATTAAAAGGAGGTTGCCGGGCAGCAACTGCCACAGAAAAGGTGAGAATGACAACACTCGTCTCCGAAAGCTATAAAAAAAATTGCAATGCAATAGTATTGCCGCTCCCCTGGACGGGGGCTCACCCCGTGAAAAAGAAAGAATCGCCGCCTGGCCAGAAGTCAGGCAGGCCGGGGGCGGGACCACAAGACAAATTGGAAGCCCAGGCGGGAGCCTACCCCGCACTGGGACGTGTGGGCAGGAGGAGAAGGGCGGCCATCGCTAGCGGGGCTCCCGTGAGGTGAGAGAGCCCACACCGAAGGAAGAGACCGCCGTCGCCTGCAAAGAGCCCCACCTGGAGAGCCGGAGACGAGTACCGGTGAGTGGGGAGCTTCTTCATTTGCTGAGCTGCGAGGGCTCCGGGGGGCATTCTGAAGATATCGAGACCCCGTGAGGGACTCCAACGGTAGTGCTGCAAAATAGAAAGGGGAAACCCTGCCAAGGTCGGTTTTAAGGTCCCACTAGGGGATCCTTATATAAGAACGAGAGGTGACCGAAGTTTACATATCAGGGACAACATGGAATAATATAGATCCATACAATTCTCTAGGAAAAATAAATATGTTTTATTGACGATTCAGAATACATTTTAACTGTACAAAATGTCATAAGGATTAATACATCTCAAACAATTCTTAGTATTCCACTCACTCCCACAGGCATCCACAGCATATGTTCACATTCATAACCTCAAACATCACAATATAGACACATTCATACAGGGACCATGGGGTAGATGCATAGCAGTCCAGAAGAGGTGTTTTAATGGACTCTGGGACTGGAGCTATAAACTGGAGGCAAAATGCACTGGATAAGGTGAAAGAGCTGGTGCTGCAATGGTGCCATCCAAGTAAGTCACGCCAACGCGCGTTTCAATGCTCTGCCTATTTGGGCTGCATCTTCGTCAGGGCGAGGAGGGCCATGGGAGGGGGCAAGACAAGAAACGGGTGCACTCTTTAATACTGGGAGAGGCACAGGATCTTATTCTACTTCAGGGAGGTCATAGTCCGAGTGTGGGAAGCATCCTCCTTGCAAGGTGTGTTCCTGGTTGGAGGCAGAGGGTATTCACTTCGCTAGGCGGCGTTCTGGATGCAAACAGATATGGGCGGGCAACAGACAGATATCCCGGGGACAATCCTTGTTAGGAGAAGTAGAACGCAGATGGTGCGGCAGCGTCCTCGGTTCAGGCAATAGTTCGCTAGGGGGAGCCAGTCCTAGTTTGAAACGCAAGAGGCTCTGGCGGCTAGGAAGGATTTTCAGTTATGTTCGGTCAACATCAGAGGGATGTCTATCGCTAGCTGGCCTGGTTGGAGGGTCGGGTACATGGACCGCTAAGCGGTGTCCTCCATTCTGGTAGAAACAGTCAGAGGCGGCCAGATGTTGGCTGTATTCCTGATACTGGTCGATAAAATGCGGACCACGCCGCGGCTAAGCGGCGTCCTCCGTTCTGGTAAAGGCAATCAGAGGCGGTCAGATGTCGGCTGTATTCCTGATACTGGCCGATAGCGTGCGGACCGCGCCGCGGCGTCTTCTCAGGGGGCCGGTAGTGCTGCCAGTAGTTTCAGGCCCACGAGGAGGGGGGGGGGGTTCTCTATGTATGTATGTATGTTTGCATGCGTGTGTGTGTGCGCGCGTGGCGGGGGGGAGGTTCCCTATGTCTGTGTGTGTGTGCATGCATGCGTGTCTGCTTACAAGGAGCCAAGGGAGACAGGAGATTGTGAACGCGCGCGCGACCTGATCCGATTCCACAAGGTTGCGCGTGCACATCACTTGTCTCCTGTCTCCCTTGACTCCTTGGAAGCAGAAATGATTACAATAGAGTCTTGCAGCGACGATCGGTTCGCGATCGGTTCGCAGGTGCGAGACCTAAAAATGAAAGAACACTCCATAAGCCTATTGTTGATATACAACAGGCATATCACTGAGTATTTACGAAAATATATTTCTGATAGGATAACAAAACAATATTAATTTCACCTTCAAAATGAGTGCCAATAGAAATAGAAAGGCTTTCACAACAATAATTGGTTTATAGGTACTTTTAAGATTGCATTTCACATCATATTTCAGTGCATTTTGCACATAAATTACCTCAACTTAATACTAAGAAATGATTGCCTAATGCTTTTCTTGCAAAACACCTGTGATCTGACTTCTACCTGCACACTTAGGAGTCGTCTCCCCTCCTCGTCCTCTATCATCTGGAGCATCAGAACTGGGTGAAGATACTGGATATGACAGCAAAGCTGTAGATCGGTGGAGTGGTGGTAGTGGCCCCCAACGTCTAGAGTTGGAAGTAGCCCCCACCTGGTCCTTCCTGCCCTTTAGGGACTTCTAGGGGTTCCCTCACAAAATTTCATGATCATGCTGCAAGTCACAAGGGTACACTTCAGAGTCCCTAAGGCTTAGGCAGGGAGACAAGTGTCCTTCTCACCCTTAGATTTGGAACATAGTTAATATACCTGGGGAAATACTCAGGGTTCACACATGACCAGGATGTGTGCATATATCCGGTTGGAAAATGGCCCTCTCTGAAGGAACACCCCAAACTTTTCTCCTTCCTCCTCCTTTTTTGTTGTTGACCTTTTTGTTGGCTATAGGACTCTGAGCACTTTACAACTGCTAACTGGTGTTAAAGTGCATGTGCTCTCTTCTCTAAACGTGGTAAATTTGGTTTACACCTGTTTGGCATATTTAATTTACATGTAAGTCTCTTGTGTAGTGGTACAGACATACACAGGGCCTGGAAATCAAATCTTCCTAGTAGGCCTGCTGCACTGATTGTGTCACCCGCACTTTTCAAACCTGTCTCAGGCCTGCCATTGAATATATGACGGTAAACATGAACAATTACAACGCATACTTTTACAACATGGTTTTTACATCACAACTACCATTACATTGCATGATTTTACAACGAATGCCATTACAACGCATTTTTAAAAACTACCATTACAACGCATTCCATTACAAAGCATACCATCACAACGCATACCACTACACCGCATTATACTTTTAGGACAACAGTAGGCTAAGTGTTGGATAGTGTATGGGTAGAAATTACTATTCCCACTCCATTGAGTGCAACAGTACGGTAAGTGTTGAATAGAGTAGGGGTAAAAATTACTATTCCCACTCCAGTGAGTGCAACAGTAGGGAAAGTGATGGATAGTGTAGGGGTAAAAAATACTATTCCCATCTACCCCAAAACCCATATCCACCCAAAAACTAAAAAATCTCTATTACTTACCTCATAATGCATTGTAATGGCATGCGGTGTAATGGTATGCGTTGTAATGGCATGCGTTGTAGTGACGTGTTGTAATGGTATGCCTTGTAATGGCATGCAATGAAAAGGCAGTTGCATTGTAACAGCTGGGTTGTAAAAGCAGTGTGATGTAATGACTGCGTTGTAATGGATGTTTCTCCCTGCCATTGTAGGACCTGTGTGTGCAGTTTACTGCCACTTCAACCTGACATATAAAACTACTTGCTTGGCCTTTAACTCCCTTTTTATTACATATGTCGCCCCTAAGGTAGCCAATAGGGTAGGGTGCTGTGTAAGTAAAAGTAAGTATATGTACTGTTAAGTTGTGCATGTCCTGGTAGTGACAACACCCAAATTCCCTTTTCACTACTGTGAGTGCTACTCCTCTCATAGGTTACTTTGGGAATTCCTTAAAGCACTTTTAAACTGTAATTCCTGATTAGAAAGGAGTAGCTGCAGCATGTTTCATATCTTTGAAATGGTAATGATAAATCCTATTTAATGGTAAAGTTGGATTTAACATTATTATTTTAGAAATGGCACTTTTAGAAGATGGACATTGCTCTGTGTGCCTTGCAGCCTGTCTCCAATACACGTCTGGGGTGGGTGACAGCTACACTTCATGCATTCCCTCTAGACAGTTACAAATGTAGGAAGGGTGAATGTGACAAAGGACTCATCTGAATTTATCTACATTCTGAGAGCTCTTCTGGGGCAGGAAGAGAGGGGTAGCTGGTGCTTACACCTAAAATGGCAGTGTCCTGTTTCCTACACAAAGGGCTGATTACCCACTACTGATAGTCTGGAGCCGGGGCTGGGAAGAAATGGCCTGTGTACACTTCAAAGACCCTTCTTTGAAGTCACCCCCACTTTAAAATCAAAACTGGGTACAAGTACTGGGGCTCTGTCCCTACTAAGACAGTACACTACTGGACCTGTGAAGAATCTGACATGAGTAAAGACTGCTCTGCTACAAGGGTTGCGACTCTGCTTGACTGCTGCTCTGGAAGAATTGCTTTTCTGCTTTTATGTGCTGCCCTGCTGTCTGCTGATCTCTGCCCTGCTGAGGACAAGGACTGGACCCATCTTATTTGAAACCAGAGTGACACCAAGGGCTTGCTGGCTTGCCCCCTGTGCTGAAGTCTCAGAGCCATGAAGGGCTTCCTTTAACCGTGCAAAAGCACCTGGACTCCGCAATCAGTGAGTCCTGGCCTGCCAAGGGATTCCAATCCAGTCCTGAGCCCTTGAAAGGTAACTTCTGTTGTACAGAACCTTCAAAATTGATGCAGTGATGACTTTGCGCTGATCAGAACCGATGCAATGCCCTTCAATGCAGATGCTGGAGCCAATCGACGACGTTGCCTCAACGTGCTGCACGGCTTGATGACAAGAAACAGCGAGGCTTAGTGACAACGTATCTTCTGCATCTTGAAGGGATTCTTTGATGAAGCCTTCATTGCCTGCGCGGATCAGAATCGACGCATCAAGTCTTTGACATCTCCACTTGCTCCATCCAAGGTACTTTTTTGTCTGGATCTGCGTGAGTCTTGTAGCTGGACAGCCCTCCATCGCAGTCGGCCTGAACTTTGGATTTACCCTGGTCCAGCGTGACATCAAGTAACCCCTAAGCTTTTTTTGCTTCTAAGCACTACTTTTTGATTTATTCTGTAAAAATTCAAAACTTCGCTTCTACTTATCGGATTTTTCTCATGTTGGTCTTGTTTTACTTATAAAAATATAATCTACTATTGTAACTCTGGGTTGACTACATTTGGAGTGTTTTCATTGTGTTACTGTGTGTGTGTGTTGCACAAATACTTTACATGTTGCCTTTTTCGATAAGCTTGCCTGCACGGTGCCAATCTACCAGAGCGTGAGCACAGGTCATCATTTAGTGTGCATGTAGCTTAACCTGACTACAATAGTGGTTCCTGCTTGTACAGGGTACATATTCTGACAACCAGAAAACCAAGTTCCATATTCCGAAGACCTACAAGAATTCTAGAAATTATATTCATCACACTGCCACTCACACAAACAACATGGCTTGTAGAATACCTGTGGTTTCTCCAGAGCTATGTTGTTTGTGTGACTGGCAGTGTGATGAAAATAATTTCTCACTGGTTTAATAATTTGAATCACAGGTATTCTTCAAGCCTCAGGTGCGTTTTCATGGTAGAACTGAGCATCAACAAGTACAAGTTTCTTGATTTTGCATATTTATTAGAGATAATTCAGCAAAGAAAGACAGGCAGATAACAGGCTGCTGAAATGCCTTATCAATCTCTTAGCTGCTGATCCCAAGTTTCAGCAGTCACCTTTGTCGATTTTAGTCTTTGATCTTAAGAATAGCTTACTCATTTTCATTGTTATGTAACATAAGGGCCAACCAGCTGTCCATCAAGGGCTATCAAAGTCTATCTACTCCATAGCTACATACAATCTGGCAATGACTATTGCTAAAAACACAATAGGTGCCATCTGATTAGTTCAATACCCAACATTATTCTGCACACAGTGGACTCTACAGCACGGGTATCTAGCAAGGGCAGTCCAGTAATCTGAAAACCGAGGATAACGTGCAGTCATATGTACCATAGAAGCGTCTCTAGTTAGCAGAGGTAGGTTACTTTGACCAATTAGGGACCCTTGCATCTAGTCAGGGTAAGGGGGTGCACTCCTAAAATAACCCCTGCTCACCCACTGGGTAGCTTGGCAGGAGCAGACAGGCTTATCTCAGAGGCAGTGTGTAAAGCATTTGTGAACACATACAGTAGCCCAGTGACAACACTACAGAAGGACACCACATAAGTTGTAGTATAAAAATAAGTATTTTTATATAGACTTAACACAAGACCACAAAAGACAAAAAGCCACAATACTGTACTTTAAGAATGGTAGAATTAGCTTAGTTCTCTTTAGATGTAAAATGCAACACTTTAAGTTCAATGTACCTTTGGATGCATAACGCTACACAATGAAAGTGTTGCAGGGAAGGTGATGCGTCGGTTCCTTACACGCAAGAACGGGGATACGTTGGGTCCCTACTGCTGCATAGGGGATGCGTTGGTTCTTCTCCACATAGGGAGGTGATGAGTCGGTTTCTTACTGTGCTTCCGTGGCGCTGCGACCAGCAGCACTGTGATTTGATGAAGATCCGGTGCAATGAACCAACATGGCGTCTTCTTCTTGATGCGACAACCATGCGTTCACACCCGACGGCCGTGCGGCGACTCAACGATTCTTCTGAGCCGCGTCAGGCCCTGCAACACGCTTCTCCGGTGATGCGACAGCATCTGCTGCAACTGCGACACTCTGCTCTGGTGAGGTGAGGCTCTTCAGGTGATGCGATGGCGACAGCGGCATTGGCGGCACGCTTCTCTGGTGATGCGACGGTGTCTGCTGCGATGGCAACACTCTTTTCCGGTGATGCGACAACCATGGCTGCGGCGTGACATGCTTCTTCGTCTTGAGTCGCGCTACCAGCTCCCAGAGACACGCAGTCTCTCAGAAGGCCCAGCTCGACAGCAGACATTTCCATTCCCAGCAAGGGAAGGCAGGGGAGCTGGTTGGTGAAGTCTGTTGTCCCTGAGACTTCAGCAGGAGGCAAGCTCTACCTCAAACCCTTGGAGATCCTTTACAAGTTGATTTGAAAGTAGCACAAAGTCCTTCCAGCCAAAACGCAGGGTAGACCAATCACTACCTTGATGGGCTTCTCTTCTTTGGGCGATAGAACATGGACCCTGGCCCACAACAGCAGGGGCATATTCCAGTTCTACGCCAATCTGAACACTTTTTGGATCCCTCTGTCCATACTCTCAGGGCCCACCATGCTAACCCATGGGGAGCACTTCTCCTCACCTGTGGACACCATTTGTGCAGCACCTAACCTTAGCTTGCTCACAGGTGTGTCCCAACAGACAGACAGCAAGCCACAGTGGCCACTGACAGTAGTCAGTGATGAGACCCAGGCCTTATGGCTCTCAGGGCTCTCAAACCTCTGTGGTGTCAGAGAGCGGGGGGGCAGTAACCCAATGTGCTTGTCACCCTTTGTCCACTCTCCCTCCTGTCAGGTCAGGTATGACATCCTGACACTGACCCACCAGCCCCAGGCCTGTACCCGGCGGCTGGACAAGAGACTGGGGTGGGCTCTCCCACACCCAGTCCTCCTCCTTGGGGCTCTGTACCCTCCCACCTGGAGTGGTACTCACTTCCAGAATTGTCAGGGTACCTGTGGCAGGTATCCTGCATAATTTGCCCACCAGTTCAGGGATTCTATCCTGCAACTGGGCTTCGAGGTTAGGGGGGGACACCCTGAACCTGGCCCTCCAACCTATAGTCTAAACCCTCCTGAGGACTCCCTCCCTCAGCACCCCATTCTAGAGTACTGCACTCCCCCATCAGGAGTGGTACCCCAAGAATACCAACCGGTCAGGACACTATTTACAGTGCTCCCACGCTCTGGGTCAGACAACACCTAAACCTGGCTTCCTAACCCAGGGACCTACCCCTACGGTTGAACACTTGCCCGGTGCACTAGGACATCCTTGGGAGCACATATGGCCCCCGAGGGTGACATACAACTCATGTGTCATGTGACAGTCTGCCTGGCGCAGATCTACTGACCCCTGTCCATCTGACAGCGCGTGAAGATCCCCCAGGAGAGAAGTGGGGTCACCATGATCATGCACCGGTGACTCAGCCCTTCTGGCTGGCCCCTGACCCACTGGTTCTTCCACTGGGGACTCTTTCCCCTTCTCACCCCTCAATCTGGACTTCTGCACCCTTCACTTAGGAGTGGCACTGCCAGACACCAGAACTGATGGAGGGCTGCTTACAGCCACTCCCAGTTCACCAGACACTAGGAAATCCCCCTCAACAGGTGGCCCACCAGGACAGACTAGGCTCCCCACCTGATGTACCCTTAAAGAACCATCCAGGCTCTGAGACTGGGTTTCGGGCACCTTGGGACACGTAGGCCCACCCTCACTCCGTCTCCACTGAGACAGGTTGTGAGCTCCTATACCCCTCCCACTATTCCGGGACCAAGCTGGGCTACTCTAAACCTCTTCCACCACACAGGTTCGGAAGATACCTGAGCCACTCCTTTAAGGATCATTCCCTTGCGGCCGGGGCGGAAAAGGAATAATATGGTGGCGGAGTCTAACAGACACCGCAAGCCATATTATGATGTCTAGTTTACAGAGCCTTTCCGCGGCGGCGATTTGACACGTGCGTGGTTCAGACGGCCCCCAGCCGTCCTCCGCACACGCCTACGTGACGTCAGATGGCCGGGGGCCATCCAACGCACTTAAGCTGTTTATAAAGCCATGTTACTGTGTAACTACATATGCTTTAATGACAAATGAAAGGGTTTTGGCATCAGTGTTAATTAGAAATATGGTTGGATGTGGTCCTCCCTCATCTTCAAGGTTCCCTTTTAAAGAATTCAAGATAAATAGCATCATCTGCTGCTGCTTTACCAGATTTTAGGGATAATATGGCTTGTATGACTTCCTCTAAGCAATATCAATTTCTATATCATCTGCCTTTTTTCAGCCATACTTAATGATAATCTGACAGTCAACACATTGCAAAAATACAAAGTCCTTAAGTCAGTCAATGTTGCTAGTGTTATTTAAATATGTATTTTTTGAGTGGCCATCTCTACTCTATTTCCATTGTTTCAAAATGTCTGCAGCTTCTGCTTCCGAAGAGTAGAAGTAGGGATGACCATATTTGAAAATCAGTGTTTGGACAAAATATCATATAAAAAAAATAATGATAGAAAAATATTGTGTCAAGAATATCAGGATGTTAAAAATATCATTGAGAGGAATATTGAGGGAAAGAATACTGTTTTAAGTGTTGCTTTTAATATTGTGGTAAACAATGTTGTTAGATAAAATATAATTGTATATAATATCATTTTTAGGTACTTTGTTGTAGTGTGTTTTATTTTACTTGTTGGGTAAGTATTCTGCTAGTGTGCTTTGTAAATAGTTTTGTTTATTTATGTGAAATTAGTTTTTTTTTATTCTAGTAATCTGTTTCATTAATGTTATTATCTTATAGGAGCAGGACGTTGAGTATTTAGGGAACAAGGGTGGGGAGAGTTTTAAAATTTGAAAACAATAGTTTATAAATATGCATTTTATTATTTTGTAAATTATGCTATTTTTGTTACTATAAGTAAAATAAATAAATAAATAATGAGAAAACAATTACTACAAAATTCAATTTTTTTGATGAAATGCTAAATTGGTGAAAAAAATAGATTTTTATTTGTTTTAATGCAAATCGTATAAATATTTTTATTGTATTTCAAGAAAATATTTGGAAATAATTAGTTTTGAAATTAAATTTAGATTTGGTTAATATTTAATGTATCTATTTGTATACAGTTTTTCTAGTTCATTATTTTTTAAAATATTATTGACGCAATATTATGTTTTAATAATTAAGTACATTATCTATGTTTTGCTTATTCTTTAGAGATGTGGATTTTTGTAGTATTATTAGGAATACGTTATGCATGAGATTAAAACCCTGCACTTGCGCTGCACTCGCGCTGCTGACTGAACAGCTAGGCTTGCTTTTAATATTTTCAATTTTATTGTGTTTGCGCTGGGCGCTAGCTGTAACTTTTCTTTTCCTTCGTTTTGCCGCTTAGTGGGAACTGAGGGAGCCACTTACCCGCATATAACGCTGCATACCCACACTTGTGGGTTAGAAGGGACTCGGGGGCACTGTCTATTCCTCGCGCCGATCGGAGAGCGCCATTTTGGATTGGGGGAAGCTCTCTCTGTGGGAGCGCCATCTTGGTGAGGGAGAGCCACTCGCCCTGCCAGGACCCACGCATAGGAGGCGGAGGCACTATAAGTAGCACCTCCTCATTTTGCCTTGCTAGATTAAAACCCTGCACTTGCGCTGCACTCGCGCTGCTGACTGAACAGCTAGGCTTGCTTTTAATATTTTCAATTTTATTGTGTTTGCGCTGGGCGCTAGCTGTAACTTTTCTTTTCCTTCGTTTTGCCGCTTAGTGGGAACTGAGGGAGCCACTTACCCGCATATAACGCTGCATACCCACACTTGTGGGTTAGAAGGGACTCGGGGGCACTGTCTATTCCTCGCGCCGATCGGAGAGCGCCATTTTGGATTGGGGGAAGCTCTCTCTGTGGGAGCGCCATCTTGGTGAGGGAGAGCCACTCGCCCTGCCAGGACCCACGCATAGGAGGCGGAGGCACTATAAGTAGCACCTCCTCATTTTGCCTTGCTAGATTAAAACCCTGCACTTGCGCTGCACTCGCGCTGCTGACTGAACAGCTAGGCTTGCTTTTAATATTTTCAATTTTATTGTGTTTGCGCTGGGCGCTAGCTGTAACTTTTCTTTTCCTTCGTTTTGCCGCTTAGTGGGAACTGAGGGAGCCACTTACCCGCATATAACGCTGCATACCCACACTTGTGGGTTAGAAGGGACTCGGGGGCACTGTCTATTCCTCGCGCCGATCGGAGAGCGCCATTTTGGATTGGGGGAAGCTCTCTCTGTGGGAGCGCCATCTTGGTGAGGGAGAGCCACTCGCCCTGCCAGGACCCACGCATAGGAGGCGGAGGCACTATAAGTAGCACCTCCTCATTTTGCCTTGCTAGATTAAAACCCTGCACTTGCGCTGCACTCGCGCTGCTGACTGAACAGCTAGGCTTGCTTTTAATATTTTCAATTTTATTGTGTTTGCGCTGGGCGCTAGCTGTAACTTTTCTTTTCCTTCGTTTTGCCGCTTAGTGGGAACTGAGGGAGCCACTTACCCGCATATAACGCTGCATACCCACACTTGTGGGTTAGAAGGGACTCGGGGGCACTGTCTATTCCTCGCGCCGATCGGAGAGCGCCATTTTGGATTGGGGGAAGCTCTCTCTGTGGGAGCGCCATCTTGGTGAGGGAGAGCCACTCGCCCTGCCAGGACCCACGCATAGGAGGCGGAGGCACTATAAGTAGCACCTCCTCATTTTGCCTTGCTAGATTAAAACCCTGCACTTGCGCTGCACTCGCGCTGCTGACTGAACAGCTAGGCTTGCTTTTAATATTTTCAATTTTATTGTGTTTGCGCTGGGCGCTAGCTGTAACTTTTCTTTTCCTTCGTTTTGCCGCTTAGTGGGAACTGAGGGAGCCACTTACCCGCATATAACGCTGCATACCCACACTTGTGGGTTAGAAGGGACTCGGGGGCACTGTCTATTCCTCGCGCCGATCGGAGAGCGCCATTTTGGATTGGGGGAAGCTCTCTCTGTGGGAGCGCCATCTTGGTGAGGGAGAGCCACTCGCCCTGCCAGGACCCACGTGACCTTTTGGTCAGGCCTCTTAACATGGTGGAGGGACTGGCGCGCAGCGACGGCGCGCAGCGGACGCGCCGTAGACGCGCCGGAGGTGCGCCAGAGGTAAGCCCGTTTGCGCCCGTTCGCGCAACGGACGCGCATAGGGCCGCTGCCTCTGGCAACCTGCTCCTTTCCCCTCGGGCTTACTCCTACTCAGACCTATGTGCTTTGAGACCACCGCGTGACCCTGTAACACACGGTCCTTGCACTCGTTCGCCGCCCCAGCCACTCCTCTGCGGGTTGCTTAATGTGCGGTCACTCTGCAAACACCACACGGAGATCGCCTTCCTGGTTGAATCCTCCGGGTTGGATGTGTTGTTTATGACGGAGACTTGGACTCGGGAGGACTGCCTAGTAGAACTTGGCCTGGCTTGTCCCCCGGGCTTCAAAATTATCCATACTCCGCGCCCACTGAATCGTGGCGGCGGAATTGGTATTATTTTCCGCGAACAGTTGAATGTCTCTCAGCTTAAAATCGGCGAAGTTTCGGGTTTCGAGCTTATGGGTTTTTCATTTAGTAACCCAGAGAGAACGCTGCTATCTGGCGTGTTATGCTACAGACCGCCGGGCTCGGCCTCGTCGCTGCCGGAGTTCCTGGACCTAGTGTATGATCTTTTCAACACTCACTCTAATCTACTTGTTCTGGGAGATTTTAATCTCTGGCAGGGGGGCCCTTTAGATGGAGCTTTCACCTCACTCTGCCAGGCCTTGGCCGATATCCATCTGCAACAACTGGTTGGCTCCCCGACTCACAGGGGTGGTCATATGCTCGACCTTATCTTTGCGGGCGCCCACTTGGCGGTGATCATTGACATCTTAGTCCAATATTGGACGGATCACGCGCTGGTGGTCTTCTCCCTATGTCTTGGGAACAATCCCTCGGAGGTTTCAGGGGTGGGACTCTCGCAAGTGGGTCGACCGTGGTCTAGACTGCTTAGTCTAGCGCCTCTACCCTCGTTGATATCTGCCAACTTTGGCCTGGGGAACTCAGTGGAAGATAGCTACTCCTCCTTCTGCAGGTCCATTACCGAGTCACTCGATAACATCGTGCCTCTTCGGAAAGCAAGAGCGAGGGCGAATCGGGCCTTTCCTTGGTTTACGGCGGAGCTACAACACCTGAAGCTGAGCTGCAAACGGGCAGAGAGAGCATGGAGAAGGGATTACTCCCCCTCGGCTAAAGCTCTGTTTAGACTCGCACTGAGAGGTTACAAGGAGCAGATCAAGCAGACCAAGACGTCTTTTATACAAACATCCTTATTACAGGCGCCTAATAAATCTCAAGCCTTGTTTAAGATTGTTAAAGACTTGTCCCATCCGGTCTGCGCGGCTAACTCCGTGCGAGCCTCTCAGGCTTTATGCGACTCGCTGGCGCTAGCCTTCGAGGAGAAGACCGCTAAGATTCTGGCTGGCCTTACACTTCCTGTAACTGAGGAGGCCTGCCCTGCGAGCCCTTCTGACAGGGGGCGGGGAGCTTCGGGCAGCCAACCCCAGGGGGACATCAGGGTTCTGGATCTGGGCGCTTTGAGCGGCTCATCCAGTCGACCCCAACCGACGGCTTTGGGAGCTCCGGATGAGCAGTCCAGTCGACCCCAGACAAGCACTGCTGTCTCGGTTCTGGGAGCTCCGGTCAGTTCACACAGTCGACCTCAACCGACGGCTTTGGGAGCTCCGGATGAGCAGTCCAGTCGACCCCAGACAAGCACTGTTGTCTCTGATCTGGGAGCTCCGGTTAACTCACCCAGTCGACCCCAGCCAGTTGGCGTGGAAGCTCCGGTGGAACAGCTCAGTCGACCCCAGAGAGGCACCAGTGTCTCTGATTTGGGAGCTCCGGCCTGCTCACCCAGTCGACCCCAGCCGGTTGGCGAGGGAGCTCCGGTGGAGCAGTCCAGTCGACCCCAAGGGAGCACAAGTGTCGCCGATCTGGGAGCTCCGGGCAGCTTATTCAGTCGACCCCAGCCAGTCGGTGTGGGAGCTCCGGGGGGGCAGCCCAGTCGACCCCAGCAAGCCGGCGTGGGAGCTCCGGGCTGTTCACCCAGTCGACCCCAGCCATCCGGCGTGGGAGCTCCGGGCTGTTCACCCAGTCGACCCCAGTCGGCCGCGGCGGCCTTTGGGGCGGGTGATCTGATCATCTTACCACCGCGGTTGGATTCCTTCCCTCTCCCGTCCTTTGAAGACTTTTGTAAAACGGCTTGTTCGGTGTCATCCGGTTCTCCGCTCGATCCACTGCCCCCCAAATTTTGGAAAACTTTTCAGGAAGAACTGTTCCCGCCTCTGTTTTCAATCTGTCGCCAATCTCTGGAATCGGCTTCTGTTCCGGGCTGCTGGAAATTAGCAGTGGTGTCGCCTCTGCTAAAAAAGTCAACCCTGGATCCAGCTGTCCTTTCCAACTACAGGCCGATTTCCTTGCTCCCCTTTCCAATCAAGATCTTGGAGAAATGGGTAACTCGCTCTCTCTCCGGCTATCTGGAACACATTGGGTGGTTCGATGAGGCCCAGTTTGGCTTCCGACCTGGTCACGGGACGGAGACCGCACTTGTGACCGTGTTGGATAACCTGCGTTCGCGTGTTGACAGTGGTCGGGCAGCCTTTCTGGTGCTGCTCGACATGTCGGCCGCGTTCGACACGGTCTGCCATCGGACCCTGGTTCAGAGGCTGGAAGAGTGCGGGATTTGCGAGGGGGCCAGAGACTGGCTAATGTCATACCTCGAGGGCAGGCAACAGTTGGTGTCACTTCCGCCTTTCAGCTCGGAGCCAAGGAAAATTGGACAGGGGGTGCCACTGGGCTCGGCCATCAGCCCGTTATTGTTTAACCTGTACCTCCGTCCACTTGTCCAGCTAATAAAATCTTTTGGGGTCTCGGCATTTAATTATGCCGATGACACTCAGCTGGTGTTTTCCTTGGAAGGAAGCAATGCAATCTCGCTGAACACCTTCCATCGCTGCATGGCAGCTACAGCGGATTGGCTTCAAGCAAATTCTTTGCAATTTAATAGCTCGAAGACGGAGGTGCTCCACTGTTCCACGGATCGGATCCCGCGGGCTTTACCCACCGACTTCTGGCCCAGCACTTTTTCCGAACCGGTGTCGGCATCGGAGTCAGCCCGTAATTTAGGGGTCATGTTCGGCCCTAATTTACAACTTGACCTACATGTTAACAAAACCACGGGAACATGTATGATGCTGCTCCGCATGCTCCGCAGAGTTTTGCCTCTGCTTCCTGCTCGATCCAGGCCGGAGGTAGTCCGCGGGACTATTTTAAGTCGGCTGGATTATTGTAACGGCCTCCTTTTGGGGGCCCCAAAAAATCTGATTGGGAAACTGCAGAGGGTGCAGAATATGGCTGCCAAACTGGCCCTTTCACGTCCCAGATCCAGCTCCTCTACTCTGGCGCTTCGTGACTTGCACTGGCTCCCGGTAGATCTACGGGTCCAATTCAAAGCGGCCTGTTTGGTATTTAGAGCGGTTCACCTTTTAGGCCCCCTTCCACTACAAAACATGTTTGCATGGTATTCTGCCCCACGGCTTCTGCGGTCGTCATCGGCTCACCTTCTAGTGGTGCCCAGGTTTCAAAGAGTGAGGATGGGCGGCCGCTCATTTAGAGTGGCGGCAGCTAAATTGTGGAATTCTCTCCCACTCACTCTCAGGAGCTGCAAGGACTATCTTCCATTCAGGAAAGCCTTAAAAACTCATCTCTTTCCTAAGTAATGGCTGTGCGTCTGCTCTAGTCTTGTGCGATGGGTTCTCTGATCAAAGCGCCAGGATGCCCTCTGGGTGACAGGTCTGCGCTATAAAAGTATGCGAAATAAATAAATAAATAAATAAATAACAATTGCTATATATTATAAATGTTAATATTCTAATACAGTTATAAATAATACTTTATGGGTTAATTTTCTTTTAATACATTGTAATAAATATGGATGCATGTTAAAGTATTTATATATATTAATATTAATTTGTTATAAAATAGGTAATTGGGAATACAATTTATATATTTTTCTGTTTTTAACTGAATGTATTCTATAATTATTTGCAATTCAAATAATATATTTTTATTTCAATTGTCAAAATATTTTATGATTTTATTATTCTGGTTTGTGTATATAATGTATATAATGTATTGATTTTATTCTAAAATGTCATGTATTAAATATTATGTAAAATGCATTGATTTAAAAAAAAAAAAAAAAATTTTATAGGATGACGTTTAAGGTTACATTTATAGAATATTTTTTATTTGGTAACAGTGTGCTATGAATATTTTTGTATTTTAAAAATATGTATATTTTATGTTTGACTATGGAGCATGTATGGTGTTCATACACCTTTTAGTGTCCACTACCTTCTCCAATATGATTTTGATTGAAGTGGGAATACTAAATGTAACCCCTTTGGTTTGCAACACCTTCCCCAAAGTGGTTTAGATTGGATTGGCAATAGTAAATCTAACCACCTTGGTGCCCAACATCTTCCCCAAAATGGTTTAGATTGTAGTGGGATTAGTAAACGTAACCTATTTAGGGTCTAATTATGAGTTTGGCAGATCAGCCATATCCCAAAAGGGAAAAGGAAGAGGTAGTACAACTTTAATGATGAAAAGAACCAGATATTAATAAGTGACGTGACAAAGAGTGAACATCTCTTATTTGTTACCTAAAAATTGCCATTAGCAAAGAAGGATGCCATTTGGCAATCCATAGCGCGCAAGACAAACTGTGTTTCCCAAACAAAAAGGAAAGAACTGGGTGCCAGAAGAGGTGGAACGACTACAAACGCAGGACCGAAAAAAAACTGACCAGGAAGCTTAAGGCAGCCATGAAGACTGAAGGAGAACCAGATGCCCAGGAGGATTTGGATCCATTGGAGTAGAAGGTGGCATCCCTCATTCCAACAGAGCTGGCAGTTGGAGGGAAAGGACTGGACAGTAGTGCTGATGTAGAGGACCAGAAAGAACTACAGGATGAAAGAAAACAAGGTACAATATATCATCAAACTGTCATGCATCGAAATGCAGCAATACATTTTCCTGCACTGCGCTGCATGAAAGGGAAAGGGCAGGAATGCCCCACAAGTTAATACATCCTTCACATAGCTGTCCTTTCCTTGGGCAGTACCAATTTTTCCAGCCCTGTCCGGCGAAATTTCCCAGGTCCATGCATGATGTGCAGCCCCAGTCAAGGTATTTCCTTTTAATACTGGGACATGTAGTGTCATTTATTCCATTGTAGAACAGGAGTCCGAGAATCCAAAGTAAAAAACTTGGACTGGACAGTGCATTGTGCATGGACCTTGTAAACTTGGCAGATATGCTAGTACCAATGCAGGGCCCCTTGCACCATGACACAAATGTGCTTGTTTTGGGGCTAGGTAGTCAAAGATGTACTGTAATGTAAATTTAGCTAATGTGGCTTTGTAGAGGGTCAACGTATCAGTAAAGAGGGTATCCAAGTGCTGAGTAGGTGCATGCTCTGCAGGTAGGATCTCTTGAACAGCCTGTCTTTCTCAATGGATATGGGGATTTGGGTGAGTGCAAGTGGTGCAGAGCAGAGGATCATGATTGATTGGTGGAAGTTTAAATGGTGTGCGAGGTAGGTGGCTCCCTGATAGTGTAGTGCCTTGCAGGTGTGGGTGAGCATCTTGAAATGGCAGTGGGACTGAATGGGGATCAAGTGTCTTTGTCTGAGGTGATGTGTGATGTGCGTGCCGCAAGGTAGGTTAGGTAATAGTCTGGCAGTGGTGTGTTGGATAATTTCCCTGTTCTGTGGCAGGTGTGCAGAGATGCTGAGGTAGAGAGCATCGATGTAGTACAGTCTACATGTGATGAAGGCCTGGATAATGGTCTTACATTTGTCAGGATTGAGCCATATGAAGAAATTTCTGAGCATGCAAAATATGTGAAAGCAGGTGGAATTGATAATAGAAATTTTGAAGTCTCATGGCAAGATTGGTCTAGGATGGTCTGAGGAACTTGGAGGGTGTGGGGTTTGGACCTACAGGGTGAGTTCATAGAGCAGAATGTCATTACTTTGATCTTGTTAGATTGAGGCTAAGCTACTTATCTCACATAAAGTTAGCCAGGTTGGTCAATGCATAATGAATCAAAGTTTGGTGTTGTGGTGTCTCCTGAGAGTTATGGTATGATCTCGGTATTATCAGTGTAAGAGATTATGTAGAGTCCCTGGGTCTGACTGATGCATGTCAAAGGAGTCATTTATAAGTTTAAGAGAGTGGGGCTGAGTGAAGATATTTATGGGACTCTGCAGATGAGCTACTTGGGTTCAGAGGAAATGGAGTGAGCTTGAGCTGTTGCATACTTTCAATTATGAAGGAGACTATCCACTTCAGAGACGGTCCTGGGTTTCTGGTATTGTGGAGTCTGGAGACAACTATGTGTGTGTCAGGAAACTACAGGATTCCTCTGAAAAATGTGAATCACGTACTATATGTTAGGAATTAGATGGGAACTTACCTTCTCCTGTTCTCTCTCTCCGGCATGCATGAGCAGAACTGCAGGTGCACGCAAAATAGGCGCAATAATGGGGGTATAAAACGGGCCGGCAGCCGATCCTCTTTGCTTGGTTTCATTTCCCAGTCTTCTCACCCGGAAGAACTTCGACTTTGCTTCCTGTTTCCTCTGTTTTTGGATCGTCTTGCCTTGCTTCCCCTCTGGACTTGCCGATTGCAGGCTCGCAGGCGCTCCTGGTTCTGGGAAATTGTTCTCCCCCACCCCCCTTGGATGTGGATTCGTCGAGCTGACTAGCATTCCTTATTTTTGTCTCTGA
Organism: Lissotriton helveticus; assembly: GCF_964261635.1. NCBI lineage: Eukaryota > Metazoa > Chordata > Amphibia > Caudata > Salamandridae > Lissotriton > Lissotriton helveticus. The sequence continues at coordinate 1,064,840,712 of NC_136057.1, forward strand.
AATTTACAGAGACGCGGATTCATGTCTGTTTCTCTTTCCTGGATTACGCTTCCTGGTTATCTACAACCCATCCCGGTCGTTATTTGGACTGTTTAGCACATTCGGGTTCTTTTCTCAACTCGGTTGTTCGTGGACGATTTGTTTATTTTTTTATTGGGGTCTTTTTTTCTAGTTTCAAGAACAGGTTTTTTTTAATGTCAAAGTGAGACTTTTTCCCTTTGTATTTTATTCTTGAGGAAACACGTACTAGAGATTGGGGGTATTTTCCTTTACCTCATTTCTGCTCGTGAAAACAAGTTGTGGACTCAACTTATCATACGAGAATGGGCAATTTGTACTCCTATTACTGGTATGGGATTGTCGTCCTACGCTCCTAGCAGTGCCTGATCATACATGTCTCTGAGTAATGTTTATTGATATATCTGAATCCCTGTTGTTTGTTTCCCTATAGGTTATGGGAGTTTCCACTTACCTGTAGTGTTTAGAAGAAGTGTGCCCAGGCGTGGATTCCTTGTGTTTTCCCTCTTTTACCTCCACCCTCCCTCTGTGTCCTGGTGGCAAATTCACCGAGTTGATACGGGTGGTAGCTGCCAGGACAGGGGTAGAGGACTGGGGATATCTTCGCTCCTGCAGTGTTGGGTGGAATCTGGTGGTAACAGGACACTATACAAACCCTTCACCTTTCATGCAATGCAGCAATATGGCTTACTGTGTAGCTGTATGTGCATCTTTGTGAAATAAAACGGTAGGACGTAATAACGCACCCATTGTGTGCAAGATAGTACAGCAAGGCAGCTTGGTGTGTTGTGCTGCATGAAAGGTAGATTGCAGGAATATTTGTGAGATAACAATATTTTACATCTCTTGGCTAGTGCTGGGGCACAAACCAATGGCTTGAGGAAATGCAAGCACCCTTGCTACATGGGGCAATGGTCCCTGCAGTGGTGCTAGGCAGGATATTTTTCATCAGTGCAAGCAGACAGTAGAAATGCGCCACAACATGTTACATGTGACCCATTCCTGTACTCACTCATTCAGGCAGCAGCAACGTCCTAGCTGCATTGCATTGTGTGAAACATACACAAATAGGCCCCCTAGTGAATACTGAGCTTGTGTGATCAATTTACATGTATTGCTATGTAAAAAGCAACAATAGTACAACATGGACTTTTTCACTTGTAGAAATATATGTGGCACATATCCCTGTGTACTTGAAAGTGAAGAAAAATACTGTTCAAATGAAAAACAAAATCACCTATGTCAAATTCAATAATAGAATTTTCTTAACACATTTCTATTTCTTTTCAAAGGGACAAACAACATCTCCTAGAGATCAGCCTGTCTCTAATGCCCAAACTGTTGATAACACCATCCTGCCCCCATGTTAAAGACACATTCGAACACCTGCTGGACACTTATGATGCTTTTCCTCCTGTATTGACAAAGAAGAATGGCATTTCTGGGTCTCCAGATGAACCAAAACAGACAGGACATGGACCATCAACCTTTGACATAACAGCTCAGGACTCTGAGGGCCCCAAAGTTGCTTTCCGAAGGCAAGTGGTATGAGTCCAACAGCAAATGGCTGATAAAGTTCTGTTGGGGATGAAGACCAGAGCGGGCACTCTTGAAGGAGTTGGTTGGTGTCTTAGCCCTAATAAGGGGTTTGCAAAGGCAATGACAAACACCTACTCTCGGCTCCATGGGACTGCTGATTCCTTACCTGACATTGTTGGAGTCATGATGCAGAAGGAACAACCCCAGTCTTCTACATCTGACAGCAGTTAAGTTGTCAGGCACCTGGGAGCCATCAATACATTTATCCAGTCCCCGGAGGCCAAGATAGACTCCTTTATAGCATCAACGAGTGCCCTCAATAGAAACGTCGCTTCTTTGCTCAATAGAAACGTCGCTTCTTTGTTGGCCAACCAGCAAACCGTTGCCAGGGATACCATGCTGCCTTCCTGCCACTCACAAATTCTATTGGGATCATGGGTTTTCCATCTTCTTCCTCTGATGATTATGTGCCTGGAGCTAGTAATATCACTCAGCTGCATCCCATTACATAACCACAACGTCTAGGGGAGGCAAAACACTCATCTGAGGAGGAAGATATAGAGTTCATCAGTTTCTGAAGTTAACTTCCCGATAAACATTTGTGAATTCCCCATGGCCAGTTTTTCTATCTGGCCTGTATAAGACTTCATGTCACCTTCTTTGAAACCCAGGACAGTACTCTTTGTTTGTGTAGTAATTTATCTTGTCCACTTGTGCTCCAAAATGATATGCTTCTTTTGCTAATGGCAATTTGTTTCCCCACACTTATCTCAATAAACACATGTAAATGTGAAGTCACATTTGTATCCAAATGTATTTGGAAGCACAAAGTATTATAAATTGGCATATGTGTTAATTTATAAAAAATATGCTATTGACATGTTGTAAAATGAGTAGAGGAACCTGTGTTAAAATAAACAATATTTAAAATACCACTACGAGATTTGTATGGTTGATTCTCAAAACTCTTCATATATAATGGAAATCAAAAACCCTTAGTTGAAGTTGAAGAAGAGTGACCTAAAGTAAATTGCACATGCTGTCTGTGTATACACACCTACAACAATCACATCCATTGCAGTGATATAATGACCAATGTGTAGTGCCCCAATGCAATGTCAGAGTGAATCAACAAGCCCCCTTTTCTTGATGGACACAGTGAGATTCTTGCAAAGTACACAAATACTTACCACAGATAAATGGGATTTGGGAGGTATGTGACCCCAAAACACTGCTCCGCTGATCCACGTAAATGTTGCAAAGTAAATATGACTACATTACCTGATGTGAATACCTCATTGCTCAAACAAAAGTTCTTCAACAATACATTACTCTGAATGGTTGTACCAATAGTAGCTAGATATTCATGTCCATATTCCTCATGGATTTGCACTGTACTTGTGCCACACAAGGCCAACCTAATACCTGGAATGACAGTAGGCAAGACATTCAAAGTCACCTTGTCTGGCCCTGTGTAGTCTGATAAATATGGAGTTATGCCACACAGGCCAAAATAGACTTATGTTAGTCCGCTCCAGAGAGGCATCATTGTGTTGAGTTTGAGTACATCCACACATCAACAAATATAATCATTTGCATATACAATGTGGCATAAGTGGTGTGGGAAAAGGGTCAGGCAGATCAGGTCGATTACCCCTTTTCAAGGTTTGCCCGGCGCTAGCCGCCTCTCGCCCAACTCACGGTTACCAAATAAAGAGGCAGGTGCTGGAGACTGGAAGGCAGGAAACAGGAGTTTATTCGGACGGAGCAGAACACATCAAAACAGACGACAGGGTATCTTCTCGAGGTGCTCTAAACGCATCCTTGAGGCCTGGCCTCTTATACACATGTTTATTGCTTTATTACATGAAACACATTCTTGTCAATACTTTGATGTACGGAAAGACATCCTCGGAATCCTCACTTTGGGCCTGTTCCCACACACATTTACAGTAGAAGTCCCCACCCCGGTCACAGTAGGTGATGACTATCGCACACCAGGACATTCCGTCGATTCCCGGAATGTGTGTCTGATCGGATCTCATGGGGTGGGGGGTGGGGGGGCTTTGATCAGTCAGAGATCCTTTGAATCGGGGCAGCTGCTTACTGTAAGGGGGCCAATAAATGGTGTCCGCAGGGCCAGGTGGCGCCCTGGGAACGGGCAGGACGATTGGGCACAGAGGGAAGGGGGTTCATCAAAGGATGGGGGGGTGTTGGCCGGGAGCGGAATGCATTTCCGAGGCAGAGTCGCGCTGGAGGGGAGTTTTATGGTTCAGGTATGAGAGAGCGGGGGCTATCAGCGCGCGGGGGATGCTTGCGAGGTCAGAGGGAGAGACGCGCTGGCTAGCGGCGCTGGGCAGGGGGACCATGGTTTTCAAAATGGCTTCCACTTACGCGCACGAAGGGGCCTAAAAAGGGACAAGATGGTGTGACTAATGTTTCATGATTTTCACTTTACGCTCAACAGTGGCTATGGTGAACATAAATGAACGCCGCTTATGTATACCGATTTTAGTAATTTTCCACAGTCCCCAATTTTTATCATAAGTTAGTTTATTTCTGTTCATGTCTGAGGTAAGGACGTACAAGCTGACATTTAGTTATACTAATAAGGGAAGTATGTGGCTGGGCTGTCTATTGAGGTCTTTGGTAGCCCATATGCATTACGGGCAGATGGAAATAATCCTGCTATCAATGCTGACAGAATCGTACATAACCACATGCAGTCAATGCGATAGGCGAGGAGGCAGTGCATACAAAATTACATTAGCTGTGTCATACGTTAGACCTTGGAGACGGGGACATTATTTAGACGATGTAGGAAATTCGTTCGAATACAAACATGATGTCATACAAAAATGTTCTGGCAGGATAAGGGCTATTATCACTTGAGGTCTGGACTCTATGGGGATCAAAACTAGACAGTATGCTCATGTGCATAACTGGTGTTCCACAATCATCATGATACAGAGTTAACGCTTTCTTAGTTATCCATGTACAATTGAAAGTGACCGATGTAAGGTTTCGAAAGCTCAATTGGGTGATAATCAATACAAGTGGTTGGGAGAGGAATTCAAATTAATACAAGTGTCAGTCAAGGGGTGGCAATGTTCAAAAAGGGTTCGTCTTTCCAGTGTCTTATTACAGCGAGCCATCCCTGGTAGGCTCTCATTGTTCTTCTTCTTTCGTTGGTACTGTTGAGCACCGGCGGTGGAGCTATGCGTCCAGCTCTACTTCAGATTTCGCGTTGCAGGGTATGGCCACTCTTTGCTCTCGGACCACATTCCTGGTTGTCCTGTTCCCTAACTAATCTATCATAGGTACCTTAGGCGGGGTACCCGCATTCCATTCTTCTTTCGTGACAAACCCTACTCTATCTTTGTGCTGTGCTTATTCTTCAAGTCAAGTTCAAAGAAAAACTCCGTATGGAAAAAAGGGGCGATGGGGGCGTGCTTTGGGAGGCCGAGGGAAGAGAGGGTGGAGTGGGATCAGATCTGAAACGGACCAAGGAGGGCAGGAATTTCAAGCAAGTGGGCCCATCAATCGGGCACAATGGGCTGGGACTTTCGGCACGAGCTCATCAACATGCAGGGACTTCTGGACAGCCCTTCTTTCCTTCACTTTCCACGTTGAGAATGGTGCCTCGTCCCGCAACTCTTTGCTCTGTGGCTCCACCTTGGTCGAGGTCATAGATATTCCCCTAACTGCAGCCAGGCTGTGCGTCACGTCCGGCCCCTCTCCTCCGACGACTGCACGTTATCTTTAAATGAGTACAAAAAAAAGTCTTAGAAAACTGACAGGGGAAGACGTTTACACACTTTAATTTCTCTCCCAACCCCAAGTAGTTGGGGAAACGTTTATCGGTCATGATAGGGTGGAGGCTTATTTATCCTTACGACGGGGTATGCTGTTAATTCATAAATCATTGTTGTGGTGTAGGTTTGCGAGCAATTCTACGAATTTCCATAATAATGTCTGTTAGGTGTTGATTCCTGTTACATTCGTAAACGTGGCAAGGAGTCTGGTGTCTATCAATTACATGGTCTATTAAATTCAAACCGGCTCCTCCGGTAGAGACTCGTCTTTCTAAAACAAATCCTGTTGAGCTATATTTTTCTTCAGGGACTGCTAATTTTATGAGAAAGTGTGAGGGGCTACTATCATGGGCTTATAGGTACCTTTTTCCAGGGAAGGACATACGTTAAGCATTTTTCTTTTCTGAAAGCAACGGCTAACTTTGACCAGTTTTAGACGATTTGTTTTTTAAAAACAAGGCCATCAGCTACAGTCTTTAAGATTTTCTGGGACGGCTTGTACAGAACTGGGACCATTCTGGAAAAACGGGGACGTTTCGGACATCTACTTTTGTGCAATGGGCGGTGGTAATCTGAATGAGGAAGGTGGTGTTACTAAAGCACTAAAACAAAAAGCCACTGACATATAGTTCCCTTTTAAGGGTCAGATTAGGGGCCATCAGTCGTCTTACCTGTCCTTTCTTTCTCAGCCAATTAAGTTTCATCATTTTACAGAAAGGAGAGGCAGTAATATGGCAAAATACGATCGTTTTGTTTCTGTCAATTTGTTCAAACACTGTCGTGTCTAAAGCCAATTATACCTGTACCGGCGAGGTACAGCGTCGCCATTTATTCAAAAGGGAGCAAGGGAGCCCTCAGAGGGAGAGAGCGTCGTGCGCACCAAATAGGCCATTAGTACACGTACAACATAGAGAGAGAGAGAAAAACGTGTATGATAATAGGTTATTCAGTGCACACATATATAGAACAATACGGGTTGGTTTCACGTATAAAACACAAGCTGAGAGAAAACATAAATTCACAGTTTACGTACACACAAATACCGGATAGGGTGCGACAGTACATACATCAAGTGCGAAAACCTAAGACAAAACACAGAGCTATTTTGGGCAAAAGGACTTTTTCATGCGTGTTGCGCATTCTCAGTATTCCATTTAATTCATTTGGGGGTCGAGCTCTTTATTCTCCTTCCTTCCTAATAGTGGACAATTTTTGTTGGTAACCTCGTTTTTGAAAATACTTACTCCCTCTTAGTTGGTCGGACACTAGTCCAGTCGTGCTTATACTCACGGTGGGGCCTTCCAACATCTAGCAAATGATGATCCAAGCTGAGGTAAAGGAGGGGTGTCAGTCGGACGTGTAATGGTATACTTCTGATTTTCCTACGAGGATGGAAGAAGAAGGGGTAAATCTAAAACATAACAATATCCCTAATTTCTGGGCTGAGGGGGATTTGGGATGAACCCCAACCCGGGGTACTCTTGACTTCTCTTATTTAGTCAGCACGTAAATTGACTCACTGGTGCGCATTATTTTGGGTGTATATTTGGGATATCGGTTCGGGTCCGAGGTACTACAATAACCCTTCAAGTTTCTGGTGTAGGCCACTCTCCCATTCACTAGCTCCAGAGAGGGAGAGAGTCGTTCCTAGGTAAGGTAAGTGCTATATTCCTTTTCGTCCTTCACATGCAGGTACCATGTTTGGGCTTATTTTTCTTATTCCATTAACTGCTCGATCAACACCTCCGTCATACAAAAAGCATTCTTTTATCGACCCAGACGTGCGCCACACATACGCATTCATACTGTACAAATCAGGGCCCATGCGCACATTCATACCATACAATTTTCATGCTCTCAGAGATAGCTCCTGCATATAATGTACCATCTCACAGAGCTGGCCTATTTTCCTCGCGTGGAGCATGGTGCGTTTTGGGTCCTCTCCATACTTCAGCTCAATTTCCGATGTAACCTGCAGAAAAAGAAAAGAGGGGGAGGGGGCAGTGTTCAAAGCACATCATTTAATTGAAAAAAAAACAAACGTGACAAACGGTTGCAGGATCAGTGAAGGTTGATTTTATAATTGAAAGTATAACAGGATCAGTTACAATAAAATCGTTCATACGCACACCATGGGCGAGTATCATGAGTAACATTACTTCGAAGCTATAATAATACAATAATCAATAGTGAATAAAAACCAATATCAGTAGGGTTGTCCGCATGCCCAGTCAGTACCCTTCCCCGCCCGCCACGTGCTCAAGGACCGCATACATATCCCATAACATCAAGGCTACGTAAATAAAACGTCATAAGGAGTTGCAAGTCCCGCCTATACTGGTGCCATTTTGGGGCGAGGCCGGGTGGGTCCAGAGTATAGTCCAAATACCTCCAACAACTAGCGGCCGGACCAGAATCCCTTTCGGCAGTTCAAAAAAAGTTTGTTAGCGCCAACAGAAAGAACAGGCTGCATGAACCGTGACTCAAAGGGGGGCGGGAGGCAAAAATCTTCCCTACCGGGTCACGCTGAGGTCCCACCGGAGCTGATCGAGTGTCTCTTGGTAATTCAGACAAAAGCTGGCGTCATCATGAGAGCACCATCCTCTCGCGGCAACGTCGCGGCCACTCCGGGGAGCGGGACAGCAGGCTTATCCCTCCACCGATGCGCTGAATCAGCCTCTCTCACGGCACCAGATGGGGATAAGGCGGTGGTCACCCGGGGCAGTGGCATATCCATGGGGGATAGTCGAGCAACAGTGGCGGTTGCCCCCACCGGAAGCCCGCGGGAGTCGAGGGCCAACGACTCTCGTAGAATCTTTAAAGCTTGGACAATGTCTACAAGAGTGTGGCTCATGCCCGAGCAGGCAAGCATTCGAGTTCCAGAGTAGTCCAGAGCCATTCTAGTGGACCAGGCCCAAATCCAGGGAGCCGGCCGCCATTTTGAGCGTTCCGCAGCAGCAGCCGCTCTTCACCCCAGCCACCGGAGCGGGTCCCCCGGCCATCCAACCGAGTGGAACGCCAATGGCAGTCCTGGTGCAGCCGTCCGGCAGGTGAAACGCTAAGGGTCGCCTTGCTGCAGCTGACCGGCGAGTGAAACGCTAAGGGTCGCCCTGCTGCAGCTGAGGAACCTCCCCCTGGGGAGGTGGGGGAGGCCCGTTCGCGTCGCCTCCCCCCAGGGCACCCCACGCCATCTCTTGGCGCAGCATTATAGGATGGCTGGACCAGGCAACAAAAAAAAGGGGGGGGAGCCATCAGCAAGGCATCCCCCGCACACAACTTGCTGGACATCACCTCTGGATGGTCCGGGGACAGGTCTTGGCGCGTTGGGTAGCCTCCGGCCTATTCGCACAACGGGCCGCCACCGACGCTACCTCGCCGGCTGACGGCTTTTGTAGACCTTTTTTTATAGCCCAAAGCCTACTAAAAAGTAACTCAAAGTAGCCCAACAGGAACAGCGTCAAGCAGACGGCAAATGCATTTGGGTTTGTTGTTGCAGCCGGCTGCCATGTAAATAGTTGTTTAATAAAAAGTTTTAAATGGTTGTTTAATAAAAAGTTTTAACATGTTACTTTGCTGGAGTGTTGTATATATTTATAATTGTATAGGGTTTGCCGTTATTTGGGCGTGATGGGTGGCAGAGTCGAGCTGCCTTGCGGCCATCATGGCGTCGAGCTCGGCTCCTCCCACTAGTTTCATATTCCTCATGAGGGGTTGTTCCTAATGTTTCTATTTTAGTGGGGTCAAAAAGATCCCATCAGTGGTCTACTGATTTTGCTCGATTCCTTTTGTTTTTCCAAACGATTTTTATGTCATAGTTTGCTAGCAGGATACAGCGGCTAATCCGTATTTTTATATACATGTCCTTTTTATTAGGGGTGTCCTCCGGTGGAGCCGGATGATCTACCTCTAATAAACGGTCCGGGCTCAACCAACTACTGAACAATGCGGAGAAGATAGGCATGACGGGTTACAATGGGGACAAAAATCTGCACTACCTATCCTTCACTGTTTTGCGAAGACTACACAGAATATTTCTATTCTACAGTATTCGCAAATAGAGAATACCCAAAGAGAGAACCAATTCCAAACAGTCAATGTTCGGACAAACAATCAATCAATCAAATGAGGAATAAAATAGGCGCGACGGGTTACAACGGGGGCAAAAGCCTGCGCTACCTACCTTTTCACTGCTTACAAAGACTAGACAGAATATCTCTATTCCACGTTATTTGTAAGCAGAGAATACCTCCAAAGAACCAATATCGAACAATTAATGTCCGTTCAATCAAACAATCAGTGGCGAGAAAGAAATAGGCACGACGGGTTACAACGGGGGCAAAGGCCTGCGTTACCTATTCTTCACTATCTGCAAAGGAGGACAGAATACTTTTATCCTTCCCCGTTTGTAGACAGAGAATTCTCGAGCTTACAATCCTCGAACAAACAATGTTCGGGCAATCAATCAATCAGTGGGGGAGAAAGATAGGCACGACGGATAACAACGGGGGCAAAGGCCTGCGTTACCTACCCTTCACTACCTGCAAAGGAAGAGAGAGTACTTTCTATTCCTCTCCGTTTGCAGACAGAGAATCTCCAAGAGAACCAACAATTCGGAGAGTAATACTAGTATTTTCCAATCAATCAATCAAATATTTCACAGTTTGTCGTGTTACACGACCTTACCCGGACCGCATGGACAGTTTCCTGTCTTCCGAATCCAGCGCCTGATCGTCCTCTATTCTCCGTAATTGCTGTGGCACTCCTGATGGTTCCCAGTCAGGACCGTAGATCACTCGAGAGAGGTCTGCTCGGAACCGGTGAAGTTCGGGTGATCGGCTGCCAGACGAGGGTCTATCGGACAGGTGCACTTCCCGATCGTTGCAGTCGTTCACTCTGTCGTTGGGACCTCTCCCACTGGATCCACGTGTCGCTGATGGGCCCCACGTTTGGGACGCCAATTGTGGAAAAAGGGTCAGGCAGATCAGGTCGATTACCCCTTTTCAAGGTTTGCCCGGCGCAAGCCGCCTCTCGCCCAACTCACAGTTACCAAATAAAGAGGCAGGCGCTGGAGACTGGAAGGCAGGAAACAGGAGTTTATTCCGACGGAGCAGAACACATCAAATCAGACAACAGGGTATCTTCTCGAGGTGCTCTAAACGCATCCTTGAGGCCTGGCCTCTTATACACAGGTTTATTGCTTTATTACATGAAACACATTCTTGTCAATACTTTGATGTACAGAAAGACACCCTCGGAATCCTCACTTTGGGCCTGTTCCCACACACATTTACAGTAGAAGTCCCCACCCCGGTCACAGTAGGTGATGACTATCGCACACCAGGACATTCTGTCGATTCCCGGAATGTGTGTCTGATCGGATCTCATGGGGTGGGGGGGGGGCGCTTTGATCAGTCAGAGATCCTTTGAATCGGGGCAGCTGCTTACTGTAAGGGGGCCAATAAATGGTGTCCGCAGGGCCAGGTGGCGCCCTGGAAACGGGCAGGACGATTGGGCACAGAGGAAAGGGGGTTCATCAAAGGATGGGGAGGTGTTGGCCGGGAGCGGAATGCATTTCCGAGGCAGAGTCGCGCTGGAGGGGAGTTTTATGGTTCAGGTATGAGAGAGCGGGGGCTATCAGCGCGCGGGGGATGCTTGCGAGGTCAGAGGGAGAGACGCGCTGGCTAGCGGCGCTGGGCAGGGGGACCAGGGTTTTCAAAATGGCTGCCACTTACACGCACGAAGGGGCCTAAAAAGGGACAAGATGGTGTGGCTAATGTTTCATGATTTTCACTTTACGCTCAACAGTGGCTATGGTGAACATAAATGAACGCCGCTTATGTATACCGATTTTAGTCATTTTCCACAGTGGCAGACCAGGGAACCTGAAACAATGCAACGCCTCCCCATTGGAGGTCAAATCAGGAGATATTTGGGCAAAACATCTTGTACTGTCTTCTTTCTACAAAAGCTGCATGATGTGGCACACTTAACAAGAAGTACATGCCAATGATGAATGATTTTGTCCAGGCTGTGTGACTTCCTGCACAAAACTGAACCAACCAACAATGCACATGCCCTTGCTGTATGGTGCAAAGGTGACTGCATCGGTGCTAGCCAGCAGTTTGTGTCCCACCACAGGCAGGAAGCAGCACTCTGTAGTATCATGTCAAATACAAAGCTTACCTGCCCTTTCCCTTTTACACAGGGCACTACAGTAAAGAGACTACCTGTGTTTTGCTGTGTGTAAAACCAAATACTGAGTCCGACTTACATTCTCTAAAGTTTGGAAATGGGTCCATGCATAACTCTAATGTGAGGAAGACCTACAGTAGTCCAGATGACTCGGGCATTGCTACATATTCCTACAATGTACTCAGGACAAATTGAACATCATGTATTCACCTAACACAATAGCGCCAACTCATGACAAATAAATAATATCTAACTAGAGAACAATGATTCATTCATTAAAATGTAGGGGCATATTTACAAGCCCCTATTGCCAGTGGAACTTCACTTTTTCTAACGTTGCTGTGGCAATGGGGGCTTCACCTTATTCACAAGGCGGCGTGAAGCTACTTAACATGGCTTAACGCTGCCTTGTGAATAAGGCCCCCTTTGACTCTACACTTAGCATGGACTAGGTGGGCAATAGGTCCTGCATGGGCGTTTCACTGCAACACCCAGTGATTTTGACACTGCCCTTTATTTACAAGGGTGGCGTAATATGGGGCAGTGCCGAAATTAAGACAATGGAAAACCTGGTCTTAACATGGCGAAACAAGGAAAAATGCTTTATTTCTCCCAGTTTTTTTCTGTTTCTATGTTTCTATACAGCACAAATAGAAACAACAAAAACGCCATGAATGATTGTGTATGTGCACATTTCTGCACATAAACAATCATTTAGAAAATTACAAGTTGCAACTTCTGCAGCACACATAGAAGTTAAAAATCGCCATTACTTTTATTTTTATGTGCAGGACGGGACACCTTCCTGCACATCAACAGTCTTTCCCTGCAACGCAGGCACTCTTGCACAATGATGCAAGAGTGCCTGTGTTGGTGCTAGGCAGCTACATTTAGCGCCAGCGCTTAAGGGAAAGGCAGGGGTGCACCGTATTCTTGTAAATACTGTGAATCCCTGTGTTTGTAAATTGTCAGAGCGTGGCGTTAGCCTTCTTGGCTAAATGCCACGCTCCAAGTAAATATGCCCCTTCATATCTAAAACAACTACGTAACCCTAACTGACCTACACTAACTATCCTTAACACTAGTCTATATTACCGTATCTGAAACTTAACCTCTCTTAATTACTATTGACTCATGACAAGTTAAACATCTTCACCACACCTAATACACATAGGTTAGTACAATACAAACAACAACTACATCCTTTTTTTTTTAAATAATTTTTTTAAAACACAAAACATTAACCCCACACCCACCTAACAACCTACCATAATAAAAACTTAATTTAAAAACTACTGCATATAAACTTATCTAACCTACACTAAACACTAAGATAAACTATGACCAATAAAAACAATATAACATTTATAACAAAAGGGAAGGGAATGTCCAGAAGGAGAGTCTATATCTGTGCGGCAATTCGTTCCAGTGCCTCCTGTCACTTCAAAAAAATGTCTGCCTGCCGCTTCTGCTCCTTTTTGATTGGGCCCATCATCTGGTCCTTTTGATGCATCCTCCTCACAAGCAGAAAATGAAAAGCATACCTTGCTGTACCTCCAATTGTTGGGTGTACAGCGGATTGCAGCTACACTGTCCTGCTGAGGATCCATGGATGGGGTGTGATGTGCCTGCCTGGCAAGTGGAATGTTGAGATGCAGTAGCAGTGGTAGTCTTCTGTACCTGTGACACTGTATTTCATCCCCAAATGGCTTCAGATTTGGCCTTATAATATGTGCAGCTCATTATCCTCAAGCAATTTTATGGCTATCTTCTGGATGCGGTCATACTGTGCCAATCTCAAACCAAATGTTTTATCCATGTCTAGTGTCATGTGAGCTAAAGATAAATTTGTTCCTAATATTAGAGCAACTACAAAATGTACATCACATATTTATTAATCAATCAATCAGGAGTTGTACAGCGCAGCTAATCACCCATGAGGGTTTCCAGGTGCTGGGATCCTGCTTCGATCTGTCAAAAAGCCATGTCTTGAGTTCCTTTCTGAATTCCATGAGAGAGATTGATGTTCAATGGTGGATGGGACCGTCGTTCCAAGACTTGAAAGCGAGTTAGGAGATGGGGTGGTCTCTGCTGTGGCTTGCACAGATGCAGGGAGTGTGCATGAGGGTAAGGGTGGCAGGTATCTGGAAGGTTGGTGGTAATTCAGGTGGTGGTTGATGTATGCTAGTCCTTGGTCATCAAGGACCATGTAGGCGTGTGTCAGCCTCTTGAATTTGCATCTTTTCTGGACAGAGAGCCAGTGGAGGTTTCTGAGGTGGGGATGATGTAGGTCCTTTTGGTGAGGTTCAATATGAGTCTAGCCACTGAGTTCAGAATGGTCTGGAGTATCTTCAGGAGTTGGTTGGAGATTCCTGCATAAAGTGTGCTGCTGTAGTTGAATCGGCTGGTGAATAGGGCTTGGTTGACAGTTTTCTTGGTGTTGATGGGGAATTGGAAGATCTTTCAGAGAATGTGAAGGGTGTGTACACAAGAGGAGGCAACTGCTTTGATCAGGCATTTCAAGGTGCGTTGGCTGTCCAGGATGATGCCGAGGTTGAGGGCATGGTCTGTCGGTAAGGGAATGGGTCTGAGTTCAGCAGGCCACCAGGTGTCATTCCACAGGGAGTTGTATTCTGAGAGTGAGAGGATGAGCTGGGTGTCTTCTGTGTAAGAAACTATGTTGATGCCATGGGTTCTGACGATGTTAACTAGCGGTGTTATGTAAGTGTTGAACAGGGTGGGTATGAGGGATGAACCTTGAGGCACTCCGCAGTTGATGCTCGTGAGTTCTGACATGAAGGGAGGTAGGTGGATTCTCTGGGTACGTCCAATGAGGAAGGATGCGATCCAGCTGAGGGCGTTTCCCTGGATCCCGATTTGATGGAGCGTCTTGATAAGGGTGTGGTGGGATACTGTGTCGAACACTGCTGAGAGGTCAAGGAGAATCAGGGGCGCTATGTCACCCAATCGAAGAAGGTTCTGATTTCATCTGTGGTGGCATTCAGGGTGGTCTCGGTGCTGTGATTGGTGCAGAAGCCGGTCTGGGAGGTGTCCAGGTGTTCGATGAGTTGTTGGCTGATGGTCCTCTCAAGGATATTAGTGGTGAAGGGGAGCAGAGAGATGGTTCAGTATTTCTTGAGTTTGCTGGGGTCAGCTGAGGGTTTCATGAGGAGAGGTCTGACATCTGCATGTTTCCATTGATCGGGGAATGTGGCCATGGTGATGGATGAGTTGAGGACATAGGTGAGTTCTATGCTGATTTCCTTGCCCCCACAAGGTTGAAGAAGTGGTAGGGGCAGCAGACAGAGGTTTCTCCCAAGTGAATGGAGTTCATGATGGCTTTGGTGCCATTTGTGGTGAGCTGTTCCCAAGTGGTGAGCAGTGGGTTGTCGGTGACGTCCTTTGGCGTGAGAAGGCTGTAAAGGTCAGTGGGTTGGGGTTCAAAGTTGCTGTAGATGTTGGGTATTTTGTTGTGGTAGTAGTGCGCCAGGGTGTTGCAGAGTCTCTGGGAATTGGAGAATTGTGTTTTAAGTGGCTGACAGACCGGCAAAATCTCTGACAATGTTGAAAAGCTCCTTGTGGTTGAAGCTGGTTTCTATGCTAACTGCCAGGGAGCTTTTTCCATATCTTTCAGGAGTTAATGTTATTTGTTAAGGACTGATTTGGAGGTGGCTCGGTCTGTGGGATCTTTTCTGGTGAGCCATTGCCTCTCTAGATGTTTGCAGTTGTGTTAAGGGCATCCGTCAATTGGGTTTCTGCTAGGGCTCGTGGTGGTAGTGAGTGGTGCACCTGCAAAGGTAAAGTGGACAATAGCATGGTCGGTCCAGGTGAGTTTGGTGACTGACTGTACTTGACTCTATCGCTGGTAGTGAAGATAGGGTTCAGTGTGTGTCCTGCACTGTGTGTGGGGTCGTAACCAGTTGCGCAAGGCTGATATTGCTCATGCTGTCCAGGAGGTAGGTGGTGTTGGTGTCGTGGAGGTCGACATGATAGAAGTTGAGCACCCCAAGGAAGATGAAGTGTTTGGAGTCGATGGCAAGCTGGGTGATGAATTCGGGAATGGTTTTGAAGGAGCAGGGCGTGGGCCTGGGAGTCTGTATGTGAGGGTGCCTCTGATGGTTGTTCTGCCATTGGTTTGGAGTTGGAAGTTGAGGTGTTCCATGATTGGTGTAGTGTTTTATTGTTGGTGGCGCAGTGGATGGTGTTCTTGTGGATGATGGTAATGCCACCTCTGTGTTTGTTGGTGAAGTCGCGGTGTATCATCTTGTATCCATTGAGTGGAGGGGTTATGCCAGATCACTGTAATGAAGGCAACATGAAAGGTGAGGGTGGTGAAGGTGTCCCAGATCTCGGTGGCATATTTGCAGAGTGATCAGGCATTGAGCAGAAGCCAGTAGTGTGGTTCCTTGGTGGTCACGGTCGGCGATGTGGGTGTGGTGAGAGTACCTGTGTGGGTAGGCAGTGCTGAGTGGCAGGCTAAGAGGCATTGGTGGCAGGAAAAAGGTCCCACCGTTGATCCAGGGGAGGCTAAGCAGCAGTTGTTTTGGCATCCCGGGTCCAGGACTCTGAGTTCTCCGGAGGAATATCTGTGGGTGGTCAGAGGGTTAAGGTTCACCCATGCCAGTTATCCCACTAGTTCGAATGTGTCAATGGTAAATAATACCCATGGGCTAGGTATGTGCACTTTTGCTGTTGGTCTTGCATCATGCAAGTGGGAAAGGTCAAGGCAAAACCTAAAGGTAAGTAATGGCAGCTTGTGTGACTCTGCATGTCTTAAGTAATCTTGAGTTATGCAAGGCAGCGCCCATTGCTGACTTGCCTTACTCTGTGGCAGGGAGCCATTCCATAGATGGCGGGTAGGTGTCTCACTACATCAACGCCTTTATTTTGACATCTTCACAGACTTAGTGTCAGTGCTAAACCTGGAAATGTGTCATAATGCACCAACTTCACAGGTGAACCTAAACCAGGAGAAATAATCTAATTTCACATTTCTGTTACCTCATTCTCATGTGCTACATTCTGCAGCACACAAAGACAGAGCAAAAAAAGCCTCTTAGGATTGTGTTTATGCAGGCAGTTGTACTTACCTGCCCAAGAACTATTTTGCCTACATTCCAGATCCCCTTGCACCATGATGCAAGGATGCCTGTGTTGATGCTAGGCAGGAAAAAGCATGCCACTTCTAGGAAAGGACAGAAATACACTGTATCATGGAATCACTCTGGATTCCTTTTGTTTTCCTTTTACACAGTGCAGCAAGGTGCTTGCTGCGTTGCACTGCATGAACGCTTGCCTTAAATGCCAATAGGTTACATACTGCCCATGAGGCTAGCATTGAATTGCCAATATATGGTAAATCTAGTGCATATGTCTTGTTGGCCAAACGTAGGCCAATTACTTTGTATCCATGCATTGAGGCCTACTGAAGCTGCATAGATTGCATAACAGACATATTGCCATTCTGTGCTGAACAGATACATATACAACTGATATATGCAGGCTGCTATCCACATTACAATTGCTAGGCCACAGCACAATTTTTCTGCTATGTGGACATCTACCCTCACAATGTGCATTAGACAGGCTGAGAGCTATTGTTTTGAAGCAAACCTTGGATCGATACATTGGCTGTCCTATACTATTGAAGCCTCCGGGATATCAGTGTAATGGGGCCACTGTCACTCAATTCTACATAGGTCTGACAGGGACACTTCTGATGGAGGGTTTGTCACCCCTGAGATAGGATTACAGCAGAAATATCTCAGGTAAGTGGTCCTGAATGAATGTTTAGATGCCATACAAATCACTCAATACACTGCGGAACACATGTTGGGATGTTAATTGTACCTTTTCATGGGCTCTTTTCAGTATCCACTTAACGTTGGGTTGTAACTGGCACATTTCCAGCATCTATCTGTTGTGAAATGATTGGAATGTGATGTTCTAACCCTGTGACACGGTCGTGAATGTTCATGCAAAGTGTCACAAGTACTGTCGCAAGTATGCCATCCCAATATTTCAACGGGGTACTGCAGACAGACTTCACCACACCTATACTGACATTGCATTCACAGTAACATGCCTTCTTGTTTATTTTACATCTGTTGACATGTGATGCTGTGTTTGCCCAATACATATGAGTAATTAGTTGGCCAGTGATGAATACCTCCCTAAGCACATCACTCTGCTACAAATATCATGCATCACTCACACTTGCTACAACCATTTCCGCATCACTATCCCTGAAGCAGTCAATCTAGACTTGTTTCAAAGGGCAATGCCCACCTGCAGAACATAAATAGAGAAATTGCATTAAGTATAGAGTACCTACACACACTTCCAAATCTAAATTAAACACTGTGACATACCAGGTTCATGGCACATTTAGACACTCTAACACACATATGTATACATTTTCAGACCATGCAACGCAGTTACTCACCTCACAGGGCTAATCTGCCCGGAGGTGAAAGGTCAGGAATTTCTTACATCATATGTCAAAATCAGGCCCCATGCATGTGATGTTGTAAGGACTGGCAAGCTTCATCACAGGACAGTTGCACATGTCGCAAGGGTACAAGCATTGGAACTAGGGATCCAAAAGTGTGTGAGCTCAAGGAAAGGACAGGAATGCACTGTAAAATGTTAAGCATGATACATTCCTGCTTTTCACGCAGCACAGTAAGGTGACTTGCTTTACTGCGCTGTGTGAAGAAGTGATAAATGTGTCCCTCGGTAAATACATACTAGTCTTGCCACACACAGTTACTTTATAACTTGTGCAGTGTGGATAATGATCTGTAATGTGAATCTAGCCATAGGTGCTGATATAGGCACATATTGTGAAGTAACAAGGAACCTCTGTATCAGTGCCATTCCATGCTGTGGCTGTTATACTTTACAGAACCCACTTGGGAGTGACTTTTTCTAGGATTACATTAGTAGTCTGATCTACCGCAAATCCTGGAAGGCAACAAAAGTGTATATCAACACTGATGAAGTCCTCCTCAGGGCAAAATGCATTGGCTGAGCTGGATTGTGATGTCTGAAGAACAACAATAAAAGTTTTTGGGATACTATATTATGGATTGAAAAGAAGGAAACTGTTTATTGAACAAATATCAACATTTGATCTATTGAACTTTCAGTAAACTCCTTAAGTTCATACAGCATTCTCTTTTGTGTATGGTTTAAGCTCAAGTTTGTTAATTCCCAAGGAGTAGAATCTTAAGAAGTTGAGCGCTAGATTTCCATATAGAAGTACTAACACCAGTGTGGCCACCCAGAACTAATATTGCTCTTTTTCTTGTGAATACATATTGTGCAGTGTTTGTGTCACATGACTGAGGAAAAACAGCAATAAATGATAAGTGAAATTACATTTAACAGCCCAAACCTTCTTCAGTGCAGGATATTGCTAATTAGTAACCCTGAGTTAGACAAAGGGCTGCTTTTCATTACTTAGCACCAAGAGTGCTAGCTCCCTGTAATGCAACACAGCATTTATGCCAGGTGTGCTGCCTTGTGAGACAGTGTGATACATCTGCAACCTGGTGTCACTCGGTTTTGCCTTGTGTGTCATAAGGCATCAACACATTACAAATTCATTTTGATACTGATATGTAGCTTAACTAATTTATCTGCATTACTACATGCTGATGTACTTTTTTTGTGCTGTAATTTTTTATTGATAACAAGATCACGTAACATGTGCACAAGAACATTATATGCAATATGTTTCATTGGGGAGGATGGGGGAAGAAAAATGGTGGGAGGAGAAAATGGGGGATCAGTGAAAAAGATCACATGGTTCACACAATGCCCTGCACTTTATGTTATTTCATTTAGTAGATATCTGTAAGCCATTTATCCAGTATCCCCTGAAGGGGGGGAGGGCCCAGACAACCGGCCGCGTTTAGAAGGGGGAGAGACCAGTGCCCCTGGGTTGAGTAACATGAATAACGGATGTTGGAGAAGGAGCCAATGCTAGTAGTTGGTTGAGAGGAGCTCCTTGCTGTCAAGCCAGTGCATTCCATGATGCTCCAGCAGGGGAGTGGGGCATTTCGTTGTTTGTACGTGTGGAGTGCAGTGGGGAGTAACATCGGGGTTTCGCAGTGCTGAATGGGTCCACATGCATATGTGTCTGTGCATGCTGATGGTACTTTAATACATACCTTTGGGGCCTCCAATTTCCCAAAACAGCAGGTTCACCCAATGATGCTTCAGTTGGGTGACACAGCGCTCCTCATGTGCCACCTTGCCCATGTACCACCACATCAGCTCCCATCAATCCCGCCAATCTCTGCGTCTGTAGTCTTAACTGAGCCTTCCTCCTACTGCCAGCACCTGCAGCAGGAACTGCATCACCAGCCAGATCAGACATCCAATGTTCCTCTCTGTGTAATTCTTCTCTCCCCCCTTCTCAGACATGACCACAACTGAACAAGCCCTACCTTTTCTTAACCCAAAAAATGATAAAATAACCCTTGAACCCTTAACTATACCTAAAAAACTGTTAACCCAAATTCGCCAAACTCTGAACAATACAAATACAATTAGAAACATAAAATGCAACAGTTAGGCACAAAGACTACACAAAATATAATTCATAGTCACAGGACAGACATAGACTCCAACAAAAACAGCCAAATATTCTCCAATCTCACACAGCACTCCTCAAGCCTCAACCACCAGCACCAAAAAACAGACACTAACAAAAAGTGAAAGCAACACCTCCTGGTATATAGCCACAGCCATTGACTCATTTCCTGGCTGCGAGAGGCAAGTTCGCACCATTTGCATCGCTTTTTCTGATGCATTGCTACACAAAGACACATTGTGTGATGCACTATGCAGTTGCACTTATGCAGCAACGCTAAGGACCACACAATGGCGGTGAAGCATCAGTGCTGATCGGAATCATGCAACAGAGGCAATGCATCAGTTTGACAGAGGATGTGTGGTATTGCTGGAGCAAATACATTAGGCCCACTTCCAAGGGTCCAGGACTGGGGTAGCACAACTTGGCAGGGTAGACTCACATATGGCAGGTGCAGAAGCAAGGTAGTGGTTGGAAGTATTTCATGTCTCTGAGACTTCAGATCTGGAGGCTAGGCAGCACCCCCTTGGAGTCACACTGGGTTCAAGGGATGCATGCCCAGTCATTCTCAACCAGGCAGGGATACAGAAGGAAGCAGCACACAGCTCAGCAAGACAGGACTCCAAAGCTGAATAATCCCACAACAAGATTCATGTGTTACCAGGGCACACACCTGGATGTTACTCACAGTCATCTGTGCTTTAAAACAAACGCTGATCCTGGCCCCTCTGCCACACTATGTTTGATTCCCTTTTCAGCCCAATGTCCCTCTTCCGGAAATATGTCCAGACCCCTTCCCTGTGATCTATCACAGAATCATAAAACACTTTGAAAAGCATAGAGACCAGATGGCTCACCGATCTTCCAGTGTATGTCCCACCCAGCTTACAGCTGTGCTGGGCTATCAGACTTGGTCTGGTGGGATTCCTCTACTTCTCATGTTTTTCCCCAGGTAGGGATGGCCTTACCATGTTATGTAGCAATGCAGGCACTTCTGCACTCTGTGTACAGTCACAGAACATTCTGTGCCCACAAATGTAATCCATATGTATTATGCTACCACCAGCATACTCATGTGCAGTACACACACTCAGTATACTCACACTGTTCAATACTACAGTCCCACTGTATTATATTAGAGGGTGACACTTTGAATACACACTATCAGCACACACACTTTTACCATTTGCACACTGTCTCTCATTTCACCATATGTGTAATGTATGTCTAGTACATGATTTTATCATGCACACACCATGGACATCATTTGGAGGTAGTGAGAGGTTTCAGTTGCAAACCCTGACTACCTCCAAATGACATCCATGACACACCCATCCAGATACACACAGCAGCAGAACTTTAGTAAAGGTGCGTGAGCCTGTTGGCTTCACTCCAGTGACCCAGGATAGTCATGTTCACTACTATTGATCAGTCAAGGGTATGCTGCCACCTCCACGCTTGCTCTGTTTTACTCCTGGCGATGGCAGTAGCATTCCACAACTATGAGGGTAGCTCTTTTGATACCCCTCCTGGTCCAACTAGACTCAATCTATGACACAGGCCTATGTCATGGCACACACACCAATCCTTGTTCCCCCTATAGGAATATAGCAGCATTACGGATCCAGAAAACAATACAGTTGGGCATTCAGGGCAGAGGTACACAACTCTCACCATGCGGAGTACTTTTTTGAGCCAACACCACCCTTACACCATGTTTCAAATATTTGTGTAATTTCACAACCATTTGCACTTACTTTACGACATACATTCTTCACACATTACACATCTCTGTATTCCTGAAGTGGTGTGATGCTTGGCAAATATGTCCCTTGTCTTACTTTTCCAGTAAGTGCTACTCGTTGATACTTCAGCAGTTTACTATGTTTTTGTACATGCCTTTGAGCCTCCTTACATTGCTCTACAAAGCATGGTAAGTTTGTTTTATATCAAGTGTGGGAAAATGTAGACCTAACATCAATCAGTCCTGGGAAGTTGTTACATGACCTTGTGACAAGACCTTCTGTGCCTGTCCGTGCCTGGACCGCGCCCAGCGCCACGCACCTTGGCCGTCATGCCCCCGAAGATACACCATCGCTGAGCTCTATACCCTGACCCCAGACACCACAACAAACACTGCCACCGCGCCAACCCATGTGCCATGGTAGGACCTTTCACCTGCACCCACTGGGACTTCACCTGCAACTGCCACCCTCCAGCCAACTCACCAGCTCCACCCTGAACACACCACAGACATCACCTAAACAAAAACATGCACCCTTCTCAGCTCACGCTAAGTATGCAAGCATTCCACTGAATTATGAGACTTTATTGTTACCCTCGCACACAACATAATCTTCCTCACTGAGACCTGGCTAAACCCCACATCTGCCTCACAAATTGCACAGTGATCCTTAGCAGATATAAAATCACTCACCAGGACCACACCAACAAGCCGGGAGGAGGAACAGCCTTCATCCACAAAGACACCATACAGTGTACCACCACCTACAACACCACCACACCCATGGAACATCTCAACTTCAAGCTCCATATGGATGGCAAAACAACCATCAGAGGCACCCTCGCATATGAACCTCCAGGCCTGTGGTCCAGCTTCTGCAATGCCATTGCAGACTTCATTGCACCCCTACCCTTAGAGTCTAAGGACTACATATTCCTCGGCAACCTACATTTCCACAACGATGACCCCAAAGAAAAAAACACCACACACTTCCTCGATAGTAGGAGCAGTCTCACATTTATCCAGATTGCCCATGACCCTACATACACTGCAAGACACACGCTGGACCCAATTTTCACCAAGAGCAACTGCGTCAAATACGGCCATGTCACAGAACTCACATGAACTAATGGCTTTATTGTCCACTTCAGCATCTCCAGCCCCTGCACCACCACCCCCAAGATGACCAACACCCCCCACTGGAGGTTGAATAAAATCTCAGAGACCAGCTGAGCAAACACCCTCAACACCTCCAACCCTGCTACCACCACCAACCTCGAACAGGAAGTGAAAAACTTCAATGCCTGGATCACCAATTGCGCAGAGAGCATCTTCCCCCATCACGAACAACATCCAGAGAAAATCCTCAAAAAAGGCTAGCTTGTACACCCAAGAACTCAGAACAGTGAAACAAGACAGCAAACATTTGGAGAGGAGATGGTGCACCAGCAGGGACACCTCCGACCGGGCAGCCTTCAAGACCTCCCTCAACCTCTACCACTGCCTGCTGAGGACATCAAAGAAGACGGCCATTGGTGCATGCATCGAAACCAGTGCCAACAACCACAAGGGACTTTTCAACATCGCTAAGGAATTCTCCAACCTGGGTTCAGCGAAAACAACATCACACCCTCACAGGAGCTGTGAGACAACCTCTCCCACTTCTTCCAAGACAAGATCATAACCATATACAGAAACTTTGAATCCCAACCCACACCTACGTGCCACCACTCTAATCGACACGAACTACACGCTGGCCACACCTGGAACATCCTCTCCTCCCAGCCATGACACCACTTACACCATGAAATCCATCCCCTTGGGAGCTTCCACAGACACATGCCCACACATCTTCAACCTAGGATCGGCCAGGAATTCATCTCCCTACTCAACACCTTTATAACAACAGCAACATTTCCCTACACCTGGAAACTTGCCGAAATCAGACCACTACTCACAAAACCCTCCGCCTACCCCAGCAAACTCAAAAAGTACCTGCCAATCTCCCTGCTCCCATTCCCAGTGAATGTATTTGAAAAGATAATCAGTAATCACATCATTGCAAACCTGGAACAGATTGTGTGATTGATTGTATGCACACCATTTTGCTCCATTTGTTCCAATGTATTCAGGATGTTTTAATCTTGCATGCAGACTGAATCCGTACCCTGCCCTCATGGCACACCGATAACTTAGAAGTGCAGTTGCTCCACATCCCAATCGCACTGCGTAGTTCCAAAAATATTCACAGACATATGATTTTCACTGAATAAGCCATGTTCTACAATTTTATTCCATTTTGCCCACTGTTTTTACAAAACTTTTTTTGTTTCATACATAAGGCTTCTTGCTCTCCCATCAACTGCCAAGCCAGGTCCTTCCTGGAACGGAAATAAGCAGCCTAGGACCGGTTTTGGGATTTCACCCCTCATTAGCCAGGGTAGCTTAAATCCAGTGGTACAGTGAGCCCGGGACCCACGTTTTGGCATACCCGGCGCACTTAGGGTAAGAAAACAAAAGATAAACAATTGATGGACGGAATGAAGAACTAGTCAAAACATTCACCCCCAGTCAAGAGATCTGGGTTAAATCCATAATTATTTTGCTCACTATGCCACCCCAGTTTAAACCTGGCCATATGCAAATCAGGCTTGACTACGTGCCTCATGGGAACAGTCCAGCCCGAACTGCCAAGCCAGGTCCTCCCTGGACTGGAAACAAGCATCCTAGGACAGGTTTGGGGGTTTGATACCTCATCAGCCAGGATAGCTTGAATCCAGTGGCGCAGTGAGCCCCGGACCCACGTTCTTTTGCTCACAATACAACCCCAGTTTAAACCTGGTCATATGCAAATCAGTCTTGGCCCTGTGCCTCATGGGAACAGTCCAGCCCAAACTGCCAAGCCAGGCCATACCTGGACCAGAAAAAAGCATCCTAGGACCGGTTTCGGGGTTTCATCCCTCATCAGCTAGGATACCTTAAATCCAGTGGCACAGTGAGCCCCGGACCCACGTCTGAGCATTCCCGGGGCACTTAGGGTGATAACAAAAAAGATACACAATTGATGGACGGAATAAGGAACTAATCAAAACACTCGCTCCCAGTCAAGAGATCTGGGTTAAATCCATCATTCTTTTGCTCACTATGCCAATCCAGTTTAAACCTAGCCATATGCAAATCAGTCTTGACCCTGTGCCTCATGGGAACAGTCTTGCCCGAACTGCCAAGCCAGGTCTCGCCTGGACTAGAAACAAGCATCCTAGCCCCGGTTTCAGGGTTTCATCCCTCATCAGCCATGATGGCTTGAATACAGTGGCGCAGTGAACCCCCGACCCACGTCTGGGCATACCCGGTGCACTTAGGGCGAAAAAGCAAAAGACTGTTGGACTGTTCCCATGAGGCACAGGGTCAAGACTGATTTGCATATGGCCATGTCTGAACTGGGGTGGCTTGGTGAGCAAAATAACAATGGATTAAACCTAGATCTCTTGACTGGGGGTGAATGTTTTGACTAGTTCTTCATTCCGTCCATCAATTGTGTATCTTTTGTTTTCTTACCCTAAGTGCAACATTAGGCGGAGAAGGTGCCTGGGATCCAAGGACACAGCAACGATTTCTGGAAGAAGAAGGTTCAACACTGGAAAAGTACGAGGGGCTGTACCTGCTGCAGGAGGAGTGTCATGTGCGTACTCATTATTTTGGGATTTTGTATTAGGGAAAGTGCACAGAGGGTGGAGAGTTAGTTCGGTCTTAGTGAAGCTAGGGTTAGGGTGAGTTGGGTTTAGACGAGGTCCTGTCTAAGGCAGTCCAATCGGATGTGCCGTTAGACATGGGTTTTAGTTTGGACTAGGCAGGAGAAATTAAGGAGCATCTTAGAACGAGCTCGGTAGTCTAGGCTATTTACCTGGAAAGTGAATGTGCTTCTGGGGGAGCCTTCACAGCTGACACCTTTTTCTTTTGCCTGGGAGGTATGTTAAATAGGGATGTGACTTTAGAATTAGTGTAGGGACAAGTTAATCTTTTCTTTCCCATCGGAACAGATGCAGTCCAGCCTTCCAGTAGGCACAGTGATTGCGTGCTAATGCTTCTTGAATTGACTTTGCTTTTTATTCTGAGTCGTCTGAGACTCTTGCATAGGATTATGTTTGTATTAGTGCCAGTTTATTTCTTGAACCTCTTGCTGAGGTGCTTGTATGTTCAGTTCTTTTTGGCTTTGTAATACATTTCCATACTTTCCTTTGGAGTTAGTGGTCCTTTAGAATAAAATGTATTGATTTTGAAAATCTGTCAAAGTATATTGAATTTAAAGAGCTTCCTTCACACTTCCATGCAGACTAAAGAGACCCGTCGACCTGGGGATTCCTCGGAGTGGTAAGGTAAAAATCAAGGTGGGAATACCAGCGTCTTCAGAGTCATAGTCCATGACTGCAAACCATACCCTTGGGCCCCTGAAAAGTGGAAAAAAACAATCATTCAGTGATTTGGTATATTGGTACTCAGACATAATTTTGTGTGTTATGTATGCAGAAAATATCATAAACATTTCTTTAACTTTTATTTATTTTTTGAGTTTTATATAGCGCAAACTTGACCCAGGGTATCAGAGTTCTTTAAATTATATCTAAAGCAGCATTAACAGACAATATACAGGAAAATAATAAAAATAATGGGCTTACATGACAATAATATGTAAAAGCTCAGGTTTTTGTTGAGTGTATTCCCTAGAGATTTAACAGAATTGGATATGGAAATTTTGCAGTTCAGTGCACTTAAGTTGTCAATCCAGTTGAGTATGGGATAGGGCTTTACTTTTGTATGAATTAGGAGGAGTTCAGTTTTTTGGGGGTTCAGATTAAGATGGTTGTTGAGTTACAAAACAATAGGTATGACCCAGAGACGTCACCAGGACCTGGGTAAAGTATGGTACAAGAAGGGTGTGGTCCCAGTGGAAGCAAACTATAACATGGATTTCAACATCGCCTGTTAAATTAATTACAAACAATACTTTGCATGTTAAACACATTTAATCATGTGTAACATATGTTTACATGTTCAAAACACAGCATGTGTCAATAAGATTGTACAGAGGTGCCCCAAAAGTGGAAAGGGCGGGATTGGTAACGGGTGACGAGATGGGGGTATCCAGTGAGAGTTTCAATGTTTGTTATTTTTTACAATTTATCATTTAGTGATCATTGTGTATATTTGGAAATGTCTTGCACTCCTCAGGGTTAAGCCTAAGGCTGCTCGGCAGCACTACTCCTAACAGAGCACTTTGGGATTGCATAGCAAGCCCTGTCCACTTATGAGGACACCCTGGACTCTTTATACAGTATATCAGATTTTTGTTGTATCACATAAAGAGCCATCTTCCTACAGTTACCAGTTCTTTAAAATATGCATCGAATTTGCTTTGGGTTTGCTATACTCAGTAGAGTATTTCTCTCTCACCTCATGCTATCAGCATGCAAGGTATCATTTTGCCTTCCAGGAAGTGCTTCCATTAAAATTCATGAGAGACTATTCAGCATCTTAAAAATAAACTCAACTATGCTGTGTGCCACATTCTGTG
Organism: Lissotriton helveticus; assembly: GCF_964261635.1. NCBI lineage: Eukaryota > Metazoa > Chordata > Amphibia > Caudata > Salamandridae > Lissotriton > Lissotriton helveticus. The sequence continues at coordinate 1,064,868,194 of NC_136057.1, forward strand.
GCTTTTCTCCAACATACATTTGACACCGAAAGTAATAGTCGTTGCTGCTTTTTTCCAGCATTGGCCTAGCCAGTTGGGCAGATTTTAATGTGAAAAACAACATTTGCCCAGAGAATGTGCGCAAACTGCATTTAAGAATATGTGTGCTTACATTTCTTGGTCCATTAAAGCCAGACCTCCTGCCTTCGCCAATGCCTGTTAAAAATATTATTCCTAAATCAGCAAATTAACTTGACAATACCGTTCTGGTTGTGATCAATGACACTTTAAAAGAGCATTGCATATTGGACTTTAGTGCAGGATTCAAATACTGTCATTATAATGATTTAAAACTTTCTTTTCATCATTGAGTGTATAATCATGAACTTTTTCTTTATCATTTGGCTAGAGTTTTTCATGCAAGCAAAGATGAAAAGGCAAATTGTAATGTCTCCTGCATTTTCAATTGACTTGTACCCTCTCATTATAACCTTTGATGATTCCTTACACTGAATAAGGTTCAGATACTGATGTTATAAAGCAGTATACTATTCTCCAACATCTTATCTCTATAATTATATTTTCATACCACAGACTGCACATATTTGGATTCTTAGGGTGAGATCTTGACAAGACTAAAATGATAAGTGTAGAGGTATGAAGAAATCTTAGGAAGTCGTTTTCATAAGAATACCATTTTACAACATTCTGCAGGCTTTCCTCCTTTCCATTGATACCCTAATGTGCACACCAATCATGATGTCTCCATGCTACTAAGATTGTATCTCCTGCGATTGTCTCAGTTCTAGATGGCAATCTAATCATTTGATCATTTAAATTTACATCAAAACAGGAGGAAACCAATACCTGACCTTGTTTTACAGTAATCTATAATAATAATAATAATAATAAAACCATTTGTAGAGCGCATGGTTACACTATAACAGTGTGTCCCCGCGCTAGAAACCCGAATCTACAAACCACTAACGCAATTTCACTTTCTTTTTCACTAAAGTTCTTGAGTAACTGTTGTTCACCTGGATCACAAGCTGCCCATCTCTGTGTGAAATATTGGGACAAAATGAGGAATTATTGGAGGGAAAGCGGATCTGAAATTATCTATTGCTCCCATAAATCCACTTGTAATCCCCTTGGTATCTTCACCAATGAGTTGTAGGTAATCCTCTATTGGTAACTCAGGGAGTGGGTGCAGAGTCACTGGGAGGACTCCCGGGCCACTACTAATGACAGCTCAACTGAATATTATGATGAATCAGTGAAGTCACAAATGGAAGCAAAAAACTCTTCAAGATGCTCAAAGCGTTGCCTCAACCCCCTGCCTGACCATTCTATGCCAGACTCCACAAACAAGTGCAGTGCCATCAACCACTTTTTCAGTGAATAAATGCAAACGATATGACAGCATATCGACACCAAGCCTACTTGTTGGCTTAATTGCCCTCTTCTAGCTGAAAACCAAAGTCTTGTCTGCTGCAGATAGCCAACACATCAAACACTGCTTGCATCTGATCCAAACCTAATTGCCCACACCTACCTAAAGCTCAGCTCCACTAAGACAGAATTTCTGTTCTCTTCAAGCAAAAAAAAATAGTACATGAAACTAGATAGCCTCTACCCCCATCGTTTCAGGAATGCCAGGTCACTTGGATTCACCCTGGACACCAGTCTCACCCTCAAGGACACATCATTAAAAAACACAAAGGGAGCCTGTTACCAATTCTCTGTTTTAAACAAACTGACGCAGTTTCTTCCAGAAAGTGCCTTCAGAACTGCTATTCAAGCCCTCGTACTCGCATATATGAATGGTGGTGATGCCCTGCTCCAATACCTTCAGGACTCCATATTGGCACACCTTAAGGACATCATACATGCTGCAGCACATCTCATCCAGGGTTGGACTAAATATAATCACAGCACCCCTATCCTTATGGAACTCCATTCAGTGGCATAACGCAAAATGATGGGGTCCCTGGTCACCCATGTTTCACAGATATGCTTTGGCTTCGGCCTGATTGGCATCCCTTTGAAGGTTGGGAGGGCACTGAAAGGTTGGGGTGCCCATTGGTTGCAAGGCCCTATGATATGCGCCTGCCCATGACAGGTTACTGGCAGCTGTCAAAAGGACCCTTCAGCCTCTCTCCTTCAGAGATGACCACAATACAAGTACTTGCTTGCACCGATTGAGGTGAAATACTTTGAAAATTTGAACTTTGAACTGTTCTTGAAATTACTTGAACTGCACAGACCATGATGCAGTGGGGCGATACGGCGGAAGAGGTCAGCGGTGTGCTCCCAACTCCGGTATCCACTTTTTCTTGGCTCCCGGGAGCCATGTAAGCTGACGAGCTTGTTGGCGATGCACCTGCGCACCAGAGGGGCAACGAGGCCCGTGACGGATGTTTGGCGACCTGTTCTGCAACCCCGAATATATCTCTACTGATGAGGGAATCAATCCCAAAACACGAGCTAGGCTCGTGTCTAGAGATGACCACAATACAAGTACTTGCTTGCACCGATTGAGGTGAAATACTTTGAAAATTTGAACTTTGAACTGTTCTTGAAATTACTTGAACTGCACAGACCACGATGCAGTGGGGCGATACGGCGGAAGAGGTCAGCGGTGTGCTCCCAACTCCGGTATCCACTTTTTCTTGGCTCCCGTTAGCCATGTAAGCTGACGAGCTTGTTGGAGATGCACCTGCGCGCCAGAGGGGCAACGAGGCCCGTGACGGATGTTTGACGACCTGTTCTGCAACCCCGAATATATCTCTACTGATGAGGGAATCAATCCCGAAACACAAGCTAGGCTCGTGTCTAGAGATGACCACAATACAAGTACTTGCTTGCACCGATTGAGGTGAAATACTTTGAAAATTTGAACTTTGAACTGTTCTTGAAATTACTTGAACTGCACAGACCACGATGCAGTGGGCCGATACAGCGGAAGAGGTCAGCGGTGTGCTCCCAACTCCGGTATCCACTTTTTCTTGGCTCCCGGTAGCCATGTAAGCCGACGAGCTTGTTGGAGATGCACCTGCGCGCCAGAGGGGCAACGAGGCCCGTGACGGATGTTTGGCGACCTGTTCTGCAACCCCGAATATATCTCTACTGATGAGGGAATCAATCCCGAAACACGAGCTAGGCTCGTGTCTAGAGATCACCACAATACAAGTACTTGCTTGCACCGATTGAGGTGAAATACTTTGAAAATTTGAACTTTGAACTGTTCTTGAAATTACTTGAACTGCACAGACCACGATGCAGTGGGGCGATACGGCGGAAGAGGTCAGCGGTGTGCTCCCAACTCCGGTATCCATAAATCCACTTGTAATCCCCTTGGTATCTTCACCAATGAGTTGTAGGTAATCCTCTATTGGTAACTCAGGGAGTGGGTGCAGAGTCACTGGGAGGACTCCCGGGCCACTACTAATGACAGCTCAACTGAATATTATGATGAATCAGTGAAGTCACAAATGGAAGCAAAAAACTCTTCAAGATGCTCAAAGCGTTGCCTCAACCCCCTGCCTGACCATTCTATGCCAGACTCCACAAACAAGTGCAGTGCCATCAACCACTTTTTCAGTGAATAAATGCAAACGATATGACAGCATATCGACACCAAGCCTACTTGTTGGCTTAATTGCCCTCTTCTAGCTGAAAACCAAAGTCTTGTCTGCTGCAGATAGCCAACACATCAAACACTGCTTGCATCTGATCCAAACCTAATTGCCCACACCTACCTAAAGCTCAGCTCCACTAAGACAGAATTTCTGTTCTCTTCAAGCAAAAAAAAATAGGACATGAAACTAGATAGCCTCTACCCCATCGTTTCAGGAATGCCAGGTCACTTGGATTCACCCTGGACACCAGTCTCACCCTCAAGGACACATCATTAAAAAACACAAAGGGAGCCTGTTACCAATTCTCTGTTTTAAACAAACTGACGCAGTTTCTTCCAGAAAGTGCCTTCAGAACTGCTATTCAAGCCCTCGTACTCGCATATATGAATGGTGGTGATGCCCTGCTCCAATACCTTCAGGACTCCATATTGGCACACCTTAAGGACATCATACATGCTGCAGCACATCTCATCCAGGGTTGGACTAAATATAATCACAGCACCCCTATCCTTATGGAACTCCATTCAGTGGCATAACGCAAAATGATGGGGTCCCTGGTCACCCATGTTTCACAGATATGCTTTGGCTTCGGCCTGATTGGCATCCCTTTGAAGGTTGGGAGGGCACTGAAAGGTTCGGGTGCCCATTGGTTGCAAGGCCCTATGATATGCGCCTGCCCATGACAGGTTACAGGCAGCTGTCAAAAGGACCCTTCAGCCTCTCTCCTTCAGCATGCTAGAATAAGCAGCTGAAGTTGTGCATCCTTTTAAAATGTGCTTTGCAACCTAAGCCCCAGTGACAGTGAGTGCCCACCCTCTCTCGCCACCCCCACATCTGGGCCTGCAGTGTGTTAGTTACACCCATTCTTCATCTCGCTCTTGTTCTCTCTGTGACAGTAAAAGCCACCTTTGTGCAGGCCCCATCTTAACTTGTAATGAACAGTGGACAGTGGTCGTGTCTCTCCAAAGAGAGAGCGTCCGCACATAAAGTAAGAACAAAACTCCAACTGAAAACAATTCAACGTGTGGGATAACTACTAAGTTTGTCAATAAACAAGGTGCTTTGCAATCCTGATTCACACCCACCACCAAGGGTGTCACAATTTAGCAAGAACACGAAATTCAAGCTAACATCAAAAGCCCAAAAAAGAACAGGTTCTGCAAGCACTCTCAAAATTAATTAGTATTTTGCAAAGTTGTCATCATCCTTTGCAAATCATGATACAGAAAGATAAATTGGTAGAGATCAATCTTTAGTGATATTAGAAATGAAAGTTCATATATCGATTTCAAAATATGGATCCAGAGGCTGAAGAATGTATTCCAAATCTTTTATTCCATATACATTAAAAAGTTGTTATTTATTCCAGCATACACCGCCGACACGTGTTTCGTCTTAAAAAAGACTTTTTCAAGGCTGGAAGTAAGAAGAAAAAAAATTACAATAAATATTGTCCAAAAAACAGTCATTGTCCATAATTCTCATTATTATGTACAAATTAAAAATTACAAATCTATAGCATTAATTGGGAAACTATTTTGAAAAAATATAACATAATAACACACAGTCAGACACACAAAAAAACCACAGAAAAACGAAGGCATAAGTATTTACAGATCATAAATCTTGCAATAGCATGTTCATGGTGTTACCCTATTGTATCCTGATATACTTTACACAATGGTAGAAACCAATAAGAAGACATGAAAGGTATGTCTTCCGTCTTGATACACCAGCATATTACATCACATGTTCAAGCATAAAACTATACCATACCTAAAATGAAAATCAATATACAAATAATTTAGCTGAAACATACCAAAAGAGAATTGGTTGTGCTATGTTCTGATTTGAAAGGATCTTGTCTCCCTGCTGGTATATCGGGGATATCGGATATCACACACTCTATCTGCTTCCTATAAAAATAATCATGTAATTATATCTTCGTTCCAGCTATAGTTAGACCAAAGTAAAAAAGGAACTGAAACAATGTTAGACCTACCCCAACGGTAGGCCAAGAAAAACGTGGGTTGCGAATCGTTAAAATCTTCCATATACTCTTGTACGTTACACCGGATTCAATCCATATTCCTAGTGCACGGTCTGTGAAATTATCCTGCAAGGTAATGCAGAATATGTAAACAGGTAATTCGATCAACCCCTTATCCGAATATTAAATGGATATCACATAAAAGATGAACTTAACATCTGAGTGCCTACTCAAAAACTGTCAACAGTCGAAAATAGTAGGTCCTAATGTGGTAAAGATATACATGAAAGAAAATTGCATATAACGAAAAAATGTGTCTATCTATGATTTGAGATAGGGTAATCCAGGGAGTTAAGTGGTATGACATGTCATAACTATGACAATGGACGTACATATTAGTAACCCAAAATCTGAATGCAGCAGCAGTCAGCTATTATATAACAAATACACATGACAAAATAGGCTGCCAGAAATGAGAGACGACGCTGGGAGGAGGCAGCAGGAAATATGTGGGGTGACACGCAATGTAATAACAGTTCTCAAATATACAAATATTCATGATGATGGAGATGCCCATATACTCGACTATAGTGACAATGTATATTGCAAGTAACTCCGTAATAGGTCCGCTAGCCGTCAAGTTAGTTCCCACTATCTAACAAATACAACGCACACGCACACTCACTTGAGAGGTTAAGAATGTCTTGCTGCGTGGAGGTGGCGTCCTTCAAATAAGTTCAAGTTAGTCGACCGTGATAAGTCTGCAAAGGAGGAATATAGAGTCTTCACTAGAAATATAGTAATACGAGACGGCCAATGGTGTTACTGGAATGTCGTAATACCCAATACAGGACAAATAACAATTCATACCATGCTATACAGCATGGGATATAACAGAGGGGGTACTACTCCAAAAGACGCTTAAACCGCCAACCACCAAGTTCAAGGGGTGAGAGACAGTTCGGGGTGCGTGCCGGCCCATGTCGTAAAAGACATACATAGAATGCAACCCACTGCGTACAACCCGCATAGTGAGGTGTCTGCACTCATGATGGATGGAGACTGGTGGGACATCTGGCCGCTAACTGATAACAAACCCAAATAATACCTGGTAAAGATGGTAACTTGCACTGTTCAATCAACAATGTTCCAAGTTTGTAACTTTCTGCTTGGGAAAACACTGAGCTGTTTTTATTCTAACTGTAAGCAGTCTGCAGACAAGACTGTAGGGGTGAGGGGCTACTTCTGGAAGAGGTAACCTGCCCACCCCTACACTTCAGGCACTGAGCAGACCTGTCTTGCTCGCCTGACTACATTGACCCTCCTTGCTGGCCGATAAAATCCAGTTCTACTGTTTCAAACGCATGCATGCTTATATTTCAGTCAAGCTCACCATCTCTGGTTGCTCCCCAACCTAGACACCGACAGACTAAAGACTTAAAATAAAACATTTGTAATTCTATCGGTCTCGCATTTGTGAAACTTAGAGCTATTGGTGCTGTAAATGGCACAGTTTTTTACTTATGTTTTTTAGTTTGAAAGAATTTAACACTGCTGTACCGTAACCTGATCAATGAAAGTAATTTTATAGAAGACGCATATGAGTGTGCTCTCATGAACTTCTTGCACAGATAAGCACTTTCCCTGACCACTTCTACAGACTAAGAAAATAGCTTACATCAGCACAACATATAATCAGAGAGTTTTATTTACTGACTTTATCTATGTCAGTTCTGATGAGAATTGTGCATTTCTATGTATATTAAGTTATATACTGCTTAGCATGAACTGCCTTCCTCTGCATAGTGCATTTAAAGTGAAATTCAGCAGCATGTAGGCACTATAGAAACACTCAACTGAAAGTTGCAGTAGCAGAAATAATTAGAGGATGATGGGCTGGTGCGGAGACTCAAACCTGGTTAACAAAGGTAAACATTTGTCATTGTTAATCTTAACTCCATACTCACTTGCATTCACTTCCCATACACCTTGATTGCCGGGGGATCAGCGCTGCTCTATTAACCCCTTGTGCGCTCGTGATGGAACCATTCCGTCACGAGCCACGGTGGGGCTGTGCTGGTGACGGAATGGTTCCATCACGGCCCGTCCGCCGCGCCTGCGCAGTGCTGATTTTGCACCTGCGCGGCGCGTTCTATTGAGCGGGCGGGGCCGTGACGGAATCATTCCGTCACAAGCACAGCACCACCGCGGCTCGTGACGGAGTGGTTCCGTCACGAGCATGGTGGCGCCGTGCGGCCCCCCTCCCCCTAGCACCATGGCGGAATTACCGCCGCGGCCAAGGGGTTAAGCAGCAGAAACTAAAGGCCTTTTTTGTTTTGATATCTGCGAGTATGTAGGTCATGGCTTGTTAGTGCACCCTACAAATCCCCTAAAAGCATGTATGCTGTGCTGCACTAGGAACATTTACACCAAAACATGCAAATACTAAATTTCAACAAAGATGATCCACAGTGGTGAAAGCCGGCAGGCAAGATGGCACAAAACAAGCGGGCATGGGCAGCTACTGGGCAGTACTGTTGAACCACCAGGTCCTTGAGCCTCCCTACAGACCTAGGTAGCCGCAATAAAGCTAGCAGCCCCATGCACAGCCCCCACCCCGTCACAAGTTCCAACAACGCTAAATGATGAAAGCGGGGTGGGCGGTGATTGAAAGGAAGAGGGCGGATTTGGCTGTCTCCCGATAATGAATGTTGAAGTGGGGGCAACACAGCTAAAATTTCTCGGGTCAAAAATCCTGCAATAAATATTGAAGAGACTAAACAAAATACCTCACAAGACCCCCTAAGGGAGGTCTTTCCGTGAGGGGAGCGTTAGTAACAATCCCAATACCCAGTGGTCATGTAAGGCAGAAAGGGGATGCCACTTTGGAATCTGTCGTTTAAGAACAGCCCTTCACTGAAGCAAGAAAGAGCTTTTCCCTGGAGGTGAACATGGGCGCATCAACAGTGAAGACAGCGTGAGAATAAAGAATAAAAAAAAACAATTTACTAAAACCGGTTTATGGTTGGATCGAGCACAAAGACTGAGGCTGCACTAAACTCATAGATAATTGAGTCACTATGGATTATAAACGAGGCCTGAGGCTCTTCTGGGTCGTATTATATTTGCAATCTTTGATATACTAATGGCAAGAAATAGAAACAGAGCTGCATGTGGCCTCATGTCACACGAGTCTCTTTCGGACAGTCCTTGAACTTTGCATACCCAGGCACTCTGCATCTATGGAACTATATGCCATATCTCACCCTGCAAAAAAAAACTACATGTCCCAGAAAGCACAGTATTTCTAGCTTAAAACCGGGAATGGCTGTTTGAGCATGCCACACATGGCATGAGGATACCTAGCAGCTGCTTGGGAGGAGCCAGTGGTAAAATTAATTGATTTGTTCAGCATGTAAAACAGGGCGTTGTCCATAACTGTTTGAGACAAGTAGATAAATGTTATGGGAAAATCTGGGATTATTTAGTGCTAAAAAAAAGTGAGACCAGGGCATCGGTAGGGTCCAAGAGGGAGCAGAGAGCTGCCCCATCTTATCAGTAATGGAGCGCTCTTCACATGTGGCAGATAACATCAGTGACGTGTCTTTTATGGCGCTCCAGATTGTTCTCCTGTTACTTCTAGTCAGATTCATGCATTGGATTACACAGTGTCTGCTGGCGAAGCAGCCCAACTCTCCCCTGCAGTCTCCTAAGGGTGCTCTCTGCTGCCCAGGGGAGAGTGATCTCTACTGGCAAACAAAAAAGTAAAAAGTGCCACAAATAAACATACAAGGAAGAACATATGTAAAAGAGCCAGTCTGCTGTGAGGGTACGAACAGCAAAAGGCAGGACAAATTAACCATATTCATCAATCAGAAGCAACCATTTATAAAGGGCATTAACAGGAGCCAATAGAAAACATGGGAGGTCCCTCAAGCCCATGTTCTAGATGCAGCATGTCTTGAAGAGACAGTGCATGAAGCTAGCGCATGCACTGCTTGGCGAGACCTAAAAGAGCATGCAGATCTTTTCCTTCTATACACCCAATACTTCTCTGATTTTGAAAAGTGTTGACGAAGCGCCTCATTAAAGTACACGACATCCCAATGCAGTAACAATCCAACTTTGCTCCCATAATACAGATAACTCTCCTATTACTCTTTGACTGTATGCTTGCCTTTGGCCTTGTTCAGCACTCCAGTGTTTATTAGCTAGGATCGTTTGATGCATATACCACATATATACAAAGAAAGAAATATCGCAAAGAATGAAGGCCTAGAAATTTTATGGAAAATGTTCACAAAAAAGTTTGTTTTAGTGCAACAATGGTTCTTGTTTGCAAATGCTAGATTGGAAACACACATATAAAATAGTTTTAACATGTGTAAACGTATAAGGTGTGCTTTCACAAATGCACAGGCCACCTTGGTGTTTCCAATGGGATTCAATAATTATTTGCTTTGCCCATTTCCGTGTGTAAAAAATAGAAACCTTGTCAGGGGTCCCACTGATACTTGGTCCTTTTAAACCAACAAAGAAGAAATTGGCACAGAAGCTGAAATATAAAAATAACATCTTTATTAACCTCAAATGCGGGAGACTACGTCACACAGAAGCCTTAGCAACTGAATGAGACAGTCTGAGGAGTACAGAAAACAGAGGCCTTATATATGCTTAGGGTAACATAGTCAGCATAAGACCAAGGGGCAGTCCTGGCACATGTAAGCATGCAACATGACTAATATGGGCATGCAAGATCTGCTTGCTCAACAAAGTGGGAGGAGAGTTACTTCTCCATACAGCAGTAAAAATAGCCTGACAGTTCTACAAGAAGAGCAGGTGCATTCTACTCTCTAGGCCCTTCTGAGCATGTGCGAAGGTGGAAGATGCTAAATACAGTTCGTTTCTAGGCAGATTACAAGAGCAGTCAACATTGAGGGAGGACAGAGCACATGGCGAGCACGTGGCAGCACATGGCAAACAAGATGGCTTCCAGAAATACAAAATGGCTTTCAGCTCATGCTAACAAATCCCTGCAATATTTAACACGTGAATCTAGCCAGATAGTGGATCTGTTCAGATTGAAAGTCACTTTCATCGCCTGATATTGCACACCCATGCCACAATTGTGCGATTCTATACTGTTCCCATATGTTCATTCGAAGTGTCCTGCTTAATCTTTAGGGAATACCTCGCTGACACATTTCAAAGAGTCGAAGAAAAATATTTATTTTGTTTCAGAATTTACAAGGATGAATAATTTACGTGTCATCCTCAGATTGTTGTGATCTGTGGTATACTGGTATAGGCTGCACATATTCTCCTGCTAATCATCCTCCCTGTAATGAGCTGCATGCCCACTCAGTGGGCCGTGTGCATGGACTCTCTTTCCTGAATCATTGACATGCACATTTTATAAGGTTGTACCTAATAATTGCTGCCCAAACTTGAACAAATATTATTGAATATGCCCAGAGTTCAGGCCCACGTTCTGTTCAGGGAGTGATGTGGTCTCAAGTTAGGGTCACTTGCTTCAGAGTCCCCCATTGTAGCAGGAACTCTCAGGTCCTTTGATGTAGTAATGGCCTTGGCAGTGTATAATTATGTCCGGATTGTTCACACAGAGCAATTAATTGTGTGCTGAGAGCACTTCTTGTAATACAGTGTTCTTTACCTGCAGCGTCTATAGTAGTCATATTTTATTTGAAGGGTTATCACAAAGAGTTTGACGCCCTTCTTCGCAAGGGAGCTTAATGCAAAAAACCCTAACTTTCGGAAAAGCCCTTCCCATGTAAGCATGGCAAATGCAAACAGAGATTTTTTTTAATGTACTTTGATTTATTTGACCAGCGAGTGCAGCCTGGAAGTCTTCATCAATAAGCTTCATAGCTCACAGTGGTCGAAATATAGTCTCCCAAACAATCATACTTTTAAGATAAAGACGCCATTTCTAACTAATTGCCTGTATCGGAATCTAAAGTTAGTTGTCCATCTACCTCCACAAGTACTTTAACATGTTGAAATAGAATGAAATGGTGCTATAGTGGGTTCAGGAATAGTATATTGAAGGTCGCTTCCTTTAAGAAGGCAGTAAATTATGATCTTCGTTTCCTGCTGCAAATAATTACATCATCCTGTTTAAGGTATGTTTTCCCTTCAGGCATGCTGGGAAGTAACCTATGTACTATAAATCCTGAGGCCGTTTAAACAAGTATTGGAAATGCAATAGGTCTAGCATTTGTATGATAGACCTATTGGCATTGTAAATGGCAATGGGCCATATGTATCAACATCCTGATTTGCGTTTCTCAAATAGCGTTTTGTTTAGAAATCGCTATTTGAGAATTGCAAATAGGTATGTATGTAAAAAAATCGCAATTTTTTAGCGATTTCTTAATATTCCTTAATAGCGATTAGCAAATTGCGAATCGCAGTTAAGGAATACTTTCCCATTAATTTCAATGGGCCAGTAGGCCCATAGGAATAAATGAGAAGTTATTCTCAATTTGCGATTCGCAATTTGAGAATTGCAAATTAAGAATAATTTCAAGGGTGCAGGGGTGTCAAAAGGACACCATGATGCACCCCTGAAATAAGCATGGGTGCACATGTGGAGCACATACATGCCCTAAGGGCATGTATGTGCTTCACATTGCACTTTGAAAAATGCAAAAAAGTGCATTTTCCCAAAAAATCGCAAATTACCACCAACTTGAAGTTGGTGGTAATTTGCGATTCCTTAAGGCCAAATTGCACTTTTTTGTTGCTTCTTATATTGCATTTAAGGAATCGCAAAATTTGCGATTCCTTAAATGCAATCGCAAAATAAGGAATCGCAAATTTTGCGATTCCTTATTTTGCCTTAATACATACCATTTGGCAAAATTGCCTTCGCAAATGCAGAAATTCGCTGCGAATTCAATTTTGCTTGATACATATGGCCCAATGTCTTTTACATATGTGTTATGGAGTGTATGTATGTGGTGTGTAGTGGAATGATGCGGATTGGATTAGTTGGTTGTGGAATTGTGTGGTGTGGAATTGTGTAGTGGAATTATGTTGTATGGTGTGGTGTGGAATTATGTGGTAGTGAGTATGGTGGTAGTGAGTATAGTGGAGTTATGTGGAGTGGAATTGTGTGTTTTGGGGTGTAATTATGTGGAATGGTATTTTGTTTTTGTGGAGTGGTATGTAGAGGCAGTTAATTAAGTGGTATGCTGTTGAATTTTGTGGCATGATGAGGATTTTTGTGGTGTGGGTTGGATGATTGTGATGTGTAGTGTAATTGCTTTGCTGAGTTGATTTAGGTGGTTTGGTGTTGAAGGATGTATGACGTTACAACGCAGGCTATTACAACGCCTGCCTTTACAACGCGGTTTTTACATCGCATACCATTACAACACATAGCGCTTTTGGGTGTTGGATAGTCAATAGTTTAATTTACTATTCCAACTCCAGTCCCCGTGGACACTAGGGAAGGTTATTGGATAGTAAATTAACCTATTCTCTATCCTGGAGCACCCCCAGCGCAATGAGTTGTAATAGTTTGTGTTGTAATGACCACGTTGTAATGGTGGTGCGTTGTAAAAGTTTCGTTGTAAGTGATGTTTACCGGTGCTGAATTATGTGGTGTTAATTGGAAATGTGTGGATTTTAATTGTTGGTGTAGAACTGTGTGGATAGCTTTTCATTTTTGATGACTTAGAAAAACAAATAGGTAGGAGCTTTGCTTTAGATCTGTCTTTTAGAAAGCTGATGTCTGAACACATAAGTAGAGCAATATTTGGAAAAAGAAAAACAATGAAACGCTGAAGCACAACGTTAAAAACAAGCGTGCAAATATGAGATGATGATGATGTAATAGATCCACTGGTAGAAATACAGATGTTCCTTTGATGATTGGAATGATTTAATGAACACTATATATTTGTAAGAGCTCTGCATAATTGAGTTAGCGAACATTAAAGTAATTTGTGGAGCAATAAAGCAACACTGGAGCGGTTCAGATATATATAAACACTTCCATCCCTAAATAAAGTTCAGTACTTGTTTCTGTCAACGTCGCGCATGTGCGTTTTACTGATATTATTTTAAATATTCGGTTGATTGCAGCACACAGTCAATCAATCATTCAATCAATCAGAACATTTGTAAAGCGCACTACTTACCTGTAAGGGTCTCAAGGAGCTGGGGTGGGGGGAATGCTGCTGTTGCTCAAAGAGCCAGGTCTTGAGGAGTCTTCTGAAGATCAGCAGGTCCTGGGTCTGGTGTAGGTGGGCGGGGAGGGTGTTCCAGGTCTTGGCGGTGAGGTGGGAGAACGATCTGCCCCGGAGGTCACTCTTCAGATGCGGGGGATGTGGCGAGGGCGAGGTCGGCGGTGCAAAGCTGGCAGGTGGGGGTGTAGAAGCTGAGTCGTCTATTGAGGTACGCTGGTCTGGTGTTGTGGATGAGGAGCTTGAAGGTTATCCTCTTGTTGACGGGGGGGCCAGTGCAGGTCGCTCAGGTGGAGTGTGATGTGGCTGCGACAGGGGATGTCGAGGATCAGGCGTGCCATGGCGTTCTCGATGTGTTGAAGTTGCTTCAGGAGTTTGGCCGAGGCTCCTGCGAAGGGGGCGTTTCCGTAGTCCAGCCTCCTGCTGGCAAGGGCCTGGGTGACCGTTCTTCTCGTTTTGGTGGGGATCCACTTGTAGATCCTGCGCATCATGCAGAGGGTGTTCAAGTAGGAGGAAGATAGGGTGTTGATCTGCTTTGTCATGGAGAGGGTAGAGTCGAGGATGACCCCTAGGTTGCATGCATGGTCAGTGGGAGTTGGAGCTGTTACCGGTGCGGTCGGCCACCAGGAGTCGTCCCAGGCCAAGGGGGTGGATCCCAGGATGAGGACTTCCATCTTGTCCGAGGTCAGCTTCAGTCGCTGTTCTTCATCCACTCGGCGACGGCTTTCATTCCTTCATGGAGGTTGGTTTTGGCAGCGTGGGGGTCCTTGGTGAGGGAGAGCATCAGCTGGGTGTCATTGGCGTAAGAGATGATGTTGAGGTCGTGCAGTCGGGTGACGTGGGTGAGAGGTGCAATGTAGATGTTAAACAGCATTGGGCTGAGGGATGAGCCCTGGGGTATGCTGCAGATGATCTCGGTGGCTTCGGAGCGGAAGTGGGGAGGCAGACACTCTGTGTTCTGCTGGAGAGGAAGGAGGTGGTCCAGTCCAGGGCCTACTATTGGATCCCGGCGTCGTGAAGGCGTGTGCGTAGTGTGTGGTGGCAGACTGTGTCAAAGGCGGCTGACAGGTCCAGGAGGATGAGGGCTGCGGTTTCTCCATTGTCAAGCAGGGAACTGCTGTCATCGGTTGCGGCAATGAGGGCAGTTTTGGTGCTGTGGTTGCTGTGGTTGCTGCGGAATCCAGACTGGGACGGGTCCAGGATGCTGTTCTCCTCGAGGTAGCGGGTCGGTTGTTTGTTGACGGTCTTCTCGATGACCTTCACCGAGAACGGGAGCAGGGAGATGGGCTGGAAGTTCTTGAGGTTCTTGGGGTCCGCTTGGGTATCTTGAGTAAGGCGTTGATCTCTGCGGGCTTTCAGCTCTCCGGGATGGTTGCAGTCTAGAAGGAGATGTTGATGGCTTTCTGGAGATGGGATGCGATGGTGGTGCTTGCTTTGTTGAAGATGTTGTGTGTGAGTATGAAAGGGGTAGGCCCTAAAAACTCAGGACCTGGGTCCATGGGTCAGTACAAAAAAGGTCGGTCTGAGTTTCAAATATATCATACAATTCAAAATGGACACACGATCACCATTATATTTGAGACAGGTCAGAAAAGTAGATCAACTTATTCATTTCATTCATTTTGGCATTTTATTCATGCACGGTCCAAATGCGATCCAATTGCAGCCAAAGTTATGAATTAGCGATTTAAAGTATATACATGTAATTGTAACGTCATTACATTCAATATTCGGAATAGGTGCTCTCGGTGAAAGGGGGAGGGTAAGTGAATAAGTGAAGGGGACAGGGTAAAGGTGTTGTGACATAATAGTTACATCCAGATAAAAAATTGAAAAACCTCTACAATCAAGTTAATGGGCAAAGGTTCCCAAAAATCACATCACACATAGATAACGAGAATGCATCTCTTATTTAGCTCCTATGGTGTGTCAAATGGAGGCGTAGTTCTACGTTTCGACCCCTGTTACGCTAAAGGGCGATTCGCGGCCTGAATGAATAAAATGCCAAAATGAATGAAATGAATAAGTTGAGTTTGAAACTCAGACCGACCTTTTTTGTACTGAAGATGTTGTGTGGGCATGGGTCTGACGGAGATCCGGAGTGGATGGTGTTCATGATTTTGATGGTGTCGCCGTCGTTTATGTTGGTCCAGGAGAGCAGGCGATTGGTGCGGGTGGTGGTCATGGGGGCGAGGGGTCTCAGTGATTGTCTGGGCGGTCGTAGCGCTGAAGCTGTTGAGGATGTCTGCGATCTTGTGATGAAAGAAGGTGGCAAGTGCGTCGCACAGGTCTTGCGATGGTGGGATGTCGTTGGTGTTGGAGCTGGGGTTGGAGAGTTCCTTTACGATGTTGAAGAGCTCTTTGCTGTTGTGTGCGTTGTTGTCTAGGCTGTCTTTGAAGGAGGCACTTTTGGCGGATCTGATGAGGTGATGGTTTCTGCGGGTGGTGATCTTTGTGGGCTACGTAGCTGTCCGGTGTTCATTCACGGTGGCATTTCTAGCTTTCGGCAGGTTTGCTTGGAGGCCTGAAGGTCTTCAGTGAACCAGCTGGCTTTCTTGCTGGTGTGGCTGTTGGAGAGTTTCTTGAGCAGGGAGAGGGTGTTGGCGCAGTCGTCAATCCACTGTCTGAGGTTGCGGGCGGTGGTGTCAGGGTCGGTGGGGTTGGCGGGTGGGCTCCGGGCAAGGGTGGCGGTTAGTTGCTCTTCGGTGACTTTGCTCCAGCAGTGAGGGATCTGTTGGGTGCGGTGGTGCATGGTGGGTTTCCGGAAGGTGAAGTGGATGCAGCGGTGGTCGGTCTTGTGGAGTTCAGTGGTGTGGTTGAAGGAGACGTGATAGTTTGCAGAGAATATGGGGTCGAGTGTGTGGCCGGCGGAGTGGGCGGGTGTTGTGATGAGTTGTCTGAGTCCGAGGTTGGTGAGGTTGGCGATCAGGGTGGTGGAGTTGGTGTTGTTGTTGTTCTCGAGGTGGAAGTTCAGGTCCCTGAGGAGGATGTAGTCCATGGAGGCAAGGGCATGTGTGCTGACTAAGACAGCGATGGAGTCACTGAACTGTGGTCGGGTTCCGGGGGGTCTCTAGACGAGGGTTCCTCTGAGGGTGGTGTTGGGGTCGGTGTGGATCTGGAAGGGCAGGTGTTCAGCTGAGGGTGTCATTGGTGTTGGTCGAGGCTCTGAGAGTGTTCCTGTGGACAATGGTGATTCCTCCTCCTACTCTGCTGGTGCGGTCCCTGTGGGAGATCTTATAGCCATCCGGGATGGCTATGGTGATGTTGGGTGCTGAGGAGGAGTGCAGCCGGGTCTCCGGCAGGAAGGCGACGTCTGGGGAGGTTGCGTCGAGTAGGTCCCAGAGTTCAGCGGCATGTTTGCGGGCGGTGCGGGTGTTGAGAAGGATGCATATGAGGTGGTTGGGTTCTTTCCCGGTGGGTGGGTTGGCGGGTCAGATGCTGTTGAATCTGCAGTTCTGGCAGGAGAAGGGTCCTTGGGTGTGCTTTAGGGCGGCAAGGCAGCAGGTGCGTGATCGTCCGGTGTTGAGTGCGTGATGAGGGCTGGAGTCGTAGCGGAGGCGGGTGATGTGGCGTTCGTGGGGGCCAGGGGTACTACCGCTGGGCGCGGTCCAGGCACTGACGGGCGCAGACGGGCTTGCCTTAGGCGCGCCCGCTGCACACGGCCACCATAAGAAGGGGAGGTGGGAGGGAAGAGGCAGCTGGGAGGAGGGAGCGGACGAATGGGCGAGCGGGGGCAGGGCTGCAGGGGATGCAGCGGAGGGAAAAACGATGGCAGGAGCAGCAAAGGGAACAGAGGAAAAGGGGCAGAGGACACAGAGTAAAACGGGGAACAAGGAGGAAGAAACAGTAGCAAATAAGGCAATACAGTTAAAAAAAACAAAATGGGAAGCAGTACAGCAATACAATTACGTAGGAGACAAGTAAGGCAATACAGTTATGGAGGAGACAGAGGGCCACGGGCACGGGGCACAGAATAATACGTAGAGCAAGGAGGAAGAACAGTAACAAACAAGGCAATACAGTTACAAGAAACGAAATGGGAAGCAGTACAATAACAGTCGGACAAAATCTACCTACGGCCTACCACTGGCCACCAGGGTTGAGGCGCAGGCGGCAGCCTGTGGGTTGAGGAGGGCCTCGAACTTTCCTCAGCAGCGGCACCTGGGGCTAAGGGCAGGGCACACAGGCGGAGCTGTGTGCGTGGGGAGCGACCTGCCTAGAAGGGTCAAGGGTCTCTCTCCCCACTGCTGCGCGGCTGCCATAAGAAGGGGAGGTGGGAGGGAGGAGGCAGCTGGGAGGAGAGAGTGGACGAATGGCCGAGCGGGGCCGCAAGGGACGCACAACGGGAAAAATGGGGGCAGGAGCGGCGAAGGGAACAGAGGAATAGGGGCACAGGGCACAGAGTAAAACAGGGAACAAGGAGGAAGAAATAGTACCAAATAAGGCAATACAGTTAAAAAAATGAAATGGGAAGCAGTTAAACGTTCCTAACTAACATCGGAAAGAGTGTGTATCTTTCCATTTAATTTACAAATTTCAATAAATTAAATAGAAAGCCACGAAACCTTCCCAATGCTAGTTAAGCACTTTTAACAGGGTAAAAACATACAAAAGAATTTCTGCTTTTGATAGGGCACCAAAGCATTTAAATAGTGCAGCAATGTTTTAAAAAAAGTAAAAGTAATAGTAAAACACAAAAGTGCAACGCTAAAAACAAGCGTGCGAGTTGTGAGATAATGGTGATATAACAGATGTGCTTTGTACTTGTTAGTGGTGAATCATTAACTTTTCTAAACATTTTGCAAACACAATGGGGTATATTCACAAGAATGTGTGACAACTAACGCAAGAGTAGCATAACACAACATTTAACATCGCAGACTATCGTGGGAAAACAACTCCGTGATAGCGTGGAATTCACAACACGGCGGTAGCATGCGATAGTTTGCAGAAACCGCGGCCAATGCTCACGACACAACCACCTCGACGGAGATAAAAAGACAAACCACAACATGAGAAAACCTGCGAAGGGCAAAAGTGCAATAACAAAACAGTGACAACCAGTGCGAGGGCAGCAATACGCACACACAATGCAGGGAACAGCATACGGAAAATGTCCCCAAACAAAATTTATCAACAGCGGAGTACCACGGATGCAACCTGGCCAACTGCAGAGGACAACATGTACACCGCAACATCCAAGCACCGTGGAAGAACTGACAGGCACTCCGCATGGAAGAGACCAGTGGCAGACAAATCAGAGCCACAGGAGCGACACACACACCGTGAATCATACGCACATAAGCAGAAGTGCACCAAACAGCAACCCCTCCATAATAGAACACAGGACCCAACTTGTTCCACAAATGTGTACAACCTGGCATAACACATCTGAAACCGCAGGGAAATGTAACATGACAATGTAAAAGTACAACCAGTAACCTGCAAATATGTTTTAATCACACATGCAGTGCAGTTGGACATCTTCTACTGTCGCATAATTGCCATGGACGGTCACAATGTGACGTGGACATGAGAAGTAAGTGTCAATGATAGTATTCCTACGGGCCATTCCTGCCGCTGCTGCAGTAGGATGTGAGCCACCTGCCCCATCACCGCCATAATCGGCCGGTACCTCTGGAACTGGGATCCATGGGGCCCTGGTGCGAACACAGATGTTGTGCAACACACAACATGCAACGATCAGCTTGCACACGATGTCCGGTCTGTACAGGAGCTTTCCACCTGTGCCGTCCAGGCACCTGAAACGTGACTTCCACACGCCAAATGTGCGTTCAACGATGCCCCTGGTGCGTATGTGGGCCGCATTGTACTACCTCTGGGTGGGTGTGGCCGGGTCTCAGAGGGGTGTCATCATCCAAGGGCAGAGTGCATATCCTTGATCACCTGTGACAGTGCAGGGAGAAAAGAGTCAACACTTTGTTCAACAGGATGTAATGGCAGGTCCACCAATCTAGTGACACCTGTGCTGGCTGTCTGTGGGTCGAGTGCAAGCTTCGGTAGGTCTGCTGTCTTAGTCTGCACTGCCTCTGCGGTGGTCGGGGGCAGGACCGGGTCCTGGGGTGGAGGCGGTCCTGGGGTAGTGGCGGTGGTTGTTGTGGCCCTGTTGGGGCTCTCAGCTGCATGATGAGTAGCAAAATGATGTAGTTTGCTCTTCGGGTATGGCTGTGTGCGGGGCTCCATTGCCTACTGCAGGTAGTCGTCCGTCTTTACACCTGCTTGAGGCAGGTGTTAAATACCTGCGGATACAACGGCTTATCGCCTGTTTTTGGTTCACTTCACGGATCTGTCAGTTCGTTGTGAAAGTGGTGTTGTTTTTCGTGTATTTCTGCATGGGAACGCCTACTCTGCATCTCATTAGGGTTAGTTGGTGGTGTCCGCCGTGGTGTTAGGTTTTGTGGCTGTCATTGCGGGAATTCTGACGATGTCTGCTGTTTGCACCAGCTTGTGAATGGGGTGTTAGTTCTATCTGCATATTTGATGTGTTAAGGTGAAGATATATCAGAGGTAAGTCCTTGTGAATATGCCCCAATATTTCCCACACAGAATCTTAAAAATACATGGTAGAGGGTATCGTTGAATCACAGACCCATTTGTTAACACCAGTTAAAGCCACTGATTGTATTATTTGTTAGTCTGCCATTTTAGGATTGGCAACAGGCGGGTATATTTGTATTGGTTATATAACAATATTGTCAGATAACACTACTAAACCAAAAGATGAGATTGGGCTTTTGAACCACTAAATAATCCACTTCTGGCAAATATAGAAGCTTGGGCCTTGCTAAGGTCTGTCTTCACGGATAATTAAAAATGTATACAAAGACTGTTTTTTTTTTAGTTAGTAAAACAATTTGGAAAAAGTGATTGCATCATCTTATCAGCATTATCAAAGATTACAAAAATAAAACAAGCATTTGCAATGCAAAAGGTCTCGCATTTGCAAGAGTTTGAGTTATTTGCATTGTAAATGACAATGCTTTTCATTTATGTGCTTATCCACTGATATGTAGATCTGCATGCACCAAAAAGCAAACAAATAGAATGAGGGAAATATAGTCAAATGTTATATAAGGCAAGTCTTCTGACTAAAAGCCAACACTCACTGTCGTCTCACAGGTGACATGGTCTATGAGCCATTGTGTTTGTTTGGTTTTGCAATCCAGATGGAAATTGTATGTAGCATATAAACAAAAGTGTTTCATAAACTGACACTTTAAAAAAGCATCACAAGCTCTTACACCTTCATCACCCGCAAAAGTAATTTTAGTGTTTGTAAAAGTATCAAATCACTGATACCTAAGCGCATCAGTGAAGTAAGTTATTCGCTACTGTGGCTCGATTTTAAAGATGAGTAAAGAAACACTAGGAGCATGTGAAAAACAACAAATGTCAAAGAAATTAATGTACAAAAACGTTGTACAAATACTTCACAGTGGCACTTCACTACAACATTTATCTATTCTATGAGAAAAAGAGGGGAAGGTGGTTGATGATGTCAGTAGTAGGCAGAAGAAAGAGAAAAAACAAAAAGTTGAAAGAGGGCAAATGAAACAGGTAGTGATGGAAGTGGCAGGAGGCAGAGAAGGGGCAGTGAATTGGGGATAAAGAGGCATAGGAAAAAGGGGAAAGGTAGATGAAACAAACGAGAGGGAGGCTCTGACAGAGGGAGAAGTGCCTTGTTGCTTTCCCCAGCGTTCAGCTTTGGCTCAATACTCGCTATGTTATTGAAGAGGATCAGTAATATGTAAGCTCCTGCTGAGCCTCGAATGGAAAAGGCTTATCGCTGGAGAATCAGAATGTCAGAGGAAGGGAGAGCATGTCACTGAAGGCAGTGTTTAGACTGCAAGAGGGTGCCTCCTCCATTACGCATGAAAATGGCTTCAGAAAGAATTCTGGAGACAGAGCTATCATGACGAAGTGGTACCTAAGTTGTTTTAAATGAAACGAATAGTTGTTTAAAATGAAGTTGAATCAATACAAATATGAAAGTAAAGTACAATGATTGTTTGCGTTGTATTTTGAATCTGCAGTATTAATTAGCAGTACTGAAATTGGTGGCCAGGTAACTTTTTTTGAAAAAATGAAGTGGTACCTAAAGCATCAGCATTGCAGCTGGCCAAACGCACAAAATACGTCTTGAACCACAACCAAATATCTAACGGCTAGGGCCGCTCAACCTCAGACCTGGGGATCTGGGTTTGAGTCTCGGTAACGACGCCAAAAAACCTCCTGTGATTCTGGGCAAATCACTTAATCTCCCCGTGCCTAAAATGAATGTGTGTCCTCGTGTAACATAACTGGTGCTATGTAAAGCGCTCTATATAACTCTGCAACAAAAAAAAAAGAATGCGCCACTGTAATGTGTAGTAATTGATGAATAAAGTTATTGCTAGGATTTTAGTTCAAAACAGATTGCTGCTGCTAAAGCTATGTTATACAGTTTTGTGGCAGAGAAAGGGCACATTTACACCTTGTTCGACAAAACTGACTTAAACTAGAGTTAATCACCTGTTCAGCAACCACAAAAAACAAGCATGCGGGACTTAAATATATGAGGATCTGTTTCACAACATACTGAACGGATGCAATCTTCCGTTAGTATTCACCGCACTGTTTACAATGGGGCACCCCTTACAAGTGTTTCAATTGAGCGCCCCCACAATCATTGAAACAGGAACAGTTGGCAAACGATACCAGAATTAAGGATCAAAGATAGGAAAGTGAACTAATATTAGTCTCCACACACACAGCTACTTTGCAGCCTTAGACAGTACAGTATAGCAGAGGACACTCGCCACCTAATACTTTGTAGCCTTGAACATTACAGTGGAGGACACCCGCGGTCTAAATGAAGTGTTCTCATTCCCCAGGCAAAGCTTACCATCACATCAAGAAGCCAGGTATGAAGATTGCCGGCTAGCCAGTGATGCATAAAGTTCTATTGAACAGGAGACCTATAGATTTAGTCAGATATAAACGTCAAGAGACACCAACTAAAACAAGCGAACCGCGCTCAGGAATCAGTGGCAAAGGAAGTGGTTGAAAATTGAGGAGGGGTGGGGAGATGAAAGGCTTGGGCAGTAAAGCAAGTTCGATCAACAGGGAACAGCGGGAGGTGGGCGAATAGGGGACGGGAGAAAACAAGCATTTGCAATGCAATAGGTTTCGCATTAATTAAGTTTGAGCTATTGGCATTGCTAAATATTGCAACACTAATTGCAACAAAAGTCTATAAATTGTAGGCCCAAAAAAATGTATATTTATTTTTGTAGCAATGGTGGCATGCTGCGTTTTAGATGAATATGTTTAAAAGTAAAGTGCGCCATACTGCGATTGCTACAATAGTTAATTGTGGATGCGTAAACAATTGATGTGTGCACTGATGGATGGTGGTGTGTGTGCCTGTAGAAAGTGTGCACTGATGGCTGGTGGTGTGTGTGCCTGGTGGAAGTGTGCACTGCCAGCTGGTGGTGTGTGTGCCTGGTGGAAGCGTGCACTGACGGCTGGTGGTGTGTGCCTGGTGAAAGGGTGCACTGACGGCTGGTGGTGTGTGTGTGTGCCTGGTGAAAGTGTGCACTGATGTCTGGTGGTGTGTGCCTGGTGGAAGTGTGCACTGACAGCTGGTGTTGTTTGTGCCTGGTGAAAGCGTGCACTGCCGGCTGGTGGTGTTTGTGCCCGGTGAAAGCGTGCACTGACGTGTGGTTGTGTGTGTGGTTGTGTGTGTGTGTGGTTGTATGTACGGTTGTGTGTGTGTTTGTGTGTGTGGTTGTGTGTCATTGTGTGTGTGGTTGTGTGTGTGTGGTTGTGTGTGTGGTTGTGTGTGTGGTCGTGTGTGTGGTGATGTGTGTGTGGTTGTGTGTGTGTGGTTGTGTGTGTGTGATTGTGGTTGTGTGTCTGGTTGTGGTTGTGTGTCTGGTGTGGTTGTGTGTGTGTGTGTGTGGTTTTGTAGTTATGTTATGTGTTGCATTTGTGGTTGCATGTGTGTGTACGGTTGTGTGTGGTTGTGTGTGTGGTTGTGTGGTTGGGCATGGTTGTGGTTGTGTGTGGTTGTGTGTGTGTGGCTGTGTGTGTGTTATTGTGTGTGTGTGTGGTTGTGTATGTGTGGTTGTGTGTGTGGTTGTGTGTGGTTGTGTGATAGAGTGAGGGCGATACATAGATAGACAGATAGATAGAGTGAGGGCGATCGATAGATAGATAGATAGATAGATAGATAGATAGATAGATAGATAGATAGATAGATAGATAGATAGATAGATAGATAGATAGATAGATAGATAGATAGATAGATAGATAGATAGATAGATAGATAGATAGATAGATAGATAGATAGATAGAGTGAGGGCGATAGATAGATAGATAGATAGATAGATAGATAGATAGTTAGATAGATAGATAGATAGATAGATAGATAGATAGATAGATAGATAGATAGATAGATAGATAGAGTGAGGTAATGTTTCATGCACATCCACACACACATACGTAATACTTGTAGATACCCAATGTACATGACGCAATTCTGTGGGAAGTACCCCGATTCACCAGAATATGGACCCCATGGAAGGTGGAGCACAGGGAGGCCCCTGTAGACAAACAGTCATCAAGTGGAACTACTTACAAACAACCTACTTGGCATGCTTCCTCCGAACATTCAGCAGAAGCACGACAAGCCGATATCATCAAGTAGATATCAATCACCACTATCCCCATTTGTCATTTTGTTTTTAATATCCGGCTATATATAAAGAATAAATATATTATAGGTTTATCAATAGTGATTTTTTATTGCAACTCCAGGATGCCTTATCTCATGAGTAAGTGGGATTCCCACTCTAATAACTAAGCACTCCCTTATTTATCAGGGAGCTCATCCACTCCCCAGACTACTGTCAGGTGAATGAGACAACGCAATGAAGTATGCCAACTAGGTTTGGTGGGTGAGGGTTCGTATTTTGTTATAAGACTCCATTTGAGACACAACTTACATAGGAGAGTCACCTTATCAAGGTAATTCCTTGTGACACTCTCACGCCTTGAAAGTTATTTTATTTGTCTTAGAGTGAAGGGTAGCCATCCTGAGCAGGCTACAGTCTTGGAAACGTGTGCAAAGTATTCACTATAAGTTCTCCATATATTCTATTATAGTGATCACTTCTTCAGATAACCACAGCTCCCAAAAACTGCTCCTTTTGTGATCGCTGTTGCCGGGAACCACTGAAGCTATACAATGTGAGTTGTTCATAGTAATGCTATGAACATCCAAAATGGCCTCCATCGGATTCGACTTCAAAATAAATACCTAATAATAATGGCACCTCAGCACCAGTGGTGTGAATGCTCGTAGGATATTTTTATCTGCTGTACATTCTATTGGATACTCTATTTTGCCAAACTGGTTGCTTTAAGTCGAACAAAAAATATGATTAAGCTGCACATGCCTTTTCTTTTTTAAATGTGATGCAGAAGAAAATTATTCATGACCAATAGGACCCTCTCAGCACTGCAAACTACAGTTACAAATATGTCAGTCCGTTCAAAACGAAGACCACAGTTACAAACGGCAGCACCATTCTCAACTTCAAGATGGTGACTATCAAGTTTGGTTCTTTGTTTCAACTAGAAAGCCAAAGTAAGAACAATGAAACATATTCTTCTATTAGTCACAGTGGCTGGGGCAGAGTCGAAAAATAAAGAGAGTAGTGTAATCTGATGCAAAAACGAAGGATTTTGCATGTAAAAGAATGAAAACACTTGCCATCTTGCATTATAATCGTTAATAAAGAGGGGCAGAACACAACTGTTTTTGTCCTCTTGTATTGAAATAGACATTGTCAAAGGATGATAGTCTTGCGGTAAGCTACACAAACTTGATTCAGGTTTGCTATGCCGAACTAGTGTGGTGAGGGAAGGCTAGGCCTGCTGCTTTTGGTGCTGTAATGTGTTGTGCAAAAATATTAGTACCATTTAGAACAAGGCTTAACGAATCATTAACAAAAAAGGAGCATGTAAAAATAAAATTGTTCCTCTGCAACCTGTTCCTATCTATAGCTTAAACACTATTAAAACATGCTCCCTAATTGCAAACAGAATCATTGAAATATTAGGACTAATCAATAAAGAGACCTGGCGCACGTTTTATACAAGATGGACAGATTGTGGATGGATATTTCTTAAAGGGAGTGGGCAGACATTTCCTTTCCAAACAGCTTCGTGTGGCCCATAGGTCCAAAGAAATAAATCAAAGATAAGACCGGCTGATTGTACCAGCGCTGGTGGGATTCGGAGGCAGTGGCACAGATGCCGCTGATATGCTTTTAATTTAAAAGTAAAGCTTTCTTTTTGTAAAAATGATTTAAGATGCCAGTGATAATGGGATGAGCTGGATGAGACTACATTTGTTCTGTCGGGGAGAAGGGGTTGGGAATTAGGGAGTGCGCTGACAAATCTTTATCAACTACAATAGCAAGCAGGAAGTGGGGGTGAGCGGATTCTTTTGAAGTGTTTGAAGTCTGATGCTGACTGCAAGCAAATCAGCATGAGTGCCAAGAGAGGCTCACAGGCTGCAAAATGGTGTGCGATGTGCACGCGCCCGCACGCATGCACTGAAGGCAATCCGCCTGGAAAAGCCTTTGGGTGCATTTTTGAAAGCCCCTTATTTAAGTCTCGTAGACAACGCATGCGCATTGGCTCAGCGAGACCTAAAAACAACTGTCGACTGAGGGCGTTCAGAAAGGCAATAAATTGGTTTGCCAGTCTGAAATAAAGAAATTAAAATACACTGTAGTGGTTTGTGGAGGAAAGCTGCACAGTTCATAAAACAATTAAGGCGCACTTAAAGTGAAAGCAGCAACATTCATAAACAAATGAAGGTACGCTTAAAGTCAAAGCAGTGCTGTTCATAAATAAATAAAGGCCCAAAGTCATGCTATGTGTTAAAGTGTGGCGCTCACCTCCGCCACTCCTTACATTTCAATTGAAAGTGGGGGCCATAAAGAAACACGGAATTTCAACAGCTGGGAAAAGACACAAGAATGAAAGTAAAACCAGTGTGTTCACAGTTATTAAACAAAGAAATAGTCCCTAAATGAAAGGATAATAGCCCAGCAGCGTAACTAGACTGTAGTTGGTCGGTGCTGCTTCCTCAAAAACAGAAGTGACATATCGGATCACCAGCGAACAGTAAGTGAGATAACAACAGCAATGCCACAGTTAACCAATGGCAAGTGGCAGGAGAAATTACCCTCAATATTGGGATTACAAGAAGTCTCATAGAGACAGCACATGTGCACTGTCTATGCGAGACCTAAAAAGTAAAGGATTACTACCAACTACAAAATTACGGCACAGCTGGAAGGGAGTTAATATATTTATACATATCTGTCAACATGTTAAAACGTGTCCCTTGGTAAAGTGTTTCCACTCCAAGCAAAGTCTCGCCTGTCACTGAATAGAAATTGCGCCTTTTCTGAAAAAGTCGAGTTGGCAGAGAGTGAAATGCAGTTGTTCACGAAGCACCTTCGGTTTTACAGAGACGGTCAAGACTCCTTGGGCTGATGTGACGTAGGCATAGCTCCAGCAGACTACGCTTACACTGGAGCACAAACACATGCAGACCATAGCATCGGACAAGTTCCGAGGCAACCTGTCAATATACTGTGTAAATAGAGACCTCCACTCCAAAAGTACAACACAAAAGGCTCACTCCTAAGATGTTAAAGTAGTTTGGAGACTTATGGCCAGCGGCATGTATCTGAAAATAACATTACATCCAGCATTCTTAAGGTGGTGTTCATGTTTACTCCTTGGCTGATCGATGGGTTATTTGTATTTTTGTAATTTTTGGATGATTTTAAAAGGGGAACAATTGAAAGGTTCCGAAGCAACCACCTGTTTTTTTTTTTGTTAGCATATCCAGAGCCTGCCATCTTGACTGAGAGAGCATTATTATCATTATCAAAGTACTTTATTCGGTTAAAATTAATAACCATAAAAGCATACAGCATAAAATTTCATATACGACATAGTTTTACACATAATTCCCTATCCAAATCAGGTTTAGTTGTGAACAAGCAATAAGAAGTCAATCCAACAAAAGAGATTTAACAATTTAAAAACAATAAAAAGTATAAAAGGCATGTAAAGCTATGTTTAGTCTATAAAGAAAAGAACACTTGGCAACATCAGTTAGAATTCGAGTTCATTGGATTTATCATCGCCATAAAGTACTTCATACGGGAAAAAGTGTCTGTGCTTTATGGACGGTGAATGGGACGATATCCTTATCCTATCAGCTCAGCATGTGTAAGCCATAGAGTAAGTCATAACGGTTGAAGGTAGGTATCCTGTAACTGCTCGGTACGGGACCTCTCCCACCCTTTAAGTAGTTTTCCTCTACACTCCATTTTGAGACTGGCGGATAAGCGATTCTGGGATAAAAATCGCACAGTTCCTTTGTTACTATTGGCCGGTCTCCTGTTTGTGGCTGCCACCTGCGAAGAAATGGGACGACCTGGTTATCCCTGAAATTTACAATTACCAGGTCTCCGGCTAAGTCCTTGGGACGGGATCCTACCCACCCCACCCTTCTAACATTTAGGATACTACCATCAATATTAGATGGAAGGGGTCTATTTTTGGTTAACCAAAATGATACCTTGTTTTTAAGGTCCTGATAACCTTCAACTTTCCCGATTGTAAGATCGGGCACTCCCGAAAGGACACACACAAAAGGTGCTGCCTCTGGAGGTAGGTTTATACAATTGATATTTGTTTGCATATTACCCTGATTAGCAAAAGACCCCTCAGAAAACGTGTCTACGTTAATCAGATCTGCTCTAGGAGCAGAACTCAGTACTTTTGGTGATTCTTTGGGTACTTCCTTGGCTTTTGAAGCTAATAATCTAGTAGCGACTGGTCGGTATTGGGCCATTTTGCTAGGCATATTGGAGGCAGCTAAGTTCTGAGTTTGCTTGTGCCCAGACATTCTATTTGTAAGCATGTTTGCCTTGATGGATTCTTCTATCATCGTGACCTTTTCCCCTATTCTATCCATCCTTACTATCAGCGGGGATATTAAGGTTTTAACCAGTTCTTCAAGCTGGGCCAATAGTTTGGATGGCAAAATAGATACAGGAGTCTCCAATGTTGAAAATGGCTTGGATATTTCTGGAGTGGTGGCAATGACCAGTGGGGCACTTAAGTTTATTTTCTGTTGTTTCACTAGCCTCCCTATGTCTTCCGCACCTTTACGCTTTCTGTTGGCAAGAGGGACCTGAGGGAGTACTATCAGTTGATTGTTAACTTTGTCTGGTATTGGGAGGTGGGTTTCCAGAGGACTTTTATTTAATTGAGGTGATGCACTAAACTGGGTGGTTCTATTCTTCATGGGGCTTGCCGAAGCACCAGATTGCTCCTTTTCCTGTTCTAATGAGGTGTACCTGGTGTTACAGATTTCATTTAGTTCCCTCATTAAGGAGGAGTTAGCTAAATCTGTTGGTATCGTGGGGGATCGTATACTGGGTGAAATTTCTGTGGCAAGACTATGTTCTACTCTCTCTATTGCCGATGATACCCTGGTTAGATAGTGGTCCAAAGTCCCCTTGATTGAACCGTTCTGAGACAAAGCACATACATATCTAACATAGCCTGAAGTGGTACACGGTGTGAGGCCTCCAATTTTGCTAAATTTGGTCTTGAGGTAAGATTTGCCTTCTGGATTTCATCACTAGGCTTTGTCACGGTTTATACTCTAGGCATGTGTTGTTTGGTATTAGGTGGCTAGGTCTTGGAAGCCTTCTGCATCTAAGTTTACATCATGACCGGTACTGGGTTTTTATAGCAGTTGATATTTAGTACAGAATGCTTTATCCCATCACTATAACTTTCAATGTTATACGTGCACGTAATCAATCCATTGTGCCCAAGGGCCTTTACATCCATCAATGAATTTAATTAAGGCCCACTACACAGTTATGATATGATCCCTGACTTTGCTTAGTTATATTCTATTCCCAAACCTTGCATGTTTTTTTCAAAGTTAATGGCATCTTATTTGTTTTTTCACCTTCAGCTGAGAGCTGGAAGACTATAACCAGGGGAACTGGAATTATGCAGCAAGGGAAGAGCAAATTATACGGCAGGGTCTACCAAATTATGCAGCAAGTAAATGCAAATTAAGCTGCATAAATTTGCACATTTTGTGATAGTATGAATTCATTCTTTGTAATTTGTACACATTTCAAGACTGTCTGCACAAAGTTTCGCCCTGTTAGTAATAGTTTACCACAAAAATACAGCAATATGCAACTAAAGGGTGAAGAGTCAACCTTTGCAAATTGCCTTCTGCTGCAAAACAATATGCGTTGCTGCATTTTTTGGTAACTTTGATCCGTTTGTGCTCAAAACTATGTTTTTAAATTAAAATCTGTGAATTATGCAGCTGATGATGGATTATGTGGCAAATGTGGTAAATCCATAAATATACGAAACATGCTGTGACCCCAGAATCACATAATTCCAGGGCCCCTGGATACCACAGCACCTATTTTGCAAGCCCTCTAATCAAGTAGAAGGCAAGGTCTTTTATCAGCCAGAAGCAGTTTATAAGGCAGCTGTCTGACTTTGTAAGCAGTTTAGGAAGACCAGCCACATCTGCAGTGCCACACCGGCAATGCACATGTTGCATATCATGGATCATATCACCTTTATCACATTAATATTCGTATACCGGTTTCTGGGTATTACCCTTCATCAGTCAGGCTAGCTTGAATCCTGTGGCCCAGTGAGCAAGGGACCCACGTCTGGGCATACCCATCCCACTTAGGGTGAATAGTGCTACACAAACAAATGATGGACAGTATACTGAATAAATCATATATTCACCCCCAGTCAAGAGATCTGGGTTTAATCCATTGTTCTTTTGCTCACCATGCCACCCCAGTTTAGACCCATCCATATACAAATCAGTCTTGAATGCTTGTTTCCGGTTCAGAGAACACCTGGCTTGGCAGTTCGGGCTGGACTGTTCGCATGAGGCACAGGGTCAAGACTGATTTGCATATAGCTGGGTCTTAACTGAGGTGGCTAAGTGAGCTATAGAATGATGATGGATTCAACCCAGATCTGTGACTGGGGATGAGTGTCTGAAAGTTTCAGCGCTCCGTTCATCCTCTCTTTGTGTTTGCCCTAAGATGGCAGGGTGTGCCCAGATTTGGGTCCCTTGCTCACTTTGCTACTGGATTCAAGCTAGCCTGGTTGATGAAGGGTGTTACCCAGAAACCGGTCCCAGGATGCTTGTTCCTGGTACAGGGAAGGCCTTGCTTGGCAGTTTGGGCTTGACTGTTCCCAGGAGGCACAGGGTCAAGACTGATTTGCATATAGCAGGGTCTGAACTGAGGTGGCTAAGTGAGCTAAATAATGATGATGGATTGAACCCAGATCTGTGACTGGGGGTGAGTGTCTGAAAGGTTTCAGCGCTCCATCCATCCACTCCTTGTGTTTGCTTTGGGAATGGTTTGTAAATCTGGCGATGGCAAAATGTCTCTTTTTTTGTCAAAATTGGCTATTACATGCCTATTTAAAACTGTATGTGCCTTTTATTCTTTCAAATGTGTTCTCTTCATTTTCTGCAAGGTTTGCAAAGATACCTTGTCACTACCTCTCCTTTCCTTCCCACATCCCTTCAATGGGTGATATTACACTTGATAAAAACAATGCTTTTTCAGTGGGTAAAGGAAGATAACCTGAACTCTTGTTTTCTGATATCTGTGCATCCAACAATTCTTTTCTGCCCTCTGCTCCATTTTTTTGTTTTAATTGGGAGCCATTACACCCTTCTTAACACATTTTTAAAAAGTAGTGTATTTCCCCCTCCTCCATTCTACTGCAACTAGCGCTAGGAGAAGCGCAAAAAGCACTCTTTCTTGGGGACAACATACTCAGTGCATGTGCTTATGGGTAGACCACCCGTTTCGCAGCCACAGCAAGTAGCCCAAGCATGATGGCCACATTCCAGAGCACCCTACGGCGTTTCCAGTGTCTACAGCTGATTTGCTTGCAGGGTGCTCTAAGTGATCGTCAAAACCAAAAGAACTTAAAGTGGGCGCTGTGCTCATATATAAAGAATAACACCCATGCACATATTGTGCACATAAAAGTTATGCGCATGGAGGCCCATGATGCAGCCACCATGGTATATAAAAAATACAGTGAAAACAGGTGCCATGCTCAAACAAAGTGCGGCACCCGTTTTGTAAATATGAAAGTGACCCAAAATGGAGCCTGGAAAGCGGTGTGTGCTGCGCTAGAAGTGCTTGCAGTGATATGAAAACAAAAACAAATAATGAAAAATGGAGGGCAGGGGGAATGGGAAGGGAGAAGAAGAAATAGTACCTTATAAAAGCGGACGCCCACTAATCAATGGAAATTAATGTGTAGTAGAGCAGTGCTTCTCACCAACAAAACAGAAGTGATGTTTTGGGTTCAGAGGCAATTAGCAGGTTGCAAAGAAGAGTATTGCTGCAATCAACCTATGGTATGCAGCAGGCGGGATTACAGTCCAGTATTGAATACAACAGGTCTTACATTCAGCGCACGAGTGCTGACGCTCGTCCTAAAAAGGAGAAGTGTCACACAGTCAAGTCACAAAACATACTTTCAACATGTACCCAGGCTAATACATTATATTTTTAACAGATTAAAAATGGAGAGGCCAGACACTATATGGGCAAGCAGCCACCATATCATTTCAATGACGTTTGTTAGTGACCCCTACATTTGTCACTCATAAAAACAGTTCACTGAAAAGACTGCACGTTAAAAAGCACTTTAAAATAATGATAGCTTTAAGACTGTCACTCGCAAGTTGCAAACATTAGGTTTACTATGTCTACATGTCCTGTTAAAATCATGAATTCTGCTACAAGAATGCGGGGGTACCTTTTTTGTGAGATTTTGCAGATGGGCAATGATGAAAGGTGAAATTAACTCATTACAGAGTTGCAACAGGAGAAACATGGTATGAATATTCTCACTATAGATACTTAAAATATGATTTGATGCAGCACATGAAGAAAAAATGAAAACAATACATGAAAAAAGCACTGACAGATAAAACAGTCAAAAAATCATTATCACTGCACCCAGGACTTTGTGAGTTGCAAAAAGTGGGAGGGTAGTTCTCTTATAGGCGTGTGGCCTACATAATTAAGGGCATGCTTACACACAGTAACTACAGCCCTATATTTGCCCCCTGTTTGCTATTTGGTGCAAAAATAAGTAAACTGGTGCCAGATATAAACAGGAATAATATCACTAACATGGAATACCTTAACGTTTTTTACATTAATTGTTGAAAAATGAATCAGTGTTATTTGCCACTAGGGTTAAGGACTTGAAAACAGGGCACAATAGAGTCCATTTTAATGTTTGTTTTTATTTATCGGCGGGTCTCAGACACGAAAGGACCTGGTCCAGTTTTCACTCTGACTGCATCTTGCAGCCATGGAGATGAAGTGAGGTTCACAGCACTGTCAGGAGAAGGCCACTGCATCTCCCCTTACTGGACTCATATTAACAACTCAGAAAAGCAAGCAGTAGCAGTAGTACAACAGCCTTTTTGACCTGCCCCATCTACCTGTCGCAAGTACCAAAAGCTACATAATTACCCTGTCATTAACACAAACTACAACACAGATATCACTCCTCCCCATATATTCCCGGCCCCCTGATATATCTCCATAAAATAATTGTTTTTCATTTTTGATTTGTGTTTTTGGATCATTAGGGACTTAATTTAGCTTAGGCATGTTGCTGATCCGGGCCAAATTGTTCTGGGCGACATTTTTAACAAGTATTTGCAATGCAATTGGTCTCTCAGTTATGAAAGTTGAAACTATTAGCGTTGTAAATTATATTGTTATTTACTTATGTATTTTATTTGTAGTTGAGTGGATGTATGTTGTCTGCTATTTGTAGAGGTACTGTATAGTCATGCATGGAGTATTTTGAGCATAGAACCACACTGATATGGGAACTGACTGATGAGCTCACAAATGACATGATGAATTGAGAGCTCTAATACCCCTTCTTTCTAAATCCTTCAGGCCTCTGACATTTTGTGACAACATCCCAGGTCCCAGGTTACCTTTTATGTTCATTGACAGACAGTCTCTAGTTGTGAAGATGACCATCCAGCTTAAAGATGAAAACACAAACACATCAGGGCAAGCTTTCAGACGAGAAAGCAAAAACCGGGTAATTACCTAGAAACAACACAAGTAACACTTAAAGGACAACACTATTCTCACCAGCACATGTGCTCAAGGAGAAAGGTGAGCTGTTACCAAATATATAAAGGAGCACGGCCATGCTGTGTCGGGACGTGGGAGGGGTCGACTTTGGAGAAAGCTTTGGAGAAAGCCAACAAACAACCTTCCAAGCACACAAGTCCAAAGTGAAAGCAGCATTGTTAATAAAGAAATAAAAGCAAGCGGTCATGCTGTGTCGGGGCATGGAAGGGGTCTGCTCTGGAGGAAAGCAAAATAAGAATCTTCCAAGCACACAAGCCCAAAGTGAAAGCGGAGCGATTAAAAAAAATATAAAGGCGTGTGGCCGAGCTTTAACAAGTCGTGGAAAGGGTCTGCTTTGGAGGAAAACCAACAAACAACCTTCCAAGCACACAAGCCCAGGCAATGTAAAAAACGAGAGGTGGGAAGTGTTGTTGTGGGAATGGCATGGAAGATTAAGTGTACTGGGACAGTAGTGAGGAAAGAGTGGAAATGAAAACTAGTGCACTGAAGCAAAACATATGGCTCATAGTGAAAGGATCCATGTAGCAGGGGCAGTCTTCAGGCTGGAACAAAACAGCCTTAAAGCGGGACAAATGTATGCTACTGAGTATAAAAACAAAGGAATTTGTAAAAGCAGATGAAAGAACCAATGGAAAGTGCTGAGCGTGTTTAAAGCCCATATACTGGATTTCACATGTCTCAAAAACTGTGCATGCGCTGCCCAGACGTGACCTAAAATTGACAGATGTGTTGCAGGGATGATGTAATATTTCAGCAACCATGAGACCTGTATGCTTCATTTTCGTGTCAAAAAATAGGTTTTGGGGGCTAAGTAGTCCTAAAGAGACAGAAAATCACTCCTCAGAGCAACCCTTCCGCCTTTTTCCAAAATGACAGCTCTATAATAATGTGTTTTAGCCGTCATATTGGTAATTAATTTTAATATTGTTTTTGTTTCGGTTTCCACTGATTCAAATTCGTAATCATGAGCGAAGCAGGTGGTAGCAGACGATCTCTACCTCCTGATAGAGTATTGCTAACTACAAAATCTGAGGACTCCTTCAACAAAGAAAAATGTGTCATATGCCAAACTAATCCGAAAGAAAAGCTAACATCATCTGAAGAGGATCAAATATGTTATCCTTGTAACAACACAAGTGCTACAAGTTGTATAAAATGGAAAAAAGCCTGAAGAAAATTGTCAAAAATTAGCAGAAACCACAACAAGAATCTGAGTCTTCTGAGAAAGCGACAACAACCGAACCCAATGCTCATCCTCTTAGAAGATCGATGGCTACCACTTATCCACCTTCAACAACTGATCAGAAAGCAGAGGATCTTCAATGTGTTTTCTGTGGTTTAGCCACAACAGGGGCCAAAAGGATTGATGCAAAAACAAAGTACCGAGATATGAGTCTCAAAAGGCAAACATTTTTATATCTGTAGCTAGATTCTTCCAAGATGAAGTTTTCAGCTGAGCAAACTGCAAGTTGAATGTATTTTCAGCGCATTTGAATACCAGAGCGAACTGCATGCCTGCATATATTATAAAATATTAATGTATAATGAGTGCCCAGTAGCAAAGTAACAGCCAGCCTTCAGTTAAGTTTGCACTCTATGAAAAAACAAATTAAGTTTTAAAGCTCCTCTTGTGTGGCGCCGCGGCCAGGGCGACTGACGCTGGAATCAGGGGATCAGGGTTCGATCCCCGGCTCCGGCGGCAGGTTAGCCCAGCACCATGCGACTCTGGGCAATAGCTTGCTTAATCTTCCCGACGGCCCCCAGCGCCTAGAGACCCTAACGGGTGATTATGCGCTATACAAATGTGGATTATTATTATTATTATTATTCATCTGCCTCCCCTCCTCCGGGAATATGTTCGCTTGGAACGGTACTCCAGGCTAGGAATAAATTGGTCCAAATCCATGATATTGTCCCTTACGGACTGTACATCTCCTGTTGAGCTAGACTTTCCCCTTGTGTGGTGCACTGATGTAGTGAAGTACTTGGGTATATGGTTGCACCGTGACCCTCAGGAGGTAGTGCGAGCTAACTATGGAACAACCATTGTGCGCCTTGAGGAGCAAGTCACCCGCTGGATTAAGCTGCCCCTTTCCTTTGCTGACCGTATATCGCTAATGAAAATGGTAATACTCCCCCGCTTTCTGTATTTATTCTTGAATATTCCAATACATTTGTCACGTCACTTTTTTAACTCTCTTCGATCACTATTAATTACATTGGCATGGGGGTAGAAAGCGTCGCCTCAAGTGGGAGACACTTACGCTCCCTTATGAGCTGGGTGGTTTTACGGCACCTGACTTCCAGTTATACTATTTATGCGCACAAGCCCACTTTGCATACTACTGGCAACATGATCCCGCTTACATTCCCCATGTGGCGGTTGAGGCTGGCGCAGTGCACCCCATACCACTCAAGGCCATGATTGTCAACACTCACACAGTGTTCGAAAAGGGGGAGTTCGATACAGTTCAGACCACAGTTAAAGCATGGCGGGAGTTGAGTAGGCGGGCTCAGAAACTGCCACTCTATTCACCCAGTATGCCTGTACTTCACCATACGGGTCTTTCGGTAACCACTGAGGTGGGTGCTCTGTGGACCCTCCGAGACATGAACCTGGTGACCATGAAGAATGTGTATCCTGAGGGGCCAGTTCATTACCTCAGCAACCCTGGTTGCTGAGGGCCCTATCACTGCTGTGCATTTCTTCACTTACACCAGACTGAGAGCGGCAATGCGCATGCTGTACTCACAATTTCCTGCTGAGCCGCCCACACTAGGTGCACTGCACTTTTTATACACTACTCCCTCCAGGGTGAAACTGGTCACTCGACTGTATCGGATATCACAGAAGGAGGTAGCTGCCTCTGATATAGCGGCGTTAAACAAATGGAATGCAGTCTTACCACACGCTTTGTCTGAGGATGAGTGGGCGGGCTGCTGCCGCCTGACAGGGCATCTAACAGCTAATGAAAATCTGCAAATGGTTCACTTTAAATACATACATCAGCTATATTATACACCTGCCCAATTGTACAAATATGGTCTGAGAGACTCTGCTACCTGTAGGCGCTGTGGGGCCCCCAACGCTGATTTTTACCACTTGGCATGGGTTTGTCCCAAGGTGTTCTCATATTGGGAATCTGTAGTACAGATTATACGCCACATGGCTGAGCTTCCGTTGGATTGTACCCCTCAATTGTGTCTCTTAGGTCTAGTTGCAGGTGTTAAGGCCTCCGGCAGAAGGTTTGTGGCTATTGCGTTGATGATGGCCAAGCGGAGGGTTGCTATGTGTTGGGAGAGTAGACTGGCCCCCACTATCAAATTATGGTTGCATGATTTAACCTATTGACAACATCAGCTGGTCTGTTATGCTGAGGAGCTGCCCGTGTCATCGAGGTCACGGGACATTTGGTCACCCCTCAGGACCTTCTTGCTGTCTGTGCGTAGTATCTAATCTCCTGTTATTTCTGTTACTGTGATGGACAGGTTTACTATATGACTATGTTGCACTATATTCCCTTATCCCTGTCCCTTTTCCTTATATTCCAAATGAAATGCCATTTGTATTATTGTATGTGTAGTCCTGACCTGTTCCTAATGGATTCTTCATTATTGTGTAATGGATTGATACCGAACTGTATGCCAAGTACTGTACTTCTTTGTTATGTTTGTTTCTTATTGTTGAAAAATGATCAATAATAAAGAAAATAAAGCCCCTCTTGAGTGTTGGCTATGGGTTCACACCCAGTTAGGTCAGAGAAATAATGGTCAACATTGATGAAAATGTATTGATTCATAATGAAATTAAGATTTCTCTAGTGAGAATGTACAACAGAATTAGTACCACTTATAGTGTTCTCAGCTGATCTGACTCCTGAAGTTCTTGCTGTCAAAATAAGTCCCCCGGATGCATTAAAATCAGAAGAAAGCATTTTAAGAAAAATCATGAAAGATTTAGGGCCAGATGTAGGTAGGAATCATTTACCGATTTTTAATTACCGAATTTTACCGATTCGGTAATTAAGAATCGGTAAATAAGAAGGGGGGGTATGTAGGAACATCCAGATGTTCCATTTACCGAATCGGTAAATATCTGTATTTACCGATTCGGTAAATACCGACCGGTAATGCTCCATTCATTCCTATGGGCTTTGAAGCCCATAGGAATGAATGGGGCATTACCGGTCGGTATTTACCGAATCGGTAAATACCGATTTTGACAAGGGTGCAGGGGGTGTCACTTTGACACTCTCTAGCACCCCCAAAAATGGTTCGGGGGCCATGTGGCAGGCATACCTGCCCTAAGGGCAGGTCTGCCTGTCATATGGCACAGGTGTGCATGCACACATGTGCATGCACACCGGAATCGGTATTTTACCATCAAATATATTTGATGGTAAAATACAGATTCGGTAAGGGTTGTGGGACTCAGAAGAGTCCCACCTACATATCAAATTTAACGAATAGGTAATAATACCGATTCGGTATTTTACAGATTCGGTAAATTTACCGATCGGTAAATTTACCGAATCTGTAAAATAAGTGGCCCTACATATCAAAGCTCAAATACCGGTCGGTAACGGCCGAAAATACCGATTTTCGGCCGTTAACGACCGACCTACATCGGGCCCTTAGATTTTAGAATTAATGACAGTTTTCATGACACTCCAGAGCTCCACAAATCATGGGAGTCAACAAGAATGCCTGATGTTGCCTTAACATGTTTTACATCATTGTTTAATATCAGCAAAGCAAACTGTTACAAACAAAAGTTCTTGAGTTCAGAACAGAAACCGACAACATTGATGATGACTTTGAAGATATCAGCGATGAAGTGGAAGACAATCCCATGAACCAACAGTCTTATGCTGTGCAAATGTACTTTCTTTTCCAAATCATGTTTTATGAATTACATCACAGCAAAAAGATAACTCTGCTACACTTGATGACTGCCTATGCAATCTATGACCCGTGCAAAAGTAGAGAGCTAATCACTTCAGTGAATTGGATTTGTGTATCAACAAGATATAATGACATAGGCGAGAGCAGGAACTTGTTAGCATCTGATGCTGTAATTTTCAGGACGATACCAATGAAGTAGCTGCTGGAAAACAAGCTGTGTTAGCTGTAGCCATAAACAAACAAAGCTGCAAACTTATAATCCAACTGCCTTGCCAAAGTGTGCAAAATCACTACAAGCCATCAACATGTCCCAGTCTACCAGAAAGATTCAAAGTGGCTGAGGGCATAGATCTTGTTCTTCCTCATGCTGCGGTCCGCAAAGCTGATTTAACTGAAGTTATAATATCGCTTATTCAGTGCTGACTGAAGGATGAAGAAAAGCCAGTTCTTCTGTGGGCTGGAATTCATGCTCTGATCTCTCAGAATACTGTCCCACTGAAGAAGGTTGGGTTTTTAACCAGTAACACCATTTCTAGTCACAAACTGCGCAACAGTGCATGCAGCTCTAAAGCGTTTCCGAAAGGTGGATGCTCTTCTTGAAGACCAGCCTATCCTGCCAATTTTCTGTGATGAAGGTGTTTTCCATATTGCAGTACAGTTTTATGAGCAATCCAGTAGAATTTGATGATCTTTATCTAATGATGGGCTTTTTCCACAAGACAAAAGCTGTGTTGTTGTATGCAGGAAGTTATCTCAGTGGATGTGGCATAGTCGATGCCCTTATTAAGGGTGAAATCTTTGGAAGCAAAACTGTTGAGTCAGTATTGAGCAGAACTCATTTTGTTCGTTCATTACAAGGTATGCTCATCATATCTGAGGTTATAGAAACATTGTGTTTGAATGCTTTCTGGAACAAGAATGACAAATTAGGTTTTGAATATCTTATCTCAGAAGTGAACGAGGCATAGGGTGCACCTCATTCAACAGCCATAATGCAATGCCAGGCAATGTTCAATGCACTCAGTTCAAAATCAGAAAACCTGAAAATCAAGTTTGTAGAGTCTTTCAAAGAATGTGAAGAAAAATCAGGACTTTGCAAATACTAGGGAAATGTTTTACACGTGATAGCTCTAGTGAAAATCTTGGAGCATGCTGATTGAGAAGGTGATTGGGAGATGCAAGTGAAGATTGTGGAGTCACCGATTACTGTGATTCACAAATTTGATTGCATAAACTGCCCGAGATATGGGTCTGGTATTTTGAAAGAGTGAAGAAGCTAGAGGTTGGAAAAACCATACCTCTACAGAAAATGAATCCAAAGACATTTTGTGGTGAAAGACAGTGAGGGAGGGTGGCTCCAGATTTGAAACTGGAACAGACGATCCAGAGACCACAGAAAAGGGAATAGTTGGCCAGACACGTAAAAGTGACTATGTTGCTCACTGCGGCTAGTTTACCATGAAGTCCTTTCTATTTGCAATGTTTTCAGCAAGATGATAAATTCGAAATGAATAGACCATCATAAAACTGTTTCTGACCATGAACTTAAGGGAAAGAGAGGGGAACATTTTAATAAACATGTTGACAGCCTTCTACATATCATGCAGTAGTCAAGTCAAGTACCAGCCTTATTCGATCTAAATAAATTAGTCCATAAGAGCACACCAATAAATACAATAAAAATACTATAATAAAATCCCATGTTGTTTACAACGATACATGTAAAAAAAATCATTTCATTTCACATATAACACGAAAAAAGGGTGTAGGAGCATCAGATCAGGGTCCACCATACATTCTAATCAAGTCTCTTGTTATTGTTCATAGAATTTCGTTTTCCTAAAATACATACTTTACAAAATAATAATAATTAGTAAAAAGCATATATCATCTGCTTATTAATCCAGCATAATACAAAATTACTCGCATCAGTTGTTGAGATATTTTTCCTAGCATAAAAAATACCCCATAAAAAGCATGACAATCTATAACAGATAGCAATGTTGGGTAATGTTTGTAGAACAAAATAGGCTGGGCGACATTATGTGAACCGTAATGTCTTTAAAATACTTAAAATATAAAGTTTCCTCCACTTTTTTTTTTTTTAAATTTGCCAAAAAGTATGATGTGCGTTGTGCTCTGTAACATTGTATTGTCACAAGGAAAATTACCCAAATTTGGAGACCAGTCATTAGGTTCAGGAAAACTAACCATCCGTTGAAAGATATCCATTCTAAAACGTGTACTTACAAATCTGTGTCTAGAGTTGGGTACGGCTTTCAAGTATGGCTGCATAGCATAACTGGTTAAGATAAGCTGATTTCTCAAAACAGTAGGCTTTAACAGTTCGGCGACTGTGTTATGTTCTCCAGATGAGTAATACATACAGATTTTAAATCTTTCCTTCCAATTTGTACTAGAGATTCTGGGTTGTTAAAATAGTCTGGACGCCCCAGGTCTTGAAAGAAACTCTGTATGTATGTCAGCCATGGCATACATGTATGCAAGGTTGATTTTAAACAATCCCCTAAAATAGCACAATTTAAAGCAGTATATTCTGATGTCCGCACTTTGTGCCACAGTAACATAGGTTGTATCTTAATTAAGTCAGTGAGGAACGAGTCACCCAGCTCAGCACGGCACACAAAATTAGAGGTGCTTTTGGGAGTAGCAATCAGTTACCTCAGGAACTAATTTTCCACTAATTGTAGCGCCGTACATTGTGCATGCCCCCATATACCCGCCCCATATGATGCTATGCTAATGCATTTAGCCTTATAGATCATTAGCATCTCTTTGGGGACGTTTATGCCCAGCCTAATGGGAAATTTTCGTAAAGCCATACAAGCACTTCTAAACAGTAGTGCCCTGGCCGAGATAGCACAATTCCATCTACCTTCTTCATCAAATAATACTCCCAAATATGAAAAATTCTATGGTGGTATCAAAAATTGTAATTTCCCGACAGATACCAGTTTTACTCCTGCACTTCATTATACATGTTTTTGATTGGTTCACTCACAAATCAAGCTCCTGCATAAAATCATTGAGTACTGACTGAAGGGCGAGGGGGGTGTGGGCCATTAAAACAGCGCCATCAGTGTTGAGAAGGGCAGGCAAAGGAAGCTGGCCCACCTGAGCTAGATCTTTAGAGAACAAGGTTAGGGCTGTGCCTAAGTTTTTGATATAAAGTGAAAAAAGAAAAGGAGCTAGGACACAGCCCTGACGCCATGCTGAAGGGCTGAGTACATTCCCCCATAATCCCATATCTAACCCTGGTATTCGTACCCAGGTACAGGTCTCTCAAGAAGGAAACAATCGATGTCTCCACTCCCATATATAACATAATTGTCCATAACTTAGAATTATTTATACAGTCGAAAGCAGACGACAGGTCTACAAATCCCAGGTATAAGTTCCCTCTCTTGATGTTAACATATTTGCCCAGTGACATACTTAAATTGAGTCCCTGTTCTATCCTCCCCACATCAGTATGAAACCCGTATTGGAGGTCGGACAAAATACCTTTAGATTCTTCCCCCTCTTGGAGTCTATTTATAATAATTCTATGTGCGATCTTCATTAGAGAGTCAAGCAATGAAATCAGACTGTAACAGGCAGGGTTATATTGGTCACTTTTTTTATATATCAGAACTATTATTGATTCCGCCCATGTGTTGAAAAAGCCAATGTTACAGCAGGCCCTCAAAACAGCAGTTCATACAGTTCCCCACAAGGCAATGCTGGCCTTGTGCAGGTTCACAGGGATAGCATCAGGACCGGATGCCTTACCCCCTTTACTCACATGTATTTCTCTATTAACTTTCTCCAATCTAAAATATGTAAAACAGGAGGTCTGACTTGGGGCTATACCTTCATTGGAGTTAGGTGCCTGTACAGAGTCTAATGTAGGGGGAGGTAGAGAATAGAATCCAGAAAAATGTTTTACCCAATCGTCTTCAGGTATCGCATCCATGATGTCACGACCAGCATCCTCCCTCAATGGTGCGGAGTGAACTACCTTCCAGATGCATTATTGTCTTTGTTAGTACTGGCTTCATGTAAAGCACCCAAGCCTCCTCTCTTAGTCGTGCTTTCCTATGTTTCACCGCCTGTTTATAAGCTAATTTACAGGACTGGACGTCTACTCTACTTCTTGGATTCTTAGGTAAGGCTTCCTTTAGTTTCTTGTTAGCCATATTACATGATGAGTCAAACCAACCACTTCTCTTCCTTTTGGTTTTCCTAGTGATGAATAATAATAATATAATATAATAATATCCACATTTGTAAAGCGCACAATCACCCGTTAGGGTCTCTAGGCGCTGGGGGCCGTCGGGAAGATTAAGCAAGCTATTGCCCAGAGTCACATGGTGCTGGGCTAATCTGCCGCCGGATCCGGGGATCGAACCCTGATCCCCAGATTCCGGAGTCAGTCGCCCTGGCCGCGGCGCCACACCTCTTCCGCATGATGTGGAGAATCTACTTCACAGTCGGTGAGATTGCCAAAAAGGAATTGCCAATCTCCTTGGGCTGTGAAGTATTGTTT
Source organism: Lissotriton helveticus (assembly GCF_964261635.1). Classification (NCBI taxonomy): domain Eukaryota; kingdom Metazoa; phylum Chordata; class Amphibia; order Caudata; family Salamandridae; genus Lissotriton; species Lissotriton helveticus. The sequence goes on from NC_136057.1 coordinate 1,064,911,804, forward strand.
AGACACATCTCAAAGGCTTCCCATGTGCTGCGGATTAGTTGTTTTAAAAGCTCCTCTGGGTTCATCTGTTGCCACTTAGGGAATAGACATTGAGAGTGGCTAGCTTGAGTTATCCAATATGAACAATACTCTGCAGTGGCAAAGAAACGAAATGACTGAGCCTGTTCGACTACACAACTTCATGATGAAACAATATGTGGATAATGATATAAAGACACATAGAACATAGATCAAAACTATATGCAGAACTAAGCAGTAGAGATGTGTACTGAAAGAGAAAAAGGTGTTTGACATAATCACTAAAGCTAAACTTCCAAGCTTTAATTGCCATGGTAAGAGTATTGTCCAACCAGCCACTACAAACAGGCTACAAAAACAAACTTTGCTAGCACATACAGAGATGGATGTAGCAAAAGAAAGGATTGAATTTATCAAGGGCATTCTGTCGCATGATCTTCTTTGAACAAACGCATTATTTAATGGAGATGCTGCAACCAAACCAGTGAAGCGCTACTCATACAAGAGCTCAAAATAAAAATTCACATGAAGAATTTCAATTTTGAAAGATACCCTCATTGAACACAGCTGTTTTTGTGGACTATATGTCACAATTGCAAATGCACAACAGTTCATCCATTCAAAACTTCAGAGAGGTCATTCAGACTGTTCTACAGATATCAAAGTCAGTGTGCCCCTTGCAAAAACTGCACATTGTCTTTCACAGTTATCTTGACCTATCCGTCAAAGAATGTGAGAGAATCAGATGAATGTCTAAAAAAAGTGGAACAATTGACCTTGCCTGTATCAAAAATTTGACACCTATACCTGTGCAACTTGATATATTCTGATCATCAACACGAAACAAGATGAACTTGGAGATGTTAACTCGCCATAACATTGCTGATGCTTGAGTGAACACTGAATTTCCAATTATTGCAAATATAATGATTGTCAAAGAGGAATTGGTGCCTGCAGAGGTATATATTCAAAAGGTACCACCCGTATTGTTCAAGAAGTTAACAGCAAATTGGAGGAAGCTGACATTCGTGTTGTGCCACATGTTGAGTGGGCTGTTCAAAATGGGTCTAATTGAGTCATTGTGCTGTCAAATGACACATGTTAATATTGTGCTACTTAGATTTGTTTCAATGTTCATAAGTCAAGGATTGTCAGAGCTATGAATACGTTATGGAACAGGCGAGGAAAGACACTTAATCCTGCTTCATATTTTGTACAAAAAACTTGATCCAGAGATGCCCAGTTTTCTTATCATCGAACATATTCTTACGGGTCATGACACTATGAGCAAAACTGGAACAAAGCGTGGAACTTTAACTGCTGAACCCGTGAAGTTTCTAAAAGGATTTGCTGAGACAGAAGAAAAATGTGACATTAACTACATAGAAAAATACCTTGTGCGTGTGTAGAAAATTAGTTCTGACTGTCTTCGGTACAATGAGTTCAAGAGATCAGTCCCGGTAAAAGATCTTCCACTGATGTCATATTATGTGCGTGGACACAATAAAAGAGCATTCTACTTGATCAGAAGATGTGTAAGTGTTTTGGCTCATGCACATGTAGAGAAAGATTTTTGTTGGGAAGATATTGATGGGGTGCTAAAACCTACGAAATGTCAAAAGCCTCTACCCACAGAACTTACTTGTACATGCACTTGCAAAGCCTGTGCCACAAAAATATGTCCCTGTCGATATGCTGTTTTCAAATGTTCAACATTCTGCAAATGTACCACGAGCAATTGCCGAAACAAACAAATAAGGTGAATTATGAAAATGTGTCCAAAATAAAAACAATAAACATTATTTTTTTTCATATTCAGATCATAAACATTGTTTGGTGTATACATAAAAGGATTAAAAACATTATTATGTTTTTCATTTCAATAAATGTCTCTTATTACTCTATTATAGCCGCCTTTTTGGAAAATGGCTGATGGGTTGCTCTGAGGAGTTATTATCTATCGCTGTAAGACAACTTGATCCCAAAATCTATGTTTTAACACACAAATGAATTATATAGGTCTCATGGTTCCTGAAATATTACATCACCACTGCAACACATCCTCCATTTTAAAAAATTTCATCCACAAAAATTCATCCCGGATCAGCAATGTCTACGCAGGTTAAATTACTTCTCCAATGATCGAGAAACACAATTCAAAAAAGAAAATCATTGGACAACAATCTTTTTACAAAGGTATATCAAGGGGCCACCACTAATATTTTAGACAGTAACACGTGACACATCCACTTAAAGACAACAGCTACTTGATACATATGTCTAGGTGCAAGGGTCAAATGATCTGGATGCACAAGTGTATAGTGGTGTATTAATCTAACATAAAGCAATATTAAAATAATCTATAATATTAACAAAAAATAAGGAGCAAGCATCTAAACATAAAATATTTCATGGTGCCTTGCAGGGGCTTTGGTCCAGCCTTGTAATTTTGTGCTCTGCAGCTCTGAAGTATCCGCTAACTGCAGAGAGAGAAGTGCGACTTGCACAGTAAACAAAACTTCTGCGCCCTCAAGCTCTCCTGGCACCTTTTACATGCAAGTTGAAAATATAGCTTTCCAGTACCTCTCATCCACTCCATCATTCAAACCAGATAGGTGAAGCACATGGCACAGAGAAATCTCTTTTCCTTCTCTGAAGTTAGAGGAAGGAAAAGCTCATATCCCTTGTATGCCTCTAGCTAGTCTTTAGTAACACAATCACAGGCCCCACAGAGACTAGGGTAGAGGTGGCAAAGGGTGGGTGTACCGACCTCTGCCCTAAATCTTAGTCTTTGAACGGACATCGGTATGTTCGTTAGAAACTAAGAAAGTGGCAAAGTGGTTGGAAGACTGCAGCAGGTGCACATGTTTCTAGAACCCGGTTTACCTTTTATTCTCTTGTAGTTTCTCTTTGGCCTCTTAATCATGGGAACACAGGAGTGCATTGGGGCACCAAGATGAATGTCAGCCCGTGGGTTCACAGTTGAGACTCCTGGTGACCCTTAAGTCATGTCAATGTTGTCTCATCACTCTATGTTGTCATATCACCCTTCAAGAAACCCACCTCTGACCTAAACATGCTGCCAAACTACAGACCAATACCTTATATACCAATCAGTACCACCACCCAGAAAGCTTCAGTCACTATCTAACTCACTTTCTAATTCTGGGTCTATCTGGAAATGACCACCTTTGTGACTTACCTTCCAGCCTTAGATAAGGCACCAACACTGCCTTAATAAACATCAGGAACTAACTCTCTGTTGGGGACAATGTTCAAAGAAGTGGCTTGCATCTCCTAGACCTGTTTGTTGCCTTCAACACAGACAACCACAATGCCCTCCTTACCCAACTCAAGACCACATTTGTGCTTTGAGGGCTCACACTCAAATGGAAGAGATCAGGGGAGTCCATCATTTTAGTGTGGGTAGCATGTCACAATGTCTTTGTTAATGAGCGGGCCACACGAGTGAGACACCAATCAAAGTGACGGAGTCCAGGGTCTCCCACTGAGAGTTTTGGAGGGTGTTTCTCTGCCCAAATTATTTTTTTTACAAATAACGGGACAAAAAAGTATTTTGGTGCCCAATTAACCTAAAGGTTGTAGGTTGCATATAGGAACATTCTGACCTGAAACTCAGAAAACAATTTCTTTGTGAGATCTCAATAATGTGTCACTGCTGGGATAGCAGTGTATTACAAAAATCCAGCAGGAGATTACTTGTTAATCTTTGGAAATGTTTCAGTGTGTAAATGCTGGATAGCTCATGTGCAATATCAAAGCTCTGCAAATGTCTAAATGCTGGGACATCGATGCTTGTATGGTTTAAACCCTGGAGGGGCATTTTTAATGTTCTGTGAATTTCTCACTACAATGGAGGACATATCAATCTCTTCAAATGGGATATCTATGAATGTTCCTAGTCACCGCACATTACTTAAATATTTGGATGTGTTTAAACTGGAGACAAGATTTGAGGACAATAAATTGCTGATCAAAGAGTGCTCTGAGTTTTCAACTCTATTCATCTACAGTTAGATATTAGCACTCCATGCCCTTCCAAATTTTCCTGTTCACTTTATCTCAACACTAGTTTGACAATGGAAAAAAGATGGAGACTACCTTTGCATCTGCATTTTTAAGCATACCAAAAGATATAATGTCCTTTTTCAGATTCCAAAGCCATTTTACTGGACCTTAATGCACTACCACTGCTGTTTCTCCTTCACATGATTTGTTTGCAAAAGGCTAGCACATTTCTTTCCCGCTACCCATTAAGAACATGTGTAAGCATGTAAATAGCTGGCACTCCACTCACCAGCACTTCTCAAACAGATGGTGCCCTTTATTTTTCACAATCCTTGGCAAACCCCTTGCCTCTAAAATTGACTCACTCAGGCCCGCTTGCCTTGCCCCCCCTCTACACCTAAAGACACTATAAAGAGCCTCGGAATTTGGCTGAACAAATCACTTAGCTTCAACTGTCAGGCAGCCAAACTATCAGCCACTTGCTTTGGGCTTCGCAGGCTTCTTCGGAAGATCCTCCCCTTCCTGCTCTTTGGGGCAAGACAGACCGTAGTCCAGGGCCTAATCATGTCCCGTCTTGATTTTGGTAACGCCCTTTACCTGGAAGACCCCCAAAATAGCAGCGTTTTTGCCCCAAGCCTTGCGAACCTATATGTTCATAAATTTGAACAGGAATTCATTATCAATGACACCAACCCTTTTTTCAACCACCTACGCCAATGGAAATGTTATATTGATGGTGTTTTAGTCATATGGCGAGGAACAACAGATGAACTATTAACTTTGCACACTTGGTTGAATAGTAGAAATGAATTTCCACGTTTTACTGTAGAATATAGCAAATACCATCTTGCTTTTTGGGACCTCAAGATAACAGCTACCCCTATGGGTTTGCAGTCAGAACTCTATTGCAAACCAATGGCAAAGAACTCCCTGTTAAGCTATGAAAGCTGTCATCCTAAAGCTTTAAGAGACAATTTGCCCTATGGGCAGTTTCTAAGAATACAGAGAAACTGCTCTACCAAGGAGAGTTTTCATGAGCATTCGAAAAACCTTGAGAATAACCTGATCGAAAAAAAGTATCTGAAACACTTAATACGAAGGTCCAAGAAGAGGGCCTTTAACAACAATCGTGACAGCCTGTTGGAACCCCCGATAACAAAAATCAAACAAGACCGCATCACATGTGTGAACACTTTTGGAACCCAATCCAACCAAATTCAGAAGATCATCAAAAAACATTGGGGTATCCTGAACACGGGAAAAGACACCTTGCCCCCTCCACTATTTGCATTTAAAAGGGGCCAAAACCTTAAAGATCAATTGGTTCATACAAGACCCCGGTCAGCTATCCCTAGAGCAGTGGGTACACTTTGGGATATGCCAGCCGTCACGGGCCACCATCCATGTTGGAACTGTGCGGCCTGCCCCCAAACTACAAAGACCATGACTATTGATATAGGCAGCAAGCGCCCCTGGGAACAGAGGCGGTTTACGAATTGTAACAGCCAGAATGTTATTTATTTAATAACTTGCCCCTGTGACCTTAAATATGTGGGCATGACCACGAGAAAAATAAAAATACGCATCTCAGAACATAAGAGCACGATCAGATGTCGCAAACAATCAACCAAAATGACCAACCATTTTCTCGAGGTGGGGCATGTCCCATGTGACTTCAAGTGGACTATAATAGAACAACCCCTGATACCCAGTCATATAACAGATGTCCAAAAGTTCTTGTTTAAGAAAGAACAGAAATGGGTGTATACACTCAATTCTGATAAGGAAGGTCTGAATGACGATATTCCGTGGATGTCCCTATGAATAGACACATCTTTCATCCACGGATTATTGTACCTCTGTACATCTTGGCTGTAGTTCTGATTGGATTTCGTTAAAGGGATTGAACATCCATCCGAAAGTACTCTAGTGATATTATATATCACAAACAGTTTCCAATACGATTATGAATATATATCGTTAAAATTAACTCATACTTGAGAGAACAGCTTCTTTGATATACGGTTTGTCCAAATATTTATTGTTTGGATGCTGTCATTGCTACGGCGATAGATTGAGTAGGGTGAATAATTGGCGCACCCCCGTTGGTGAGGACAACCTGATCCTAAATAGATTGCCTTTTGAATGTCTGCACCAGATATGATGAAACTAGACTCTGAACAGCACTTAGGACTGTACATCTTTGTGTCGATTAAGAAGTTTAAAGCACAACATCGCAATATGAACTGTTTCGACTACAACTCCCATGAAACCTATGGTCACGTGACACGGAAACATGCGTGTGACGTCTCGACGTACTGACGTACTGACGTACTGACGGAATGAGGAAGTAAATAGCTGACGGTGAGGTAAGAGATGCAACTACTGTTCTTTTCCTTTTATAATTCGAGTTTCTTGACTGAACGCAGATCTACCAACACGGATCCACCAACACGTTGGGAGCCGACAAACGATATCTGTAAGTGCACGATAAAAACAAATGCAGTGCCTACAGTACTGTTTATTTAATACTAATCCTTCCATTCATTACAACCATAGTTTCTTAACTCTGCGGAGTAAACCATCAGTGAACGTTGATTCACAAACACGCTGGGACCCGATTAACTGAGTCTGCAAGTGCACGATAAAAATGAACGCAGTGCCTACAGTAATCTTTAGGTATTACGGACCTCAGACAAAAGATAAAAATCGGACCGGGGAAATCTGTGGGTCCTGACTATACCTCAAATGTTCTCCTTGAACAATCTACCATAGTATTCTCTCTATAGAATAATGAGACTGATGGATTTTTGTCTTGCCATATATATCTGGGCATTAATCTACATTGTCCCTACCATGTAAACCTTAGCACAAACTGAGCTAGCTAGAATGCAAGTTGTGAAGTCAGCAGCAGCTGACGTGTCTATATGTGTTTCTTTCCTTCCCCCTAGAGCGGTGCATCAACTACCTGAGCTGTAGCCAGGTGAGGTGGGGCTTTTCTCTCCTATACAAATTGGTAAGTGAGAGCACAGATACCAGAATGAGGTAACTCTGTTAAATCTATATTAACAGAACGAAGGCTAAACGATTGATTCATCGCCTTCCAGATGCAGACTAGATGTATCAAATAATGTGAATATCTAGCATGCGCTAATTGTGTTTTGTCTTTCTCTGCAACTGTCCATGTGTGTCCTGTTCGCTTGGAAAATTAAACAACCAGCTGGGAGAATGATCTTTTCAAAATACCCAGGTGATACATTTTAATTTTAATTCCACACTTCTTTGTTTTTTAAGCAGTAGCGTCACCGGTCCTGAAGAAAGCAGTGGACACCACTGGGGTCCTTAAACCTGCAGAAACATGTCGACCAGTTAAGAATATATTAGTAGCTATTAGTTAAAACTACTAGAATCGCACTACTTTTTTATTGATTTAGAAGCAGCGAGGTCTCTATTAAAGATATCTTTCCTCCTGTCTATCTAATTTTAAACAGCACTTTACACTTATTACACTTTGATCACACTTTTCACAAGCACTGCTTAACAGTAGTCTCCTGCCGCTTATACAAATTGGTTATATATCACTGGGCCCCTCTCCAGTCTAACAATCTGAGTACTGGTGTAGACAACCTTCCTTTGTGGTATGAAGGAACCCATATGATGAGAAGGGCGGTACAGGTCGAGTACTGATGGGCATTTTCTTCAAACCTGAACGAAGTACCCCATTGACCTGAGTTAAGCCTTGTTACTGAATATAGTCGAACAGCACAGTTTCTTAGTTGCATAGTTAGTCATTCTCTGTTGTTTTGACCCACCGCTATTCTTTGTTGTTATATAAGGAATTATGGCTCACCTTTACTTGAAAGACTGATTGATTCGTGCTCTACTCTACCTAGCATTTAATTACGTGAATTTGCACTCTATCCTCCGATCCCAAGGCTTACTGATCAGAGTTAGTGATCCCAATTACTGCAATTCATTAGGGTGGAGTTTTGCTACATTTGAGGGCAAGATTTGCCTTCCAGTTTGCAGGATACAGGCACTTCAGAAAGTTCATGTCTCTTTTGGAGATTGGTGCAGCTTCAACAATGGGTGGATTCAAAATTCAGAGCACAAGAAAAATGTCTTCCTGGCTCCCTGGGCGAGATATCATATGAAACACTTACTGCATCACATCTGCAGTTTAGGTATTCAGATATATGGGACATCACCATGGTGCTGCCAAAGCCACAGACACTACATTGCTCTCTAAAGGTGGCTTCATCTCTCCCATCTTAGGAAGGGGTGGATCTTGTCCCACTTATCCCTCCATGCTCATGACAGATGCCAGTGTTTTAGGTCGGGGTGCCACATGCCAGGGGAGGGAGGTACTGGGCAAATTGACAGTTGCAGTGGATAGTGGCCTTTGACTCATTGTGTCAGTAATTACCAGCCTTAGTGGGAATAGACAATATTGTGGCCAAATCAGTGGCTAGAGGAGTACTAAGGATTAGAATCTTACTTGTCTGGCATGTCTGATTATGCTCTGGACCAAGAGGATAGGGGTTTCCATTATGGTTGTGCACCTTTGTGGACTAGACAGTGGGCAGGCCATATTTACTTTGGGCACTGTGCCTTACACCTGTGGGGTTGAAGGTTCTATGAAATAGATTCTGCCATACAGTTCTGGGCATGCTTGCCTCACTATGGGACAAATTGGTGCCTAAATATTTCCACCCCTTAACCCTGATTCCCTGATGATCCTTCTCAAGCTCATGTAAGTGAGGGCTTTGATTCTAATGGCTCCATTTTAGTGGTTGCGCTGGACTTGATTTCTTATGCTTCACTCATTGTTAGGATGGGGATGGTAGCCCGACTTGGTTGCTGTCCCTGATTTCAAGTCCTGTGGTATACACAGGGGTATCTCTCCTCTGTTTATCTTGCTTGAGGTTGGAGGTTTGAAATCTGAAAAGCTGCAATTAGTGCAGTTGGACTTTTTGGGGAATGCAACAGATGCTGTTCAACATTCCAGTCACTTTTCTAAAATGAAGACATATACACTTCACTGGATTTCCCTTCCATCATGGTGTTTATCTAAAAGGGTTCTATTTTTGTCTTGGGGGCTCGTCTTCTTTGAGTGGTCTGGATGTGTACAGGGCTTCTTTTTCTACAAAGAATAAATGACATCTTTCCATCCTTGTGAGACTTTATAAATGTTATCCTTATGAAGAGTGGGCTGAAGCAATTTTATTGCTATGCTGAGCAATAGTGTTTATTCCCTCATTGCCAACTCTTACAAATCAGAAGTGATTGACCTGCCCCTGGTGGTTCAGGGGCAGTCCACTAATGGCTTGTCCTGGTAGTCTGCTTCTGGTGATCCTCTGGTGATTTTTTATAGGGCAGCTACCGGGCCCCCAACTTTCATGGTCATTACTAGATGCAGATTGTGGATGTGGAGGCTGTTGCTGTTAGTTGTGACTCCCTCTGCTACTTGAGTTTTTCATTTCTAGCTTTCACTATCGTTTGATGACCTTTTTGTTTATTTGTAATGTAGACGTGTTTTGGAGGGTTTACTGCCCCAACTAGTGGTGACTTATTGGGTTTAACCTCATTGCATTATGAAGGAAATTAGATTAACAAGACATGGCAGCAATGCTTGCAGTAAACAGGAAAATCCTTACTTCACCTATTGTTCTTACTCTTGTTTAATTCATAACTTACCTGCTGCCTCCTCCGGGCGGTCACAGCCTGTATTTCTTGGTTCCTTCCAGTAGAGCTCAGCCCTCTGTGTGAGGTTTTAGTGGGGTTAAGGCACAGAGTCAGAGAATCCCTGAAGGGGAAAGAAGACAAAGAAGTAGGATCTGTGAACCCACGATCTTCAAGTGCCTCTAATGAAGGCAACATGGCTAATTGTGTTATAAATATAGGCAGAGAGAACTAGGCGTAATGAGGATTCTGCCCCAAACAGACGTGTCTAGAATAACAGCTTCTAATTTTTAAGAACCAGTTGATAGAGCATCGGTTTTTCCTCTCATTAATTTATAACAATTAGCACAGAATTTATTTGTGTCACTACTTTACGTGGAAATGACAAAACATGTGATAACCTCCACATTTCAAGAAAATAACAACGCGTAGTTTTGATTTAGATACTGCATCGTAAAAGCATGAAGAATGTTAGAAACAAGTTTATGTTACATATTAATGAATAGATGTGAATTTTAATACTTTCATGGTATGCGATCTAGTGAATAGATAATGTGCTAATAACAATAACACAGAAATTCATATGTGAGAATCAAATGCTTCTCTTGTTAAGGATGAAGAGTACATTAGTACATTAGCATGTGTAATGTGTGCACTGAAAATGACAAAAGAAAAGTAAGTGCTACACAAGTTTAGCTGAAATTCGCATTTGTGAATATTTCTCTTGATGTGCCTTTAAACATGTGTGCTTTAATAACATATGATGTGCAAAAGAAACATATAAATTCGTACGGAATTGATAGTAGCATTTTCAAATTTTTATGGGTACCCTACATTTACATGATTTTACTACAAGATGATTAAAGCAATACAATATGTTTAATCGAAAGGTTAATACATTATCCTATGCAATGCAAGATTTATATGTTAGCCCAATTTAATCATTCATGAGCTGCATTTCATGAAGGCTTCAACTTTGCTTCTTTTTCTAATATGAACTGATGAACTTAGTCTAAAGCCTATGGGACTTTTTATGAAGTTACCACTTGTGTTATAACTTTCAATTGCTTCCTTTGACATTTGTAGCATAGTTTGATTAGGTTTGCAACAAAAACTGTTATATGCTGGAGCAGATGCTTGAGAACTAACAGACAATTTGCCTAATGTGCCACATTGGTCATATGACTGAAACTATAATGATTCTAAGGAAATCACGAGTTATGGATTACTTAATTCTTCTGGATTTGCATAATTTTTTACCTACTACATCATCTCATCCTATTAAAGCGACCAATGAGACAGAGTAGCCTGACAAATCTGATGATGTCGAGGGGTGTAAACCTGTAGTGGATGGAGTAATATTGCTCAGATTTGGGAACTGATTGCGTGAGGCTTGCTTACATATCTTGCAGCACAGAGACTGACAATTTGGACATCCAGGAACAATGCGAACTGTGACGTAATACTGCGATCTGCTACCGGCTGGTGTGCTAGAGTAGTGGAACCTTTTCGGCTGAAAGGGTTCGCGTCATAGGGCTGTGGCAATAATGCTGCAGCAATGGACAGGAACAGATATTCTGTCTTACTGAACTGGAACTGGTCATTTCTAAATGAATGAACTCTCCTAAGGGTGTTTTTAGGCGGAACAGATTTGCTTGAATAACTAACCTTTCTTGGCTGAGGAAGATCAATCCCTACATATTTGGATCTTGCAGAGTCTGCTAATGCTTTATTAAAACTTGATTTGGTTAAATTTAGAATTATAAGCCATTCATTTGAAGTTCCAAGACAATACTAAATTTGAGATTTCAACTAATTCTGACTCATTATTTACTTGTGGGTAAATTTGTTATGACTAGTGTTTCTATCAGGATTAATATGTGGGATTCTGAGTGCTAAATGTATAAAATCATATGATAGCAATTATCTTATTCCTGGTCCTCATTCGATAATTGCTCATCCTCTGAGTATTCCAGTCCCTTTCAGCACAGAACTAGATCCATCGGAGGACCAAGGAGGTTTGACATAGTAGCAAAAGAATAATTTGTGATAAGAATAAGATAGACAAATTATAGGCAATCAAAAGGGGCCCAACACGTTAACGCTACAGCACAGTCTCAATCGGTACTTAGTGGCAAAGCAAGGGTAGCACATGCTATAATATAAACAAGCAAAATGAAACCTTTATGTTATTTTGTCTGTGGCGCACTAAATTACATTACTGATTAGCCAGTAAATACGGCTCACATGCTAAAAAAGAGGCTACTAAAGTATTTTTTTTAAAATTTAATTTCTTTTTTTTATTTAAAAAAGTTTAATATAGCGCTCGCTAGACCCGGAGGTATCAGAGCACTTTACATGAGAATCAACAATGTAACAGAAAAAGTTCAACAATTACACAATAAGTCCCAAAAAATAGGCAATACAATTAGGAGAGGAGAGAAAGGAGAGAGAAAAGTAGTGGAGGGGGCAGGGGAGGTGAGAAAGAGAGGATAAGGGAGGAGACAGTACGGAGAGATGAAAAGAAGTCTGTCTAAAGACCGACTGGGTAGGTGAAGACCAAGGAGGGAATCCACGGCCCATCTCACCTATAACTAAACCAGGTAGCTCCATCGGGCATCAGACAAAAAAGTTCTGTCTCAATACATTGAGAGAGGGGAAAAGGTGAGACATAAATAGAGGGGGGATGCGGGCGGAGACGACAGGAGGGACGAAAGGAAGTGCAACAATGTGGTTTAACAGTATAACAGAAAAAGATCAACAATTACATATTACATCAAACACTCAGCAATACATTAGGAGAGGAGAGAAAGGAGAGAGAAAAGAAGTGGGGGTAGGAGAGGTGAGAAAGTGAGAATAAGGGAAGAGATGTAAATGTAAATGTACAGGAATTTATATAGCGCAAATCACCAAGCGATTTCTAAGCGCTTGCTTAGGGAACCCGTCCTGGTATTCCCCTGTGAGATAACCCCGGCAGGGTATCCGCAAGGTGAAAGCCAGGTATCCCGCCGCGAGGGGCCGTTGTGGAGATTAAGCAAGCTATTTCCCAGAGTCGCAGAGTGTGAACCCGTGAATCGAGTAGGCACCGGAGCGAGAATTGTCGAGTCCATGGTCATTTTAGGACTCAAGACCCCGCCGAGCCGGGAATTGAACCCTGGTCCCGGGCTGACCTCTGCTTCCAGGTCTGCCTCCTCTAACCAGTGAGCCACACTTCTCCACTCCAGATAACCGTAGAGACGAGAGGAAGTCTATCTAAAGCCGACTGGGTAGGTGACGACCAAGGAGGGAATCCACGGTCCATCTCCCCTACAGCTAAACCAGGTACCTCCATCGGGCATCACACAGAGTAGTTCGGTCTCAAATGTCGAGGGAAGAGGTTCGCAGAAAAACAGGATGGGAGGGAGAAACAGCAGAAAGACGAAGGAAAGTCTGGGTAGGTGACGTTCGAGGGGGAAGTCCCAAACCCCATCTCCTCTATAGCTATCCGGTAGCTCCACTGGGCTTTGGCCAAATAGCTAGGTCTCAATGGGAAACATTTAAATAACATGGAGGGCAAAATAAATGGAGCGTAGAGGGGAGAGAACAGGGAAGGTGAGAAAGGGAGGATAGGGGAAGAGACAACAAGGAGAGACAAAATTAAATCTGTCTAAAGGCCGACTGGGTAGGTGACGACCAAGGAGGGGACCCACGGCCCATCTCCCCTATAGCTAAACCAGGTAGCTCCATCGGGCATCAGACAAAATAGTTCAGTCTCAATACATTGAGAGAGGAGAGAAGTAGAGATATAAATAGAGGGAGATAGCGGGAAGAGACAACAGGAGAGACGAAAGGAAGTTTGGCTAACGACCGACTGGGTAGGTGACGTCCAAGGAGGGAAGCTCCATCGGGAATCAGACAAAATAGCTAGCTCTCAAATGACGTGGGCTAATTCACAGGTAAACAGGGTGGGGACTAGGGCAAGGATAGGAGAGGGCAAAGGTTAGAAGCAGGAAAGAGGAGAGGAGTAGAGCAGGGAGGGATAGGGGGTAGGTAGTTTGGTAAAGGTTCCCATGGATCTGCTGCGAGGCATTCAAAAAGCAGGTCCGTTTCTTCACAGGTGCCACAATGGAGTTCTCTGTGTGGTGCCGCTGAGCGGGGTCCGGTGCAGACACTTCCAGGCTCACCTCCTCCTCTGGCTGGTTCGGTGTTTGAGGCGTTGCCCGGGGGAGTGGGGGGTAGGTTCGGTGTCTGAAGGGTTATTTCAGTGTGGGGTGGGTTGGTGCGGTGTGTGAGGCATTACCGGGGGGGGGGTATGTTTGGCGTTGCCCCCCAAGGGTCTAAAGATTCCTGCACAAGATGACGAGGACCTTCCTCTTGGGCCTCAGGCGGGATAGAGAGTGAAGACCGTGGTAACAAGGGAGTGGTGGCCATGTTAGGGTCAGGCACTTGGGATATAAGTGTATCCAAACTTAGTTCTTCATCCGGTGCCCCCGATGCTATCCATAGCCCTAGCGAGTCTCTCTCTGCCTCAAAACTCCCCTTTGGTGGTTCTACATCCCCCCACAAACATCACCATTACCAGTCACGTTTCTCCTTTGTGATGTCTGCCATGTTGGGGACAGGCGTTGTCACAGCAAGGCACTTCCATCGTCCAGTTACGTCGGCAACCCCGTGGCCCGATCAGTCTGCTCCAGCAGTGTTGTGCGACGCAGTATTAGCCCAAGGAAGGATCGGAAAATTGGATCGAGCGGCCATGGATCAGGGAAAGAAGGCTGTCCTGATCCTACTCGACCTGTCGGCAGCCTTCGATACGGTCTCACACAACATCTTAGTGGACCGGTTGGCTGCCGCAGGGGTAGGAGGGCAGGTCTTGGCCTGGTTTAAGAATTTCCTCAGCAACAGAAGCCAAGTCACAGTGTTGGGTCAATAGCAGTCTGAAGCAAAGGTCGTCAACACAGGGGTCCCTCATGGCTCGAGCCTGAGTCCTGTACTTTTTAACCTGTACATGGTACCCCTAGTGGAACTGATCTCATCATTTAAGATCAGTTCAATATCATATGCTGACGACACCCAACTCATCCTGGTGTTGGATGGGGAACGGCCGGGTGCCGAGGAAAATCTTAGGGAATGTCTAGCAGCAACATTTAAATGGATGACCAACAATCATTTAAAATGTAATGCTGGAAAGACAGAAATCCTGCCATTTGGGAGTCAGAATCTGTTCTCCCCAAAATCGTGCTGGCCTGTGGATGCAGAATCCCCTCCCAACACAATTACATCTGCTCGCAACTTGGGCATCAAATTTGATGACCAACTTGCTTTTAAACATCAAGCAGTGGCAGTAGCTGGGACGTGCTTCCAGATTATAAAAGCTCTGAGGAGGTTTTTCGATCTTCTCCCGCTGTCGGCCAGAAAAACAGTTGCAGTAGCTTTAATAAATTCCAGGTTGGACTACTGTAACGGCCTTTATGCCGGAGCTAACAAAACTGTTCTCCACAGGCTGCAAATGGTCCAAAACGCAGCAGCTCGCCTTGTATTACGTTGGCCTCGCAGATCCTCAGCCTCAGTAGCACTTAACACACTACATTGGCTGCCAATAGGTAAAAGAATCCTGTTCAAGATTCTTATAATTACCTTTAAGGCATTCCATCAGCGAGGTCCAAAATACCTATGCAATGGCTTTAAAAGATACCACCCGACACGCTGCCTGAGGTCGGCCAGCCAGAATCTACTTACAATTCCACGATTCAAGCTGGTAACAAAAGGTGGTAAATCCCTTTTTGTACTAGGTACCAAGGCCTGGAATAAGCTCCCGCCCTTCTTACGATCATTGGTCCAAGAAGTCCTTTTTAGGAAGGCACTAAAAACTTGGGTTTTTTCCCTGTCCGATGCAGCATGTAGGGTGTTGGTGTAGTATGTGGTGTAGTGTGCAAGTCATCCTTTTTCTTCCTACCCTTCCATCTGGGTGGGGTGAGCGCCAAGATACTCCATGGAGTGAAAGAAGCGCTATAGAAGTGTCCTTTTACATTACATTACATTACATCATCGTCAGCTGTAATCAGCCCTGCAACCAGTCCTGCAGTGAGACATCTCCGCGCCACTCAGAGGCTAACAGTAGGGTTTCTAGCAAAGTTCTCTTTTTTTAAAACTATTTTTGCAGTCCGCCCGTACCGAAATAAAAGTTGGGGTCGCTTGCAGTCAATCACGCCGGCTCAGACATGTTCAGGGCAGGGTTTTTGAATCGCTGTAAGACTGTACATGGCGCCATTTTCGTAGTCCGTCTCATCCTTGAGTGATCCTTCGGGTGTTCTCCCAAATGCAAAATCGATCGCCGGTCAGAGTCGCAACAATGTGCCCAGCATGACCTCCGGTTGCTGATTTTCTTGTTTCAGCACGGCTTTGCTCGGTATAACCACTGGTTTTGATCAAATTGCCGCTCTGGCCTTCAGAGCTGGCGCTAGAATTTACCAGTCTTGACTCAACATCTACTTAATTTACAAATATATTGTCAATGTAGTTCAATGAGGATGTAAGCATACTAACTCTTCTCTATATATACTTACCTTGACAATAGCCTAGTAGACAATATTCTTCAGTTGATATTTTTGGAGGACAATATATTTGACCTTGATATTCAGACATACAACCAAAAAGGAAGTCAGAATAGAGAAACGTTTTGTGGTAACATCTTGCAATGTAATCTACACACCCCAGAGCTACACCACATACTTCTGATTAACAATAGAAGGGAATATTTCTCCCAGCATCTTCCCTTTGCACCACTTGCCGGCTATCCTGAAAAACAATTATTTTTGGGCTGAGTAAGAAAAAGTGAACACTCGAGATACTATTTTAAGGCTGGTCTCTGCCAAAGATTTGGGCTAAGTGTTGTCTTAAATAGCTTCAGAGCATCACCAGTGCTATTTTAACAACTTAGACACTGGTAAATGATGCTTGCCATGGCAACTTTTAAGGCATGTGCTTGCTGCTTTTGGCTGCAAATATAGAAGCAGTTGTTGACATTTATAAAGTAAATAACATAACACAACAATAATAACATAATACAAAGGAGCATAACACTATTAAAAAATAACAGGACCCAACAAAGAGTAATAACAGAAAGCGCCACAACAACAACCACAGTGCAACACAACAATATCATATTGCAATAATGTAACCAAAACACAGCAGCACAAACCAAACCAAAATAAGCAGAAACCTACTTTTCACACATTAACACTTTCAGAAATCTGCTTTCATAATATGGTGATAAAAGGTGTCAACATTCACTCCCTTACTAACCACCAAAGGCATGAAATAACACTAATCATAAATACTTTGTTATATGCCTTGATGTCATTTCTTGAGCAAAATAAATGTGCCATATCCTAGGCCCTCATTCCGAATTGACCAGAATTTGGTGCTGCTATACCAGGTGGCTGGAATCTACCCTTCTAGCTGCTACCCAAAAACCAAGGAGGCGAGATAAGGGTCTTGGTGGCTGGCGAGCAGGCAGACCTCTGTTCGGCTGTGAGGAGCATTGGCTGCTCACCCGTACTGCTGCAGGCACAACAAGCAGGGGCTGGGTTGTGTACTGGCCGCAGCCCCTGCTGTTGAAACAGCAGTCATGTCCGGTGTCTCGAGGCCCGAAATCATAAGGGCTGATGTTTGCGAACCGGGTAATTCCGGTGAGAGAGTGACTAATTCCAAGTTGTGGAAATCCACTGGGAGTTAACATTACGAGTGAAATCTCCTACCTAGTAATGAGAGCCTTAATGATTAGCAGGGGAACATGGGTTGTATACAGCAGAAATTTTGACATTCATAAACCAAGCCTATCTTTTGAATGACAACCTCATTTAAAAAAGACTTTGGACATAAAAATGAATTGCTTGGTACTGGCAGGGTTCAAACTCCTGATATGAAATTAACATTACAGTGAGGTAACACCCTGACAGTACCCTGCAATTACAAGTGAATCTCCACGGATTGGAGAACACCTGTGCACACCTGGTGTTAGTGGGCAGAATTGGGCATGTTATTCCCTATTCCATGGTATTCACCTTTTCTGAGCAGGTGGTAAATGTGGGCTGTAGACAGGTGCACGGTGGGATGGATGGAGTGGGTTTGGTAAGGTAGGGAAGGGGGAGGTCCACAGGCGGGGGTGGAGTCATTGGATGCTCCTCCCTTCCTATAGAAAAAGGTTGAGTGGGACTGGGACAGAGGTAGAGGTTTGGCTGCTCTTGCAGCCAAAGCCTCAAATTACTTTTTAAGGTGTTTCCCAGCCCATAAATCAGGCCCTGTGTTCCCACAACTGGGAAAACTAGAAGCAGAACACTGTGCAGGTCGTTATCTGGTAGAGCAAAATGCCATAAGGTAATTTCACTCAGCCTGACTCATAGGTACAATCTTTGTGGAGAACCTCGAAAATTATACAGTGTCTGGGATTATTTTTCACCGCACCTCATTATTTCTTACTATCTAGCCAGGTGTACAAAACTAGTTTCAGTTGTTATATTTTTGGATGAAAATAGTTGTATCTGATTAACAAATCTGAAAGAAAGTTAGAAAGCATAAGGTTGGGTTGCAATGGGTTATTTAAGAATTGGTTTTACACAATACTACTTAAAGCATTGCTATTCCTCGGACAACATTTGCAATGTCAAACATAGCATACAATAAAAAATACTGTAGGAAATTTTCAGAAGGCCTGTATTATGTGAATATACACAGTACTGTGTATGAGATGCAGCTCTGCATAGAAAGCCATTTTTCGAATTGGTTTATGTAGGGGGCATGGAAAATTGTGTAGATTAATTTGCTGGTAGGGGTTTGAGTACATGAACGTGGATATAGTAAGTGAAGGAGGGCAATGAGACAGCCACATTTTAAAACTGGGAAATCAGTTATCTGTTATGCGTATTCTAGTGCTCATAAAAAGTAAGGTCAGCATTAAAATTGCATAAAATCCCTTAGGAAACAAATATCAATATCATTTTATCAGAGGTGGTCTGACATCCAATTTTTAGCACAAAAAATACTCTTGTTTTGCTGATCACAATGACCTCAGTGATTGTAACACACTATTCTCAATGGACAAATCATCGTACTGTCTTATAAAAAACAATAGCCTATCATCCTAAGTATAGAGATCCGAACACAGGAACAGAATTTTAAAATGTGTGACTTAGTGTACTGGTTGTAACCACCAATAAAGTTATAACAAATCACAATATAGTTTATCTAGCCTGTTGAAATACTTGGCAACCAATTTAAATATTTATATCACTGGTTTATTTTTCCAAGTACAGTTGTGGTCATAGTAACTTTAAAAAATCCTGGACACCTTCAGTAATTGCATTACTCTGAGTCCTGCACCTCACTTTCCTTTCTTAGGGGCTTAAAGCAGCCCTGTTTCACGAGACAACTAATCACTGCAAAGCAAACTGTTAAATAAATGATGCCCAACGTGTCCTTCATCAGGACACAAAGAGGAAGCAATCTCTCATTGAAAAAATATTCAATAGGCATGGGTGGAAATACCCTATCAAATTTGCTTTAAAAGCAGGAGAAAATCTATGTAAATCTGCTTTCAAGATAGTGAATGATCTAATTCTCAGTATGCTTCCTGAAGCAAACTCTAAAGCAGTTCTGAACACATATATTTGACTGAAATCAATGCAAAATCTAGTTTCCAAACCTGAAACTTAACCCCTTCGACGCTGATGACGAGCTGGGCTCGTCATGAGGTAGCCTCCTGCTACGCTGATGACGAGCCCAGCTCGTCACGTAACATGCGAATGAGTAAATCTCAGCGTACGGGCGGAATTCCGCCCGCACGCATGCGGTTAAATATGACTCTATGGTTTACAAATCAAACCACTATTCATTCAATAATGTATTTTTATTGTTTCAAACACTAACTTCTAACTAAAGGCAACTGACTACAGATAACAAAATGGTCAGGTGATTCAACAGCACAAACTGGTCAGTGGGCGAATGCTGTGCTATACAGAAAACATGTAATATACAGTTTTAGAAACATGGAGCTATATGTCCTGATTAAGAGTTGGGTGCTAGTGGAGAATGCTCATATTTCTTTAGAAAATGCCTTCCTCCACATTAAAAGTATACAAAAGAGTGTTTGGATGGAATGCTCTTTAGACATATCACAATGATGAAAATCCATTCAGTAAAGTCACCTCAGATCTAGTTTTTCCTCAGGTAATTAGAGGACTTTTCTTGACAACTTTTCTTCAAATCGGGTTCTTAGGGGCTCATTAGGATGGCAGGGACATGCTGTCGGTGGCGGTCTCCACACTATCCTAAGCAGCTTTTCCCCCTGCCAGATTTTGATGGTGGGCTGTGTGCAGACGGACGAAACGCCCAAATGCCACGCATCTGACGGGCTCCTTGAGCCTGCCGATACGACAGAGGGCCTCCCAATCCCTAAAATGGCAGTGGTGCCTACCAGGCACCGCCATAGGGATAAGGATGCTCCCTCCCAGCCAGCCTTTTCATGCCGGTTCACCTGCCATGAAAAGGCTGATGGGGATGGACATTGGGGTCCGTAGCAGGCTCCCCTTCAACCCTGGCCCTTTTCTTTGGGTGTCAGGGCACCGATGGTGCTCCCTTACATATCCCTGTACAAAGTGACAGGCACCGCATGGTGCCTGCCTGTCAAGTAGTACAGGGATATGTAAAACATCCCTTTTTAGGGCTCGGACTCCTCCCCACTGTAAGTGGGGGAGGAGTTTCGAGATCCTAATGTTAATGAAGAAAAAAAAGAAGTATCTCCTAGGGCCTTGGCGAGAGGAATTCCACACATTCCTTAGGGTTTTCTGTCATCTGGCCAGTGATTCGTCTTCCTTGTGTTTTCGTTTTAATAGGCTTGAAGTGATAGGGTAAATGTAGTTTTGTTCCGCCATTTTGGGCATATTTCGTTCGTGCTCGCGCAAAGAAGTACATAAATTATAATTAGGAGCTGTCAGGGTGCCTCCGTTAGTGAATCCAGATGGCCGGGCGCGTTCACAATTCTGCAGCGCTCAGCGCGCAGCTTCCTTGTTTTGTTAGGCACGGTGAGATTAAGTGATTTGTCCAGAATCACGGATGTTGAGCGTCGTTGCCGAGACACGAACCCCGTTCTCCAGCTTCGAGGGCGACCGCTCTAGCCGTAAGCCTACATCCTTGCGCTTTCATCCTTTTGGGATCGGAAAATGTATTACCAATTTATTGACACCGCTTTGGAGCAACAGAGCACGGTACAGAGCGCTAAAAAGAATGTGTTGCAATAAAGTTAAACGTACATATATATTTTTAATACAATACATTTTTGACAGGTACGCAACAATGCACTGCAAGGTTCACGCCTCATAAAGATGTTTATGTGTATTTCGAATAAAGCGCCTTTTGTTTTTTTCACCATTTCTTCGGCTTCCCCCGCTCGAAGCGCACTCGGGAATGTGAAAAAGTGTTCCTGAGACTCTGGCACTCGAGCGGGCTCCAAGCCGGAATCACACAGTGTCAAATATGACATCATTTTTTATTGCTCAGTCCTGCGGCACGTGAGCTGTGTGCGCGAGAAACCTCATTCCAGCCCACGGACACACGAAAAGTAGTTGTAAAAGCTGCGGCCATCATTAGCGGACACTTGGACCCTTTCTCTAAGAACAGAAAGTAGCCGTGAGAGGAGCGCCGGCAATTACTTCAGAGGAAGAGTTTGGAGCCGAGAACAAGACTTTCACTAACTCCTTGGATGGCGACAGAAGGGTTTCATACACTAGACACACATATGTCTGGAGGTGTCACAGTCCATACGTGGAGATGGACACTTCGCTGTTCTTCATTCGCAAAGATTAAAAGAAATACGAACTTGGCTGCGACATGAATGGCGGAAACGGTCGGGTGAACACAGTTCGTAAGAGATCCGTCCCGTGAAGTGCACCAAACGCGTTCTGGAGAAACCCTGTCCTGAGCCACTCAACAGCGGCGTGGGGATTCGATTCGTTTAAAAGAATATTTGTCCGACGTTGTGATTTTTCCTTCGGCTTCTGTGCACAGCATATAATACCATCTTAATTCAATGTATTTAGTTGTGACTGTGTAGTTCATTGTTTGTGGACGATAGTGAAGTTGAAATATCTAGAAAAGAGAATTTTGTACATATATAAATATAATAGTGGTGGACTGTATGGAGTATGATCGGACGCCTGAAACTGCAGCTGGTGTGTGAGTGCCGGCTCTTGTGACACTGTGTCTGTCTCCTGTCGGCTCCTCCTCACACGGTGCTGTGGCTCTCGTGACTCTGTGTCTGGCTCCTGCCTGCTCCTCACACAGTGCTGTGGCTCTCCTGACACTGTGTCTGTTTCCTGCCGGCTCCTCACACGGTGCTGTGGCTATCGTGACACGGTGTCTGTCTCCTGCCTGCTCCTCACACGGTGCTGTAGCTCTCGTGACACTGTCTGTCTCCTACTGGCTCCTCACACGGTGCTGTGACTCTGTGTCTGCCTCCTACTGGCTCCTCACACGGTGCTGTAGCTCTCGTGACACTGTGTCTGTCTCCTGCCTGCTCCTCACACGGTGCTGTGGCTCTCCTGACTCTGTGGTCTGTCTCCTGCCGGTTCCTCACACGGTGCTGTGACTCTGTGTCTGTCTCTCACTGGCTCCTCACACGGTGCAGTGACTCTCGTGATTCTGTGTCTGTTTCCTGCCTGCTCCTCACACGGCGCTGTGGCTCTCCTGACACTGAGTCTGTCTCCTGCCGGCTCCTCACACGGTGCTGTGGCTTTCGTAATTCTGTGACCGTTTCCTGCCTGCTCCTCACACGGCGCTGTGGCTCTCGTGACACTGAGTCTGTCTCCTGCCGGCTCCTCACACGGTCACACGGTGCTATGGCTCTCTGACACTGTTTCCGTCTCCTGCCGGCTCCTCACACGGTGCTATGGCCCGGAATACCAGGAGGACCCCCCCCCAGGCCGGAGTGGCGGTGCGGCGGTGCAGAGTGGCGGTGCAGAGTGGCGGTGCAGAGTGGCGGTGCAGAGTGGCGGTGCAGAGTGGCGGTGCAGAGTGGCAGTGCAGAGTGGCAGTGCAGAGTGCAGAGTGGCGGTGCAGAGTGGCGGTGCAGAGTGCAGAGTGGGGGTGCAGAGTGGGGGTGCAGAGTGGGGGTGCAGAGTGGGGGTGCAGAGTGGGGGTGCAGAGTGGCGGTGCAGAGTGGCGGTGCAGAGTGGCGGTGCAGAGTGGCGGTGCAGAGTGGCGGTGCGGCGGTGCAGAGTGGCGGTGCAGAGTGCAGAGTGGCGGTGCAGAGTGGCGGTGCAGAGTGGCGGTGCAGAGTGGCGGTGCAGAGTGGCGATGCAGAGTGGCGGTGCAGAGTGGCGGTGCAGAGTGGCGGTGCAGAGTGCAGAGTGGCGGTGCAGAGTGACAGCAGAGTGACAGTGAGTGCAGAGTGACAGCAGAGTGACAGTGACAGCAGAGTGACAGCAGAGTGACAGTGAGTGCAGAGTGACTGTAGAGTGCAGAGTGACTGTAGAGTGCAGAGTGACTGTAGAGTGCAGAGTGACTGTAGAGTGCAGAGTGACTGCAGAGTGCAGAGTGACTGTAGAGTGCAGAGTGACTGCAGAGTGCAGAGTGACTGCAGAGTGCAGAGTGACAGCAGAGTGCAGAGTGACAGCAGAGTGCAGAGTGACAGCAGAGTGCAGAGTGACAGCAGAGTGACAGTGAGTGCAGAGTGACAGTGAGTGCAGAGTGACAGTGAGTGCAGAGTGACAGTGAGTGCAGAGTGACAGTGAGTGCAGAGTGACTGCGGAGACAGTGTGTCACGGTGCACATTGTGTGAGTGTGCAGAATGAGTGTGCAGGGTAAACAGTGTGTGACTATGCAGGGTGACATTGGGAGTGTGCGGGTGAGCAGTGTGTGAATGTTACGGGGCAGTGTGTGAGTGTGCAGAAAACACCACACACACATACACCACACACACATAACGCACACACAAACCACACACCTCAGTCTCTCAACACCACACACTTGTCACCACTCAACACAACACACTCACCACCACACTCACTCCCCAGGCTCACCCCCACAGACTCACCACCACACACTCACCAGCACACAGAAAACAACACACACAACAACACACCCCCAGCCGTCAATTAATGCTTTCACCATGCACAAACACCAACAACCATCATCCATCTGTGCACGCTTTTACCAAGCACACACCCACCAGCCGTCAGTGCACCCTTCCACCAGGCACACACACCTCCAGCCGGCAGTGCACTTTTCCACCAAGCAATCGCAGTATGGTACACTTTACTTTTAAACATATTCATATAAAGCACAGCATGCCACCATTGGTAAAATTACAATTCAACAAACATACTTCCACTACACACCACATGCAGACACTCCATAACACATGGCAAAAAGACATTGGCATTTACAATGCCATTAGCTCAAACTCAAATAAATCCGAGCCCGATTGCATTTCTAATGCTTGTTAACATTGCGGTGGGTGCTGCAGTCAGCAGCACCCGCCGCAATCTTAAAGGTGGGTGATGCGACAGCCACGGTGGCGGTCACATCATAATTCCTATTGTGAGACTGTCCCAAATAGGAGACAATGGCGGAAGGACTTCATCGTAATCAGAAACTATAAAACATGAATCTAACAATGTGACTCATTTGTGTCCTCAGTAACATAAACCAATTGCAATTCACTGAGGCCTTACACAAACCAACTGTAAGTGATTTGCGGCCTCATCAGGGGTATGAAGCAAAGTACAAATACTGCAACACAAAATAACCTAAAAATGTACATTCACATTAAAAAAGGACCCGTGGAAATGGCGGTTTGCGAGCAAGATATTTAATTTCGCCTTTAAATTTAATTTACCAAATCAACAGTGTGCCTTTAGTCACTGAAACCATCTGTCTGAACTGTTTTTACAAGTTTTATGTCTTCATACGCATTTCTTCATAAAAGATTACAAGACAGAGCTCTGCTAATTTGTTAGCAGAACTCTGTTCAGTCTTAGAAGAGTAATGGAATAAAAATCATACTTACCCTTAATGTGATTTCAACCTACATGTTTCTGTGCTCACGCCATTTTATTAATATCCCGGGTTTAGACAAAAACGTGAATTACACTACACAGACAGAGAACATGCTTTCAGCGTACTAAATAGGCTGTGTAGTATTTTCCACAGCTCTCGTTGCATCTGTTGAAAAGTGAGTTTCATGCTCTCACTGACCTTAGAAGAGAAAGACATGGTTACAGATAGATATTTCAGCCTGCGACTTTAGTCTTGTAGAAGACATTATGGTAACACAATAGCCATAGAAGCCCTAAAGCTACGAAAATTCTCTAATGAGGTTATTTAGAACCAGGAAGAAAATCCGGCCACAAAAACACTTCAGAATATATAATTTGCACCAGGTATTTTCTCGTGCCCATTTGTGGCCACTACTTGGGCTTGAGCTGTTACGACCAGGTAAATGCTGGTGGTACGTCATTGACCAAAAAAAGAAAAAGATTTCAGTTTATGCAATTTATTTCTAGCGCCTGGGTACAAATGACTCCCTAAGTACAATGCTTCCTGTAAAATATTATTTTTGTCAAGTTTCAATTCAATATGTAAATGTATTTAATAATTGTATTGATTGTTTTCCAAATATCAAACCCTGCCTAGATCAGTGTAACCAATTTACAAGTTTGACTTACTGTTTATTGGTACTATCAGTTTTTTTGTTGGTTTCCTAAATGTCCATTTGAATTGTCTAAATTAGTGTTTTAGAAGACATTGCTTACAATCAGAAAAATTCTCAGCATGTATTCCTTGGTTACAAAATCATTAACTCCTTGGTAAGTGTGTGCTTGCTAGAAAAACGAATAATGCAAAAATACAGCAGTCATTATTTGAAATAGTTAAACAGCTTAATTCTTCAAACGTCTCTTTGTTCATGTCCGAAGTAATGTGTTTTGGGAACTGATGCAAGCAAGAACGATATGAGTATTGCAAGAGCTTGGGCCCCTTAAACATTTATCTCCAATCCAATGGTCGTTGTATCAGCTTGAGAGGTAAGAGGGAGAAAACAATCACATTCTGATCTCAATACAGTGTAACCAATTTGGTCACACAATAATCCACTGAACAAACTGAATCTGAGATTCCTAAGATTTAATTATACATTTAGAATGAAATCAATATAGACCAGCCTCAAGATTATCATATAGAAATACAAAATGAGCAAAATTATTCCAAATCTCCTGATGATATTTACCCTATATAACACAAAGCAGAAAACTAACTCTATAATGACAATGCAAATCTTCAGGAAAAATAACTAAATATTAAACTGCATCAAATGATTCTCCAAGGCAAGCATGAGCAGACTATCTCTCCCTACACTGCCTTAAAGGAGCTACCCTAAACTAAAAAACTTTTAGTAAAGGTGAAATTAGAAAGTTGTCAGCTGTTGGAGTCTCAGTAGAAGGCACTCCAAACATGGGTCACGTGCCATAAAGCCACTCAAGCAGATGCATAGATGTGCTCCCCATGAAGTCCTAAGATGTCTCCCTTCTCCCTCACAAAGTTGCAGCATAAAATATCGAATGTATTCAAGGTAGACAATCCCACATGACTTTTGCTAGTACTTTTCCTTGATTCAGGCGCAACTGGATACTTGCACCACCTTTCCCATATTGATAAGTTGCAACTTTGTCTGTACTTGGTCATTCTTTTCCTCCTCCATGAGAACTTGCCTCCTTGCTCGTTACTGTATTTCTCCTTACCAAACTTTGTCTCCCCATACCTTGCTAGCTAATGAAAACAAAACCCTTCTAAACTAACTAATGAGGCCTGTTCCACACCAGCAGTGGAAACAAAAATACAAGCAAATACATTCTACGCTGAAGTTTAAATATGAATTACATATTAGACTTTAAGCGTGAGCTTGAACTGAATGGTTTCTCAAGGCCCAAACTTATGTCAACTTAGCAGTAAACAGGGTTGCAGAATACATGCACATTTCTGAATGTATAATAAATGCAGATTCATAATGCGTGAATACATTGTATAGAATTACGAAAATGTCGCTCCAACTACACCTGCATGGAAAAATTCTAAGACATTAGTCTACACATACACATTCTATTTTATGAACCTCACAATGGGACACATTTTAAACATTAACTTCTCCTTAACAGGAAAATGTTACATAGACCTTTATTAGTCACATTCTATGCACATAATTATAATGTCTCATTGAGCTTCTTGTGGAGTCCTTGGTAACATTAATCACACAGAATATATTCGAATGCTGACTATGCATGATTATGATGCACTCCTACAGTATCTCATAGTTAGATCAAAATTACACTGCTCCATTATTTAGGTATTAACACTGATGAAAAGCTTACTTGAACACAGCATATTCTAGCAAAGAAACAAAGATCAGGTACTTCCCGAATTTATGGCAGAAGAGCAATAGGACAGCCAACCAATGTATTAAATGCAAAACTCAGTCCTTCCATCCCCATACATTGCTAGGATTCTGCAACCAGATAATAACAATGCTGAATATAGTCCCTATGGAAACATTTAGATCATTGCTTAGCACACATTCTGCAGTGCCTCGCTGCAAACTGCATCTTGAATTAAACCTAAAATCATTGTCCATCCATCACACAGCAGTAATAATAAATTTAATCTGTGAATGCAACACAGGAAATACTAACAGACAAATGAGGTTAATATTGAAAGAACTGAAGACAAAGCAATGTATAGAAATGGACTTAGCTTTTACCAGTGGCAGCTGGCACGGATCAGGAGTGGAAAGAGTGCGGGTGGGTAAGGAGGTAGTAACATTTTTTTATTAAACGTACCGCCTTGCTGCTGTGTCTCTTCTCGTCATCCCTCCTGTCCTCGCTCTGCTCCAGCCGGAAGCAGGAAGCACCCAGGCTCCCCTGAGCCAATCACAACGCTGCAGTTAGGGTTACAAAGGTAAAGACATTTATAGAGTCTGTAAAATGATGTTTTTTATGCACAATCCAACTCTTATATTAGCAAACTTATGAAGTTCTTTGATCATGCTGACTATTATCTTAACCAAACCAGTCAGGATGACTAACCTTTTACTTAATCCAGTTTTACATAACGGAATTAAACAATTTCAGCATGTAAATGTATTTATATGCACTATATTGACTAAGTTGATTGTGTCTACCGAGTGTTAGGACAATCTCATTCCTTTACCTCACCTGTACCTATCTCACCTCTCTCAATATACCCCTCTCTGCCTTTGTCAGAACCATACTTATCTCTACACTACTCTAGGAGCATCCTTGCCATCTCTAGACCTCAACCCTATCTCAAACGTATCTTAGTACCTCACTGCACCTTTTTATACTTCTCTCAAACCTCTCTACCTCACCTATCTCTCTACGCCAAAACTCTTCCCTACCGTATTTCTTTTTACCACCTCTCTCACACCTAACCTCTCAAATTACCTCGATATTCATTCACCCTTCACCTCTCCACCTCCCCACCCTCTCTTTCTGCCCTTGTTCCCTCTACCTCACCGAACTTGCTTGTTTCTCACTACCACTTTTTTTCTTTATCTCTTTAGGCCTCCTTAGGTCTTATTACTACTCTGCTTTTCAATCTACATCTTATATGTATGTCTACCCTTCACCCCTCTCTCTAGCTTTCTGTGTGTCTTACTACTCTCTAGCTGTGTCCTTTCCTTCTATTCCTCTTCCTACGTTTCCCCCTCTCTATCTCACTACTCTCTGTATACTTCTCTACTACCTCACCTCTCTACCTGCCTACCTCTACCTGTCTGCCTACCACCTCC
Organism: Lissotriton helveticus; assembly: GCF_964261635.1. Taxonomy (NCBI): domain Eukaryota; kingdom Metazoa; phylum Chordata; class Amphibia; order Caudata; family Salamandridae; genus Lissotriton; species Lissotriton helveticus. The sequence goes on from NC_136057.1 coordinate 1,064,940,365, forward strand.
CCTTTTGTACTTGTCTACCTCTACTTCTTTCTGCCCCACCTCTCCCTCTCTCTCTCCCTCACTCCTCAGTGTACCCTATCCTTCTGCCCCTAGATACATTTTGTCCCTTCTATCTCTAGCTTTCTCTATACCGTACATATTTCTCTATTTCTGTACCTCCCTTTCTCGATACCTTTTGCTCTTTCCTCCACTCTGTATCTTTCATTCTGGATACCCCATCTTTCTCTCTTTACCTGATGTTAGCACCTCTCACTGTTTCACCTATCACTCTACCTCATCCCCAACCCCCATTCTTTCTCTAGTGCACCTCTCTTGTCATACATATAGACACCATGTGTAACTATTTCCAAAGAAATGTGTGTGCCTCTTTTCACCACATCAAAAAGGTATAGAGGATGCTACAGGTGAGTTCATTCCAAAGAGGAATGTCCAGCATAAGTTCAGAAGGAACGCACGCTTGTCAGGTTTTCTGAATAATAGTAAGTAAATGAGCTCCATTTAGATCTATAGAATGTACATGTAACTCATGTTATCTTGAAATTCTAGCTTGGTTATGTTCATTCAGGCCGTTTTGGGCACCCCTGAGTTAGGACTGTATATTGAGGGTGGCTGATGCCACTGATATAGGGTATTGAGACATGTAAGAAGATAGAAAAACCTAGAAAAAGGCAATATCTGGAACACTCAGGGAGACACTCTTTAGTTCTCCATGCAGCATGTGTGGATAAGGATGTCTGAAGCATGGGTGTGTCCAGTGTAGGTCAAGGCGGGCTAGATTCATGCCGGATTTTCATGATTTTCATGATGCTCACAATAGTTAAATGTACTATTTTACATTTGTAGTGTTTGTCCTAACATTTTGTAACATAAATGGGGCACACTTGCAATGGGATAGGATTGTAGTCTAGGCAACCAAATTAGGCAACCCAATATGTTCTCCTAATTGTGGCGTCGACAGGAAACACAGCTAGATAGTCATCTAGAAATGTTATCCTCGGGCTTTCAGATATCATTTGAAGAAACTATTTTAATTTGAACATGACTAAAATGTAATTTGAGAGGAGGCGTATAGGTGTGTAATGCTTCACCCTGGATTTTACAAAGAAGGGGCCCCATTTCTTTTTTTAAATGATGCCCAAGCAATCAAGCCTTAAACTGGACATTCCCAGACACGTACAATATCTTGGTTGCAGGCATGTCCTCCACTCACTCCATGTATTGGGAAATAAATGTATGTTTTTCCAATAATCTATAGGAACTGTGAACACAATTAGACATACTCGCATTTAAATCGATGTATGGCCTGGCTGCTCCCAGATGGACCTCCCTTTCCCCCTCTAAGATCAGATCTCTTGCTGCAAGGCCATCAAGGATGGTGAACCATGTTAGTTCATTTGATGTCAGACCTTCTTTGAGGCTGTTCTGTTCACCCCCTCTCTGCTACAAAGAAAGAGAACGATCAGGGGTGTAGCTAGCAGTGGTGCAGCCGGTGTCATGCACCGGGGCCAATAGGAGGGCCACTACAACAGCGCCTTTTTAACCCCTGTAGGGGGCATCTAAATAACCATGCTGGAGTTACGAAGATGAAAGAGCATTAAATATTACTTAGCATTTTTTTTGTCACATTTGCTGTGCGTTCAGACAGAGATCAAATGTCAGTCTAGTCTTCTGTCAAATTGCTGCTTGTTCTTTAAACATGGAGACTGGTGTTTATTTTTATTTTTCGTTTTGGAAAGTGTGAGTATTTTGAAGAGTGAATTATGTCAAAATATTGCTAGTGTGAAAGAAAAGGCTGCAGGATGTTGTTTTCACACAACACATTTCAAATACCCATAAATGAACTGTACAAATATTTAAAAATCAGTAAACAGGAGTGCACAAATGAAGCATTTTTTTTCTAATTATAAAGCGTGATGAAAACAAAGATTTTAACACAGTCTTAAAAAAAAGACACTTTACTTGTATGTCTGTTCACATTTAGTGGTCATTTAAGTGAAAAATGTGCTGTCTTTAAATGAAAGTCACTCTCACATCATGCTTTAGTAATAATTTTTTGACAGTGTGCACCTAAAAACACTAGCACCATATTACATACACTTCCAACTCGCCTGCTGAATGGGTGTGGCTCCTTTGCAGCACTTGCTCTTTAGGTGATGCTTACATTTTTCAGAATCCCTATAGATTAGTGATGTAACATTGATGGCAGTGCCACCAATCTGAAAATCGGTCCATGTCCACTGCCTACTAGGGCCACAGAGGACTTGCTGTTAAGTCTGTCTGGTACCCTCAGCTGGGGAAGTTATAGTCTGAGCAGCTGAATCTACTGAAGCACCTGCGGGACACTGCTGAGGCCTCATTGCGAGTGTACTTAATGGCTGAGAAGCGCGCATACTCTTCTTTGCAGAACACGCCATTTGGCGAAGGATACCTCATGCCAGCAGAGGTCAAAGAAGTAGGGCAGACAATGGCAGTTAGCAAAAGAGCATAGACTTACTTGAGACAGAGTGCTAGAACTGGGAGAATTATTGATATTGGAATTGTCTGTTTCATGTTATGCTAAAATAATGCATGAGAATTTTTAAACAACTTCTTGGGGTCGCTATTGCTCAATTCTTCCTTATTAAAACCAGACATAGGAATAGCAATCCATTGGAAACCAGCCAGAATATTGGAAAATAAGCTATTGCTTCCCAGAGCTCGATACTGAGAGAGAGGAAACTCGAGGTATACACAGTACTTTTTAGACGTGGATGAATCAACAAAATAACAAGGAGAGCTGAATTAAAGGTCTGCCTTGGCTCTAAGAGCCCGTCTTGGCTCTAAGAGCCCAGGCACAAGCAGAGCCATGGCAACAATGTGTATTGGACTCAAAATTAAAAAGTATATTTCTTTACTGAGCGTTTCACCTTAGTGCATCAGATTATATCACCGCATTGAGAGGCTTTATTAAAAGTGATGTTTTTTAAACATTAACTTAGAAACTTAGAAACTTGAATGCCATCAACTCAGACAACAATACCATTAGCGAACTAACAGCCAGATTCATCAACGGAAAATCGGCTCGCAAAGGGCCAGATTCTGAGAATCTGGCCCTTTGCGAGAGCAATTTTTGCATTTGGGATTCATCAGCCCAAATGCAAAAATCGCAAATTGCGAAATCGCTAAATTGCGAGGAATTGCATTTAAGGAATCTCTATTTGAGATTCCTTAAATGCAATTCATGAACCATTTTAGAATTGCGAAATCGCAATTTTTGGCCGCTATTTACCGCGAAGTCTGACTTCGATGTAAATAGCGAAAACTTAGAAAAATGCACTTTAGTGCATTTTTCTAAGTTGTATGTTACACACACACATGTCCTTTGGACATGTGTGTGCACAACATCTGTCTACATTTTCATTTCAGGGGTGCTACAGGGTGTCCTTTGGACACCCCTGGCACCCTTGAAATCGCATCCTTATTTGCGATTAGCAAATTGCTAATCGCAAATAAGGAATGACTCCCCATTCATTTCTATGGGTCTTTAGGCCCATCGGAATGAATGGGGAGTCATTCCTTATTTGCGATTAGCAATTTGCTAATTGCAAATAAGGTAGTTGTAGAAATAGCAAATAATATTGTGATTTCTACATGAATCCCGTTTTGCGAGTCTTTAATAGCGATTCCTTAATAATCGCTATTAAGGACTCGCAAAACAGGACAATGATGAATCTGGGGGTAAGAGGCAAGTCAGTTGTCATGTGCACCCCCTTTGTGGACTATATTCTTATTACACACGGAGCAACATTATAGTCCATTAAGTCAAACAGAAGAGAGAGTTCTGAATAGCACACAGCCTCACATATTTCAATCTTTTCTCATATGCAGTAATGAAAAAATAGGAGGAATGATAGAATAAAATAAATGCCTAGGATCATATCACACAATTTGGTCAAGTGGCTAAGCCAGGATTGATCCCAGGTTTTCTGTCTTACATTCTGTAATTCAGCAATTAGAATGGTATCCCTTTTTCACTCCTGTTTGACAACAAAATCTGATGCTTTATCTTTCATTCTTAGTGCACGAGATTAGAGCATGGGTAGCTGACAGAAGCCACAAGAAGGCTCAGCCCCTTTTGGGCTCGAGGGCTCAAAAGGGCCTCAAGCTAAACCAAAGGCTAGCATCTGGCTTAAGCCTTCAGTGGCTCATCCACCTCTATAATTTACTTTGGGTATTCTGTGCCTGAATAAGCTTAGGGGCTGCTGCCAGTGTGATACCTGTTTATATCTTAAATTGTACTGCTGATGATCATCTTGTACTTGTGCTGTTTGTGAGGGGGTCTTACACTGCTGCGAAATGCTTCACATTACGTATGTGTGTTTACATGAAGGCCTGGACTGCTGCAGGTGCTGCCCATTTTCTGTGCATGCGAGGCAAGCATGCATTGTTTCTGACCAGATCTGTATGGGTTCTGTGGATGGGAGGTAAGGGAAGTGTGTACTCCTGTCTGGTGCTGAAACTATTACAGTGAAGAAATGTTGCTATGTATGTGCGTCAAGCTTGCACTTATACAACCTAGTACTGTTCCTTACACTTGTACAAAAACCAAAATGCTTCTTGTTCATTGTATCTAAGGGAGATGCTAAATGGTGCTGCCTGGCCACACGTGTTCCACGTCTTTGCAGGAAGTTTGACCTGGCCGGTCCTGCAGTACTTGTTCTACACCTTTGAAGGAAGCTTTCACTGGCCCTGCTGTACCACATCTGTTCCATGCCTTTGAAAGAAGCTTGCACTGGCTAGCCCTGCAGTACCACACGTATCCCATGTCTTTAAAAATTAAGATTGTGATGCTCTTGACCTATGGTGTATGTCTTATGTGTGAGAACTAAGGACCCCCTTAACTTCAGGTCCCTATGCTCTATTAATTTCTGTGTGTTTTAGGCCTGACCAAAATGCTGTTTTAGCTGTCTCACTAGCCTCATGTTTCTCAAAAAGAATACATAATCTTGCTTAGAGAAAGTGAGCTTTAGGTAAGCCCACTTTAGTTATTCATCAGACTGAGTCCCATTAACATATTAATTCAGCCCTTCAGAAAAGCATACATACAATTAGGCAGTGGATCAGCCCCCTTCAGCCATTGGCTTTGTTGCCAATTTTTGGCTCTGCCCAATTGATGACCACTGGTCTTTAGGATGTCAGGTAGTCTGAGTAACAATATTTTTGCCTGCTTTGTCTGAGTTGCTATTCATACGGAGAAGTACGACCTCATGAAATATTTCCTTTAGTTCATCTTCCAGCAGCTCATCTGCAAATGCTGACTAGTGCAAATTGGGGAATGAGTACAAGCAGCTCCGCTACCATTGCTACTGGATCATAATTGTTTTATGCAGAATTCCAGGCATCATGGCTGCAAGCATTTTTTATTGTTGCAAGATGGCAGACCAGTGCAAAGCTTTACTTTCTATTTTTTAATCCTGAAGCACACACTCTCCACATTTAAATGGTATATTTCTTCTTTTGTTTTTCTTTATTATACCATATTCTTGTTTTTTTAGGCAAGTGGGACTTTTTTTATGCCAAGACTATTCCTTGCAAACGTTCACAAAGATCAGGCTCACATAGTCTGCAGTGCTGGTCCTAGTGTGGCTTATGAGAGATTAGATAACCTCAGTGGACATTCAAGCTGCAGTGTAGCTTTTATCAAGAGCTTTGAATCATACTAGTGGATCGATGCACCAGGTAATCCACCAGTGCCTCCTGTGCCACCATCTGTCTAAACTCTGGTCCTTCCTAGTGGGCAAGGTACCTGTGTGTGAGCTGTGTGAATGTGTGACAGCAGGAATGCTGCCATGTTTTGAGGCTGCATTGTGATGGTTGTGTCTGTAGGAATGTAGGACTTACATTGCCTTTTGTGATTGAACGATCAATGGTATACTTTATGAAAGTTGTGCCTGTGCGAGCACAGAGTGAGACATATGCCTGTGTCAGTGTAGCATGAGGGATGTGCCTATGTGAAGACAGCAGTGTGTGTGTAGGGGGGGGGGCCTGCATGTTACTTCTTTGTGTACGTGCACTTTACAAGGTCCAAACCTATTGGCAATACTTTTTAGGGTTAGACTTTGACTTACAGAAATGAAGTACAATGAGTGGAAATACAATACAGTTTGTATGAGAATGGTAGTGAGTTTTCATATAGCAAATGCAGACTCTGTTGAATGAGTTTGAGGAGTGTCAGGGTTAGCTTATAGACTGAGATGTCACGCTAATGAGGGGGATCCAGTTACTTTGCTTGCACTAAAGCCCATGGCAACCTAGCTATGTCACTGAGAATGTTGTCTAGTTAAACTAGGTGATGATGTTCTAAGCAGCTGAGTTCAGAAACGTTGTGGCCATCCATGCAGCATGAAACCATGGTGAGGAGAGGCAATGTCTCCTCTTTGCCTCCATATACATTTTGGTGCACCTGTTTATTCAAGACTGGCTGACTTATTTGATTTCTTTTCTGTACTTTTTGCCACTTGGTGAGTGGAGTTGAAGGAAAAGTGTAGGTTTAGGCTAAGAAGGGGTCCTCCTTGCAATCATTTCCCCCCTCTTAGTGGTGTCAAAGAATGCAGGATGTACATTTAGTTCTGCTCATGTGACCTAGTTGTGAACAGCAGCCAAACTTGCAAGTTTCTGAATACTATTTCCTAGTTTGATACTCTTGCAGAGTCATGAGCCTAAATTTCCTGTTTCCCTTTAGCTCCCATAGCTAAAGAAATTCAACAGTCATTGAGGTAATGTCAGTTTCACTGAAAACCTTAAATCAGCTGTCCATTCTACAGTTTTGCTACTCATGTTACATGATGCGGACAGGCACATCCGGCCTTTGCTAAGATAGCACCCTGGGCATGGGTGGAGAGAATTCTGGCACCCTCACTGATGGTAGTGAATTAAACAAGACATTGGTTCATTGGTCAGTATCTGGATGGGCAGGGACTGGCCCCTGAATACAAACATCCCCGTACCCCCCCCCCCCCCAGCTCACCCAAAGCACCGGTAGCTTAGCTGCCTCACGTAGATGATGGCTTTGTTGATGTGTGCCAGGAGGTGTCAGAGGGTGAAGGGTGAAGGGAGGGCAAAGAAGGGGGCTACAAACATTGCCTGCCGTATGATAATTAAAAACTAAAACCACTGTACACAGGCAAATCATACAGCAAAGAACAGTCAGGGACAAGGACAAGGCTTGAGCAAGATGAGAAGGGTGCTGCTGTTGGCATAAACTTAATGCACACAGCTCCATGTGCCTCTCAGAAAATTGCCGCCCTGGGCCCAGCTCGCCCATGCTAAAGGCCAGCCCTGTAGACAGGCATTGTCTTGAGGCTAGTAAATGGTTTTCCAATACTTGCTATGTGGTGCAACCCAGTTAAAAGATTACTTATCGACTCCTCTCATGGAGTTATTGCGTAGCACTGTATTCTTTGCTGACAGTATTACATCATTACAACAACAGCATAATGCTTATGGTATCTCATCCTGGGACTTCAGGGACTGGCATTTTAGAGTCATTTGTAAGAACTGGTTCTTATCTTTCAAGTGTTTTAGAAGTGAAGAGTAGACCGGTAGGTCCGAGGATTTAAGACTTTGTGGTGGCAGTGGAAACCTGTGGGTAGGGAGATGACAAGAACAGCTGTAAAAGAATGGAGGAGGCAAGACAAACTGGAATTATAGATTAGCTATGATTGGTATGCGGTTCATTATGAATGAGCTGAAGGTTATGACAATCTATGGGCCAAAGAAGTTGCAAGGCCCACTCTGAGAATTCTGAGTACAGCAGTGGTTCAGGAGCATCACACCCGCTACCAGCCTCAAAACCTTAAAATTAACAAGATAATAAAAGTGTTTATTATTGTTTTCTTTTTCTTTTAATAGACCAGTCTTGGGGGCAGGCCTAATTGGGGCCACATGGCAGGAGAAGGAGAGTGGTGGGCAGGGCACTTTTTTCAGTGCGCGCACGTGGGTTTGGCCATCAGTCTCAGGAAGTCTAGACTGACATGTGCACTGAAGCTGTCTTCAGCCCAAGCTTAAATTTGCTGCTAAGTTGGAGACAGCAAGCACAGGCTCCCAGTCTTACTGGGTGTGCAAATCATCGGCGCTCAGGCCAGTCTTGAGGCTACTTTCATGCTGCCAGCAGCATGAGAGCAGTGTCTGGATTGGCCTAGGGGATTCTGGAAGCCTGTGCTGGTGAGGACGGAGCAGAAGAAGGGAGATGCAGAGATGCAGCAGGTACGTTTATTTTTTTCTAACCTGATTTGTTGTTTGTCATCCGTTGCCCTAACTACTCCTCTATAATATGTGCCGTTATTGTCCGAGAACGAACGGATGCAACACGGTGAGGGTTTCTACAGTTCTGCAGACCTAGAGCTGCTGTTTCTGGTTGTGTGCTAATACTGATCCAAGTCTGGAGCCCTACCATTTGCCCTTTCAATTGTTCAGATCAACATCAACTGGACCTTTACTTTCGATTATGTCTCAGACTAGATGAGGCATTCTTTAACCCTATCCATGCTGAAGACGGAACCGCTCCGTCATCAGCTACGGTGGCGGTGTGCTGATGACGGAGCAGTTCCGTCATGGCCCGGCCGTCGCGCCTGCGTGGCACTAATTTCGCGCCTGCGCAGCGCATTCTATTAAGCGGGCGGGGCCATGAAGGAACCACTCCGTCATGAGCACAGCTCAACCGCGGCTGGTGACGGAGCGGTTCCATCACCAGCATGCCCCCACGCCCCCTTAGCGCTGCGGTGGAATAGCCGCCGCAGCGATGTGGTTAAAGCCAACATAGCCGCCATATTTACTCTGCTCTTTACATCTACATTTTTCTTGATTCTGCTTACTAGAGAAATAAAACAGTTGAATAAGGGAACATTTTACTGCAAAATCCTAATCAGAGTTTTATACAAATTCAAACTTTTATGTGTCTACCAATGTGCAAAGACCTGCTCTGCTCCCCCACTCTCCGTCACATAGATTTTTCCATTTTTTCCAATCCTATCTTTAAAATGTGTTTGGGACAACAGATCTGCTAAACAAATAATTGCTGCCTGAAGCAATCAAGAATACGATTGTAGACATTGAATTTTGTACGTAAATTGAGTCTTCTGAGGAGACATCTAAATGTATAATCAAAAATCACTACTGCCCTTTTATCAAGGAATGTGCCAACCCTTGAAGACTTTATTATATACACTGGACATGGATAAGTGACTTACCATACACCAGACATGTTTCACTCGGTTTCAGAAATGAAATAGATTCCTATTTCGACCAAAGAACGAAAAATGGGAGAAAATAATAAAATCATAGAAATGAAAACATTGTTTAAATAAAAGTGTGGCTAGACATGGCGCCTATTACTGTTGCATGAATCAAATATTAGGCCCTTAATGCCCAAGAATTCTCATTCAGGCTGGCGCAGTCCATGTGTTTACAATCCAACCAAATGCCTGGGGTGGAAATTCAGAAATCAACTTGTTTGACGTTTTTTTCCTCCTGAACATGTTTACTTCTTGAATGAGAGATTTGCCTGTAGTGAAAACACTGCGAAAATCCCAACTTGTTTTTGTTATTTCCATGGTTTACTTGTAAATACTTTTGCCTGGAAAAAATGTGAGTCCATAAATCTGTTCCTTCTGCTTATTTAATATATATATGGCCATTGAGTTTGATCTCGAAATTTAGATGGGGAATAGTTTTCATGAATCCCATTTTAAGAATCTAAAGGAGGTTTATTTCTCGGAGCTGCAGAAAGCCTCACACTTCCTTCAGAGAACATCTGCCATTTAGTGGTACAAGAGAGGTTGCAGTTTGAATCAGTTACTTCCCAGGCTTCACTGCCTAGGCTTTTTGAAAGGCAGGTAAGGCTACATTTATCAAGATTCACATGGCTACCCACACTAAGGGCCCGATTATGATGGCGGTTTCCCCGCATCCTCCGGGCCGGCGGAAGCCACCGCCGGCCCGGAGGATGCGGGAAAACCGCAGCGGACTGAAAAAGACCCCTCGTCAGATTAGGATGGCTGGGGGATCATTTTTCAGTCCACAGCTTTTCCGCCGCGGTTGCCTCCCGTCCGCGGCGGAAAAGCACTAACATGGCTGGCGGTGTTTATCAGACACCGCCAGCCATATTAGGATGTCTGGAGGAACATGCCTTTACACGGCGGCATTTCCGCCGTGCAAAGGCATACGGATTTTTGCTTGGGGGCCCGTTGCGGGCCCCCAGGGGTGAGGGGTGCACATGGGGGGTACCTATGGTACCCCCCTGCATTTGCCTGCACAAAGCGGCAGGCACCGCGCGGTGCCTGCCGCTTTGTGCATGCAAATGCACAACTTACATTTTTATCATTGCGGCGGGTGCTGCTTGAAGCAGCACCCGCCGCAATGATAAAAATACAGGATGTGACCGCCAGGGTGGCGGTCACATCCTAATTTGCATGGAGGGACCGCCGCTGCCCCTGCGGACGGTCCCTCCTACTCTATGGTGGCAGACGGACTCAGGTCCGTCCGCCATCATAATCGGCCCCTATATCTGCATTTTATTGCACCAATAACCCTTTCATTATAACCAATGGTCTCTATTAATTTACCCAATCTCCCTTTTCTTTCAAAGTCTTCGGAATCTGATATCCTTTCTGTGGTGACCACTTATTCTGCAAAACTACCCACCATATTCACAAGACCGTTCACGCATGAGTACACAAATAGCTTACCAAAAACATTATCCTTACAGGATGAATGGGAAGTGAAGGTAAGAAGTTTCCTAGTGGTCACACCATTCTCAGACTCCCATGCCATTGTCAAACAAATGGATCCTTTCTGTGCTCCGCCTCTCAGATCTGGAATTCTCGCCAATTAACTCTTTCACAAGTGTCTGAATTGTCATTCTTAGTATCACAGGCTCAGCTTTGGGGTGGTTGAGTGTAGGGTGGGACAGCCACCAAATAATTTCTTAGTTACGTCTTGGCCTAGCAGTAACATTTGGATCGGCTGTCTGAAGCAATAGTGACATAGCATACCTTAAGACACTGCCAGGACTGGCATGAATCAGTCTCTTTAGTGTGCCATCCAGAGTTCACCCTAGCCCTGACCGTAATCCAATTCCAAGTGTGGCAGTAGGCGGGTTCTAGCACATAGGGGACAGGTGCACGGGCAGTGAATGATCCTTTTTGAGCAACTCAGAACAGACTGGAACCTCAGGGAAATGGAGCGTGTACACTAAATCTGCCTCTCCAAAGTCAAAAATATTCAGAGATGGAGCGAGAACTCACACTAACAGACAAAGACTGGGAGGACATATACCATAAAACATGCAGGACAGCACACTCCGCTGCTGGTCGGGAAACAACGACGTCGATGCTATCAGTCTGGTATTATACCCCTGCCAGTACACATAAATGGTCCCCCAGAAGAAGAGATGTCTTGGAGGAGCTGTAGAATTACAGTAATGCTATAATGAGGCAAAGTACTTGATGACTTTGATTAAATCACATGCTTAGAAATGCTGTGATTCCCAGCATACATTATATTGAGTCTCCCTAACTGGCAGACTAGCCAGCTGAGCTCACGCACTTAGAGGTAGGCAGATGACTCTGGGGTTATGTGCAGCTCATCAAATGATCCTAGCACAATGGAGGTCAGACAAAATGCGAGAGCATAGACAATGGCTCAACCGTATTTGGGAACTGATGGGCATAGAGAAGCCGGTAATGTCGCAGGAGCATAAAGACGAGGGATTCTCGGAGATCTAGTCCCGCTTCCTAATGTTCCTTTCCATGAATATCTTGCACACAATGTCAGCAAACACACTCCTGCAACACCACACATTGGCTCTGTCAGTGGCTGATCCTGACACTAGATACAAGAGGCGGTGTTGATCCAGGCAGGCAATTGACACTTGTTGACCTGGGGTTTCATCAAACTATGCATTCTCCTGAAACTTTCCTTATAAGTGAATTGAAGGGGTGAGGGAAATACGGATTTTGTTGAAGATTAATGTGATAAAGAGGCCTCTGGATTGTAGGCTACAAAATCTGTATTTGGTATTTTTTTTGAGAAATGCAAAATAAATAGAATTGATCAATGAAATATCTTCATTTTCATTTGTGAACTGACTAAAGTTTTCTAGAGGAGTTATTGTGATACAGCATAAATGACTTTTGGGATAAATGTGTACTTGTATGGTCAAATGACTGTTAAGTATTGTTGCTGGTACAATAATCTTGAAAGAAGTGTTTTTACATATGTTGTTGCTTCTATTCAGCCTCTCTTTGTATGGCACTTCATTTTGAATCCAGAAGCCTTGTAACTAAGGGGCCTATTCACAGAGGTACTTTGCCATAAACGCAAGTTTATGTTAAAAAATACCTTGTTTACGCCTGCAGATTTCAATAAGAGATTACTGGCACATATAAAGTAATTTAGTACTGTGGATTTCTTTGTCACAAGTTCAGGAAAATACGAAGTCATAAATCCCACAAGAGTAGGAAAGGGGCTCCCCAAGGAGTGGATTGACTTGGAAGTTTGGAAACCGCTGTAAACAAGTACATTTGTGTGCATACTCAAACTTCTATCTAACTCCTTCTCGCCCTAGAAAATGGTCCGAAATTTCCTTCAACAGAGGGATGGACCAACTCCCCTTCCAGTACGGAAACAGAAAATGATCACCCCGAGATTGCAAAGGATGTTGGGGAAGAGATTTTTCCACAAGGAAGATTGTTTTCTCCGTGGAGAAAAAAAAACATTAATGTTCATAGGGATCTCCATTTCTCGGTCCGGAAATCTTTGCTATATGTAATTACGGACATTTGGAACAGAAGCCTGGAGAAATTGTCACATTACATTACCAGCTGTGTGCCTGAAAACAACTTTCGCAACTTTACAGGTTTATTACTGCGAATGTTGGTGAATCAAAGAAAAGGGAGAAAATTGTAGATCTACATTTCTGCCCATTATATTTTGATTTGTGAATCGGGTCTCATTCTCTGTTGAAGTTCTGTCGTTCATGCACCTACTATTTTCGTTCTGTAACAGTTGTAACAGTGGTGAGGCTTCGTGCTCTCTTCTTTCGGAGATCTGTTTTGTTTGTCAAAAACCACTTGTGCCTTGTACCTTTCTCTGTATATTTTTACTTCAGTCCTCTAGTTACCAGCATTTTTAGGGGAAGGTATTTCTTTTATGTGTCGGCCTTTCATCATTCTGAATGCCCTCCAGTGTTAGTTATTTAATTGTTTATATTATTTCTGCTTTGTTCTGCCTGAGCCACTTCTCTGGCCATTTTGGCGGCGCTTTTTCATGTTCTTTGTTTAGTTTAGGCAGTGCTTATTGCTAATACCTTTTACCACGGTATTATGAAAGAGTTTCTGGAGGTGGTAAGCTGTGGCAAAAACGTTGTAGCACATTTTTTTGTGGTGGTGATGTGTTTTTTGTTTATTCGTGCTGCAGTGTTTTGTGGTGTATTAATCCAATGCAGCTTTTTGTTGTACTGTGCTTCTGCTCTGACTGTTAGTTGTGTTTGTTGCCATATTTCAGGCAGAAAACAGCACATACCTTTAAAGTTCTTGCAACAAGGAACCCTTTAACACTGTCTAACCTGGTAAAATAGCCCTTCAACTATTTAAGAGAGGAGTCAACCAAACCCTGCGACAGAGGTCTAAATGTAGCACTTTCACTGCTCACTTTATATGACAGGGCCCTCCTCTTTTTGCACTCCTCTGGATGCTTTTCCTCCTGTGTTAAGCTGGCTGTAAAATGCAGCAGGATAAATGAGCAAGCTGTTTGTGCATAAGTCGCTTTGGGCCAAATGTGTAAAATCACTTACAGAAACAGTGTGTGCCCAATTTTACACTTTGCAGTAACTGAGACGTAAATATTCCACTTCACTTACTTTAAATGCCTGCAAATTGGAAGGAGGGAATGTTGCACATTTTTAGAATATTATATTTTGTAATACAGTAAAAGTAAAAAGTTACAAAAGTGAATAGTAGCCTTGTACTCACATCGCAGTGTGTGTCCTCTCTAAAATATCAAGAGGGATCGTTCTGGGGAGGAATGCTTGCCCAGATGTGAACGATCAGTCTTATCTTTGCAGGAGCCCCGGGCTATTAGCTGAAACATTTTCTGCACACGTTATTAGTGGGTGGTTGACTTTCCTCAGAAACAATGATTTATGCTTGTTGAACATTTTTGTGTTTCTGCTGCATTTTGCTGTGCTTGTTTTTCCCCATTGGTTTGCTTGCTGTATAATTTGGATAGCAAGACACTCTTAACTGAATTGTGTTTTCTACAAGAGTAAACGTTTGGAATTGTTTTCAAATGTGAAGCAACAGGTTATAAAAGAGAAACGCAGACGTGTTCACTATAAATAATGCCAACGGGGCGGACTATATTCAGTTTCCCGGTGGAGCAGCTGGCGTGTGCGATCATTTTCTGCTTCCATGGGGCACTGTGGTATAACAGAAGAGGCGCTATCTTAATGGGGCTTTTCATCCTTTGCAAGAGGGGAATAGGGGTGTCTCCATGCAAATGAGTGTAATGCGCTTTACCTCTGCGCCAGGAGTGCACCATGAAGAGGTGGCTTACAGTCTGTGTGCACTCCAATGCCGCCCTCCAAAAGTGAGGGAAGGGGTACCCGGGCCCCGTAGACACCACCCTGCAGGCGGATGAAGTGACAACTATGTGCCATCTTTAAGTTGCAAGCTGCATGCCGTCTGCACTGTAAAAGACAGACTGGCTACTTCAAGCAACCACTCCACCTTTTATTAATACTCTGCAGTTTATTACATTTAACTGGGCGCAGTGTCCCTGTTTGTGCACCTCATTAAAGTTGCGTCGCAGTGCTTTAAGTATAATCCAGCTCCTGATGTGGCTGCATGGGCAGACATAATATGCTCAGGAAGTTAGATTATGCTCATAGGCGGCTTATTCACTTGAACATGGCCAGGGCTGGACTGGCCTTAGTGAGCATCGGACATTTCCCCGGGAGGCTGAAAGGGTGTGGGATGGCTTTGATACTGGGGACCGGTTTTGCAGTGGTGCTGCAATATCTGACTGCAGTAACAAAAGCAGCAATGCTTCACACTTTAACACACCTCTGCCCCCTCGGGGGGGGGGGGCGGTCTGGGGGCTGATCTTACTAAATTGCCAGGGCTGGTTTGGGTTCCGCAGTCCGGCCCTGAACATGACACGTGTGTGTTTGTTGGCATTTGTACCTGTGTAGTTAAGGCTAACAACATTAAGTACTACCCTAATACTACTACTCTCTTTTAAGGTTTGTAAGCTCTACTGATCTATGCAGAGTGTTTTCTTTCACACATCCTCACAATTTACCCTAAAATCTACTATCTCAGAATGTGGAAAGATGCATGTAGTGAGAAAATGCTCAATACACAAATGCATTCAGGTATATTACACTATATATGCCAGATTGGAACCAGCCGATTACACTACTGATATTGGTTCTTCAAGCACAACCAAGTAAAAGACTAGCAGCCAGTATTCTGCAATGGTTGCAAATATTATGCATACAACTAGGCCACACAAACTCTAATGCACTGCATAAATGTTGGGACAATATCATCCCCTGCATGGTAAACAGGTGTGTTACTACCCCTACCCTGAGTGTTGAACTGCATGTGAAACTGGTATTCTGACTTTTATTTTGCTTCTGACATCCCGCTAATGTACTGTGTTTGCAGAGATGTGGGCCTGTCTTTGACAACAAGGGGTCCATGACCTTTCTGTGATATGGAGGGGCACACCTAGCATTGCTCCATACAAGGTGGTAGACTACTGTCCATGCCCTGGTTACTCTAATAATGTGGTGCTGCTAGTGTACAATGTTTCTAATCCATAATGTTTACCTGACCATTCCCACGGGTCAAGCTAGCGCTATATAAAACTTTAAAAAAAAATGTGCCTCTGTCATTGAGACATGATGAGGATAACAACAACAGACAGTGAATGACATTGCCTGCACTGTCTGGGTGGAGACCTAGACACTTTAGAGAGAAGAATAGAGAAATTACAATCTTTATTAATTCGGGGTGGCCATTGTTAGTAAAAGACTGGTGATTAACTTCTCCTGACCACTGCTTTTTGGTAGATAGTTGGGGTGAGGTGTGGGGCTGTAGTTTCTGTTGTACAGGGTGAGTTTCTAGGTAGGACCTGCCATATTGGTCTGACTCACATTACTCCTTCTGCAAGGTTGATGACACCCTGTGCAGAAATCTCACACTTCATTGTGACCCTGTTTTGAATACCCCTTGACTACAAAATGTGAGCACAATTAGTACTCGCCAAGACTCCGTCAGGAGAGCAGCTGGGGAATTGCATTTGAAAGAGAACCAATACAAACTGGTTTCGATCCCCATTCAATGACTGGAAAACATGTATAAAGAGGGATACAAACCACTCTACTTTGCTCCAGTACCAAGTTTTTCTTCACTACGGAAGGGAATGCTTCACAGAATACTAGAGCTGCTATGTAACCAGTGCTGGTGTCTGCCTGAGTGAACATGATGTGAAGACTGCCCTTTTGGCTGAAACAATAAACTACAAGCGTTAGACAACAAATTCCTATGCACACACAATAGCAATTCAAAAACAGGGTAATGTGGTCTTAATCCGGTCGGTACAATCAAAAAAATGTTTAAGTGCCCACTTCTTCTTGTATGAGCAATTTTATCTTTTTATTGCTCAAGATATATCACGCCAGCCGACACGTGTTTCGTCAGAGTGCAGATCGCTCTGACTCTTCAGGGCTGTCTTCTGATAATGGCGTGCGTTGTGAGTCCGCTTGACCGGTGATAATTCCAACCCGGTAAGGGTATCTTTTATAATCTCTGTAATTGTAGATCTTCACTTCAATCTGTATCCAATAATTATTAAGTTCTATGCGTCGTAATAGTGCGCGACAAAGGAACAGGAACACTCCTTTCGTTTCTCTTGATCAATCCAAGTATACTTGCTCAAATCTCCGTATGTAAAGTTTTACGACACAGTGGTTCTCCGTAGTTATACTGTAACACGTCCAACTTTGTTAGGACCTCCTGTTCCGTGCGGCCGCGAATCCGGCGTCTCTCACGATATTTTTTCCCGAATGCGGAAGGGAATAGCCCGCGCGAATATACTACAAGCGGTTCTGTCGGATGGGCAAGTTCTTAGCATTTCATATTAAATACGTATCAAGAAACACACTGAGAATATTATTGCATGATTGCACAGTAAGGGCCTGATTCTGATGTGGTTAGGAAAGCATTCCCCTCTAGGGCCTTATTCTGATGCGGTTAGGAAGGCCTCCTAATGGCATTTGCTCCTTCCAAATCGTATCGGGAACGTGTCTTTCCGGCCCAGGGCCCAATTATTATGCGGTTAGGAACATATGCTCCCATTGAAGTCAGAGGGAGTCCAACCAAATCGTGTCTGGAAGCATCCGGATGCATCATACTCCGTCGGTCGGACTCTCCCGATCCGAGTGCGTCGGTAACCATTTCCAAACAGATTCAGTTGGGAAACTTTCCAACCCGCATCAGAAGCGAGCCCTTAGTGTATTATTTCGTTTTTTACTTTTTTTAAATGCACTGCTGTCACATAGACAGTATAATCAATGGAAGACATGTGTGTGTGACTTTTATATGAAAGCAAGTGACAAGGTGATAATGTGCATACAATATGTACAATGAGAAGAAAATATAAGATGTATGAATCCACTAATATCAGTCCCTATACACGGTAATCTCAAGACCCCTAATCTGAGTCCCTTTTCAATTTTGGGGGAAGAAGACTGTAGGAAATGGATTGTTGGGAGGCATTGACATTTTGACACAGGAACGTGTGTAACTAGACCAATGTCACAGCGGGTCTGCTTTAGGACAGTAAGGAGTACTGACTATAGTGGGCACAATTATTAAAATCAGTAAGGTGTGTTTTGAAAAAGGAACAAGGGGTATTTGTAAAAAGGTGAGTCAGGGTGACCTACCGGTTAAGGTGGTGTTGCATTCCACACGAAAATCCACCAACAGGTTGGATTCTGTAATTAGAGAGGGAATGAATTAAGATACAAAGTTGCCTAGAAGTCGAAAGAATAGGCCTACCTGTGTTAAAACAGCGCTCATGTAGATAAGGGATCTATGTGATTACCAAACGCCCACATGCAGAAAGGTTGGAAGATGGACTTCATCAATCAGCACTACAATTGAACCCAACATTTATTGGGCTGGTCAGTGTCAGTGGAGTAAATAAAACAGACGCTAGCAAGAGCATGCGTCTTACCTAAAAGTCTAGGTAGACCGTTAAATGCTCATGCTGGTGTAATTTTGATTTTTCGTGATCTGGAATACAATGGTGACCAAACGTGTCAAAGTGCAAGTTTTATATGAAACTTTGCTTTAGAGGCCCTACATGCAAGTGTAAGTCTTACCTCCTAAGTTAATCACAGCTCATGAGTTGAGCCTGGAAAGTGTATATTTGGATCCTAAATATGAAAAGGCAGACATGAGAAAATGGCTTGAAATGGGATCCCTGGACCGGAAACAATCATCCTGGGGCTGGTTTCTGGGTAACACCCCTCATCAGCCAGGCTAGGTCTAATCCAGTGGCACAGCGAGCTAGTGTCTGGGCATACCCCTTCCTACATAGGGCAAAAAGTGCAGCGGGTGCTTGTTTCCGGTCCAGGGAAGACCTGGTCTGGCAGTTCTGGATGGATTGTTCCCATGAGGCGCAGGGTCAAGACTGATTTGCACATGGCTGGGTCCAAACTTGGGTGGCATAGTGAGCAAAAAACAATTATGGATTAAATCCAGTTCTGCGACTGAGGGTGAGTGGTTGAAAAGTTTCAGTGCTCTGTCCATCATTTAGTTGTGTTTGCTATGTTCGTACTAAGTGGGGAAGAGTATAACAAGATGTGAGTCTCTTGCTCGCTGTGCCACTGGATTCAAACTAGTCTGGCTGATGAGGGGTGAAACCCCGAAACCGGTCCTAGAATGCTTGTTTCCGACCCAGGGAGGACCTGGCCTGCCAGTTCGGGCTGGACTGTTCCCATTGAGGTGCAGGGTCAAGACTGCATATGGCTGGGTCCAAACTGGGGTGGCATAGTGAGCAAAAGAACAATGGATTCAACCCAGATCTGTGACTGGGGGTGAATGGATACAAAGTTTCAGCACTCCGTCCATCATTTTGTTGTGTTTGCTATATTATAGATGCAGGCATTAAGGCAAAGGAGCTGTTGACAGGTGCATTGAATGTGCATTATAAAGCGATAGTGCACAGTCAGTGCACTCATCAATAACGACCCTTGAAAGGAAGATAGGTGATCTCATGGACCCAGAAGACATACCCCTTCCACTCTCTGCCCCTGCATGCAGGGGGATCTCTGCCCTATTCAAAAGTAGGCTAGGGGGCTGCCTTTCAATAAAGTTTTGCCCCCAGTAAAGGCATGAGTTAGCTGCACTGGCCTTAGTTGCACCCAGCGCACCCATTTAAAGGTGCACCATGGCGCAAATATGGAGAGTGCATTCTATAGATAATTGTGGGCCCTAGTATTTAGCTTCTTCCCCTGCATGAAACAGAGAATAGTTTTGACTGCCTCCTCTTTAAGTTGTCACTTGCTGGTTGAACATATTTGGGCCTTTTGGGTTTTCCCTTCAGGGGTTTTTGATTGCCTGCTTCTCTCTGCTTCGATTCTGGGCTGAGCACTGTTCTTCTGGGACTCTGTCTTCTCTTTCTCCTGGGCTGTGTTGTGGTCTGTGCTCTGCATTGATGTAGGTGGCAAGGATAGGTCAATACAAAAGTGTTTTTAATACCAAGAAGAGAGGGCTACTCCTCCCAGTCAGTACGGTGTCACCAAGCATTTAATATACCTGTGAAAGGTGTCATATGTCTCCCTGAGAGAATACCAGTAAAAGGCAAAAGCCTCATAGGGCACGAAATCCCACTTCAGCAATATTGGTAGTTCTTCATTGAAGATGAAGAGTTTTACTTGAATTGCAAACAAGGCATTAAGACTACCCTGAGACAGAGTACAGAAAATGTCTAGCATCTAGTTTTCCAAGAAAGATAATCCAATAAGAAAAAATAGCTTCAGTAAAACAACCAAAATCACTGATAACAGGCATCTAATTTGGGCAATAGGCACTCAAAAATTAGGGGATTTGAAAGCCTTGTGACACATCAGTCTCAGAACACAGCCTTCCTAAATGAGTTAGGCAGGAACTGACATTACCAGAAAATGGATGAACCACATCACATTCTCAGGAAAATAGCACTTGAATGTCAGGCAAAGAAGAGAAGCTAAATGTTCGATCCTTGATCCATTCTGCATCTGATCCTTGAAACCCCAGTGCTCTCCCTTCAGATTACTCATCCTTATGCTCCCAGAATACATGTGGGCAGCCCACTGCAATAGGAAACCTGTGAGGATTTAGTGGGCTTGCCAGCACCAGCAAACAGTTCTGATTCAAGCAGATGGCGAACCCTCCATGCTTGCTAGGTGCAATAAGAGCGGCAGAGTATATGAGAGACTAGCTGCTTTTAAGTCTACTGATGAAGGTGCAGATGTCGATCCACCACATCAGCAGGACCAACCCGCTCCCCAGTGAGTTCCATTTGCATGTGTAACAGTGGTTGTCCAACACTCCTTGGATGCATATAGTGACTTTTTATTGTTTGTGGGACGGCCACTCTTCTTCAGAACCCTTTCAATATATTTGGGCAGATGCAGGTCTACTCGCATGTAGGTCTTCATCGGCATGGGAGTTAGTACCAGCACGTCATTTTTACTTTTGCCTTCATTATACCCCATTGTGCCTGTACCAGGGTCCTTGCAGCCAATATTCCTGCTTAAACTCGAGTTTTAGAGCTTCTATGTAAATCATGGCTTCATTAATCCCGAGGCGGCAGATCCTCTCCAGGTGAGAAATTCCCAAGTCATCTGCTGGTCTATTCTTTTGTGGTTACAAGTCTGTCTTTCTAAGTTCCTGAATGTTTCTGCCTGTGGGGTTTCCCACCATTTCCTTATGTGTTGCCTTCAGGCTGTTTCTGCTGTAGGTGCCTGTTCTCTGGCTTTCTCCATGTTGGATTATTGTTCTGGGAAAATGTTGGTCTATGTATGACTGCTGTCCACCAGTTGCTTCTCTTGCTTTTGCAGGTCCTTTGTGGTTCCAGCTCTTAGTGGCTCAGAAACAATCCTCAGTTTGGTCCATGTTCTGGAATGGGTGCTCCATCTGTGCATTTCTCCATTTGGTCTGTTCTCTTGCTGGCCCAGGGTTCACCCTTAGCCTTTTACTTTTCATTGATTTGTATGGCCTTGATTTGCTGTCTTGGATTTGTTGGTTTTGGCTGACCAACCTATTGTCTGTCTTCTTGTTGTGGTTGATGTCAGGGGTGCTTCACTTAAATACTCTTGCAAAACATTGTTTAGCAGATCTCAGGGGTGCTCGACCTGGAAACCCTTGCAAAGATGCTCTTTATCTGATGGCATGGGTGTTCGACTTGAATACCCTTGCAAGATGTTGTTTAGCTGTTGCTTGGGTGTTCCAAGCACAATTGACTTTCTCTTCACCTGAAAGCTCTAGGTGCCAGGTCCTCTACGTATGGGTGCTTTGCTTGTGCATTTGACCTGCTCTGAAGCCTTTGAGTCTTCTCACAGCCTTCTTTGTCCTGTCGATTGTGATGCTTGGAGTCAGGTTGGTGGCTTGGTACATCTTCATGTATGTATTAACTGTGGTGAGGTGAATGAATGAAGAGGTAATGGCATGATTACTTACCACTTATCTCCCTTTGTCTGAGTTTTAATATTCCTTTTCACAGTACTCCTTATTGGCTGCGTTCCCTTCTTTTGCCTCTTCTCTGGCAGTTTTGCCAGGAAACTGTTGTGGTCCTGGAATTGAGACTTGGTATTGTCGGTGTGCCCTTGGGTGAGTTGTGGAGGCACATCCGCAGTATACAGAGGGAAGAAAAGCTATCCATTCTATGAGAAAATGGACACCACCTCCTTCCAGGTTATAGAATTGTAGGTTATCTGCCTCATTGTCAGGATATAGCGTCATGTATATAAAATCTGCAACACGGAAGATTAGGGCTTGCAATCCTGAAGATTACCAGCACAGACAGATGGAACTATCAGCTGAGCTGAGCTGAATATTGATAGAGGAATAGTGCAGAAGGCAGAACTCAGTGTCACATCACTGCCAGCACAACACCAGTGGAGGAGCGGGACAGGATACCGACCAATAATCCCGTTCGTGGTTCTAAATCAGAAAAGAAGTAACACAGACAGGAACTGTGTTAACAGTCTCATGCTAAACATCCTGAAACAGAACATATTGATGTTATTAGCAAAGTGTGATACTCATAATAATCGAATGCTATTCTATACCTCATAAGCACTTTACATCTCTCTCTGCCTCCTTGCCCCCTTCCCATGAGGTGCCCTCGACCGCCTCTATTCTACACACTTAATGTACCATAAAAGCATGTAGAGACTTTACTAAAGAATAACTTTCGATGACAGTGTTGACTCATCTTGCAAAGGCATCTTCTAAGCATACTGCAACTTGCATTGTAATTGCTAAAGCTTCCTGCCGTCCATCTGTGCAATCCACGAAGAACAAGAAATGTCCATAACTTTAGAGGAATTATTTTCTAGAGTTAATAAAAATAGAGAAGACAATCCCGTTTAAACAGTCCTTATAATACATTTGAAAACTTTAAATATTGAATTATGTCACCCTAGCTCACAGAGTCGTTCAGTGCATGTAGCACAGCACCAAGAGGAAGCTAAGTCTGAGATAAGGCACTTACTCCTGCGCATATTAGGCTTTCATTGAGATATTAACAATGAAATAACAATCAATCCTAGGCCAAACACACAGATACTGCAAGTATTTTCAGTCAGCAAGCAATGAAATATTAACTTTCAATGAGTGCTAGTATTTATTTTATTTATTTATTTCATGGAGTTTATAGAGCGCGCAGCTACCCCCTGGGGGGTGTCCCGGCGCTAAAATCCAGGGGTACCCAAGTGAAAAGGGGAAGTGAAAAAAGAAGGAGATGAAGGGGAAACTAGAGTCCGGAGAAAAGCCAGGTTTTAAGTTTGGCTCGGAAGATGGTTTCAGAGGGACAGAACCTCAGCTCAAGCGGAAGGGAATTCCAGAGTCTGGCAGCAATGACACCGAAACCTCTGCCGCCGGTTCTGGACAGTCTGAAACGGGGCGAGATCAGGAGGCGGAGGTCATTGGATCTCAGGGATCTGGTGGAGCGAGATATCGAGACCCGATTTTGCAGGTAAGTAGGACCGAGGTTGTTGACGGCTCGATAGGTAAGAGTGAGGACCTTAAACTGGATGCGGCTAGCCACCGGGAGCCAGTGGAGTTTCCTCCGGTATGCAGAGACAGATTGACGGTACGGGATATTACCGATCAGTCTGGCTGCAGCATTCTGGACGATCTGCAGCCGACCAATCAGGTACTGGGGGGCCCCTGCATAGAGGCTATTGGCATAGTCCAGGTGGGACGTGATAAGGGCCTGGGTGACTGTACGGCGGGAATCCATGGGGA
Source organism: Lissotriton helveticus (assembly GCF_964261635.1). NCBI lineage: Eukaryota > Metazoa > Chordata > Amphibia > Caudata > Salamandridae > Lissotriton > Lissotriton helveticus. The sequence continues at coordinate 1,064,963,929 of NC_136057.1, forward strand.
GGTACGGAAGGATCTTTCTTATCATGCGTAGTTTCATGAAGCAGGCGGAAGTAACTTTGTTGATCTGAGTTTTACATGACAAGGAGTCATCAAATTGGAAGCCAAGGTTCCGTGCCGAGTGAACCGGGGATGGGGCAGGATCAAGAGCCGTAGGCCACCACCAAGGAGAGGGGATAGAGGTTTTCTGATTGAAAAACAGAACCTCTGTTTTGTCTGCGTTCAATCTAAGGTGGTTCGTAGTCATCCAGCCACTGATGTTAAGGAGGCATTGGCGGAAGTGGAGAAATGCGGAGTCCGAGTGGTCCCGAAAGGAAAACACCAGCTGTGTGTCGTCAGCGTAAGAGACCACCCTGACTCCGTAAGATTCCACCACGTCCGCCAAGGGGGCCAGATAGACGTTGAAGAACAGGGGGCTTAGGGCGGAGCCCTGCGGCACCCCGCAAGACAGAGGTTTTTTCTCTGACTTGAAAGGGCGTAGCAGTACCCTTTGACTTCTGGATGAGAGGAAGGACTTGATCCAGCCGAGGGCAGTGCCACCAATGCCTATCTGCTTGAGGCGATCCAGGAGGATGGGGTGCGAAACCGTGTCGAATGCTGCGGACAGGTCGAGGAGAACCAACATGGCCTCCTCGCCCCTGTCCACGCACTCCCGGATGGTCTCAGACACCTCCAGCAGGGCCGTCTCGGTACTGAATCCTGCTCTGAAACCGGATTGGGATCCATGGAGCAGAGAGTGGTCTTCTAGATAGTCCGTAAGTTGGAGCTGTACAGCTTTCTCCAGGACCTTGGCGGGTTTAGGAAGGAGGGAAATGGGACGGTAGTTGGAAAAGACAGCGGGGTCTGCGTCTGCCTTCTTCAGAATGGGAATCACCAATGCCTCCTTCCAGGTGGTAGGGAAGAAGCCATGGTGAAGGGAAGCATTCCAGACGGAGAGAAAAGGGCAGGCCAATGAGGGCGCCAATTCTCCCATGATTTTAGCGGGGATCGGATCGGAGGGGGCACCAGATTTACAACCAATGAGTATCTGCAGTTAAACCTTAGAACATAGAAACCTATGTTTGTAAACTGATTACATTCTCAAGCTGTCCTAGAGTAATGGGTCAAGGAGTGTGGGAAAATATCCTTTTTTCATACCCGACTTGAATTTTCCCACATCTTGAAAAATGTTGCCTTTAAGCAGCACCTCATTTAGATAAGGCTTGGTCCGCACAGAAAAATATTATATCATAGTCAACTCAGGGTTCACAATAGCATTCACGGTGTCAAGTTTAGTTTATTTTTCCTCAATTTGGGCATTGACATTCCTTTACATTTATCAAGTTTTCTGTCACTCACTACATTTCATTTGAAAAAAGTGCACTTTATAACTTTTTTTCGTGAACACAAAAATGCGTTGGCGACTTTGTAATTTGTAGTTATAAATCAGGCCATTGGTTTAGTGGATAATAAACACTGTAGAAACATGAATTAAACCTCTATTTCATTCGTAGGTGAAAGAGGTGGGTAAGGCTCTTAATGACAGGCACCTGGCTAGCTGACTAAGCAAATATTATTGTCGAGTGTTTTGGCACTGATTTTGATAACGGCAACATCAAAATAAAAATAAACAGTTGAAATCCAGAATTAAAGCCAACCCAGATACTGCTGAATCACTGACAGAATATCGACCTACAAAATATATACCCACAGAAATATCGACGCAGGAATATCGAAGGCAAGAATATCGACATCCTATCTACAACAAGGTAAGTACAAAAATATCGGAACAAAAATATTGATGTTAAAAATATCGTAGTTAAAAGTATAGTTTTTTCAGTTAAAAAAAAGTGTAAAATAAAGTAAATAATACTTGTAAATAAAATAAACATAGTTAAAAATATCTAATAATGTTTAAAAGTAATAAATAATACATATATAATAATTAAACATTAATTAAACATATACATAAAATATATAATATATACTTACTTAATAACTTTTAATAATTATTTCAAATAATATATAAATTAATAAAAAATATTATAAATTACAAATACATCTACAGACATATAACAAAAACATACATAAAAAGTAAATAATTATGTTTAATAAATTAAAAAATGAAATATACTTTCAATATTTTTAAAATTAATTATATACTACATTATCTAAAATAATACAAAAATATTAAATAGCTGAATAAATAAAACTACTATTCAAAGTCCAAAAAAACTACAGTAATGAAAACGTTGGATAGCGTAGAACTTACAATTACTGTTCCCACTCCAGAGAGTGAAACAGGAGGGAAAGCGTTGGATAGCGTAGGGGTAAAAATTACTATTCCCACTCCAGAGAGTGCAACAGTAGGGAAAACGTTGGATAGCGTAGGGGTAACAATTATTATTCCCACTCCAGAGAGTGCAACAGTAGGGAAAGCGTTGGATAGCGTAGGGGTAAAAATTACTATTCCCACTCCAGAGAGTGCAACAGTAGGGAAAGCATTGGATAGTGTAGGGGTAAAAGTTACTATTGCTACTCCAGAGAGTGCAACAGTAGGAAAAGCATTAGAAAGCGTAGAAGTTAAATATAACATACTTATAAATAATTTTTTGTATTTAAAATAATTAATAATGTAATTTTTAAATAACTCTACATCATTTACAAATACCCATTAATTATTATTAATAACATAATAACAATTGAATAAATAATTAACAATACATTAACAATAAATACCAATAAATATTCATTAATAAATATTAGATACCAAATAATAAATATTGATCACTAAAATATTTTTCCTAACAAAAAACATATTAATTATTAACAATTCATTAACAATTAAAACATATTAAACAATAAAATTATTTTGATACCAAAAAATTATTTTTATGAAACAATAATTACCAATAATAAAAAATAATTTCCAAATAATAAACATTAATTACCAATTAAGATTATTTATTTATAAATAAAAACATGTATTACCAATTAAAAAAATTCATTAGCAATTTAAAAAAATAATTTCCAATTACTAACATTAATTACCATTTAAAAAAAGTTAATTACCAATTAAAATAATTAATTACCAATTAATAATTAAAAATAAAATAATTATCAATACCAATAAAAAATCATTACTTAAATACAATTAAATTACTTCCCCCCAATTCTCCTATAAACCCACAACCCGCTACAGAACTTAAACGCAAAAATTAATTAAAAATTAATTTACAATTCCTAAAAATTCATTATTAATTTACTATAATTAAATTACTTTTACCCTATTCCCCTATTAACCCACAACCCGCTCCGGTACTAAAAAATAAACTTGACTTAAAAATAACATTATTAATATATATAAATAGTACACATATAATTTAAAACAAGTAAAATACTTATCAAAAACATATAACACATAATAAATTACATAACAATAATACAAATATCGATATTAGTTAAATCGAGATTAGTAACATCGATATATTTGATATCGATATTATTAACTTCGATATTACTTACATCGATATAAAAAAATCGATATTACTTACCTTAGAGTGGATATTCTGTCCAACGATATTCTTGACCTCGATATTCTGTACCTTCGATATTTCCAACTCGATATTACTGTAGGTCGATATTTAGGAATCGATATTTAGACTGTGTACCGATGCTGCTCCTACCTCCTCTTTTGCTTTTTTTTTACCAGTGCCTGTTTCTTTGTTGTTGTTTTAGTAACAGCCTCATTGAGTGAATGGCACTGTTGAAAGCGTGTGCAGCTATTTTGCCCCTTTTTTGTGTGTTTGTGAGCTGTGTGATGAGTGTAACTAGCATGTGGGTGCAGTTTGTGCTCGCTCCTACCACTAGCTTTTAGTGACTGTGGCAAGTGCTAAACCTATGCTTGTAAGCTGGTGCTAAACCCAGATATGCTTGTTATCAAACTTTGTTATCCAACGTGCTTTATTTCTGGTCGGTAAATCAAGTGCAAAAGAAAAAAGTATTTGCAATGCATTAGGTCTCGCATTACTGAAAGTTTGAGCTATTGGTGTTGCTAATAATAATGCAACTCCAATAGCTGAGACTTTCAGTAATGTGAGAGGAATTGCCTTGCAAATCAATCGTGGCATCTGCACTTTAGCTTTAAACATTTTAAAGTAAAGCGCTTGTGCCGCGATTGATTGAAAAGTGAAGAAATAGGAAAAAAAGTGGGGACACGTTTATCTTCTATTTGTTTACTTTTGAAGCAATCGCGGCACCCATGCATTTCATATTTTCTGTTAAGAAGCCAGGGGATCAGAGAATTATCTTACAGTGAAAACATCTAACAGAGGTAAACGAAATAAAAAAAAACAGAACATGCACACTTTTTTGTTCACAATAAAGTATACTCATTCTTCTCCGACATTCTAAAAGCAAATGTATATATCTACATGCACTTGAGATTTTGCAACAGACAACTAAATCTTTTAGTACAGCTATTGGTGCCTATAGGCCAAAGCGTATAGGCAGCTATAGCCAATAGGTAGAACCTTTATAATGAGAGTGCCAAGCTATTGGCTTCACCAATGCTCATTTGTAAAGCACTGTTAAAAGCAGAACTTAAAAAAATAAAAGCTTTTGACTTAACAGCAAGCACAAAATTAATGCGCCCCATAACAGTGTGTTTACTTCAATATTTTCAATCTTAATAAATGGTACAATAGCTTTCCATGATCACTGACAAGAGACAACAACACCCAGTGACATAGAACTCATTCACAAGATAGCTGAAAGGAGCTCGCTGAGGTTTTCTCTCATGGAGAGAAGATACTGATTGTGAAGAACTGGTCGACAAAGAATCTCTTGACACTGGTTAAATTCCCGATACTCTTAGCACACACCACCTTACAGCATCCAATCTTAACTCAGAAATGTCCGGTCTTCAGAAAGACTTATTACTGCATTAGGCGACACTGATTTGAGTAAGTCAAAGAAGGATTTAGTGTGGTCACTGCTGATGCCTGCTAGGAAGTGCACAGCTCAAAACGAGTGATCATAAGAGCAGGGCCAGCCTGGAGAAGCAAAGATAAAACACATGCACTACTTTTCTCCTAGACACCCGAAATACTACAACCTTTGGCACCAATGTTGCTACCAGTAAACAGTTATAAATAGCATTATGTATTTAGCCTCCTACGTCTTAGCTGTGGTCAGCGAACAGATAAGAATGAGTAATTGAAAAGATGGTTGGTAAACTTACACACGGTTATCTAGTTCTATTTTAGCCACTTACTCAAACTTTTCCAGTTTAGGAATAAACACTTTTTTTAAATTAACCACCTGCCTTGATCCTAAAAGTAATCGAATTCCCTCTAGCATCCACTTGTCAGACAAGCTGTGTTTACAGAACAAAATCTTACTGCTTTTTTTTAATGTAAAAAGTCACGACTGCAAGAAACGTCTTAAAGTCAAGAAAATGAACAGTGCGTTAGAGAAACAAACAATTATTGTTTCAGGGCAATACAAAACGCCAATGAAATGTGAAGGAAGTGAGCAGGGCTTTGCATAGTGCAGTTTTAAAGTTGTGAGACCGAGCACCCCTACCCAGTACCTTGCTCAGGAAACAAAACACTGCAATCATTACTCGTGTGACCAGGTGTCTGTCCTTAGCAACTCCACTTTCAAATGCAAACCTGTTCTCTAGAAGCATAGCATACAATACATGTAATATAAGTTTAGATCACTTACCGATAAGCAGCCGACCCGTGTGTCTGGCTACAGCCCACTTGCCCCCCAGTGTTTTGAGTTCCGTCTGCCCCCTTCCTGGTTACTGGGCCATTCGCTGAGGCAGTGTGCATTTGGTCTGAGTGTTTCCTGGTGTGTCAGCAGCTTAGTCCGGCCTCCACACAGAGGTCAGGCGAGCTGACAGCAGCACCGCAGGACAGCAGAAAGCAGTACAAACTGCCAACTCAATGGTAGTTACGAGGTGGGCAGGATAGTTGTGCTTAATAAAAAAATAAAAAACGCGCTGGTGCCATGTTTATTAAAGAAAACATGTGTTTATTAAAGGAAGCATGCCCGCGCCTCCTGCTATAGCTGAGATGGGATAGGGAAGGGAGGCTCAGAAGTAGAGCTGTTAAGAGCTATGCTTTTGAAAAAAAAAGTGTGGTGGAAGCCGTGTTCATTAAAGAAAAGACGCTGCGCATCTCCTGAAGCGGCCAGCATGTTACAGAAAAAAAAACAAGTAGCCCCCCCAAGCCACATATCAACAGTATAAGTGTAAGAAAACTGTAGTTGAGCAGTGCCCCTGAAGGAAAAACGGAAGTGATGTATCAAGAGCACCAACTAATGAGGAGCCAGCAAAGAAGAGCGAAGCAGGAGTGAACCAATGGGAAGCAGCAGGTGGGATTACACTACATATAGTGATTACAGCAGGTCTCCCGTACACCTCATGTGCTGACTAGGCTCGACCTACAAACTATTCATAATTCTGTTTGTGCCAGGGAATTGTTTGCCAGTTTTACAATGCGCTAATTTATGGTTCATGAGCATGTCATGAGAATTACGAATAGTGGAAGAATGATCTCATCCTCCAATTTTTCCCCTGACAGACTTTGCCAGTAAGAATCTACGGAAATGTATCAAGGGCAAATATACAGAAAAAAGCAACACATATAGAATTTGTAGTACGAAAAGCAAGGTGGTGAGGACAAAAAAAGTGTGCACTATAGTCACTTTTCAGTACTTTTCTTAAAAGTTTCCAAAGAAGACGCTCAACTCTCCGTTGCCCACCGCTCTTGGCCACAATCCTCAAAATGAATTCACAAAAATGGAAAGGAACGTCTTATAGTAATGTCCATATCAACAATGTATTATTGTATTTCTTCAGCAAACAGTCAGCAGGCCAAGTTCCAATACAATATTCCAATTTTGATTCCAAAATTGTTGCAGATGAATCAATATGCTACATATTCATGAAGTCTTTTCAGCCTACGTATTTCGTTCTATACCGGAAGTCATCCGGGCTGGAAGAAAATATATATACACCAATCAATAAATTGAAAACAAATTTAACAAAAACATTTACCATGTAACCTGTACACGACACTTCAAGGTATCTTCTGAACATGCACTCCAACCTTATAAAGCCTGCCTGTCTCCATTCTAATATTAACCACAACCCAGGAGGAACACCAAGATTTAATATTCTATACAATAATTGCTAATTATCTTAAAAGACATAGTTCATTATATCGCTCTTTAAACCCCTCGAGACCCATTGCAACAACAACATTTTTTTTGACCCTGTATTGCCCATCCTACAAACCATTCCACCCCCTAGTGACCAGTAATGTATAACATGACTTAATATCCAATTGAATCATCTGACACATACCTCTGTATTCAAATATTACAATCAGTCTTAGTAATCATTCAATTGGTTTCTTCTTGTACTCCGTTCAATTAAGTCTAAATGATGAACAATTCTAAAAGAATATATTATACAAAAAGAGTCACATTAATAACTCTAATTCCCATATATTACCCAATATCCCTAAGTTCAAAAAAAGGGGGAAACACAGAATATACCTAACTATATATATTAATCTTTAATTATTCGGTCAACCTCTTCTGGCTCTCCAGACAATTCTAGCCAGAATAATATTCAATTCTGAAAATATATGGAAAGGTCACATTAATGACTGAAAAGTCCTAATCGTTTTTACCTAAGAGGAGGGATATGCCTCTAAAAATGTGATGATTAAATTGTAGTTCAATTATATCCCACTTACATCATTAGTGGTGAATCCTATGATCTAAACAGACAGATTCAATTATTTCATTATTGCAAAGTCTAATTCTGGCAATGGCATTGCTCCACATCTTATTAAATCCTATTTATAACATGTAAAATACTAAGGGTGAATGTACCTTATGAATAGCTGTATTAGCTTATACTCTATTCCAGCTTCCTTGGTATTCAAGTACAAAGACTCTGTACAAATTTCAGAACCTATAATTATTGCTCTTAAAATTACAAAACTATTAATATTAGCACATCAATTCAATAGGGAGACAAACATCCCTTAATATATACACATAAATATTCAGTATTCGTAAGTAGTTTCCCACAGTATCCACTGCTCCATGGTATCTATTCGTTCCTAGTTTTGCATTATCTGTATAAAAAATGTAGACAAGTAGAGTAAAACTCTTCCATAATCACAACTACCCAGCCGCGGGCCGTGGAGGGAGTTACGGTGGGGCAGGGAGGCGGGGAGGGGGAGGGGCAGGGTGGAGAGGGCTAAAAACCTGCACATGGATAATTACAGGTAAGTATACAATTTAATTAATAAAACGAATTTCGTAGCGCGCACTGCATCGCATTGTGCGATGCAGTGCGCGCTACGAAATTCGTTTTATTATTTAAATTGTTTACTTACCTGTAATCATCCATGTGCCGGTTTTTAGCCCTCTCCACCCTGCCCCTCCCCCTCCCCGCCTCCCTGCCCCACCGTAACTCCCTCCACGGCCCGCGGCTGCAACTACCCTATCCCATTATCTACCAAACCACTTCAACATTACTGACTTTACAACAACTAGTAATCTCAAATGCGTCTAACTCACCAGCAAAGGCAGCGATAAGCCTCCTCCATGAAAAGCCGATCAGATAATTCCTGCTGTAGCAAGCTGTAGCTTTATTGACTCAACCTCAGCACAGATAAGCACCAGGGGGTTACAAAGATTAAGTCCCAGAGCAGGACTCTGGGTGCGGAGTGGTAAAACATGTGCACTGTCATTCCCAAAGCATGATTGCTCGCAACTTGCCAGGCTGTAGAGAACTGGCAGTGGTGGCAGGAATGGCATTTCTGGAGGGAAGATGGGTCTTTTGGATTTACTTGCCCAGTAGAGTCACCTACAAGCCTACCCCACCTTTTTAAATTTGTCTGCCAGTTCTTTACAACTAGGTCCTTCCTCATCCATGTGGGACATAGATATTGCATGTTTACGTGTGCAGAAAAAGTGTGTGCAGTGATATTATACATGTACCAATACCCACACTTGAATCAATTTTGTATTTGTTGCATCCAAGTGGTACATAAGAATAAAGGTTGTAGACGGTCCATACAACAGAACTAAAATTGCAGGACACTCTAAGAATCCTTTGTGGTAGGCTATTTTGAACCAAGAGACTTTCCCTCTGCCCTTTCCTGACCCATTGCCCAGCTAGATAACAGGTGTATGAGTGGCACAGCCTTCCTCTATATTAACACCCCTGTTTTGGGTTTCTTCTGTCATGAAAGGGCCAGCTCCCCCTCACCTTTTTGCTATCCCTGTGACAAATACCGTGGCTGGGCCCGTCTCAGAGCTGGATGTTGCAATACATATTTAATGTCTGGGGTTCGAGTATGAAGATGAGAAAAGATCTTCTAGCTAGTCTACCAAGATTTTTTGTACAAAAAATTGGGAGTTTCCACACCAGTGCTGTTAGACTAAGAAAGACTGCTAGGAGAAGTTGCTTGGACCCAGTGCACACCACCTTCTCTGGAGGGGCACAAGAGGTGACCTTTGATAGAGTGTTTTTTAAATGTAAACTAATGCAATTATCGCATATGCCTAAACCAAAAAGTCAAATCTTTTAGAAGGCAAATGGAAGCACTAGGCTTCCATATCTGCCAATGTTACGTTAGAAATGCTTATGAACGTAATTTTTTCTTTTTTCATTCTTACTGATCTTAGGTCAACATTCTTAGTAATGTGAGGACTTGAAGAGTTCAGTGATAAAATGTACTGAACCAGCATGATTTAATAGAAAAATATAGTTTTCGACTTTCCCATAGATATTTCTCATAAAATACAATAGTGTATTAAATAGTGTAGTTAGAAATCTTACTTAGATGTTTCTTCATGAATAACATTTGTAAGTTAGAATATGTGAGAAAGAGATGAATTTATTTGTGGAACTGTTTTGTTTAATAGAAGAAAAGCCAGTGGGAACCAAACCACGACTTCTACAACGTTGTTAGTAATGCTACATCTAATACTTAATGGAGCAGGGTTTTCGTAAAATAAAACCTGCTGGGATTGAACTCCCATAGTGTGAAATCATTAACTGTGTGGTGTGCAAACAAAATGGGAAAAGGGCTAACATAAGGGAAAATTAAAATGTGCAGGCGCAAACTAAAATACTGGAGTAGGCCGCAAATGCTTATGACTAATGGAATATAAAAGGACTAATGCTGTTTTATTGTTCTTTACTAATATGTGTTGGAAATAACATTAATTTGGGATGCGCATGGGTAAATGCAACACACAGGGTGGGTGCGCTATGGTACAGCATTATAAGTGATTAATATTGAATGTGTCTGTTTTCCGTAGAAGTATGGTTTTCTGCTCTGCAGAAAAGGCCTGAGAGTCATTTTAGAAAATACATGCAGGTTCAATCGGAGCGAGAAAGAAAAGGTGGAAAACTGTTCATCCTTCACAGGTCCTGTGTGCCTGCCAAAGTTTGCGTGGGGAAACAAAATAATCTTTGGAAGCGGAACACTTCCTTAGAGAGCAGCGCAATTGAACAATCGAGGCACAAAAGTTGTTACATGACGAGATGGAGGAAATGTGTACTATGACAGTAGCTCAAATTTGTATTTCCTGGGCTGAAAGTTGATAAAAGGAGTAAAGAGGACAATGGACAGTCTTACAGAAGTGTCATGACAAGAGTGGTGTGACAATACACCCCATCCCTTAACCAATAGAATGAAGAGAAATTGTGTGTTATGATACAATGTGGGTTTTTTTTTTTTTTTTTTTTTAGTGTAATATTAGGTACCCGGTGGGAGGGTTTTAGTAGGTTGTGTGATTTTATTCTTTACGAGGGGAGAGGGCTGCATTGCTGTCTCCTATTCCTATTTGGTCTGTCTGGCTGTTCCTGTTTGCTAAATCCTGACTTAGTCTTTGCTCTTAAATTCTTCTTGAGTGACCTCACTGCTCTCATGGCCAGAGAGCAGTTTTCCTAATTTCCTTCGTGGGTTAGTATAATATCTGAATTGGCATAATCATTTTGCAAATGTCTGTTGTCTCTAATCCTTTGTCTCTATGCCTATCCATTCATTCATTGCATTGATGTTGAGATGTACTTCTGTCATTTTCATTTATTGTTTCTTGTGTGGTAATCGATGATTCTAGCTGTATTGTATTTGATGAGCAATCACATTATTTAGACAAAGCATTATAAATATACAAGTGAATTTGTCTTTATTAGAGATATTGAATTTGGTTTATAATGAGTATTACTAGATCCAGGTATTAGTTTGCCAAACTCTGATTACATAAATAAAGATCGCATCGCCATAAAATATATGCGAGGATGATATACTAATAGGAAATTGGTAAGTTTGGTATTCACTCACCCAGCATAAAGGGACTTGTAGGGTAAATAAATTGGGCCCAGGTAATGAAAGTTTGTTAGTCCCAGATCACTGGATCACAATTAATATTTGTATTTTTTTTTTCAAGACAGCGTAGATGATGGAAGATTTTTGTTCCCATGAAGACATCGTGTTCTGATTAGCTGAAGAGTTGGACTGCTGTAACATTTGTTTTAGGTGTAGATACCAAAATGTTGTATTAGTACATGTTCCTGGACTATAAGGGAGGCTTTTTACTTCACACATCCATCCTGACCTGAAACTCTGAAGCTCTGTATTCGGAGGAGACTTTTCTAAGCTTTTTGCTGTGCCATTAGCTGAGACCCAGTCATTTTACCCTGCTAGAATCGATGCTATATTTCCAAGCTTTATGCTTTCACCTCTTGATTTGGAACTCTTAATGGGTTCTGAAAGATACTTTTTTTTCATTTTATAGACATACAATTGGGATTTACCTTCACAGAACGCACTTTATGCATCTGTTCTGTATTGAATTGCTGATGAATTGATCGCATATTGATGACTAATAAAGAAATACTTACTAAAAGTTTTTAATAAAACCCTTTAAACTCATACCAAATTCTCATCATTTACTTCTGATTAATGATGATTTATTTATGATGCATAATTTGAATATCCATTTGCAGCTTCTAAATAACTATTTACCTAAGGCAAAGATCCAGAGCCCAAGGGCTTCAGTAAGAGTTGGGACTTTTTCTTCAGGCATGTTGAGACACAAATTTTGAATCGTAAACAAAATATTTATTAAGGTCCCATGCATCACCGAATCTAATTGCAAAGGACAGTTTTTATAGTGAGAAAGAGAAGCTGCAAATTTTTAAAAGTGCCCATAGTAGATAAAAGCCTAATGCCCATATGCTCAAAGCTCGAGTTTGAAGACTGACGAAGTGAGGTTTTCTGAGGAGGTTGCATGTGCTGAATTGAAGTTGTGAGTATTAATAGGGTTGTGCATTGCGTTTTGTGTTGGTTATTGTAATTTGTGATTTGTATAAGGATTGATCTGTGAATTGGATTAAGGAACATGGAATTTGTTGAGAATGATGTGCTTTTGTTGAAGAAGATAAAGAGCTTTTCGGACTAAGAAGTAGTCTAGATTCAGGGTAGAGAATTAAAATCAAAGAGTTGATTTTGGTAATCTTCTCTTCTAATGATTTGAAATGCAGGTCGTGAGACATCTTCAACTGCACAACTGAGATAGGGACAGTAACAACATTGTTGTGATTGAACTAATATTGATCAGTGTTAGTGAAACATCATATGCAAAGGTGACACTGTATTGGTTAGGAGGTTTCTAACCCTGGGTGGTGAACTCTGCTCCGCTCGTGGAGTTTGCAGAGTTTTCTGCATTTGGCTTTACGAGGAGCTTGCCGAGTACCTATGTGGAGCAGAGTTTCTTTCCTTGCTCGTGCTCATCAACGTCAAGTTTGCGAGCGCAAGCAAGGAAAATCCACCTCCCGGTGAGATTTTTCCTCGTAAGTGATCATCAACTTCAAGTTGGCGAGCGCGAGCATGGAAAATCAAACTCCCCGTGGGAGGTCGGATTTCTCATTGTGAGTGTTCACGTATGCTCACAACCTCTTGCTTTGAGAAACTGTCCGTTCGCATTGAGAAAGCTGCTGATCGATTAAAAACTCTACTTGAGAGGCAGAAAGGAAGCAGCGCCCGCTTGCGCTGTGTATGGTGCCATTCCCGATGATTGCACAGTGTGGACGAATACCCAGAACTGAAAATCACTGCGAACGGCATTTATCTAACACACTCCACCGCTTGCCTAGCTCCGCATAGAGTGGCCGAGTTTTGGGGAGTTCCGCACAGCGGAACTCCGTGAACTCCGTCCAGGCTTAGTGATTTCTCGCCCGTAGAGATTTCATTTGTGTGCAAAGAATTCCTTTGATTGGGAATAGTCAAAAGGTGTAAAAACCTGAATTTTCCAGTTGTTGAATTGTTTTATTGATTTCTTTAGAAGAAGCAGACAAAGACTGTTATTTTATGTCGCATAGGAATTGGAGAATTTTAACTTCATGTGTGTATGAAGAAATTGTAAGGGAGAGTGAGTAGCTGCAAGGAGCAGGTTGCTACGTCATATTATGCCATGCTGGTCTTGGTCAGTCGGTTTGAAACGTCGCACAGATTGGTTGAAGCTGTGTGAAGAGTTGCGCTGGTATTGCTTAGTCAAAAAACAGAGCCACACTGAGATTGGGAGAAGTACTTATTGAATGCTGAAGTAAACGGACAAAGGAATAGACTCTGAATAATCAGTTCATGCCAGGGCAGTGGAAAACAGAAGACTTTTCAAGGTTGGATCTAGTGTGTCCTCATGTAACGTAACTGGTGCTATGTAAAGCGCTCTGATACCTGATTCGGTTCGGGTCTAGTTCGCGCTATATAAAACTCTGCAAAAAAAAATAATAATAAAAAAAAAAAATAACCAGCCCAGTGTTGAGTCCCAGACAGTAAGACACATCTCACATAGATCTAAATCAAGGCAGGAAGAAGGTGCTGATCTGCATGCACTGTGGCAGACGCACTGTATCAATTTAGACAGGGGCTGGATGGAAAAGAATGCAAATAAAATGGGCTTCTAGGCCAGTAGTGACCTCGACAGCCTTGTAGACAGCCCTCCACCATTTTAGATTGCCAAACACAATAATGGTGTCAAAACGGAGTTCACCATGCACTCTGCCAAATGCATGCACAGCCTTCCCATTCACCCACAGCACACATTTCCAGGCACCTTGCAAAGATATGGAAGTAGAAAGCCCCGGTGTATGGAAGTTGCTAGAACTGACATGCGAAAGGCAGTGAACGTTTCCTTTGTTGATAACAAAGGGAAAAAGGCCCATTTTGTTTATTATAATTGATTCTGCTATCACTGTGCCTGTCCCACAAAGCCCTGTCAGAAAGAGTTTAATCATTGCCTCAGGAAGGCATTCACTTTCAGGGCCCCTTCACTGTGCTCGACAAGACCCATTTAGCACAGGTCATTTGCCCAGGAGGCTAGATGGATTGGGTCTGGTTTTCGTGCTGAGGAGACTGCTGCAATCCTCAGCAGCAATAGGCCTTCACTCGCTCTCCAACTCTGGGGGTATGTGTTGGTGTGCATCTCTGCCTTTCATATTGACTTTGATAGGGCTGACCACCATCTGGCTGAAGGGCTGCATTCATGGGAGAGAAGAAGCTGTGTGAGGTTTGTTGTGTGGTACATGGTGTGGCTGTGCAACCTCACCATATAATAAGCTCGCAAAACATGCTTGGATCCAACCAGGCTCATTTTTAAAACCTCTAGCACAACCTTGGGTAGCTGTGCCTTAGAGTGCAAAGGTTTCAACAAAGGAACAAATGTCATGCATTTAGGCGCACCAAATAACGTAATAATAAAGTCACAATACACAAAAGAAATCCAACACCATTTCATTAAATAAATTATATTTTTATGACTTTTTAGACACCAAAATGAGAAAAATCCACTGAAGGGTTGCAGAGATATAGATATTTTAATGTAAAATGTAATTCTTGGCTTTTTACTCAAAATTGAAAACAAGTGTGGGTACCTGTACAGTTTGGAAACTTTCTAAAACTTTTAAAGAGTTGCCTTCATCTACTCTGGCCTAGACTGGGTGACCAATTCTGACAGGAAGACAGTCAGGGGCCACTAAGGAGTATTAGGACAGTTACCTGGTCAACATAGCGGTCTCAGGTCCAGTTCCACATTTTATGCATGGACCATCGGAGACTTCAAGGGAGTGTTCCTGACAGCCACAGCCCATACAGGTAATAGGAGTGGAGCAATTGGGCCAGGTGGGGGGGATTTCGACAGACGACAACGAGGGAGATGTTATTATTTATTTAGTTTTCCCTTGTGTAAGTCTGTCGAAATCCCCCTCCCCAACCCGGCCCCACCGCTCTTACCTGCACGGGTCGCAACTGGTTCCTGATGCTGGGGATACAGGATGCTATATTATGCTGAAGGTGCTGTGCAGTTGCCGAGGGACTTCCTGGGGTTATCCCTCAGGCCACGGTTCAGGTGGGATGACTTTGGCCACAGGAGTCAATGTCTCTAGAAGTCCTCCTTGGTCCAGCAGCCATCCAGTTACAACTGGACTACTAGACTCTGGTAACATCAGATCCAGCAGTTCCCTTTGGTGAAGGCTAGGGTCTGTGTTGGGTGACCAGTCTTCACTCTGACAACTATCTAAGGTCCAACAGACTCAGTTACAACTTTACTTTTGAGTGTTGAGGAGTGGTCTGCTTGGCTGAATGTAGGTGTCTGAGGTGATTCAGAGGCTCCTGATTGCCTAGAACAGGCTACTTCAGCTTTTTCTGGCTCCTGGAACTGGAACAGGTAATCAGCCGGCTGACTCTAATTGTTCACCATTTCTGTCTGGGGCTCTGGAGAAACTTTTCCACTATTCAGGTACAGTCCTCTATTTGCTATCCCAAGGACCAGAAAGATGCAGTCCAGCAGTTTATGAGGCCTCTCTTGCCAGGTCTGCAGGGCAGTCATTCTTCGGTTCTTTTTCATTGGCTACCAGGTTTCGCTCCCACCTTGTGACAACCTCTGGCTATGTGCGACATCTAGCTGTTTCAGAGTTAACTATTCTGCCTACTCCCAAGATGTCTGAACCCTTCTCTTGATGTGGGGAACATGGAAGCAAATTCTAGAATAGGCTTGGCAACTGATCTTCCCTCCCCATTCCTGCCGTCAGCCTACCTAACTGAAAAAAGTTCTTCCTGAGTGTGGTTGCCATTTGCCCATCCCAAGAGGCAGAGAGGACCTTTTAAGTTTGCCTTTTGGGCTCATACCCTGTCTAACTTCCTACATAGGGGAGGTAACATTTCTAAAAAAGGCAGGCCTCTATTGTTCCTGTGTTTTGGAGTCATTCACACTCCTCCCCGGAAAGAGAGAAAGCTCTCTGGTGGGCAGCATCTGTGAACGGCCACCGGAGAAATTGGCATTATGTTGGGTTTAATGTCACAATTAATTGGGAATTTTGGGGTCCATTAGGATGGCGGACTTCCTGTCGGGGGCCGGTACCGTCTGCCACAAGGGCGGAGGAACCGTGCCCCCAATTAGGATGCATCTGCCACAGTGGCGGGTGCATCCCGTATTTTTAACATTGCGGCGGACGGTGCTTAAAGCACCGGCCGCCGCAATGTGAAAAATGCTTCTTGTGCGTTTCACAGCACAACATGACAGGCACCGCGCGGTGCCTGCCATGTTGTGCTGTGAAACGCAGGGGGGTACCATAGATACCCCCCATGTGCACGCCCCACCCCCCCTTCAACCTGGGGGCCCGCAACGGGCCCCCAAAGCAGGAACCGTATGCCTTTTCGTGGCGGCAGTGCCGCCACGGAAAGGCATTCCTCCCAGGCCATCCTAATATGGCTGGCGGTGTCTGATAGACACCGCCACCATATCAGGCCTTTTCCGCCGCAGTCGCAAGGCGATCGCGGTGGAAAAGCGGCAGACGGTCTTCCCCTCCGCCACGGTCCCCCCGCCATTGTAATTTGGCGGGGGGAAGAAAGGTGGCGGACTGGCAAGGATGGCGAACCGATCGCCACCGCCTGCATTGCGGTGGTGATCTGTCCGCCATCCTAATGGACCCCTAAGTTGGGTTTAAAGTTACGATTAATTTGATGCCTTGAAGTATCAGTATCAGTGATCCCATTCAGAAGTTAACACAGTTGAGGGGGTCAGCATGTAACACTATACTTGCCAAAGGCATAGCCAGGCTTTTCACAATAAAAGCAACAATTTGGGGTGTTTGTTGTTAGGACATATAAATGTACATGTCCTGCTTAATATTATACACCTCACTGCTGGTATACAATTCCTAGGTGTTAGACTTGGTCCTTCTTAGGGGGATTTCCCTGAAACCTTTTGCTTTTTGTCCTCCTCGGTTTGCCAACTCTCTTTTCATGAGCTTAGGACTCCGTGCACTTTTCTACTATACTGCAGTGGGAAAGTGCGGGCACTCTTTCTGCACATCACAAATGCAAATCAGTCTTGACCCTGTTTCTCATTTGACTGTGTTCAACTGGTGTGGCAGAGTGAGCAAAAGAGCAATGGATTTACCCAGATCTTTTGACTGGGGGTGAGCGTTTGATTCATTCAGCATTCCTTTCATTTATTTTATTTTGAAGGTTTTATATAGCGCGAACAAACTCTTGCGAGTATCAGAGCGCTTTACAGGTCATAATTAGAAGGCAAGATATAATATCATTTGTTGCTGTAACACTTTTTGTCCTAAGTGGGATGAGTATGACCAGGCATGGGTCCCTTGCTCGCTGTCCTACTGGATTTATGCTAACCTAGCTGATGGAGGGTGTTACCCCAAAGCCGGTCCCAAAATGCCTGTTTCCAGTCCTGGGAGGACTGGGTTTGGCAGTTCAGACTGGACTTTCCTATAAGGATTAGAGTCAAGACTTATTTTCATACTGCTGCGTCCAAACTGGGATGGTGTAGTAAGCAAATGTACAATGGATTTAACCCACATCTCTTGACTGGAGTGAATGTTTGATTAATTCAGCATTCCGCCCATCATTTGTTGCTGTGACACTTTTTGCCCTAAGTGAGATGGGTATGCCCAGATGTGGGTCCGTTCTCATTGTGCCACTGAATTTAATCTAGCCTGACTGATGGGAGTGTTACTCGAAAGCAGTCCAAGGATGCTTGTTTACTGTCCAGTGAGGGTCCAGCTTGGCAGTTCGGGCTGGATTGTTTTCATGAGGAGCAGGGTCAAGACTGATTTGCATATGGCTGGGTACAAACTGGGGTCACATGGTCAGCAAAGGAACAATGGATTAAACCCAGATCCCTTTTGGGATGAATGTTTGCATTGTTCTGCATTCTGTCCATTGGTTGTTCCTTTTGCTTTTGTCAACCTAAGTGGGAAGGCAGTGGACTAAAGAAGGATGAGGTGGATTCTGTACTACGCAGCCTTGGTATATGGCCTGGGTCACATTTATTTGCACCAGATGCTGTGTTTTGAGCAGTGCTTTGGGCACCAGCACTTATGATGTTAAAAATTAAGCACTGCACTCTGGGTGGCACAATCAATGCTGCAACCATGGGTGGACTATTCAGCCTATTTGCCCTGGGTACATTTGGGACCGCATCCTCCGCACTTATAAGTAAATTGGGGGAAGCCAATTCAGTAAACAGTTTGTAAAGGGTTAGCACACTGGCACTGAGGTCTGGTTAGCAGGCCTCAGTTTGCTCTCAGAGCAGCTGCATCAATTTAAAACTTTGGGAGTGATCATGCAAAAAGAGGCATATCCTTACATGTCTTCTCCAGATGAAAGGTAATAAGCAACTAACCCTTATCTGGTAGTTCTCCTCATTAAACAGGAAGAACTTAAAGATATCATCTGCATTTGCATGGCAAGTCTCAGGTCTGTGTTCCACTGTAAAGGCTATACCCTGTCTGGAAATGAACCACTCAACAGCTTGGGATTCTTTCTTCTCATTTGCATCAGCCACCTGAAAAGCGTTTAGTCAGTTTAAACTCTGAAGTGAGTCCCAAACAGGTAGGATCTCTTCAGGGACAAAACCACAGCAAAGGCTTCCCTCTCAATGGCACGCCAATGCTGCTGTCTTGGGAGGAGTCGCCTACTGATAATGGCGATTGGTTGATCATGACCCTTATTATTTAGCTGTGACAACAGTGCGCATTCCCACGTTTAGAAGCATCAGTCTGGACAACAAACTTGTTGCTGAAATCAGGTGCCTTTAGGAAAGCTGCTGAAGCTTCCTATATGGTGCAAAGTTCTTTTGTATTACCATGTCAGGCCATAATAGTCTCTGACCTGGGTTAGGGCTTACAAACTTCCCAGGCCAGAATTTTCAGGATTTTGGGCTGGATGGGTTGTACATGGCCTTCACATACTTGGTGGCTCATATCCACAACAGGACCTTGCCTTGATATTAACCCTGCCTGCCACAGCGCTTGAAGTACTTCCCTGAGGTAGACCAGGTAATCCTGCCAGGTGGAATTAAGCACAGCAATATCATCCAGATATGCTGCACCAACGTTTTCCAAACCTGAAAGTACTCAATTCACCAGCCCCTGGAAGGTGGAGGAGGCAATTGTCATCCTCACTTTAATTGAAAGTGCCTTTCAGGATAGAAAAAGCAGATCTCTCCTTGACTCCTGGGGTGAGGGCTATCTGCGAATTAACTGAAGTCAGGTGAAAGAAGCTTTGATATCTTGTCGCTTCCATCTTATCAATATGCTCATCAGCTCTTAGTACGGGATGAGTATCAGTCTTGGTGGCTGCATTTTGACCTCTGTAGTCCACATAAACCTCATCTCAGATTTTCCTCCTTTTGAATTTGGCTTGGGTACCAGCACCACTAGGCTGGCTCAATGGCTACAAAAGGGTTCAATTACCCCCAACTCTAGCATCTCAGCATCCTCAGCTTTGATATTAGCCTTACCTGGTCTGACAGTTTGTAAATTTTACATTTGACAGGCAAGCTGTCCTCTACGTCCACATCATGGGTACACCAAATTGCCAAACCTGGATCACAGAACACAGACCAGCAAACTGTCTTACCAACTTGTAACAGTCTGTCTGCAGTTGGTCTGTTAGAGTGGAGGCAAGAACTACTCCTTCCACTGAACAATCTTTGACAATGGTTGACAAGAGGTCAGGAAGATGCTCACTTTTGTCTTCTTCTTCTCCATCTCTTACATGAGCATTGTGATGTCTCCTCTGTCATGGGGGAGTTCCTTCCTGTTTATATGGATAACTCTGTGAGGGTTTCTAAAGGCCTCTAATTTCACCAGGTAGGTGACTTCCTCCTTCTTTTCAAAGATAGGGTAGGACCTCGGCCATTTGTCCTAAAGTACCCTAGGGGCCATAGGCTCTAAACCTCACACCAGCTGTCCTGCTTGGTGTTGTGCAGGGAGTGCTTCTACTCATATAAGTACTTCACTAGCTCCTTGCTGGTCTCCAAAAATATGTTTACATTTTTCATATACTCTGCCATCCTAGAGCGGAGGCATGTCTTGTTTGGGTTCTTTGCGTTGTGTCTCCCAACCTTCTCTCACCAAACTCAAGGGACCTCTTACAGGGTGTCCAAAGAGTAGTTCAAAGACACTGAAGTCTTCCTCCTTGTGAGAAACCTCCATGTTTGTAAACCGTAGGCATGGCTGCAAAATATACCATCTCCTATTGAGTTTTTCTGGTAAACTCATTATCATGCTTGCTCATTTTCTTGTTTAACTTTTCCACAAGACCATTACCTTGGGGATGATAGGGGGAAGTGAATTTGTATGTTACACCACACTCATCACACATTGCTTTTAGATAAGCAGAAATGAAATGTGTGCTCCTATCTGAATGACCTTGTTGCTACATCAGGGGCGGTAACTGTTCTAAAGGGTATGTCTTTGGGATACCAGGCGGCATGATTCACTACCACAAGGATTAACCTTTTTCCAGATGCAGGTGAATGTAACTATAGTGTAGTTCCCATATTCCCAATAGGCTCTGCGCAGTGGAATAATATATCCTATAGATTAGACGTAGGACTGAGGTCGACTAGGTCTCTATCAAATATACTAAACTTAATAGTGAATGCCAGCTAGCTCAGAGGTCACTAGAAACGTTCTCAAATTCACAAGAAGGGATTATTTTCTGACAACCACATAACCATGACAATTTTTTTTCCCAAGAATAAGAAATGTATCTCTAGAGTAGCGGAAACAATAGATAATTATTTCACTCAGTCACTCGTGCATGCTCCGTTTCTACAGAGGTGCAGAGAAATAGAGAGACAGGCATTTTCAATAAAATGTTTTATTGAACAGTCTTCTTTCTCATGCAAGTAAAGTGAACTGCTACAATCGTAATACAGACTGCAAAGTATAATGCGTACAGCGAGAACAACATTGTAAAATAATACTGTAAGAGCATTGTATGGTTTCTGAACCATATATAAATACATACATAGACAGACCGCCTGAAAGCCAGAAGCTACCGCAGCTGAGTGCTGAGTGCTCCGTCCCGGGGCCCCGTCTGCCGCGAGTCTGCCGGAAGCCGCGAGTATGCAGTGAGCCGTGAGTCAGGCTCTTCAAAAGCAGCCGGGCTTTTAAATAAAGCACCCGAGACGCGGCGGAGAGCCGCGAGTGCACCCACAGAACAGCACAGCACAGCGGAGAGCAAAGTGCTGCCCCACAGTGCGGTGGAGAGCCGCGAATCACCCTACTGAGCGGTGGAGAGCCGCGAGTCTCACATAGAGAAAGGCAATCCCGGCCATTGCCATTGCCAGTGACAGAATTGACAGATTTGCCGCAGAGAAAGGAGAAGCCCATTGCGGCAAAGAGCAAGCTGAGTAAGCGGAGCTGAGCCTCTGTGTTCGTCCCCCAGCCCCGCCCCCAGCCCTGCCTTGCCTCGGGCTACGGAGAGAGCAGTGGAGAGTTGGAGAGTTTGTGGGGCATCCGCTTCGGCTGGCTGACTTAAGCAGCAGGAATCTTTGCACCATCTTTGCCCCATTGCACCGTGACACATGACTGATTGAGCTGGCTTTGAGTCTGGTCGGGTTGGAGTGAAAAGTGAAAAGACCGGAGGGCCAGAGTCAGGGGGTGAGTTGGAGTGAAGTGTTTCGAGCACCTTTGTTGCCTTCTCTGTCTGTCTGATTCGTACTTGCAAAAACTCGCCCCCTTTCCCCGTGCTGTAACCTTGATCCCGACCTCGACAGCTTACTCTTTTTGCCGCCTATGATGTCAACAGCTCCCAATTGACGCAGAGGACAACATTTTCCACTCCTGCAGAAAGGAGTTTTAAAGTAATGATCTGTCGTGGGCTGCAAGTTTTAGAAGACTTTTAAGGAATTTTATACTTTGCTTTCTTCACACTTTCCTACAACACGTGGGGATAGGGTGCGGGTGTTAAGTGGGGTGGAGCAGACGGAGTGGAGCAGGTGTCTCCTCCGGCCCCTTGCACCTCGAACACAGTAGGCAGTATTTTGAGCCCACGCTCCCCCGACAGAGTCTTAAGAACAAGGGGGACACTAGGGCACCAGGTCAGCCCACCCTGGAGAAGGATGCATAAAGCTACTAAAGGACACTAGAGCAAGTGGAGTGGGGTTGAGCAGTAGAGCAGAGAGCAGTAAGCAGAGTGCAGAGTGGTCAGGGGAACTTGAGAGGCTCGGGTCACATCCTTCCAACCCCCCCTGCTGCCTCCATTTACACCATTCCTCTCCCGCTTTCTGACAACCGCTTCTCTAGCAATTCGACACCTGTCGCTTACTCCTTCATGCTCCACCACGTCGGCCAGGGACCGCAGACCCCGCAATCATTGTTTCCAACTTAGACTTTGCATCTTTGGGCCTATCTACCAAGCTTAAAGACCAGGCGCTGGTCAGACACCCACAACGTACAACAAGTATGCGGACAAGGAATGCGGGACTGATCCAAACCCAGTCCAAATACCGCACTCATGAGTCTGGAACACGCCAAAAAGCCAAGATGTTATATCCCCTTGGCAAAGACAATACAAGACACAATCCAACCGTACAGGACAGGACCCAACAGGATGGGAAACAATTGGGTGAGGAACAAATAAACTCTCCCCTAGCTTCCAGGACAGCTCCCGGGATGGATACCAAGAACACAAATACAACTACAAAGGGGAATACAGGTATAACTGAAACTCTGAGTGATCATGTCGAAATTGACAACAGTAACAGAAACAGAAATAGTAATAGCATCAGCATTTGCAGCAGTAATAGTCCTAATGGCAACAACGATATCAGGAATAATTCTCAACGACGCTCTAAACAAGGTAATTCCATCGCCTGTGGAAAATCAGTTGATACATTTTTCTATGTATCCACGCCGGACACCAATAGAACTATTGCCAAGAAACCATCATGTACTGCTAAAAACGAATCTTTGATTCAAAACCCTCCATTGACTGTTCCTCTCTCACCAAAAGTTTTAATTGTGAAGGGCAACAGAACACAAGCTGAGGAATACTCAATCAATCACAGCCCGTCTAGATTTAACTGTTCGGGCATCAAGACATTGGTGCCCACAAACTCGGATTACGGTCTCCCTGAAGGTCCACTCATCTCAGCCCAAGTGGAAAGTGAGATGAACAAGGAACCTGATTCCTTAATACGATATATCACGAATATTAAGGATAATTGTTTACTTCTGAAATTTCAGTCGGACCCTTTGACCATCCAGCTTGCGCCCGTTAAACCGGGTGACGACGACGAGGACCTTTCATCAAAAGAAAATCCTGACTCAGACCTGGAGCAAAGTCTAACAAACGCAAACGAACCACGGCCGTTCATTTTGCATAAAACCAATCCGGAACCTAGTCTGGCACCAGAAAGAATAGAAAACCATCTTGCATTGATTAATAAGTATTTGATTTCAATGGGAAATGCAGCAATAATGCATGCGGATAAACTAGACATCCAAATAAACATACTGCAATCAGTAGCAAGCTTGATTTCCGGAGTGGATTTAAAACTGGAACACTTAAACTCCCTAATACCCAGAGCACAGATGGACACAGAGGTAATGGTAAAACCAAACGCCTGTGGGTGCTCCCCAATACTGCAGACTTTGGGAAAACTCCCGCAAATAATGAGCACACTAGTTACAGACCTTAAGTGTGAGGCCAACAGATGGATGATTAATACAACACGCTTCTCTCCCCACAACTCAACTCAGAGTGTAAGTGCAAAGACCACACATAAAGAAAAAACACACAACAAAAGCCACACACGTACCACTAAGGCTAAGGGGAGATCAAATTAACAAAATAATTACAAGCGACAAACAGTCCACTTCGGACCCACATCAATGGTTACAGGACAACCAGGATAGCTTAGTGAAAACACAGGAAATTTTTAGCAACGATAATAATGACCTTAAATGACCATTGGGCACTAATTCTTAGGCTTCAAATTCAAATTCACAGTCAAAACCACAACCTTGCCAAATAACAAATAACAGTCCTGGAAAACCGGAAGACCCAAAACCACCTCCCTTAGTGCTACAATCTTTATCAAAGAAAAACAAGAAAAAACTGAAAAAGTTAAACAAAACAAAAAAAGACAAAAGCCACTTAAAAGGGACAATTAAGCATTGGTTTGTGCCAGTAAACCAGGACAACAAAGATAACAGCAGTAAGAACCACGTGATCAGATACAAAAATCAACTACGCAGATCAAAATAGAGACACACCAACAAATGGAACAGCCACCATTGAAATACTTCCTCTGAGCCTCTCAATCACCTCAAGTGAGAATTCGGCTAAAAACTCGACTAAAAGATCTTCTGCGCCCAGTGACCACTTGAGTAACGCACAGGGCCCCCAGATAAACGAGCCCTGCCAAGACATCACTTACAAACTTGATGCCGTACAGACAATTGCCTATAATGACCCCCAAATTGAAACCATATTTAACGCTCAACGGGAGAAAGACTTCGTTCAAGCAAGTCTCAAAGACTGCCAACTTGCCCCGGACCGCACTATCACCTCTAGGACTGACTCACATATCCGCATCGCAAATACAAATTGGACAGGGGGGGGGTCGGTCCTATGCGATAATCCCACGGGGAATCTATGTGAGCCTCTGGAAACTACTAAGGCTCTTTCCAACTCACTTAATCCCTACCAGTCCTTTGGCACAGACCGTGAAAACCCGAAAGTCTTATTATATCCCGAATACACTTCGCAGGGGAGCTGGGACATCTTCAACAGAGGGAACCTTCTGAAACTCTGCGAAAGCAGTCCAGGTCTGGAGAATATCAAATCTACAGATATTGAGAGGGTGGCTTTTTCCGGCCCTGGGCCGAGTGAACTAAACGAAACGACTGAGATAACCTTCTCCAACCAGAGCATGGCGAATGCTCTGAAAGGATACAAAACACAACTGGACAACTGGGGCATACAAATTAAGCCTCCTCTTGCCACCAAATATCCAGAGATCTTGAAAAATAAAGGGCCAAACTACCAACAGGGAGATCAAGACTTGAAGGGACAGAAAAGCACGAACACCAAACACCAAACACCTAACTTCACCTGCCACCGGATCTATTTTACATGGCTCCATAGGTGGCACACAAGCAATACAGCAGAGCAGTAACTCAATCCAAATTATCAAACAAACAGATGGAGGCAATCGCTCCTGCTTAATTATGGGACAGAGTAGAAAAGACTGGACTTGGCTCCCCAGGCCTTAAATCCTAGTTCCTAATATTAATATTGGCTCCTTCCTGAGCAACCATCCGGTACCAATAAAGATCACCACGGGCCATACCCAGCTCAATAGCTCCACTGTGAGTAATATTAATATCGGCTACTTGCCGGGTAACCATCCAGTACCAATAAAGATCCCCACCGGCCACATCCAGCACAATAGCTCCACTGTGAGTAATCAAACAATCAACATATTGTCTTGGAACGTTGCCGGGATAGCTAAAGTTTTGCAAAATCCAGGAGCAGTCGCACTCCTAGCAGGAGCAGATATAATCTGTGCACAGGAAACATGGGCTACTTCTTCAACACCAATAGGGGACTACACTGAATATTTTAAACCTGCAAAAAAGGCCAATATTTTTGGGAGACCGTCAGGGGGTATCTCAACATATGTCAAGCATGCACTGAAAGTAAACTTTTCAGTAATACAGAATACATCAGACATGTTTTGGCTGGTATTTTGAAAGGCCTGATTACGATAGACGGCACGACTTCAATACTCCTAATCAATGTCTATTATAACCGTCACGGGCCGGGCTCAAACGACAAATTCAACCGGCTATTAAATGAGATTGAAACTCTATTGGTACGGTATGCAGGCATGGACTCATTTATCCTGGGCATGACATAGGGCAAATGATCCCTGAAAACCATCATAATGGAAGCACCAGAAGATTCAATGCCCTTATGCGGGTTTATAAGCTGGCAACGACACACTGTTTAACAATAAAAGATAACCCAACAGCATTGATACCTCCCACTTACAATAACCAGACAACAATCGATTACATTCTAATAAGTGAGAGCCTACAAAACCACATGTCAAACTATAAAGTTCACCCCCGGTTCGAAAGTGACCATGCTGCCCTTACCTTATTGTTGTCCATTAGTGCGAAAACCCAGTGTACTCTTCGCTGTATCGGATCCACAAAGGGAGATGAGTTATACAGACTCCTTAGAAGAATCAAATGGGGACCGTTTCCGACCCATAAGTTTGTCTTATGGAAACTAACATGGAAAGGCTGGCAGACTGGCCACAATGATAAGGGCAGAATAGGAGAATGGGGCTCACTCGCATATGATTTAGCCCACCAACTTCGAGGAAGCGATAATCAAAGATCCCATGTCAACTCCACTTATAAACTGGGATTCCAAACAGCAATCAAGAAATGCTCAAGAGAACTCAATTCCAAACGCAGAGCCTATCGAGCAACCAGATCGGTGACTGCAAAAAAGATTTAAAAGAAGCGGCAAAGATTCATGCAACAGTGGTCTGGCAAGTAAAACGTGAACTTACAGAGCAAAAATGGCTGAAGATTTTCGAGTTGCTTGCCCCTGCAAGACCCACGAGTTTTGGCAATATATAAATAAGGTAATCCATGGAACTTCCAATAGAGAGAACTCACTTGATGCAAGTACTTGGTTAGCCCACGTAAAAACTCTCTATACCAACGATTCAAAGAAAAACTCAATTGAATTAGCATCTCTCGGGGAACATCTAAATAAAACATCGATTGAATCCACGGACCCCCCAGCTGATGCCACACTTGCTGAAATAAAGGCACGCCACAATGGGGCCCCCGGACCAAATGGTCTGCCTGGCTCCCTCTGTAGAGAGGATATCAACTTTTGGGCTGAGAATCTGGGACAGTCGTATGCGGAGTGGAGGCTCTGGGCGGACGTCTCAGATTCCTGGAGGGGATCTCTATTACATCCAATCTATAAAAAAGGGCCAGCACGGACCCTAAGAACTACCGCATGATTGCCTTACTGGACGTGGAGGGCAAGGCCTATGCAAGCACTCTCCTGATGGAACTAGTGGAGTGGGTCAGTAAGGAGAATCTGCTTCCTTTTTATCAGACAGAGTTTCATCCGGGAGGCTCAACCTTAGATAATATCATAGCCCTATCATATTTAGTACAAAAAACATTGGCTCTGGACAATCAGCCGCTTTTTCCAGCTTTATTGATTATACAGCAGTCTTTGACGGTGTAGACTCTTGTGCGAAACAGTCACATAACAAATTAGCACAGACCATGGATTAAAGCAGAGCTGTGTTCTTGCCCCGCTGCTTTTTAACTTATACACAGCAGATCTGTGTAACGCATTGCATGGAGCAACTCTGGCGACTCCCAGGATTCGGGGAACCAGAATTCACCTGATACAGTATGCAGGCGACCTGGTCCTTTTGGACCATACCAAAGTTGGCCTTCAAAAAGGCCTAACAGCACTAGCAGAGTATGATGCCAAAAACAAGCTGGTTGCAAAAAGCCTACAAAAAGCTATTTTGTCTTCCGTCGTGCACAAGGAACACTCTAATTCGCTTGGAATTTAACCTTAACCAGCAATCTTTGGAAGAACTGGCAAGTCTGGCAAAATACTTTTATCTAAACACTTTGGCCCCAGAGAACTCAATGAAGTTTGTTATAAACAAAATATTTAAAAACACGGGCAACCCGTGGTCAACTGGTCTCGCCTCAGCCAAAGACCTCTTGAATCTAGCTACAGAGAACTGGGACCCCAATATAATTAAGTATACAACTATTAAAACATCAATAAAAAAGCAAGTAAGATCATGCTCTCGAAAACTGGACATTGACGCTGTGACAGCTAGAGGCTTTCACGAGACCCAAAGTTCTCTTTACACACTATATGGCCGCAAACCACACCTCGCACAGCCGGCGGGGAGGCTAGCCCTACAAAGGATTCTTGCAGCTAGACTTCATGTGCTTCCCTTAAAACACCTGTATCCTTCAGTGAAAGTAAGACCAGCAAATACGGAGTGTCGCCTGTGCCATTATAAGTGTGAAACACTGACCCACGTCTTACTATGATGTCTCGCCCTGTTGTCAATCCGCCAAATCCATCTAAGGCCCATTCTTCTCCAACTGGGCACGCTGACGGCAAAAGAGGCAGTCCTTCAGCTATATTTGCTGGACACGGTGAAGCACATGGCCAATTTTGCTAAATTCATCTACCATGCTCGACAAGCCTTAATGGACAGGTCAACCATGGCACAACATGGAATTTATCTGGAGGAAGGCCTCACGTAGTCCGGCCCCTTCTAAAAATTTGTCAGGGGCAGCCAAAGGAACAATATCTACTGCATCTTAAAAAAAACACCAAATGGTGGTTTTAGGATTATTCCCTATACATACATTACTATTTAATTCAATTTTAAACATCCTTTATATATATTGATTGCTCCATTTTTGTATTGGTTTTTATTAATCACACAAATAAAGTGTTGTCATTGTCATACATAAATTACAATGGCTAAAAGTACTCAACAGGTGCTTCTAAAATACGCCTACCCCAATGTACCTAACATAAGTCTAGTACACGGGAAGGGGTAAGTGTGGTGTAGCATAGGTTTAGTTTTTCTTTGCCAAGAATCTATCCAAGGTTTCTCTAGGTTCTAATCAGCTCCATACCTTTAGTTTAGAATGAGGGAGGTCTGGTATCTTAGTCTCGGGACTGGATTTCCCAACACCCCGCAAGGGAAGCTTGGAAACACTGGAGCTGGATTCTTGCAGAGAGAAATGCAGCCTCTCGATCAGTGTGTCAGCTGGAGGGTTGACTTCCTTCGGCACTTGCTGTAGCGAGCCGCATCGGGCAAGTATATAGTCGAACTGCTTTGAACCACTGTGTCTTGCTAGAGCAAGTGAAGGCATATTTATACCTTGAAGTCGGGCATAATAATGTCAGGAAAGAACCCCAAGGGAATAAATAAAATAAATAGCAGTTCTTTGTAAAGTACATGAGTTCTTGGACAAATCAATATTCAAGCAAGGGAAGTTCCCTGACTGCTTAAGCCGATTTTCCAAGAAAAAAAAACACCAAATGGTGGTTTTAGGATTATTCCCTATATATACATTATTATTTAATTCAATTTTAAACATCTTTTTTATATTGATTGCTCCATTTTTGTATTGGTTTTTATTAATCACACAATTAAAGTGTTGTCATTGTCATTGTCATTGTCATACATAAATTACAATGGCTAAAAGTACTCAACTGGTGCTTCTAAAATACGCCTACCCCAATGTACCTAACATAAGTCTAGTACACGGGAAGGAGTAAGTGTGGTGTAGCATAGGTTTAGTTTTTCTTTGCCAAGAATCTATCCAAGGTTTCTTTAGGTTCTAATCAGCTCCATGCCTTTAGTTTAGAATGAGAGAGGTCTGGTATCTCAGTCTCGGGACTCGATTTCCCAACACCGCGCAATCGGTGCTTGGAAACACTGGAGCTGGATTCTTGCAGAGAGAAATGCAGCCTCTCGATCAGTGCGTCAGCTGGAGGGTTGACTTCCTTCGGCACTTGCTGTAGCGAGCTGCATCGGGCAAGTATATAGTCGAACTGCTTGAACCACTGTGTCTTGCTAGAGCAAGTGAAGGCATATTTATACCTTGAAGTCGGGCATAATAACATCGGGAAAGAACCCCAAGGGAATAAATAAAATAAATAGTAGTTCTTTGTAAAGTACATGAGTTCTTGGACAAATCAATATTCAAGCAAGGGAAGTTCCCTGACTGCTAAGCCTATTTTCCAAGAAATCGTTGTGACGTTTTTGGTACGGGTGGAAGTAGCCATGCCTGTATTTGGTCTGCATGGGCTATGTCTAAATAAGGGAATGATTTCTATGCCTATATTAGGGCAATGTGAATTGTACCTATATAAGGGCATGAATCTGGAAAAATTCACTCGGATCCTAAAACGCCATACAACACCCACTCCACTTTATTATGCATGATATTACTAAGTTCTAAACACATAAAACATATCTAAAACATAATGTGTTAAAACCCCCATCCTAAATACAAAAAAATGCATTCGAAAAATTGTTGTACACAAAAAGAGCATTTAAAGCAATGTTTCATTCAAAGGATATGGATGACATTTGTAAAACCTTTATCCAAATAAATCATGAAAATACATTTATGAAATGGCTCTGAAGTACAGAAGAAAAAAGTCGAGACCATACCATGACATAATATATAAACTGTTTGGTTGTGGACAAGGTCAAATATTGTCCCTTGGAAGTATTCAAAGAATTATTGTTCTCTACGAATAGTTCTACTTTAAGCAGATTACTTTTTACCTAAAAAAAAAGTTTTAATTTTGGAAAAAATCAAGTCATAGAAAAATAGAGTTCCAAAGTTAGGAGCTTGTTTTGGAAAGTGAAGGTCGAATTCAGAGTCTCACAGACACTATGTGCTAACTTCAAACGTCAGTGTCATTGTTTGGAGAAAACATCAAATCTTCTAAGTTGGTAAAGAATGTATCTACTACTGTAGGTGAAAGCTGGACTACCTCGTTAAGCAGATCAATTGCACATAGATGAGAAGCATTGCCGTCAGCGTCAGCTGCATTAGCAATGTTTGAAGTAGATGGTACCTGTGTGCCTGTAGATCCACGTATCTCACCGTCTGCAGTTTGCGTCTGTGAGATCTCCACGAATGCCATTATCAGGATTGGTAGCTGCTGGGGACAACACAGTGCATGAGCCGTAACGGGTTCAAGCAAAGCATCAACTTCCATTGTTAGGACTGATGGGAGTGTCAGACAAATGTCCAGCATGCATTCTTCTCCACATAGCACGCATCGAAGAACAGGTAAGATGCAATCTTGCCTAAGATTGGTTGGAATGATAGAAACCATGTGGTATTTACATATCTTAAGCAAGCCAATCCCAGAATTTGTATCATGCGCTCACGACACTTCATTGCCAGGAGGGTGTTCTCCAAGGTGATCTGGGTGTCGATTGTGACTTGTCTTGCCATATGGGACCAGAAGGAGCAAAAATAGTATCCCTGCCACGAGTCCCAAAACGAGAGGCAGGCCGCCAAACACAGATTGCACGAAGTTTGGAAATATGCCTAGGTCTGCTTCAAAGAGTGCTAACAGTCCCGAAAAAATTGTCTTAAATACATGTACAATACCACTTGTATAAGACATGTTTAAGATACGACTTAACATTTCTGAGAAATGTATAGGGCAGTTTGTCGATAAAAGGGCATGTATCTCTGCAGAAGTCCTTGCAACCTGCAGATTATACGTCTCTTTGGCCGAGGTCAGTGGCACAGTTTTTTGTAAAAGAATTGCTTTCAGTCTACTTAAAGTATCAATTCGAATAGAAGAGATGCTCAGTGAAGGCCATAACGGCGACTCCCCGTCTGTCTTAGTTTCAGGAAACAATACTTGCATACAGCAAGTGACCCTGGCTGACACGCTTACGAGATAGGGGGTTTCTGGCAACATGCCACAACAGCTGTGATCATTCAACATAATGTAACTCCCATTAGAAAGCTGCCTAAAAATTGGATCTATCACTGCAGCTGGAGAACCTTGCAGGTGGCAGGATAAGTTGTTCGAGGAACCATCACAGGCCCTTTGTAAGTTAATTCCCTGACATAAGAGTGAACCACTTAGTGTGTTTTCACAATTCGTACCACTAAGAAACACTTCTTTTCCCCCACTCCAACATTTGTGTGTATAAGGTAAATCCCAGGATGTCTTAATGTATTCTCTACCCAACCTTTCAAATACGCCCGCTGGTATATGTTTTAAACAATATTGAAAATGGAGAATCGTCACAGGCAGAGTGATTGTACCATGTACAATCCATTCTGTCGCTGGCTCCTCAGAAACAGTTAATGGTAATCTTTCCAGTTTTTCAATGCTCAGCACCGTGTAGTCTGCCCTTCTCTGTGCCAAAGTGATATGTTTATCTGTAAGGTTAAACTCAGAAAACAATGACGTGGTGTTGATTAGACGCCATGGCACATAGACAGAACAAAGGTTTTGCAACGTCCAGCCCAAAAGATTTATAGATCGCAATTGTGACTGACCATGCTGTAACATGACCAAGTCCTGTTCCATTATGTCAATGGCAGAGGATACTATGCTGTCCAAAGAATATATTCTGGATGACAGAGTTGTTAACCCATTATCAACTACCGAGAGAGATTTCTCTAAATTAATACGCTCAATTTCTCATATCCGTTCTGCAGTCTCTGCTTGCGTTGTTTTCCATTCTTCATTATACATGGCATAGATACCGGCATATATAAAACGTTTATGACGCATTTCGCAGGTCCTTGTAAGAAGTCCCTTAAATCAACGCCATCTTTAAGTAAAGATAAGTGTTGTTTTACTTCCTTTAGTGTAGATTTTTGTAGCCACTCAAGGCACAGTTTTCCCACACTATATGATGTTACTATCCCTGGATGTTGTCTCTGGACATATCTTGGGTCTGGCCTAGTGAATTTGAACCCTTGTGTCTTATGCAGGAATCTATCTTGACAGCTGTTTGTGTCTGTGGGCCAGATTTGCCATTTTTTCCAATCAGGATCTGTTCTGTTGTTAAGTAAAATAGTTTTCACGTCGAACACCCCTTCAGAAGTGTTACTGCTTTAAGGTGTAGTTGTAGGTACTGCCGGTTTGTTTAAATCTTTTATCTTAGCTAATTCAAGACAAGATGTCTGTTGAACAGTGTCAATCAAAAACATTATTTGTTTTTTGATAATGCAGGATCTAAATAAAGCATCTAATCCCTGCACCTGCCAGTCTTTTGTGCCTCAGACAGTTTTTGTTTCAATATTGTCTTTCCAAAAGTCAAAGCCTAAAGTAGACAGCTGAGCATAAAAGGCCACAGAATAAATTTGCTTTGTATTTGTCAACATACTTTTCATTCCTGTTCTATTAACATTTTTAAAGTAAAATGTTTCTGGATTTTAAACTTTAAAACCTGAAAAGTTTGGAAATTTGTCGTAAAACGTTTTTGAGCTACTCTTCGGTGGCGTTGGACAATGTTCCCATTGGTTATAAATTAATACATTTCTAGGATTTGCAGATTTATGCAAGAAATGATGACCATAGTGATATAACAATACATTTGTTCATAATCTGATGAACCTTCTAAGTATTCATGATTAGTAAATTTTGCAGACATTTCTAAGTCTGACATCATATTATTAACAGTCTCAAAGTCCCAATCATCAGAAAATGTAATAGGTGGAACAAAGTCACTTAAGGAAATCTTGAATTGGTGTAGAATCTTCAACAGCTCCGCCGGACCATGAATATCATATTCAGTTCTGTCCCAAGCTATACCACCTGGTATAGAAATTGCTGTGATGTTCACTGCTGACAAGTCTCTTTGTTCACGATGGGATGATTTGTGTGGCTTGAGCAGTAAGTTGATGTTCTTTGTTGCTGTGTCCTTTGTACTATATTTCCCATTGATCAGCATTCCCAAGGTAAATACCAGAGTCAACCAAAGTAGAAGAAAATGTACACCCAACACAATCCACAGTTCAATCCATGGTGAAACCAGATATGTCTCTTCCAGTTGATGAAAAAGTTATATTGCTTGTTCTTCAAAAGTTCTTTTAGCTGGCATTGTTTCAGGTTCGCTTGGATCCTCGGAAAACGTATCAAAGTTAATCAAATAGACAGAGGCGGTTCTTTCAATTATAGGGATTGCTTCTGGATTCGATGAAATCGCTGGAATCACTTGATCACTTGTCATATTAGTATACTCGGATGCTATCTCATTGTAGACAGGTGTTTCTTGACGAACTGTTATTTGGGTCTCAAGAGGCACAAGTTCCATTGCTTTGTTGCATAGTCCTTTATTATGTACTGCAGAGTCTTCAAATGTTATCAGTCTCTCAGGTCTGAACCTCTTGAATTGGATCCAGATTCGGGCATCTGCTACATCTTTGGAGTCAACTCGGCCTACTACTTATGATTGGCCACATGATGTGGTTTTACCAGGTCGATAGATACAAACCTGTTCTCCTTTCTTCCAGCAAGGGGCGGCAGTAACACTGTTTTTGATCCGTGGATTGCTAGCACAGGTACTGGTTGATGTAAGAAGGCCCAAATTCCTTCTTGTCCGCAATCTTTTCTCTGACTAGATCCCCAATCTTTGGAATCCAGTCAGGCCTTGCTGGGACGGGTGGTTTTTCTTCAGTGGTCGTTGGCTTCAGGAACACTGTGCTTTGACTTTTTCTTGTTTCATTTAAGTCCTGCAAAACAGCCAAACGGTCTTTGATATGAAAAGGTTTTTGTTCTACCACTGAAGTGTGACGATCAAGGTCCTGGACAATCATTCTAGTTCCAGAAAGGATTTCATATGGAGTGATTCCCCCTAAAGAACTTCTTGGCAGATTAGTAAGACTATGTTTGACCCACCCGTCACCCGAGCCTAGTACCCTAGCTGTTATAGATTGTTTTATGTCCCATTTTTTTCTCTCCACAACCAAATTTCCCTCAGGAGGGAATGGACTAGAATTCCACAATGCAACACCCAGATTGGCCATGGCCTCCTTGTTAGCTTTTGAGCTAAATGCAGGACCCTGATCAGAATGTAGCGTGCCGACTGCGTATGTGCCGATAAAGACTCGCAAATCTTTTATAACAGTTCGGGCGTCAGCCGAGGGCTGGGGCCACATCCAAATGAATCTCGAGCATGAATCCTCTGCGGCCATGATATATTTATACTTATCATCACTCTGTAAGGGATCGCAGTGGTCCAGGTAAACGTAAGCTAATGGTTTATCTGAAATTAACAGGTGCGTCTGCGGCAGGCGTTTCACTGTAGAGATTTTTATCTTTTTGCAGATTTTACATTCCAAAACATAGTTTCTGATCTGTTACCTCATGCACGGCCACCAGTACGCTGCTCTAATAATGATACTGTGGCGGAAACACCTGCATGTGCAGATGCGAGCCCTTCATATGCTGCTAAGATTAGTCCTAATCTATGTTCCATGTTTGGAATTACTCTATCCCCCACTTCAGGGATTCGAGCAAATGGAACATTATTTGCATCAGTTATATACGAGTATTTGAGTGGAAAGCCTTTTGGTAATGTTTTACTACTGTCTTTGCTTGAAGCATTGACAGCTTCCATTATTTTGCTGTCTATTTTCGTTTTTGAATGAGTGATTGCAGCTATGGAAGCCGTTTACACCGCTGCCTTCGCGGCTTCATCAGCCAATGAATTCCCTGCAACGTGAATGCCATCACGTTGATGACTCAGTGTATGGATCACGTGAGCTTTTTGTAGTTCTTTTTGTAACTGAACTACTTGTTCCCAAAGCAACTTATCCTTGATTGTGACACCTTTTGCGTCTTTGAAACCGTTTTCAATCCAGTTCTGGAAGTATTCATTATAACACTGAACGCAATAATAGGAATCACACACTATGAGTGTGGGGAATTCGCGATCTGTATTTTCGAGCGCCATCTTGAATGCTTGTAGTTCAGCTCGCTGAGTTGTACAATCTCCGAGAGATTGTGTTTTTGTGACCATTGGGCGGAATTTACCATTGCACCAGCGACCTTTAACGATCACGCACGCAGCACTATAAGCTTGTTTACCCCCAATTGCGGGTTGTGCTGATCCGTCTGTATAAATTATACATCTGTACTCTTCTAGAGGCAGAATCTCAGCGGGCAGAAGACATTCTTGTTTGTGTTGTAGAAAATCTTGTGATTTCAAATAGGGGTCAAAAACGTATTCTATGTCCATAGCAGCAAGAGAATTAACCCATTGTAACAATCTTGGATGTAAAGCCTTTGCATTTGGAATGCTCGCTTTTGTCACTGCCTTTAAGGCAGATACAGGAGTAACGACCATTATGCGTTTACCCTGTGCGAGGGCTCTCTCTTTTGCTACTGCAGTTTAAACCGCTGTCAGAATTTTTTATGTAGAAGTGAATTTAATTTCTGCTTGTGTGTACAAGTGCAATTTATAAGCAATAGATACCTTTTCTCCTTCATTAAAGGTTAAGTACGTGAATCCGCATCTTCCAGGTATGATTTGGATCACTAGGTTGCATATGTTTACGCTTGTTTGTAAATGTGTTGTTGCTAACATGTCTGTTTGCACTGAACGTAAGATTGCTGTGTGTTTTTGAGTCCAATTAACTGTTTTTAAATCAGGTTTGATTAATTCGTAGAGAGGTTTAACCCTTTCTGTGTAATTCAGAATGTAAGTTCTTCCGAAATTCAGGAAACCTAGAATTGACTGTAAGTTTTTCAGCGTTTTTGGAGGTTGGAGCAGTGCACATTTCTCAAGAAAGTTTGCCGCCAGGCTTTTGCCTTCACTTGATAATTCATATCCTAGAAACAGGATGTTGAGGTGGGCAATTTGTGATTTTTTTAAATTTAATTCATACCCCTCAGAGGCGAAGCCCAATATTATGGTGTTCACGATGGGAGGATTTGTGTGGCTTGAGCAGTAAGTTGATGTTCTTTGTTGCTGTGTCCTTTGTACTATATTTCCCATTGATCAGCATTCCCAAGGTAAATACCAGAGTCAACCAAAGTAGAAGAAAAAGTACACCCAACACAATCCACAGTTCAATCCATGGTGAAACCAGATATGTCTCTTCCAGTTGATGAAAAAGTTATATTGCTTGTTCTTCAAAAGTTCTTTTAGCTGGCATTGTTTCAGGTTCGCTTGGATCCTCGGAAAACGTATCAAAGTTAATCAAATAGACAGAGGCGGTTCTTTCAATTATAGGGATTGCTTCTGGATTCGATGAAATCGCTGGAATCACTTGATCACTTGTCATATTAGTATACTCGGATGCTATATCATTGTAGACAGGTGTTTCTTGACGAACTGTTATTTGGGTCTCAAGAGGCACAAGTTCCATTGCTTTGTTGCATAGTCCTTTATTATGTACTGCAGAGTCTTCAAATGTTATCAGTCTCTCAGGTCTGAAACTCTTGAATTGTATCCAGAGTCGGGCATCTGCTACATCTTTGGAGTCAACTCGGCCTACTACTTATGATTGGCCACATGATGTGGTTTTACCAGGTCGATAGATACAAACCTGTTCTCCTTTCTTCCAGCAAGGGGCGGCAGTAACACTGTTTTTGATCCGTGGATTGCTAGCACAGGTACTGGTTGATGTAGGAAGGCCCAAATTCCTTCTTGTCCGCAATCTTTTCTCTGACTAGATCCCCAATCTTTGGAATCCAGTCAGGCCTTGCTGGGACGGGTGGTTTTTCTTCAGTGGTCGTTGGCTTCAGGAACACTGTGCTTTGACTTTTTCTTGTTTCATTTAAGTCCTGCAAAACAGCCAAACGGTCTTTGATATGAAAAGGTTTTTGTTCTACCACTGAAGTGTGACGATCAAGGTCCTGGACAATCATTCTAGTTCCAGAAAGGATTTCATATGGAGTGATTCCCCCTAAAGAACTTCTTGGCAGATTAGTAAGACTATGTTTGACCCACCCGTCACCCGAGCCTAGTACCCTAGCTGTTATAGATTGTTTTATGTCCCATTTTTTTCTCTCCACAACCAAATTTCCCTCAGGAGGGAATGGACTAGAATTCCACAATGCAACACCCAGATTGGCCATGGCCTCCTTGTTAGCTTTTGAGCTAAACGCAGGACCCTGATCAGAATGTAGCGTGCCGACTGCGTATGTGCCGATAAAGACTCGCAAATCTTTTATAACAGTTTGGGCGTCAGCCGAGGGCTGGGGCCACATCCAAATGAATCTCGAGCATGAATCCACTGCGGCCATGATATATTTATACTTATCATCACTCTGTAAGGGATCGCAGTGGTCCAGGTAAACGTAAGCTAATGGTTTATCTGAAATTAACAGGTGCGTCTGCGGCAGGCGTTTCACTGTAGAGATTTTTATCTTTTGGCAGATTTTACATTCCAAAACATAGTTTCTGATCTGTTTCCTCATGCACGGCCACCAGTACGCTGCTCTAATAATGATACTGTGGCGGAAACACCTGCATGTGCAGATGCGAGCCCTTCATATGCTGCTAAGATTAGTCCTAATCTATGTTCCATGTTTGGAATTACTCTATCCCCCACTTCAGGGATTCGAGCAAATGGA
This sequence comes from Lissotriton helveticus, assembly GCF_964261635.1. Classification (NCBI taxonomy): domain Eukaryota; kingdom Metazoa; phylum Chordata; class Amphibia; order Caudata; family Salamandridae; genus Lissotriton; species Lissotriton helveticus. Next base: position 1,065,002,448 of record NC_136057.1, read on the forward strand.
ACATTATTTGCATCAGTTATATACGAGTATTTGAGTGGAAAGCCTTTTGGTAATGTTTTACTACTGTCTTTGCTTGAAGCATTGACAGCTTCCATTATTTCGCTGTCTATTTTCGTTTTTGAATGAGTGATTGCAGCTATGGAAGCCGTTTACACCGCTGCCTTCGCGGCTTCATCAGCCAATGAATTCCCTGCAACGTGAATGCCATCACGTTGATGACTCAGTGTATGGATCACGTGAGCTTTTTGTAGTTCTTTTTGTAACTGAACTACTTGTTCCCAAAGCAACTTATCCTTGATTGTGACACCTTTTGCGTCTTTGAAACCGTTTTCAATCCAGTTCTGGAAGTATTCATTATAACACTGAACGCAATAATAGGAATCACACACTATGAGTGTGGGGAATTCGCGATCTGTATTTTCGAGCGCCATCTTGAATGCTTGTAGTTCAGCTCGCTGAGTTGTACAATCTCAGAGAGATTGTGATTTTGTGACCATTGGGCGGAATTTACCATTGCACCAGCGACCTTTAACGATCACGCATGCAGCACTATAAGCTTGTTTACCCCCAATTGCGGGTTGTGCTGATCCGTCTGTATAAATTATACATCTGTACTCTTCTAGAGGCAGAATCTCAGCGGGCAGAAGACATTCTTGTTTGTGTTGTAGAAAATCTTGTGATTTCAAATAGGGGTCAAAAACGTATTCAATGTCCATAGCAGCAAGAGAATTAACCCATTGTAACAATCTTGGATGTAAAGCCTTTGCATTTGGAATGCTCGCTTTTGTCACTGCCTTTAAGGCAGATACAGGAGTAACGACCATTATGCGTTTACCCTGTGCGAGGGCTCTCTCTTTTGCTACTGCAGTTTAAACCGCTGTCAGAATTTTTTATGTAGAAGTGAATTTAATTTCTGCTTGTGTGTACAAGTGCAATTTATAAGCAATAGATACCTTTTCTCCTTCATTAAAGGTTAAGTACGTGAATCCGCATCTTCCAGGTATGATTTGGATCACTAGGTTGCATATGTTTACGCTTGTTTGTAAATGTGTTGTTGCTAACATGTCTGTTTGCACTGAACGTAAGATTGCTGTGTGTTTTTGAGTCCAATTAACTGTTTTTAAATCAGGTTTGATTAATTCGTAGAGAGGTTTAACCCTTTCTGTGTAATTCAGAATGTAAGTTCTTCCGAAATTCAGGAAACCTAGAATTGACTGTAAGTTTTTCAGCGTTTTTGGAGGTTGGAGCAGTGCACATTTCTCAAGAAAGTTTGCCGCCAGGCTTTTGCCTTCACTTGATAATTCATATCCTAGAAACAGGATGTTGAGGTGGGCAATTTGTGATTTTTTTAAATTTAATTCATACCCCTCAGAGGCGAAGCCCAATATTATGATGTTCACACTGTTCAAGTGCCTGTCCAAGTCATAGTCTGTTAGATAGATGTCATCGACATTTCATAATGCTTCATCATCATATGTTTGTAGTAACTATGTTACTCTGGCTGAAAATAGCCCTGGACTATTCTTGAATCCCTGGGGAGACGACAGAATTGACGCTGAGTCCCCATGATTGAGAAAGCGGTCAAATACCTACTTTCCGGTGCAATGTTTTGACAGAAGAAACCATTTGAAATATCTAATGTAGTCTTATATTTTTTACGCACAATGTTATTTATTAATGCTGCACTGTGTGCATTTTGTACTGCAAAAGTTTTGCAACAGGAGTTTAAATGTCTGTAATCCAATACTAGACGATATGTATTGTCTGGTTTGGAGACAGGATACAAAGAATTGTTCAAGGACGAGGTGCATGTTTCAATCACCCCTTGGTATTCAAGTTGATCTAAGATATCCCTGACCTGTTTTTTAGCTTCTTGCTTAACTGGGTACCGCCTCTGTGCAGTTGGTTGAGATTTTAACTGGATTTATGTTGAGGTGAATCCTCATCCCATCCCACATGATTTTTATATAATGCAGGTGCCTGGGCGACTGCCCATTTCCTGGCATATGTGTATTTTTTATGAATTGGAATATGGTTAGAGAAGGCTGGCATTATGATGTCTTTGCCATGTGGGCACTCCCTGATAAATTCAGGTGGCCAGTCTTGTTCAGCTAGAAGAATGTCATAACCCTTAGAGAGGTTCTCCCAAAAGAGTGCTCTTATTTTTCTACTTATATCCCCCTCTATCCGGAGTGTTACTTCATATAACTTTTGTGGGACACTAACCCTGGTATCAGCAGTTTCAACCTGGATGTATACATTCAAATCCACTGTCTCTAGATGATCCTTCAAGATCTTGCGAGCTACGGTTACTTCTGCTGCGCTGTCCAACATTGTCTGAGCCCACTCCCCGTTCTTGAGTTGTGTCCTCAAGATCCTCGGCATGTCTGATTTTTAGACCTGCTACCTTCTTTTTGGTGAATTGGGTTTTCTTATTTTTTGGAACGTGTTGATCGTCTTTGGAATTCACACGTTCTTCCTTTTGTCCTCTTCTTTCGGATTTCTGTGATGAAGTCTGAAAGGTACGAGAGGAACGTGTATCAATATCTTGATATCTATCAGGTTTCTCAAATTATCCCTGTTCCTGAGGTTATACCTCCTTTCAGAGGGCTCCTTTTGAGGAGACCTACCTCGGGATTGAGAACGTTTCTCTTTAGAAGTTTGTTTAGTGTTCTCCCACTTCTTTTTAGGAACAGTGAGAGTGTTTTTTAATAAAGACCTTTTCAGGACTTTCAGTCAGCTGGGGTTTTACTGGTTTACCACCCAAACTGTCTCTACCTAGTTCTTCATAGGATTTCTCTGTTATTCTGGCTAGTTCTTGAGGTTGCTCAGTTACATCAAATTTTCTTAACTTTTGGCAGATTGCCACGGATGATGCTTCACCTTTAATATTAGCTAATATTATTGTTGAGACTTGTTCGAAATCTTTCAGTAATTTCATACCTAGATTTAAAGTAGACTCTGCCCCATATTCATTTTGAATCTGTTTCAGGACGTCTGGTATAACCGCCATAGACGGTACACCATGTGTTTTTGTGTAGATTGCAGCAAAGACTGTACCCCAAGTGTCGCAGTCCTCCAAGTGTGGTGCGATCCCCATTGGTAAACAGATTGTTAAAATCCTGTGTTTCTCATGAGGGGTAGTATCAGGAAATACTGCCTCGATTTGAGTAATTTTTGGAGCTATCCAGAATGGAACTTGTTCCCTTTTTGCGGGTAATTTACCAGTGACTGATTGTATAGTCTGTGGTGTGATTTTATTTGTGTTCTCCTGGTAAGGGGTGTGTTGTGGAATCCTTATAGGAGGTTGGACTGTTAGAGTCCACATGACATATTGAACCAATTGTCTGTGTATTTTTATTAGTTGTTTTAGTTGAACTAATAGTTCCGCACCTGTCATTTCTTCAATGTCAGGATGTGGTGTATAGCTGGCTAGTACCGGCCATGTTGCTCCTGGTCTACCTAGTGGACCGAGCCTGGTAATGTGATTTTGATGTTGTAGGGTGCCTTTAAACCAGAGCGCATGCTCTTGGTAAGTTAGTAGAATTTCAATATCCTCGAAAGGAACGTATTCCATTGGATGTTCCTCTACTTTGTAGACGTGAAACACGTGTTACTGAATTTGCTTCAGGGAAGATAATCCATGAATAGAATACCTCTGTTTGCTGATATTCATGTGCCTCAATAACAAAAATTACCCTACCACCTCTTGATGATAGGCCATTTGTTATAAGTTTTATAGTGATGGTTTTCCTTAAATTTTCTGGGATGATTATAGCATTCGGGTCATCTAGTTGGAAACCTGTAATGTCTAAGCCTGGTAGGGCTGCAGCTGCTGCAGCTCCACCGGTTGCGTTGTTGTCGCTGTTAACCAACATTGTTTAATGAAAGTTGCAGAGCAAGTTTCAATGAAACAAAGACAAGGTGCACAATATTTTGGAACACTGTATCCTTCAACGTTGAACAACCAAAAAGCTAAAACATAGGATTTTCGTCCTACTCAGTTATGGCGGATATTTTATCCATTAATCCACTCCAGACATCTATTGGAGTATTTTACGGGAAAAAGGGTCTCTGAGAAAAGCACGACTGAGTTACTTTAGTATCTAGCGTTAAATTAGTGCCTTACCAAATGCTAGGCGCCATGTAGTGTAGTTCCTATATTCTCAATAGGCTCTGCACATTGGAATAATATATCCTATAGATTAGACGTAGGGCTGAGGTCGACTAGGTCTTTATCGAATATACTAAACTTAATAGTGAATGCCAGCAAGCTCAGAAGTAGCTAGAAACGTTCTCGAATTCACAAGAAGGGATTAGTTTTTGACAACCGCATAAACATGACAACTTTGTTTCCCAAGAATAAGAAATGTATCTCTAGAGTCGCGGAAACAATAGATAAGTATTTCACTCAGTCACTCGTGCATGCTTCGTTTCTACAGAGGTGCAGAGAAATAGAGAGACGGACGTTTTCAATAAAAGGTTTTATTGAACAGTCTTCTTTCTCATGCAAGTAAAGTGAACTGGTACAATCATAACGTAGACTGCAAAGTATAATGCGTACAGCGAGAACAATATTATAAAATAATCCTGTAAGAGCATTGTATGGTTTCTAAACCATATATAAATACATACATAAATAACAACGGCTAAAAGTACTCAAATGGTGCTTCTAAAATATGCCTACCCCAATGTACCTAGCCTAAGTCTAGTACACGGGAAGGAGTAAGTGTGGTGTAACATGGGTTTCCTTTTACTTTGCCAAGAATCTATCCAAGGTTTCTCTAGGTTCTAATCAGCTCCATACCTTTAGTTTAGTATGAGGGAGGTCTGGTATCTCAGTCTCAGGACTAGATTCCCCAGCACCCCGCCGGGGGGAGCTTCGAAACACTGCAAGTGAAGGCATATTTATACCTTGAAGGTGTCTAGTTTGACGTAAAGTCAGGCATAATAACGTCAGGAAAGAATCCCAAGGGAATAGTAGTTCTTTGTAAAGTACATGAGTTCTTGGACAAATCAATATTCAAGCAAGGGAAGGTCCCTGACTGCTTAAGTCGATTTTCCAAGTAATTGTTGTGACGTTTTTGGTACGGGTGTAAGTAACCATGCCTGTATTTGGTCTGCATGGGCTATGTCTAAATAAGGGCGTGATTTCTTTGCCTATATTAGGGCAATGTGAATTGTACCTATAAAGGGCATGAATCGGGAAAATTCTCTCAAATCCTAAAACGCCATACAACGTGACTTGTCCTTTTCCCGTAGAGAAGGGAGTGCGCTAAGGATGTGTTATGGTGCCCATATTATTCTCCCTTTTTATCATTGGAATTGCCAAATTTGTATCTACTGTTCCCACTGATGCACCAGTTTTAGCAGGCAAAAATATTCCAATGTTAATGTTTTCCGATAATATGCTCATTATCTCTAAAAGCTCTAGTGGGTTACAGCGTGCGTTGATACTTTTTGAAGACTTTTACTCCTTACGAGGTTTAAAAATTAACGTGTGAAACAACAAAAGGACACTGTTCCTATGGCTAGGTGCAAAAAGTCACCCGTGCCCACAAAAAGGAACAAAGAAGAGAGTAAAGAAAGTTCCCAGGTAAAGGACACACTCAGGAAATGGAAGACCACTCTTTGTCCTCTGTTGCCTTCACACACCCCGAAAGGTGTCATGGTTCATCATCGGGCAGTTGCTCCCCGTAGGGACGGCACTGCAATTCCCTACGAGCCCCCCGAAAGGTCACTTTATCGGAGATCTTTTATGGACTGCCGGCTGATGCATGCGGGTGTGTGGGGAGTGGGTCCTATGTCGAAGGTGTAAAATGTACGTGCAATATTTGTGAAAATTTTAAAAAGGGTCATCATGCAGCAAATGTAAGAGAGATTTACCCTTAGCAGACTATTACTGCTAAATTCAATATTCCTCTGAGGGCACTCTATGCCCAGGTATCGTAGGTCATCGGTCAACATGTTTCGCGTTTATATCACCATAAGGGTCATTGGCGCTTCGTCAGGACCAGAGTTAAAAAAAAGTGAAGTGCACATGGAATGGAGTGAAATAAAAATACCCTCATTATCGGTCAGGGCGATAACCTGAATTCCCTCAATATGGTTACTGCTTTGTGATGAAATTCGCTCCTGATCAATACCTAGGAACAGAAAGACAGGAAAGGCAACAGGTTTGTGCATCAGTAAAACATTGATGCATCATTAGTGTGCCACAGCTGTGTGCACAACAACCACATAAAAAAGAAAACAGGTACAAGAGTCAAATAAACATAAAATGTACTCACTGGAGCCACAACCTCAGGTACAAATCCCTGCCAAGGGACAATCAATCATGTATATCACAAATAGTGGTGGAGACAGTCCCAGGAGTTAGAGCAGAGAGAAAATAGTCCCTCTCAGAGAAAGCAGCCCAGTAATCCATGCCACACAGAAGCTAGAATTAAAGTGGCACGCAGTGGGGGTAATCGGTTCTGGCATGTTCTTACCTAATCCTTCTTAGAGATGCTCGCTCCATTGACTGAAGGCATGGGGCGCCCGCCTGTTGCCAGGCTGAAACAACAATAATGTTAACAGAGGCACAGTCAGTAAAACTGCACCACTGACTTGTTTCTCAGAAGTCGGTACTCGATCTTCAAGCAACCCTACTCATAGTCTACTCACGGTTCTGCCGAGATGGCAGCTCCTGTATACCTGCCCCATCCATGCCGCAGCCAGTAAAAACTAATTGTGGCCACGCGCAAAACTCAAATAGTCACGGGACAGGTATCTGGGTGGATCACCTTTCGCGAATGGCATCTCGGATACCAAACTCAAAATTCATGCGCAAGAGGTAGCCGGTAGTGCGCATGTGTAAAAAGGAGACAATAGTCCCCTCTGCCTCACTCTAGGCATACTATTTACATATCTAATTTGTGACGATGCTTTACGAATCAAAGACGAGTATCATTGACAATGCTTCACTGGGCATTCGTCAGTCTCCAGCTTACCATCCTCGGATTCGACTGTCCCACATACTGAACTCACCTCTACCTTATGTGGCAAATACAGTGAGAATGCACATCTAAATAATAGTAGTAGAGAGGGTAGCATGTTGCTCTAAAGAACCATTCTAGTACAAAAACTCATGTTAGACAACTGTATATGCATTAGTCTTACAGTAGATTTAGATATTTATAGCAGGCTTGCAGGAATCTGAGTAACAGACAAAGTAGCATCGCCTTGAGAATCTTGCGCACTGATCCATCCCCCTGCTATGCAATCCCAGTAGCCTGAGTTGGATGTGGACCATTAGATCACATATATTGTCTGCAAACTGATGTTCCTGGACTTATGTTTATCCTTGGATGTGATGCTGGCACCTTATTCCTTGAGCTTTGGCCATTTCTTAAAGTTTTGGACACTCTTGTTTTAATTGTTTTTATTTGCCCTGTTGCCTCATTTATTCTTATGAACTTGTCTTCTTAAAGTATCAGGATGAATGAATTCTTTCATACGATTGTTTGTACTTTTTAAGACTCTTTTAAAAACATATTTGGCCATATGCATGAACATATTTTCCCATAACACAGAAAGGCAAAACCCTTTGATGCATCTGGCCCATTGTTTTATGCTTAATCATTTTATCTTCTGTAACACTGCTTTTATGACATGTATTGTTGAATAAAGCCAAAGATTGGTCGCTTGGAAGGTGTAGGGGAGCAACAATGTCAATCCCTACACTCTCATAGAGAGTCCCCACCACAGGTAGTGGTGTAGGGAGTCTTTGTCTTATACCCTGTCTTGCCACTGGCTTGACTGATGACACAGGAGCAACAAAACACCTTCACCTTTTCAGACATCTAATAGCAGTAGAAGTGGTTGACCAAACTTTCCTATGACTTGGTCTGCCCCAGATATCCAGCTAAGAGGATGTCATGGGCTAGGTTAGGGAGGAATTATCTGTACTGTTGAGGGACCACAATTCTCCTGGTTGCCCATGGTTTGGGGTCCCTTGCCTCACTGTTCAGGAATCCCTCCTAGAACCCTTATGGGTTCCAGTGACATCTCCTTCCTCCTACATGACAGCCAACTATCTCAGGCCTTCAAGACTAGGATAAGTCTTTCAGGTTCTGTCATTTCAGACAGTTCTCTTAGGGAAGCAGCCCCCTCTTCAGGCACCAGGCCTTCCTCCTTGTGGATAGGTTGCCTCTGAGCCTAGGGAATCTGGGAAGTTGCCTTGCCAGACTTCCTGCACTTTCTCTTGCTACTAGGGCCTTGAACAATTTTTCCAGGCTCCAAGATCCCTTGACATTCCCCTAAGGCCTTTTGTGCTATAGTGGAGTCACATACCCACTCAGGGAGACCCAGCATTTCCGCATGAGTCCTTCTCTCCACCTCTGCCCACACAGATGTTTCAAAGTCTTTTCACAGCAAACACTCCACTGGAATGGCACGGGACACAGATACTTTCCTAGGGCCAGTAACTCAACCCTACTCAAAATCTACCACTGCTATCAGATTTCCCCTGGTAACATTGTCAGAATTGACAATCAGGTGCACCTCATCAGTGAAGATCTGTCCTGGGGAGATCAGCTTAGCCATGACCTTGGTGATGCTGGTACCTGTAGCTCTCAGGACCTAGACTTCAACCCCATTGAGTCTTGGCCACGGGTGCTACTTTTACATACACACAGGCCAGTGGGTCAAGGGTTCAATTTTCTCATTACCCTTAGTGACTAAGGTGGCATAATTTCACACTTTACAATTCACAGGGACAAATTCCACTCCATCTCTACACCAGCAATGCCTTTGGGATGGTCACCAGAGAGTGACTTTGTGGTGGACATATATATCTCCCCTCTGTATCCCTGGCTGTTTATAGTCAGAGCACACTTCAGCGTTTGTAGGGTCAAAATTCTTTCCGTGATACCCCATCCCATTTGAATGGGATGTGACCATGGGCTCCCTGACAACTGGCTTTGTTTGGGTTCTTTTAGGAGTTCCTTCATTTTATCCCTGCCCCTTTCTTTATCCAGAGAGGGGAGGCCTATTCTTTCTTTTGAGATCACTGCCTTGGGATGTTTTGGGCACTCCAGTGCATAACCATTCATCAGCTATCTTCTCCAGCTCTCTAAAGCTAAGAAACTTAAAATCCACCAGATGCTAGTGAACATTTTCTGAGGTACAATTTGCAAGCATGTGCTCATACGTTTCTACCTGTTTACCTTTAATACAGTCTTACAGTAAAATCACAGAAGCATCCACAAAGTCCACCCATATCTGAGTTGTCCCTATGTGTGTGTTGCTAAACATCGGTCTATATTCTTCAGGGGTTAAACTAAATAGTTCAATGAGTGCCTCCTTAATGAGTAAATATGATCTGCCACCTCACCTTCTAGTGTCAGAAGCCTATCCCTAACCACTATTGGAACTAGTTCCACACTGGGGATCCCCAATGTTGGGCACCTACCCATCCCATCCTGAAAGTCCTGTTATAAGATTCTAGCCATCTGTCTATATCATCCCCCTCTACGTACCTGGGAACAATGGTCCTGGAGAACCGGGGATCATAGGCACCAACGTTTCTGTTTTTTGTTGCTGCCACCATGTCCTTGGGGCTTTAGCCCCAGCTTGATCCCTCTCTCCTCTAGGGCCAGTCTTCTTTCTTATAGGGCCAGTCTCCACACTTCCAGCTCCAGGAAATGTTGTTGAGACGGTAGATCCTTGGGCTCCTTTAATGAAGTGGAGTTTTTCTCACTCTCAGATGTGGAGGAATGCCTTGTACAAATGGTAGGGTTCACACTGTTGTTGCCCCCCTCTTCTGATTTCCTCTTCTAGCTGCCTTCTCCAGTTCCTCCTTTTCGGCAGTGATGCCCAATCAGATTTTTGTATCCTGGTACATCACCCCAGGTTATTGATCTTGAGTGTGGGCAGGATCGTCAAGTCAATTTCCATGTTTGGAGACTCCATGCTAGGGGTGGACAGAACTCACCTAGTCTTACTTGGCAGAATTCCACAGAATTACAAAAAACACCATGAGATTCTGCAGAGTTCCACCCACCCCTACTGACAGGCCAAGCTTTGGTCTCTGGTGTCACTGTTTCACTGCCATGCAGTAGCAGAGTTACACACAAGTAGAGTAAAAATGCTGCTGAATGCAGATCAAGTCCAAGGACGAAAAAAACTCACAAGTTTGCAGAGAGGAAGCTGAAATGCAGCATGTCCTTTCTTCATGCTGTGACGCAGAGGGGGCCAGGCTCAGGAAGTCAACCTGAGGTAAAATGGGCAACGCTAAAGAGAAGTCGCAGCGTCTTATGTGTTGTGAGAGATCTATCAATCAATCAATCAGGGCTTTGCAAGCGCACTCCTCACCCTTGACGGTCTCAAGGCGCTGGGAGGGGGTTCAGCAGTTCTGTTCGCTTGAAGAGCCAGGTCTTGAGAGCCTTCCTGAAGGTGTTTGATCAGGAGCTTGTTCCAGGTCTTGGCCACGAAGTAGAAAAAGGCACTTCCCCCTGTTTTGACTCAGCTGATGCTTGGGGTTTCAGTGAGGGCGAGGTTGGCGGATCGGAGGTTCTTTTTGGGTACGTGGAAGGTGATTCTGTCGTTGAGGTATTGGGGTCCAGTGTTGTGTAGGCTTTTGTAGGCATGGGTGAGTATCATGAAAGTGACGCTCTTCTCGACGGGGAGCCAGTGGTTATTCTGTAGGTGTTGGCTGATGTGTTTGTGTCTAAGGATACCGAGGACGAGTCTGGCGGCCGTGTTCTGTATCGTCTGGAGCTTGAGGAGTAGAGACTTGTTTATGCCGGCATACAGGGCGTTTCCGTAGTCCAGTCTGCTGGTGTTGAGTGCTTGGGTGACTGTCTTCCTTGACTTGGGGGGGGGGGGTCCATTTGAAAGTCTTCCGGAGGATGCAGAGGGTGTTGAAGCAGCTGGAGGTGACGGTGTTGACATGTCAGTTCATGGAGAGGGAGGAGAGTCCCGTATGATGCCGAGGTTTCTGGCATGGTCTGTGGGTGTCGGGGTGTCGAGGGCAGTGGTCCACCAGGTGTTGTTCCCTGCTGATGGGGTGGTTCCGCGTACAAGGACCTCTGTCTTCTCCCAGTTGAGCTTCAGGCAGCTATTGCTCATCCAGGTTGCGTCGTTCTGCATTCCTTCCTGGAACTTGAGTCTGGTGGTGGTGAGGTCCTTGGTGAGGGAGAGGATGCGCTGGGTGTCGTCGGCATAGGATACTATGCTGAGGCTGTGCTGTCAGACAATGGCGGCGAGGGGAGCCATGTAGATGTTGAAGAGGCTAAGCATTGATCAAAGGGTCACTCCGCAGTTGTTTTCTGTGGGTTCGGAGAGGAAGGGTGTCAGTCTTATTCTTTGGCTTCTGCCGGTGAGGAACGAGCAGATCCAGTCGAGGGCGGTTCCTTGTATGCCGGCGTTGTGTAGTCCGGCGGCGAGTGTGCGGTGGGAGACGGTGTCAAATGCTGCTGATAGGTAGAGTAGAATCAGGGTTGTGGTGTAGCCTTGGTCGAGGAGGGTGCGGATGTTGTTTATGGCGACAAGTAGGGTGGTCTTGGTACTGTGATTGCTGTGGAATCTGGATTGGGACGGGTCGAGGATGGCGTTGTCCTTGATGAACTTAGTCAGTTCTGTGTTAACGGTCTTCTCAGCGATTTTCACCACAAAGGGGAGGAGCGAGATGGGCCAGTAGTTCTTGAGGTCTGTTGGAACTGCTGAGGGCTTCTTGAGCAGGGGTCTGACTTCTGTGCATTTCAGTCATCGGGGAAAGTGCCGGTCTCGAAGGTAGAGTTGGTGGTGCGTCATAATTCTGGTGCTATGGTGGTGGTGGCCTGTGGTAGTTGTGTGGTGAGCAGGGGTCTCTGGGGGCCCTGAGTGGATGCCTTTCATGGTCGAGGTGGTGTCTTCGATGGTGATCGGTGTCCAGGAGGAGATGGTGGACTGGCTGGTGCTGGTGGAAAATGGGGTGGGTGCAGAGTCAAGTGTATGGTTGTTGAAGTTGTCATAGAGGTTTTTGATCTTCAGATGAAGTAGGATCTGAGCTTGTCGTAGAGGTCCTGGGGAGAGGTGATGTCCGTGGCTTTGCAGGGGGGCTTGGTGAATTCCTGGATGACGCTGAAGAGTTCCTTGGAGTTGCTGTAGTTGGTGAGGATTTTGTTGTGGATGAAGGTCCTATTGGTGGTTCTGATGTGTTGGTGGTATGGTGTCATGGTGTTCTTGTAGGTGGTGTAGTTTTCCTGCATCTTGTTGTTTCTCCAGTTGTTCTCCAGGCATATGCATGAGCGTTTTGGTTTCTTGGAGGTCGGTGATGTACCAGGTGGCTTTACTGGGGAGTTGTCCATCGGAGTTGTGTAGTGGGCGAGCTTGTCGGCGCAGTTGGAAATCCATGTGTGCAATTCCCTGGCTGCGAGGTTGGCGTTGGTTGTAGCGGTGGGGGTGTTGTGGTTGAGGGTGGAGTTGAGCTGCTCCTCTATGACTCTGCTTCCGTTCCTTTGCAGGGCGCAGAGCTGGTTTGGGCGGCTTGGGTTTGTCGACGAGGAAGTGTACACAGTGGTGGTCGGTCCATTGGGGTTGCGTGGTGTGACTGAAGTGGGCGCTGTTTCCCCCTGCAAAGATGGGGTAGAGGGTGTGTCCTGCCTTGTGGGTCAATGTGGTGACTAGTTGTTTTAGTTTGATGTTGGCGAGGTAGTCCCGGAGGCAGGTGGAGTTGGGGTCGCTGGGGCTGTCAAGGTGGAAGTTCAGGTCACCGATGAGTATGTAGTCTACGGAGGCCATGGCGTGGGGTGCTATGAGGTCAGTGATGGAGTCGGTGAAGAAGGCCCAGAGGCCGGGAGACTGTAGGCGAGGGTGCCGGAGTGTGGAGTTGGTGCTGGTCTGGCCCTTGAAGTGCAGCTGTTCGGCGGCGGGAAGGGGTGTTGCTGGAAGTGGAGAGGCAGAGGGAGTTTTTATGCGCTATGGCGAGGCCTCCTTCCGAGTGGTTGGGGCGGTCCTTCCTCTTGATCTTGTAACCGTCCGGGATGGTGATGACGATGTCCGGGCTGGAGGAGGCGTTGGTCCAAGTTTCTGTAAAGAAGGCGACGTTGGGTGAGAGGGTATCCAGGAGGTTCCAGATCTCCATGGTGTGTCTGTGTATGGAGCACACATTGAGGAGGATGTATCTTAGGGCGTCGATTGTGTTGCCGGTCAGAGCGTGGTGAAGGTCTTGTGGCAGTGGCGGCAGGAGAACTGACTGTGGGCTTGTTCTGCGTGGACTGCTGGCAGTTGTTGTTTCTTCTGGGTTGAACGCGAGAAGGGCAGCTGAGCCGTAGTGGTGGATGGTCAGTGATCCAGGGTCCCTGGTGCTTGTTGCGGTCAGATCACGGACGGGCACAGACGGGCTTGCCTTTGATGTGCCTTCGGCACACCAGTGGCGCCCCCGCTGCGCATGTCCGCTGCGTGACCGCATTCCAGTCGCCAATAATTAGGAATGGGGGAGGGTAATGCAACTGGGAGGGGGAAGCAGGGAGCATCTGGGGGGAGGGGTCGCAGGGGCAGCAGTGGTGGGAAGGAGAGGGGATGCAAAAGTGGACAAGTGAATGGGCAAAAGAATAGTAACAACAACAAGATAAGCAGATTCCCATAAACGAAATACACAATGCAAGACAGGGCACAGAAGCAGACAAAAGTGGGCAGTAGCGGCCTCAAACCTACCAGGTTGAGGTCGGTGGTGTCAGCCGCGGAGCGCACACAGCGGAGCTGCTGAGGAGAGAGCAGGCCTCAGGCCTGAACTGTGACATGGCTGAGGTGCGAATGGCAGCGACACTAGCTACAATAAGGTCCCTTGGTGAGGACTGAAGCAACTTGTGGCAGATGAAGAGAGCGAATAGCTAAAGAGAAGAGGGAAGGTGAGAAGCCAAACAACAAAGGGGCAGAAAGGATCGTGTTGCAGACTCCATGGTCAGAGATCAAATGATAGCCACACAAAAGGAACCTTCAAGAGACGAGGTGCTAACTGTGTGTCCTGAAGAAGAGCGCAGGGAGGAATGAAACGCAAAGTTATGGGAGGCATGCAATAATTAGCATCATTTGATATGTGTGGCGAGAATGAGCGAGGGGCACTCACCGTAGCTGTGCTACCGTATGCACTAAAATGCAGCCGTAGGTGGATAAATGAAAATGTGCCTGCAATGGAATTGCTAATTTCTGAGCTTTAATAGTAAAGTTATCAGAATACTTCCCATAAGAGGAAGTAGCCAAAAGTTTGACATACTTGCACACACCGACAACGGCATGGCCACGTCCTCTCTCGTCTGGCCTTTATCGTGGGTATTCTCAAAGGCAGATACAAATATATGTACTGTTGGAAGACAGTCATGTGTGGTGTAATCTCTCAAGATAATTCCTTACTCAAAAAGCGAAAAAACACCATCCCATTGCTGGGTTTTCAAGATACATATGCCTAGAGCCATCAGCCAATGGAGAAAAATAAGGGGGAAGAGAAACAAACAAGTTAAAATTCTTAAGGGAAATGGTACAAGTGCACGATAAATATATATATTTAATCATACATTTTGCAAAACTGCAATGTCCTTGAATGACAGCACATCAGCCTGAGAGTCAGCTGCAAAGCTGTGTGTAACCTGCGCACCACGCCACCACACAAGTCCCGATTCCACAGTCCCCTGCTCCATGAGCAGAAAAACAATTCGCCTCAGGTGGACACACCTTTGGTTTATTGTGCTGTGTGGTCGTAGAGCACGGTCTCAGCAGGGCAGTTCAGGGGGAGGTGTGGGGAGGTGTGAGTGCAGAAATAGGGCACATCAGTTTAGGAGTCAGCTGTGGTTGCCTCAACTTCCTGGTGAGATTTGGCTCATACCCGCAGTGGTGGTTGCACTACACCTTGTTCTATTGAGCGACTGATGGACCAGTAATGGTTTTAATCCCTTTACGGATTTTGATGTTCCTTGTTGAACCTGTGTCTCAATTTAGCAATATGACAATTTCACCTAAACAAAATTATAACCCATTTGGTACTACAAAAACGACAGAGAAAGAAGTCTTAAACCTTAAAGGTTTTATTTTCAGAATATGTCATTCAAGAATCAATTAAAATAGTTACAATCAAATAGTCAATATATCGGAGTCCAAAGATCAGTTAAAGAACAAAAATAAAAGAACTCAGTAAAGTTCAGGTCAACAGAATGCAAAGTATAAAAGGGGGGAGCGACCCGGCATGGATTCACCTCCAAAGGTCAACAAGAAAAGACCTAAAAAAAGAGCACACTTTTACAGGGTTTTGAACAAAGAATGTCATAGATTTACTACAGTTGTACATGATTCTCTCAATTTAAACTGATTAGAGGTGTGCAGAGTGAAACAGTTGCAAATAAATACATTTGGAAATCTCTCAACATTTTACCACATGAAAGAACTAGAACAAATATTGCTACATCATGTGGGATTCTGCTAAAACAGCTAGGTAACACCTTCAACAGGTACAATTGCACTGATGGAACATTGCAATACTTTTGTGAAGGTTTGTTGTCTTGCCTGTGAAAAGTGCATTCAAGCATTATTCTACTGAAGCTAGATAATACAGGTTTATCCACATGGTGCAGGACATTGGCAGCAAACATCACAAACAAGATGGACTAATATTTCCATGTTAGCCAGAGTTCTGATTCGTGCAATGCATTTAATTTCAGAAAATTAACTTTATCACTTATTCTAAATGACAAAGTTATTTTTAATTTTTACAATTTATGTGCAGAGAGCATACAGTTGATTTTTGTTATTATTTCATTTGTGCTGGCTACATTGTAGTTAGAACAAACTATATTCCCTGATTAAATCTAAAAGTAAAAGAGGCCTGTGAGCCTTTTTAGTACATTTTTTGGCATTTTTTTTATTCACTTTGGGCCATATGTATCAAAAAAGAATTTTGTGATTCTCAAATTGTGATTTTTAGCGAATCGCAATTAGAGAATCGCAAAATGCAATGTAAGTAGGATTTGCTGAACATTTTTGGAATCCTACATGTTCCTTATTTGCAAATCGCAAATTGAGATTCACAATTAAGGAATACCTTCTCATTCATTCCTATGTGCTACGAGGCCCATAGGAATGAATGGGAAAACATTCTCAATTTGCGAATACCAATTAGAGAATTGCAAATTAAGAATACAATTTCAGGTTGCAAGGGTGCCAAAAGGGCATGCAGTAGCACCCCTGAAATATGCAAGTGTGCACATTTTGCGCAACATATGGTACTTTAAAAAAATCTAAAAAGTGTTTTTTTAAAGAAAATTACCAATTACCTCCAACTTGAAGTTGGTTGTAATTTGCAATTCCTTAAGGCCAAATAGCAAATTTCTGGTGCTTCCAGATTTGCATTTAAGGATTCACCATTTGCAATTCCTTAATTGCATTCGCAAAAAAGAGAATCGCAAATTTTGCAATTCTCTATTTTGCAATGGCCTTTTGGGATGATACATCCCAAAAGGCATTTTCCATTTCACAAACGGGCCGATTCTGAGAATTTGCCTGTTTGAAACAGGAAAAAGGCTTGATACATATGGCCCTTTGTCATCCCCTGATTCTGCTGACTAACCCTTTCTGAAAAGAGGAAAGTGTCAACAGTTTTTTAGAGAATTACATTTTTGAAGATTGGCCAAGGCAACCGGTTTTATTTTTGTTGGCGAATTCTAGGAAAATTATTTGATTATTTTGAACTTTGAAGTGAAGTGTACGCTGTGCCGAGGTATGCTGTCTTGTGTAATGTAATTTGATACTTGTATAGCACACTACTCACCGCAAGGGTCTCAAGGCACTTGTACGAATACCGCTGTGGAACGCATCCTGGCTTTCCCTGTGAGGCGTCCACTCCTGGGCGCCCCCAAGGTGGAGGCCAGGCATCCTTAGTGTTGTGGGGGCCGTTGTGGAGATTAAGCAAGCTATTGCCCAGAGTTGCAGAGTGGGGCTCCATGATTGGAATAGGCACCGAGGCGAGAATTATCAGGTCCGTGGAATTATTGAGCCCAAGACCCGCCGAGGCGGGGAATTGAACCCTGGTCCCAGACTAGACCTCTGCATCAGGGTCTGCCGCTCTAACCATTGAGCCACACTTCTCCACTTGTGGTGCTGGCCTGAGCTGCACTGTTCTGTGGAGAGGAGATCCAGTTTAGTATTGACGAGTATGAGAGGCTGTTGATGTGGGAGGTTGTGGAAGTACTAGATACAACGTCAGATAAAGAAAACGAAGAATAGCAATAAGCATGATGTAACCAAAGTCAGGATGGTTCATGGAAAAGTAATAATAAAATATTTGTCTTGCAAAATTCGATTTTACCGGTAATGGCTAGATTATTTCATTATCCTACACATGTGGGAAGAGATAGGATGATCATTACTGGTTCAACCCTCACCTTATACGAACAATCCAAAAAGTCATTTTCATAGCTACACAGTGTGTCAAGAAAATTATGTTGGAAAGAAAACTCATGTAGTCATGTGTCATCTGGCAAAAGTACAAGTTAATTTTACTAGATTACAGGATGATTTTCTGGAACTGTGACCATGTAATAATTTAAGGTACATCCAACTAGTGATGTGCATGTCTTCAAAGTGGGTTGAAACATACCTGACAAGGCGATGTGATGCACCGACAGTTGCAAAATTGTGCTCAGACAGTTGAACTGTTTTTATGGAATGGCATTAATGATTGAGTCAGACAAGGGTAAACACTTCAAGATTGATGTCAGGATGGTGAGATGTGAATCACAGAACATTGATCAAAAATGTAATTACTATCATATGTCACAATCATCTGGAATTGCTGAGATATTTAATGGTATCTTGGAAAACAAAATGGCGAAAATTTGCTCATCTACTTCTTTGAAAAGGCCAGATGCACTCCCTCTGGTAGTGCTGAGTATGATGTGTACTTCAAGCAAAATATCCTAAGCCGTCATGAAATGTGATGGGCCAGCAAATTAGGATTCCTGGTATCCCATCTGCAGTCTAGCCCAGTATCACTGATGATTTGATCCTGGACTACTGCAAGCATTTGGCTGATACTGTGCACTCTATCTCATTCAAGGTGCAGCTTGCTACCCTTTCTGTGCCATTAGTTGTAAATCATGATCTACAACAAGAAGCATTTAAGAAGAGATTGTCTTCAGAAAAGATGCAGCAGACCTCGTTTGATCTTCCTTGTGAAGAACAAGGCTATGAAGAATAAAGGTCTGCCTTTTCAGATTCACGCATCACCCACTTGGAGAGTGTGGGTACCAAAAAACTATTACCTCAAGTTGTAACAGGCAGACTCAAAACTTGAATAAAGAGGGAAGGGTGACAGAACGGGCAAGCACAAACAAAAACCAAAGACAAAAAGCAAGCAAAGAAAACAGAAGTTTGAGTAGACGTTCAGGTTTAAGAAATCAAACTCAAGAAAAAGAAGTTAAAATTGAAGGATAGGGTTTGCAAAGAAGAGTTATGCAAAGGAATTCTACACTTGGTGGTGCAGCAGTAGCAGAAGAAATGAGAGAAAGTGATACTGAAGATCTTTACGTTAGTGCTGAACGATTCTGAGAGGAAAGTACAACATGTAAGTTAATGAGACAGAAATGAGACAGAGAAAGCCAAATAAGAAATACACGGCTCTTGAATGGGCATAATCGAGAAGAGCTGAAAAAGAGGAAGATATTAACATGAATTTTTTTTTAAGATCCATACGAACCAAAGTTGAGTGAAAAAGAGACTGAGAAATCATCAAATGCTGAATAAGTTTTACAGAAATATAAGAAAACTGTTGAACATTTTTCAATAATGTTTCTGATTTTTGAAGGACTTTGTTTTTGACATTGTTATGGAAGAAATTGTTTTTGAAAGACAGATTGGAAAATAAAATATTCACATGAAGAGAGAGGATTTACACTGCTTCTAAAGTAGTTTTAGGGCCTGATTTAGATTTCAACGGACGGGTTACTCTTTCACAATGGTGAGGGACACTCTGTCTGACAAAATATAAGTCCCATAATATCCTATTTGATATGTATTTCGGCAGACATGATATTGGCCACCATAGTGACGAAGTAACCCGTCCGCCGAACTCTAAAGCAGTTGCTCAATTTTGGATGTTGTTATTGGGATCTTAGTGTACGCATTTCATCCTGAAGAGTATCTCTCAAACATGAACAATGAAAATGATTCTAAAAAATGAATTAGTTGCTGGAAATAATTATAATAATAATTTAAATACTTGAATAGTATTACATAAGAAATATAGAGAAATCATGAATGTTACAAATTGCTACTTTTGTACACATTTCCCCACTTCTGTTTCTGAAGGTGTGCCTTATATTCAATTACCTGTTACAATTCGCTCCCTGAGCTCTCATGCCCACCACCAGGGGGCAAAATAATATGACTTTCCAGTGTTCTATTAAGCTTCCAGACCCGCCCCTGCTTGCATAACCTGAAATCCAGCTATTTGGACACTATTCGGGAATTGACATCCATTCCCAATCCACGTCGGGTTTTGTGGAAGCCAGTCTGCATAGGCTGGAATCTCCATTACCTCTAATCCCCTCCTTATTGATTCGTCTCCACCCCTGCAGGCCAAGGATCGGTGTAGGAATTCAGTTCACTTGTGGCTGGCTGCTGCTAGCCTGTTCACACCTGATGGACATGATTACTGTGAGCTCTTTTAAGTCTCAGTTCCCTTCATTCCAGGGTTGGTCATTGTAGCTGTGTTTCCTGAGCTTTTGATATTCCTTTATCCCTGAGCTATATTTATTCCTTGTTCCTGAGCTGCAGCTATTTACTGTTCCTGATTAGCATTGCTTCCTGTGCTCTCTTGATTTCTGAGCTATAGCTGTAGCTATCCTTGTTCCAGAACCAGCACTGCCTTCAGTGTTTCCTTGATTCCTGTTCCTGAGCTGTACCTATCATTGTTTCTAAATTACCACTGTCTTCAGTGATACCTTGACTCCTGATCCTTAGCTATTCCTTGTGTCGTTGATTCCTGAACTAGCACTATTTAGTGCACCATTGAATCCGCTCTCCTGTATTTCCTTTGTCCCAATTCCTGATTTTCTTTTCTTTACCTCTGTTTTAGTCTTTAGTTGCTGTCTTCCTGTTCTACTGTCTTCCTTCTTGTTTCCTTGTATGTTTGTTACTTTTTTTCTGCCAAGTGTGTCCTTGTTTCCCTTCTTTCCTGTTAAGCACTTCTCATTGCTAGCTCCTTGTCTATTGTGCTTGTCTTTAGTTCTACACCCTTGCTCGTACCTCGTTGCATGTTCCTGATAGGGCACAGCCCATAACCTAGGTGGAGTTTCTTGTCTACTGAGATCATTGTTTTGGAGTCACATTTATAACATCACCATCGGTAGCAGCTCCACAGATCCTGCCTTCACATGTATATCCTATATGTGGGTATTTGCAGTCAGTATCTGTAACAGCAATTGTGGATGAGGAACTTACTGAGCTTCAGTCTAATTGTGTGGTGCTCCCAAGGGCTTTACGCTTTATCCCACATTCCTTTTATTGTTAATGTTGTTGTTTGTATATGTATATATATATATGTGTGATCAAGGTTACCTGATAACCGAAACGCGTCATGCTAGAGAAAGAACGTGAGAGGAGAGAATAAAACTTCCTGAAATATTTACTTGCTGCGTGGTGGTTCGTTATTCTGTGGCAAAAGCACGCTGGATGCAGAATCTACAATATATATATATATATTCACTGAAAAAACCATAGGTTATAGACCATATATAGTTAGGAATTAGCATTTACAAAACCTTGAAAATTCACTGAAAAAACCATAGGTTATAGACCATATATAGTTAGGAATTAGCATTTACAAAACCTTATTTTACTCACACAAAACCATTGAAATTCCATATATAGTTAGTTGCACTAACTATATATCGCGCACCCGCAATCCACTGCTGATGATGTCACATATTACATCATTCATGACATGGTCAGTGACATCACTGATGACATCACTGATGACATCTCAAATGACATCACTGATGACATCACTGATAACAACATCCAGTGATTTTTTGTTTCTATAAAGTTTAAATATGTCTTACATATTGAAGAATGAGTGGATGTGTAAGTGTCTGGACGAAGGATTTAGTAGGTGCATGACTGACTGTATGAGTGAGTGATTAAATGTGTCTCACTGACTGCATGGGTTAGTGACTAAACTGTCTTAATTTGTGCATCATTATGTCTGTTGTTCTGTAAACTGCTGCATGTGTTGATCAGTAGCTATATGAGTAACTATATGGGTTATTGATTGATTGCCCAAGTATTTGTATGGGAGACTGAGTGTGTGTGTGGCTAGCTGGGAGGTGTGTGACTCTGTGCAGATCAATCTGTACTTGTATCAATGATTGTATAAGAAGGTAAGTATGTGTTAGTATATGTTTGAAAATGTAAGGTGCTCTATGTTTAACTGTATAGACAAGAAAATGGAAGTGTCATTGATTCTTTACAGGACTGACTAGGTGTGTGAGTAACTCCATGGATGAGTGGCAGACTGTGAGTGTCTGTATAGGTGTATGAGTGCATATGATAGTGTTGTAAAGATGAGTGATTGTATGTATGAATGATTGTATGGGTGAATGAGTGAAGGTGTGTGTAGACGTAGCAATCAGTGAGTGCGTATGTAGTAACTAGTATTGGTGTGTCAATGGTTTCAAAAATTATACTCTCTTTTTAACACTGGGTGAAACAGAGGTTATATTAAAATGTGAGGAGATGCATTGTATTGTCACATGAATGATATCATCAGTGATGTGGTCATTGATGTCAAATGAGATGTCATCAGTGATGTCATCAGTGATGTCATTTGAGATGTCATCAGTGATGTCATCAGTGATGTCACTGACCATGTCATGAATGATGTAATATGTGACATCATCAGCAGTGGATTGCGGGTGCGCGATATATAGTTAGTGCAACTAACTATATATGGAATTTCAATGGTTTTGTGTGAGTAAAATAAGGTTTTGTAAATGCTAATTCCTAACTATATATGGTCTATAACCTATGGTTTTTTCAGTGAATTTTCAAGGTTTTGTAAATGCTAATTCCTAACTATATATGGTCTATAACCTATGGTTTTTTCAGTGAATTTCATTGGTTTTTTAACAGCTAATATCTGTAGCTGTAAAATTTATTCTTCTTTAAATCCAAAAATATATTTTATATGTTTATGAATAATTATTTTTTTAAATATTTTTTTTTCTTCGTTCCCGCTTCGCGAATCGGGAACCTTACAGTAAAAAAATGTTCAGAAAAATAAAAAAAAAAGTTCTTTTCAGAACTACCTCCCCGTTATTAAAAAATTGGTACAATATTTGGAACTGTGCCAACCTCTATTTCTCTTAGTTCGCTTCCTAGTTCGCTCGCTGGTACGCGAACTGGAAGCGAACCAAAAACAGTAAGTATAAGGGAAGGAAACACACACTTATGTTAAAAGAAAGACAGCTATAGGGGAGTAAACTAGAGATACTATTACCCATAATCCACTACTGATGATGTCACATATTACATCATTCATGACATGCTCAGTGACATCATCAGCAGAGGATTGCGGGTTTTTTGGCAACATGCCTTATCCACGGTTTAATAACGCTGCCTTTTGCTTTATATAAGTTTTCAAATTGTATGAAATATATACCAATAGGTCTTTATGAACCTTTAGGTAGTGCTTTTGTTCATGAGGTCTGGTCGCTTCCATACACATACAGATGTTTCAAAGATGATCAAGAAGTTTATCTGAATGGAGAGGAATGCACTGAGACGCCAGATCATTCACTAATGTGTAGGCACATACAGTTACACGATTCATGCAACAAACACCGACCAAATATGGCTTGCGTGTTGCAAGGCACGCCAGTTCCTGCTATCATCCCCACGTTCAAGTTGTTGGAAAATGGTAGTTATTTGATGCTCAATAATGAAGATTGTTCTGAGTTAATTAAAAGTATTCCTTTTATCGTAACAGTAAGTGAACGGGTTATTTGCTGCAGAAATGTTCTATTTCCTCCCACACATGAACATAGGGAGTTTTCAATCTGGCCACAAATACCAACCTTGGGACACGTTTCAACGGCATGACAAGAATAAGAGCTCTTTTGTCTCACAGAGAGGTGGCCTTGAGTTCGGCCCGTGAAACTTTCGTACTTCACATAGCGAACACCCGTACACAAGTTTGCCTTTCAATTTCAGCAACATGTTTCCGACTATCTTTAACGCATCCTCCACAAAATCCCTGGCACACTTTTTTAAAGTTGTTACCAGTGGTCTCGTGACTTCATTTGAGAAAATCTTTGGAGTCATCCCTGCTCCCTTTCATTCCATTTTCTCCACTCTGGTTCGTGGATTGCATTTTTACTTGCGTTACCAGCGGACGCTCTTGTGCTTTTTTACATTTTTAAATATGGATGTCCCTCCTATGCAACCTCCGACCCTGCAGCTGCTGACACTGTTCCGCAATCGCATGCTAGAATATTATGGCACAATGCCGTTGGCGATATTAAGCACGGCATATGGATTATCTTTTCGGTTCTCCTACTTCACCTGTGTCCAGCCTGTATTTCACTGCCTGACCTGTGATTTCGATTGGGCCATTGATTTGTGTCTCTGCGGACCGGTTTCTCCTGACGTCGACTTTAATCAGCTGATGACTCCTATCATTACTCACGAGTTGATTTGTCCTGGCGAAAGGATTATGGCTGTGGCATTGATGCATGGACTACTTGGTCCCTGGAATTTACTGGCGGCAGCACAGTCTTTCTTGGAACACAGCTTTCTTGAAAACCCACCGAGCTGTCCTCTGATGGTGATAGAGGATCCGGTGCTGGGAGAGCACGTATGTTCTTTTCCGCTTTTAAATTGGATGGCTGAACTGTTTTCGGATGAAGACGGTGACTTCCTGTTGGAGGCTGTTGCAGCTTATTTTGCATACACAGTTATGTCATAGACCTTTTTCATGTTTCATATGCTGAGTACTAGCATTTCATTGACAATTCATTGACTTAATTGTCAAGTTTTTATTATTTACCTTGCCTATTGGCTTAAGACTCGATAAAGTACTTGGCTGTTTTATTTTTCTTTAGCATTGAATTTTCCTAGTTTTTAATGCTTTACCTTGCGGACCGTCCACATATAAACTTGCAATCTGCTCTCATGAGATGGCACTTCTATTATCTTATTCAGTTCGTTTCCGGATCATGAGGAGGTGTCATCTAGGTCCTGGATATCTTTACACCGTGTTAAGTTAGCATGGGCTCATTACCGGTTTAAACGCCATTTTTCCTTTTTTGCAACTTCTGCACACGACATTTAGTTGTTGCTTTAGCTTTCCACCTAGTAGTTCATCGTGGTTTACATGAGAATAATATGTTATTGGTCTACTATCTGCTTTACTTGTTAAACTATATCTGTACAGCGAGTGCTAAAGTTTCAAGAACAACACGATACAGAATTGTTATGAGGTCTGATCTCCACGACTTCATACTCATAACATAAGTGCAACTTCTGCCAATTCTGGGCATGAGGCGGGTTTTATATTGCTTTGCCGAACACACATACACAACAGTTGATGCGGTTCACATGAAGAGAGAGCTGGTGTATGCTGATGTGATTCCTTCAAATCTAAGACACTAAAGTATGGGCACGCCCTAAACCAACACAAAGAGACCTTCTTAGCAAATAATATAATATGTGTATTAGGGAGGGTGAGATATAAGCAGCCGCGGGCCGTGGAGGGAGTTACGGTGAGGCAGGGAGGCGGGGAGGGGGAGAAGCAGGGTGGAGCCCTCTCTACCTTGCCCCTCCCCCTCCCCGCCTCCCTGCCCCACCGTAACTCCCTCCACGGCCCGCGGCTGCTTATAAGTGTTGCTAACTCTTATTCATTTACAGCATGTTAACATACTGTCACCATTCGCTTTTTATGTACTAGTAACTATGCTGGTAATTTTGCTACTGATAATATGTGTACTTGTATTCTCCACCCTGCTTCTCCCCCTCCCCGCCTCCCTGCCTCACCGTAACTCCCTCCACGGCCCGCGGCTGCTTATAAGTGTTGCTAACTCTTATTCATTTACAGCATGTTAACATACTATCACCATTCACTTTTTATGTACTAGTAACTATGCTGGTAATTTTGCTACTGATAATATGTGTACTTTTATTATCTAAGGTACTACGCCTGAGAAGACGGCATTAGTAAATAAACATTTCAAATACACATGTGTTCTTCTTAACTCCATGTTCTGGTTTCTAAGAAATATATAACGACCGACTGTTCATGAGTTCCACGTATCCTGAGGTACTATAAGTTCATATTCTGGATTGTCTAAACATTGAGAGTTTGTTATATCCAATGTGACACTGTACCTAGCTTGCTAAGGAGTTTTTGATTACTAACGTGAGTTTTGGGACACCCTAATTCGCCGAGGTTCCAATCCTCTGTCCACAGTTCTGTGTGAGAACAGAAACCCTGCGACAGGGGCACCCCCGACCCTTGCTGGAGCTTCATCACACTTGCGATACAACTCCAGCAATGCGCCACGTTTACGGCACAGATACATCACGCATCTGTGCTGTTTTTGCCCCATGATGCGCCGCATTGTAAATGCAGCACACCATAGGTGACGGAACAGCGGCACAGAATGACTAACACATCCCTGGTGATGCGCCAGTCATCATAAATGTATCC
The DNA here is from genome assembly GCF_964261635.1 of Lissotriton helveticus. Taxonomy (NCBI): domain Eukaryota; kingdom Metazoa; phylum Chordata; class Amphibia; order Caudata; family Salamandridae; genus Lissotriton; species Lissotriton helveticus. Next base: position 1,065,028,162 of record NC_136057.1, read on the forward strand.
CTATGCTTCTTATCTTGTTAGAGATGAACCGCCATATGTATCATCAAAGTTTTTTGCATTTCCTAAATAGCGAACTTTAAGGAATAAATAGCGATTCTTTACCATTCCTAGTTTGCGATGAGCTATTTGCTAATTAGCCGAATGTAGCCCAATGAAGCCCAATGTAGCCCAAAGATGGCCGCCAGACACACAAAAAAACAAATGTAGCCCAAATATCAGCCAGATGTAGCCCAACTATAGCCCAGTGACAGAATGACCAATCAGCTTCGCAAACCTCCGTTACGCGAAGCGGAGCGCTGTTACAGATATATATCTTTTTTTGAACGTTAATTTCTCAAAATCCACTGGAGCACATATATTGAGACCTAGCAAAGGCACATCGGGCTACCAGTCCCTAATATTTTGCCAAGTTTCGTGCAAATCCATTCAGCCGTTCAATTATTATTATTATTTTTTTTTTTTGCCCCGCGGGGCCCTTTTAAAACCTCCACATCAAACCTAGGGGGTCAGCGAGGATCTACTATGCCCCCTTATAGTTATTTCCCCCTTTGTTTTGACCTCCTCTTGTCTCTCGATCCTACCGAGAGACAAGATGGCGGCCGCTACGGACTGTTTGGAATGTTGACAGACGCCGGAGAACCAATCAGCTTCGCTTCACAAAGCTCCGTTGCGCGAAAAGTCCGCGAACCAGAGCGCTAACCGGTCCGCTGTTACAGATATATATCTTTTTTTAAACGTTAATTTCTCAAAATCCACTGGAGCACATATATTGAGACCTACAAAAGGCACATCGGGCTACCAGTCCCTACAATTTTGCCAAGTTTCGTGCAAATCCATTCAGCCGTTCGGGCTAAAAGTGAGGCCAACCGCCCTATGGAAAACTCAATGTTAAAAACACGTTTTGGGACCCCCCTTTTTTCTCGGCCCCCACTGGACGAACCCCCCCCCAAATTTTCAAGGGCTGCTCAGAAACAAAATGTGCCATTTTCCTGAAAATTTCAGCCGATTCCGTCCACAAACGCCAAAGTTATTAGACATAGAATTTTCAAAAAACCCATAGAGAAAAAATCCTAACTATATATACCTACTGGCGACCGCCAGTAGGTAATATATATATATATATATATATATATATATATATATATATATATATATATATATATATTTTTTTTTATTTTTTTTTTGGCCTGGGGGGGGACCAACGAACACTGGCTGGACAACATTATGGTTTGGACCAGATACATTGATGATTTGTTTGTCGTCTGGCGGGGAGACAGACCCTCGGCTGAGAGGTTTGTGTCAACACTAGGCGAAAACAGTCTTAATTTAAAATTCACCAGCGAGATCAGTGAGAAAACAGTCCACTACCTTGATCTTGAGGTTTTTGCGGAAGGTGGCAGGATCCAAACTAAGCTCTACCGCAAGCCGACGGCGGGTAATGCCGTCCTGCATGCTGCAAGTCACCATCCTAGATCCATGGTAAAAAACATCCCTTATGGTGAATTTTTGCGCCTGAAACGGAATTGCTCTGAACATAGCGATTTCCTCTTGGCACAAAAAACAGCAACCTCTAGATTTTTAGAACGAGGCTATTCCAGAAAATCACTCTTAGAGGCCTCAAAAAAAGTGGAACTGGTAAATAGAAAAGATCTGCTGGTGAATAAAAACCTGAAGGAAACAGAGAAAACAAAACCCATAACCAGAATGATAACGACCTATAATATGAGATCGAAAGAGGTGGTCCAGATTTTCAATAACAACTGGCATATTCTGAAAACAGACATTGCTCTGAAGGATAGAATATCGCCGAGACCAACAATTACATATAGGCGCTGTCAATCCTTAGGTGACCATCTAACAAGGAGCCACTACAGGGACCCCCCAAAACCAGTGAGATCCAAACCCATCCAGGGTTTTTAGCCCTGTATGCACTGTAAGGCGTGCAAATACAGCCACAAGAAGACGAAATACGAGGGTAGACCCAATGACCCCCGACCGACTAGAACCATCAAGAAATTCTTGAATTGCAATTCAGAATTTGTTGTATATTGTCTTGTTTGCCCGTGCTCGATGAGGTATGTTGGAAGTACGATCAATCCAGCAAAGAAACGTATTTTAGAGCACATGCGTGCCATTACCAATAAGGATAAGAACTATCCGGTGGCACGCCACTTTGAAACCCACCATAACAGCAATAGAGACTTACTATCTTTCTATTTGATAGATCAGCTGGAGAAACAAGAGAGAGGTGGGGACAAAGTTAGAAGTCTTAGGGCTATGGAGTCGAGATATATCATCGACCTTCAAACTATGAAGCCGGTGGGTCTCAATAATGATGAAGAACTTTGGGTACACCTGGACTAGTGACATAATGGGGGCAATTGTACAGAAATAACTGGGTCATATCTGAAATGAAATCAGGACACTAATCTCCTGCTAACTCTCCCTAAAGCCTTTCTTTGTATAACTAATTAGGATAACAACTCAATTCAACTAGGGAGGCCTATGTCCATACAGGGCCAGATACTGTAAAAGAACAAGAAAACATGCCCATTCAGGGCCTAATAAGGAAAGTGACTTGCCTGTAGTTCATAACTACACAGAGATAGACACTATAAACACATGGTGCGTGTAAATAGATCGGTGATCGATACTCGTTACATAGAAATGTTAGAATATGTGATGACTGCCACAAAGAGTTATATGAAATATCTGCATTATGTGGTGCACTTTACATTAACTCTTGACTTTTTCTTATACAAGAATGTCATTTTTTCAAAATGTGTGAGGAAAAATAATGTGTGTAAATATATGAATTACATGTTTCGTTATATATATAACCTTTTCTCTCCAAGCAAGTCGAGTATCCAACAACCAATCTTTTTGGAAGTTTCTTTTTCCATTGTTTTTAATGCACGAGCACTTTATTAATCGCCATTTTCTCTGTGTATTGACGTTAAGAATAGCATTTGCACATTACAAGATGTCTGCCATTATTCTAATCAACTTTTGGCTTAGTCCTCTTTTGATGTCACTGAAGAGGGGGAGATATAATGGCGTACAAACTTATTCACTTTTGACACTGAGGAAGCCGTTTTACGGCGAAACGCGTTTGTCTTTTTATGGGGTAGGGGGTCTGCTATTAAATTTGTCAACACATCAACAGTTTGGAGTGCCGTCTGCTTTCTTCGATAATCAGCGAGCGTATGTTGATATATATATATATATATATATATATATATATATATATATATATATGTCTTGCACGTCCGTTCTCAGTGTAGTTATTCTGAATGCTAAATCGCCTCCTAAGTGCCTATCCTTTCTGAGTCTTAGCCATTTTGTTCCTTTGTGCAGGCTTCCCCTTCGGATCCCTTTTCTCATCTGACTTCCTGTGTGATCCTCAGCAGTGCTGTACTTTTCTCTCTGCTTAAGATTTCCACCCAATTACCAGACCTTGCCCAAGTCCCTGACTGTGTCCCGGCTTTAGTTCAGGACAGTCCACAACATTACCTTTGTCCTATGCTTTGTCTTGTTCTGTATATTGCTCACTAATAATGAATCTACATTTTTTTAGAGGAAGTTTATATAGGTTGTGATGTTCAAATAAATGTCTTCTATGGTACTGCAAATCTTTTGTTACAGCCCTATAATGGCTCACAGTGCCAATTTAGAAAGTGCTAACATGAGGAAAATGTATTTCCCAGAGATATGTGTGTCTGAAGTTGTGTATCATTGTAACTCAACTCACTGAAGTAGAGTATCATTTTATTAAATAATATAGTACTGGCAGCCAGAATGTTAAACCTATTGATTCTGGAGTGTTATATAATTTAGTTCTAGAGAGGTAGCAGCGATTCAGAAGTCACAAATACATCCTAATCTTTAAATGTCGAAAGAAAGGGGGGGGGGAACCTGTGAATAACGTGATGAGAAAAATGATGAAGTCAAAGTAGGAAATAGTAAATATACATATAAATATGATACAAATAGCCTGATTTGTATTAGGTGCAGCTACACGACAGCTTATTTTACTACTTCTATGTGCTAGACAGGTGCTTGTTCTTTAGCATTAGTGTTTCCTGAACTTTAACTATGTTCACAGAATAAATATAATGATAAAAGAGAAGTGAGAGCTTTTTTGGTAAATTATTCTCACATAACACATGGACTCTGGAAACTTTATTCATGCTTCCCTTTACAATAGACTCCTATCTTCGTTTTTTCATTCTCTCCTGTTTTTAGTGCTCGGACTACGTCACCACTTCGTCAGAAGTGGGGCGGAGCTCCGAGCCGTATTGTTACGGGGCTCAGAATAGTGAAGTAAAAATTCCTCACTGCGCGAGATTTTTCCGTAGTTTATTTTGGCATCTGCATGCTAATTGGTCCTCGCAGTGCTGTGTTTCTAGTAGCCTTCACGCAATAGGCCATATGGATTTTAGTTTGTGCACTTCCTGCATTTTCTGTGCGGTTACGCGCAAGGGAGTGCATTAAATTGTCAATTACGAGCTGTCAGGGTGCCGCGGTAATTGAACCCAGATGTTCCGGGCGCGTTCACCAGTCTGCAGTGAGTTTGGTGGGCGCGCGTGCGTCTGCATCCTTTCATGTGTAAGTGTTGGCCTTTGAAGAGTTGGCTTGGTCGTGCGCCGACAATGAGACACACAGTCTTCATTACCCCACAAAGTATGTAAGTGCTTTGTATTGGAGACAGTAACGTCCAGGTACGAAACGGAATTCTTTTCACTGGCTTACGAACAGTCCCACATTTTGCCGCATTCTCCTCATCTCATCAAAGGGGCTCATGTCTTGTTCAGCAAAAAAACAAAAACCTCCGAGAGCAGGAATGTGTTTCTGCATGGAGGGTCCGAGCAGCCGTGTTGCAACAGTTGTTCTGGTGTGTCTAACCTTGGGCCTCATGACAAGTAGGTTGATTTTATGTGCAGGGATACACAGGCACTGCTCACACACACAAACACTGTTGACACACACGGACACTGCTCACACACACAGGTACTTCTCACACACACAGGCACTTCTCACACACACAGGCACTTCTCACAGACACAGGCACTTCTCACACACAGGCACTGTTCACACACAGACACTGCTCGCACACAGATACTGCTCACACACACAGACACTGTTCACACACATAGACACCGGCACTGTGCACACACATAGGCACTGTTCACACACACAGGCAGTACATACACACACAGGCTGCTCACACACACCGGCACTGCGCGCACACATAGGCACTGTTGACACACACAGGCACTACATACACACACCGGCACTGCGCACACACACAGGCGCAATGATCACACATAGGCACTGTTCACACACAGGCACTGTCCACACACAGGCACTGTTCACACACAGGCACTTTTCACACACAGGCACTGTTTACGCACACAGACACTGCTCACAAACACATACACTGCTCACACACACACAGGCACTTTTCACACACACAGGCACTTCTCACACACACAGGCACTTCTCACACACAGGCACTGTTCACACACAGACATGCTCGCACACAGACAGTGCTCACACACACAGACACTGTTCACACACACAGGCACTGTTCACACACACAGGCACTACATACACACACAGGCTGCTCACACACACCGGCACTGCGCGCACACATAGGCACTGGTCACAGTGACTGCAGTGTGTGAGTGTGCAGGGTAAACAGAGTGAGTGTGCAGGGTGAACAGTATATAGTGAGTGCAGAGTGAGTGCGAGAGTTACTGTGAGTGCAGAGTGAGTGCGAGAGTGACAGTGAGTGCAGAGTGAGTGCGAGAGTGACAGTTAGTGCAGAGTGAGTACGAGAGTGACAGTGAGTGCAGAGTGACAGTGAGTGTAGAGTGACAGTGAGTGCAGAGTGAGTGCAGAGTGACAGTGAGTGCAGACTGACTGCAGAGTGAGTGTGACTGCAGAGTAACAGTGACTGCAGAGTGACAGTGACTGCAGTGTGTGAGTGTGCAGGGTAAACAATGTGAGTGTGCAGGGTGAACAGTGTATAGTGAGTGCAGAGTGAGTGCGAGAGTTAATGTGAGTGCAGAGTGAGTGCGAGAGTGACAGTGAGTGCAAAGTGAGTGCGAGAGTGACAGTGAGTGCAGAGTGAGTGTGAGAGTGACAGTGAGAGTGCAGAGTGACAGTGAGTGCAGAGTGAGTGCAGACTGACTGAAGAGTGAGTGTGACTGCAGAGTAACAGTGACTGCAGAGTGACAGTGACTGCAGTGTGTGAGTGTGCAGGGTAAGCAGTGTGAATGTGCAGGGTAAACAGTGTGTGTGTGCAGGGTGAACAGTGTGTAAGTGTGCAGGGAGATAGTGTATGAGTTTGCAGGATGAACAGTGTGTGACTATGCAGGGTGAACAGTGTGAATGTGCAGGGTGAGCAGTGTGTGAATGTGTAGGGGCAGTGTGTGAGTGTGCAGGAAATGAACACTCAAACTAAGTCCACCACACACATACATAACACCACACACATGAGACCACACACACCATACACACACCACACACACATACACCACACACACACCACACACACACTGTAGAGTGTTGTGTGCTGTAGAGTGCTGTGTGCTGTAGAGTGCTGTGTGTTGTAGAGTGATGTGTACTGTAGAGTGCAGAGTGCAGTTGAGTGTAGAGTGCTGTGTGCTGTAGAGTGCAGAGTGCTGTTGAGTGCAGAGTGCTGTGTGCTGTTGAGTGCAATTGAGTGCAGAGTGCTGTTGAGTGCAGAGTGCTGTTGAGTGCAGAGTGCTGTTGAGTGCAGAGTGCTGTGTGCTTTTGAGTGCTGTGTGCTTTTGAGTGCAGTTGAGTGCAGTTGAGTGCAGGTGAGTGCAGGTGAGTGCAGTTGAGTGCAGTTGAGTGCAGTGTGCTGTAGAGTGATGTGTGCTGTAGAGTGCAGTGTGCTGTGTGCCTTTGAGTGCAGAGTGATGTGTGCTGTAGAGTGCAGAGTGCTGTGTGCTGTTGAGTGCTGTGTGCTGTTGAGTGCTGTGTGCTGTTGAGTGCTGTGTGCTGTTGAGTGCAGAGTGCTGTGTGCTGTTGAGTAGAGAGTGAAGAGTGCTGTTGGGTGCAGAGTGCTGTTGAGTGCAGAGTGCTGTAAAGTGTTGTGTGCTGTTGAGTGCAGTGTGCTGTGTGCTGTTGAGTGCAGAGTGCTGTGTGCTGTTGAGTGCAGAGTGCCTTTGTGTGCAGAGTGCTGTTGAGTGCAGAGTGCTGTTGAGTGCAGACTGCTGTGTGCTTTTGAGTGTGAGAGTGTCTTTATGTCTAGTGTGTGAGTGTTCAGGATAAGCACTATGTGGGTGTCTAGAGACAACATTCTATGAAATCTAGGAGTCAATGGCAATCACTGTATAAGTTTGCGGGGAAATGTGAGTATGTACAGTGTACGCAGAGTGACAGGAACATGAGAGCAAGGTAAGTCCAGAGTAAGTGCAGAGTGAGAGTCAGTGCACATAGTGCAGAATAAGAGTGAATGTACTGTGAGTGCAAAATTAGTGATAAATGAGATGAGTGCCTAGTGTGACTTATTGCAGAATTACAAAAGTTAGTGCAGAATAAGTGCAAATGTAAAGTACAATGCCTGCAAAATTAGAGTGAGTGAGTACATAGTGTGAGTTACTGCAAAGTGCATGTAAAATGAGTGGTGAGTAACAGTGAGTGCAGAGTGACTGCAGAGTGACAGTGAGTGCAGAGTGACAGTGAGTGCAGAGTGAGTGCAGAGTGACAGTGAGTGCAGAGTGAGTGCAGAGACAGTGAGTGCAGAGTGACAGTGAGTGCAGAGTGAGTACGAGAGTGACAGTGAGTGCAAAGTGAGTGTAGAGTGACAGTGAGTGCAAAGTGAGTGCAGAGTGACAGTGAGTGCAAAGTGAGTGCACATTGACAGTGAGTGCAGAGTGAGTGCAGAGTGACAGTGAGTGCAGAGTGAGTGCGAGAGTGACAGTGAGTGCAGAGTGAGTGTAGAGTGACAGTGAGTGTAGAGTGACAGTGAGTGCAGAGTGAGTGTAAAGTGACAGTGAGTGCAGAGTGACTGCAGAGACAGTGTGTATGGGTGCAGGGTGCACATTGTGTGAGTGTGCAGAATGAGTGTGCAGGATAAACAGTGTGTGACTATGCAGGGTGACATTGGGAGTGTGCGGGTGAGCATTGTGTGAATGTGTAGGGGCAGTGTGTGAGTGTGCAGAAAACACCACACACACATACACCACACACACATACCACACACACACACCATACACACACCACACACACATACACCACACACACATAACACACACACAAACCACACACACCTCACTCTCTCAACACCACACTCTCGTCACCACTCATCACAACACACTCACCCCCCCAGGCTCACTCCCACAGACTCACCACCACACATTCACCACTACACACAAAACAACACCCCCCCAGCCGTCAATGAATGCTTTCACCAGGCACAAACACCAACAACCATCAATGTACGCTTTCACCAAAAACAAACACGACCATGCATCAGTGCCGCTAAACACCCACGCAGACAACAAACAATGTCAGTGCAACTTTCACCAAACAAACACACACACCAACAGCTGACAGTGCACCAGCCACTCTTTCAATTGGCACAATCATCCACAGCTGTCAGTGCACCCTTTCACCAACCACACGCATTACTATCCAGCTCTGTACGCTTGACAGCCACACTCAGTAACAGCTCTTACTGCACGCTACCACCAGTGATACACACCTCAAGCCACCACTACACGCTTCCACCAACCACACACACCAACAGCCATCACTGCACAATTCCTACAGGCACACACATCCACCACCCATCAATGCACACACCAATTGATAACGCATCCACCAATTAATATTGTACCTATCGCACTATGCTGCACTTTACCTTTTAAAGATAATGCGTTAAAGTGCAGCATGCCACTATTGATAACATTCCAATCCAACACACATATCTCCAACACACACCACATGCTTCCACTCCAAAACACATGCCTAAAACACATTGCCATTTACAATGCCATTATCTCTAACTCAAACAAACCCGAGCCCTAATGCATTCCTAATGCTTGTTCTTACTTGTGGTCCCAAAGAACGTCTATGAAGGAAGGTGAAGCAAAATCAGTCCAAGTTATTGTCTACTTTGACAAACTTCTACTAAATATGACCTTTCGTTCATGTCTGTTCCCGCTTTATACTGCTGTACCATCTCTCACGTCACACAGAGGTAACCAGATGTTGGGTCACACAGACGTAACGGGGCTTGCTAGAGATGGCACAACAGACTTAGCTCTCAAGTCATGCAAGTTACAGGCAACGCTTTTAGACAATGACGTTACCCTTCATGTTACACAAATCCCACATGGTGTCAGTCAGTAGTACTTTGCCTCTGGTTACACATACCTTAATTATGCCAGACAGCACTTCGAGAATCGTTTACTATGTTTTAAAACTTACACCATTTGAATGTATAATTAAAAATATTTTGTAAAATGGAGAATTTTTGTCATTTGTGTAAAATCACTTAGAAGGGGGAAGCCTCATTGCTGGGGTTGGGCTCGCTCGCTCCTTTCGTGCAGTCTGGGGCCGGTCTGACATTATTATCCAGGGGTGCTTTTGGTATACAGTCTTGCTCTGTCTCTCGAACTCCGCGAGTCTCAGTTAACAGCGAGGCCCTCAGTGAGCTGACGTGACTCAGAGTATTGCACTCACTAGGGGAAAATAAATGTAAAGAACACAGACAGCACACGAACAAGACGCTGTGCAGGAAAGCACAGCTCTTAAGAGCCATGCAGGAGTCTTTCTGTCGCGACACGTTGAATTTGCTGTTCTCGTTCTCTCACTCGTTCTCCTTCTATTTTTCATCACGGTTTTCCACTTTGCAAGTGGAGTGGCCTCATTTGCAATTTCCGGACGTGCTCACTGGACTCCTCTGCTACAATCGCCATAAAATAAGTGAAACTTGCAGGTTTCCTTGAGCTGAATTACTGTCTTTTTTTATCTCCCGGTTTTAATCATGTCATCTTTCACTTCAGTGATTTGACAACCATAAATAAGTCTAATAACCGCCTGGAATACCATTAAGGCAGCAGATCAGCGGCTGGACGCGAAGGTTGCTCTGTCCTGGGATTCCGCGGATTCCTGGAGGATGACCACCGCCGCACAGCCATCCAGAGCACAATTAACAAAGAGCCCGGCTCACTTCAAACGCTGCACCTGGAGAGGAGCGGCGCTGCCTGAACTAATTGCTGTCTGTGCAGACATAATGAAGACAGGGGCTCCCCCACAATTAATGGGGCTCATAAGTCAAGACCGGTGGGGAGGGGTATCGTAGTTTAATGAAGATCATGTGTGTCAACGCGAGAGATGTGTTCGCTCTGAACTAGGAAGGAGACTTAACTTACTTTAACAAGAAAATCTACCCTTAAATCTACTGTCTTCAAACTTTTTTTTAAAATCACTTTTAAGATGAAACACGAGGAAAGTAGAGCAAATTTTATTAACTACTAAAGGACTGCAAACACTATGGCCTCCCTATGAGTCGGCCGGAATGCGGGGGGGGGGGGGGGGGGGTCTATTTACCACTCATTGTAAAGATGATTATTCTAGGATGATGCATTTACTACTTGGTGGTATTTACCTATGGGCAGATCTACAAGAAAGTGCCACAGCGTGGCACCGCAAGCCCTTTGGCTGCGTCACACTGCAGTACTTTCAGAGCACAGGACGGCAACCTATCTACAATGATATGTCGCATTCCTTTGCTCTACACTACGCTGGCGCACAAACAGCTGCCATGCGCCGGCGCAAGGATGCCTGCACCATGGGGAGATTGTTTGTGCGCAGGAAGGGGGACCTTCCTCCACAAAAAGTAGATGGGCAAGTAGATGGGCAAGATGGCCGCCTGGTAGGAGCTCCTGTGAAGAGCTCCCAGTGCTTGGGATCCCGCTTCGGGCTTTATTCCGGTTAGCACCCATCAGAAGCAGAAAAAGTAACTGGAATAATCAACAAGTAACTGGATTACTACAAGGAACTGGATTGCTGACCTGATCGACGGACTGACGGAGCTTGGAGCCTGGGGAGCACCGCGACCGGCCACTGGACACATCGCGACGCCGAGACCGGACGGCTGGGGTGCCGGGAGACTGCAGAGCCAGTGCGGGCTGACGAGTCAGGCTGTTTGGCTTAGGTTGGTGTCTGGTGTCTGCAAAGCCCCTCGACCTGCCTCTGGACTTTCCCCCTTTGCGTCGCCGGGACTGGGCGGCTGGGGCTCCGGGAACCTGCGGAGTGCACCGTGCTACCTGCACCGTGGATTGCCTGGTGATCGGCCCGCACCTCAGCAGAGGACTCGCAGCGGCACTGGGGAGCCGAGTGAGGCCCCCCTCCCCCCGACCGCTCCAAGGCAGAGGCGCGAGTTGGTGCGCCGGCTGCTGTGACTGGCGGGGATTGGCAGAGAGGAGCCGCCCGCACCACAACATAATAATTGCGGCGCCCTCGGTGGACCGGGAGACCCCCCCCCGCCCGCCCCGCGGCAGTGACGTGGGCTGTTGTGCCGGTGGAGCAGGGTTTACTAGTAAAGCATTCAAGCAGTGCCGCCGGCTCAACAGCGGGGGAAGCGTGGCGGCATTGAGGGCTGGGAGAGGCCCCCCCCCCTCGTTCCTCGGCAGAAGGGGGCTGGTGTACCGGTGCGCCAATCAGCCTGCATCTCAGACCTCGGACGCGGCACACCAACGGGACCAGGAGGGATCAGCAGGGACGCCTGATGAGTGGAGCCTGACATCGGAGGCTGGAGTGACAGAGTCATCGGAGGGCTGAGAGAGAGACCCCCCTCCAGCCCTGTATACAATTTGGGTAAACACTGCAACAGCAAATGGACAATCTCGGCTGGCAAACTCAACATACACACGATGCAGCTGGTATATAAGGTATTTATTTCACCCCTCCGGCCTGCTCACATTTTAAACTATCTCCATTGTTCAAAATGGCTGGGGCCATAAAACTGTAGTAATAAATCCTACCGACGCCCCTGATGTCCACGAGGCTCTCCAGCTCAACTCCTCCACACAAGTCCACCAGAAGTAGAGATAAGCCTCCCTCTCAGCATGCTATGAGCAGTGCTTGCTCTAACGGAAAGTGAAACAGCCCTTCCCTGTGCTCAAAGTAATAGCAGCAGACAGAGGACTCATTTCTCTATTTCCCCTAGCGGTTCGGCCATCTTGGACTGTCTATCCTTGGCGACCATCATGGACTAGTCATCCCCCACGATTAAATGTCTGCCTTACTACAGTGGTACTTTATGTATATGCCTATTTGTATCTTGCACACCTCACTTTTTAGTCAACTGTAATGCACCGACGCTACCCCAGACTTTGCATCATATGCTTACATGCAAGATTATGATAGGGTGTCTGCCTTTTACGGTGGTATTATATGTCTATAATCCTAATGATAGGGTGTCTGCCTTTTACGGTGGGATTATATGTCTTTTTTCCTAATGGTATACTGCACATCCCACTTTTTCTGCACCTCTATGCACCAATTGCTACCTCATATATCTTGGCTGCTCACTATTGTCACTTTAGATCTCATATAATTTTTAGGTTGCAATTGTATTTTGCCACTGATTCATATACCTCACTTATTTTTGACTACTCACTATTGATTATATAGCACATAACTTTTGTTGCAACTCTATCTTGCTACTGATTCATGTACCTCATTTATTTTGAAACAGCCATCTTTGACTTTTCATTATTGTCTCTTTTGATTCAGGCATTTTACTATCTGCATCTGTATTTCAGTCCAACATATCATCAGTATTATACCTATATTTTATGTTGTACATGTGTGACCCACTATGACCTCACTGTAATGCTCCGAATAATTGCTCATATTGACCTGCTACACTTATGTAACCTGCTCCCATTTCAAGCTTCATTCCTTTAGACACCAATTACTACCTCATATACTCTGGCTGCTCATTAATGTCACTGTTGTTGTTATATGCAATTGGGTATTAGTGTATGTGTTTGTATTCTGCTCCCGTATATCATTATTGTGCATCCTACACCTGTGCAACCCGTACCCACTACAGATCTTATCCCTATTTGCATTGACTACTACAGCATACACTTTAGCTGTCACATTCATTCCATGCAACCGGCGATTACTGGGCACCCTCCCACACCTACCGACTACATCACCCCAACATGGAGCTCATCGGCAAGCACACATACAGAATCAACTACCCACCCGCACTCACCAAAAAAGCAGCTAAACGCTTTAAACACAACTTACTGAGGTCTCACCCTGAAACACCCTTTGCAGACACCTACTACTCACCGGTCATTGGTGACGTAAACATTGATATCATCTTCCACACCGCACGCAGAGCTCAATGGAGAAAAACGTTCCTCTCTCTACTCACCGTATCCAATTCCAGGAAATCCGCTCATGGCCAAACACTCTCCATCACACCATCCCTACTCTTCCCAAGCAGAACCTCCATCACTATCTATAACAACGGGATTGTCCTAATCCAATCCACTGACAGGAACCTGGAACTACTAGACAACCTGTTCCCCACTTTCGTACAGCACCTCTCCAATACACGGACCCCACTCAGTCCGATCACCCTTGACCTCACAGCCCCCAACCATAACGATGCCATCACAACTCAGTCCCCAAACGACACGCACCTCTCCTCCACCACCGGCACCGCCGTCATCCACCCACCTACTGCAACCACTTCACACTTCTCAATCACAGACTCAGATGTCTCCCCGGCATACACCAGCCGCACCCCCTCCCGTCCCACCAACACCCTGACCTCCATTCATACCACGCCCATTCCTCCCTCCCCTGACAACACAGCCCCCAACCACAACGCCTCTAACCTACCTCAGCCACAAAAGATCACGTACCTCTCCTCTACCACCGGCACCTTAGTCATACACCCACCTGCGGTTGATACCTCACACCCCTCAATCACAGACACAGTTATGTCACCCACACACACCAACCGTCCCCCCTCCCCCCTTTCACCAGCCCACATTCCCATTCTTCTCACCCATGACACCACAGCTCCCACTCACAATACGCCCAACCGAGTTCAGCACCAGACCGACACGCACACAGACAAACCCCACCCCTTATGCCTCCCCACTCTCAGCCCCCACTTCCAACCATTAACCATCCATACTGAGCACGCCTCTATCAATTCAACTTCGACTCCACAAAATAGAACAACATACAATCACACTTCCCCTCCCATTCTCACCCACCATTACCCTACAGGCGTGCCCATCACCACTAACACACGCCCATCCTCCACCATGCACTCTCCACCTACCACCAATACCCTCCTCCATACTATGTCATCCTCCCACAACCTTCCAATACCCACTACCAACACAAATACCACACTAGACTACGTTATGGCCTCCCTCCTCCAGCTCAAAGAAGACATTCACATCATCAAACAACTACTCTGCACGCATTCCAGTCACTCCTCACCCACCACCCTCCTCAAGCTCAAACAAGACATTCACATCATCAAACAATTACTCGGCACACATCCCAGACACCCCACACCCGCCTTCACCAGCTCCACCCTTCCTAACAGGACCACCACTTGGTTGGCTGACTCGCGCACTCAACGCCCCCGCACTGGACCTCAATCCCTGTTCGCAATCGGGAAAACCATCCGCATCGCTCCTGCAACACACTATCGGATCTCGACACAGTTACCCTCCTCCGCTCCTACGACCCAGCTCCCCTTACCAACATACCCCCCACACTCCACGCCATTCCAACGATTCACCCAAATCCCCTTAGACCCCCCACGCAAAACAACAGAATTTCTACCCTGAGCAACCTGAGAAAAGTCCCCCTCTCTCTAGAACACCCTTCCACCCTCGACACACCCTGTCTCAAATGCACCCACCTCAACTGCAGATCGGCCTCTAGGCACTCCTCTGCAATCGCTGATCTCATATTATCACTGGACCTTGACCTAATCATCATGACTGAAACCTGGCTAACTGAATCTTCTACACCCATATTGGACATACTGGTTCCCCCCAACTACCACATCACCAGACTAGACAGGGTTGGTCAAAAAGGTGGGGGGATCGCATGTATACACAGGAATAACCTCTCTGTCTTGAAAGTAACCTCTCCTTCCCTACCCTCCCCAACCTCCTGTGAATACATTTGCCTCGATATTATCAGTGAGGGCAAACCGATATGCTCTCTTCACGGCATTAAACACCCACCAGGGGACAACTCTACCTTCTCGCAACAAATCATGGATTTGATCACAACCAATTCAGGGCGACAACTCACACAAATATACCTTGGTGACTTCAACCTTCACTGGAACGATCATAATGACGCGGTGGTAAATAGTCTTAAAAACTTCCTCGACGCCCTTGACCTCACCCAAATTTGCAACAGCCCGACCCACGAGAAAGGCTCCATCATCGACCTTATCATCTCCAAAGAGGACTCTATCCAACTCGAATCTATCCAACCCTGTGACTGGTCAGATCATCACATTGTCACGTTCTTCATCAACGAAAAAGTCAAATTTAACCCGGTTCAATCCTTAAAGCCCAAAGTCTGGAAAAGAGACCTGAAAAAACTCAACCCAAACTTTCTACCCCCAACAGCTGCAATATATTACTTCCTCCCAATGGCGTTACGGATGTACAATCCTTGACGGATCATTATCTCAACGCTTTGACCTCTATAGTTAACGAAGCTGCACCTATGCAGCTAAAAAGAGCATCCACAAAAATGTCCAATCCTTGGTACAACGGGAGTCTCAATGATGATAGACGGGCCATGCGAATGGCAGAGCGCACCTGGAGATCAGTTCCCTCCGCACTGCATCTAAAAACGCTGTAGAAAAAGAGAAATGCCTACTTCAGGAAAATAAAACGCTCAAAATCAGATTTCTTCAGCCGTCAGCTTGACCAAGCTAAAAATCGTCCGAGAAAGCTGTTTGACCTAATCAGAACACAATCCAAGGAACAACCCCAACCACTCAGCACCCTGGGCGAAGCACCCTCCTGTGAAGACTTCGCTTCTTTCTTTATCCAAAAAACAGACAACATAAAGAACGATCTCCTCATTGACATAAGTCTCTACCCCAAACCCCTCTGCACAGCACCCACTGAACCAAAAAACAATGCTTCATGGTCATCCTTTGCCACCTACTCGGAAGAAGAAATTGGTAGACTGCTCAGCACTGTGAAACCAGCCAACCACCTCACGGACCCCCTTCCTGCCAACGCTGTCAAAGACCTTACCCCGTCGCTCCTCCCACTCTGGACTAAAATTATCAACAGCTCACTCCAACAAGGGATAATCCCCGACTCCCTCAAAGTTGGACAAGTCACACCACTACTAAAGAAACCTACAGCCGACCCCTCTGATCTAAATAATTACCGTCCCATTACCAATATTCCGACCCTTGCCAAACTGCTGGAGAAATGCGCACAAACTCAATTGACTAGACACATTAATCAGTTCGATCTACTCAACCCTCATCAATCAGGCTTCAGAGCGGACCACAGTACAGAAACTGCTATGATTCACATAATTGACTACGCCCTCCAAATCCTGGATCAAAACGATACCTGCCTCCTTATCCTTCTTGATCTCTCTTCTGCATTTGACACCGTCAAACATGAGAACTTACTCGAGCTCTTAAACACAAGAATGGGTATATCTGGAACTGTGCTCAAGTGGTTCACGTCCTTTCTACACAACAGAACGCAGAAATTCAAGAGTAACAACTTGATGTCTTCTCCTATACCGGTATCGCTAGGCGTCCCACAAGGATCCTCCCTATCCCCAACTTTGTTTAACTTAGTTATGGAACCTCTCACCACCTTGCTACAAGCATCCAATGTTCAATTCCACATGTACGCCGATGACACCCAACTCTATCTCAAAGTACAATCACCCAAAGACATTATGCTCCGGAATTCAACGATCAGAAGCACCCAATCATGATTGGCCGCTAACCATCTCAAACTCAATGCTCTTAAAACAGAGTTCCTCCTGATCTCACCTCCTGCGAAGTCCTCTACCACTCAAATCTGGCTTAAACACCTAACCGCACTCAATGTTCATCCCACCATCGTGGACTCAGTAAAATCTCTAGGCATAACACTTGACACCAACCTCAACATGCAGGAACACATCAACAAAGCAACTAAGGGGGCGAACTATCAGATCAATACCTTAAGGAAACTCAAACCCTGCCTTCCAGCCAAAGATTTCCAAACTGCGGTACAAGCTCTAGTCATCCCCCGAATAGATTACGGCAGCATCGCCCTCTGCGGTCTCCCACTAACTACCACGGCACCCATAAGAGCTTCTCTAAACGCCGCAGCGAGACTCATCACCGGATCAAAAAAACACTCACACATTTCCCCTGACCTGAGAGCCCTGAACTGGCTGCCTTTTGAAGCCAGAATACATCTGAAAATCGCCTGCATCACGCACAAGGCTGTCCACCTGAGTTCACCCGGATACCTCGCACAGAAGCTGACGATCTCCGGAGGCTCTAGAAAGAATAGAGGCACAAACAATCTCCTGCTAAAGCCCCAAAGATTCCGCAAGGAAAAAACGTATAAACGCTCCTTCTCAGGAATGGCACCCAGGATCTGGAACTCACTCCCCCCTGAAATCAGGCTCATCTCCTCTACCATACTTTTTAAGAAAGAAGTAAAAGCTATCCTCATGGCTAAATACACTTGAATTATTATTGGGGATGATTTTACAGACGTTGTACCATACAGTTATACTGGTCTTTTATGCTTTTTTGTATGACTCGTATTATTGACCTGCCTGAGTGTTTATGCTTTCATTTATTTGTATCTGTTTCATTAGTGATGTATCTGGCTGACTATGTTCCCACATGTACCTTCCCCACCCCAATTGTTATTTACTCACACGCTGTTTCCTTTAGTCTGTAAAGCGCTCTGATATCTGCAAAGATCTTGTTGGCGCTATATAAAACTTTCAAAATAAATAAAAATAAATAAAATAAAAACAATCACTACAGGCATTTTCCCTTTTCAATGCGTACTGTAGAATGCAGCACGCATTGAAAGAGGAAAAAACAAGGAGAAATGAAAACATTTCTCCTCGTTGCGCCTGGTAGCAAACTGACGCATTTCCAGGCTTACGATTTTTCGTAAATCTGGAAATGTGTCTGGCTCCATGGGTGTTGCGTGGGAACACCCACAGCAACACCCATGGAATGCCGCTTTCACGCAAAGTGCTGCATGTAAAGGGGCAATATTTACAAGGACCGGATAAGCCACGCAGGGTGGCTTTTCCTGTCCTTGTAAATATGTGACAACATGGGTGTTGTGTGGGAACACCCACAGCAGCACCCATGGATTGCCCCTTTCATGCAAAGTGCTGCGTGTAAAGGGGCAATATTCACAAGGACAGGAAAAGTCATGCAAGGTGGCTTTGGGAATTCACAAGGGCATATTATCAAGCTCAGTATCGCCGCTTTAGCGGCAGTTTCCTGATGATGAAAGCGGCGATAATGTATCGCCTTTGCTTGATAATATGGCCCTAAATAGCTGAAAAAATGGCCCACATTTCCAAATCAAGCCAGTTCTGGGCTTTATACAGACACACTGTATGGGTATTTTACAAGGTATAGGAGACAGCACACATTTGTTTTAGGTCAAATCAGGGATTTCAACAGTTAAGACCAGCCCATGAGGCCATACAACAGGCCCACAAACTGCTAGAAAACTGGCCCACACACTGCTCTGTTACACCAGCCCAACAGGCACTGCCTAATTGCCCAATAGGCCAGTCCGACCCTGGATCTGCCAGTAATTGAAAACTATTGGGCCCTGTATTAATGTCCTCATCTTGTCGATCCATTTCTGAACAATTACTGAAAACAAAATTAAGGTAATCCATTTACTAGTTAATCTTGCATTCCCTAATAGTGTTTGCTTTTTCCAGGATGTTGTGTCTCTGTGTTTCTTTCCATGCAACATTATACTCTTGTGTAGCATGAACGTTGAACTGAGTTTTCTTTAGGTGCCTATGTGATTTCAGGTTGTGGATGGGTGTATATAACAGGCCACTATTGAAAACTCTGGAGTTGAGACTGAAAGCGGTGTGAGTGCCTCACAGTCCCAGTCAGTGGGTCATAAGGACATTCATAATACCTGCTCATCCAATCCTTGGCCTTTATGCATATTGCACAGAGGCATGATTGTGTGTGTTAATTGTAATTGCGATTCTATAAAAAAATGTGTGAAGGAGGTACACAACAGTTGAAAAATTCAAAGTGAAAGAAAATTATATATGTACAGGTGAGTGGGTGTGTTGTGTGTGTGGGGGTGGCGAAAGGAAGATGCAAGGAAGTATATGCAGAAGAAAGCGAAAACAGAGTGTTGTAGAGGAAAGTGTGATATTTGCAAATTGAAGATTTCAGAAAGATGAGAGGGGAAAAATGTCATGTCTAATAGCGGGATAGACTGCAGAACAAAGGGAGAACATGAGGGAACATGAGCAAATGAGACACTCAAAAGACTACACCTTCCAAAATCCTTAGTAAGTTTTAATTCACAGTCTCATATTTTCAGAATCGGAACATTTTCATTTCTAATTATGCACAACAAATCCTTTGATGTTACTCATTTATCTGATACTGCTAATAAGTATTGGGAAAGCCTATAGATACAGCCATGGCCGGTTGTAGGTGTAACTGCAGGGCGGTGACGTAGGGAGGGGGAGGGGCAGGGTGGGGGGTTGTAATGTATGGATTACGGACGTTAACAGGTAAGTAAACATATAAATAAATAAAACGAATTTCGTTGTGTGCATGCATCACCAAATGCGATGCAGTGCGCGCAACCAAATTCGTTTTATTTATTTATATGTTTACTTACCTGTTAATGTCCGTAATCCATACATTACAACCCCCCATACTGCCCCTCCCCCTCCCTACGTCACCGCCCTGCAGTTACACCTACCACCGGCCATGGCTGTATATATATAGCTTGTTTTAGGTGCCTGTCCATTACTGTGTGAATCGTCTGGAGGCAGTAACAGCAACCTCACAAAGAGGCACCAAAATATTGGTTGAGTGGATCACTGAGAGAAGCACAGGACTTTTAGTTTACATGTTTTAAACCACATCCTTAATTATATAGGCCACTCACTCCTCTAAGATGAGATTCCTTGTTATGCTTCTTGTCCCTGCTCATTTTAGACACCCCTCTGTGTTCGTCCCACTTAAAGTCCTGGCTGAAATTAACAGACGGAGCTTTGGAAGCCTGCAATGCTTTTATTTTCACGCAACAGGGAAAGAGTTATGTAGACTGCAACTGCACTAGTGCAATTTTGCACCAACATCTACATTAACATTTATACCAGCTGACAGGAAAGAATTATATTTCATTGGTTAGTTGGTGCAATTGTCATTTTTTGCACTTCTGGAGCCTGGTCACAGTGTCTCCTCTCAATATATGGGCAGGAGATATAAATGGGACCATAAATGAGGAGACGTATGAAAAACAGGCAGTGCAAGGACTCCTGTGAATAGGAGTGGCTGTGGGAGCTGTTTGGCTGATGGCATGTGCGGCTGGTTCTCATCATTAAAGGGCTGTAAGAGGCGGGCTGTGTATGGGCCAGCATGTGCAGCCAGCTGCTATTCCAAGGCAACGCCAGACCGGATCGAGCCCCACGAAGCTCGTCTTCTACCTGAGATTTACTCTCGCGGCACCGATCACCGCTGGATCGGGACACAGACTTTGCCTGGGGATTCGCTCCATCTATACTTCACAAATGCCGGTTCAACCGTGATTATTCCCATTGGGCCCCCATTTATGCGCATTTATACCGCAGCCCTTGACCAATTGGAACCTCCACACCCCCCGCGATTGCCGTTCCGGACTCCACTGATTGATACGCCATCCCCTAACTTCTTGATCTGTCTGGCTGCCCTTTTCCGGAGGCTTACCTGCTCAGACTCCATTTCAGCACTGCCACCAACCCAGTCCTGATGAAGATCCCGATTAAAGTGGATCGAAATGCTGTCGACCGTTCAGCGCGATCATAGGCGCTCCATACAAAGCGGTTCATGAACAATACAAATAGAAATGAACTTTTCAAGCTACCTGGAACCATATTTTGTCATTTCCTTACTGTATATACTTCTGCACTAGTCACTTTGCACCAACCTCCCTGATCACATTGTCACTTGGGCCGCTACCATGTTTTTCACTCACACACCCTTAGCACCAAGTACAATTTGGGTTGTTATCAACTGTTTTATTTGTATATCGCAGTGCTGTCACAAATGCCATTTGTCCTGTTTTTCCTTTTTTCCCCAATTTTCTACATAAAATGATGCCATGAGCACATGTAATAACCAAATAGAGTCTCCTTACTTCCTTTTGATAATGTTGTATTCAGATCATTTCTAATTGCCTTCAAATAATACCAGTTGGGATATCATATGTTTGTATCATACTTTCTACCCCAATCCCAACACGGTAGATGGGTTTTTGCTCCTGTTGTATATACCAGCTGCTATTACTGATATAGTACTGGAGCCAGGCATTTCAGATGTGGTTGTGAGTGGTCATTTTACATCATGATGAAGAAAGTCATTCAGAGTCCTCTCTTCCCTTGGGTGAGGTCACATACGAGGAAGAAGGCCTGTAAATGAGAAGAGAGCACTATGATGTCACTACTCACTTATAATCAATCAATCAGGATTTATAAAGCGCTGCAAATCACCCTTGAGGGTCTCAAGGTGATGGAGTTGCTAGCTGCTTCATGGTGATCTGTTCATTCGAACTGCCAGGTCTTGAGTCCCGTCCTGAATTCCTGGAACTATGAGGTAGTCCTGATGTCCATGGGAAGATTGTTCCAACCTTTGGTCACCAGGTGTGAGAAGGAGCATTTTCTGCTATTGCCTTGGTGGATTTGGTTGTGTCTGTGAGGAAGAGGGAGGCGGATCGTAGGTGTTTGGTCATGCGTTTGTTAATGTATGGTGGTCCTTCATTGTGTAAGGCTTTGTATGCGTGGGTCAACATCTTTAACTGGCATCTCTACTGTATAGGGAGCCAGTGTAGCTTCTTCAGGTGCGGTGCAATGTGGGTCCATCTGGGGAGGTCGTGGATGCGTCTTGCTGCTGAGTTTTGTATTGTCTGTATTCTCTCCGGAAGGCATGCAGTGATTCCTAATTCAAGTGTGTTCCCGTAGTCCAGCCTGCTGGTGATGAGGGCATAGGTGACGGTCCTTCTGGTGTTGACTGGGAGCCACCGGAAGATCTTTCTGAGCATGTGTGGGGTGTAGAAGAAGGAGGATGAGACTGTGTTTACCTGATTTTTCATAGATAGCTTGTTGTCCATGATGATGCCGAAGTTGCTGGCATGGTCTGTTGGGGTGGGGGACTAGCCAAGTTCAGCAGGCTACCATGTGTCATTCCATGGTGAGATGTTGTCCCGAACGATGAGGACTTCCTTTTTGTCAGAGTTGAGCTTGAGACAGTTGTCCTTCATATAGTCAGTGATGTTCATCATACATCTGCAGAGTTGGCTCTGGTGGTGGAGGTGTCTTCTGACAACAAAAGGATGAGCTGGGTGTTGTCAGCATAGGAGATGATGATGAGTCCATCGATCTGACGGTGTTGGCCAAAGGGATCATGTGCATGTTGAAGAGGGTATAGCAGAGTGGTGAAACTTGGAGGATGCCACAGATGATCTTCTTGGGTTCCGAGGTGAATGATGAGAGACAGATTCCCTGGGTTCTTCCGGAGTCATAAGAGGCAATCCATTTGAAGGTGTCTCACTGGGGTCCGATGTGGTGGAGTCTGTTGATCAAGATGTGATGGGAGATAGTGTCATAGGCAGCTGGCAGGTCCAGGAGGATGAGGGTTGCAGTTTTGCCGCAGTCAGGGAGAGCTCTGATGTCATCCGTGGCTGCAATGAGGGTTGTCTCAGTGTTGTGGTTGGCTCAGAATCCGGATTGACACCAGGAGGTTGTTTTGTTCCAGGTGTTCAGTGAAATGCTAGTTGATTGCCTTTTGAGAACCTTCGCTGGAAAAAGGAGCAGGTAGATGGGCTGGTAGTTCTTCGGTTCTGCTGGGTTGGCAATGGATTCTTCAGGAGGGGCCTCACTTCAGCATGTTTCCATTTCTCATCGAAAGAGGCTGAGGTGATGGAGTTGTTCAGGACTTACTTAAGTAATAATTTACTATAGGTGTGTAGTAATATTACATTCTTAATTCCTGGTGTGGTCTGAAATCGGAATGCAACTGAAATAAAAAATAAAGTATAAAACATTTTTGCAGCTATGGGGGGCACTAGAGGGCGCACGAGCAGCATGGCCGCACTTGTGTGAGGCTCCTGCAGCCTGTGCCGCTATCCTGACATTATCCTTTCTTCACCACGTCCAAAGTCGACGAAAATCGGTGTAACTATGCAGAGCATCGGTTCCAACACTCGTTGAAATTTTGGAGAGCCACGGGCCCGTACTTGCTGAGATATCCCCGTCGGAAGTGCCAGCCTGTCATAGCTGTGGAGCCTATGGTGTGCGAGACGGGGAGCTGAGCCTACGAGACACCGGCGAGCTCACGAGGTCGGTAGGCCCTGAAATGCTTGTTGCTGTGCGGACCTGAGCGGCTGTGGATCGGAACTGGAGGTACAAGGCTGGGCACACTGCTTCCGATACTACTGGACTTGTGCAGGGCGGGGGACCGAGTGAGAGATTTAGAGACAGCCTGAGGCATTCGGGGGCAGAGCAGAGGCCTGGAGAGTCACCGGACAGGCTGTGAGTGACGGAGGAGAATTACTTCGATCGTTGCAATACCTGCTGATGCCATCCGCACGTCCCCCCTGTTTCCCTGCGTTCGGAAGCGGTGAGGATTGCTGGGCTAAGTGCTGGTAGTGGCGGCCCTGCCGCAGACATTTTGGCGCCAAACAGCGGGAGGAACCGCGCATTGTGGAAGACGACCGTTGGACTCCCGGGCGGCGCTGTATTGATCAGACTGTGATACTTAGGGACTAAGGGCTCGCATGTCATCAGGGTTCGAGCATCATACCGTCGACAAGGTGCAGTAGAGGCGAAGCTAGGAGAACAGCTTTAATGACTGTGTGGATGTTGCAGCGATAGCGCGAAACATTGAAAGGTACTATCTATCCTTGCGTGGGGCCCAGTGCTTGATATACACGGGGTGTCGGCACGAATAGTTGATGTACTGTGGAACCACGCACGGAGCTACTGACCCCCTCTCTGTTGCACGGAGAGACCTATGTTTGCTGGTGTATTGTTGGCAGGGAAGCCTGTGGATTGTAAGGCGCACCTCAGAGAACATATGCTGATCATTGCCTGCTACATTGTGCTGGTGGAGCTGGGGGATAGCTGTGAGGCTCCGTGAGCCCCGCTACTGGGCAATAAGTGCTGGGACCTTGTGAGATTCGCTTGGACTAGCCCCTGCACGCTATATACGACATAGCGTAACACTTTATTCCAGAGTGCATAGAGACCTGAGGGACAACGGAGTTAAAGACGGAGCGGCAAGGGTTGAAGACCTAGGTTGAGGGAGCCGAATTCGGAGCACCACTGGTGTGTTGCTCTGGGATCCTGAGACTGCGCCAGTTCATGTCGGAAACCTTCGGATCGCCAGGTGGCGGAGGGGGTAAAGGGACCTCTGTCAATAGAGACAGGTCAGCAAAGAGCGCTACCATGGGGCGGCAGGACACTAGGCAGCCGAAACTATCCTTTGAATCGACCCAACCGTCGAAGAAAACCGCTAGATTGGAATCGGACTCTGGAGGGCCTCACGACGTGCCCGTGGCTGGGAACAGCCGCGACGCGGCTGCGCCGGATATGCACCTCATCCTGCAAGAGATGAAACAGGGGTTCGCGACGGTGGTGGACAAGGTGGATCGACTCTCCTCCAGGATGGACGCTATTGCACAAAAAATGGATGTTCACGAGGAACGCATCACGGCGGCGGAGAGAAGGATCTCGGACAATGATGATACTGTGGCGTCACACGATACTAGGCTGTCGAGGATGGACAATATCCTCCGGGTGATAGCTGCAAAGAACGAAGAGTTGGAAGCGCGCAGCCGCCGCAATAATATACGCGTGGTAGGTGTGCCGGAATCAACGAATACTGGGAGGATGGAGGAATATGTGGAACGGATTTTAAAAACGGCGGTGGGTGAGGAGGCCTTCTCGCATCAATTCATTGTTGAGAGGGCGCATCGATCTTTAGGTCCCCAACCCAAACCAGGTGCACAGCCCAGACCGATCATAGAGCGGCTACTGAATTATAGAGACCGAGACACTGCCTTACGGGCTGCCAGAACCACAAAACAACTGTCATGTGACGGAGTGAATTTTTCTCTCTACCCAGATTTCACACCTATGGTACAGGACCAAAGATGGAAGTTTTTGGATGTGAAACGGAAGCTCAGAAACCTGCAAATTGATTATGCTCTATTATACCCTGCAAAACTCAGAATCACGCACCAAGCGAAACAACATTTTTTTGTAAACCCACAACAAGTTGAGGACTTCCTGAAATCGCTGAGGAGAGGACAAGGCCCCCGTCACGCTGAGGAAGAAGTAGAAGAGGAAGTAGACTAACACCCTCAGAGTTCAAGGCTGGCATGGATTAATGACTAAACTACGACAAGAAGGGGTCATACTAGACAACTTAATATATGCTGCCGAATTGGAGACTCTGCATGGACACTTCTATTGCGGATACGAGATGCTGTTGCAGTCGACATTGGGACTGATGGTGGTAACGTATGCCAGGCGACACCCCCTTCTCTGGTGGACACCTCCGCGGGGAGGTTCGTACTGCGGTACGAGATGAAGGGGTGGGGAAGTGCGTGCCTTTAGATGACCCCACTAGGGTGTGCCCCATTGACATTGTTTTTTGCACTGCAGCTCATTGGGGGTTTGCTAGCGGTGGTGAGGGAGGGGGAGGGACAGTTTGCTGGAGAGTTGGGGATGCTTCAGTGGGAGGGGGTTGGGGGGGAGAGTACACGAGTTGGATGCTTAACGCATTACTGAAGTGGATGAGACTTTGGGATATTGTGGTTATGGCTGTTTGGGAGTCTGAGCTAGTTGGGGGGGTCGGGGGGAGAGGGGGAAGCATGGGAGTTTGGTTGCACTGTACAGAGGATCCACACGGAATTGCATAGTACTTGTAATATGTGGGCTGGCACGTATGGGCGATGGGGAGTACGGGTGGGGGGAAGTATTGTTGCGGCTGCTACCAATGATGATGGCTGATATGGCGGGGAGTACACTGATGATAATGTCCTGGAACGTGCGAGGCATTAATGATTCTAGAAAAGGTAGAAATATCCTTGCTTATCTGGATAGGCATAATGTACATATAGCCCTGTTACAAGAGACACATTTTTGCCCCAAATCAGATCCTAAATATGCTAGTAAATGGGCCTCGGTCAGAAAGTTCTCCTCATATTCTTCGTACTCCAGGGGCACTGCTGTTCTAATCAAAAAATCTATTGCCTACCAGGTGCTGGGAGAGGTTATTGATCCTGAAGGACGCTTTGTGATATTATGGGGTAGACTTGGCATAGATACTGTTGCTATAGTAGAGAAAACACAACAAGAATGGGGTCAGAGCTATTTTCTACCTGCACACTCTTCCACTATGTATAGTCTATTTGTCAGAAACTCAAGGCCCTGTGCGCATTGGTCGAGGGCGTGACCCGTGAACACCCCCTAAACAGTGATGCAAAACATCACATATAATCGAAGAAACACAATGACCCGCACAAAGGCAATTATACACAAATTGTAATTTGTTGCTAAATTGTGCAACAGTATTTTTCAAACATATAACAAACACTTTCCAACAAAAATGTAAGATGAAAGTCTTCAAAGTTGTGTAGAAAATCTTTTTATTGAAGAAAATTCGAAATACAAACAATTGCTAGCTGCCAACGCGTTTCGTCACCAACGTGACTTCTTCAGGGCTCTAAAGTCGATAGAACTGTAATCAATAGAGCTTGCGTCATTTGCTCAAAGGTACACCATAAAAGGGGATAATTAAAAACGTGTTTCCTAGTCCCCCTCGAGTTCGATATGGTCCCCTGTTTGGAAAGGACCCTGTGCGACACGTCGGCGGCACGCTAAAAATGCCCGCTATTTACTGAAGATACCTTGATGGGCCATACAATACTTCTACACTACATATGTAAAAGAGAGAGATATCATTGGGAATATACCATATTACCTGTGACAATATCCTTTTTTGATGCGGAGGATAAATATTGAAAACTACTATATAAAAAAAGAACAAATCTGAAAACCATATCGAACTCGAGGGGGACTAGGAAACACGTTTTTAATTATCCCCTTTTATGGTGTACCTTTGATCAAATGACGCAAGCTCTATTGATTACAGTTCTATCGACTTTAGAGCCCTGAAGAAGTCACGTTGGTGACGAAACGCGTTGGCAGCTAGCAATTGTTTGAATTTCGAATTTTCTTCAATAAAAAGATTTTCTACACAACTTTCAAGACTTTCATCTTACATTTTTGTTGGAAAGTGTTTGTTATATGTTTGAAAAATACTGTTGCACAACTTAGCAACAAATTACAATTTGTGTATAATTGCCTTTGTGTGGGTCATTGTGTTTCCTCACTGTTGCTATAGTAAACTGCTACGCTCCGAATGTCGACACACCGGAATTTTTCACCAAGATCTGGGGACATGTGTTGTTGGCGGGTGCTACACATATTATTTGGGGGGGGGACTTTAATGTTACACTAGTGCCAGGTATGGATAGATCAGATGGTTGTGGACAGTATAACAGGCAGGCGAGGGATGTGCTGCTGGGCGTCATAGAGGAAGCGGGGCTGGTAGATAGTTGGAGATACACGCATCCTGCGCACAGAGAGGGCACTCACTTTACGTCCTACGCTAACACGTGGGCTAGATTGGATTACTGCTTTGTGTCAAGGGGGCTGGGCCCGGGAATAGATAAGGTGACACACTTGCCCAGAACATATTCAGATCACTGCCCTGTATTGCTGTCCCTGATGATTCCGGGTCATGATAGGATAAAACCTCCATGGAGATTGCTCCCTACTATGCTACTAGACGCAGTCTTTAGAGCAGAGTTGGGTGATGAAATCGAAGAGTTCTTCCCCAGGAACAAGGATTCAGTTGATAGTGTGGAGATGGTGTGGGAGGCATTCAAGGTCACGGTTAGGGGTATTTGCATTTCCAAGGGTGGGGGGATACTGAAAGACATTCAGAGGACATTGGGCAGGTTAGAGCGCGAGCTTAAGGAGTTTGAACTTGGGATGGCAAGAGGAGGTGACTCGGAACTACATCATACATTTAGAGAAAAACTCTCCGAGTTTGAAGAGGAGGCAGCGAGAGAAGTTAAGTTTAAGGGAAAGTATTGGACAGCAAGGCGTTACTGCGAAGGGGAACGGCCTGGTAAGGTACTGGCCGCGATTACGAGGAAGCCACGCTTCAGTGCCAATATATTAGAAATAGTCACGACAGACGGCATACGCTGTCAGGATACGAGAGGGATTCAGGAGGCATTTCTTTTACACTATAAGAAACTGTACACTTCTCAACAAACTACCGAGGTTGATATGGGCAGTTTTCTCGATGATATTGCACTGTACCATGCTTTTGTCGGACGGCCGCCATCTTGTTTCCCGACTATATAATACCATTAGGTCGAGGCGCCAAGGCCCTGAGAGCTCGGCGCGGCGGCATTGGACTGTAGACTTCGACCGAGATATTACTGACGACCAATGGCACTACTGCTGTGCTGTCACGGCTAATATTACATCTAGCAGTAGGCTAAAGATCATTCATTTCAAATTTTTACAACGATTCTATTATACACCTGTGAGAAAATTGCATTTTCAATTGGCAGATACCGATAGATGCGACCGCTGCAACACAGCGGGGGCGGGTTTCTTCCATTTAGCTTGGGAATGCCCAGGAGTTTTTGACTCC
This sequence comes from Lissotriton helveticus, assembly GCF_964261635.1. Taxonomy (NCBI): domain Eukaryota; kingdom Metazoa; phylum Chordata; class Amphibia; order Caudata; family Salamandridae; genus Lissotriton; species Lissotriton helveticus. The sequence goes on from NC_136057.1 coordinate 1,065,057,218, forward strand.
TGGACGCAGGTACAGGCCGCGCTACAGGTTATGATGTCCGGGGCAGTTGCCAGAGACCCGCTAATTATGCTATTGGGATACACTAGGGATGTACCTAAGCCTATTCGAAAGTTCACGGATGTCGCACTATTACTAGCCAAGAGGCGAGTTGCTTGTCGCTGGGGACGGGGTAGGGCTCCTAAGTTTAAGGAATGGCTTGATGACTTGGTTTATTGTCAGGACCAGAATACTATCTATGCAGAATTGACACCAGTACAGAGCAGGCCGAAGGATTTTTGGGGGCCACTCAAGATATATTTGTTAAGTAACACGGCAGTATCTACAGACTCAGAGGTCGACAGTTGAATGTTACGGCTATAACTATCACCTAGACGGGACCCTTAACAAGGACACTTTACGAGGCACACCGTAGTACACTGATACGGGAAGCTGTAGGGGATAGCTTGTGGGGAAGACATGGCCCATACCAGTACATAGACAGGACAGGAGTTTAAGCAAGGTTTGACACACGCTACACTCTACATGCCTTGATATCGAAAGGGTATGTTTTCTTGAAATGACTTGGGAATGCTGGTATCAGTGATCTGGCCGCTTGGTGCCACTACCCATGTTACATATCTATATGAATATCCATAACTGCTTATTACTATGTATTGTTTGCTCCACTGAACCGCATAGGTTTTCCTCTGTGACAGATGTCTGCCCGTGCTGACCACTCGCCCATGTAAAGTGCCTATATGTTGATCAAGCGATGCGATATGTACAAGTGTGACCTCTTTGTTTGTTTCTTCCTTGTGCTGTTTCCCGAGGAAAACTTAATAAATAAAGATTTTTAAAAAAAAACATTTTTGCAGCTATGATTCCTTCTGTAGGTTTGTTTGAACTGCTTCACGATTAGAAATCTTTCTACTGCAATGGATAAACCTGTGACTAACACAGCTGGATCTTTCCTAGCCATTGATACTGAACTTACAGCTATTAGGTTTATGATTCTTCAGAACCAACTTGCTGTAGATATTCTGCTAGGAAAAGAGAGCAGAGTCTGAAAGATGGTGAATGTTTCACCTTTACACCCGATAAAAGGAAAGAGATAAGAGGATACGCGAAGAACATGATGGGACTAGAGGCTGAGTTGAAGGTATTCGAGGCAACAGGTTCTTGGGAAGCAGTTGGAAAGGGGTTTTCTGTCAAAGGTAGTTGACTTGGCAATATTGGTATTGGAATTTCAGGTTTTATATTAAGGCTTATTTTTATTTTTGGCCTATGATTGATTAGTTTATTTTCTATGATTAAGGGATTCAAATATATGAGATAGTTGGTAGGTACGGTTACATTCAGAAAGAACCACACATATTTGATCAAACTGTAATCAAATCAGTTACTCATACTGACTGTATTTGCTTGGAAGCCATGTTTTCTAAAATTAGTCTGATTTGAATCCTGACCCGAGTTGTACGTTTCACTTTATTAAATGGTAGCTAGAAATGACTTATTGTTATTGCATTGAAGCTGTTAGATAGTTGGACATTAATTGGAATTCAACTTTGGACACAAAGACCATGGTGGTGGGAGAGATCCTAGTGTGCCAGGCAAATCAGACCAGACTGGTGATAGAGCCATGGTCACACAGATGTGTGTTCCTTTGTCCAGTCCTATGAAACTAGGGAGTCTACTACTCCCAGAGAACAGCAGCAGCTGATTAGACTATTTGGTGGGAAGTGATATGGCGAGGCTTCCAGAACTTCCGTTCACATATTAATTATGTGTTCTGTAGAATAGTTTAGCAGACCCTGTACTGACTTCACTGAGAGAAGTTTCCCGTTCAATACTTATTTAGACTAGGGATTTTCCTTGATGGAACCAGTCTACTTAATATTTGGTCTATTATATGTTGTTATATTTTGCATCTTTTTGTTGATAATATACAAATTCAGATTGCACGATCACTTGAATATAAATGCTTATTTCATAAACTGACTAACCTGATGATTATTGATTGAATTGTAACTTTGACTAAATTGTTAATAAAACCTAATGGTTTTGATACCATCCACATGGCTGTTCAAGTGGAGCCACATTGACTTCAAGGTAATTGATATGTATTACTGATGCTAGCTCTTTTCTTATGCTTCAAGTTGACAATCAAAGGTCCATACAACCAGTGGAGGTTCTTTTTTGATGATTATATTAAGAGGTTGAGGTTTAAGGAACTCTGCTCCAAATACAAAGAGGAAGTTTAAGTTAGTGCTAGTGTGTAGCAGTTGTTGGTGTTGAATCCTTAATTTGTATCGCGTAATCACTGAACTTTGCTTAATAAAGTAAGTTGGAGATAAAAGCAATATATAAAAAAAAGTACTCCGGGATTACCAACATGATCACCTCCTAAAATTAAACATCACCAGAGACAACCATTCCTCTAAGGGGACCCTTACCATTCAGAAACAGTGCAGCTGGAAAGATTACGGGAAAATCCTGTTGTATGATCTCTTGTGCACAGGCCTACTGCTGTGGTAGCCGAACCCCAATATTCCTCCTACTGCTATTCTAATCTAAAATATTTGCTGTTTGAATGGGCTCCTTCTAAAAGGAGAAGTCCACCTGATTTGGCCAACAGGATTCAAAGGCCTCCTCAGGACTGAGGAAGTCAAGGAAGCTGATATTCCATTATCAAGGTTTTACTTCCAACAGCTTAGTTCCCCTGAATAGAAGCGAACGTGGAAATAAAACCCGAAATTGACATGTGCTAAGTGAGCATATCACATGAAGGGCAAATATAGCTCTTGATATGTACCGCAGGGTCAAAGTAGCCTGCATATCAAAGCTGAAACTCATGTTCTGCAATGCCGGCGGGGCTAGTAATCCACGTGCATCCAACAGCTGAGTCGGGTTCTATTGAGAAGAGTTGCTAATGTGAATTTTCGTGCTAAGTTGGAGAAAGTAATACTTTAATCTTGATAATGGGATATCAGCTTCCTTAACTTCCTCTGTCCTGAGGAGGCCTTTGAATCCCGTTGCCAGAAAAGTGTGGACTTCTCTTTTTGGAAGGAGATCATTGGAACAAAAAATCTATTAGATTAGAATATTGGTAGGAGGATCTATAGGGTTTTGGCCCGTCACTCCTTTTTGAGGAAAGGACTACCTTTGAGTGGATTCTATGCTGGAAGATTTCAGGTAACTACCTTGTGTTTCCAGAACAAGATGAGGAAGCAACAAGGAATGGGCTAATCATATAGGTTTTTGCACCTGAAGTATATGTGCCGAAGATATACATAATTGATCAACTTTATAATGGCTTGTATACAAATGTCATGAACTGAAATTTGCAATATTCAAATAATGTTTTAAGTGTTTAAATGTGTGGTTTGACTGTTGACTCTATAAATGAATTTATGTTGGTGAAATTAATACAGAAATTTAGGAATTGTACAATACATTTACAGGCACAAGCATTCAGCACACAAAAATTGCGAGTCGCAAAATAGGCCTATTTGCAATCGCAATTCAGTCCAATCCAATGCATGAACCCAAATTCTGAGAAAACACATAAATTCTCTAAAATAAGGTGTCGCAAATATTTCTGAGAATTAATTTGCGAATCCTTAGTAGCGAATCCCAAATAGCGATTCCCAAATAAAGAATCGCAATTATATGCAAGAAAAATCGCAAATAGCGTTTTTACAGAAAATCACAATTTTGCAAGTGCAATTTAAGAAGGAACACAACCAGGTGGTAACATGAGTGAAAATACCATACAGTTGAAATTCAACAGGAAACTACTTAAACTCACCCACAATGCCTCAGAACCATTCACAATGGCAGCGCTTTACCTGATCGCGAGGAGGATGAGGTCCAGGCAGCAGCAAACAGAAGGAGGAGAAGACAGGAGTGCATCTTCAGAGTCCGCATTACATTGCTAGGACAAACAGAGGTGGAAATATACGACAAGTATAGTCTTAATGGTGCCATGAACCTTGACTTAACACAAGAATTGGATCCCATATTGCGGCGTCAGACTCATAGGACCAATGCAATACCCACTCATGTGCAGGTCCTATGTTGCCTGCACCTACCTGCGTCAGACAGTTTTCCTGGGTTAGTAGCCGTAGACGGAGGTGTGTCACAAAGCGCCCTTTCATGTTTTTTCAAATCATTCCTCCATGCCATGATTTCAAGGATCAACTACCACATTAGCTTTCCCAGAACCACACATGAACTGAATAAGACCAAACAGGAATTCCATCAGCTAGCCCACTTCCCACATGTATTAGGTTGCATTGATTGTACCCATGTAGCAATATGTCCTCCAGCAGACAATGAATATATATTTAGGAATCGGAAATGCTTTCATTCGCTAAACATACAGGTAGTCTGCAATGCAAAATATATCATCACTGACATTGATGCACAATACCCGGAAAGAGAGCATGATTTCTACATATTTCTCCAGAGTAGCTTACACAGTCATCTGCTCAGGGGTGAATTCGGAGAGGGACATCTGCTTGGTAAACATGTGTTATGATTTCACACAGACATTGTACGTATGCCAATGCATTACCGTCACTGACCCTTTGCTTACTTCCCTCAAGGTGACAGCGCATACGCCGTACGTAACTACATCATGACACCATACCTCAATCCAACAACCCCCAATGAGCAAAGGTACAATGCTGTTCACATCTCCACCGGAACATCATTAAGCGCACCTTTGGGCTGTTAAAGAGCCACTTCAGATGCCTACACAAGACAGGAGGCGCATTACAGTTCAAACCGAACCAATGCTGCAGGATTGTGGCTGCATGTGCCATGTTACACAACATTGCCAAAAGGAGAGACATTCACATTGAGTTGTCTGACAGCGAGTCTGACGACGACAACCAGGAAGGGGCACAACAACATGCAGTACATGGGGTAAGCGCAGTAGAAAGGCGCAGGAGCCGTGCAGATATCACTCAAAATTACTTCTGATCTGAGTAATGATGAGACAAAACACAGGATTTTTGATTTGTTTCTCACAAATTAAATATCTTGTAGTGTTGAGGCACACATATCATGTGCACAGTAACACATGGATGGCATAACTATAAATCATACAAAGACATACACATTTGACTTGAAAGTCAGTACCTAGTAGTGTCTTTGGCAATGGTTACCTCACCATTGTCAAATGTCTCTGTACATGCCAGTCTATCTCCTCCTCCCACGCACACCCAGTCGCCTTTCACCTGCTTCATCTCCATACCTCATGTTGGATATGGAGGGTGTTGCACAGCGAGTGTTGTGCCTCCTGGAAGTGGTGACAGGCATTGACAGACTAGTGAGGTTTGAGGCCTCCTCACTCCCTTCCTCCCCGGTCATGTTGTTAGCCCCAACAGTGGCAGCATGCATTTGTTTCACTGCATTTGTCACCTGGCCCAGCGCCTTGGTCACATCCCCACTGCAATGGGACATCTCAGTCTGCATGGTGACCGACTGACGGGCCTGCAGTGCACTGTTGGTGCCCAGGCGATTGCTTGCTCGTGTATAGCCATGCATGCGCTGCATCAAGTGCCGATGGTGTCTCGTCTGTGTCACTTGTCCCTCCTTCATCACCCTGGTCAGCTCCTGCGTCTGCCTGTTGCCCTCTACCACAGCTGCAGTGAGTTCCCTTACGCAATCAGTCAGTCCAGCAATGTTACCTGCCATCTTGCTGATTTGTGCCTGCACTAAACGCTTGTTTCTTGACTGCAGGCACTGCACCCGGAGTATCTGTGCCTCCAGACAACCCCAGAGATCTGTAGATTGTTCTGCTTGCGGTGTGCAGCGTGACCCTGCTCTGCGCCTACGGCTGTTGACTGACCAATTCCGGACATGTGCTTGGGGTTTCGGCGTGGGTGTACCTTGCGCCTGGCTTGTCGCTGGCGTATTTTGGGACTCATCCTCAGGCTTCATGGCCTGCAGTGGTGGAACTGTTGCCCTGCGTGTAGTGGGAGCACGGGCTGTTGTCTGTGGGACCATAGGTGTGTCTACTTCATCTTCAGCCGTGGTATCCTGGGTGTCCAAGCAGTCACTGTCCTCAGCCTCTCCATCTTCTGCATCTGTGATGTTTAACTGTGCAAATCTTTATTAATGTTTGTGTGTGATGTCATGTCACATTAAGCATCTTTTTGCTAATAATAAATTAATGACTGTCACACATTATTCAGGTGTTCTGACCTATCATTGTGTGTTTGCCTACAAACCGGCCTACCCTGCCTGTGTCTCCCAGAATGCACTTAATGTTGACTGGAAAATGTGGACTGGACTGGAGTTTCTTACTATACACTTGTGCTGAACTACGGTGATGTGCTAATTTTAAAGTGTTCCTTTTTAATGATCACTGGCATGCCTCTTACCTTGAGATGTGTTGTCCGCTCAAGATGTGTCCAGCTGCATCACTCTCACCATGGCTTCAGGCTGTAGTGAGGACTCCACCAGGTCGTCCATGGGTGTGTTCCCAGGCTATGTTGGTGGTCCCCTGCCAGTCTTCTTGGCTTCCTTCAGCCTCTCAGCAATCCTTTCTTTTGCCCAGCTGCACAGGTCATTCCAACGCTTCTTCAGTTCTTCAGTTGAGCAGTGTGTGACCCCCACTGCATTTACTTTATTCTTGTTCCTGAGCCAGATCTTTCTTTTTTGTGCCTCTGGGACCTTCAATTACAGTTTTCCAAAGAGCTTGTCATGAGTCTTTACTACAACCTCTAGTAGTGTGTCTATTTCTTTTTCACTAAATTTTAGTTTCGTTTCCTGCCGGATGGAGTCTCCCCTGATGTAGTTGGATCCATTTTTGAGATGGGACAGGTCTGCAAACAGAATTGTTCGATGTACTGTCCCGCACCTGCACTGACCTCTGAATGAAGCATGGCTGGCTGACTTCCTGGTTGTGATGTCATCACTATGCATCAAAAAGTGACCTCGCAAATAGCGCTTTCGCTATTAGCGATTTCGCAGATTTCTATATCGCTATTAGGTTTTCTTTATTTGCGGGTGGATTAGGTAATATCGCAAATAGCGTTTCTGATTTTTAGCGCATCGCTGCTTTATCGAAAATTTGTTCATGCATGGGAATTAGCGATTCCTTAAATTTTGCAAATAAGGAATTGCAAATTTGGAGTTTGAAACATGTGTCTGTTAATGATTTGGATGAAAGAATTCATACTCAGTGATAATTCATTGTCTCATTGAGTTGCATCAGATTAGCTGTAATATTTACCCCTCGTTACCACTTGGTATTTCTTTACAGTTGTAGCCCAGTTACTGGAGGGTTATGTGAGTGAACCCTTTATGTTTTGAGGCAAGCCCACTAGTAGCATTCCATTTACAGACCCTGGGAACAGGAGGTGACACTTTACTAGGTATAAGAAAATATATTTGCCAATTGGGTATAAGCCAATTTCACCATGCTTAACGGAAAGAGCACAAGCATTTTAGCACTGGTCAGCAGTGGTAAAGTGTGAAGAGTCCTTATGCCAGCAAACATGAAGTTAGCAAAATAGGAGGTTTGCAGGCAAACAGTCACTGGGAAAACCACACCAAGGATGCCAGTTCTATCAGATGCTATATGCTCAATTATCCACGGACCTGAAGGGAGAGATGATTTTTCAGGGGGTACTGATTGGGAAAGGGAATGAGCAGGACCAAGTTGTATGCATTTTAGAATTAATAGTGTACCTCACGAAATTGTAGCCTATTACCCTTAAAACATAATCTAGACTTCTATATGATTTGAACTTTACATGTCAGGAGCAATCTTATAAATGTTTCAGTTGCGACGCCATGCATCATTAAAACTATAACTTCAACAAACAAAAAAATCACGGAATTTGCACATTATGCATAATCTAAAAAATGCTACAACACTTCCTATATGACATCACAATGCACACCCTGAATGGTAGCAACCCAGAATGACACATACATGCACAATCCCATGAATCGAGAATGGCTGGACACATGCTCGTGAAATAAACATAGGTATTAGGGGTGGGTGGAATTGTGTGGAGTTCAGCGAAATTGCAATAACATTTTGGGGAATTTGGCAAAGGGGCAGAGTAGGCACCGCAATGTGCAGTGCATACCCCTCCATACGCTTACATAAGTATGCAAGGGCTTCGATGTGTATCCATTCCAGTGCATACCCCTCGATGCCCTTACCAACTTATGTAGGGGCACTGAGAGGTATGCAGTGCATACACCTCGGTGGCCTTACATAACTGTGTAAGGGCACCGGTGGATACCCGCTCCAGTGTATACCCCTCAGCCCCCTAAAAAACGTATGTACATACTTATGTAAGGGCGCCAAGGAGTATGCAGTGCACTGTAGTGGTACTTTACAGGGCTGGAAGAGGGTACAGTCCCTCTATGTTTAAAAATCAGTGCAGATTAATGTTTAATCTGTAGTGTTTCTTAAACACACAGGGGCTGCTCCCTCTTCCAGCCCAATTTAAAACCATTACAGTACGGCAAAATTAATTAGTAATTCCACATTACATGAGTAACAAGGAATTACTAAATGACTTAAATTGTGCCGGCAGAATAAATAATTCCACCCAAACCTAATAATAGCTACACAGTAGCAACATTATAAAGTGTTAAAAGATTAGAGTAGATAGTTATAATTCTGTTTAAAGAGGCCTCTTCATACCGAATACAGAATTCAAATGTATATGACATGCAGTACCATAGCAATGATGCTACGTGGCCTGGTGCAAGCAAGATAAATGGCCCATTTCACTATTGTTGGGTTAGTAATAGATGCCAATTATCAGGGCTCAATGGGCCCCGGTGCACTGCACCTGCTGAACTAATGGGAGCTGCGCCCCATATTATATTATATATAAAAGTACTATCGCAGGGTTGATTCCGTGCGGGCTCCTCCAAGCTAGAAGAAGTCATTCTCATGGAACGTAAAGCGTCCATAAGAATAGGCAATGTAAGCTTATGACTGTTAAAGCTCAGAGTTGATTTAGGGCAATTCTAATCTTCGAAATACGTCATCCTTTCAAAAACATACTTCTGCGACCGGTGCAGGTAAAAGCGGTGAGACGGTTTGCGGTTTGGTCAGGTGTAGGGGGGGCGGGGGTATTTCGATGATGAGGGAAAATTAAAGGAATAACGGGCCTCATTTATGAGGCCTTGCGTCAGTTTTGCGCTGCTGATGCGTCACTTTTTGTGACGCATCGGCGGCGTAAAACATGTGCCTTGTTGCGCCATATTTAAAAAGTGACGCATCTAGGTAGATGCGTCACTTTTTAAACCCCTGTGCCACATTATACCTGCGTCAGGTATAATGTATGCAAAGGGGGCGTTCACACGCAAAAAGCCTCGTAATAGTGACGCAGTGAAATCTATGAGATTTCACTGCGTCACTTTTAGGACGGTGTTGCGTCAAAATCTTGCGCCTGCCTCACAGCAGGCGTAAGACTGACGCAAGCCCTTTCACATGGGGCTTTCCCCATGTGAAAGGACGCATTGCTGGAGTTGCGTCACTTTCGTGACACACCCCACAATGCGTGACTTTTGCGCTTCCAGATACGTCAGAAATACTGACGTATCTGTAACTCCTTGCGACATGATGCGTCATATTATAAATATGACGCATCAATCATGTCGCAGGGAGAGCGCAGTGAAAAGTGACGCATCGCTGTTTTCACGCAGCGATGCGTCACTTTTCATAAATAAGGCCCAATGAATTTTCCCTCGTTTGTCGAAACACCCCCTCCCCCTCCCCTCCCCCGATCTTCCCTGCACGGTCAGCGGCTGAATACATGTTCATTTTAAAGAAAGGAATAAATCATTCATGTGTATCTATTTCTCTACTATGTGCTAGAGAAGACTGTCTCCATTTGAAATGATAATGGAAGGGACCAGGGAAGAACTACTGATGGGGACTTGGCAGGCCTTAGCAAGAGTCCAGATCACTGCCTCAAGTGTTCCCATATGTATTTTTCATTTCATGTGATGGTTTCAAAATGACAACCCTTTTGATAAATCGTGGTGGAATGAAAAGGTAGCAGGCACCAGGTCAGCGTCCTCACTTTACCTTTGCAGGCCTTTTGCCCACTTGGCTCAGTTTGTCGTAAGCTCTTTTTTCCAATCTCGGCCTGCTCAGCGACTCCCTTCCTCTTTTTAGCCTTTCATCCCTTGAAGATAAACATTTGAAGGAGGTTATGAATATTAGAAATTCTCAGATGTTTTGTAACTTCATTTGACCACTGAAAGACTTTAGTACTTTTCTGTTCCAAAGTGGGAGAGTTGGGCCAAGAAGGAGCAGCAGACTCGGCAGTTAATCCCTGGTTGAATAAATCATTCTAGTGTGTGTAATCCAGCACAAAATATAAATATGTCAGCCGAACGAACTGAATGGAAACATACGAGTCGTAAGAAAATCCATAATACATTACGTCATGCCAATCACTGTAGGTAAATATTACGTAGAGACCATGCTACCAGCTGTGCTAATGTTCATTGGCGTCTCTACAGGTGTATGAAGCTCTATATCAATTACAATAAAACACAATACTGGTTTTACCTTCATGATGGGAATTCATTATTTTTTTCAGTTTTACAAACTGCGCAGTTCAGCTGTTTGGCCCAATCGTGGCGGAAAAAGAGATCTTAAGGTTACTCCTCGATTGGGCAGGCTTCACTGGGGCAACAAGTTTACTGACTATGATAAGCTGCCACCACCCCTTCACACGTGGTACATGAGTTTGCAAATTATCTCATGGCACTAGTAGCATTTGTGCAGCATTTTCCACTCCTGGATCTATATTACAGAAAGTGCCCTTTGAGCCCAACAATCATATACCCCTTTTTTTTGTGTCCCGGAGTATTTTGGTATTACAGAAGTGGCCGTAAATGAGAGTGCCGCCACTTTTGTAACATGGATCACCCTGACATTCATTTTGCATCCACATGATTCCAAGGGGGTGTTCTGTCACTAGGGTATAGTCTCACTCATGCAAATGAAGAAAGGCATTGTCCCGGCTCCTATGTCTTATTAGATACACGGGCACAGGAGTAAAAAGGTCATTGGAATGTGACCAGGTTGTATGCCACATGTAAAGTGGCACGCAGTCACTGTACCCCAAGGGCATCTCTTGGGAGGAGACCATGGTGTTACCAACGGCACCACAGGACACCCCTGAGTCAGATGAAGTCACAGCCTACATCCAGCTGCAGGACAATGCCTGCTTACTCTTGAAAACGTGATGGGATCCAATGGCAGCCAAAGATGCAGTATGTTTTTTTTTTTAAAGTTTTGAAAACCTTTATTATGTAAAGTTGTCATACACAGCAATCAGCCACAACCCGGAGGCCGGCAGCGGGATAAGTAGTAGGATCGCTCTTGTCATCAATTATACACAGCCAATTAGCCGACAACCCAGGGGTCCGGCGGCACCTAAAATAATATCCTGTGTGCACAGTTAGACATATGTGGATTCCTATAGTGTACTATGCGTTGATCCTCAGGTGTGGCAGTGTAACCTATTCCCTGACGCTTATATCTCTAGGGTCACCCAGTTGCCGCGTAGAGAGTCATGTTCCCTATGAATTTCGTTACTAACACAGACTCCCCGCAACCCCCAACCCCTGTTCCAGAGCCCTCCCCCCGCCCATGCTCTACCTTAACTAATATTCATAACTGTGCTCCGCTGTTCGCTCCCACTCGTCTAGGGGGAGTTGTAGTGTGGTGGGGACCGAAGCTCAAGGGTATGTGACTGTTCTACTAGGTGGATGGGTCATCACTCGTATGAGTATCCAGGTTTAGTCTGCTGTGCTGCGTCTGCGCACGACACATGTTATCTGGGATCATTGCGCCGCATCTCGCCAGTACCCCCCTCATTCAGTCACAGTGTGTCAAGGCGTTCCGTTTCCTGGGGTCTCGCCATTTGAGCGCTCCTGCCCCTCAGAGACTTCCGTGCGCATTGCCTTCTCAGTATCTTTTACCCTCAGATAGTCTTGGTACAGGCTCCAGAAATTCTTTGGGCGACTCGTGGGAGGGAGTAGTTCACTGTAGCATTCGGACTGCGTACAGCAATAACGCATGTCCTGCTCCCACCTCTGTATGGCCGGCAGTGGGCCCCTCATCCAACACATAGCTACGACTCGTCTAGCCATTAGCATGCCCATATCAGTTAGCCGCCGCACCACGACAGGAAGGCCCCGGGAATGGCCCAGGAGTGCCAGGGCGGGGTGGTCGTCAGCTCAATTTCTAGGATCTTGCTCATTTCGGTAAAGATCCCGAACCAGAATTTTTGGATACCCGGGCACTGCCACGATAGGTGTATGAAGTCCGCGAACAAAGCGTGGCAGCGTTCGCAATCAGCAGACTGACGGAGGCCATATCTATGCAGCCTCTCGGAGTGTAATACACTCGCTGGAGGAATTTGAAATGGACCAGTCTATGCCTGCCGTTCAATGATAGTTTCCTGGTGTTTTTACAGCAGTATGTCCACATGCTACACATCTATTGTGATGTGTAGATCACTCTGCCAGGCTGTCCTGGCCTTCGAGTATTGCAGCTTGTCGTGCTCTCTGTTCATTCGATATAGGTTTGTGACTAATTTGTAGGGGGAGGGAGATTTAATAACATGGGTAAGTTCCAGCACTGCCGGGGGTTCCGCCAGTTCCTGGCCCAAGAGGTCCAGTAACAAACTGCGAATTCTATGATATTGGAAGAGAAGAAGTAGTGGGGCCTCTGCGGGAGTTGGCGCAGCCTGCTCCCATGTTTTTACTGCACCGTTCAAGAACAGGTCTCCCGCCGTGACTATACCCAGTTTACGCAGCACCTGGATCACTCCCTTTTCCGTTATAGGGGGTAGCCATAATGTCCATTAGGGGGGAGTACAATAAAGTGCTGCTTTGCTTTTGCCGCAGCGCGTTCCAGGCATGGTTGGTGGACTTGATCGAGTCCAGTATTCCAATTCTGCGGTCTGTCGGGCGAAACACTGTGGCAGAGAGCAGAAGCGGGTCTGCGAAAAGCCGTTCTAGTCGAACATGCGTTATTGTCGCTTTGCCGTGAAACCACGTGTGCATGTGTGCCACCTGTGCCACTCTGTAGTACCGTTCCATATCTGGTGCGTTCAGTCCCCCTAACTCGTATGGAAGCATGAGAGTCGTCCATTTCACTCTCGGCTGTTTGCCCCCCCAAGCGAGTTTAATAAGTAGCTGCGTCAGGTTGTTGAAAAAAGACTTTGAAAGCACAATCGGGATATTGTTAAAGAGAAATAAGAATCTGGGTAAGACTACCATCTTCATGATCGCTATACGTCCCATTAAAGACAACTGCAAACTAATCCATTTCTCTACGTCATCTTCCAACTTACTATATGCCACACCATAGTTTTCGCGTATTAGAAATTCCGGGTCAGTGTGGAGCATGATCCCTAAATACCTGATCGGTTCCGTCGTTCATTGCAACGGGTACTCCATGTCAAAAAACGTGGTCTTCGGGGTCAGAGGAAAGGCCACCGATTTCGACCAGTTTATCCGGAGGCCGGAGAGTGCACCATAACGTACCACCTCCCGCAGTACGGAAGTGAGATTCGATTCCGGGTCACGTACATACAGCAAAGTGTCATCTGCTTAGGTTGATATGACCATTTTGTACGTAGGAAAGTTCACCCCTTCATTACTATGATACCCCCAGAGTGCACATGCCAGCGGCTCAGCCACCAGCGCATATAGCAATGGCGAAAGAAGGCAGCCCTGTCTCGTGCCTCTGCCAATCGCAAAGGAGTCCGAGACCCGATCACCTACGCGGACCCTGGCAGTGGGGTGATAATTTAGCACACCCACCATTTGTAAGAACGGTTCGCCCAGTCCCAGTCGCCCAGTACACGGATCATAAAGGGCCATTCCATATAATCAAAAGCTTTTTCCATGTCCAGAAAGACAGCCATGGCCTTGGTGTCCTGTCTGACATGCTGCATGGTCCCCAGTATGGTACTAATATTATAATGGGGTTCCTGGAGGGAATGAATCCGGCTTGCTCCGGGGCCACCAGCTCCGAGGCTAATAACGCCAAGCGTGTCGCCAAGACCTTTGCATAGAGCTTGGCATCGACATTAAGAAGAGATAGCGGCCTGTAAGAACCACTAATATTCACAGGTTTGCCCGGTTTAAGAATAGTCACTATTGGAGCCTCCCTCATAGATCGTGGCATGCTTCCCTCCACACAGATGTCATCGAATAGTGCGGATAGCTGAGGAATTAGTACGTCTTTAACGCCTTATAAAAGCCCACTGTGAGCCCATCCGCACCGGGGGCACTGTCAGAGCGCATACTCGCAAGCGCATCCGCTATCTCGTCCTTGTGTATTAGCTGCATCAAGAATTCCCGATCAGAATTCATCAAGAAAGGCAACTGTATATGACCCAAGTAATCATCTATGGCCTCCTCGTTATTCGCAGCACGAGAAGTGTAGAGTCCTGAATAAAAGTTTCTGAACTCGTCTACAATCTCTGATTCCCCTGTGAGGAGGAGACCATCTGATGTCTCCAGATGGCGTCTTGTGTTTCGCATCATCCTGGCCAGAAGGGAGCCCGGTTGCTCTCCTTCACCGTATGTCCGGGCCATTGCGTATTTCCCCATATGCTTAACTTCTCTGTCAGCTTCCCCGTTGTACTCTGCTATGAGATTTTTGATGTCTTCTGTCACATCAGCGCTTGAGCCCTCCAGCTGGCTCTTCTCTAACTCAGCTAGCCGCGTCTCCAAGTGTAGTAACCTTTGGCGTATAGCCTTGAGTACACTTGAATGCTTTGCCATCGTGATGCCTCGAATGTAGACCTTAAGCGCTTCCCACACAGTCTGGAAGCTGTCATTCGATCCTATGTTGATTTCGAAGAATTTCTCTATCTCTTCCGCCATTTCGCCGAGAAAGATCTCATCTAGTAGGGAGTACGGAGGGAACCGCCACGTGAAAGGAGGAATCCTCTTCGCTGGCGTCTCAAGAACCAAAAGAAGCGTGGAGTGGTCAGAAAGTGTACGCGCCAGCACAGCACAGGAAATTATGTAACTCATAATCGAGGATGACGCCAACCAGTAGTCAATTCTGGTGTGTATGTCGTGGTATGCCGAATAATGAGTGAAACCTCCTCTATTGGTGTGCCTACTTCTCCACATATCGACTAGGTCAAGTGTGATGAGTTCCGAGTGTATTTTTGATGCGGCTACCGTAGGTCTGCGAGGGGGGCCTGAAGACCTGTCCAGCCCAGGGTCTAGCACCAAATTTAAACCCTCCCCCATTACAAATGTGCAGTGGAATATGCATGACAGTGCTGAGCAAGTACACCATAGAATTCCGGGGAATCGTAGTTAGGGCCGTAAACATTAACCACTATCAAATCGTGTCCCTTCCCCACACATCTAGAGATTAGAATTCGACCTTCCGGGTCTGCCCTCAGCAAAGACAGCATCAGTTTTGACTTTGGATTGACCCAGGTCAAGACCCCTCTAGAATGAGTTGTGAATCCAGCAGCAGTGTAGTAGCCCACCAGCCCCCTGCTAAGAAACATTCTGCTCGTGAGCGGGAGGTGCGTTTCCTGGATCAGTGCTAGGTCTACATTGTGGCGCTGTAGGTAATTCAGGACTTTTCTGAGTTTCCGATGATCATTCAGCCCTCGTACATTCCACGTCAACGCTCTAAGCGTGGCAGCCTCCCCATCCACAGTTACATTGTTCGCCCTAGCCATCGCAGTAGTGGGATAGTGCAGTGTAAGGCAGTAGCTATCACAAATGCCAGTGAAGGCAGGACGAACAGACAGAGCAAACCAAATTGCATCCAAACACTCCCCAACTCCTCCACCTCCCTCCCACAGCAGCCCCCCCCAACTTGGCCATGCAGATTCCCTTCCAACCCTCCCCACCCCATTTCCACATCCCTCAACACAACAACTAGAACTTCAGAAGTGCATTGCGCTCGGGGACGAAGGTCGCCTAACAGCCCGTTACCTCCAATGTTCTCAAAAGTCAATGTCGGGCTTCCACCCCTCCTTCAGCCATGCACTATCGTAAGTAGAAACAGAGCTGCCTGACAGTATCTCAGCTCCATCAATAATTTGCGCAGTTTCCCCTCTCACCCGTAGGCCCCCCCCGCACACCCCGACATCTCTCAGTTCAATATGCACCAACTCAGGTGTCACAGCATTCCTCCACTCTCTCCACTACTTATCTGACAGGGATCATCCATCCGGAGAGCAGATCATATCCTCCCAATCAGTGGTCGCAGACCCTCAATCTACCCACCAGCTCTCCTCTTTCAGGACCCTGCGTGGATCTAGTTTCTCGGTCATTCCTGGTCGTCTAGATGGCTATTTTCTTCGTCAGCCGGCTTTTCTGCGTTATCGTTTCTCTGTTCCCTCGACTAACACTTCATAGCCTGCAGCAGTTCTTTAGGGTCCGTAAATTTATGCGAGTGTCCCTGTCTGTTGACACGTAGTTTGGCGGGGTACAGCATCGCGTAGTCCAGGCCCATCTCTCTGAGTTGCTTCTTGTGGGGGATGAAGTGTTTGCGCGCTTCTTGTACTTTCGCAGTGAAATCCGGGTATATTGATATTGCCGACCCTTCGTATTGAAGGGAGGACTTTGTCCTACCAAGTCTGAGGGCCGTATCCCTGTCCCGGTAGTTAAGCAACTTAGCGATAATCGGGCGGGGCGGCGCACCATGCTTCGGGCAGGGGCCTAAGGACCTATGCGCCCGCTCCACCACAAACATTGATGAGAACACTCCATCTCCCAAAAGGGTAGAGAGTAGCTTCTCTACGAAAAGCTCCATTGTGCCAGTGTGCGTGGACTCCGGCAGTCCCGTTATACGGAGGTTGCTGCGCCATCTTTTCGTGGAGAGACCGCATCAGGTGATCTATTTTCTTGTGCGCCGTGTCCAACTCGGTCTGCGCCTCTTCAATTTCTGCAATTCTCCTCTCGGCCATGTCGTGTTTCTCAGCATGCTTATCCAGACGCTCGGCCATACGGTCCATTCTGTATGTCATAGCATCCATCTTGACGCCCAGCGCAGATATGCTAGTTTGAAGGCTTTGTTCCATGGAACGTAGAATACTCTTGATATCGGAGTCAGATGTCTGTTTCTCCGCGGGTTGCGTGGGTTCTCTAAGCTCTGCAGGGGGGCTTTGCAGTTGCAATCGTCTCTGCGCAATGGGGAGTTTGCTTTGCGTTTTGTCCCCCTTTCCCATCGCTATGGCCGGACTGTCGCACCGCTGCAGTTGTGAACGCAAAGTGCTTCCCCAGGGGGACCCGGTTTAGTGTTCAGGCTCTTTGCAAACCTGAGGCTTGAGGCTGTAGGTACCGTCAACTGTTTGCGCAGGCCTTCTCCCGCCTGCTCCGGTGCCTTGGTATCACTTGCGAAGTCCGGCCCACTCAGCGCAGCTGGGTCTCTGCCACGCGAGGGCAGTGCGGCCGCGGTGTGAATCCACCGCCCAGCTTCCCCTTCGCATTATGCCTCTAGCCTCCACCAGTAAGCACAGGCCTCCCTTGGTCACTCTCAGGGGTTATCACGCCGCATGCAGATGAGCGCCCGGGGGGACCCTTCTCAAGGTAGCTTCCGGAAGCGGGGGTCACCGCCAAACCGATGGGCCCACAGTTGTGCTCGAATATCTCGTCCCTAGAATTGCCTCACCGCCAGTAGCACGTGGACTCCCCTGCAGGCTCCCAGGCCACAGCGTCACAAGTTATTGCTGTTTTTGAGGTGGGGCGGGGGGCACTCCCCGCGCTCCCGAGGGGTTTCTCCTGCCTGCTGGCAGAGATCAACTGATGCCCAGGATTCGTCCCAAGTCCTCTAGGCCACAGGCCCACTGCCGTTCCAAGTTGCCTCCTCGCTACGGAGCCAGCGCCGCACCTGTCTCTCATGCGCCGGGCCTCGAGTGTACTGGGAGGGGTAGGCAACCCTCCTCGTCCAGCGCGGGTCCCACTCCTCGCCTCCCGGGACCCGTGTAGGCAGTCGGGGTGTGTCTCGCCGGCCAACAGGTCTCCCTCACAAGCGCCCGGGCAAGCGCGCTCACCCCTGCCGCACGCAGGGGCACGTCGGCCGGCGTAGCGCTCACTGGAGGTCGCGGCTTTTCAGCCCAGGTCCCCGCGGCTCTGCTCTCGATCGCGGCCGGGCTCCGGGGCGCCAAATCACCACGATTTTGGGGTCGCTAGGAGCTCCGCAACTTTCCGCTTCTGCAGGGGGAGTTTGGGGTAAAAATCTTTGCTCTGTGTTAGGATTTTGAAGGATATTGGGTAGTGCACGGCGGAGCTCCGGGATCAAGCGACCATTTTCGCTGCTGGCAAGCTCCGCCCCCCCAAAGATGCAGTATGGTTTTGTAATTTCTGTCCCTCTGCCTTTTCGGTTTTAGCCTGTGAAAGAAGTAGGAAGAAGTAGAGCGTCCGAATAAAAGGCGAGAAAAGGAGTATATGCTTCAATTTTATTATGGAAGTGATGTTTCAATACAGATGAGCTGAACAGTTTACTTGTGGCTTGGGGAAAAGAAACCATGGAATATGTCATTTATCAGTCCTTTCAAGGTCCTTCAGGGATAGCCTTCTCCATTAGGTCACTCCCAACTCATTTATTTGGATTCGCTTGATGTTGTATGGGGTCACCCTCCTGGTTACAGGAAGTGTTCTTGGATAGGTCTCAGAGAACAACAAAAAGGAAAAGAAAACAGAAATATTCGCCATGAATTGGACTGTACATATGGCCAGGGCCGGACTGGGAACCAAAACCGGCTGTTAGATTTGGGGGTCTCTAGTTGGCACAGGTAGGTTCTTGTGACAAATAGGGACCCTTGCCTCTAGTCAGGATAAGGGGATTACACTCCTAAAATAACCCCTGCTCATCCCCTTGGTAGCTTGGCACGAGCAGACAGGCTTTTGTCAGAGGCAGTGCGTAAAGCATTTGTGACCACATACAGTAACCCAGTGACAACACTACAGATGGACACCACACAAGGTTTTATATAAAAAATAAGTATACTTTATATAGATTTACCACAAGACCATAAACGTCAAAAATTCACAATACTTTTACTTTAAGATGGTAGATTTAGCTTAGTTCAGTTAAGTTCTTAAGATGCAACACTTTGCGTTAATGTACCTTACGATGCGTAGCGCTTCCACGACAAGCAACGTTGCAGTGAGGGAAATGTGGCAAAGTTCAGGTGCAAAGAAATAAAGACGTGAAGATTTCCCAGATGCGGCATGCTTCACTGGGGATGCGAGAAGTTCTCAGTTCGATGCGTGGACTGCAGCGGCGACACCCTTGTTCAGAAGTGTGACAGCAACAGCTTCAGCTGCGACACTCTTCCCCCACGATGCGGGAAGCTTCCGCACAATGCGACCCTTACAGGTGTGACATCCTTGTTCAGAAATGCGATGGCAGCAGCTCCGATGGCGGTGCGCTTCTCGGGCATGCGAGGCACTTTCTTTCGATACGGTGCAATGCGAAAGTTCCAGCGTTGACACCCTTGTTCAGAAATGCGACGGCAGCAACAGCGATGGCGACACACTTCAACCTCGTTGCAAGACTCCTCTCTCAGTGCGGTGCAATGCGACAACTCCTGCAGCGACACCCTTGTTCAGAAGTGCGACGGCAGGCAGCAGCGACGGTGACACGCTTCCTCTTCGCTGTGGCACGCTTCTCTCGATGCAGTGGAGTGCGACAACTCCGTTGGCGACACCCTTTTTCAGAAGTGCGACAGAAGTAGCAGCGACGGCGACACGCTTCATTTTGTTGAGTCGCGCGGCCAGCTCCTTGTGACACGCAGTCCCTCAGAAGGCCCAAAACAGCAGCAGGCACTTCCAAATAACTCTGGGGAGCTGGGGGAAGAAGGCTGTTGTGCCTGAGACTTCAGCAGGAGGCAAGCTTTTTTCCAAGCCCTTGGAGATCCTTCACAAATTGAAAGTGATCCAGCGCCCCTATAGAAATTCTGTCTCAACAACGCTATCCAACACCAGATACTCACCATTAATCATAAATTACTCACAAGGCCCATTAACCAACGAGACATATTTTGGGCAACTGGATCATGTGACCTAATTAATCAGAACCTATTCACAAATTATTTACACATTTATATACATCACCATGGTTTGCATATAAAACATATTAATTTAGTCACTAAGGTAAATGGATCAACTAATGGTAACAAGACCATAAATAACAAGACCAGCTTGTTGTTTAAGAATCTTATTTTATTAACTTTATTCAAGTACGCGCATTTCATTGAGTTCTTTATTAGCAATTTTAGCAACTTTTAATTGAACAATAGCACATTAGGATGACAATTCAAAGTAAATCAATTAGCATGAATCAAGTAAATAAACAGTTTTCATCACCTAAGTTCCCTAACTAAAGCTCACATAGCCTAAGGAAATAGTCAATAGCCCTATTGATCCTTACGTGCTCCAAAAAGTACTTCAGCACGGCACGCCTTTCAGGATTCGAGAAGCGAGAGACGCCCTCCCTCCAAAGGGGTCAGTTTTTATACCTTTTCTGACTAGCTAAAGTATCTTTATCACACATTCTTTCTGAAAATCCGAGCTTCTAATTGGCTGAGCCATGTCAGTCCACCATTAGGTCATATTTTTCTGACCAAGTCCGGGGCCTCATCATAGCCCTTATTGTTCTTAGTTTCTCCATTCTTTTGCTTCCTCAAAAAGATATATTCTCCGTGCACAAACTTCTCACTTCCTAATCTTGGCAGGCCATAATGCATCCTGTCCTTGGAAATGTCACCAAGAACACATTCGACTCGACCATGATTGCTTCTGCATTAAACGTTTGTCAGTTCAGCAAAATGCTCTTTCGTCTGTGCATGAGTGAAGGCTTCACTCTGGTCAAGTTTTATATTCTGGAGCACTGCCAGCCATTTTCTTAGGCCCATTCGTCAAAACTAATGTATAAACAAACACAAGACATCAATTAATGAAAGAATTAGAATTCGTTCTGTTACCCACCCTCCTTTGCTAATTATTAACCCATTAATAAATGTTACCTAGCTGAAGCATATGAAGCAGCAAATAGGATTCTTTCTCAAAATTGTGCCACATAAAGACGAAAAGACATAACATAAGCACACACAAATAGGCACATGCCATTCATCAAAACAGCCGCATTTAATACTGACAAGGACAATAGACAAGGTTAATTCATTATTTTTCACACACTTGCAGTTGCAACATAAAGCGCATATGTTAATCCCTTATGTCATGTATGCGTTTTAATCTATGTTGGTTTAGTACATATCACTCCATGCTGATTAATACGATTATATTATGGAAGTTTAACTTTGCGAGTCGAAACAAATGTATTTCTGAATCTCGCTCCATCAAAAGCAAAGTAGACAAAGTTCCTTTTTCCTTCCTTTGGCAGTAAGGCAACCACTGCAGGCCAATCCCCTAAGCAGCACTTCAGCTTAGGAATAGTCTCTTGTCAGTTTCTTCAGGTTCCTCTCCTCAGTAAAGGTTTCTTCTTGTAGTCCAAAGTGATCTAATTTCATGGGATCAGGGTCCTAATACTTATACCCCAAAATCCTTTGTTCTCTGAGGGGGGAGTGGCCTGTGGCCAGTCCAAACCAGTTCTGAAGCACTCTGTTTACCAGACTTCTACTTTCCTTTCACAGTGCAGTGCAGAAACATCAGACGCCTCACAGGAGGTGGAGCCAGCATTGTGGAAGGCAAGCACAGGCCTGGAGCCCTTTGTTGACAAGACTCCTTCTCTTCTTTCAGTGAGCAGGGCAGAGACATCAGCCTCACCCCAGGAGGTGGAGCCCGCATTGTGGAAGGCAGACACAGCCCTATTCAAGGTTCAGGTGCAACTCCTCCCTCCCATCTAGATGCAGATCTCTCTATTCCTCACTGGGCTGACTCATCCTGTCTCTTGGAATCCCCCAGCCCTGTCACTCACAAATTCCAGGCAAGGAATACACAACCTAGCAGAGGCAGGCTTGAAAGGTTAGGCAAGCAAATACCTACTTTCTAAAAGTGGTATTTGCAAATACAGAATGTTAAAACCAACTTCACTAAAAGATGCATTTTATCATTCTGAGTTCAGGCATACTAAACTCGAATTTCTACCATGTTCTCTGAGTCAGTTAGGATTAGAAAATGTAATAATTCTAACAGGCCATTCTGGCCTGTGGAGAACAGGTAGCCTTGCAATAGTGAAAAACGAAAACGGCTGTCATTCACTATTAGGACATGCTACACACACCAGGGCATGTCCTACCGTATACTTAAAATGCACCCTGCCCTTGGGCCTACCATAGGGGTGACTGATATGAAGAAAAGGGAAGGTTTAGGGACTGGCAAGTGGTTGCACTTGTCCAGTCAGCATGACAGTACCAGACTGCACGCAGGCTCTGCAATGGGAGACCTTGGACATATTTTACAAGGCTGCTTCTGTGGGTGGCACAACCAGTACTGCAAGCCCACCAGCAGCATTTGGATGTACACACCCTGGGCACACTCAGTGCACTAGACTAGGGTCTGACAAGTAAACCAAATAGCCAAACATGGAACCACTGATTAATACATCAATTTACAGTAGGGAGCACTGGCACTGTGGCGCTGGACAGCAGTGGCACAGTGCCCAAAGCATCTAACACCAGCAAAAACACATGAGGCAAAAGCAAAAATGGAAGGGAGACCCACGCCAATGGTGCCAGGTCTAACACGGGCCCTGGCAAAGTGCTCGCCCCCCCCACCCGGGGGGTTGTGGGTGGCGCCAAGCTCTTTGCCAGGGCCGGTTTTCGGTCGATTTTGTTACAGGGCCGTTTTTGCTGCAAAACCGTCTCTGTGACAAATACGGCCCCCAGCCCCAGGGGCCCCAAACCGGCCCCCACCCATGCGGCGCACAGGGGGATTGCCCGGTGCCCGCTACGGCCAGCCTGGCCCTGCGCCGGACTGTGAACTGCAACCGGCCCTGGCAATTGAGTCAGGCTGGCTGCGGGGGGTGGGGGAGGGTGCGCCTGAAAAACACTGCAGCTGCTTTTGTTACAGGGGGCCGATATTGCAGCTATGACCAAAACTGCGCCCCACCCTGGCAGCCCAACAGAGAATCACCCGTTGCCCACTATGGCCAGTCCGGCACTGAATGTATAAAAAGTCTCTCTGGCATTTTGCACTTACGCACTGATATTTGGATGAATAAGTATCTTAGTATGTTCTTGTTATATTTCTCTCATATATCATGCTGCTAGAAGAAAAAGATTCTCGTCTTGAGTATACAACTATATAGAATATATTGGTCGATTGGATGAATCAAAAGAGATCTCTGACATAGTTAACACACGGCCCACCTCAATACAGGTTATATCTCTTGGGCCATAATTCTTGATAGGGCATCCATAATTCTTGTAACAGAAGTTATAGGCCAAATCATGAATTACAAGTGACGAAGTATTACTGCACCCATCATTCCAGGGTGCAGTAATACTGCTTTTTTTAGCAAGGACAAACCCCTCAGACAGACCCCTCAAGACAGTCCTGAAGGATTTGTCTCAGTCAATGTAATGAGATTACAGTCTTTCATGTGGCAATCTGCATGTTACTTAACACTGCATAAGAGATGATAGGGGATTCACTTGATTACTACAGACACAAAGAATCTGTACTGCGAAATTGAGCACACATAAAAAACAGTTACTAATTTTTGCCTATCTATATTATGATCAGTTTCATGTAAATTAGATTTTTTTTAAATGCTGTAGCTCGGATTATCTTGAAACATATAAACATCCTATCTTTCCTGTAATGACATACAGCTTGAAACAAAATAAATAAATATATCGATATCTCCTTTCTGCTGATCACTTTTCAAATTAGAGCAGCTAAACAAATATGCACTGTAAGCTCTCAGGTGTTTCCCTTTTTAGTTCTCGCCTAGCGTTGCAGCGCATGCGCTGCTCGCTTTGCGAGGCATGCAGTATTCAGTATATCAGGGAAGCTTTGTGTAAGCTCCGCCCACTTTCCACCCATCTTTTTCATTGGCTTTTGTCTTAAATGGTGCCTTACGATTTGTTTTTGGCTTGTTAGTCCCTCCCTATGATGGCCATGTCATCATTTGTGTCCTTCCATGGCTATTGGCCCGTTTGCTTCGCCTGTTGGCCAGCACTACTTTCTTCTCATGCTGAGTTGCGTTCCATTGATTGGGTAACAGATTGGATGCCATCTTTAAAGGTATTTTGTTATGCCTTAGCTTGCAATTTCTGTTTATGTACGTCCTTAGCTAGCACTTTCTGTTAATGCAAACACTCGTATTTTGTTTTGCACACCATCTTTTCTCTGATTCTTACTTTATGGGAAACATTTGTTTTGCACTTCAACTTCATAACCTGATAATTACTGTGTCTACGCAGGCCAGGCCGTATATATATGAGACCGGGTACACATCCAGATTTCTTTGTAATAACTGGCTTAAGATCCTTTAAGAGGTCATCAGTGGGAGTCAAGGCATCACTTTAGTCACGCACCTGCCAGACCCAGTTTGCATCCCTTGCACACTAACAGATGAGCGATTGGCAGTTTCATTGCTTTGTGTCTTCGTGGATCACTGCTGCAGCACGCAGGACAGAGTCAGCACCAGAAAGCAGCTGTGCTTAATTATCATTGCTGTTTTGCGCCTCACTGCTCGTCAGAATTGCTGTTAGGGACACCCATCAAGAATGAGGGATTTACTTAGGCCAGTTATGGGAAAAGAATCGCAAATACATGCCCGAATATAATACAACAACAATTTCTTGCGTAACAGCAACATAAGAACCCGTAAAATGGAGAAATACTCATTGACCACACCACTCATTGCGCCTTTTCTTTACTATTTCTTTAAACCATACGTCATTATCACTTACCACAGTACATCCTGGGCAACACCGGTGCAAGTTTTTCTAGCTCAAACAACAATTACAAGGACTGGTGGCAACAGCAGCACTATTGCCTGCACACACCGAACAGTAAAGGACACACGCCACTGCCCAGAGACATTTTAAGGCAAGGGCTAGGTGTGCAATTGCCCAGGGTCCCCACCTAAGTGAGGGCCCCCTTGCATAGTGGAGTTTTTTTTTCTCTATACCACCAGTCTTCTTCACTGCCTCTAACATATTTTCAATATTGTTTGGAGTCACAGGGCCTCAGTTAGCAGAAAAGTTTTTCCGTATCGGGGCCTTTTAAAGTATGTCTTGCCCAGGGACCCCCAATACTTAAAGTAACGCTAATGGACCGAACAGGTACAAAACGAGGCTCAACAGTGAAAGCATCACTCACCTAATAGCACATCACATATATCTGCAGCTTAATCTCACCCAGTGTGTGTGTCTTCTCATGTGTGTGCCTGTGTGTTTGTGCGTATGTTGTGGGTGTGTGTGTGCGAGAGGGAATATTATGTTATTGCAGGATTATGTGGTGTATCTACGATGGCACTTCAATTTTGGCAGTGTTAGTGTATGATAATGGGACAGTGTGCGTTGGTGTAATTGTGACACTGTGTGATGTGGTGGTATATGTTTGTGTTTCCTTCATGTTATAGAACAGTAGATGTTTCAGCACCCAGACTAATGTGCTGCATAGCTAAATACATATAAGGTCCCAAAGGCGAGGCCGATTGCATTGCGAATGCTTGTTTAATTTAGTCATGTAGTTGAAACCAGCAGCACGACTGTGCTCTAATTTGTGAATCTGGTTCTAAACAGATGTACTGCAGCCAGCAATGTCCCCAATCCATGTGTTCAAGTCATCCACCTATATTGATGGGAATACTGTGATCAGCTCTAATTTCCAATAGCAAATGATATCTTTGACAGCATTGGTTCTCTTATTGTGTGCTTTCTGAGACAAGAAAATGGCCATGTTATGCTGTGCAATAGTTTATCTTACTCTGTTTTCTATTGACAAGGCATAACCTTAAAAAGGCAGATACACTTCAGGAGCGCCCACGGCTCGCTATGGTGGAGACAGACTAGTTTTGAACAGAATGTGATGAACATTGCCTGATGTGTAAACCAGAAATATATATTACGACGAAATATGTACATGTATCCTAGAATTGAACTTAAATGCCAAGTATTGTGTGTAACATGTTAAAAAGCCAATAAAATATAATAATAAAAAAAATTTAAAACACCTTAAAAAAAAAAATGCAGACACAATATTTCATTCAAATCAGAAATGTTATTAACAAGTTGATGCAATGGCCAGCTTTGCTTTTGGGCACAGGTGACTCAGATCAAGGAGCTGCACATTAAATTATAACATGCACTTACAATGCAATAGGTCTGGCATGTTTTTTTGAGTAAAAGCTATTGGCGTTGTAATGGAAATGTTTTTTACTTATGCAATGGGTGGGATGGCACAGAGGGCGCCTAAGCTGACAAAGCACCGCCTTGAGTCAGAAGAAGCAGGAGGGGTGGAGGGAGGGTGCCACTTAACCAAAAGTGTGTGATCCTGAGAAAGTAACTCCCTGCGCCTTGGTTTCTTTATCTGTGAAACTTAGAAAAGCTTAGAAACAGGTTAAATGCTGTTATTAAGCGATATATAAATAACTGGAAGTTAACCTCTCCTGCAGTAGACAAACAGATATTTGAGGGGCGTGACATTTCTAAATGTTTCATTCCCACGTTCAGGGCTCGAGTCGGGGGGTACACGTGGGTGGACGGCGTCCCCCCACTCTTTTCACAGGGTGGACGCCGTCCCCCTGCCAAGAAGCTGGGTCCCACAGAAATAAGCTGAACGTGTCCTGGTGTAACTTTCAGACACCGGGACACGTTGAGCACGTGACGTCATGAGGTCATTTGCATATTGTCAGTCCCCCCACTTGTTTTTATAGGACTTGTGCCCTGCCCACATTAAAGAACTTGACAGGAATTTGCAGCACCCAACCTGTACCTGTGGATAGCGAGGCACATAGTGCTGTGAGGGTCCCCACCGTACTTGAAAACAGGTACTGCAAAATGGCAAACAATAGCACGGTGTGCGACGTAGTTGGAAACCATCCTGGCCGCAAAAACTTTGAGTAGGCAGACTACATGAGCCCTGTTCGAGTCAACCTGAATTCTAGTTTCCTTTGAACTTAATAAAAAAAAAAGATTTAGAAAAGCAAAGAAGAACGGTATGTTTAAGGAGGATGGGGAGGGGCCACTCCCTGCCTGCACTACTCGGAGTGTGACGGGGTGTCAGGGAGCAAAACCCGCTGGCAGGCAGTACCATCTGCAGCTGCACTAGATTGTCTCCAGCAAACAAACACATCTGCCTCTGCGTACCCCACTGTGCGGCCCATCCGAAGCAGGTAAGCTAGGGGGCAGGACGCCAGGTCTCAGTGGGGCCCAGGGGGGAGATGGCATGTTGGGAAATAAGGCAACGCGGCACAATGTCACATCCTGCTGTGCAGAGAAGCAGATTAAATTACCCTTGTTAGCTATCGTATTCTTAATGGCTGTTGGTGCCTAAGTAGGCAGGCTCTTGCAGTCTCACCCTCACCTCTGCCATCTGCTCATACAACAGCATGGCCTGCTAATAAGCAACCTACCCACAAGGTTACCACAAACGATGTTGAAGAGTTCCTTGCTGTTGTGTGCGTTGTTGTCCAGTCGATCCTTGAATGCAGTTTTCTTAGTGGCGCGGATGAGTTGGTGGTGCATTCGGGTGGCAAGCTTGAGGGCGGTCATGTTGTCCGGTGTTGGTTCCCTTCTCCAGGCTTTCTCGAGGGCTCGGCAGTTCTTTTTGGAGCTCTTGAGTTCGTCGGTGAACCAAGGGGCCTTCTTGCTGCCGGGTCTGCTAGGCGGGGTCCTCAGTGGGGCGAGTTCGTCCGCGCAGTTGATGATCCACTTCGTGAGGTTGTCGGCGGCCTGCCTGGGGTTCGCTGAGCTGGCGGGGGGGTGCTGGCTCAGGGAAGCGGCGAGCTGGTCGGCTGTGATCTTGTTCCAGCTTCTTCGAGCAACCGGTTGCTGGTGGTGGTGGATCGTCGTTCTTCTGAAGGTGAAGTGGACGCAGCTGTGGTCCGTCCAGTGGAGTCCAGTGGCGTGGCTGAAGGCGATGTGTTTGCTGGAGGAGAAGATGGCGTCGAGTGTGTGTCCGGCGAGGTGGGTGGGGGTGGATACCAGCTGCTTGAGTCCGAGGTTGGCGAGGTTGTCGAGCAGGGTGATGGTGTTGCGGTCGTTGTTGTTCTCCGGGTGGAAGTTGATATCCCCCAAGAGGATGTAGTCGGTGTAGGGGAGGGCATGCGGGCTGATGAAGTCGGCGATGTCCTCGCTGAATTGTGTGCGTGGTCCCGGGGGTCGGTAGATCAGGGTGCCTCTGAGGGTGGTCCTCGGGTCGGTGTGGATTTGGAAGTGTAGGTGTTCGGCGGTTTTCAGGGTGTCGTCGGTGTTGGTCGTGATGTGGATGGTGTCCCTGTGGATGATGGCGATGCCTCCTCCAGTCTGGTTGACGCGATCTCTCCGGGTGATCTTGTAGCCCTCTGGGATTGCGATGGCGATGTCGGGTGCTGAGGAGTCGTTCATCCAGGTTTCCGTGAGGAAGGCGACGTCAGGAGCTGTGGTGTCGAGGAGGTTCCAGAGTTCGATGGCGTGCCTGTGTACGGAGCGGGTGTTGATCAGGATGCACTTGAGGTGGCTGTTGCTGGTGATTGGCTTGGAGGGTGCTGGTGTGGGGCAGGTCCGGGTGCAGGTGAACTTGCAGGTGTTGCAGCTGAAGGGTCCGTGGGTGTGCTTCGGGGTGGCTTGGTAGCATCCAGGGATTCCGTCGGTGTTGAGTGCGATGAGTGTTGCGGCGTCGTAGGACAGTCGGGTCGTCTTCCGTCGGTGGGGTCCAGGGGTCCTGGCACTGGGCGCGGTCCAGGCGCGGACGGGCGCAGACGGGCTTACCTTTGGCGCGCCTTCGGCGCACAATCGGCGCGCCCGCTGCGCGTGACCGCTGCACGTTCGCACGGTCGCCATATATGGCGAAGTGCGAGGGAGGGCGGAGCAGCTGGGAGGCGGGAGCGGGGAGGGTACAGAAGAAAAAAGGGGCGGGGTTAGCGGCAGTGGCGGGAAGCGGGGAGCGGGGAGGGATGAGACAGGGGCAACCAAAAAACAGGCAAACAGGCACTAAAGGAAGACAAAATTACAATTCAAAACAATAATACAGGGGTACAAGGCAAGATAGCAGGTCAGGCGAGCACAGACCACGCCGCTCGATGGCAGGGGGCGTGGTCACGCGGCGGCAGCCGGAGCAGCGAGGCAGGCAGGCGGAGAGGCACACGCAGCGGCTGGTGGCCGTGCGGCGCGGGGGGTGTCCTAAACTAAAGAAGAATGTTCCCAAATTAAAAGCGCGCCTCTGCTATTATTTCAGCAAAGCGCAAGTAGAACGAAAATGAAATTGTCCAAGTCACATTTAAAATCATCCGCTGTTTCTTCAGCAACAGGCGTGGACCCCCTGCCACCGGGTCGCCAGCCTGCAATCCAAATACAAGTTATCTAAATGAAATGGAATAATTTCCAAAAGGTAACTGTACAAATACGGGCTGCGTGTCCACTTTAATTGTGTTCTAACATTGAACCAACTTCGCATCAGATTTACTGCATGTATTTCGTAACGGACCTGGGGGCATAGTATCAAGAACGGCGATAAAATTATCACCGCTTTAGCGGAAGGAAACTGCCGCTAATGCAGCGATAATGGGCTTGATAATATGCCCTTGTGAATTCCCATAGCAGCCGAGGATAACACCAGAACCTGGGCTGCTATGGAAATTCACAAGGAGATATTATCAAGCCCATTATCGCCGCTTTAGCGGCAGTTTCCTGCCGCTAAAGTGGCGATAATTTTATCGCCGTTCTTGATAATATTCTTCCTGGATCTCAAGGTTAAACTATAAGTCCAACAAACCTATAGCAGGCATACTCTCCATGGTCGAGCCAGGGTGCATGATTACACCGCCCATCTGCCTAAACAATTGAGGTTATTTCGACATGCCTTAAAGAACCGTTGATCGAGGAGTGACTTTTATACCTTTGCAACTTGTCTAACACTTGTAGATCTTTGCAAAACAAAACGTTTGGAGAATGCACGACGTCCTAACGCCTGTAAAGACAATGACATAATCTGCTTTTAACATTCACTCTCTCTTTGACACAGTAACTTGTCATATATGCAAGGTGCAGAATGCACAAAACACTGAGATGCAACTGTTATGTCTCTGGTGCTAAAATGGGAGGTAGAAGAACTTGCATAGCAGTCGAATTTTCCAGACACAATTAGGTAAAGGCCATATATTTTGCAAGCAATTCTGAATCGAAACCCATGAAGGTGTCGAAAACATTTGTATCTGCCAAAGTACTCAGGCCAGGAGCTAGAGTTTCCCGCAGCAGCTAGTAATTTATGTATGGTGTTTACATTTATATAGAGCTTTTTACCCACGTGCTTAATAACACTATCCCCATCTCTCGGAGGAGCATTTGGGACCGGATCGGCTCAAGATTCCAGAAACCCTAAAAACTATCCCCCAGTTAATTGGAGGTCTACTCTGTGCCCTGTGTGTCCAGTCGTAGATGCCTTGACCTTCTATGTTCAAATGACTACTGTTCAGCTTGTAAAAAGAGGCTGCAAATGAAAATTCCTCAACGTTATTTAGGTCATGCCTAAATACCTACATGTGTTCACAATTGTACTGGATAGAACTACTGCACACTGTACCAACACTGTAAAGTCACATCTCGACGTACACAAAAAATTGTAAATACATTAAAGCCAATAAAAAAGTGGACATTTTCTACAATAGTTGGGCCTCTCTCATGCATAGACTGACGCATACCATTCGAGGGTAATAAAGTGAAGACATGCAAAACATATTTTCGAATAGCCATTAGCAGTGGTTGCCTAGGAGTGTCTCTCTGAATACAGCGGAGGGGGAGGTTCTGGAGGGCACTTAAAATAGATTAATAATAGGGTAGAAGAAACAAACTAATATTACAATATGCTACGCTATGCCATATTAGTGTAATTTGTATAGCACACAGACTTTCATGAGCATGGCTTCATAGCTCTGTGTGCGCTCTTGGGTGCCGTCTGAATCATTTTAATGTTAGCATCTCAGGCTGGAAGCTGAAAGGGATGATGGAAATCCCTTGGCTGTTCTGGTCCATCTGAAGGACTTTATGGTGTGACTTGCCAGAGGTGAGAATGGGCATCAGTTATCGGTAGCCAGAGGTAGTAGCATCTACTGCTAGCTTTCACTTTTACATCTCTAAAACTGTCCCAGCCCTAAAAGGTCTTCTTGAACTACCACTGAACCTTTTACTAGTTGCGCTACCTCAAGGACCATTCCAAAGCCCACACAGGTTCTCCATATACCATCTCCCTTGGGGACATCATCGCCTTCAGTTTCCATCAACTTCACAGTGATGACACACACACTTCCTCTCTCCCAAGGTCGCCCCTTACCTCCAGTCGTGCATTTCTGATTGCCTCTCTGCCACTCAGCCTTGTATGCCCCGCACTGTTCTCATGTTAAACTCCTCTAAAACAGAGGTTCTCTACTTTCCCACCTACTCTGCACCCACATCTCTACCTAATTCCACCCATTTTCTTATCAATATCATTATTTTCGCTTCTTCAGCTAGAACACAACCATTTTACACATGTGGAAATGTTTATCACTGCCACAGTAACATGTTCCCAATTGCTAAATATAATAAAAAAAATATGCCATTGACTCCCATTTAACAATGTCAAGGCATTGATTCTCTAGTACGTTGCCTGGTTGTATGCCTCTCTTAAGATACCTTCTCCCCTTTGGACAAGGTTCTCCACTTTGCCAACAAAGCTGTATTCAGCCTGGCCAGAGAGTCCGCCCACCACAACAGTCAGAGGTGTTGCACGACATTGTCAAAAACGACACGAGGGGTCTTGCTTTTCCTGTGCAGGAACACCAGATTGAAAGCACGTTTTCCAGAGAAAGAGATAACATGGCAGTTACCATATCTGACAACCTCTAGAGGCATGTCTGTGTTAGCTGTCACATAATTAATTAAAAAATAAAAGACTTAGGGCCTCATTTATGAGAAATGACGCATCGCTGCGTGAAAGCAACGATGCGTCACTTCTCAGTGCGCACTCCTTGCGACATTCCTGATGCGTCATATTTAATGTATGACGCATCATGTCACAAGGAGTTACAGATACATCAGTATTTCTGACGTATCTGTAAGCGCAAAAGTGACGCATTGCTGGAGTGAGTCACAAAAGTGACGCAACTCCAGCAATGCGTCCTTTCACATGGGGCAAGCCCCATGTGAAAGGGCCTGCGTCAGTCTTACGCCTGCTGTGAGGCAGGCGCAAGATTTTGACGCAACAGCGTCATAAAAGTGACGCAGTGAAATCTCATAGATTTCACTGCGTCACTTCTACGACCCTTCCTTGCGTCACTACGCCCCCCTTGCATACATTATACCTGGCGCAGGTATAATGTGGCGCTGGGGTTTACCACCACCATCAAAAGGAAATTAGAGAAGCTTGCACGTGACGTACGGCTGTACGATAAAAAGAAGACATACCCCTATTTACAAGAGGAATATTATCGCCAGGATCCCCAAGGGCGATTCACCAACCGTGGATGTGGGGGTTTTAGAGGCAGACAAAATTTTACGACCTTTTCAGACTCATCCTATAGCTCCGGAGAAGACTCTGACCAGGCAGGTCCAAGCGGAGCTTACGGATACCAAGATTCATATGGTCCAGCGTACCCACCCAACCCTTTTTTAGGACAGGGTGGATGGAGACCGCCACAAGGCAGAGGCAACAACTGGAACAGAGGCACTGGCAGGGGACAACAGAACGTGGAAGCAGCTTGGGACAGCGGAAGAGGGAGGGGTGCGGAACAAGTTCACTTCCCTCAGGAAGAACACGGGGAGAGGTCAACCCGCCGGAAGAACTACAGGTGGTGAAAGCGGTGAACAACCCTGTGATAAATATTTCTTCGTATACTCTGAAGGATGAGGAGGTAAAAGTACTCAGCCGTGGTTTATCATTTGTACCTACAGCTCTACCGAATGTCTTTACAACAGTTGCAGAATTGCACAATTTTTTCCGGAAAATAAGACTCCGATATTTCTTCAAAGAAAAACCCCCACAAACTGTGTTGTCCATCATTGGCCTCCGGATACCATCGACCTTTGTCCCTCCAACTTATGCGATGACCAACAGGATTTTGGCTTACGAGAGCCTAGTCTTACGTCATGTGAAGAAGATTCTGAATGAGAAGAAATACATCAAGTACAATATCAGCAAAGCTGAGAAAGTTGCTTTATCATCTCTCAAGGCAAACAAGAATGTCATAGTCAAGCCTGCTGACAAAGGTGGTGCTATTATTGTCCAGGATGTGATGAACTACAAGGACGAGATCATGAGACAGCTAGATGACGGAATCAGCTATAAGAAACTACCCGGGGATCCGTCAAAAGAACTTGCAGCGGAGATCATAAGAGTCACCAAAGATGGTTTGGAGCAAGGTTTTCTCTCTGAGCAAGAGTACCAATACTTGAACCAAAAAAATCCCCGCATCCCAACCATATATACGTTGCCCAAAGTACACAAAAGCTTGCAAAATCCCCCTGGTCGACCCATGAAGAAGATCAGCAAAAATGGTCAGGCAATTTAATCGATGTCTCTTCAGTAATTTTGCCCGGCGTTAAACGCCTCTAATACCTTACAAAGATTATCAAAATAAAGAGGCAGGCGCTGGAGACAGGAAGACAGGAAACAGGTTTTATTCCGACGGAGCAGAACACATCAGATCGGACAACAAGGTATCGTGTCGAGGTGCTCTCTGACAGCCTCTCTGAGACCTGGTCTTTTATACACTGGTTTATGACATGTGACCGTTCTTTATTACAGCAAAGACATTGTGAAGTATGAGGATGACATCCCCTGCACCCCCCAGTTCCGGCCCACTCCAACACATGACAACAGTAGAGGCCCTTACCCCCATACAACAGGAGGGGGCTGTCACGCAGCTGAGTGTTTCGCCAATTCCTTTGGAATGTGTGCGCCTGATCGAATCTCAAGGGGTGGGGAGGCCATGATCAATAGTAGCTCCTTTGAAAAGGGTCGAGTGCATACAGTAGTGGGCAATAAACTGTATCCTCAGGCCAAGGGATGACCAGCGGTTCGTACAGACAATCGGGCTCAGAGGAAGGGGTCATCAAAAGAGAGGTATTCATGGAAGGAAAGGATCAGTGTAATCAGTGTGGATAATCGGAAGGAGGTGTTGGTCAGGCACGGGGTGTGATTCCGAGAGACAGAGTCATGTTGGAAGAGGAGGGTTCATGACTTACGCATGTGGATGCGGGGTCAGCCAGAGTGCATGGGGGAGGCTTGCAGGGTCAGGGAAGTGTGCTGACGATCGATCGTGAACAGGGAGATCATGGTACCTAAAATGGCTGTCGTGTATGTTCATACGTGAGTCTGAGGAATGGACAAGATGGCGCAGATGATGTTTAGTTCACGATCTAAAATTCCACAGTCCTCCCTTTTAACATGTCTCGCCAGTTTGTCAATTCGGATCTATCCCCATAAGACCACGTATTTCTATCTCATAGAGGGGGCTCATGTGTTCAGTTCGAAAGTCCAAAGTCTTAGGGCACATACAGTTAGAAATGAGTGAACACAAAGGTGGCAGACATTGAATACCCAAGCAGCATCCACACAGTACCACAACTGGTATCAGTATAAATGTAAACAATCTCCATCCCCAGTCCTTCAAAGTGTCCCAAAACCAGCTTCCAAGCGACCATCCTTCTTGCTCTTGGTGAACCTCTGAGGACAGTCTGTGGAGGTGTTCAATTGCTTTGTAGACTGAAGGCGAGTTATCTGGCACGTAGGTGCAACAGCTGGAGCCGATGATGCGGCATGCTCCTCCACGGTCGGCCAGAATCACATCTAGAACAAGGCGGTTTTGGAGAGCCACCAGGCGGACTGCCTGAAGCTCAGCCGTGTTGTTAGCAAGGATGCCAGCCGTGATGTTAATGGTTGTTTCTATTGCCTGAGTTAGGTGTCGGATAGCGCGGCTGTTTGCCATTGGTCCCCACAGAGGAACAAGTCCCTTTGCTGCATCCAGGAACTGTGCTCCGGTGGAGTCGGCTTGTTCAACATCTCCGGCGCGCTTTTGCCGGTGGTGGTAGGCTGAGGCCACATACGTGGGAGGAAGAATGAAGGCGATGTAGCACGTACCCCTCCAACCTTTCGGGAGCCAGGTGTAAGCTTTGGTGCCACAAACAAAGTACATATTCGGAGAAGCAACAAAGGAAGGAGGATCAACTGAGACCAATGTTCTGGTGATGCGGCAGGAACTGTGTCCCACCAGCTGCGTTCCCTGGCCTTCGAGACACACAAGTCCTGTGACATTGATGACAGACAGAGCCACGGTCAGGGTGGCAGCTGTTTGCTTCCGCAGGTGGGAGGAGGTGGGTCTGGCTGGATTGTGGAGTACTTGCACTTCGACTCTTTCTTTGGCAGGGATGTTCATAAGGAAGGCGGAACCTGAGACCGCAGGACAAATGGGGGCAGATGTTCTTCCTGTTTTGTTCAGCCAGAACCCATAGTAGAAGTGTGACACTGTCGGACCAGAAGCGGCGTTGTCCTTGTTGCTCTCCTGCAAGAGGATCAACCAGGAGAGGCAGGAGCCATGACCTGAGAAAGGAGAAGGGATGAAAGGTATGGAGTGTTCAGTGGCATGCGGGAGCAACCCGCAGATCCAGCAGTTCGTGGCATTTGTAGCAAGGTTGTGCTGGTGCAGTAGTTGCACAAAGGAATTGTTCCAGAACTCCCTACGCCTCTCTCGGAGCTGAGGCGAAAGGGGGATCAAGTGATGCTCTTTCATGGTGGTTGGCTGTACAGTGGCCAGCAGTGTCTGGTGAGCGGGTGTGCTGTCCTCCAAGATCCAGAAGGAAGTCATGAGGAGGAGGCAAAAGAGGAAGACAATGAAGAAGGCGATTGTCTTTGATTTGTGCAAATTGTCAGTCTTTGGGTTCCTGTAGTGGGTATTTCCTGTTGCTTTCATTATCTTCTTATCTGGCGCTTCCATCATCTTCTGATCTGGCGCTTCCATCCTCTTCATCTTCAAGGTGCTCGGTAGTGGGCAGAACCACAGACTTTGTTTAGCTTCTCTCCGGGTGACCCTTGGTTGTTTTAGGCCACCGTTCTGAGATTTTAACTTAGTCAGTGGTCTACTTAGCCGAAACTCCCTCCTTTCGACGCAGGAAATACCCTTCCCGGGATGGCACAGTGGGATCAGAGAATTTTGCAAGTTCAAGTGCCTCGGTATCAGAATAGCAGTCCAGTGATGGCCGGTCTTTGTTCAGGAGCTCTTCTTGGGTGTCGACGTTTTCTGTCGTGGCCAGGGTCGAGGAGACTTTCTTGCAATGATGGGCGTGCAGCCAGTGCTTCTTTCCCTCCACTCAAAGAGCCGTCCGAGTGGTGATCAGTACTTGCCAGGGGCCCGTCCACCGGGGTTCCAGACTCTTCGCTCGTTGAAAGTTCCGGACTAGGACGTAATCTCCCGGTTGGATATCGTGACCGGGGCCCCTGGAAGCATCGGGGATAGCCTGCTGCACCTGTTGATGGATGACAGTCAACGTTTTAGTTAATTTGCACAAATATTCTGACAACAGGACGTCGGGGACGTCGTGAATGGAGGTTGGTTTGGGGGCAGTCCAGAGGTTCATTGGTCGCCCAAACACCACCTCGTAGGGGGTCAAGTGGTGCTTAGTGGGAGTGGAGCGCATCGATAGCAATGCCAGTGGGAGGGCATCTGGCCACTTAAGTCCTGTGGTGGCCACTATTTTTGACAGTTTCAGCTTCAGTGTAGCATTGTGTCGCTCAACTAGGCCAGCGGATTGGGGATGGAAGACCGCATGGAACCTTTGTTTTACTCCCAGCCCCTTCAAGATTAGTTGGATAACTTCAGCTACGAAGTGGGGGCCATTGTCGACCATAAAATTCGGCAAAGGCCGTAGCGAGGGAAAAACTCTTTCAGTAGTACTTTGGCAGTAGTCATGGCTGTGTTATCACGGGTTGGATAGGCTTCCACCCATTTGCTGAAGGCGCATACAATGACTAGTACATACTTCAAGCCTTGGCATCTCTCCAGCTGGATGTAATCCATCTGAAGGACTTCAAAGGGGTGGTCGGGGGTTCCAAACCCTCCCCGGGGTACCACAGTTCCTTTCCCGGGGTTGTGTTGTAGGCAGATAAGGCACTGCTGGACCAGGCGTTTGGCTGAGTCGGGGATTTTGTTGTTGTGCCAGACTTTGGAAATGAGTTCAATCATGGGGGCAGAACCTATGTGTGCAGGGGAGTGTGCCATAGTCAGTATGGGGATCAAGTATGAGTCAGGCAGCAACCACTTGTTTGTGTCTTTTGTCCGCCAGCAACCTTCGTCGTCCTTCAAACCCACCCGTGCCCACTCAGTCAGTTCGTGAGGTGTGCTGGCCGACTGGATGTCCCTAACCGTTTCCCTAGCGTCAGTCCATTTTTCTGCTTGTGACCTGGTCACATACATGCGTGTCGTCGTTCTATTCTCAGCTGTGGTTCGGGCAGTGATGTCGGCCAATGCGTTTCCCTGTCCAACTAAGTCCGTCACCTTCTTGTGTGCCTGGCATTTTATCACTGCTAGTCGTTCGGGGAGGAGAACTGCTTCAATCAGGGCGGAGACTAGATCTCCGTGGAGAATGGGTGTGCCATGGGACGTCAGGAATCCCCTTTCCCTCCACAAGAGCCCAAAATGATGAACCACCCCGAAGGCGTACTGGCTGTCCGTGTAAATGTTTGCCGTGGTTCCTGCTGCTATGATACATGCTCGTGTGAGGGCAATCAGCTCTGCCGCCTGTGCGGATCGTTGTGTGATGCGGGCGGTTTCAACTACTGTTCGGGCTGTCGTCACCGCATAGGCAGCTGAGGTGGTGCCGTCTGGGAGTTTGATACAAGAACCGTCTACCCATAGTTCTCCATCAGGGTCTGTGAAAGCAGTGTCTCTAAGGTCAATTCTACTTCTGGTCTGTTCGTCCGTGAGGGTCACACAGTCGTGTATAGGGGGCACATCGGGGTCATTTTCAGGCAAGGGTAACAGTGTAGCAGGATTCAAAGTCGTGCATCTCTTAAGAGTGATGTGGGGTGCAAGTAGAGTCAATTCGTATCCCGTCAGTCGTGCACTAGTCAGGTGTTGAGTCTTGGTCTGGTTCAAGAGGGTGTCAACTGCGTGGGGTACTAACACTGTGAGAGAGTTCGAAAGTACGATTCCCTCACTCTGACGGATAGAGACAGCAGCGGCGGCTACTGCTCGAAGGCAGGCAGGTAAAGCTCTGGCGACTGGGTCAAGGGTGGCAGAGAAGTAGGCACAAGGGCGTTGTTTGGGGCCAATGGGCTGAGTTAGAACAGACAATGCGCATCCCTCCCTTTCGTGAGTGAAGAGAGAGAAGGGCTTGGAGTAATCTGGTGTTCCTAGGACGGGTGCCGAGCAAAGGGCATCTCGCAACTCCTTAAAGGACGCTTGGCATTCGGGGGTCCAAGGGAGTGGGAAAGGAACATCTTTGGCCAACAGGGAAAGTAGGGGTTTTATGATGAGACTGAAATTCGGTAACCACTGTCGGCAAAAAGAGGTAAGGCCCACCAATGAACGGACTTGCTTCTGTGTTTTTGTGATGGGGGTGTCTAGGATGGTCTGGATTCGGTCGGGTGTAAGTTTCCTCCCTTCTTTGGACAGGAGATGACCTAGGTAGGTTACTTGAGGTTGGCAGAACTGCAGTTTCCTTTTGGAGACTTTGTGGCCATTCTCCGCAAGAAAGTGCAAGAGTTGGACAGTGGCTGTAATTGCAAGAGGAGTGGTGTCGGCCGCCAAAAGAATATCATCGACATATTGGATCAACACCACTCCATCTGGTAGCTGGACGGCGTCCAGCTGTCTTTTGAGGGCCTGGCTGCAAATGCTGGGACTTTCTGTGTAGCCTGAGGAGCTCTACAAAATCGGTACGAACGGTTTTTTAAGGTGAAGCCGAAGAGATAACGGCTGTCTGGATGGATGGGGATAGAGAAAAATGCATTCTTGAGATCAATAACGGTGAAGGTGGTGGCAGTGGACGGGATGAGGGTCAGAATGGTGGTGATGTCTGAGACTACGGGGTACTGTGGCACTACCACTTTGTTGATTTCTCGCAGGTCGATGATGAAGCGGTACGCTTTCTCATCTCCCTCACCTTGCTTCTTAACAATGGGTAGGATAGGGCTGTTGCAGACATTACTAACCACTTCCTCCACCACTCCTGCATCTACCAGGGACTGAATAATCGCTACCAATGCTTTCTCGCCTTCGGGCGATATCCGGTACTGTGGGAGTTTCGGGAGTATTGCATCTGGTCGAACAGTTATGTGTACAGGATCGATCATCATTCGTCCTACATCCGAGTCGTTTCTGGCCCATAAGTACAGGGGTAGGGTATCGAGCAAGGATAGGTCAGCATCTGTTATGGTGTACATATGTCGTGCGGGGTAGGGTCTGGACATGCTTGGGTTGTCGTACAGGATGACTCGGACTCCATCTGGGGAACACCTAATAGTAGCTCGGAAATGTTTTAGTAGGTCAATACCCATAATGGCGTCAGGGGAGTTGGAGGAGAGCAGAAATGTTGTGTCCGTGGGGTTGTTTCCTAGGTCAAAGGAGATAGGTACCGACAGGGGGTTAGTGGAGGGCGTTCCATCGAAACCTATCGATGTAATGTGTGAGCCAGACAAGGGTGCCCTTGGAATCACTCGTTTTGATAATACACTACGTGTCGCTCCAGTGTCTACCAAAAATGGAGACTTTGTACCCAAGACCTTAGCGGTGACGTAAGGACCTTGCTGGTCAACACAGAGCTCGACTGGATCCTTCCCTCGCCCTTGGCAGTCCTATGCAAAGTCGTGAGCATTGTCGCAGCCGGACTGTTGGCACTGATTCTGTCGGGGGCGGTCAAATGTGTTCGGTCTGTCAGGTTGGTTACTGTTGTGGGTGTGTCCTCGTCCCTGCCCTCTTGTCCTGGGGCCATTTGCCATATCCCTTGTCTCGTTATTTTTAATCGTTTCTCGGAGGACCGGGCATTGAGACTTCCAGTGGCCAAATCCTTTGCAAAACGCACACTGGTTCTCATCGAGGTCGGTTCGTGGAGCGCCAGGTGTGGGTGTACGGTCTCTAGGGGGTGGATTTCTAGGGGCATTCGACCAGTAATTTCTCCTATACTGCTCCCTTCCTTGAGTCACTCCCTGTAGTTGAGCAATCATCACTCGTTCTTTTAAATCCTTTTTCTTTCTCTCAGTTGCCCTCTCGTTCTCGTTCTTTTGGTGTTCATAATACTGAGCCATCTGAAGGATAGCTGCAGGTTTTGAGGCCCCCCAACTACTCTCGCTTGTCTCTAACTTCTGGGAGACCTCTTGTAATAGCCCTTTTACGTAGTTTTGCACGAATAGGTGTTGTCCGGTTGCGGTGGTCATGTCTTGGCCACTGTAATCGGAGAACACTGTCTCAAATCGGGAGAAATATTCTGATACGTCTTCTTGGGGTTTCTGACGGCAGGCCGTGACTATCGACCAGTCTACCTTTCTCTCTGGGATCAATGTCTTTAACTTCTGCACTATTTTGTCCGGGAGTTCCAGTATGTCTTTTACAGGTTTCTTACCGGGCTCTCGCTGCCTATCTAGTTCACCGAGTTTATTCCAGGTATGCCCAAACAGATCTGTGTGGTTGGCCTTCCGGATTTGCTTCCATACGTCAGCTGGCAGACATAACCCAAAAAACAAATCAATGTCCGCTAGAGTCATTATGGTTGAGCCCAAGGCTGTACTTAGTTCGGTATAAAATGCTGTCGGGTTCTTTCTTAAATCGGGCAGGGTTTGCCTAAAGGTTTAAATATCTTGTCGATCCCATGGTTGATAAACCCAGTTGTACACAACCCTCCCTTTTGCATCTGCGTGGTTAATATCGTCGTTTGTTCCTTGACCTCTTGGGGGAACCCAGTAGGGGGCGGCTTCTCTGATAGGCATCATAGTGTTGGCTACTTCTAATGGGGGCTCATCCGGGACTGAGACAGTGAGCTTAACCTCTGGTTTCTGTTCAGTGATGTGGCGGAAGACCTCAAGCGTTTGCATGAAGAGGTCCGTCACGTCATGCTCAGTCCCATCTCCAACATCGATCTTTCTATATAGAGCCATCAGCTTAGCAGGACCCTTAGTTTGATACCTATCCTCATATGCGTTCAGGGTGTGGAAGCTGAACCGTAAAATGAAATGCCGTTTGTGGCTACCGGCATGTGAATTGCACATATCCATCGCATATTCTTCGCTCTCTTTCCGTTCTACCAGTGTCTTTGCTATCTTATCAATCCCATCCCGCTCGTCTTTGCTCAACCTATTTGGTCTTGCCGTTAGTTGCTTGCTAGTCTCAAGTTCATTTGATGTTGTTACCGATGTGGCTGGTGCGAAGGCCGTAAGGGCCGGGGCACTAGCGTTAGGGTCACCCTCGCCCGTGCTCAGGACTGGTAGGTGCTGTGCCAGTGGCTGGCAGGGGGCATAAGGAGGGGGCATGTAGATGATCGGAGGACCTAGCAGTAACTCGTCGTTTGCCCGTTGTTTGGAGGGCATCTCTGGGTAGAGCGTAGAGGGGGTCCTAACAGGGCATTGGCCTGTCGACCCTAATTCTTGCGTTTGTCTAACTTCCTCTCTCCTTTTTATCTCTTCATCTAGTTCCTTCGCTGCCAGTTGGGCTGCCTTTCGTAATTCTTTCCCTATTTTTGTTTCTTCTCTTTTTCTTCGTTGCTCTGCTTCTTTGCGCCACATGCCGATACTATCAAGCATAGTGGGTGTTGCCTTATTTATTCTAACAGCTGCTTCTAGCGCTTTTATTTTATGATCATCAAAGGAACCTATCAGTGGCCACTGATTTTTGGGGTCCCTTTTCGTATATTTATGCCATAGCTTACTATAAGCTATGGCGACTAGTCCTTGTTTAGTGAACATGTCCTTATTAGGGGTGCCTTCCAATGGAGCTGGATGGTTCATCTCTAATAAACGGTCCGGGTTGATCCAACTACTGACCAATGGGGAGAAGATAGGCATGACGGGTTACAACGGGGACAAAAGTCTGCACTACCTATCCTTCACTACTTCGCGAAGACTAGACAGAATATTTTTATTCTGCTGTATTCGCAAATAGGGAATACCCAAAGAGAGAACCAATATTGAACAATTAATGTTCGTTCAATCAAACAATCAGTGGCGAGAAAGAAATAGGCGCGACGGGTTACAACGGTGGCAAAAGCCTGCACAACCTATTCTTCACTATCTGCAAAGGAGGACAGAATATTTTTTACCCTTCCCCGTTTGTAGACAGAGAATTCTCAAGAAAAACAATCCTCGAACAAACAGTGTTCGGGCAAACAATCAATCAGTGGGGGAGAAAAGATAGGCACGACGGATTACAACGGGGGCAAAAGCCTGCGTTACCTACCCTTCGCTGCATGCAAAGGAAGAGAGAATACTTTTATCCCTCTCAGTTTGCAGACAGAGAATCTCCAAGAGAACCAACAATTCGAAGAGTAATACTAGTATTTTCAATCAAACAATCAAATATTTCTTAGTTTGTCGTGTTACACGACCTTACCCGGCCCGTATGGACAGTTTCTCGTCTTCGGCTTCCAGCGCCCGATCGTCCTCTACTCTCTGCTGCTACCGTGGCACTCCTGATGGTTCCCAGTCAGGACCGAAGATCACTCGGGGAGAGGTCTGCTCGGAACTAGCGAAGTCCAGATGATCGGCTGTCAGACGAGGGTCTATTGGACAGGAGCTCTTCCGATCGTTGCAGTCGTTCACTCTGTCGTTGGGACCTCTCCCACCGGATCCACGTGTCGCTGATGGGCCCCACACGTTGGGACGCCAATTGAAGAAGATCAGCAAAAATGGTCAGGCAATTTAATCGATGTCTCTTCAGTAATTTTGCCCGGCGTTAAACGCCTCTAATACCTTACAAAGATTATCAAAATAAAGAGGCAGGCGCTGGAGACAGGAAGACAGGAAACAGGTTTTATTCCGACGGAGCAGAACACATCAGATCGGACAATAAGGTATCGTCTCGAGGTGCTCTCTGACAGCCTCTCTGAGACCTGGTCTTTTATACACTGGTTTATGACATGTGACCGTTCTTTATTACAGCAAAGACATTGTGAAGTATGAGGATGACATCCCCTGCACCCCCCAGTTCCAGCCCACTCCAACACATGACAACAGTAGAGGCCCTTACCCCCCATACAACAGGAGGGGGCTGTCACACAGCTGAGTGTTTCGCCAATTCCTTTGGAATGTGTGCGCCTGATCGAATCTCAAGGGGTGGGGAGGCCATGATCAATAGTAGCTCCTTTGAAAAGGGTCGAGTGCATACAGTAGTGGGCAATAAACTGTATCCTCAGGCCAAGGGATGACCAGCGGTTCGTACAGACAATCGGGCTCAGAGGAAGGGGTCATCAAAAGAGAGGTATTCATGGAAGGAAAGGATCAGTGTAATCAGTGTGGATAATCGGAAGGAGGTGTTGGTCAGGCGCGGGGTGTGATTCCGAGAGACAGAGTCATGTTGGAAGAGGAGGGTTCATGACTTACGCATGTGGATGCGGGGTCAGCCAGAGTGCATGGGGGAGGCTTGCAGGGTCAGGGAAGTGTGCTGACGATCGATCGTGAACAGGGAGATCATGGTACCTAAAATGGCTGTCGTGTATGTTCATACGTGAGTCTGAGGAATGGACAAGATGGCGCAGATGATGTTTAGTTCACGATCTAAAATTCCACACCCATTGTATCAGGGTGTGGCTCGATATTGGAACCTCTATGCCGGTATATTGACTTTTTTCTGAAGCCAATGGCTGAACAAACTGAAACATATCTGCGGGATACTACGCATACAATTAATATAATGGACTGATGTCCTTTCAATTCCAACATTGAGCTCTTGGCTACTCGCGACATTGTGTCGCTCTACACCAGTATCCCACAGGAGGAGGCACTGGTGGTGGCTACTTTGGCACTGGATAGACCTGTGGCACCTGTACGTGTCACAACTACGTTCATCATCCTGCTGCTTAAAATCGCAAAGATGAGGAATTTTTTCATTTTCCAGAACTGTTTCTACCTACAAACGAAGGGAGTTGCAATGGGGGCTGCCTATGCACCTGATTTAGCAATAATCTTCATGTCTACATTTGAAAACACATTCATTCTTAATGACTCTAATCCATTCAGGTCAAATATACAGCTATGGATGCGCTACATTGACGATATC
This sequence comes from Lissotriton helveticus, assembly GCF_964261635.1. Taxonomy (NCBI): domain Eukaryota; kingdom Metazoa; phylum Chordata; class Amphibia; order Caudata; family Salamandridae; genus Lissotriton; species Lissotriton helveticus. Next base: position 1,065,101,547 of record NC_136057.1, read on the forward strand.
CTCCTGGTCTGGGCGGGTACAGAAACGGAAATCACAAATTTCTTCACTTGGCTCAACAACAAATCTCAGGATATCCAATTCACCATCTAATTTGACAAGACGAAAATAGACTTTCTGTATCTTTCTATCATCGCTGAGGATGAAACTATACACACGACCCTCTTCAGAAAACCAACGTAACGTAACTCATTACTCCAGTACTCTAGCCACCATCCTAAGGCCCTTAGGGACAATCTGCCCTTCGGACAATTTTTAAGGATCCGGCGTAATTGCAGCAAGAAGGAGGATTATATGGAACAGTCAGAGAACCTGATGGACCCCCTCATTGAACGTGGATATCCCAAGCGCTTGACCAAAAAAGCCCGCAAGAGAGCGTGGTTCAACCCGAGGGAGACTTTGCTACAACCTAATGAACGCACCACAAATATAGATCAACGTCTAATATGTGTAACTACTTTTTCAACTAAGAGCAATGAAATTAAAAAAGCTGTAAATAAACACTGGACAATGATCTCGGAGGATCTTGGGGACAACAACCTACCTTTGCATTCTTTCAAGAAGGCAAAAAACATTCGTGATCATGTGGTTTGTTCATTTCTGGATAGTTCACCTACATAAACCATCACTTCACTTTGGAACCTTCCTCCCATCGTGGGCCATTTCAAGTGTGGAAAGTGTAAGGCATGCCCTTCCACTATTCAAACAAAGGAATTCCTTTTCAAACACCACCGCATAAAATTGAAGACTCACACTAACTGTAACACCGCAGACGTGATCTACTGCATAGTCTGCCCATATGACTTAATCTATGTAGGTCAGACACAAAAACGCGTAAAAATGCGATTCTTACAACATTGCAGCCGTGTCAGGTGCAAAGTGACTGGGGCACCAATAGTGGAACATTTCATAAAAGAGAACCATCCTCCAGAAACTCTAAAGTGGATTGTACTCGAACAAATAAAGCTTGGCCCCAGAGGAGGTAACATTGCTCCTATCCTCAATATCAGAGAACTAAAATGGATAGAGTTTCTCGACTCTGTACACAATGGTCTCAATGAGTCTGAGAGTATTTTTGCACAACTAGCTGTCCTATAAACTTAGAAACTCTTGCCTATTCATTTTCTTGATGTTGTGTGAACCGCCCCATTTTACTATCGTTTAACTATCCTTTGACCTCTGCTCATATCAACATTATATGAAAGCAATCTGTGTGTCTTCTACCACCTTGAATGGCAGGTACAGGCACTTTATGCATTTTAACCCCTGAAAAATATCAATGTGTTTAACGTGGTATTACCAACATGTCTGTTAGGTACACCAATGTAGGTCTAATGATTTTTACAAATGCTGTGCGGTATCTCAATAATGTTGGCTTATTCATTTTCTTGATGGCATTTTACTATCGTTTTATTATCCTTTGACCTCTGCTCCTATCAACATTATATGTAAGCAAACTGTTTGTCTCTTACCACCTTGTATGGCAGGTACAGGCACTTTATGCATTTTAACCCCTGAAAAATATCACTATGTTTAACGTGGTAATACCAACACGTTTGTTAGGTACACCAATGTGGGTTTAATGATTTTTATAAATGCTGTGCGGTATCTTAATAATGTTGGCTGGGTGTTTACAGATGCGCGTGTTTTTGACAAATCCGGAGTCCTACCACTGGCACACTGAATTTCCGATGGGTACTTCAACACAATAAACGTGATTCGTTTATCTGGTTACGTTAGCCCCCGGTTGCAGGACGTTACTGGTTGAGTCCTTGGTAACCTTGCAACTGATCGGCTAGTCCACCTTCAGTTTTAATTACACTCTATAAAGACGTAACCACGCCCCCTGTCTCCACTTCCTGGTTACGAGAGTCGCCCGCATTGACTGCCTCGAGACCTCGTTTGTGCCGACCGTATATTCTGAACAGGTAAGCCCTCATCGGGTTATTCCAGGCTTCCCCCCCCCTTTTGAGTAACATGACCGTTTGTGAGTAAATGATTTCAATCTGGCGATTTGGATCCCATAATCATGAGTCCTTCGTCTCCCCCTCTCTTAGATACGAACCTATGAAATCAGTTTCGACATTGAAACTTGGGACTAAGGTAAAAACTACACATGTTACCTCCTATCCCTTACAGATGAATACTGCAATTTTTGTCACCCTAATCTAGTCGTCTTCCATGTTTTCAGATGAAATGAAAAATTGCATTTGTATAGCGCGTAACTACCCTGAGGCCTCGCAGCGCTTGAAGATAAAAATGGCTTAGCGCAGGCTCAGGGTAGATCAGCAAGATTTAGCAAACAAATGCGTTTTCAAGGCCTTTCTAAAAGACAGGAGGTTGCTGTTTCCTCGGATGGCGAAAGGAAGGGTGTTCCAAAGTCTGGCCGCCGAGTGGGAAAAGGAGCGGCCACCCCAGCGGGCTCTATTAATTTTAAAAGAGGTGGCCAGCTGCAAGGTGCCAGAACGAAGGGAACGGGCTGGAACATAGGGCGTGACCAGAGAGTGCAGAATCGCTGGGCCTACACGGTGGAAGGATTTGTGCAGAATGCACAAAGCCTTGAACTGCACTCTGGCAGCCATTGGGAGCCAGTGGAGGTCTTTCAGTGCCTTCCTCGCCGACTGCCGACGGGGCAAGTTAAACAGTAGGCGGGCCGCGCTATTTTGCGTGACCTGAAGCTTCTGAAGTACCGAGGCTGGTGCTCCCAGATAGAGAGCGTTCCCGTAATCCAGGCGGGAGAGAATCAGGGCCTGGACCATGATCCTCCTCGCCTGGAAAGGGAGCAGAGGGAGCACCCGCCGGAGCATCCTCATTAGTCCAAAGCAAGTGGCGGCCGTCTTGGTAGCCTGGACCGAGAAGTCAAGGGCGGTGTCAAGCCAGATCCCGAGGCTCTTTATCTGGGACCTAGGGGCGGGGAGAATGCCCAGACATGGTGGCCTGATGGATGCAAGAGCAGACGGGGAAGGATTGCCGAGGTGAATGATGTCTGTCTTCTCCCCGTTAAGTTTCAGACAAGAGGCTTGCATCCATCTGGCAACCGCCTCTAGACAGGGGCCTAAGGTGTTGGATGATCCATCTGAGTGGTCTAGGGAGACCACCAGCTGCGTATCATCTGCGTAGGTGACAATACGCACACCAAAGGGATGGACTATCCTGTCCAGAGGTTCCATGTAGGCGTTAAAAAGAGTCGGGCTCAGGGAGGAGCCCTGAGGGACCCCGCACCTAAGAGGATGTTTGGGAGAGACTGTCTCGCCCTCGAAGACCTGAAAAAAACGCTCACTCAGGAAGGAGGCAAGCCATTCTAGGGCCGCGCCCGACACGCCCATGCCAGCCAGACGATGTAATAGTGTGGCATGGTTTACCGTGTCGAACGCGGCGCTAAGATCTAGCAAGATAATGGCCACCTTTCCACCCTGATCAAGAACGGTTCTTGCGTCTTCTGTAACCGCTAACAAAGCGGTTTCGGTACCATGTTGAGGGCGAAATCCTGTCTGGGAGGCACGCAACAGACAGTTGGACTCTAAATAGTCTGTTAGGATGTTGTTAACGTGCCTCTCCAGCAGCTTACTCAGCCAGGGGAGCAACAAAATGGGGCGGTAGTTGGACAAGTTGCTCTGATCCAGGGTGGGTTTTTTGAGTAGTGCCCTCACCATGGCACATTTCCAGGAGGGTGGGACCGATTTGGAAACAATGGAAGTGTTTAAGGTTTCCAAAATGACAGGACGAATAACGTCCAGGGCCTTAACAAGGATCCGGGGGGTGCCGGGTCGTTGGGTGACCCGGAAGTGACTTTGGATATTAGTCTGTCCAGATCACAGGCATCAAGAAGCGGAATTATGTCCAACTTGCAGGGAGCCAAAGAGTCAGCTGATTTGTGTGAGGTAGGGCTGGTGTTGACCATGGGATTGCTAAAAGAGGAGTATATGGTCAGAATTTTCTTTGAAAAGAAAGCGGCCAGCTCATTGCAGCGGTCTTGTGCACCTTCGGCAGTAGGGCGCTCGGCCGGAGGAGAGATAAGGGACCTAGCTATCCTAAAGATTTCCCTGGGCGCATTGGCTGCTGCATTAATTTTCCCTTCATAGAAGAGGGCTTGCGCCTTTTTGATCTCTAATTTGTAAAGCTTCATTACAGCCCTATAATCCTCTTTCCTAGACTGAGAATGGTCCTTCTGTCGTGTATTTCTATAGGTTCTGAATCAGTCCCCCTATTCCTGACCCTATTCTGGTTAAACTAACTATCAAGTTAACTAACAGTCAGCCCATGAGGCAAGAAAACCCCCATGATGCAGATACCGTTATCTGACGCAGTCACACTACGGCACAGGAACGTGTTATCTGATTAGGTCATAACGCTTGAGATCTAATTAGACAAGCGACATTCCTCCAGCCCCTGATAAGGCATACGACGTTCTCATAACAAATCAAACCTATGACAACCTGGATAATCCGTGCGGCCATTGTTTTGATTTCACAGAGAACTTTAGTAAAGAATGTGCTAACGAGCAAGTCGTATGACATCTTTATTGACGTATCTATGTCCATCCTTACGTCAATCTCGGCACCTTTAAGGTATAAATATTGCCGACATTGCCCTATGCAAACACACGCGTGGTGACAAGACGGAGCAGCCATACTTGCCGAAGCCGAGAGCAGAAGCAGACCCCGCTGGCAGCAGCCCCGCCTTCCTGACGCGCTGAGAGACACGCTGCTATCTCAAGCCAAGAGACCCAGCACCGGCGTTTCTGGGCAGCCCTCGCAGGCAGCCTGGAATATCGAGAGCAGAGAAAGAGATACTATTCCTCATCCATCCTAAATTCCAGGTACAGAACTGAATAACCCCTCACAGAGAATTCTTTAGTTATTCACTTGGCAAAAACAAACTTAACTTAAACTGTAACTTTCTATTCCCGCCCACGCATTAGACTTAGGTCAGGTACACGGGGTAGGCGTATTTAGAAACACCAGTTGAGTACGTTTAGTCAAATGTATATGTGTATGTAAATATATTTTAATCATTTTAAACATCATATGGCTCAGAAACCATATCAATGTTTTTACAGTATTATTTTATACTATTGCTTTTAATGTATGCACTTTACTTAACTATAAGTATTGCAATAATATCGATCCATTTCTCATGTATGAGAAAAGAGACTGATTAATAAATAACACCTTTTTATTGAACACGCCCGTCTCTTCTTTTTCTCTACATTCTGATGAGACTAAGAATGCACGTACTGACTGAGTAAAATAATTGCCTTGTGCTCACACGACTCTCGAGATTGACTCTTGATTAGGGGAGAGCAAAGTTGTCATGTTCTATGGTTGTCAGAAACTAAATCCCTTCTTGTCTAATCAGGGGAGTTAATTCCTTCCTTGAACATTCGAGAAAGTTTCTAGCGAACTCTGAGCTTAGCTGGCAAACCCAAAAATTAAGTCTAGTATCGACAGTAGTAGACCTAGTTAACGTCTGGTCTAGGCCTTTACTGCTGTAGGTACTATTCCAATGCGCAGAGCCTATTGGGAAAATAGGAGCTACACTACATGGCGCCCAACGCGTTTGGAAAGGGCGATAAAACTAACGTAAGACATTTAGAGTAACTCAGTCGTGCTTTCTCACTCAGACCCCTTTTCCCAAATACTCCAAAGACGTCTGGAGTGGGTGAAAGGTTATATCCTCCAAAACCTCGCAGGAGGGAACTCCTATGTATGGTTCTTGGTCAAGTCAACGTTGAAGGATAAACAGTTCCAAAATATTGTGCATCTAATCTTTGTTCCATAAAGAAACCTGATCTGCAAACAAACATAATACCATCCTGTCTGTAAAATGGCAGAGAGTGATGATGAAAGACAGGCAGTTAGATTAGCAACTGAACTCGCAGATGCTGATGCTACCATGCAAGCAGCAGACCCGAATATAACACTCATTCCGGTCATTAAAAGGAGATCTATAACCTTAAAACTTATAGAAAATGGACTGACACCTAGAGGTGGCACAGTCATATTCGTAATCGAGGCACACGAATATCGGCAGACAGAGGTATACTATTCATGGATACATTTTCCGGCAGCAAATGCTGTAACAAAGTACTTCCACTATTACAAAGTAGAGGAACCTCCTGAAACATACACTCCTTTCGAGGAGGTGGAAGTACCACTCAAATTCCAAGAGCATTTGCTCTTATTTGATGGCGCCCTAAAACATAACAATCACATTACAAGGCTCGGTCCTTTAGGAAGACCAGGAGCAACGTGGCCGGTCTTAGCCGGATACACACCACATCCAGACATCGAAAGAATGCCTGCAGCAGAGCTGTTAATACAGCTAAAACAACTACTAAAAATTCATAGACAATTAGTTCAGTATGTAATGCGGACTTCAACAATTCAGCCAGCGATTAAACTTCCACAGCTGACCCCTCACCAGGGGAACACAAATAAAATTACACCACAGAACATCCAATCCTGCCTAGGTAAAGTTCCAGCTAAACGGGAACAGATACCATTCTGGTTGGCACAGAAAATCACCCAAATAGAGGCGGTGTTTCCTGACACCACCCCATTAGAAAAACACAGGATTCTGACTATATGTCTCCCAATGGGAATCGCACCACACATTGAGGACTGTGACACTTGGGGTACAGTCTTTGCTTCCATCTACACAAAAACGCACGGTGTTCCATCCATTTCGGTAATACCAGATGTGCTGAAACAAATTCAAGATGAATACGGTCCAGAACCTGCTTTAACTCCTGGTATGAAATTACTAAAAGACTTCAAGCAGGTCTCGGCTATATTATTAGCCAACATAAAAGGTGAAGCAGCAAACGTGGCGATCCGCCAGAGGTTAAAAGAGACAGATATAGCAGACCAACCAGCTGAAATTGCCAGAATCATAGAAAAATCCTATGAAGAACTAGGCAGAGATAGTCTAGGTGGAATACCAGTAAAACCGCAACTGACTACAAGTCCAGAAAAAATTTTTTTTAATAATAATTCACCAAAAAAGAACTGGGATGGAAACAAACAATCCAATCCTAAAGAAAAGAAATTCCAGTCCCGAGGAAGGTCTCCTAGGCGAAGAGAGAAATCTCCAAACCAAAGACAGAGGTCACCGCAGAGTGACCCCTCGGGGAATAGATATAACCTTAGAAATAGGGATAATATTAAAAAACCTGATAGATATCAAGACATTGATACACGTCCCTCTCAATCTTTTCAGACTTCCTCGCAGAAATCGGAAAGAAGAGGACGATCAGAAGAGCACGCCAAGTCCAAAGACAAGGAACCTGCTCAACAAAAAAAGAAATTACAATTTCCAAAAAAGAAGGTAGCCAGTATCAAGGTAGTTAACAATGCCGAGAATACTGAGGACACAACTGAAAAACGGAGAGTGGGCTCAGACAATGCTAGACAGCGCAGCAGAGGTGAGCATAGCTCGCAAAGTCCTTATGAATCATCTGGAGACAGTGGACACGAATGAATACCTTCAAGTGGAAACTGCAGACACCAGAGTTAGCAAGCCCCACAAGATATACGAGATAACATTACGTATAGAGGGAGATAAGACTAGGAAAATAAGGGGACTATTTTGGGATAACCTCTCCAAAGGCTATGACATCCTTCTAGCTGAAAAAGACTGGCCACCAGAGTTTGTCAGGGAGTGCCCTCATGGCGAAGAAGTAATTATGCCTGCCTTCTCGAATCATATCCCGATTCATAAAAAATATACACTTGCTAGAAAGTGGGCAGTGGCCTTAGCACCTGCTTTATATAAAAATCATGTAGGATGGGATGAGGATTCTCCTCCTCACAAAATCCAGTTAAAATCACAACCTACTGCACAAAGGCAGTACCCAATTAAGCAAGAAGCTAAAAAACAGGTAAATGAAATACTAGATCAGCTAGAATACCAGGGGGTGATTGAAACTTGCACCTCACAAATGAACAATCCTTTGTTTCCGGTCTCCAAACCAGACAATTCATATCGTCTAGTTTTGGATTACCGACACCTTAACACATGTTGCAAAACCTTTGCAGTGCAAAACTCACACAGTGCTGCACTAATGAATAACATAGTGCGCAAAAAATACAAAACAACCTTGGACATCTCCAATGGATTCTTTTGTCAAAACATAGCACCAGAGAGCAGATATTTAACTGCATTCTCAGTAAATGGCACTCAAAAACAATTCTGTCGGTTAGCCCAGGGGTACAAGAACAGCCCGGGGGTATTCTCAGCGAGAGTAACAGAATTACTACAACTATATGATGATGAAGCATTATCTTATGTCGATGACATTTACTTAACAGATGATGACTTGGAGACTCACTTGAAAAGGGTGAACACCATAATACTTGGGTTCGCTGCAGAGGGTTACAAATTCAACTTTAAAAAATCCAGAATTGCCCATCTGACGGTCCTATTCTTAGGATATGAGTTATCAAGTGAAGGCAAAAGCCTGGCAGACAATTTCCTAGAGAAATGTGCCGTAATCCAAGCTCCTAAAACACTAAAAAACCTACAGTCGATTCTAGGTTTCCTAAATTTCGGAAGAACATACATTGCAAATTACGCAGAAAGGGTCAAACCCCTTTATGATCTAATTAAACCAGACTTTAAAAGATCCAGTTGGACTCAAACACACACAGAAATTTTGAGATCCTTACAAACAGACATGCTAATTAAAACAAAATTAGAAACACGTGATAACACACGCAACCTTGTGATCCGAGTCATCCCAGGGAGATGCGGATTCACATACCTGACCTCTAATGAGGGAGAAACGGTACCAATTGCATTCAAATCACACATGTACACAGACGCTGAACAGAAATTCAGTAATACAGAAAAAATAATTCGTGCAGTTCAAACCGCAATAGCTAGAGAAAAAGACATAGCTGACGGTAGACATATCACAGTCAGAACAGCAGAATCAGCCTTTGAGGCACTAACAACACCGTGTAATTTACCAACAACAACATTGAATCCGGAATGGATACAATGGGTGAACTCAATCACAATGGACAAAGTATACTACTACTTTGATCCAGAACTAGAAGAATTAAAAAATCTAAAATATGAAAAGACGTATCCTCTGCCAATCGACATTCTGCCTCTACGACATTACGCCTGTGTAATCTATACAGACGGACATGCTCAACCCTCCGTTTGGGGAGAACAAGCATACAACCCCACATGTGAGATCACAAAAGAAGTGTGGCGCGGAGGTATATTAAAACCTCTATTAACAAAATCACACTCAGTAGAAACTAATTCAGAACAACAAACTGAAATAATAGCATTGAAAATGGCGCTAGATAATGCGGATCGCGAATTCCCGACACTTATAGTGTCAGATTCATATTACTGCGTCAAATCATATAACAGCGATTTGCAGACATGGATTCAAAACGGTTACAAAGATGACACAGATGCACAAATAAAACAGAAACTGCTCTGGGAACAAATAGCTCTTTTACAAAAAGAACTACCAAAGACTCACGTGACTCACTCACTGAGTCATCAACGTGATGGCGTTCACGTTGTAGGGAATTCATTGGCTGAAACAGCCGCAGCGGCAGCCACTAAACCGGCTCCCGTAGTTCGAAAAAAGCGTACATTAAAATACATTGACGGTGAAACATTGCTGGCGGTAAAAACGTCATTAAAAGGCGACTGCTCAGCGTTACCGATCAACTATCCACTCAATTATACATACATAATCGATGCAAACTCCGTCCCTTTTGCTCGAATCCCTGGAGTGGGGGATAGAGTGATTCCAAACATGGACAGGAGAAACTTGTTAATCGCAGACGCACACATGGGCGAGGGTCTCAGACACCTTAAATTAAAAGATTCTCTGGAAGAATTACAATCACGGTACTGGTGGCCAGGCATGAGCCTGCACTACACCATGTTTGTAAAAAACTGCCCAAACTGCAACAGAGATCGCAGTGGGGAGAGAAGCAGTTTAATACCTCGTCGTATCAAGGCAGATAATATTACCAGCAAAAAGAATGGCTTGCGATTAACATATACAGGCTAGTTTCCACTTATAATGTAGATCCTCAGCACTCGGCTGACGTCCGGACTGTTATACAAAGATTTGCGAGTCTAAATGGCATATACGCTAAGAGCATGCTACGTTTGACCATTGTTTTCACTCAGGCATACCAGCCTGGGGGGAAACATGGCCAAATGAGCACAGTCCAGCGGGAATCTTCTCACTTCCTTCCTGAGGGTACGGGATGGTGTAAAGAAAAAACCAAGGCAGAAAGCAATCTATAATGGAAAGGATATTAGGTTCGGGAGCTGGGTGGGTCAAACATCTAATAAGTGTCCAACGTAGTCTAAATAACTTGCCAAGAAATTCTCTGAAGGGATTCAGTCCGTACGAATTATTATTCGGAACTAGGATGTTGATCTCTGACCTTGATAGTCAGACTTCAGTGGTAATAGAAAAAACCTTTGATGTCAAAGACCGTTTGGCTATTTTGCAGGACTTAAACAAAACAAGAAAAGACCTGAGCAACATACAGTTGAAACAACAGCCAACGACCACTGAAGAATCACCACCTGTCCCAGCAAGACCTGTCTGGATTCCAAAAGTCGGGGATCTAGTCAGGGAGAAGATCGCGGTAAAGAAGGAATTTGGGCCTTCGTACAGAAAAGCAGTTCCTGTCTTGTCTGTCAACGGGACAAGATCAGTTGTACTACCGCCACTTGCTGGAAAAAAGGAGAACCGAGTTGTATCCATCGACCTGGTAAAACCACAACATGTGGCCGATAACAAACAGTAGGCCAAGTGGACTCCCAATAAGTAGCAGAACACCAAGGTTTGCTACCGGCACAGAGGTCCTAACAAAAAGGCTCATCACATTTGAAACGCCTAAAGAAGAACAAGAAGGACTATGCAACAATGCAATAGAACTCAGACCTCTGAAAACCCAAATAAAGACATTTAGCAGAGACACACCAATCTATACTGAAGTACCAAGTGAAAATGCAAAAAACAGAAATCCTGAACCAATTGGAACAATTGACAGAACTGCATCCGGTTACTTCATCAACTTCGATGATTCCTCTGACGGCTTCAGTGAATCAAAGACACAGCCATCATCAAAATCCTTTAAAGACAAAGCTAAGGAACTTTTGAAACATCTGAAAGAAACATATCTGGTTTCTCCATGGATTGAATTTTGGGTGGGTTTTGGTGCATTTATCCTCATACTTTGGCTCATCATGGTATTTACTTTGGGACGCTTCATTGAGGGAAAATATGCTAAAATGGACACAGCAAGTCAGAACATCAACTTGATCCTCAAACCACACACATCTTCACACGTCGAGAAAAGAGAACTTTCTTCAGAACTTTCTTCAGCCAACTTCACAGCCAATCCGATACCTGGTGGGGTAGCCTGGGACAACACTGACTATGAAATTTATGGTCCGGTCGAGATCCTGAAATATCCACACCAAATCAAGATCTCATTGAGTGATTTTGCAAAACCAAACTCATTTGCTGATGATTGGGACTTCGAAAGCATTAACAACATGATGTCTGACTTAGTAATGTCTGCTAAATTTACAAAACATGATTATTTGCAAGGTTCTACAAATTATGATAGTACTATAACCATTATGGTAACCATTTTTTGCATAAATCTGCACAACCTAGAAATGTTTTAAATTATAATCAATGGGAACATTGTGCTACACCTCCAAAAGGGAGCTCAAGAACCATTTATGACAAATATTCATATTTTTCAGGTTTTAACACAAGTAATGCTGAAACTTTTTATTTTAAATTGTCAAACAAGACAGGGATGAAAACCATGATAACCAACACAAAATTGATATATTCAGATTCATTCTTTGAAAAAATGAATACCTTTGGATTTGATTATTGGGACAAAAATGTTGATTTGAAAAGTGTTTGGGGTACAAAAGAATGGCAAGTACAGGGTTTAGAAGCTTTGTTTAGAGCCTGCATGATCCCAGAACAAATGATATTTTTAAATGGCACTGTTCAACAAACCACCTGTCTTGGTTTAGCCAAAATCAAAGATTTAAATAAACCGTCTATTCCAAAGCCAACAATGTTTAGCAATAACTCTGATACAGATGAAGAGATAGACGTAAACCATATATTAAACCAAAACAGAACACATCCTGATTGGAAACAATGGTTGATCTGGCCCACAGATACAAATAACTGTCAAGATAGATTCCTGAATAAAACACAGGGTTTCAAAATGACCAGGCCAGACCCTAGATATCCCCAAAGACATCACCCAGGGATAATAACAACCTACAGTGTGGGCAAATTATGCCTTCAATGGCTACAGACTTCCACACTGCCTGAAATTAAGCAACACCTAACTTTACTTACTGATGGTGCTGACTTGCGTGATTTCATACTGGGACCACGCAAACAGCGTCAAAAGCGTTTCATAGCAGCCTCTGTATATGCAGCATACAATGAGGCCTGGAAGGTTACTCAAATTGAGACAGCAGAAAGAATACGGGAAATTGACCGTATTCATTTGGAAAAATCACTTTCTGTAGTGGACAATGGGTTAATGACTCTGTCCTCCAGAATTTTTTCATTGGACAGCATTGTGTCTTCAGCAATCGATATATTATCGCAAGACTTACTGTTATTACAACATGGTCAGTCACAATTGCGTTCCATTGTACAGCTTGGCTGGACGTTACAAAATCTACGTTCAGGCTATGTGCCTTGGCGTTTAATCAACACAACGTCACTATTCCAAATCTTTAACCTTACTGATAGACAAATCGGTATGGCGCAAAAGGGTGCTGATTATACAATCTTGAGCATTGAAAAACTAGAAAGATTACCGTTGACAATGTCAGAACGACCTGTCAGTGAATGGATAATCCACGGAATCATAAATATTCCAATCTCAACCTTCAGGTTTCAATACTGCCAAAAATATATACAGGCTGGCATGTACGAGAAATTGGGAAAAGGGTACCTTAAAACAACTTGGAACCTGCCCTATTCACATGCATGTGTCAGTAATAAAGGACAGAAAGTGTTTCTTAGTGGCAACAATTGTGCTATGTCACTAAGCGGCACGCATCTGTGTAACGGTATTAGTTTGCACGGAGCCTGTGAAGGGAATTCGTACAACCTTTCATGTCACCAGCAAGGCGCACCTGCAACTGAAATAGAACCATTCTTTCAAAGACTCTATAATGGGAGTTACATTCTTATTGTAGACCGCAGATGTTGCAGTCTTATGCCCGGGACTCCTTATCTAGTAACTACAACGGCGAAGGTCAAGTGCTGTGGACGTTCTTTATTCCCCAGCTCCTTTCCAGACAGGGAGGCAAGGGCATGGCCCAGTTTGAAAATTACTTCTATTCGAATAGATACTTTAAGCAGAATGAAAACAGTGCTTCTTCAGACGCCTACAAGGCTCACGTCATCAAAAGAAACGTATGATCTACAAGTCGCAAGGACGACTGCAGAGATACATACATTATTATCAACTAATTCCCCCGTACATTTCGCGGAAATCCTGAGCGAAATCTTAAATATTTCTGATACCACTGGGGTCTCAAAGGTATTTAAGACAGTATTTTCGATGGCATTAACACCATTCAAAGCCATACTGGGTATTTTTCCAGATTTCGTCCATTCGATTTTTGGCGGACTTCCCCTGATCCTGGGACTAATTGCAGGAATCCTATTCCTAGTCCTTATTTTTCGTTATGGCAACCCATGTCACAGATCAAACTCTCGCTACAATGGAAGATACGATCCTAGCCATTGGATACCGGGACCGGATATTAAAAATCCTGGGACTCTCCCGGCTTAGAGACCTGAACATGACTTGGTTTCTATCATTTCGACCAATGTGGCAAAGGTGTGTTTTACCTGTACTAAGGTGTCTGCTATGCGGAGAAGAATGCGTGTTAGACACCTGTCTGACGCTACAATCGGATGCGCCAGTGGATGCAGATACACTGTTGGTTCCTACCAAGGTTCACGCTTTGTGCTGCCCTCAAAGGCTGCCAATCCTGATGACGGCATTCCTGGAATCTTCACCACTACGATTGAAGAGTAGTGAAGTTCAAGATGAAAGCAACATCGAACAGGTACGACCTTCTGTCAGCAATGCGAATCAGAATGTCAATGGAGACAATCATGCGCACGAATGCATGGTTACCCCTATTTCCGACTTAGTGGAACTTTCCCATGAAGCTGTTGACAGTTTTTTTGAAAGCCTGAATGATATGATGTTCTCTCCAGAACAGAAATAGAGACTTTTGAGTAAACTCGCACACGGCGTTCCCTGAATTCGGCCTTCAACTTTAAAAATAAAGTTACATGAACAATTTCACTCCAGCTCACGGACAGCAATATTTTTCAGCAAGCCCCTTAAAATATTTTTCTACATATTTTTTTCCCGGGACACTGATCTTCTGCTTAAAGTAAGAAACTATTCCTAGAGAACTAAAATTTCTATTTTTAGATACTTTATAGACTTTAGCTGCTCGCTGGTATGTTCACAAATATTTTATTATGTGATGAAATGGTCTCGAACTTCCTTTCTGTATAGCCATATTAAGAGCCATTTCATGTGTATTTCTCATATACCAATAAGCAATAATGCATAAAAATGCGTGTTTACCTTTGCATTTAATTCATAGCTTAAGTGCATACAATATATATGACTGCAATTTTTCAGTATATTTGAAAATTTCGAAATGCATTTATGTATTTTGGGGTGGTAAGGTATACACTATACTCTATAGTATGTTGTACTATGTTATACTATGCATAGATTAGTAGATATGACCATAGTTAGCGTGGAGTGGGTGTCGTGTATTTCTATAGGTTCTGAATCAGTCCCCCTATTCCTGACCCTATTCTGGTTAAACTAACTATCAAGTTAACTAACAGTCAGCCCATGAGGCAAGAAAACCCCCATGATGCAGATACCGTTATCTGACGCAGTCACACTACGGCACAGGAACGTGTTATCTGATTAGGTCATAACGCTTGAGATCTAATTAGACAAGCGACATTCCTCCAGCCCCTGATAAGGCATACGACGTTCTCATAACAAATCAAACCTATGACAACCTGGATAATCCGTGCGGCCATTGTTTTGATTTCACAGAGAACTTTAGTAAAGAATGTGCTAACGAGCAAGTCGTATGACATCTTTATTGACGTATCTATGTCCATCCTTACGTCAATCTCGGCACCTTTAAGGTATAAATATTGCCGACCTTGCCCTATGCAAACACACGCGTGGTGACAAGACGGAGCAGCCATACTTGCCGAAGCCGAGAGCAGTAGCAGACCCCGCTGGCAGCAGCCCCGCCTTCCTGACGCGCTGAGAGACGCGCTGCTATCTCAAGCCGAGAGACCCAGCACCGGCGTTTCTGGGCAGCCCTCGCAGGCAGCCTGGAATATCGAGAGCAGAGAAAGAGATACTATTCCTCATCCATCCTAAATTCCAGGTACAGAACTGAATAACCCCTCACAGAGAATTCTTTAGTTATTCACTTGGCAAAAACAAACTTAACTTAAACTGTAACTTTCTATTCCCGCCCACGCATTAGACTTAGGTCAGGTACACGGGGTAGGCGTATTTAGAAACACCAGTTGAGTACGTTTAGTCAAATGTATATGTGTATGTAAATATATTTTAATCATTTTAAACATCATATGGCTCAGAAACCATATCAATGTTTTTACAGTATTATTTTATACTATTGCTTTTAATGTATGCACTTTACTTAACTATAAGTATTGCAATAATATCGATCCATTTCTCATGTATGAGAAAAGAGACTGATCAATAAATAACACCTTTTTATTGAACACGCCCGTCTCTTCCTTTTCTCTACATTCTGATGAGACTAAGAATGCACGTACTGACTGAGTAAAATAATTGCCTTGTGCTCACACGACTCTCGAGATTGACTCTTGATTAGGGGAGAGCAAAGTTGTCATGTTCTATGGTTGTCAGAAACTAAATCCCTTCTAGTCTAATCAGGGGAGTTAATTCCTTCCTTGAACATTCGAGAAAGTTTCTAGCGAACTCTGAGCTTAGCTGGCAAACCCAAAAATTAAGTCTAGTATCGACAGTAGTAGACCTAGTTAACGTCTGGTCTAGGCCTTTACTGCTGTAGGTACTATTCCAATGCGCAGAGCCTATTGGGAAAATAGGAGCTACACTACACTTCCTCCATGCTCTCTCAAGTTTACGACACTCAAGTTTTAATGACCTTAGAGCGGGAGTATACCAAGGTGCGACTTTAGGTCTTCTAATAAGTTTACATGGGCGTTTGGGAAGGACGTGGTCAAGGGTACTGGAAATCCAGTGGTCAAAGTTGTTAGAGGCAGAGGCAGGAGTCATAACCTTCCTCGGGGGTCTTGGACAAGAACAGCTGTCCAGTCAGTGAGGGGGAGTGAGGACCATTTCCTGCCCAGATGCTTGATAGGAGCATCACAGGGGGACGGAGGGTTGGAGAGCCAGGTGAAAGGTATCAAAAAATGGTCGGTCCAGGGTAGTGGAACAGGGGATTCTACCTTAAGGTTGGTGTTACTATATATGTGATCAAGAAGATGTCCCTTCTTGTGGGTCACCTGATGGCCTCTCTGGCAGAGGTCTAACGCTTGCAGGTTGACCCGTAGGTTATTGGCTGACGTAGCATGGGGGTCATCCAAATGGAGGTTAAAATCCCCAAGCAAAGTAAAATTAGGCGAGGTCACCACTGCATTGGCAGTGAGGTCCGTGATCTGCGTAATGAAATTATTAGGGGAGCCAGGTGGACGATATAGTAAAATGCCGGAGAAGGTGGTAGTGGGGGAAAAATCAAGCGCAAAATATAAACTCTCGCAGGTAGGCGAGAGATTTGGAGTAACACGACACTTAAAACTATCCCTGTATATAATGGCTAGGCCCCCGCCTCTCCCCGACTGACGGTCGAGGCGCTTAAGGGTGTAGCCTTGAGGTGTGGCCCATGTTGTGGTCGGGTCATTGTCCATCTGGAGCCAAGTTTCCGTTAAAAATAGAGCATCAGGATTGAGCTCTTCAATCAACAGGTACAGCTCCGTAAAGTGTTTCGGTAGCGACCGACAATTGAGAAGATACAGTCTCCAAATCTGTCCCGGAGGGAGAGAGCCGCTATATGGGCGGGAGATGCTCCACATACAGTGCTTGCAATGATAGTCAAAATTAAATGGGGAAAAAGAGTGAAGACAAGAGAGACTGGCGAGGGGTCGTAAGGAATATAACAAAAGAGAATTGTAAACAATACGATTCCCTACCATAGTGATAGTTTGATCCTAGGCCAGGGTCAGCGAGAAGCGTCTGGACGCGGACTGGTGCAGACTGGCTTCTCTTTGGCGCCTCTTCGGCGCGTATACGGCGCTACCGCTGCGCGTCACCGCTGCGCGGGAAGGGAGGGATTATATAGATTAGGCGAGGGTGGAGACTAGCCCGTCAACCTCCCCAAGATGGCTGCCCTGGATGGAGCAACCAGGAAGTAGTATCGCTTGACCTCCCTCCACAACAATCAGCACAAGCTGTGGTGGACCGGGGAGTAGGCGAACAGAGTGCAAGTAAGAGCTCAGCAATAGATTTAAAAACACAAATTATCACAATCAATAAGGTTTTTAAAAGTCTTTAAAACAACAGAAATGCTTGCAGTCACAGTCAAGCGCTAGCGCAACGATCTTCGTTAGTCAATGATCGCGCGAAGTACGTTGGACGGATCTGATGTCAGCCCAATCAGTCCTCCTTCGCTAAGGTAAATGTGCTGATCGACTATGTCGGTCCTCGCATAGTGTAGGTTTTAAATTGAGTTTGCCGAGCGTCTACCTCGCTACGGCAACTGTTGGGATTCTTTAGACCTTTTCCTGATTTATTTTACATTATCTTTACCCTAGGAGGCATGCCCACCGCCCCCATTTCCTGATGAAGACCCGCCCCGTAAGGGAAAACCACCCTACACCCCCTCAGGGTCGAAACGTTGACTATTTTCACTACGTTTACCAACTCCTAAGATCAATCAGGATTTGTACAGCCAATTAGGAGTATTGGTTTTGTGTAATTATACAGTGACTAATGCATTTCTCATGTGGCACCGAACTAGGGAGACCATTTCAGGGATGTATATATGATTACTGACCAATGGTGTATATAAAAGATTACTGTGTTCTAATTTCACTTTTTGTTCACTAAAACCCCTCACATCACTTCCCCCCCTTATTTCTATGTGGGCACTAAGTATTCTGATGAAGTATACATTTTCTCATGAATGATATAACCATACAAAGGTTGAAATAGTTGCTGTGTGAATAAAAATATTGCAGCTTTTATTTGTTTTCCTTTTCATTTTCTTTAAATCTTTACACTGTATATAAATTGCTCTTTCATGTCCGGAACCCCCTTTGTCCATAACAGGGGTTTACAAAGTGACACATCTACCTAGATGCATCACTTTGTAAATATGGCGCAACAAGGCGCATTTTTTACGCCACTGGTGCATCACAAAAAGTGACGCACCGGCGGCGTAAAAGTGACGCACAGCCTCATAAATGAGGCCCTTACTTTGTAAAAGTGTAAATCGATTGTGCAGCAGGTGGAGTGTGGGGTCCAGTGAAAGTATAGGGTCTTTATTCATAATTGCCTCACTAGCCCCATTTGTGATGGCCCTGCCCCATACTCTTTTTTAGGTCTTGCGTGCGAATGCAGCACAGCTGCTTCGCTAGCGAGACTCTATAGTCGTCGCTTTCCTTAGTGAAGGGAGACAGGAGGTGGCACGCACAGACAGGAGATGTTCACTCCGTTCGCGTGCACATCTCCTGTCTGCGTGTGTTAGTGCCTGGTAATCTATTTTTTATTATGAAGCTGGGTAGCTCTCAGCAAAAAGAGGGTCCTCTACAAATGGCTGACAAATGTTTATAAGTGGTCCACAGTACCTTCCCAAGTTTCCTTGGGACTATAATGACCCATTACACACCATCCAGGAATTAACGATCCATCAACCATAACTTGCTGATTACTCCCAAGCCAACTCATGCAGCATCCAGACCTCCATCATCAAGGGCCCCGTGAATGGAACTGACTGTCTACAACATTTGACCTTGTCTTTCATCTAGTGAAGGCTTGTGGTTTCTTCATTGCAAAACAACAACTGTGGTCAAAAACCTAAATTTCCACGTAGATCTGTGTATTTCATCGTATTTGTTTATTTATGTTCTGCCATTGACCTTATGTATGACGTAGACATATGGAAATGTTGTGAAATAAGATGCATAAAAAAGGTGGTAACGGAATGTAAACTGAATTAAACATACTTTCTGCTTTTGTGTTTTTCACCCCTTGCGGCTGATGGGTATGGGAGGGACAAGTCATCAGTGTGATGTGTTGTTGGGGTTCTAAGGGTGCCTGACATATTTTGAAACAACCTTTGGTATTTTGGAGAATTCAAGTCCAAAGGTGTTAGGTTGGTCAATGAGCTATATGTTAAGAATCATCAAAGGCCTTTTAGATATCTGAGGGTTCTAGAACTTTCCCTCACAGAAATCTGAGGAAGATATGTTTTTTTTTACAAAGTTTGAGGTTTGCAAAGGATTCTGGGTAACAGAGCCCTTCAATCTCTTTCACAGCCAAATCACCATACTGGCCTGACGCGTTTGGAGTCCTCTTCTTCAAAGGCACTTGGTGAAAAGGAACACGCACACTCCTGTGTCATAACATCAGCATTTCCTTTTATTGCGCGCCCCCTATGGTCCGCTCTGAATGAGACTGCGCATCAGGTTGTGGGAGATGTAGTCCAGGAAGGAAATATGATCCCATGTGGTGCGCGTATAATGGTCTGCTGAAATCACTTGCAGCCCACAATCGAGCCTTGAAGAGCAGGCACGTCATCAATCCTAAGGGGGCGCGCAATAAAAGGAAATGCTGATGTTATGACACAGGAGTGTGCGTGTTCCTCAGCCTTCTTTAATGGAGAGATAAACGCAGTAGGAGCCCACTGTCTCAAACGCAAATCAAAGTCCTTTCCAACGCGTTTCGTGCTTAACAGCACTCCTTCCAGTGTTGGACTTTACTTCGGAGTGAACGCTGTGCATTACGTCTGGCAGCTAAATTCAATTAAGGAGCACCCCGCCCCGATGGGCGTGGCCACCAGCGTAGCCTTCTGGATCTCGTAGTGCCGTAGTTTGTTCTCAGGTGAGTTGCCATGCCTTCACTCCTAATAACATTAAACACCAAGTGGGTCGCTGAGAAAAACAGCGCAGCTCCCATGCGTGTCTGTGACTCACTCCATTGGCATGCCCCTCCTTATACTGACACGAAGGTTGTCACCGCAGCAGGACTGCACCCCGTGTAGCGGGGCTCTCCTCGGGGCCCAGGCAGTGCCGCTTACACTCAACCAAAAGTTGCCTGCAAAATGAGGGGAGGGGGCTCGTACTGTATTTATCGCTCCATTAAAGAAGGCTGATTTGACTTACCTCTGTGGGCTCCCTCATTTTGCAGGCACTTTTGGCCTTAGAGATTTTAGACACAACTACAGCCCAAAAGGTGAATGGAATTACTCCAAATTTAGCAGAAAGGTGGCTGTTAGTCCAGCAAGCTACCTTTTTATAAATTGACATAAATCCATTCAGTAGTTTTGAGATATTAAGAGAAAAACCTAACTGTATAGATAGGCCCCCATGGTCCCTACAGGCTCCCCGGCTCCTGCGGGAGCCAGCATTGCTTTTAGACACAGAGAGCTGCTAAACATGCTTGTCCCTGTGTCTGAAAGCAATTTGTCTGTTTCCCTGCTCACTTAATAGTGGGCAGGGAAACAGATGAATGCTCTGCTTCCAGCAAGCAAGAGCATTTCTCTATTCTCGCTTGCTGGAAGCGGAATGTTTACTGTGGATTGGTGGGAGTGGTTAAAGCTCCAGCCAAGCCACAGTAAACTGCTTTGTCCCGGAGGTGGGCACCATGTTAAAATATGAAAGTAATCGTAACCGCAAGAGCGATCAAGTCTGATAGCAAGTCCTGTACAGAACAGGGGAGTCGTGCTCTTTAAACTAGAGAGCAATTCATGTCATCCATAGCATATAAATCACCAAACGGTGCACGCGTCCCCAGGAAAAGTGCAACAGTGGTAGAGAAACAAGTGACTTTGCGGGTATGGAATTAAAAGGACTGCAGAGCACAAACTAAAAAGAGAGAGAGAAAAACAAAGCATGCCGCTCTCTTAGTAATGGGCGAAATGGTGGATAAATCTAAAATCAAGTGCTCCAGAGACCGGTGGACATGCGGTCTACGAGACATGTAGCCATGCAAGGGGAGTACCAGGTCTAGAAAGACAGCACTGTCCAGCTTACCTGCATTGGGGTCTGTGTCCTGCAGAATGTGGGAGTCCCGGCGAGAAAATGAGACACCACCGGGACGGCATAGATCAAGAAAGACGCGCCCAACGTGGCGCGGCTATGAGGACCATGGTTAATATAGTTCCCTGGCCCAAGGGTATGTACATTAAGAAATTCCCGCTTCTGAGAGAGGAACGGGAGGTAGACTGTTTTAAAGGCGGAGAGAAAGAGGAGTGTTGTGTAATAGCATAAAAAGGGTGCTATGGAGGGCCTGGGAGAAACACATAAATAGCCCTAAAAAGGAAAAGGAAACATGAATAAATCAGTCATGCGTGAGGGGCAGAAGACAGAAATATGTGAAGAGGCCTTCAAGGTTCATAGAAAGGCTAGACTGATTCATATGATGTGGAATACTAATCTAGTTCACACTTAGACCCGGACTCCTAAATTCTGCAGGACATGGATCGCCATGCAGGTAAGTCTGCAGAGTCACTAATTTCCATACCCCTGCTGCACTTTTCTTGAGGATGGGTGCACCTTTTGGTGATTTGTATGCTATGTGTCACATGAATTGCTCTCTAGCTTAAAGAGCATGAGTCCCACAGTCTTTATAGGGTCTGCCATAAGACTTGACCACTCTTACGGTTATGATTACATCCATATTTTAACATTGTGCGCTTTATCCCCCTCCTTTCGTCAATACACCATTTCTTAAGGATTTCGCAGTTCTTTGCAACCGCTTTTTAATTTTCATTGCCTAAGGTGCCTCTTTGCACGCTTCCCCCAGCATCATTATGCGTATACATCACCCTCTTTATCACACAACTTCTGAGGGATTTCTGCCATTTTGTTTTCTTAGCTGTATGTTTAATTCTGCTACACGTGCGTCTCATTATTGATAACATGCAATGCATGAATATACAGAACTCTTGCCTGTTGCATTGTCTAACAACAATAGGATATCTCTTTCACTTCCCTTAACATATTATAACTTACCATGCTTCCTTAACATATTACATCACAACATGACATACCCATTGAGGTTATTGATGTGGGTTTTTCCTGCTTGCTTTTCCTATTTCTTTGTTTTCATCTAGCCGTTTACATAGTGGGGTCACCTACAAGGCTGGAGAGAGGTACTTAGTGGAAGAGGTGTGGCGCCGCGGCCAGGGCGACTGACGCTGGAATCTGGGGATCACGGTTCGATCCCTGGCTCCGGCGGCAGGTTAGCCCAGCACCATGTGACTCTGGGCAATAGCTTGCTTAATCTTCCCGACGGCCCCCAGCGCCTAGAGACCCTAACGGGTGATTGTGCGCTATACAAATGTGGATTATTATTATTATTATTACTTAAAAGTCATCCATTAGGTAAGAATACCTAATTAATACTTTTTATTTCTTTCTTGTTGCCAAATTAGGAGACCTTAATTAAACATAATTGGACATTTCAATATACTATTGATGGCATCGTTGTCTAGTTTTGTTCTGTTTGCTTTTGTCTTACAGTATATACACTTTCATTTTTATTTTTATGATCTTGATGCAGAGTGACATCATTTGGTCCTGAATAATGTCCCTAAACCCCTGCTAGGGTCACTACAAGGCAGAAGCATGTTGACCTATTTTAGGGGTATATTTGCTGATAACCCCTGGTCCTCCGTCTTTTTAATTCTGTCCTAGGAGACCACAGATTAAGAGACATTTGGTCTTCCAGGTACAATTTTAACTTTCTTGCACTCTGCCCCTCACCATCCTTATCCTTGGTCACTTCCTTAAAACACCACAGCTCCTCTTCTAGCCCAGAAGAGTTGTAGGTCACACCAGTGACCTTGTGTCCTGGTGTGAGGAGGGAACCCTATGATAAAGCATGTCACCCTTGGGTGAGTGAAGGTTCTTGTCCTAACAGAGGTCTCCTTCCATGAATACGGCACATTCTGGGCCCAGTACTTTCATTACATTCTCTCTCCTTTCCCCCCCTTATTTTTGTGACTTTTGAGACATACTTCTAGTGAGTTTACATTTAGACAGAGAGTAGTGCAGTCTCTTAAACAGGGCCTCTCCTTGATTCCTAGTGTGTATCAGACAATATGTAAGGTCATAAGGAGTGGATTGCAGGGCGTAAGTAATAGTTAGCTCAGTTAACTATAACTGCTGAATTTCTATGGTTCTGTACGAGTGAAGTGTGACCCTGACCCTAACTATAACATCCCCATCCTAGCAACTTTTGATACACCGCAACACCCATTGTATTTGACGCTGCCCCTATGTACAAGGGTGGCGTACATTGGAGGCAGTGCCAAAATCAAGACTAGGAAAATCCTGGTATTAAGTTGGCAAAACGAGGAGCAATTCATTTTTTCTCCTCGTAGTTTTGATTTTTTAACAGTGAAGTTAACTTTGGGCAGTGTATGGTAACAGGCAGGAAGTAGAAATATAAAAAAGTGCCAGTGAAGAAACGTACGTAAATTCATAATTATAGCAGAGAAGCCTAAGTCAATCCATAAATATAACAGAGGAGCCTATCTCTATCTATAACCATAGCAGAGGGACAGTAAATAACTATCAGAAAACGTTTTAAAAAAATAACTTAAAGTGCCCCTTACAAATTATCAACTTACTTTACAGAGAGGTGAAGAAGACAAAATGCGAAAATCCTTTCAAGATGTACCTCAGGTAGTTGTAGTCAAAATGGCCGTGTTTCCCTCTCATTTTTCATTTATATTCATGTACATAACCAATCAAATGTCAGGAAAAAAAAATAGAAAATGAAAGTAACATTTTAATTGGTTGTCAATTCTAACACTTCAGATGTGATTTTGTGAAGTAATTTACCTCAGGGTATTTAGAGAGGTCTACAGGGTAAATGGCTCAATGGAATTCCATCGAATTTGGGAAAATGGTAGGGATTGGTATGTAGTATGAGCTATTCTATATTTGGTGAAAGTGTCTCCAGTGGTTTTTATGTAAATTAACTTCTAACATTTTTATAGAGCGCTTCCCGGTGCGCGCCCCGGTACGCGTACCGGCAGCGCTACGGGAGTCCTCCATTTTGTGTTTCGGTAGATTTAAGACAGAAAATGGAGGACAAACAACGTTGGGAATGGATATAAGGGGGCATCGTAGGCACTCCTTGACCCTCTAGGTTTTCTGAGGGGGTCTTAGGAGGCCCAAATAGGCAAAAAAAAATGTTTTTATTTTTCGCGGGGGGGGAGCGCCCGGTACGCGCACCGGGAAGCGTACCGGGGAGCGTACTATGGTGAAAAATAGTGAAAAAAGTTAGAAAAAGATAATCATTTGGAGTGATCAGAGATAGGGTAGCTCTGAAAAGGGCTTTTGGGTTCTGTGGCTGATTTAGGTACCTACAAGTAGGTACCAATGCACAGTCTTAAATTCAGGAGGAATATTCTATTCCCCTCATCTGAAAAGTGCACACCATCTTCCCTGTAGATATCTTGCATGTTGTAACGCAAGTTATTATTGTATATTGAACCCATTCCATAGTCTCTCATATAAGCAGAAACAGATTTATTCACATGTTTCCGTGCTTTCTCAAATTGTGGACAAAATTGATTGGACCACTTCCATTTCTGCCTTTGGCATATATTGGAATATACCAAGGCAGTTTGAGGAAAAAGTGCCATCAATCGATCAAAGGTGTCCTTTATAAGCATTTCCAGACCTACCCCAGTCAAAGTGCCCAAGTCATTTCCTCCACAGTGCACAATTAAAAGGTCAGGGTGTGGCAAATGCAAAAAGGTTTTCACCAATGGTATCAATTGGTGACATTTCAATCCTCTGTGGCCAATCCATTTAATCTTCACATTTGGTAAGTCATGGTTGTGAAAATTTCTGGTAGCTGCATACCTTTGAGCCCAGTGGATATAGCTATGTCCAATAATCCAGACAGAATACATGGTGAGAGGAGATTCTGATGCAGTCAGATGAAGTGTGGAAAAGAAATGGCAGTTGGAACAATAGGAGTTTGCAAAAAAAAACCTGTGGAGTTTCAGTGCTCTTGAATCACAAGCAATGATTGGTAGAATGAGATAGTTGAAAACTGAAAGTTAGGGTGCATGGTTGTGTTCTGTGTAAGAAGTAATTTGAATGGTTAAAAAAAGTCATTTAAAGAAACCTTGCACCAGAAAAGCTGGTGTATTCGCAGGTCAAACATCCTTGATGAGGTGATTTGCAACATTGTAGAATAAACTTTTAACCCTGGGAGCTCAGTGAGGAGGGAGTTGCTATGGTAACAGGTCGAAAGTGCTGAGGGGGGGAAGGGTGCTGGTTTGAAAATACAGAGGGAAGAGATTTGATTGGTTACCATGAGCAATAAGTCTGGAGAACATTAAGCCTGGGCGTAGTGTGCGGAGTGGGGCTCCGCGGAGCTACGCGAAGTGGGCGAGAAGCTACGCCCACTCCCGCACTCCGCGTAGCCCCACTACGCACCTCCCTCCCGCTCTCTCCTAGATACATTATTTAAGCAACTACCCTGAAAAATACAATTATAAAGCACTTACCTTGTCCGGGGCTCGTCCGGGGCTCCCTCTTTGAATAGCGTCCTTTCCTGGATACCAATGCGCATGCGCGGGCGGCCGCGCATGCGCATTTCTCCCGAGAAATGCGCATGCGCGGACGCCCGCGCATGCGCATTTGTTTCCAGGAAAGGACGCTATTCAAAGAGGGAGCCCCGGACGAGCCCCGGACAAGGTAAGTGCTTTATAATTGTATTTTTCAGGGTAGTTGCTTAAATAATGTTTCTAGGGGAGGGCGGGAGGGAGGCGGGTGGCGGCCGACTCGGCTACGCACACGGAGTGGGCGTAGTGTTGCCGGCTACGCTGTCTACGCAAAATGCGTAGAAGGCAACACTACGCCTACTCCGTGGGCGTAGCCGAATCGGACGCCCAGGGTTAGAGAACATACCTTTTGCTCTGCTAAAGCAATATTGGTGTGTGTATCTGACACTGTTCTGAATCTCCTAAAATATTTGTAAAGGTGAGTTATGATTCATTTAATATACATAGAGACTAGTATACTCTATGGAGAAGATTTGGAAGCAAATTGTGGTTTTTTAATGTTGCCTTGTGTCATGCTTATTGATAATGCTTGGTAAAAAGTTTTTACTGCATAGAGTAATTGTATTTTGTAAAATTGTGAAGTTTTAGTCGTGACATGGAATGCTTCTACATAGGACCTGTGCTGTGTTTTGTAAATGTGATGTCAAAAACGATTTTGGGGAAAATAAATGGTTTTTACATTTTTGAGTATAATGTGGCGCAAAGGTTTAAAAAAATGACGCATACATGCGTCACTTTTTAAATATGGGGAAAAAAGGTACATGTTTGGGCTTTCCTGGCGAGCCTAGGTGGTGAGGCTTGTATCTAAGAGTGCAGTGGACTAGGCTTCCTGAAGCATATCCCTGTCTGCATTCTTAGATACAGGTGTCAATTTGACTCTTTACAATGATGTTACCTGTGTTTTAAATCAGTGTAGGAAGCATATTGAGTTTGTTTGCATAGAGGAATTGTATTTTGTAAAATTGTGAAGCTCCATGAGAAAGCGTTTGCCTCAGTCTTATTCCTGTTGTGAGGCAGGTGCAAGATTTTGCCTCAGTCTTATCCCTGCTGTGAGGCAGATGATTGTAAATAGGATCTGTGCTGTGTTTCCTAAATGTGATGTCAAAAACGATTTTGGGGAAAATAAATGGTTTTTACATTTTTGAGTATAATGTGGCACAGAGGTTTAAAAAGTGACGCATCTACCTACATGCGTCAATTTTTAAATATGGGGCAAAAAGGTACTTGTTTTGGGCTTTCCTGGGGAGCGTAGGTGGTGAGGCTTGTGTCTAAGAGTGCAGTGGACTAGGCTTCATGAAGCCTATCTCTGCTGCATTCTTAGACACAGGTGTTTTGAGGCAAAATCTTGCACCTGTCTCACAACAGGAATAAGACTGAGGCAAACGCTTTCTCATGGAGCTTTACAATTTTACAAAATACAATTCCTCTATGCAAACAATAGAGGAATTGTATTTTGTAAAATTGTGAAGCTCCATGTGAAAGCGTTTGCCTCAGTCTTATTCCTGTTGTGAGGCAGGTGCAAGATTTTGCCTCAGTCTTATCCCTGCTGTGAGGCAGATGATTGTAAATAGGATCTGTGCTGTGTTTCCTAAATGTGATGTCAAAAACGATTTTGGGGAAAATAAATGGTTTTTACATTTTTGAGTATAATGTGGCGCAGAGGTTTAAAAAATGACGCATCTACGTACATGCGCCAATTTTAAAATATGGGGCAAAAAGGTACTTGTTTGGGCTTTCCTGGGGAGCGTAGGTGGTGAGGCTTGTATCTAAGAGTGCAGTGGACTAGGCTTCATGAAGCATATACCTGTCTGCATTCTTAGACAAGCTCCTGGTAAGACAACTAAGTCTTTTTTACGTAACATATGTACATCCCCAAAAAATGTTTGACAGCATGTAGAAAAAGTAAATGAGAGAGTAAAATTGAAAAGGAAGGAGAGAACTTCAAAGAATCCTAAAACTGGAGCAGGAGAGAATAATATGTATAGGAATAGAAAGCAGAATCAGTTTAGAGACATTCGTAGACGAATGTTTCGCAATAGAGTGGTTTTAAATTTGTTAAAAAACATTAGGAAAGGTAAACAGAGAGCTGCTTTTTATAAGAAAAAGAAAAGTGTAGAGAAGATTGTTGATCAGGCTTTTGAAGTTAAGAAAAAATTATTTATTTTAATAATCAATAGAATTAGGGCACTTAACAAGACAATTGATGTTTTCAAATCAAACAGTAGATGGAAAAGAGTAATTAATCAGACTAATATTTGTAAAGTTTTTTCTGGAGAATGGATGCACAGTTCAAGTTGTGAGCCATTTTTTAATGAGGAGAGTTACTTCCAGTAGAATGATTTAGTGCATGCAGTTGACACCAGTGGTCGAGCGTATGAAGTGAAAGATGGTTGTACGATTGAAAAAGAGAAACTTGTGCCTAGAGAACCAGAAGAGGTGTTATCTGATGGAGTTTTAGGGAGACGTACTAAGGGTCCAGTGTACACTTGGAAGTGTAGTAGTATTTGTAGTGTGCAACAGGAATCAATTGATTTGTTTTGTAATTTCTTACGTAGATATAGTAAGAAAAGTATAAAGCAGAAAGTGAAGTTGTTGCAAGACTTAGATCCTTGCAGATTGAGAGGAATCACAGGTTTGCAAGGCCATTCCCTGGCTTGTCTTTCTAGAAAAGTCTGTCAGAGTGTTTTTCATCATTTTAGGATGTTAGCAGTGCATCATACCAAAATGAGGAAATTAGTGAGAATGTTGTATTATGCAAAAAGTCCCGCACTTAAGCTTAAACAATTAAACAGTGCTCTTTTGCATGGAACTGAATTAGATGTGAAGAAATTGAGATTTGGTATTTTCGTGAAAAAGAGGACAGTGTAGAAATTGAGACAGCAATTCAAGGTAATGTGGAAGACAATGTACAGATTTTAAATACAGAAAAGTTTGTGAAGGAAATTACCAGGTTTAAGGTGAAATCAAGTGAAAGGCCGAATTTTACTTGTGTGTGTTGTCGACGGACTCATTATAAGATTCAGACTAGGTTAGTTGATTTATATGCAAAAAGTGAAAAGATGGATAATTATGAGTGGAAAGATTTAGCAACTTATTTGTGGGTGGAGAATTGTTTTGATTTGAGTTCTGATCAGCGTATTTGTAAATATTGTTATGATAAATTAAATCAAAACAGAATGCCTGCTAGAGCTGTTCATAATAATCTGGAGTTGGTAGACATTCCCCGTGAATTGATGGATTTAAATACATATGAGTCTATTTTGATTCAATGTGTCCATCCTTTTCAGGCAATTGTTCGCATGGAGCCTAAGATAGGGGAATTGCCTCCTACAGATTTGAAGAGAGGATTAAAGGGAAGAGTTGTTTATTTGCCCCTAGATTTGAAAAAAATATTGATACAATTGGTATAGAAAAAGTAGAAGAGGAACCTTTAGTTATTCTAGTTAATGGGGTTCCAACAAAGAGTAAGAAAATTTGGCAAGATTTAGTGGATGTTAGGAAAGTCAAAAAGGCAACGTTGTATTTAGTCAAAAACAATGAGTACTACAAAGATGTATGTGTTGCAGCAGAGGAAAAAGCTGCAGATGAAGACAGTGATTGTTCAGGCGGCCAAATTGAAAAAGTTGATGTGTCTAGAAGTGAAGAAATATATGAACATTATACTGTTCATCCTTTGCATTCCAAAGAAGTAATGGGGAATGCAATTGAATTGTTTCAAATGAAAACAGCAAAAGGAAGTCCCATTAGTGTATGGGAAGAAAGTTTGGAAGCTCGTTGTTTTTCACAGCTATTTCCAACAGGTCGAGGTGGACGATATGACGATCGACCACTTCAAATTCCTGCATCTGAATATCGAACTGTAAGATTATATGCTGAAGATGCAAGGTTTCGTCAATGTATTCCCTATTTGTTTCATCTACTGTATGAAAGTGACTTGTCTGGGCTTTCTTATGCAGTAAACCATGTACTGAAAAGTGGAGCACATCTGCAAAATGTTTCGGCGAGGGACTTTATGGAGAAAGTGAATCTGCAAGATAATATTTTAGAATCTCATCTAATCAATCTCATGGCATGTCAGCGTGGTACAAATGAGTATTGGTACCGTCGCCATGGGGAATTGAAATGTATGCTAAGAAACTTAGGAACTCCTACATGGTTCCTCACTCTTAGCTGTGCCGAGTATGCATGGGAGGACTTACTTCAATTTCTACGAGAGGCCAATGCTAATATACAAAATATAGAATTCAAAACACCTGGAGAACTGTGTTCTTTGGATCCAGTGAATGTATGCAGATATTTCAATCATAGATTTGAAGCTATGATGTCTTTTATTACCAACAAAAAAATCCTCCCCTTGGAGAGGTTTTGGATTTCTTTTGGAGAAAGGAGTATCAAGCAAGAGGTGCTCGTCACATACATATGCTGCTATGGATTAAAGATGCACCAAAATTTGGAACAGATTCAGATGAGACAGTGATGAGCTTCATTGAAAAGTATTCAACATGTGCTGTTCCGAAAACTACCGAAGAAAATAATTTAAGGCAACAAGTTTTACGCTTTCAATCCCATCGTTGTGGAAAGTACTGTCGTCGAAAATTCAGAAACAAGGACAAGTTCTACACAAAATGTCGTTTGGCTTTTCCACGACCAGTGATTTCTAAAGGAAGAGTAAATAATTTAATGTCTTCTCTGCGACATACTGTGACGAGAAAATCACCAAAAAATACATACAATTTAAAAAGAAACGAAGAGTCCAAGTACATCAATGACTACAACCCAGTGATTTTGTCCATATGGAATGCTAACATGGATATTCAATTCGTTGCTGACAACTCTATTGCTGTAGCTCGATATGTGACGTCTTACATCACAAAAAAAGAAAAGACAGAACTGAAGGAAATGTGGGAGGACATTTCACATGAAAAGAGCCTAAGCAAGAAATTGTACAGTTACAGTCTGAAGATGTTGTCGCATCGAGAAATTGGCGCATATGAATGTTCTGATCGATTGTCATCAGCAAGTCTCTATGCCAAATCTAGAACCATCATTTGGGTGAGTCTAGGTCTTGCTGCAACACGAAATCGAGTTTTGAAATCTGTACAAGAGATAGAGTATTTGGCGGAGAAAGAACCAGAAAGTACAGATATTTTGAAGACAAACATGTTGGATACATACTATCCAAATAGAAGTCCTCACCTTGAGAACGTTTGTCTCTATGAAGTTCTGCAAAGATATATTTATAAAAGAAACATCAGAGAAGATATCAATAATGGAATATATGGAATCATTGGATGTGAAGGATGTCTAGTGAAACAGAAAAAAGGTCATTTGATTAATCATCGAAAATTGAGTTGTGAAAATCCAGACAAAAGAGAATTTTACTATTTGGCTCTTTTGCAACTCTTTAAACCATGGCGAGAAGAAGAGGAACTACTTGGAGATTTTCTCTGTTATGAAGACTTTTTTAATGCTACGAAGGATACAAAAGAATGCCCTGTTTTTCCAAATTATCTGCAAATGTTGAATGAAGAAATAGAGCAAGAATCAACAATTGCTGCAGAGATTGCGAGAGATAGTTCTCAAGGCAGTCAGAGTTCTGCTTCATTGAGTCAGGATCCACTAGGAGGACCAATTATCCAAAATGAAGCTGCCACTGCCATGGATGAAGTGGAAAGAGCTATGGAGCAAGCTCAAGAGGATGTAATTCATTTAGAAGATTTGGTGAAACAATTAAACCTTGAGCAGAAACTGATATATGACGAAGTCACAGAACAGGTTGAACATGGATTGAGTCATGAGAAGAAAGAGTGCTCATGTACATCATTTAAGCCTGTCCAACTGTACGTGAGTGGAGAAGCGGGAACTGGAAAAAGTTTTCTGGTTAAAGCAATTGCATCTTATCTGCAGAAAAGGACTGAATCACCGCTGTCTTGTGTTGTTACCGCTCCAACTGGGCTGGCAGCACATAATATTAAAGGGATTACTTTACATCGTTTACTGATGCTGCCAGTGGAGCGTGATAACAAATTGCAATATCACAAGCTATCTGGAGATGCGTGTTCCGAAGTTTCGAGAGTCCTGAAGAAAATTAAACTTCTTATCATTGATGAAGTAAGCATGGTGTCAAATATAATGCTTGCTTTTGTGCATTTGAGAATGCAAGAAATTCTTAGAACAGACTATGATGTTTTATTTGGAGGAAAACATATTATTGTTTTTGGAGATCTTCTGCAGTTGACTCCAGTGAAAGGACAACCTGTGTTCAAAATGCTCACACATGAAGATACCAGGAAGTGCCTAGGAAGCATTGGAAATGTTAATATATGGTTAAACTTCAAATATGCAGAACTGCTTCAAAATATGCGGCAGGCAAAGGATGAAGATTATAAAAATATTTTACAAGATGTAAGAGTAGGAAAAATAAGTCAACAAGGGAAAGAAGCTTTACATGGACGGTTAATTTCTAATTTGTACCCAAATGAAAACATTCTTCCAGAGAATATTTTTAAGAAAATTAACGAGAAGAAATCTGCCATATGCTGGATGCCTACTCTGAAAGAATGTTCCATGTTCAACAACAAAATGCTGAAGTTAGAAAATGAAGAGATAGTGAAACTGGAAGCTATAGATACAATAGAGCATATGGGAGCAACAATTATTTTGTCAGAAAATTTGAAATCAAAATTGGATTCATTGGAGAAGACTATATCTAAAACTGCTGGTTTTGAAAAGACTCTGAATGTGTGTTTAAATTGTCGTATCATTTTGAGAAGGAATTTAAATGTTGAAAGAGGTCTGGTAAATGGAGCAATGGGTCATGTTATTGGTTTTGTGAATTACAAAAATAGAGATGGAATTGAAATTTTTAAAATTAAATTTGATGGCATTGACGAAATAGAACAAATTTGTCGTTGTTCAGCTAGATATTTGCTTGTGAAAGACTTATATGTTCGCCGAAAACAGTTTCCTGTTTGTTTGGCATATGCAGTGACAATTCATAAATCTCAAGGTTTAAGTGTAGATAGTGCTTAGGTGAACATTGGAAGTTCTGTGTTTAAAGAGGGTATGGCATATGTGGCATTATCACGAGTGAGAACTTTATCAGGATTGTACTTGATTGAGTGTGATGAAACAAAGATTTGTGCTGATCTAGATTGTGTTAAAGAATACAATAGGTTAAGAAGAGAGTATGCTCCACATTTGCCTCAATATCCTCTGATTGAAAAACGTGTGGTAGGCCGAAAAAGAAGAAATGAGAGTAATTGCAGTAAGGTAGTAGCAAAAAGACAAAAAATAGATGAAACTGTAATTGTAAGCAGAAAGAAAAATGATTCTGTTGAAGATGTTGTTGGATTTCAGTTTGAAAACAGTTCTGGTGTCAACTGCTATGCTAATGTAGTAGTTAATGTTGTTTTTTTCTTCAAAATTTACAATAACAGATTGTCGAAAATCGGGAAAAAAACATTGTGCTGTTTATTGAATTCTGTGTTAGAGAAATGTAGTAGTGAAAGAGGAAAAATAGAAAGTGTTTCAGAAATTAGGAATCTTGTAGACATATGTTCAGGTCAAAATCAATTTTCACAGATAATTCAGCAGGATTGTCAGGAATTTTTAATGTATATGTTTGATGTATTGGAAGATGAAGGAGTAGATATAAAAAATCTTTTTAATCTTTCTTATCAATGGCAACATGACTGTGATAACTGTGCTTCATCAAGTACTACTAGAATAGACAGTGAAAGATTTATATATTTGACTTTACCAGACTGCAAATCAGTGCCTTTTAATAATCTAGTTAAAGCAGCTGATCACAATATGGTGTGTACCCAATGTAAGTCAACAATGCTGTCCACATTATTTCTACAAAATTATGGTCACTATGTCATTTTAATGTTCCAACGATGTAGACCTGATGGAACTAAATTGACAACTTCTATTAAAAATTTCGTGGCTTCTCAGTTATCGATATCAGGAAGAACCTTTGCAACTGTAGCTATTATTTTTCATGATGGTCCTTCTACAACATCAGGGCATTACACATGCTATTAAAAAACTTCTAAAGGTTGGACCCAATGTAACGACACTCATTTGACTTTCAAACAACGTTTGCCTTTTGGCTTTATGAATTCATACCTAGTGTTTTTACAGCCAAAATTTAGGTAAAAGTAATTGGCATATGAAGACGGGAGTAGTTTATAAAGGTTATTTTGCTGTTTAAAAATATATTCTGAGTTAAAGTGTTCCAGGCAATATAAAAAATTGACTTGTCATATAGGTACTGTAATTGGATATCATAATAAGTGAGGTTAGTATTATACAAAATGATGAACATGAGTGAGTCAGAGATGGTTTTACAAATATTTAAATGTTGTGAAAATGTTGTAGAGCCTTTCTTTCAGAACGTCGGGAAAAAGATCAGAGTGCCTTAGAATTAATTTGAACAAATACTCATACATCTGACACTATTTGGCCAAATGGAAAGGTGCAGGAATGAGTAAAGAGTCATGACTGAAAAAAGGAGTATATAAAAATATTGAAAATATTTCAGATGTTCTTGAAGCTTTTCTTCTAGAAAGTCGATGAAATGGATTTTTAAGTGAACAGCAAAGTACTTTCCAACGCGAAAAGGACCACCATGATACAGTATTTGGCCTCAAGGAAAACTACGTCAATCTAAGATTAGCGTAGATTTGTGATTTGTCAGTATCTAAGTTTTTTTTTAAAACACAATCTTTTAGATTGTGGTTTTTTTTCCCGCTGTCATATGATGAGTAATTTGAACTCACTCTTTTAAGTGAAATTCAATATATTCTGAGAACAGCAAAAATAAACTTTGTAACATGTTGTACAAGTTATTTTATACTTTGGATTGTGTAAATTAAATTGTATTCCATTCTCTGACATTTACTTTCCTTTTTCCATCCTCTTTCACCTCTTTTTACTCACTTATAATGTCATTCTCTCACTCTCTGTAACCCCCGTTCCCTTACTCCACTTCTTTGACAATCCCTCATTTACATTTCAACTGTGTGTATCCCGTCTCTCCCTTGCATAACTTTTCAGCTTTCAGTCTTTCTGCTTTTCTTTTCTTTTCCGTATTTTCCTCCTTTGCTCTTTTAGTAATTCCTGTTTACTCACTCAGCAGTATTATTGCACTCTATCACTATAAATCACCCACTCTCCTTAGCTTATCTTTGTTTGCTCCTTACTTTTGACCTCTTCTCTCTGTTTTTCGTTCACTACTTCTATGTGCTCAGTGCCTCACTCTACTTGTGTTATTTTCACTTGTGTTTATCTACCTTCTATCACTTCTTTTACAACAACTTCACTGCTCCTCTCTCATTGTTCTTCATCCCATTTCTTTTACTCTGGTTCCATTACTATCCTTCATTTCCTTTCTTTCAATGTCCTTCTCTTTACTTTCATCACCAAATTATTTTTTCTCAGTACCACTGTTTTAGTCGTCTTCTCCTCTCTTTCCTTCTTTTTCCTCACTTACTCATTTCCTTTTCTCACTCATTGTACTCCACCTCACTCAGTTTTTCTCTTAGTGTGTCTACCTTATAACTTCCTCAGTCCATTTCCTTCAATCGTTGTATATTATCCTGTCTCCCTTCATCCTTTCACTCTATGACTGTTCTTAACTTACTCTCAGTTATCTTCTATTCCTCATTCTTCTAAATGCATCCTTAATTAGACTGTTTTCTGTCTCAGTCATTATCTTTTTACTTACTTCTGTTTCCTGATTTAGTTTTGCTAACTCACATTGTTTTAGTATCTTTCTTACCTTCAGTTCATTTCTCTGTTCTTCTCTCTCTTTTTCTCAGTGAATCTATATGCCTTACTCTTTGTAATTTGCTCTCCTTTTATTTCTTTTTCCCTCTTTTTGTCCTTCTACCTTAGTTTATTTCCCTTTATGTGTTCTTCACTCTAACTTTATTTCTAAATAGAGTGTTATGATTTTTAACCTCTTCATTTGTATCTTTTAATGTAAAATACATATTTTACTAATTATAACTTATTTTTTCTTCTCTCTTTCACAGATACCAACTGTAGTAAAACAAATTAAAGTTACATTTATTATATGGTAAGTATGAAAATGTAGTTTGTTATCACCCTTTGCTTTAAGGTCACTAACATTTTCTCAATCTACCTCACTCCTGTGTTTTTACTCTGCTTCTCTCACTTATTCTTATTCTCCATGTTTACTCCCCTTTCCCTATTTACCCTCTCATATTCAACTTCTTTTGATCCCTATTCTTTACTTCACTTACCCTCTGTTCCCTTCCTTTGCTTCTTCACTCATTCTCCTTTTCTTAATTATTTACCTTACTCCTACACATATACCTCATCCCCTCCCAACACATACACACACCTGTAACATACACCCCACACACACACCACACACACACCTCATACACACAAAAAATCCTCCCACACACACTCCTCAAACACACACACACATTCCATTCACACACATACATCGAACACATATACACCCCACACTCATACACTTCTCACACATATTTCACAAACCCTCATCTCTACCCACACCAAAACACTCCACACAACCACACCCGCAGACACACTTTACACACCCACACTCCGACCTACACCCACTGACTCCCTGTAAGTCACACACACTGCATTACTTATCTTTTTTTGCTGTTTTACTCAAGCCCATTCAGGTACTGTTTCCTTTACTCTCTTTGTCCTCTCTCTTTGTCACTCCCCATGTGTTATCCTAATTCAATATTTCTCCTACTTTAGTTATGCACACTACTTTTTTCTCTCTCTCCCTCACCAGTGTTATTTAAATCTGGTTCCGTTATTACCTTTTATTTGTACATCATTTTTTCTCTTTCCTTTTACTCTTTACAGCCACTCACATTCTTCATGTGCCTCTGCTTTAGTATTCTTCTTCTCTCTTTCTTTGTTTCACAGCCTTATATTTTTTCATTTTCTCTCTTACACTTTCTTATATCTTTTACACTGTTTTACTATGTATTACACAGTACCTCTGTGTTGCTCCCTCTTGCTGTCTGTCTCTTAACATTACTCTCTCTTTCTCTTTATCTTATGCTCTCCTTCTCTTGTT
This sequence comes from Lissotriton helveticus, assembly GCF_964261635.1. Lineage (NCBI taxonomy): Eukaryota > Metazoa > Chordata > Amphibia > Caudata > Salamandridae > Lissotriton > Lissotriton helveticus. The sequence goes on from NC_136057.1 coordinate 1,065,138,586, forward strand.
TTTTTTTTCTTGTTTTTTTTTTGATTGCGCTAACGGGGCGCTCACCGGTGCACGCACCGGGAAGCGAACCCATGAGAAAAATGAAGTCAAGAGTGCTAAAAATGTTAGTAATTTTTTAAAAATGGGAGGTAGTTCTGAAAATAACTTTTTTATTTAATGTTTTTGTTGTTTTATATTTTTTTAATTATTTTTCTGAACATTTTTTATTTTTTATTTTGTGAACACTTTTATAATTTTTTTGGTGTTTTTTTGGGGGAACAACAAAAAAAGGAATTACAAATGGCTCAACAGGAGCAAAAAAAAAAGATTTATTGCTTCTTCTTTTGGTTACATTGATGGTTTTCCACCGCATTGCTTATTAAGATCACGCTTAGTTCCCCATAGCACAGTGTCTTGCCACAGAAGACACATACAAATTTGGGACTGCCAACATTTTTTTGTACATTGGGCACCATTTGCCGTCCTTCAGGTGCTGCATGTGATACTTTGGCAGAGGAGGTGCTGGGCTGTGGATTATTCTGATTTTGCGCCATGGCACGAACCTCTACTTGAGCAAGATTATTAGGATGCAACCTTTGCATGTGGCGCAACATAGTATAATTGCCGAATGAATATTTCTTCTTGGGATTGCCCCTGGAAAGAATATCTCCGCAAATAAGGCACTTAACCTTAGGGGCATTCACTTTCTTCTGCCCAGGAGGGTGGGAGAAGAAGTCCCAAATAAAATGCACTTTTATGTGACTCTGTCTTGGCTCTTCAGGCAAAAATTGCCTGGGTTGTTCCTCCTCCTCCTGCTCTTCCTCCTCATCCTCTTCTTGTTCAGGGACAAGGAACTGGGATGGTGGTCCTTCCTTTCTAGGTGGTTGTGGTGGTGGAGGGGGTCCACCAGCTGCAGCTACTAATGATGCCATTGCCAGAATCAGATACAGGTCTTCCTCTCTCAAAGTAGAAAGTCAGAGTGAGGAAAAAGGTGGGGGCTTTCATCATTTGAAAAAAAAAGTGTTCTGGACCAATGAAAAGTGTTATTTTCAAGTCACATGATCCAATTTTTCATCATTTGGAAACCAAAACTGATCTGCACCAATGAAAAGTGTTATTTTCAGATCACATGACCCGACGCGCTTACGCTACGCGCCCCGGGGCGCGTCACGTAAGCGCGTCATGATGTTGCGCGATCGTATGCGATCGCGTGGTTCCGGGTGCGCTTACGCAGTGCGTCATATGACGCATCACGCGACTACGCGAAATGTCATGATGTTGTTTTCGTTCGCGGGAATAGCACTCTCGTGACGCTCCCCGGTACGCACCCCGGGGCACGCCGTAACATTGCGCTTACCCGTGCGTTCACCGGTATGCACCCCGGGAGCGCTCCGGGCGCGTACCAGGGCAAACAATAAAAAAATATATATATATTTACACTATTTAAAATTTATTATAAAAATTATTACTTTCTTACCTATAGATATTTGCTATTAAAAAACCTATGAAATTCACTGAAAAAACCATAGGTTTCACCCCAGTTATAGTTAGGAATTAGCATTTAAAAAACCTATTAAATTCACTGAAAAAACCATAGGTTTTACACCAGTTATAGTTAGCTGGAAATTTTACTCGCATAAAACCATTGAAATTCCCACGTTATAGTTAGTTGGACTCACTATAACTTGCGCGTGCAATGGACTGCTGATGACGTCACATATTACATCACTCATGACATGGTCAGTGACATCACTCATGACATCACTGATGACACCATCCTTGTGACAGAGTGACAGACCTCCTTTCACTGTAATGTAACCCTTGAAACACATATTCAAAAATAGAAACTAACATTTTCAAAAAAATGGAGATACCCATACCAGTTACAACAACCAATTCAATAATTCCACCATCTATATATACATCCACTCATTCACCAACAGTTCTATATAGTCACTCATATATATACTCACTCATCATATGTAGTGATACACCTATACATCCTGTTACACACTGACAGGCATCCAAAAGTTACTCACACACATACTCACACATGCAAATAAACTATTGAACATCCATTCATTAGCATATACAGCTATACACACACTACCACTTTACTTCTAAGGAAACTTACACATACTTACTCACTTAAACAATCACTTATAGAAACACATACTAATTTAAACAGGAACTTTTAGAATCCCTCACTCTCACATATACTCACTTATATACATCAATATTCACATATACTAGATTAAAACATATGTAGTTGCTGATAAAGACACTAGTGAGACAGTCATTCACTCACTAACACACACATATACACACTCATCCACCCATACAGTCCTGCACATATGCTGTCTACAAAACACATACAAAGAGAGAGTCAGTCATTCATGCATCTATGTGCTAAGTAACACCCCCAACAAACATATAGACACTCATATTGATATTAAAACAAATCTAATAACCCATATACCTACACATGTAGCTACTCACCAACCCATGCAGCCTCTTATACACAAAGTGAAACATTAATACATATATTTAAATATTTAAACATTACTCACTAATATTTATTTTTCAAAAAGACACACATTCACTGGATGGTGTCATCAGTGATGTCATAAGTGATGTCACTGACCATGTCATGAGTGATGTAATATGTGACGTCATCAGCAGTGCATTGCACGCGCAAGTTATAGTGAGTCCAACTAACTATAACGTGGGAATTTCAATGGTTTTATGCGAGTAACATTTCCAGCTAACTATAACTGGTGTAAAACCTATGGTTTTTTCAGTGAGTATATATATATATATATATATATATATATATATATATATATATATATATAGCGATACAAAAGGGGATGATGGACGGAGCGTTTGAGCAAATCAAACACTCACCCTCAGTCAACTGATCTGGGTTTAATCCATCACCATTCTTTTGTTCACTCAGCCACCCCAGTTCAGACATGGCTATATGCAAATCAGTCTGACCCTGTGCCTCATGGGAACAGTCCAGCCCGAACTGCCAAGCCATGTCTTCCCTGGACCGGAAACAAGCATCCTGGGACCGGTTTCGGATTCATAATCCTCATCAGCCAGGCTATCTTGAATCCAGTGGCCAAGTGAACAAGGGACTCACGTCTGAGCATACCCTGCCAACTTAGGGCGAACAAAGCGATACAAAAGGGGATGATGGACGGAGCATTTGAGCAAATCAAACACTCATCCCCAGTCAACTGATCTGGGTTTAATCCATCACCATTTTTTAGTTCACTCAGCCACCCCAGTTCAGACATGGCTATATGCAAATCAGTCTGACCCTGTGCCTCATGGGAAGAGTCCAGCCCGAACTGCCAAGCCATGTCTTCCCTGGACCGGAAACAAGCATCCTGGGACCGGTTTCGGATTCATAATCCTCATCAGCCAGGCTATCTTGAATCCAGTGGCCAAGTGAACAAGGGACTCACGTCTGAGCAAACCCTGCCAACTTAGGGCGAACAAAGCGATACAAAAGGGGATGATGGACGGAGCGTTTGAGCAAATCAAACACTCACCCCCAGTCCACTGATCTGGGTTTAATCCATCACCATTCTTTAGTTCACTCAGCCACCCCAGTTCAGACATGGCTATATGCAAATCAGTCTGACCCTGTGCCTCATGGGAACAGTCCAGCCCGAACTGCCAAGCCATGTCTTCCCTGGACCGGAAACAAGCATCCTGGGACCGGTTTCGGATTCATAATCCTCATCAGCCAGGCTATCTTGAATCCAGTGGCCAAGTGAACAAGGGACTCACGTCTGAGCATACCCTGCCAACTTAGAGCGAACAAAGCGATACAAAAGGGGATGATGGACGGAGCGTTTGAGCAAATCAAACATTCACCCCAAGTCAACTGATCTGGGTTTAATCCATCACCCTTCTTTCGTTCACTCAGCCACCCCAGTTCAGACATGGCTATATGCAAATCAGTCTGACCCTGTGCCTCATGGGAACAGTCCAGCCCGAACTGCCAAGCCATGTCTTCCCTGGACCGGAAACAAGCATCCTGGGACCGGTGTCGGATTCATAATCCTCATCAGCCAGGCTATCTTGAATCCAGTGGCCAAGTGAACAAGGGACTCACGTCTGAGCATACCCTGCCAACTTACGGCGAACAAAGCGATACAAAAGGGGATGATGGACGGAGCGTTTGAGCAAATCAAACACTCACCCCCAGTCAACTGATCTGGGTTTAATCCATCACCATTCTTTAGTTCACTCAGCCACCCCAGTTCAGACATGGCTATATGCAAATCAGTCTGACCCTGTGCCTCATGGGACCAGTCCAGCCCGAACTGCCAAGCCATGTCTTCCCTGGACCGGAAACAAGCATCCTGGGACCGATTTCGGATTCATAATCCTCATCAGCCAGGCTATCTTGAATCCAGTGGCCAAGTGAACAAGGGACTCAGGTCTGAGCAAACCCTGCCAACTTAGGGCGAACAAAGCGATACAAAAGGGGATGATGGACGGAGCGTTTGAGCAAATCAAACACTCACCCCCAGTCAACTGATCTGGGTTTAATCCATCACCATTCTTTAGTTCACTCAGCCACCCCAGTTCAGACATGGCTATATGCAAATCAGTCTGACCCTGTGCCTCATGGGAACAGTCCAGCCCGAACTGCCAAGCCATGTCTTCCCTGGACCGGAAACAAGCATCCTGGGACCGGTTTCGGATTCATAATCCTAATCAGCCAGGCTATCTTGAATCCAGTGGCCAAGTAAACAAGGGACTCACGTCTGAGCATACCCTGCCAACTTAGGGCGAACAAAGCGATACAAAAGGGGATGATGGACGGAGCGTTTGAGCAAATCAAACACTCACCCCCAGTCAACTGATCTGGGTTTAATCCATCACCATTCTTTAGTTCACTCAGCCACCCCAGTTCAGACATGGCTATATGCAAATCAGTCTGACCCTGTGCCTCATGGGAACAGTCCAGCCCGAACTGCCAAGCCATGTCTTCCCTGGACCGGAAACAAGCATCCTGGGACCGGTTTCGGATTCATAATCCTAATCAGCCAGGCTATCTTGAATCCAGTGGCCAAGTAAACAAGGGACTCACGTCTGAGCATACCCTGCCAACTTAGGGCGAACAAAGCGATACAAAAGGGGATGATGGACGGAGCGTTTGAGCAAATCAAACACTCACCCCCAGTCAACTGATCTGGGTTTAATCCATCACCATTCTTTAGTTCACTCAGCCACCCCAGTTCAGACATGGCTATATGCAAATCAGTCTGACCCTGTGCCTCATGGGAACAGTCCAGCCCGAACTGCCAAGTCATGTCTTCCCTGGACCGGAAACAAGCATCCTGGGACCAGTTTCGGATTCATAATCCTCATCAGCCAGGCTATCCTTTTGTATCGCTTTGTTCGCCCTAAGTGTGGCAGGGTATGCTCAGACGTGAGTCCCTTGTTCACTTGGCCACTGGATTCAAGATAGCCTGGCTGATGAGGATTATGAATCCGAAACCGGTCCCAGGATGCTTGTTTCCGGTCCAGGGAAGACATGGCTTGGCAGTTCGGGCTGGACTGTTCCCATGAGGCACAGGGTCAGACTGATTTGCATATAGCCATGTCTGAACTGGGGTGGCTGAGTGAACTAAAGAATGGTGATGGATTAAACCCAGATCAGTTGACTGGGGGTGAGTGTTTGATTTGTTCAAACGCTCCGTCCATCATCCCCTTTTGTATCGCTTTGTTCGCCCTAAGTGTGGCAGGGTATGCTCAGACGTGAGTCCCTTGTTCACTTGGCCACTGGATTCAAGATAGCCTGGCTGATGAGGATTATGAATCCGAAACCGGTCCCAGGATGCTTGTTTCCGGTCCAGGGAAGACATGGCTTGGCAGTTCGTGCTGGACTGTTCCCATGAGGCACAGGGTCAGACTGATTTGCATATAGCCATGTCTGAACTGGGGTGGCTGAGTGAACTAAAGAATGGTGATGGATTAAACCCAGATCAGTTGAATGGGGGTGAGTGTTTGATTTGTTCAAACGCTCCGTCCATCATCCCCTTTTGTATCGCTATATATATACATATACATATATATATATATATATTCACTGAAAAAAAACCATAGGTTTCACAATCGTTATAGTTAGGAATTAGCTTTTAAAAAACCTTTAAAATTCACAGAAAAAACCATAGGTTTAACACTCGTTATAGTTAGGAATTAGCATTTAAAAAACCTTTGCAATGCACTGAAAAAACCATAGGTTTCACACCAGTTATAGTTAGCTGGACATTTTACTCATACAAAACCATTGAAATTCCCACGCTATAGTTAGTTGGACTCACTATAACTCGCGCGCCCGCAATCCACTGCTGATGATGTCACATATTACATCATTCATGACATGGTCAGTGACATCACTGATGACATCACTGATGACATCTCAAATGACATCACTGATGACATCACTGATTACATCATCCAGTAAATGTGTGTTCCTGTAAATTTAAAATTAAAAATGTGTTTAACATATTGTAGAATGAGTGTATGTTTGAGTGTTTGGATAATGGATTTAGTAGGTGCGTGACTGACTGTATGAGTGGGAGATTAAATGTGTCTTACTGAATGCATGGGTTAGTGACTAAAGTGTTAGAATGTGTGCATCATTATGTCTATTGTTGTGTAACCTGCTGCATGTATTGATCAGTTGTTATATGACTGGCTATATGGGTTAATGATTGATAACCCAAGTATTTGTATGTGAGGGTGAGTGTGAGTGTGAGTGGAGGTGGCTGGGAGGTATGTGACTCTGTGGATAGATGTGTGAGCAGTTGATTCACTTGGTGTATGGGTTCAAGAGTGCATGAGGAAACAGTTGTATAGGCAGTTTACTGTGTGCATGGGTGTGTTGGTGACTGAATGGATATCTCAGTGCTACATGTCCAAGTAAGTACATACACAAACACAGTGCATGTGAGAGTTGTCATATATAAATGACTATATATAACAGCCTGTCATTACATAAGTGACTGTATCTATCAATATGTACTTGTATAAGTGATTGTAAAAGACAATAAGTATGTGTTAGTCTATGTTTAAATAAGCAAGGTTTTGTGTGTATAATTGTATAGTTGTGGAAATGGGAGTGTGATTGATTCTTTACATGACTGACTAGGTGTGTGAGTAACTCCATGGATGAGTGGCAGTGTGTTAGTGTCTGTATAGGTGTATAAGTGCATATGATAGTATTGTATTGATGAGTGACTGTATGTATGAAAGATTGTATGGGTGAATGAGTGGATGTGTGTGTAGACCTAGAAATCAGTGAGTGCGTATGTGGTAAGTGGTTTTACTGTGTCAATGGTTTCAGGAATGGTAGTTTGTATTTAACACTAGGTGTATCATAGGTTAGATTAGAGTGTACATTAGTGTGAGGAGGCGTATTGTATTATCACATGGATGATGTAATCAGTGATGTCATCCGTGATGTCATTTGAGATGTCATTAGTGATGTCATCAGTGATGTCACTGACCATGTCATGAATGATGTAATATGTGACATCATCAGCAGTGGATTGCGGGCGCGCGAGTTATAGTGAGTCCAACTAACTATAACGTGGGAATTTCAATGGTTTTGTATGAGTAAAATGTCCAGCTAACTATAACTGGTGTGAAACCTATGTTTTTTTCAGTGAATTTCAAAGGTTTTTTAAATGCTAATTCCTAACTATAACTGGTGTGAAACCTATGTTTTTTTCAGTGAATTTCAAAGGTTTTTTAAATGCTAATTCCTAACTATAACGAGTGTTAAACCTATGGTTTTTTCAGTGAATTTCAAAGGTTTTTTTAAAAGCTAATTCCTAACTATAACGATTGTGAAACCTATGGTTTTTTCAGTGAATTTCAAAGGTTTTTTAAAAACTAATTCCTTTATATATCGAGTTTGTAACCTACGATTTTTAAACTGTTTTTTTTATTAGCTGTTTTTTATAACTATTAATTGTTATTATTTTTTTTTTTATTATTTTTTCAATGTATTTTTCATGTTTTTTTAAAATTATTTTGTCCTGGGGCGCTCAGGGTGCGCACACCAGTAAGCTTCCCCGTATCCTTTTGACTTGGAGCGCTCAGGGTGTGCGCACCGGTAAGCTCTCCCGAGAGCACAGCGAGAGCGCTATTTCTGCGTACGTAAAAAAAAAATAAGTCTGAAAACTAAATAATAATGCAAGACATTCAGTACCATACTTATAAAAGTAGTATTTTTGATTTTCCGAATGAAAATGATTTTGCATATCCGTAAAGCTACCAAAACGTCATTAAGGCGCGCCGCGTAAGCGCCCCCGGAAACGCCTACGTTCGCGCCGCGTAAGTGCCCCCGAAGCGCTCCGGTGTGCGCAGCGTAAGCGCGTCAAGTCATGTGACCTTAAAATAACTCTTTTCATTGGCTGTTAACAGTTTTTTTTACAACTAATGAAAACCCCACCCTTTTCCTTCACTTCTTCTTTCACTTTGGAGACAGCAAGACCTGTTTTTTTCTGTCCTACCATTTTGTGGAAAGAATGGCTGCCAGAGCACCCAGCAGCAGTGAGGAGTCAGATGGTTTCATTGATGAAGAGCCTCCTCAGCCCAAGGTCAAGGAACATTTTATTTGGAAGTTTTTTTCAATACCTGAAGGATAAAAAAAGGTGAATGCTCCCAAAGTTGAATGTAAGATCTGCCAAACTGTACTTTCCCGAGTAGACCCCAGAAGGAAGTACAGTTTTGGAAATTCAACAATGATTCGCCACGTTCAACGCAGGCATCCTCAGAACTATGCCCGGGAGTGTGTCCGAGACCTGGCACGTAATCCCCCAAGGGATGGTGCCTCTACATCAACAGGAGGAGCCACAACCTCAGGGAGAGGACGTGCAGCGGAATTAGAGATGATTCCGAACATTCAACCTGTTTTTAATGACATTACTATAAAATGCAGGCAATGCAATGAATTGCTCTGCTATGGTGAGCAGAACATCAAGATCATTACACGCAGGAGGCAAGAACACCGCTGCCCTCCCCAGCCCTAATTTTTCCCCTTTTTTTTGCTCCTGTTGAGCAGTTTTGCATTCCCTGTTTTTGTTTTTGTTGAGAAAAAAACGAAAAAAGAAGAAAAAAATGTTCCATAACATAACACATAACACATCCACAAAAGGGGTACCCCATATCATTAAAAGTGAACGCAACATGTGACTCAACCAACTTAATCTACATGATAAAGTGCCCATGTGGAGACGTTTATGTAGGACACACAGAAAGAAAATTGAAAATACGCATAAACGAACATAAAAGCACCATAAGACTAAAATCCACGAAAACCAGCATTGCAGAACATTTCACTCAGATGCAGCACAACGTTAGCCAACTAAGAGTGTGCGTTTTAGAAACATTACCTAAAAAAGAAGGATCCTCCAACAAAACGAGTTTATTAAAACAGGAGAATTATTGGATTTATAATCTGGGCAGCCTGGAACCGGGCGGACTAAATGAACGTACTGAATTTCTTTGTTACCTATAAGCATATATATTTAAGTTTACTCATGCATTAAATGACCAACATTCAAATTTATGGTACAGGACTAGCTTTTAAGCAGTTCCAATACATAGTGGAAGCGAGCACTAGGGGGGATCGACTAGGTACCCAGTGAACAATAAAGTTATATTGTAAGCAAAAAAAAGCCGCGATAGCGATATTAGTGCGCATGCGCGAACCTCGCAGAAGGAATACCGGAAGAGAAGAGAGACAGCGGGCCGAACCGCAGAGCAGGGCGCAACAAACGCCGAGGTGAGCCATTTAGCCTTTAAATCAACGAATTATAAGCGCGTAACAAAGCATTAAATATAACCAGCCTCCTTCGAGGGGTTAGAACATTAAAAGTAATAAGTCAGCGCGCATAGCGAGGTTAAAATACACGGCAATGCGGTCACACAAAAGACCAAGGTGTAGACGGCGAAACCACGCCATAGTTATCCATAGAACTATCCCCGCGCAGCAAACGCTCAGAAAAAGCCATTGCAGAACTTTTGATCGTTTATTAAGATCCTTGTAGCAAGTGACAAACAAACATGTAGCGCGCACTAGAGCAATTGAACACCAAGGGGTTAAGAAGTAGCATAACAGCATATGTAATGGATTTAATGAAATTACGGATGTTGATTTTATTATTATTTTTTGATTATTGTAGAAAATTATTTCCCTGATGAAGGCAGTAACAACTACCGAAATGCATTGGATTTCACGAGAAATAAATGAAACAATGGATTAACAAACCAATTTTGAAAATGCATCACGTTTTATTCATTTGAACTTTGAATTTGAATTGAATCTTCAAGCTGGTTGCACAGCACGAATCGGTGCCCAGGGGGACAGCAATACCCAACTAGGTATAGCTGCTACTTGTGGCTTTTTAGAACTACCTCTAATTCTCAAAAAAGAGCTGTATTCTTAACAAATTCAAAAAGAGAAACTGAAGTGGAGTGCAGTGAGAGAGGAAAGGAAAATGAGTGAGAAAGCAAAGAAAGGGACGAGAGGTAAGGGAAGTGAAGTAGGGGGACTGAAAGAAGGTGAGTGTGGGAGGTGAGTGAGGAGAAGGAGAGTGAACATGGGGAATGAGGATAAGTGAAGAAAATGTAGTAAAGGAACGGGGGTGTGGAAGGGTAAGAAAAGAGCAGTGATGTTGAGGAAAGAGTGGAGATACAGCCTGGATAAAGGCAAGTGAGTGTGAGACAAGGGGAGTAAGGGAGTGAAGAGACAGAGAAAGTGAAAGACAAAGTGACAATAGAGGACTGCGTTGTGGAAAAGTGAATTTTGCCATGTTCTGTGTCCCTACGCGTCCTCCATCATATGTTATGTGTGCATGATTAATATGCATATGTATTCCCCATGTTCGATTAAAGACGCAATTATAGCTGTGCCCATCTCTAATATGCCAGTTTCCAGTTTTCGTGAATACTACGAATATTATGCCTATTTAAAGTTACGTTGCCACGTTTCTCAGTGTGCACGTTATTCCATTGTAAAGTCCCCGTTTCTAGGCCTCAAAAGGGCCCGGACACCAGATTCAGTTCCTGTCTCCTGAAGCCCTCGCTGAGGAGCGATACAGCCCCCACCTGTATCCCTGACCCTTCACTTACTTCCTGCCTCACAGTGCCCGGTTCAGCCTGGCTCTGCCTCTGAGTCTGCCAAGAGTATGTTATGATTCTAGTTATCAGTCCAGCCCTCCTTCTCTGCATTCCTAAGCTACTGAATCGCATCAATAGTTTCCGTCATTGTCTAGCCTTTACGTCTCCATGTAAGAGAAATACTGCATTTAATGGTCATTTAATATTCTTCATCACGCACTACATGTAGAATAATGCATGCACTACTCTTAGAGTCCGTTAGCCTCTCCCCTCCTGACTCTTAGTTTATATCAACATGTTCTCTAAACATCAGATACTAGATACTGCTTAGGTACATGTCGCCCTGATTCTCCAGACTTCAGTCTCTACTCCTAGCACAGAGTTCATAGCCCCCAGCTTCTCCTAGTAACACATCATTGTCAGTTTGCGCGCACCATCAGGTTAGAGGTCCCGGCTCCTTAGGTAGCCCCCTCCATGTTTCCGCCCCATTCATGACATATTCTGCTACGTTTGCATCACCTGTCTATGTATACGCCCTGTTACACCCACTTTCACCCTTATCTTTCGCGACTGCTACGCGTCACACCCTTTGCTCCACCCACTGCTCCGCCTATCATATGTACTGTAATGCAACTGTTTTACTATATATGCTTGTGTATTGTTATTAAATGCTAGCGCGCTCATCCCAGATCCAGCCCCGGCAGCTGCCGGGCCCTGCCATCCTATTCCTGTGCAGGTTGTCCTGTTCCTGTCCTTTATGCTGTAATAAACCTGCAAACTCCTACTACCTCGAATCTTGACTCTTATTTATTGAGCTATCTGTTATTGCTATGCCTAGTCAAACCTAGATCCGGTATTATTTATTTATATACCACATAATGGCGCCCGAATAGGGACTTGCCCTTTCCCCACGCGTCGGTGAAGCCACGCCGGCCCCCTGACCCTCTGCAGTCGTGACGGAACTCTTCTGCGCACCGGCAGATATTTCTGCTTTAAGTATCCCTCAGGCCCACGGAGGAGACGGAGGAGGCGGTCCAGCATCCAGACGAGACGGTGGAGGAACGCGGCGAGTCCCGACCAGAGCCCAAGCCGAGAGTCCAAGGTCCGAGGTATCCGGAGGCCCACCCGTAACAGAAGTCCGAAGTTCGTCCGTCCGGCGTCGAAGCAGTCCAGTCCAGTCCGAGGCCTTCCGTTCTTGCTGCCCGGTGAGTACCGTTGCTGGGGTAGTATCTAGACAGGGTCAATCTAAATTGTCTCTGGTCCGATGGGTCTGGGTACGCAGATCTGAAACGAAGTGTTCACCTAGGTGGATACGGGTCTTGATGCGTCCCTTTATGGGACCGGTATGTTCCGTGCTGTTTCAGCAGCGCATCCAGTAATTCTAGTCTGTTCCGTTCTCGAGAAATTCATGTGTTTCTGTTCTCAGTGTTCCAGGTAGTATTCTGTCCGAACTGTTGCTTCATAATGTTATTCAATGTATTTTCAATGTCGTGGTATGCCTGAATTGTTTTCTCAATTGTTATTGTTCCTCGTGTATTGTATTGTGTTCAGATTCAAGTTTGCAATGTCCCTCTTTTCGAGATTACGTCAGTTAAAAACTAGAAAGGGTCTGCTAGAAGAAGCAGTTCCTGTCCCGCCTAGGGACAGTCCAGGTCATTTTATGTATCAAAAGCATGGCATAAGTGTCATACTATATCTAGATTTATGGGTAGAGTATACCAAACAGTTAGAAGAAAAGTATAGATGGCCCGTATCGGGTACATGGGATGCCGAGTGCATCATGAGAGTAGAAGAAGCATTATGGAAAAAGAAAGTCAGACAGTCACAGAAAGATGCCATCGAGTTATGGCGCAAAGAATCTCATAAAAGAACCGAAAAAGAAATCAGAAAGTCAGAACTAAGTAGAGAATCCTTGGAACGAGCCCAGGAAAGGGAACTAATCGAGATAGGTGAACGAGTTAAAACAGAACAGTCAGACAGACAGAGGCATGCCCTCATCAAGGGTATGTATCCTCTTCTTGCCGAGGGCTTGCCAAAAGCAACCCCGGAGGCATCCAGTAATTCTCCGCCACCACTAGTTCCGACTAAGCTACGTCACAAACCGACCGCAGCTGATATTTTCATCTCGTCCTATTTGGACGACACAGTCCCGGAATATGCAAATCCTGTTCCGCCAGTCCCTGTAAATCAGGCAATTCCCGCTCCTCCAGACACCGGAGTACCTGTTACGGTACCCCCGGTCCAGCCCGCCATACAAGTCCAGCCTGCATTTCCATTTCCCACTCTGCCAGGACGAAGAGCATCAGTAGACGACTCTAGTTTAGGGGCCGCAGGGGGAGGTCGTCCAGGAACCCCGCCGCCACACAAGCGTTTAACGTTAGCCGAATTACATGCACAAGCGTCACAGCGTACGCCCAGATATCAGTCTGTTGCAGAAATAAGAAAAGCCCTTATCGAATGTGGCTATGATCCAGTCCCAGGCGAGGATAATATGGTTTTATATTCATTACGCGTGAGAAAGGTGACCGAGTATCTAGTCACCCTACCAGATATGAAAGAAGATCTAGACAGAATATATCGTTTCATCCGTACAGGGGATGATCCAGAAAGTATTAGTGAAGTCATGTCTCAAAGGAAAGCTGAGATCCAGCTCATGTTATTAAAGTTCCTGATTAATTGTCTAATAAGAGAACAAGATTCCCCGACCAAAGATCGAGCCGAAATGAAAGTCCTGACAAGGTGGAGTGATAATATAGCCGAGGGTAAGCATAAGACCATCAGTAGTATAGAGAATATGTACAAGAAGATTCGTAAAGAAATAATAAAGTTACACGAACAACGTAAAGCAGCACAAGTAAACGAGAAAGAAAATGACTCTTCTACTGAAGAGGTAGACGACGAGAATCCCGCCAGAATAGCGTATGTAGGAAAATCTAGATTTCCAGATCGCCATTTACGTCTAGAATACAAGCCAGTTTTTCACCATCCAGCATCAGAACAAGGTTCTCTAGAACAAGTATTTCAAGCTACCGATCACATTCTGAAGTCACGAATCGGTTATAGCGAGTTAAGTACTATGCATGAACAAGAACTAGTCCGATCAGCAGTCCGATGGATTACTGATTCTACCACTTTTCCAGACGGAATAGTGGCACAAATGTTTCTGAAAATGCCCCCAGCCGAGCAACGACTGGTGGGTATGTATATGATCCAGCACCTCATTACATTGTATGAGGGTCAACATTCTGATCCAGGTCCGTTACATGATGTCCTGAACGAGTTACTCCAGTATAAATGGAAAGGTTTAGGTACTGATTTAATTAGTGTCATTCTAGAACAGCGCCACAAATACAGAACGTTTTTGAACCCGCATTTTGTTCATGTCTCACCCCCAGAAAGTAAACCCTTTTACATAGACAGACAGAATCCGTTACGAGAAGTGCATCCAGTTAAGACAGAGGGTGGTGAAATGCAACGAGTGTTTGTTTACACCCCTATCACAAAGATGGAACTCTTAGAGATGAAAAAATTAATTCCCTGTCATGATAAAGATCCAGCAGGGTTCCACCGAGAATTAAAAGACATGCTCCGTATGGGAGAATACACGTATCCAGATATCATTAAAATGTTAAAAGTCTTGTTGCCCGCAGGGGTATATGAGAAACTCAAAGAAAAAGAATGGGAGGTGGGAGAGAAAAAGATCGATTGGGCAGTTCTAGAAGCCGAAGATAAGGCACGAGTACCAGGTACCGGTCTTGGAGATAAATGTAAAGAATTACCAGAATTATTAATACAAGTTTTGCCCAGACTATTAGCAACTAAAAAGGAAGACTGGGATGCAATCTCAGCCTGTAAACAGAAACAAGATGAAGATATTAGTGATTATTATTCCAGATTTGAGAAATGCTTTAGCATCAACAGTGGCCTCAAGACGAGTAGCGAGTCATACCCTCATCTTTTTGTTACTAAATTAGTCGAGAATTCAAGTCCACAAATTAAAAACCGAGTTTTGAAAGTCGAAAGTACCTGGCAAGCTAATACCCCGTCCCAAATGTTACAGATGCTTCAATACCATCAGAATAGAATCAGAGAAGAGCAAGATCACGAGAGAAAACGTATGAAAGACACGAAAATGAAAGTACTAGTTGCACAATCTGTTCCTCAAGACAGTCAGAAGAGGGGATCAAATCAAGCCAGTCATCCTGCAGCTCCCGTTAAAGGGAACTGCAATTATTGTAAACAGCCAGGTCATTTTATAAACGAGTGTGCAGTTCTGAAACACAACATAGCTACCGGTAAGACTAAAGAAAGACCACGTCCGCCTAGACAAGAACAAGTTTCACAGACTTCTCAGTCACAGAATGCACAACAGACAGTTCCAGCACCGCAGCCTATTGCTGCAACACAGCATGTTACACAGCAGATGTACCAGTATGCACAGTCCGAGTATCCAGAGTATCAACCGTATTCATGAAACAGCCTAGAGAGGGAGGTAGGCTTGCCTCTCATCGAGATACCTGTAGATCAAGAAGGTCCCTATGTTCACAGTCAAGTATTAGGGAAAGACAGAAAGTTTCTGATTGATACAGGGGCAAGTAGGACCACTATAAGTCACGCCGAAGTTCCAGGGGCTCCGCTCTCAGGCTCTAGAAATGTTTCCCTTGGATTTTCAGGAAAGCCTATTGTAAATGAAATATCAAAGCCAGTTACTCTAGAAGTAGGTCCACTGTCCCGCACTACTGATCTGTTACTTACTAAGTCATGTCCAGAAAATCTATTAGGCATTAAAACACTGAAAGAGTTAGGTGCAGTTATATGCTGTTCCCCAGAGGGAATACGATTGTTCCTACGCGACTTCAAGGGTCACTATGTATTACGAGATTTTGATCCCAGATTGTCTAATGTCCCGCAGCATCTATGGGCGCAAGGTCCAACTGATGTTGGCTTTATGCAAATCACACCCCATCGTGTGACTCTCAAGCCAGGTGTAGTGTTACCACGAATAAGACAGTACAGATTGCCACCAGAGGCTGTAGCAGCCTTATCCAAAATTATTGACGAGCTCATGGCTCAAGGAGTAGTGGTAGAAACTGACTCCAATGTATGTAATTCTCCGATCATTCCTGTCATGAAACGTACTGATCCAAATGCACCCCCAGTATATCGTTTAGTGATTGATCTCCGAGAGCTTAACAAATGTATTATTCCCCAGTACCCAGTTGTCCCAGATATCTCTTCCCTATTGACAGCCATTGATTCCGAAGCCTCATTTTTTACGGTCATAGACCTCAAGAACGCGTTTTTCAGTGTCCCCATTCATCCGGACAGCCAGTTTCTTTTCGGCTTTTGTTTAAATGGAAGGAGCTATATGTTCACACGCGCTCCTCAAGGTTTCACAGAAAGTCCTAGTATTTATAGTCAAGCACTCAAGAGACAACTAGACAACATTCACATGCCAACTGACACTGCCCTGCTCCAGTATGTCGATGATCTACTGATCACAGCCCGTTCTGAACGTGCTTGCGAGCGGGCATCCCTTACAGTCTTGTATTTCCTTGCCGAGATGGGGCACAAGGTGTCCCCTTCTAAGCTTCAATTCTGTGTCCAGCAAGTGATCTACTTAGGACACTTACTGTCCAAGAGGGGTAGGCAGTTGACACCAGACCGTATCCAGTTAATAGCGAGTCTTCCTCAGCCCAAGACCCAGAAGGAGGTACGTGCTTTTATTGGCCTTACTTCCTATTGCAGACAATGGATTCCTCAGTATGCATTTCTAGCTAAACCACTGATACAGTTAACGACACAGGAGGCAGCCGTATCGACTGTCCTCCCTTGGACATCTGAACATGCACTTAGTTTCAATGAGTTAAAGAAAGCCCTATGTCAAGCTCCAGTTCTAGCAACACCGAACTACAGTAAGCCTTTTACACTTTTCGTCACAGAACGCGAAGGTACAGCATTATCTGTCCTCACACAAGATCAAGCAGGACAATACAAGCCTTGTGCTTATTTTTCGAGCACATTAGATCCTGTAGCCCAGGCTCTGCCTGCGTGCCTCAAGTCAGTTGCAGCCACAGCACTAGCTATCTGACAAAGTGATTCCATAGTCTTAGGACACTCCCTGACAGTACAAGTTCCACACTCCGTGGAAGTTCTTTTAAACCGAACACAAACTCAGCACTTGACAATTGCACGTTTAACAGGTTATGAATTGACACTGTTTCAGCCACACATAGAAATCAGACGCTGCAACGTCCTAAACCCTGCTACATTGTTACCATCAGTTACTTTGAATCCTGCCACACACGACTGTGTGGAAGTAGTTAATATTATGACTAAGCCAAGACAAGATCTGACAGATATTCCATTACCATTTCCCGACCTGACACTTTATGTGGATGGTTCATGTATGAGAACAAGTACAGGAGAACTAGTAGCCGCGTATGCAGTGACTACTGACACCGAAGTTATAGAGACACACCGCATTGACACCCTGTCTGCTCAAGCAGCAGAGCTAGTTGCTCTGACTCAAGCCTGCATACACGCCAAGAACCTGAAAGTTAATGTTTACACAGATTCACGTTACGCATTTGGAGTCGTACACGACTTCGGAGTGCTCTGGCAGGAGAGAGGTTTCATGACTTCTCATGGAACCAAGATTCAGCATGGTCTCCTTATTCAAGCTCTGTTAGATGCCATACACTTACCGACATCCATTGCTATCATGAAATGCAAAGCACATACGAAAGTTACTCACACTATTTCTCAAGGTAATGATCTAGCAGATCGCACAGCCAAGCTTACAGCACAGACACCAGACATTCCAGTTAATAAGACACCGACATACACTCCAGATCTGACTACCTGTATGACAGTTAAGGACCCCCCTCAAGATGTCATAGATATCCAGTTACATGCTACTCCCGATGAAATCAAAAAATGGTCCGAACAAGGAGGGGTCCAGACAGATCAGGGATGGGTAACGAAGGGTAAAGCCACATGGTTTCTCCCCGACTCTATGGTTCAAGTCATTATCAATACCGCACATAGTCCAGCACATTTAGGAGAAAAAGCTATGTTAGACAGTATCCAGAACATTTGGTTCAACAAGCATTTACGAGCTGCAGCCAAGCAGAAAGTCCGTACCTGTATGATATGTTGTCAGTTTAATCCAGGTAAAAGTGTTCCGGTGGAACAAGGTGGATTTCAGCCCCCTGACCACCCTTTTGAAGTCCTCCAGATGGATTATATTCAGATGGAGCGATGTCGAGGTTTCAAGTATGTCCTCGTAGTTGTATGCGCTTTGTCCAGGTGGACGGAGGCATATCCAGTTCCAGATTACACAGCCGTGACCACTGCCAAGCAGTTGGTTCGTGAGTTCTTCCCCAGTTACGGACTCCCTAGGGTCGTATATTCTGACAACGGCCAGCCATTCTCATCTGAACTCATGAAGCACGTTTCCCTTTTGTTAGGGTACCAGTGGAAGTTCCATTGTGTACGCCATCCTGAAGCAGCCGGTCTCGTAGAGAGACATAATCAGACCCTGAAAATCCGAATTGCAAAAGTTTGTCAAGAGAAAGGTGTGGACTGGCTAATAGCTCTGCCAGTTGCCCTGTTCTATATGCGCATGGTCGCACATTCCAGATCAGGTCTGTCCCCGTATGAGGTCGTTTTCGGCCGCCCCCCTAACATGTGGGGTACTCCTAGACCTCGAAGTATTACCGATGTTTCAAGTAATATGCTGACAGATTACCTAGCTTCCTTGATGTCTGCCCTCAACTCTTGTCGTTCACAGGTTGCCGCCGCATTTCCAGACAATACCGAGGTGGCACCGCATGAAATCGTTCCCGGATCCATGGTCTTAGTGCGAAACTTTGATCGTTCAAGTCCACTGGAGCCTCGCTGGAAGGAGCCCCGACAGGTCCTCCTGGCCACCCGTACAGCCGTGAAGTTGGAGGGACGCAAAGGCTGGGTGCATCTTTCACACATCAAAAGATTTTATGGATTGAAGCCAGTCTCAAAGAACATTTCCCAGGATTTAAAGGACTGCCAAAGTACTATTCTTAAGGACTGTCCCGCAAAAGACACTGATACTGCACCCTCCCTGTTAGAGACAACTCCGCAACAGGAGTATAAGAAAAAGTTAAGGTCTAGTAAAATAAGTCAGCCAGTTTGATTGTCTAAGTCCTCCCCTAGGTGAAACGGTTAGACCGGTTTCTGACATGTATAAAATAGACCCCCATAGTGAGAGAGTTAGTCAAAACTCAATCCGATGTATCGTTTTTCTATGTTTCATATTATTTCTCAGTATTATGATTTCCTGCACCAGTTATGCGTTTTATCTGTATTTTCCAGTTTCTCATGTAAATAAGTCTTCTAATGTTACAGTAGAGCACACGTTTAGTGATCTGCCTCCTCATGAACTCTCTTACCGCCTCGCTATGCGTAACAATTCTTTTATCCGCATGTTACATTATTCACACCAGACCAGCAATGCCACTAATTGTTGGGTGTGTGGTCGACTCCCCCCTTTCCAGACACCGAAGGGAGTTCTGCCACTCTTTCCTTATCCATTTTCTCATAATGGTTCGTGTGGAGCATGGTCCACGTTAACGTCATCCTCAACAGATATGTCTTTTCTTAACAGTACATATTTTCCAGACAAGCAAGGTCTTCCCCACAGAACAGGGTTAGATCTAGAAAATGAAGATTACAATTTAGGTAATTATTCTTCGAATTTCATGGTCCTGAATGTTCAGTCTGATTCTACTCCAGACTTACCTGCTATTTCAGTACTACCAGTCAAAGGCGAATTATGTGTCCGAAATAATGGTTCCGTACATGTAGGACACAGCGATTGTACTACTATTGTCAAGTATAGTGACAGTGGGAAATCTATTTTCAAAGCTTCACGTCATTCTTATTTTATTTGTGGTCAAACCGCATATGTTCGTCTGCCCCTCGATTGGGAGGGAACCTGTTACATTGCCTTCCTACTGCCACCAGTTTTCCTAGCCCCATCTGATTATCATAGAAACACACATCTAGTACACCTTAGACATAGAAGGGAGATTGAGTCCCCAATTATCGATTATACTGAAACTGCTCTAGAACAGTATACAGATTTCAATAGAGGTTTCTTCTTCTTTATAGGCCCTATCCAGAACAGTAAGCTAATCCGTAGGTTAACCAGAACCCTTGAAGCTGTAGTAAATGAGACTGCCTCTGCTCTAGGTAACTTAACCGAAGAGCAATCTGCTATGAGATTTGTCATTTTACAGAATCGTCTCGTCCTTGACGTCATATTGGCCGATAGGGGCGGGGCCTGTAGAGTCATCGGATCTAGTTGCTGCATTTTCATTCCAAATAACGCACCGTCTGTTTATTCAGCTATAACCAGACTCCATAAAATTGCCCATCTGTTACACCAAGATCCAGGCACATGGACATGGTCCGGTTGGTTCTGGAATATAATTTCCGCTTGGGGATGGAAAGTCTTGTCCTTTCTAGGTATTGCAGTAGCGATCATATTCAGTTGCTGCCTCTGTTTACAATGTGGCCCTGCGATTTGCGGCATTTGTGCTACATCATGTATTCCTAGTCCCAAGTCCCGTTCTAAAACCCGTTCCCAGAAAACTCGAGACGAGCAAATGATACTGTATGAAATGATAGATGGTATCATGAATATTGATGTTTCCTGATGGAAACGTAGTGACAAGGAGGGAATGTGGAAAAGTGAATTTTGCCATGTTCTGTGTCCCTACGCGTCCTCCATCATATGTTATGTGTGCATGATTAATATGCATATGTATTCCCCATGTTCGATTAAAGACGCAATTATAGCTGTGCCCATCTCTAATATGCCAGTTTCCAGTTTTCGTGAATACTACGAATATTATGCCTATTTAAAGTTACGTTGCCACGTTTCTCAGTGTGCACGTTATTCCATTGTAAAGTCCCCGTTTCTAGGCCTCAAAAGGGCCCGGACACCAGATTCAGTTCCTGTCTCCTGAAGCCCTCGCTGAGGAGCGATACAGCCCCCACCTGTATCCCTGACCCTTCACTTACTTCCTGCCTCACAGTGCCCGGTTCAGCCTGGCTCTGCCTCTGAGTCTGCCAAGAGTATGTTATGATTCTAGTTATCAGTCCAGCCCTCCTTCTCTGCATTCCTAAGCTACTGAATCGCATCAATAGTTTCCGTCATTGTCTAGCCTTTACGTCTCCATGTAAGAGAAATACTGCATTTAATGGTCATTTAATATTCTTCATCACGCACTACATGTAGAATAATGCATGCACTACTCTTAGAGTCCGTTAGCCTCTCCCCTCCTGACTCTTAGTTTATATCAACATGTTCTCTAAACATCAGATACTAGATACTGCTTAGGTACATGTCGCCCTGATTCTCCAGACTTCAGTCTCTACTCCTAGCACAGAGTTCATAGCCCCCAGCTTCTCCTAGTAACACATCATTGTCAGTTTGCGCGCACCATCAGGTTAGAGGTCCCGGCTCCTTAGGTAGCCCCCTCCATGTTTCCGCCCCATTCATGACATATTCTGCTACGTTTGCATCACCTGTCTATGTATACGCCCTGTTACACCCACTTTCACCCTTATCTTTCGCGACTGCTACGCGTCACACCCTTTGCTCCACCCACTGCTCCGCCTATCATATGTACTGTAATGCAACTGTTTTACTATATATGCTTGTGTATTGTTATTAAATGCTAGCGCGCTCATACCAGATCCAGCCCCGGCAGCTGCCGGGCCCTGCCATCCTATTCCTGTGCAGGTTGTCCTGTTCCTGTCCTTTATGCTGTAATAAACCTGCAAACTCCTACTACCTCGAATCTTGACTCTTATTTATTGAGCTATCTGTTATTGCTATGCCTAGTCAAACCTAGATCCGGTATTATTTATTTATATACCACAGCGTGAGGAAAGAAACATAAGTGAGGGAGTGTGGCTGTGTTATAGGGAGTGAGCGTGATAGAAGAGGAGTGACACACTAAGGGGTCGGAGAGAATGAGGCTAACAGAGAGAGAATGAGGGAAGGGGAGTGTAGAAGTAAGAGGACAGAGGTAGTTAAAAAGGAGTTAGTGAAGTGGAGTAAGGAGAGTAAGGGAAGAGAAAAGAGTGAAGGAGCAAAAGAAAGAAAGAGACAAGAAGGAAAGTAAAGGTTAAGGTCTGAAAGAAGGTGAGCGTGGGAGTATGGCTGAGTTATAGGGAGTGAGTGTGACAGAAGAGGAGTAAGAGACTAAGGGAATGGAGAGAATGAGGCTAACAGAGAGAGAATGAGGGAAGAGGAGTGTAGAAGTAAGAGGACAGAGGTAGTTAAAAAAGGAGTTAGTGAAGTGGACTAAGGAGAGTAGTGTAAATGAAGAAAGTAAAGGAATGAAGTAAGGGAAGAGTGAGGAAAGAAAGTAAAGAAGAAGGTTAGAAAGAAGGTGAGTGTGGGAGTATGGCTGAGTTAAACGGACTGAGCGTGATAGAGGAGTGAGAGATTAAGGGGATGGAGAGAATGAGGCTAACAGAGAGAGAATGAGGGAAGAGGAGTGTAGAACTAAAAGGACAGAGGGAGTAAGAGAAGGAGTTAGTAAAGTGGAGTAAGGAGAGTAAGGAAAGGGAAAAGAGTGAAAGAGCGAAACAAGGGAAGAGAGAGGAAGGAAAGTAAAGGAGAAAGTCTGTAAGAAGGTGAATGTGGGAGTATTGCTGTGTTATAGAGAGTGAGCGTGATAGAAGAGGAGTGAGAGTCTAAAGTAAAGGAGAGAATGAGGGTAACAGAGAGAGAATGAGGGAAGGGGAGTGTAGAAGTAAGAGGAGAGAGGGAAGGAGTTAGTGAAGTGGAGTAAGGAGAGTAAGGGAAGGGAAAAGAGTAAAGGAATAAAGTAAGAGAAGAGAGAGGAAGGAAAGTAAAGGATAAGGTCTGAAAGAAGGTGAGTGTGGGAGTATGGCTGAGTTATAGGAAGTGAGCGTGACAGAAGAGGAGTGAGAGACTAAAGGGAAGGAGAGAATGAGGGTAACAGAGAGAGAATGAGAGAAGAAAAATGTAGAACTAACAGGACAGAAGGAGTAAGAGAAGGACTTAATGAAGTGGAGTAAGGGGAGTAAGGGAAGGGAAAAGTGTGAAGGAGCGAAAGAAGGGAAGAGACAGGAAGGAAAGTAAAGGAGAAGGTCTGAAAGAAGGTGAGTGTAGGAGTATGGCTGAGTTATAGGCACTGAGCGTGACAGAAGAGGAGTGAGAGACTAAGGGGACGGAGAGAATGAGGCTAACAGAGAGAGATTGAGGGAAGGGGAATGTAGAACAAAGAGGACAGAGGAAGAAAGAGAAGGAGTTAATGAAGTGGAGTAAGAAACTGCACATTTTAATTGGTTGTACATTTGAAGACTTTGAAAGTCACATAACATTCGCCCATCCCCCAGTGCCCATTCCCCTGTTACCATGGTAACTCCCTCCTCACCCAGCACACTGTTCAAAAGTTTATCGTACTATGTTGCAAAAAAATGCAGCAAGGGTGTTTGACCTCTCAATGTACCAGCTAATCATGTGCAATGTTTCTTGAAATGACTTTTCCTCAACCATTGAAATGACTTCTTTAAAAAAAAAAGCATGCACCCTAATTTTCAGTGCTGAATTTTAAGAAAGCACCAATCATTTTTTGTTTTTCAAGTGCACTGAATCTCAACCACTTTTTTTTTACATAACTCCTACTTTCAAACTGCCATTTCATTTCCACAACTCATCTGAATACAAGCACATCTACCTTCAAGATGCCAAAAGTCTGGTTTGTGAGTCATAGCTTTGTCCACTTGAGTCAAAAATACGCAGCTAACAGAGGTATTTACAACCTTGATTTACCAAATGTGGACATTGTATGGATTGGACAGAGAGGATTAAGATGCCACAAATTGATACCATTGGTAAAATCCTTTATGCATCTTCCACACCCTGACCTTATAATTGTGCACTGTGGTGGAAATGACCTAGGCACTTTGACTGGGGTAGGTCTGGAAATGCTTTTAAAGGACATCTTTGGGCAATTGATGTAACTTTTTCCAAAAACTGCCTTGGTATTTTCTAATATATGCCAAAGGCAAAAATGGAACAGGTCCAACCAATTGTGTCCACAGATTGAGAAAGCAAGGAAACATGTAAATACATCTGTTTCTGCTTTCCTCAGAGACTATGGTTTGGGTTCCATTTACCACAACAACTTGTGTTGCAACATGCAAGGCATCTATAGGAGAGATGGTGTGCATTTTACAGATGAGGGGAATAGAGTTTTCCTCTTGAATATAAGACTCTGCATTGGTACCTACTTGTAGGTACAAAAAACACCCACATAACACAACAGCTCTTTTCAGAGCTACTCTACTTCTAAGCTCTCAAAATTATTTTTTTACTCTATTTTCTTACACTGTTTTTCCCCGTGGTGCGCTCAAGGTGCGCGTACCGGAGAGCGCACCTGGGAACGCACCCAGCGCTTACCCCGCGAAAATAAAAAATAAAAAAAAAGTTTTTTTACCCTTCAGGGTCCTTCTAGGCCCCCCTCAGAAAACCTAGGGGGTCAGGGGGTGTCTACTCTGCCCCCTTTTAATTATTTCCCCCTTTCTTTTTCACCTCTTGTGTCTCGATTCTACCGAGACACAAGATGGTGGACTCTCCGGACTGTTTAGAATGTTGACAGACACCCGACAACCAATCAGTTTTCCGCTCGCGCACTCCCGTAGCGCGCCGGGTGCGCTCCCCGGTACGCGTACTGGTGAGCGCTCGGACCGCGCCTATAGATATATATGTGTTTTTGAAGTTAATTTTCCAAAAAAATACTGGAGCAATTTTCACCAAAAATAGCAGAGGCACATCTGTGTACCAGTCCCTACAATTTTGCCAAATTTCTCGTAATTCCGTTCAGCCGTTCGGGCTGTAGACTTGTCAGACCGTCCTATGGAAATTAACATGGGGAAAACACGTTTTAGGACCCCCCTTTTTTCTCAGCCCCCACTTCACGACTCCCCCCAAAACTTTCAGGGAAGGAGCGGAGCGGAGCTGGCCAAAATTCTGGAAAATTACACGCAAATTCCTCAACCGGTGCCAGAGTTATTCCCAATAGAATTTTGCAGATTTCCTATGGTAGTTAGGTCCTAACTATAACTACCTACTGGTGACCGCCAGTAGGTAATATATATATATATATATATATATATATATATATATATATATATATATATATATAACTACCTACTGGTGACCGCCAGTAGGTAATATATATATATATATATATATATATATATATATATATATATATATATATATTACCTACTGGCGGTCGCCAGTAGGTAGTTATAGTTAGGACCTAGTTACCATTAACTTTGGCGCCGATTGACGAATCTTCGCGAAATTTTCAAAATTAATTTTCTCTTGAGATCAGCTCCTATGTTGGAAGTTTGGGGGTGATTCGTCAAGGGAGAGCTGAGAAAAAAAGATGGTCCCAAAACAATTTTTTTCAATGTTAATTTCCATAGGAAATTTTAGACCAGGCTACAGGTCGACGGGTGAACGGAATTACCCCAAATTTGGCAGGGAGAAGGGTCTTGGTCTAGAAAGCACGCTTTTGTTAATTTGGTGTAAATCCGTTCAGTAGTTTTTGAGAAATATTGAAATTTACAGATATGCTGTGACTTCATGTGCTCTGGCCACTGTGCCATAACTGTCTAAGTAGTGTGAGCATGTAGTTATAGCTACTTGGATGAAATTTTGTTTAGAACATTGTGGTTTGTGTATGGTGCTTAGGTGGCATTATAGAAAGAGTGAGCCCAAACTGTGTGTGGTATGCTGTGAAGTCATGGGCTCTAGGTGCTGTGCCACACATGTTCAACTTGTATATGGTGCTTAGGTGGTGTTGAATAGTGAGTGCGAAGGTAAATCAATTCGGTATTTGTAAAGTGCCAACTATCGACCCTTATGGGTGAGTAGAGCCAGGGATCAAAGCGAGAGCTCTGTGCTGCAAAGTCAGATGGTCTGGCTGCTGCACCACAGCTGTGTGGAGAATAAATTTTGGCAAGGGTCCGGGATTTGCCATTATCTGGCCCTAAAATAGCGGGCCTAAGTTGTCAGTTATAGGGTGGCTCTAAAAAGAGCCCTCGTGTTCATTAGGTGGAGCAACATATAAGTGCGAATGCACAGCTTCAAGTTATTCAGGAAAACGTTGTTTCCCTGCTCTGTGAAGTGTACTCCATCACTTTTGTACATATCCGCCATATCAAAACGTATATTTTTGTTGTATATGGACCCCATTTTGTGGTCTTTGAGGTATGCAGAGACAGCTTTGTTGATTTTTTTTTTAGATTTTTCAATCTGAGGAGAAAATTGTTTAGACCATTTTCACTTCTGTCTTTGGCATATATTGGAATATACAAAGACAGTTTGAGGCAAAAGTAACATCAATTGTCCAAAGGTGTCCTTCATAAGCTTTTTCAAACCCACCCCAGTCAATGTGCCTAGGTCGTTTCAACCAAAGTGCACAATCATGAGGTCAGGGTGTTGGAGATGCAAACAGGTTTTAACCAAAGGCAACATTTGGTGCCACTTCAAACCTCTCTGTCCAAACCAATTCATATCCATATTTTGTAAACCTAGGTCTAAGTCAATACGTCTCTGTTCTGCATACCTCCTGCACCAGAAAACATAGCTATGTCCTCCGACCTACACTAGCATTTTGAAGGTATGGCTGGAAGGTATGGAAAGATGTCTGTAGCTCATGCAGTTCCTTCATAGAATAAGAGATATGTTTAAAGATGGGGAACTAGTTTCTTTTCGCATACAAAACGGTACCTGATTGGGAGATGAAAAGCATTGTTTTTTAAAAGTAGGGTGCTCATTGGTTTTGTGGAAAATCATGTTTGTGATTGATTAAGAAAAAGCAGTTTGCACGTGGAGTACATATTATAGGATCAAATTTGCTCTACTCAACCACACCTGCTGCTTGCATTTGGAAGGCACTGTTCAAATCTAAAACAATCGTTAACTTTTAACCTGCACGTGCCGTTAAATGTTCGAGAAAATGTTGCAAAAAATATCGTTAGGTTTTAAAAAAATTCTGAACTTTCAACCCCCATGTGTTGTAGAATGTTCTAGAAAGTGTGTTGATAAAATACATTGAATTTCTGACTTATACGTGTACTTGAATATTAATAAAATTGTTTATATGGAAAATTAGAAAGACAGTAATAGAGAGAAGTTTTGAAAGCTAAAAGAATGAAGGAACTATTCTAATTTGTTCTTTATTACCTACTGGTGGTCGCTGGTAGGTAGTTATCACTGTTACTGATACTGGTCTGAAAGTGTGGTGTTGCTCAGAGAGGCATGGTGGTGATATGATATGGTGCTACACAGTCTAAACCGTGAGGTCATTGTTGTAAAGTGAGGCCTGGGCATAGTGCGTGTAGTCGCATTACGCAAAGCTACACGAAGATGTTCTTGCACTACGTGAGCTTTGCGTAGCTTGGCAAGTGTGCGTAGTTGCTTGTTGTGCCCGTTTGCGATGCGCTGTTTTTCTTTTCCGCGAGTGCGTTGTGCGTGTTCGGGGTGCTGTTTGCGTGCTCGGGAGATAGCAACTCGCGAACCTACCCATCCGGTCGCCTATGGGTGCGGCCATCTTGTTTTTTCAATTGTCCCACCCGCTCGCGATGCCTTATTTCCTGTTCCGGGTCGGGTATAGCGTGTTCGCGATGCGCATGTCATGTTCGGGAATGCTATCTACTTGTTCGCTACGACTAGTGCGTGCTCACGAGAAATATTGCGCAAACTTACCCACGTGGTCGCGATGGGCGCGGCCATCTTGTTTTTTCACTCTATGCTATGGTTCTGGGCCTAGTTTTCTATCCGAAAGAAATTAACTAATTCCCTTGAGACATATACTACACCAAGCTAGAATCTAGCTATAAGACATCAATTGATAGAATCACAAACTCATACAATTTTACACTTATGGTACACATACATTTATTAAAATAACAGAAATAAAACCAATTTACAATTATACATCATACAATTCATAAAAGACAATTAAAATTATTAAACTAATAAGACAGTTAAACACTTTCTTGTGACCTGCACAATACGACTGACAGACAAAAGTTTGTTGTCCTGTCTGGAATAGGTGGTGTGGGTCTGGTGGTACTTAGGCTTCGTTAGTATTCTGGAATCAGAATGATTATGGAACATTTGATTAGTGTTCATAATCAGTAGACGGTCCGTGAATCCTGCAAGCCAGTAGTTGTTTTGATTAGATAGGTCAATTTTATTGCAATTGTTGTTTCCTAAAATGTTTTTTGAGCGTTTTTTTAATGATTTATTTGTTTCACAGCACTCATTAATGTGTGTCTCTTTCTTTATTGTTTCTTACATGATCAGCACCCAAGGGCAAGAAGACGGGGACCGAGCTGGCGGGACAACCACCAGAGGACTGCTCCTCTACCGAGGGTCCTGCTGCTGGCCCCAGTAAGACCTCCAGTGGTTATATTAACAATTATATTTTCCTAACTTTGAACGCACCTTCTTTTTTCCGAACTATTAATTATGGTTCCACTCCCTAATTCAATTTTTTACAAAGCTTCTTTGATCTTGATTATCTGTTTCCAAGTTTTGGTTATCCCTGCCTTTAAGTTCCTTCTAACTGCCTCTGCTTTGACTCTCTGTACTACTACTATTAGACTGTCTGTAGCTTAGCTTGCCCTGCTGGCCACTCTTTATTTAAGGTTTTCTTCTGAATAAAGCTCTGATAGACCAATAGCTATAGCCACTAGGTCCACTCCTGTCCTTTGGGTTGTCCTCTTTATTCTCGAGGCAGAACTATGCAGAAGAAAATAGGATGTTGATAATAGGAGGTTGAACCTTACTCACACCTCCGTCAGAACTCAGAATCCACAATTCCCTGACCGACTAGCTATAGTGTCTCATTAGGTCCAGAACCCCCACACGAAGATACCCAATGATTATTACACAACCCAGAACATAACACCCTTTCGCTCACTCACTCGTGTAAGTCCACAACACCACACAAAATACCACAGTCTATGTGTAAGTTCAAAAGGTTTATTTATTTCAGAATAACAAGCTTTGTAAGTTGTTCCATGAAATTACTAGTCAGCTCCAAAATGCAAAATAAATAAGATTAAAACAGTAAACATTTGTTACAACTAGTGCATGAAAGAAAGATCTGTGTGAATTCTAGGAGACCCCTCACCATTGAACGTAGAAATACTAGATACATGCATCTTTCATAAGCTCTGCAAATCTCTGGTTCATAGAAGGGACTCTTCTGCCTATTATGAGAAAAATGGTGCATTAGACTGTATAATGCAATTATGCAAGCATTTTGCAGTCATGCCAAAAAGTGTAACATTATGGCTAAGCAATAGGGACTAACCGAACTCCATAGAAAAGTGGCTTGTTTTTCGACCTCTTCACTTGTATGCAACACTCATGTGGCCTCAAAGGTGTCTTACTACACAACAAGCTGCAAGGTAACATGCGCAAAAGAGTAGACATGAATCTAAAATGGTTACATGGCTCAGGCTAACTTTCCAAAGAGTAGAGTAGGAGTAGAGATGACCCTAGGGACCATATAAAACTACTAATGTCTGTCTACTGACTCTACTCCAGTACGCAATTTGGATTAGTGATGATGTATGTTGTACTTTAACTGTTGGTTCAATCTTCCTTCCTAGTGAAAACGAGTAAAATAGGGAGAGGTGTACAGGCATCTAAAAAGGTGTAATTTTTTTTATAGGCGTACTACCAGTACCAACCACCAGTGCCGGCGGGGCCAGCGGCGATGGCAATGCTGCCATTCTGGAGGGGGAGGGAGATGCAGCACCTGCAGGAGCTCCAGGGGGAGCCACACGCAGCGGTGGTAAGTTATATTCATTACTAATTGGCATTACTAGCTGCAAGGGGAACACTTCACTCACTGTACTGTGAGACTTATTAATTAAGAATGAACTTGAAGTTGTACTGAACAATATACAACGGTTTAAGAAGACACCCTTTACTTAGCATTACCAATGAATTAGCAATAGCATTACCAGTGTGAGTTAAGTAAACAATGGCCTCTTCTATCTGACTCCAACTCAGCT
Source organism: Lissotriton helveticus (assembly GCF_964261635.1). NCBI lineage: Eukaryota > Metazoa > Chordata > Amphibia > Caudata > Salamandridae > Lissotriton > Lissotriton helveticus. The sequence continues at coordinate 1,065,168,865 of NC_136057.1, forward strand.
GTGAAAGTTATGGAGAAGACTAAAAGTCAGATCACATGACCTTGATGGATGTGTTGAACAAAAAGGGAAAGAAGGGTGGAAGGAGGATGGACGGGCAAGATGTAATACGACTAGCAGAGAAGGATATTTTGGAAGCAGCATGCAGGTGGCTGATAGGAATCAGATGCATGGGTTGTTGAAGGATGGGTGAAAGGTGAAAGAAGATGCCTGCCTGGGTGGGCGACACAGCATTGGTGGATAGTGGATAGCAAGAATCATCAGTGGTGTTTGTGTCAAACTCAAAGCCAAGGCAAGGAAGGAAGGAGTGGACACATGGGTGGTTGTTGGTGAAACCAGCTAAGGCTTGTTAAGCGATATATAACAAAAGAATGATAGACATTTATTGTTAATGGATGGATGCCTGGATGTATTCATCATAGACAGCATAGGTGGAGACTGTCACTGGATGCAGACTAGAGTCTTACTTTGAAGAGAATGTAAAAGAAACTGCGCCAGAGTAGCAAAGCAGAGGGTGATATTTATACAAAAGTATGATTTTATTCCAGAATACAGTTCATGACTCAGTAGTTTGCAAGCACATCATTTATATATTATCAAGCGCCTTCCTCTGACTCCAAGGACCACTTCCTACCTATGTAAAAATGTTTCGATTGTGTCAGCCAGCCTGCAAAGGGTGGCCTATCTGTTGGTTACACAATCAATGAACAAAGTACCTAATGCAGTAGTGGTCGGTGGTGGGAGTGCTGGCGGGCAGTGATGTAGGGAGGGGGAAGGGCAGGGTGGTGGGTAGTAAACTATAGATTATGAATGCAGTGCGCGCAACAAAATTTGTTTTATTCATTTATATGTTTACTTACCAGTAATTGTCCACAATCCATAGTTTGCTCCCCCCACCCTGCCCCGCCCCTTCCCCACGTCACCCCCCGCCAGCACTCCCACCACCGACCGCTACTGGACTGATATGTTGTCGTTCCATATAAGCAATGATCATTGGATCAGAAATATATTATAGTAATCTGCCTTTATGTAGTAGCCAGGGTACAATGAAAGTGAAATTGAGCAATTGCCCTTCATGTAACAGAGAGAGCATGGCCAGTGCCACCGTTAATCGAAAAATATGAGCTTCCCACCTGCACAGTAGTAAATAAAAGTAACAGGAGTCTGCGTATTGACTCGTATGTTGGTCTTGGAATCAAGCTTAGCTGACTGAGCTGGCATGCCGGCTACAACAAGGTTATGTAATTTAGCTAAACTAGAGATAAGAAAAAAGACTGGTGTTCTGTGTACTCGAGTCCATCCATAGTACTAGGGCAAGTATAATGCCGTAAAAAAACTCCAACAAATGTTAAAGGCTGAGGAAGCGGAAGGATAGATACTTACCACAAATGTTATGTACTGCGCTTGCTAGTGCTACTGTGCCACTATGTGTTGAATTAATTTTGTGTTACTGTTTTCCTAAGAATATTGGTTACAATTCTGTTTCTTTCTTTATAGATCGTCCTTCCCAAAAACCAACGGGAAAGGAGTTGGCAGTTAGGGCCCTGTGCCGGAAACTGAAGGCCATCTGTGAAGAAAACCGCCAGCTGGTGGCTCAGGCAGAGGAGGAGGAGGAGGAGGCGGCAGCAACTGCAGCTTCTTCCACTGCCCCGGGCCCCAGCCAGGTCCTGCATCCAGTAGTACAGCGTCGCAGTCAGGCAATCGCCCACCGCCGCCCTTTTTCAACAACTGCTGCCCCCCCACATGGATGCAAATGCAAGTGCTGGGCATTTTGCCAGAAAATTCTCCCCGGGTGGCACAGCTCGAGGACCAATTAGAGGAGCGAGTCAAAATCTTGATGGACAAATACCTGAAAGCTCGCCGATTGTAGATGGACCCTGTTAATTTGCCCCTTTTTTAGTACTTTTGTTGGTGGGTGGGAATTGGGTGTTGGAATTTCTTATTTTTTGGACATTGGTTAGACTTGGACATTGGTTGGGGTGAGGGAGAGGGGTGTGTGAGGTGTGGGATAGTTTATTTTTGTTAGGGAAATACATGTTATTTCTTTATACTTACACATACAATGTTAATGTTTTGTGGGGAGGGTTACTGTTTCACAAATGTATGTACATCACAAGATTTCCTTCCTGACGCAAGGCAGCAGCCAGTGTTGAATTTAAATAATCTGCCAATTTTGTAACACGCAAACAGATAGATGCGGTACCCCTCACTGAGTTATATTTGTCCTAATAGTACTGTCAGTCGCTCCTCCTACCCATTACACCTCCCAGCAAACTTATCTTACCTGTTATTGATGAGGATTAGGTTTGACACAGCAATGGCTGTATGGTTTCCCAAGAGAATGGAGAAAATGCCATGGTTGTGGTGGTAGTAGTAGACACTGGCATTAGCATTTGCAAACAAAAAAAAGAGACAGTCACTTGCCTGAGAGAGACTGTGGAAGTAGTAGAAAAGTACAGTACAGAAGAAGACTGCCAAACAAACAATATTAAAACTGCTAAAGTAAAAGAAAACATAATAGTGGCGGGGACAGCTAGTATAAGAAGTTAAGAAGTTAAACTGTAGTTGTGTCAAAGGAGTGAATTAACACAATCGTAAATTCTTAAACTTTACTGCTGTGAATCCAATCAATGCTGGCAATTAATTATGATGTCCCTTTGGAAAATAAATTGGCTTGTACATAGACTGAGCATGGTTGGGCAAGCAGAAGAAGATCCTCGCCCTGCCTTGAAATTGAATTAGTGTTGCTTTCACCACATCTGCCCCAGCAAGTGTGTGATCAATTGTTGGTGTACATTTAATGTAGTCACATCACACCTCAATATAAAATCACACAGCCCGGGGGAAGAGGGTTCGGGTTTGATGAATGGATGGGAAGGGGGGTTTGGGGAAAGGTTTGACAAAGAAAAACAGTACGCATGGACACAACAAAAGTAAAACAATCTTTGAAGACGACGGTGATCCACTATCCAATAAATCTATAAAGGTAGAAAAAGGAAATGCATGCATGATGAAGATAACTTGACGGTTAATGAGTAGTACTTAACCACTACAACACAATTAGAAAGTGCAGGGAAGTATTTTATATGAAATTTGCCTTGCCTGTATGCCCTCAGAGAAACCCTAATTACCTGCTGTACCGGGCTGAAATCTAGCAAAGAAAATTTAAAAATAGTTGTAGGGATCAATTAGCAAACAAACAACAATACAACAACACACAGTCATAAAATGATTGAAAAGAAAAAAGGAATCAAATTATTTAAAAGACGAATGATGAATATGATACTAAAGTTACTGTACTATCCAGGTCCAATTGTGGAGTTGTATCTCGTCATTCATCTTGGTCCTCCCTTCCATGGACAGTGACTTTGCACATCATTATTGAGTGACACTGGCTGGCTGAGGCAGATTGGTAAGGTAAGTGTGAGTTGTTGCTCCAAGTATAATAGCACTGGGTATAGATGGAAAAACAAAAGGGGTATTGAAAAATAAATGAATAAAAAAAAGCATCAATTACGGTGTAGTGCAAGAAGACAAGACTCTTGAGCGAGAATACTTTCAGACTGAGGCGGCTTGGATACATTGTGTCTACTCTAGTACTATTTACAAAGCATTAATCTACAAGAACAACAGGACAGGAGCCAGCACAGAACATGCCCACGGCACTGGGCCGTGTCCCAAACTCCATTTACCCTAAATTTTGAAAGAGCCATACAAAAGGCATATACAGCACCCTAGCATTTTCCAAATCAAGTGACTAAATCAATGCGCCACTGTCAGTAATCATACCACTATTCGACTCCACCACTGCACGAACATTTAGCCTAGGTCTGCTGTGGTTCTTGTTGAATTGTTGTGTTGACCTTTTATGCCAGTTCATGAAATGCAGTTATTCCATCAATCATCTCAAATCCAACTGACTGAGTGCGTGCAAATATAGTATGGTCATCATCATGGTGTGGTACGTGTACGTGTTGTCCAACACCAACTCAGTCGGTAGTGAGTGACTCTGATTAAGTAAGTCCAGACTGCACTTGCAGTCGTAGGAGTACAATGTGGTTATTAAGCAATAAGAAAACATTGACTGTCACTTGAGTCACTTTTACTTTGTATATTAACTACTAGTATAGTTCAACTTCATGCACATTCGCTCAGAGTCAGCAAGCATCCAATGCAATGCATGGCATCATTCATTAATCATATACCTGTCTTGCTCTACTCTTTGGCTGTCAGATCAGAGATGCCGAGCCTTCTGAAATTGATGACGAGTTTACTTTACTTTTGGATGCCTGCTCAAGTTCTGACAGTGAAGAGTTGTGGATGCCTGCAGACAGAGGCGGTAGCCTTAGGACAGTGATGAGTTTCAGCTTGGAAACAAAACAGAAGATGGCTATACTCATGTACGTCTAACTTGTTATGAAGGGACTGTTAGAGGCTACATTATTGTACTATTCTCCATCTCCATCCAATGTCTGGCTTGATGGAAATGTATTTAGGGAGAGTCAGGAAGATGGAGCAGGACTCAAAGGAGTGGAGTGGACAATTAAATGCACAGACGTGCAACTTCAATGGGTATATAAAAATAGGAGACGGTGGTGATGGAGTTGTAGTGGTTTGATTTGAACCAGAAACACAGATATACACACAAATAAAGGAAGGAAGAAAGTAACAATTTGAAAGCCTAGTTGTCAGGGAAGAGGAGCTTGTCCTCAAACTTTGGTGGTTCGGACAGAAGTAGGTCATGTAACCCACTACTTATGTCTTCGGAGTCACTCTCCTCTTCCTGCTGTGATTCATGTATTTTGTAGTCCGGTGGTATGAAGTGCTGATTCATTTTGATCATGGTTAACCTCTCCACGCTTTTGGGCGAGAGACTGGTCCATTTCACAGTTACAATGGCACCAGCAGCACTGAAAACACGTTAAGAAGAGACACTTTCGACTGGGCAAGCCAGATACTTTATCCCCAGCCTGCTGAGCACTGGCCATTGGCTTCTTTTCCCATACCAATACACCAATGGGCTTTGCTCCATGAAGACCTCTGTTGCGTCATCCAGATAGGCCTGGACCATCCGCTCAATGTTCAGGGGTGCTCCAATTTGCTTTGCCTCTTTTGACTTTGCAGCAGCAATAGACTTACCCATCCCTTTCCGTAGAAACCAATCAGTTATCATTTTGTTTGCTGTGTCTGATGAATCTGATCCTGTTGGTGCTATTGTTGATGTTATTATTGGTAGTGTTGGTGACTGCTGGGAAGCAAACGCACTGTTCTCATGCTTTGAATTAGAACTTGACTCTGGATGCCCTGTAGTACTTGCTCTGTCCTGGGGTGGCACGGGCAGGCCTCTAATTGAGAGCCGTTCGTTTTCTAAATCAGTGGCTTCCTCAGCTATTAAAGTTTTGTACTTGGCAACATCCACTTCTGAAAAAGGAATTACTGCATTACTTTTCAGAAATAGTTTGTACTGTGGATCCAAAATTGTGGCAGTAATGTAATGTCGATGTGACACAATCTTATTTTGAATCCTTGTATTTTCAGATAAGCAAACGGCTAAGGCATTCGCCAAATAACATGCTTCTACTTTGTCATCCACACCTTCATACGTTTCAGACACCTCATTCAGCTGTTGCTGTAGCATGTACAACAATGGGATAGCTTGGCCCATAGTACAGTCCTCCTTGCTGACTGCGCGTGTGAAGACCTCAAAAGGAAGTAGCATCTCTGTCAGGCATTTAACAAGGTCCCTTTGCCCCATCTCAACAGTCATGGCTTTCACAGTAGGATCCCCTAATCTTCTTGTCATGACATAAGCATTAATTGGTATGTACAGCTCAAACAGACGATCAAGCATGTAGTAAGTTGAGTTCCAACGTGTTGGCACCTCCTGATGAGTGCTTTGACTGGCATTTGATGCTCACGTTGAATGACCCTCAGCTGCTTCCGGGATTTAAAAGAATGGTTGAAATGTGTGCATATTCATCTGCAGGTGGTCAATTTGTTGCTGACTTTGCTTTCATTTTTCAGGAAGTCTTGAACAACAATGTTAATGGAGTGTGCCAAACACAGGAACCTGAAATAGCCACCATCTTTCATGGCCTTAATTACATTACTGCCATTGTCCATGGCATCAAAACCAATGTTAAGCCCTCTTGGTTGCAGCCACTCAAAGACCTTGCTGTTAAACTCATCCAAAATGTTTCCAGCAGTATGAGATTTCTCCATAGCAAACATAGCTACAGTTGCATGTTTGCGAGTGTCATGAAAAATCTCAGCAGTGTCAACGCCTGTAGATATCTTTTCTCTAACACCCGAAAAAGAGATCCATTGTGCACTGATGCACATGTAATCAGTGGCTTGGCAACTGGTCCACATGTCTGTTGTCAGGTGGATACTCTGAACAGCACACTGTTTTAAGGCTTTTCCAAGAAATTCCAGCACGTCGTGATGTAGTGCTGGAACAGCAACTCTGGTGAAATAGTAGCGGTTGGCAACCTTCTATTTTGGGCAGATGGTGGTCACAAATTCCAGAAAACCCACCCCTTTAACAAAAGAAAAAGGGAGTAGGTCCAGCGCTAACATTTTAGCCAGCTTCGCATTATACAAACGTGCTATTGGGCGGTTGCGTTTGTACTTTCCCTCCTGCCTAGTAAACATGCTAAGAATGGTATGCTGCATGGTATTCCTTTCTGTTCGGCTCGCCGCGGCACTTTTTTGTATCGCAGTACTCCTTGGTGTCTCAGGCTGACTCTTACTCATGTGCCACTGAGATGTTGCTGATGCTGAGGATGTGGGCGGCACCACTGCAGTGCTGGGGACAGGGCTACTTTGTGTACCACTACCAGAGAGAATGTATCCCTCTTCTTTTTCTTCCTGTTCCACCATGAGCGGACCTTCTACTCCTTTATCCCCACCAACAGCAATGCTTCCAGTTTTTATGCGACGAAGATGGTCCTCCCAGGTGATTGCGGGGTGTTTTTTCAGATGGGTCATTTGGCCTCCGGTACCATAGTTTGTACCAAGCTTACCACTACTAACAGCGGTATGACAAATGGAGTATATAGCACTGTTCTCGTCCTTTACGCTAACGGTAAAGAAGTCCCACACTGGGGAGCTTAACTTTTGTCTCCTGCTAGAGGTGCCACTTCCAATGCCGGATGAGCTGGAGGGTGTGTGTTGAATTTGATTCTGTGGCTGTGCAGTACCACTACTTCTGCTGAGATGGTGCTTGTGCTGGATTTTGGACGCTGCCGGCTCTTTGCTAATGTAAATATGGAAGCTGGAGGTCGTGTTGGTGTTGCCTGTGTTGGAGGTAAGTGTGCTACATCCCTAGTCGCACTCGCAGCCATTCTGGATAGGTTAATGATGTTGGTCTCCATGTCCTCGGGCCGAGAGTGATATTCGTGATAACTGGATCTTCATCATCATTATCCTGTTGTTTTACATTGTCCTCCATAAGTCTAAGGCTTTCTGGAACCTTCCTTTTCCCTAGCCAGGTCTTGGGATGTGTCTCCCTCTCATGCTCAGATTGTTGTGGCTCCCAAGTGAGATCTAGATCATCAAAAGGGATGCTTGGTGAAGAACTAGGTGGACTAACCCTCCTTTTCCTTGCTGGGGATTTGCGAGACAATGGTTCTCCTGAATGAGTGGCTTCCTCTTCTACTTCCTCTGCATGAGGCTCAATTTCCTGTACTGCCCCTTCTTCGAGAGGAACAACAACTACTATTGCGGGCGGTGGTTGCGGTTGTTGTTCACCACTTATCTGCTGTGTTCCCTCATGCGTTGATTGTGTACTACTTTGAGATAGGTCAGGCTCAGCATCACTGATTTCCACCGTTAGGTTGGCTATCTCTTCCACACTCATCTGTTTGGGCCTGGGTTGGTGGATTGGGCCCACTGATGCGTATGTGCTGCCCCCAGCTTGGCCCCCGGACACCGCTGCTGCAGGCATACTTTTTGGTTTCCCAAAAAAGGTTTTGGGGTCAACACACCAGACTTAAGTGTCACTTGCTTCTTCAGTTCTTACTTCTTCTTCTCAGCAACTTTCTTGGTCTTGGAGGACCTGGTACCTGCTTTCTTTGGGCCCATCTTCTTCAGATGTCGGCAGAACTCAGTTGCACAAGTTGCAGAGATGTCTGGTTAGGTCACACCACACGTCACGTACAACAGCAGGACGTCTGTCTGGGCAGTAGAATGGGCGATGATGAGAGACACCTCCTCCTCAGTCTTTTGTACACCTACAAGCAAAGAAGGCAGAAGAACATCAGTTAAACATGGAATTTGTTGTGCTTTCATTTTAATTACTACTAGTGTACACTCAGTAAGAGTAGGAATAGCAAAGAACTAAAATACAAATGTAGTGGAAGTGGAACCTGTTTTTCCTTAATTTGTGCATCATGTGGGATGGATACAGCATCAGGGACCTGCAGCTGGCAATGGGGATGGAAGCAGTAAGCCAAGAGAAACAATAGAAAGACACACAGGCCTATGTGACAAGAACAAAACAGCATACTACTACTACCACCACAAAATGGCCCCCAGCCACATGGTCACGCATCACAGGCACAAGGGTAAGGCCCGGAAAACAATGAATTTAAGCAGGCCTACATCCCTATATGGCCAGACAAAGGAGCTTTAATGCAAAAAGGAAAATCCGCATGGCTAAAAAGGTTGGAAAGTTACACAACAACAACACATACAAATGCAACAAAGGCATTTATTAACACACATCCAAAAAGATAACTACATCCCAAAAACCACATTTTGGAATTCAATCCGATGCCATCCATGCCCTAAATGATGTTTAAATTCAACAGACAACATAGAAACAGTTACATCAAGCACCCCCGTGAGTACCTCTGGGAGTCTGGACCTACTGGCAGAATAGGCCACATGTTTGGAGGCCTATGGCAAAAGCACAGTGGAAGGTACCACAAAATGCCCGCCACCACATGGCCTGGCCACCCAAAACAACATAAAAAGAAAGAGAAGACAGACAATGCAGGCCTATGGCAAAAGCACAATGCTTGGCTTCACAAAACGTCCGCCACCCACATGGTCAGCCTACCCAAAACAAGAAAGTACATACAAAGGACAGGAACAGGAAGTTGGAGTCTCTGGGGAACTTCCTTCCTCTTTTAAAAAAAAATTGAAACCAGAAAAATTACTCCATGCTCTAAAAACTACAACCAAATGACAACCTGAGGCGCTTTTTTTGGCAAAATGAACAAAATCATAATTTTCTAGAAGGTTTTATGCAGCTCGAGACATATTGCTCGCCAGATTGCAAATTCGGCGTGTTGAGCATTGCAAAAACTGTAAGTTTGTGTTTTCGCTCTGTGCATAGTTACCAAAACTACACGAGCTGAACTCCTAGGGTTACCTACTGGCAGAAAAGCCCTATTTATTTAACACACATCCAAAAACTGAGATTTCACCCCAAAAAACACATTTTGTAAATCAATCCAAAGACCTCCATGCCATACATGATGTTAAAATTCAACAGACAACACAAAAATAGTTGTTTAACTTTCATGCACCCATGATGACTGATGATGAGTACCTCTGGGCCTACTGGCAGAGTAGGCCACAAGCTTCGAGGCCTACGGCAAAAGCACAGTGGCATGTCCCACAAAATGGCCATCACCACATGGCTAGGCCACCCACAGAAAGTACATACAATGAACTCAAGCAGGCCTCCACTAAGTATATGAACTCCTAGGGTTACTTATTGTCTGAAAAGCCCCTATTTAATTAACACACACCCAATAACTGAAATTCCACTCCAAAAAACACAGTTTGTAAGTCAATCCAATGCCATCCATGATGTTTAAAAACTTGAAATTCAACAGACACCACAGAAACATGGTTGGACCCATGGGTACCTCTGGGCCTACTGGCTGAAGTTTCAAAGAAATACAACTTGGCCCCTTATGAAAGTACAGGCCTCCCACAACAATAATTTTTAAAAAGGATGAAAAGACCAGAAAGCTGTAGGTTAAAAAAAAGCCCCAATCAAAAAACATGTACACCAATTCTCCAACTTACTTGTAAAATAAATTTTCAAATCCAAAAGTCCTCAATAAATCAAATCCAATGATATGATGCAGCAGACATACACAAAAAGTGATCCTTTCAGCTCCAAAACCAAATGAAAGTGAACAGCACATGGAAAAAGCACTGGAAGGAGCATGCTGGACAGGCACAAGAAGTTGGAGACTCAGAGGCACTTCCTTCCTCTTGAAAAAAAGAGTAGAAAAAAGAGGACTCGTTGCACAAAAGACTACAGCCAAATCACTATCTGAGGGTTTTTTCTGAGCAAAATGATCGTTTTCGAGAAGGTTTTATCGTGCTCGAAAGATATTCTGTGCCAGATTGTAGTTTCGGCATGTTCGGGAAGCGATCTTACGAACACTGCGCCGGAAGGAAGATAGCGTGTCCGAATGACGTGTTCGTGCGTCCGAATGACGTGTTCGCGCGTCCGAATGACGTGTTCGCACAGTCTCGCGGGATTGTGCGGCCGGATTCCAAACTTCGTGCCGCACACGCCCGGGAGAAAAAATCGAGTCGGCGAACGCAGAATCACGGTAAGTCGTTACCGCGCACGCGAGAACGCATATTGAGCGCGCAAGGAAGAAAAACAACTATGCTACGCTGTAGATTGCGAAGTATTCGACAATTTCGCGCTCTACGCGCAGTGCGAAGTTGCCGAAACTTTGCAAACTCTGCCATCGGAGCGTAGTTTACTGCCCAGGGTTAAAAGTGAGGTGGTCTGGTGTTTGTAGCAAGTAGTGTTAGTAGGCGTTTATACCAGGGAGTGGGAAGCGGACTACTGACCGCTACTGTATGTTGATAGTATATCGGAAGCGGGAAGGGAAGTAGTTACGCCTACCTGTGTGAAGACTTGGGGATGAAATTGCGGTGATTGCTGTAAAAGGATGGGCTCTGGGTGTTGTAGTATACATGTGTAAGTAGTGTTAGTAGGTGTTTATACCATACAGGGAGTGGGAAGTGAACTACTGCCCGGTACCGTGCTTTTATACTACATTGGAAGTGGGAAGCGAAGTACTCACGCCTACCGGTGTGAAAACTCGGGTATCAAACCAAGCTGATTGTTGTAAAGTGATGGGCTCTGGGTGCTGTCGGATACTAGCCGCTGTAGAATAAGTGTGTAAGTAGTGTTAGTATGCGTTTATAGTATATAGGGAGTGGGAAGGGAACTACTCACCCCTACTGGTGTGAAGACTCATTGATTAAACCGTGACCCTAAATTGAGAGCTCATTGCTGTAAAGTGATGTGCTCTGGGCGCTGTAGCATACCTGTGAAAGAAGTGTTAGTTTACGTTTATACAATATAGGGAGTGGGAAGCGAAATACTACCGGTCTCAAGACTCGAGGATAAAACCATGAGCTCATTGCTGTAAAGTCATGTGCTCTGTGTAGTATTCCAATGTAAGTCCTTGTAGAATGTTAGTATGTAATTCTACTGGAATCCAATTATGTAATGTTAGAATGTAGGGCTGTCGTGAGGGGAACCTTGCAGAGTTTGTACACGGTGCTGGAGAAGACGGTTGCCTTGCTGTCTGCTCCCCTTGGTGGTTGTTTAAGCTGTCTTGTTTTCCTGTAATACATCTACTTATCAGATCCACTACTGTCTGCCTCTTCAGTACATAAATTTGGTGACAAGCGGGAGAAGGTAAAAGAAGGCAGCATTTACCAATATTTCAAGGGTGCTTGCGTTGTGCTGAAGACCCGTTTTTTTTGTGTAGCTGTTTCTACTCATGCCAGGGTCGTCGGCTCATTGAACTGTCATCCAACTTCTGGTAGGATTTATATTTTGCGGTTCCTCTGCTTCTTCACTACATTATGTTTGCTGTACTAGACGTGTGTAATTAGTGGTAGTATGGGTTTATACTAACAAATGCATCCTGGTCTTAAGGAGGGCGACATGACAACTTCGATTGATTCCCATTCAGACGAGCCAGCTTCTCCCAGCAAGATTCAATCTACTACCTTCGATCACTCAGGGATCGATGCCCCGCTCCCGCCCGATGTGATTAACCCTGATTTACCCGGGTGCACGAGGGGATTTACAACTACTCTACGCCTCTCCTGCTTGCTTTCTCCCACGCTCCCGACCTACAGATTTGCTTTCCTTTCATCGATCGTGACCAGATCGATGCCCAGTTCCCGCTCTCCAACCATGCCTCAAGTTCCCTGAGTGACACTACTATTCCAGGCTTGGTTTCCCGTCCTATGAGAACTTGTCTCTCTTCAAGAATCCCTCTCACTGTGCCTTCAGCACTACCAATTGCTCAACCCAGTCCTGAGGAAGATCCCAATTCAAGAGGATCAAAACGCCGTCGACCACCCAGCGCAATCCGAGGCGCATCATGCAATGTGGTTCATCTAAAATCTATAGCCCTAAATAGAACCAATCAAAACCACAATTCAGTTGGAACCATATTGACTATCCTAATCACTGTATATATTTATGCACCAGTCACCTTGCACCGTTCTTTGCTGATCACTTTGTCACTTGCGTCGCCACCGTGTACAATCACTAGCACCACTTGAGCACCAAGTACAAAAAAGGTTGTTTTAACTGAACTGTTTACAGTGCTGATACAACTGTTACTTGCCTTTTTCCCTGTTTTGGATAAATATGATGCCATGAGCACATTTATGATCTAGAACGAGTCTCCTTTGTCTTTTCTGATAATGTTTGTTAACATATCCTTCATAATTGTCTCCAAATAATACCAGTTGGGATACCATATGTTTATACTGTATGTCAGGCGCAGGGCAAACAATGTCCTGGGGTGTGCAATAGTGGGACATTTGTGTTTGCTTTTAGAGGGCTGGTGCATGGCTTCCACCCAGTGATAGCAAATGCTTGTTTGACCACTTGAAGTGAGAGGAGGAAAACTTTGTATCGCTTTAATAGAGGGGATTGCGGATGGTAAAAATGGAGAGATAAAAAGTAACAAAAAAAAAAGCGGGGTCTCACCCTTTTGTAAATGAGACCACTGGTGGGTAATGTTCTGTGGCCAATCCAATTATTATATTGCGGGGTCTTTGTATGACTGGGGATCTTAATGTCACATGTAAATTAGGGGAGAAAGGACACAGAGATGTTTTGCAGCCTAGGGGACCGCCACCTTCCCGGCTATTGTTTACTAATTGTTCGGGGGTTCGAGGCCAACTGAAGTCCGGGTATCGCCACACTCCGGGGCTTTATTTAAAAATGCAGGGTGGGCCTCGGCAGTCCCTGTAGCCTCGGTGGTCCTAGCCAGGGCCTTATTTGTTTGGGAATCACACAGGCAGTACTTATGGTGTTATAAAGTGATACACTCATAGAACTCTTGCAGTTGTACAATTACCCAGGCTTCATTTGTCTAATAGTCAGTTAGATTATGTTTGGTAGGTGCACTCTAATTTTAGATAAGTTTGTCCTGAAAACCTTCTATAAACAGATGATTTTCACAATAAATAATAGACAAGTGTTGTCCGAAAAAGAAAACCTATACACTCAGTTATCTATTTGAAAAAAAAGTAACCTTCATTAAAATACAAATAAATTGAAACATAACTTTAATAGAAGAAACAGTATAATAAAAAAACAATTGGAGCCCCTGTGCACCCAGGCACCACTGCTTACCTGCTGTCATTGTTGTAAGAGAAAAAACTAAGGACAGCAGTGCTTACAATACAGATGGAGTGTTCATTGCAGGATAGTGTACACCTCATGGATCCCTTTCATAGACGACGATCAATAGGGCTCACAATTTAGAGCCTGTGTTGATTGCCAGGATGGTGTACACCTCATGGATCCATTTCTTTTTTTTATTGCGCATTTTGATATTCGATGTGGATGCACCATATCACCTTAGGCAGTGTGGAAGGAGAGGGACGTGTGGTGCCGTGGTTATCCAATTTATACGTACGCAAAGTGGGCCGGGCTTACGTACGCCAGGCCAGTGTAGGGATGTGAATAATTATTCTGGGGACCTGGGCGTTGTTCAGTTCCTGCCTGTCTGTCCAGGAAGTGTACTTATGTATGTTTCTTTTGTAGTTTTGACCTCGCAGAGTGTGCAATTTAGATTAGTGTATCGTTAATGAGATGGTGTTTGAAAAGATTGAATGGTGAACATCATATGTCATTGTCAAGGTTGTGGATATGCGCAGACATGCATGTTAATGGTGTGCGGTATTATTGAAAGTGTTGCTATCGCGAAGCGTACACATGTGAATGTGCTCGGATGGACGGAGGATCAGCAGTGAGGCTACGTCATACACAGTGATAACACTCATTACAGTGAAGCAATGCATGTCAAATGTGAATCTGAAAGTCTTACATATAACACACTACTATATTGGTAAAGACTGATAATAGAGAGTAGAGCAAAAGAAATCTAAACATTGCTGTTTGCTGTTTGTCACATGTGATCTAGGATATGCACTCTGCCCGTGGGTCCTGATACTTCTTAGAGCCACAAATACCGAGGCCGAAAGGGAGCACAATAATATGCACACACACACACCAGGGGCATCGTGTAACACACATTTGTTTTTTGATGGAACGTTTGAGATGCTTGGCAATCACACGTGGAAGGCTGATGTATAGAGCATGAATATTGATCAAGATGATCGTTGCATGGTGTGTGTCGTATAAGATATGTGTATACAGGAAAACACTTTTCAAAAAAGCTTTCTAAGCAGAAGAGGTGTCTCTCATCAAACGCTGTAGAGAGAAGGAGTAAAATGGGTGGGGTTGTCCAACTGTTACAATTGGAAAAGTTATGAACCAATCGAATGCTTTTTTTATAGGTCACATGGTAATTGCGCACTTAGCGTGCAAGGAGGCCGCATCTGACGCAAAGTTTATTACAGTTAGAAATATATAAATGTTTAAAATGTTTTTTATGCGTCTCTGACGTAACTCCGGGCCTGGCAGCGTGTACTCCTCGCATACGCAAAGCACAGCGGGCGCGACCCCATACGTACATGACGTAACACGTGGCTTGGTACTGCTTACTCGTCGGATACCAAAGTAGCACCTAGGGTAACTTCATGCGTATATGATGTTACGTGGGACGCGGTGCCACGAACTCATCGGATACGAAATGCGCATCATTTAGTTTAGCAATATGGTGGATAGGATTCGTGTGGTGATGGAGCTTGGTACGCTACCGGTATGGGAGTGCAGTTCCCACCCACCCGCAAAAAATATTTACATATTTTTGGGGGAAGGTATAAAACATTACATACTTTTTAAAGTTAAAAAAAAGAAGTATATTAGAGTTCTAAAATATTTGAAAAAATATTTGAAAAAATATAGGTTTTAGAAACATTAAAATATGAAATTAACATTTACATTTTTTTTAAAAATATCTTTATTTGATTTTACAACAATTATTATCATCCCCTCCCTACCGCCCGGTCAGACAAGCAAAGAGACAAAGAGAGAGAAAAAGAGAAAAGGGAAAAAAAGGCAAAAATAGGAGAAGAGAAATAAAGCAAAATAATCCACAGGAAGGGGCAAAGGTACAAGAGACTACAAAACAAATAAAACATCCCATGCATAAATTTCCGAAATGACATCATTACCAGCATTACTATAATTGCTTTAGGATACAAATTACTTGGGTCCAGACCCAACCGTTCATATTCCAATCTGATCTCTAATCTGAAACTAACTTTCGAGTTCTTAACAGAGCATACTACTGGGTGTTACCTTGAGATTGAGACCACTCGATTAAAGGGGACCATATTCTTCGTCCCTTTATCCGTTGTTTGCTACCTTTTGTTTTGTATATAGCCATTTCTAGATTAAAAATTGCTAGCAGTCTAGAAAACCACTGTTGGAATGATGGAGCAATGGGATCTAGCCAGGCTGAAGCTATACAGATTCTTAGTACCGCCATTGCAATAAAAATTAATTCATAACCAGTTGTCGGGTTTGTGAGATTCGTCACCCCCAAAATAACCACTTCATCAGGTAAAGTTATCTCTGTTTTTAGAACCAACGTCAAGAAGCTTTCAATACTTGATTTTAAGGACGTTAGGCCTGCAAAGGAGGAAAAAATGTGTATACAGTCAGCATTAGGTAACATACATCTGAAACAGCACGTACCCCTCCCACTCCCCCATTTGGCTATTCTGTCCGGAGTGTAATACATAAAAAAACACATTTTGTAAAATTGCGTCTGAAGTTTAGTGGACATCAGAACCGTTTGCGACAGGCCATAAGCATATTCAAATTCTTCTGTTGTAATAGTTATTTTACTCTGCCACTTTTGTGCTGTTTTCTCGAGATCATCTGGGAATTGCATTCATAAGAGAGAGTACATCCCCCCAATCGTACATTTTTTTTGGGGAAGTTGCTAAGTATTTCAGCTATGTCTATTTTACCAAATGATGTATTTCCCCATGTATGTTGTAATAAAAAATCTCTAATTTGGAGGTACTTGAAAAAGTTTCTCCATTCCAAGTGATACTTTTCTCTCAATTCCTCAAAGGAGTGTAACGCTTCTGTGGAAAGAAGACATCCAATGTGGGAGATTCCGGCTGCGTTCCACCTATTAATATAAACATCCCTAAATATTTCAGGAAGAGTGGGGTTGTTTTGGAGAGGGGTGTAGAATGACAAGCGCCCTATACTCAGCAATTTTCTCACGGCTTTCCACACCTTAAATCCACCCAACAATGTTTTTAGTCTCACTTTTTTATGATAGCTGTCATAGAGATATCTCCAGAGATAGCCAGTGCTTTTATAGCCCAAGATTAGCTGGTGGATAGAAGGGCCGTCATCAACTAAGGCTGTCTCCGTCCCACCAAGCTGAAAAAGCTCTTGATTATATAGCAGTACCGATGCCCAGTAATATGCCTTCAGATTTGGGAGGGCTAGTCCTCCTTTTTCTTTGGGAAGCGTCAGGTATTTATTGGCTCGTTGGGGTTGAGTGTATGCCCAGATGAAATTCGAAAAGGTACGTTCCATTGCTTTGAACCATTGGTCTGAAATTTCTAAATTTATCGCTCTAAACATATAAAGGATTTTTGGAAAGTAAACCATTGTCAATGCATTTACCCGGCCGATCAATGAAAGATGTAAATTATCGGTACGACGGAGATCTTTTTGCATTGTATCTAGCATGGGTTTCAAATTTAGATCAACTAGGTTTTCTAGTTTAGAAGTGATACAAATACCTAGATATGTGGCTTTATCCATTACACAAGAGTCTATCATATCATATTTATTGTTCAAAACTATTTGTGTTTTCCCTTGGTTCAGTGTATACCCTGCAACTTTCCCAGAGTCTTTGGCTTCTGTTTCAATAATGGGCATGGCCAGGCTTGGATCAGCGGTCACTATGGCAATATCATCGGCATAGGCAAGGGTCTTGGTTAAATATCCTTGTGTCGATATGGGTACTATGCCCCCGTTGCATTCTAATCGGCGGATGAAGGGATCGATGTAGATTGCAAACAGCAACGGCGAGCACGGACACCCCCGTCGGGTTCCTCTTGATATTGTCAACTCTTTAGAGAGGCTACCGATGACCGTGACCATGACCGCGGCCCAGGGATTAATGTATAGTTTCTGGACCGCCTGTATGAACCCCTGTTTAAATCCCACCTGGGACATTGCGAGCCACAGGAATGGCCAGGAGACCCTATCGAAAGCCTTCTCGGCGTTGATAGGTACTAACGCCATAGGGTCTCCTGCCACCTCGGTGCTATCAAATAGGCTGATCACTCGCCGAATATGGTTTGTAGTTTCCCTCCTGGGGACGAAGCCATGTTGGAATTTAGATATGACTTTGTGAACAATTGGTGAGATGCGATTAGCTATTAGTTTGGAGTACATTTTTGAATCAACATTTATCAAAGTGATAGGGCGGTAAGAACCCATCTGATCCAGGGGTTTGTGCTTTTTAGGGAAGATAACTATTTTATCTCTAGACCATGAATTTGGGGGCTGCCCCCTCTAAATATATGCACACATAGGTCTAATAATATATCTTTAAGCTGGTTCAAGAATGCTACATAAAATTCCAAAGGAATAGTGTCCAGTCCGGTTGCTTTCCCTCGGGGAAGATCCTTCACTGTTTTTATTATTTCATCTATGTCCGGGACCCCTTCTAAATTTTCCTGATCTTCCTCATTAAGCTTGTCGAATGTGTCTTTATCAAAGTATTCATTAATCTTCTCCAGGTCTGCTTCCCCCTCTTCTGTATATAGAGTGCTATAAACGCACCAGAATACCTCTCTGATCTTTCCTGGGTCAGATACCAGGCCTTCTACTGGATCCTGAGTCTCACGTATGATATTCTGTGATGTTTGTTGTCTCATACGAATGGCCAACTGATGACCAACTAATTCACGAACCTCATATACTTTTTCACGGTGAATAGCAGCTTTTTTAACCGCTTTGGTAGTAAAAATGTTTGTAATAGCCGCTTTGGCAATTGCCACCTGATACTGAATGTTAGTGATTTCCTCACTAGTTAAGGAGTCTCATGTTGGCCTTATAAGATTTTCCTCAGCTCCCTTCAAAACCTCCTGTAATTCTCTAAGAGACTCTCTTGCTAGCTTATTAGCCCTTAGTGAGTATTGCATTATTTCTCCCCTTATCCCTGGTTTTAGGGCATCCCACACATAATTTACCGAGGTACTCCCTTTATTGTCTCTAAAAAGTTGCAAATCCAGCCTCTCATATGATTGCAGTAGTCATTTTCAAGGAGCAGGGATTTCTCAAATGTCCATATTCTTTGTGTCTGATTCATTTGGGTCAAGCCTACCGTGCATATCAAAGGGTTGTGGTCTGAAAGAACACGGGGTAGTTTTTTTACTTCTGATTTGGATCTTAATGCATTAGACAGCAAAAAATAGTCCAGCCTAACATGTGTATGATGCGGGTTTGAATAAAAAGTGTAACCTGGGTCATTGGGGTTGGACATTTGCCATCCATCAACAGCCCATGTGTGAGCATAGCTGCTTTATGGCCCTAAAGACCTTAGGTTTCCGACCGTGATACTGCCAATCGTCTCCCATTGACCAATCAGGAGGAAGATTTATATTTAAATCTCCACAAATAAGTAATGGTAATGGCCAATGGGTAAGTTCATTGGAGATCTGATTGATTACAGAGGGGTCGTCACTATTGCTCCCATAGATTGAACAGATGGTCATTGACTGAGATTGTCCAGCCTGATACTCTGTGATTGCCCATCTACCATATTTATCCGTTTTTGTCCGCGTGAAGCTGTTCCCTACACCTTCAGCTAGAATTGCCACCCCTTTTATCTGAGCTCCCTGCGTAGTGACACTGATCAAATTATACCCCAGTGATTTTAGCAGATGTGATTGCGATCCCTCAATATGGGTTTCCTGCAGGCAAACTATGTTAGCACCCATGGTTTGTAAACCTACTGAAAGCATCTGTCTCTTTTTAACGTCATTTAATCCACAAATGTTTAGTGATAAAAATGTTAGCAACCCCATCTTAATAGGCTATGTGTCCTTAAATATTCTTTTATTAGTTTGTTTCGTGCTTTAAATACAATACATTCCACTCCCACCATCACCAAAAAAACAGCTGGGTTATTAGAATTTCCCTTCTCTCTAAAAAGACTAAAAGACCTGCCTGACCTGACCTCCCCCCCACCCTTTCCTCCCCCCACCCACCACCAACTATGGAGGTTACCTGACCCTGGCCGGGCCAGAGTTGTGACATCCGCCGTACAAGGCCTAGTGAGCCCACTGAGAGCCCCCCTGTAGCAAAATGGTATCCTGTTAGACATGATTTGAAAAGGAATAGAACAAACGGAAAAGGAAAAGAAGGAAAGAAAACGTTTTACATTTGCTTTGATGAAGCATTTTTTTTGTCCTGTAATCACTTCTAGGTAGTTTTTGGCCTGTATCTCGGAGATGAAACTACGGATCCGCCCCTTATAGACAATTTTTAGTCTGGCAGGGTTCTGAAGGAAGACCGATGCACCTAATGCTGGAAGAGATCGAAGAGTTGCCTCAGTCGCCATCTCCGCTCCACCGTGGCATGAGTAAAGTCTGGCTGAGTGAAAAAAGTTAAGCCACCAAGGGATCTTTTGTTGGTGGGTCGGGCTAGATCGTAAAGAGCCTCTCGGAGTAAAAAGTTCCCAAAGAACACTAGCATAGCACGAGGATGTTGTTACGGTGCTGTATTACGATTCCTGACCATCAGAGGGAATCTGTGGGCTCTTTGAATCTCTTTATCCCAACCCCAGGATTGTAATTCAGGAAAAGCGTTTTGAAGGAGTGTGATCATAAATTTCCTTGGTTCGTCCTTTTCAATGCCTTCCGGTATTCCTAAGAAGCGAAGATTGTTACGTCGCTGGCAATTTTCCTGCTCCTCTAGCTTCCACATGATATCTTTAACAGCCTCTTCGTGTTCCTCAGATTTGGTTTAGAGGAAAGTAACATCTTTCTCAAGGTGCTCCGTTCTTTCTTCGACTGCCGTCATTCGGTCAGCGATCTCTGCACAGGTCTTACCCACTTTTCTGACTGCGCCTTGAAGTTTTTTTGCCGCCAGGCGGGATCTGCGGCTGTCGGATTTGGCTTCGGCTTGAAGTTTTTGATAGAGTGGGGGATATCAACATGAGCGAGTTCCTTGCACTTCTTGCCCGGCGGTTCCTTTGACTCCACACTTGCACTTATGATTGTTTGGTTCCCCCCAGAGACATCCGTAGAGTTGGAGCGGATCATAGATGGGGGTGTTCCGTTATAGTCCCATTTCAGCTCAGGGATGGTTTCTTTATCCGACGAGTCATGTTCTTTCCTGAGACGGACTCTGTCTTTCTTTTCTTGCAGTTTTTTAGAAAGGAGCTGCTGCTTCTGTAAATCCGAGTTAGAACTATTATACCAGTTGCCTCCCTCCTCCTCGCTAGATAGGGAGATACTCACATCTGACATCACTGACTCATCTGTGAGAGAATAGTAAAGATCTAAGTTGTCCGGAGTGCTAGGTATATCCTCCTGTAGCCCTTTGTCGGAATTATACAGTGCTTGTGCAGGGTCCACTCCTCCAGCCCCTAAGGAGTGACCAAGAAGAGGAGGGTGTAGTGAGCCTGTTGTATTTTTATCAAGGCCGATAGAGGGTGGGAGAGCCAAGGGTAATACTGGCCCGCTCAGTTTCACAAGAGCCTCAAGTATCGTGTCTGCTGTAGTTGGCACAGTACTAATTGCATCACCCCTTGCTGGTTTGATCTGAGGAGTCAGAGCTCCTTCTTCATTCAGGGCCCCAAAGCTGGCTGCAATCAATGGCTGACAACCGTCAGACTCTTTCTCGAGGAGCCCCGGGACTTTTCTAGTAATGCTGTTGACAGCGGGGATAGTTTCCCCGGGGGGCTTTACAGTGAAGTCCTTTTTAATTGTCACCTTATCGTCAGCTCTGCTTTTAACTATTTGCGAGTCTGGCCTCAGCGCGTCCTGTTTGTGCGCATCCTACTTCTTCTGTCGGGAGAGCGCGGGAGCCGATCCGGGCTGCGCACTAGTGATCGCACTAATAGTGTTATTTTTAGGCTTAACAGCGTGGCTTCCCTTACCAGAAATCTCTTCTTCTTGCTCGGAGATGTGGATAGAAACCTCTACGGACCTTCTCCTTTCCCGAACCTGCTTATCCTTCGTGAAGCTGTCACCGTTTGATCTGTTACACTGCAGGTAAGCGGAGCCTCTGGTCAGCGTCTGACTCTGCTTGCTCCTCGCAAGGCCTCTGTGGAACGATCTACTGCTCGGTTGACTTGCTGGGGGCTTGCTCAGGCCAATATGCATCCAGGAGGTCAGAGCCCGAAAAAGGTCCTCGATGTGCAGGAGCAGCGGAGGATACTTGCGGTCAGACCAGCGTGTGCAGGTGAGTGAAAAGGATAGCCACTTCTCCCGTTGTGCGTTTAACATACCGCTTTTCGATTTCCTTCTCTGGTATACCAGTCAGTTTACCAATTGTTCGTTTAGTAAATATTCCTTCTTTTCAAGTCATTTCATGCC
Organism: Lissotriton helveticus; assembly: GCF_964261635.1. Classification (NCBI taxonomy): domain Eukaryota; kingdom Metazoa; phylum Chordata; class Amphibia; order Caudata; family Salamandridae; genus Lissotriton; species Lissotriton helveticus. The sequence goes on from NC_136057.1 coordinate 1,065,190,882, forward strand.
TCTGTATTCGGTTTGTGCGAGATGTCGGGGGATACTCAGCGAAGCATCACCCGGCGATGTTAGCCGGACGCAATCTTGCCTCCCCCTTTTAACATTTAAAAAAAACTTCTAAATTCACTGAAAAAACAATAGGTTTCAGGTACATTATAGTTAGGAATTAGCATTTAAAAAACCTTTGAAATTCACAAATAAAAACATAGGTTTGAGGAACGTTATAGTTAGTTGAACATTTGACTCATATAAAACCGGAGGCATTTGCCTGTTACAGTTAGTTGAGCTAACTATAACTTGCGCGCCCCCAATGCACTGCTGATGATGTCACATATTACATCATTCATGACATGGTCAGTGACATCACTGATGACCTCATGATGACCTCTCAAATGACATCACTGATTACATCACTCATGACACCATCCACATGACAATCTGATGCACATACTGATGCTGTAATATAAACTTTGATGCACCTATTCTAAAATGCACTCACTATTTCCTAGGTGTGCACACACATCCATTCACTTATAAACGTAGTTACTCATCAATACAGGACTATAATATGCACTCATACATCTATACTTGCAGTCACACTCTGCCAGTCAACCATAGAGTTACTCACACACCTAGCCAGTAATGCAAAGAATCAATCATATACCCATTTAATCATGTATACAGTCATATACACCAACTCCATTATTTATAGACATACCACATCACTTATTTATGCAGATACTAACACATATTTGCTGTCTTATAAAATCACTCATAGAAGGAGACACTTATTTATACACCCACTCTTCAAATAACTTAGTCTCACGTAAACTCATTTATATATAGTCCAACACTCACATATAGTGCCCTAAAACACATGTAGTTAGTCACAGATATACCACTGAGACATTTATCCACTCACCAACATATCCATAGACACAGTAACTCACCCATACAACCCTTCCTAGATACACTTTTTAATCCATACAACCACTGAATCACCCACTCAGACATCTATGCACAGACTCATAAACCCACCCACCCACACAGACACTAAGGGACCCATACAGAAACTCAGACAAGATATCGATAACCTATATAGACACTTATGTAGCTATTTAGCAACCCATGCAGTTGCTTACACACCAATGGAGAGACTAATATATACTTTCACACAGTTTAGTCACCAACCCATGTATTCAGTAAGACATGTTGAATCACTCACTTATACAGTCAGTCACGAACCTACAAAATAATCCCTTTAGGCACTTGCACATGCATTCATTCTTCAATACACCTTGGCATATATATATATATATATATATATTACCTACTGGCGGTCGCCAGTAGGTATATATAGTTAGGATTTTTTCTCTATGGGTTTTTTGAAAATTCTATGTCTAATAACTTTGGCGTTTGTGGACGGAATTGGCTGAAATTTTCAGGAAAATGGCACATTTTGTTTCTGAGCAGCCCTTGAAAATTTGGGGGGGGTTCGTCAAGGGGGGGCCGAGAAAAAAGGGGGGTCCCAAAACGTGTTTTTAACATTGAGTTTTCCATAGGGCGGTTGGCCTCACTTTTAGCCCGAACGGCTGAATGGATTTGCACGAAACTTGGCAAAATTGTAGGGACTGGTAGCCCGATGTGCCTTTTGTAGGTCTCAATATATGTGCTCCAGTGGATTTTGAGAAATTAACGTTTAAAAAAAGATATATATCTGTAACAGCGGACCGGGCAGCGTCCTAGGACGCGTACTTTTCGCGCAACGGAGCTTTGTGAAGCGAAGCTGATTGGTTCTCCGGCGTCTGTCAACATTCCAAACAGTCCGTAGCGGCCGCCATCTTGTCTCTCGGTAGGATCGAGAGACAAGAGGAGGCCAAAGCGAAGGGGCAAATGACCATAAGGGGGAATAGTAGATCCTCGCTGACCCCCTAGGTTTGATGTGGAGGTTTTAAAAGGGCCCCGCGGGGCAAAAAAAAATAATAATAATAATAATCGAACACCTGAATGGATTTGCACGAAACTTGGCAAAATATTAGGGACTGGTAGCCCGATGTGCCTTTGCTAGGTCTCAATATATGTGCTCCAGTGGATTTTGAGAAATTAACGTTCAAAAAAAGATATATATCTGTAACAGCGCTCCGCTTCGCGTACTTTTCGCGTTACGGAGCTTTGCGAAGCTGATTGGTTCTCCGGCGTCTGTCAACATTCCAAACAGTCCGTAGCGGCCGCCATCTTGTCTCTCGGTAGGATTGAGAGACAAGAGGAGGCCAAAGCGAAGGGGGAAATGACCATAAGGGGGCATAGTAGATCCTTCCTGACCTCTTAGGTTTGATGTACCATTTTGCCAAGTTTGGTGTAATTCCGTTCAGCCATTCAGGCTGTAGACGTATGTAAATGTCCTATGGAAAATTGCATGGGGAAAACACATTTGAAAGTGTTGAAATTTAGAACCAATTAAAATGTTACTTTGGTTTTGTATTTGTGTGTGATGAAAGTTAATTGGTTATGTATATATGTCAAATGAGAGGAAACCACAGCCATTTTGTGATACTACTGTCTGAGGTACATTTGTGAGGAATTTTTGGTGGTGAATTTCTGGTGTTTGATTTACACAGTACTAACACTTCTGCTACTTTTAAAAAGGTGAGTTGTTAATTTGTAAGGGGAACTATGTTGTACACTTGAAGATAATTTGAAAAATGTTTTCTGTTATTTATTTGCAGTCCTTCTGTTATACTAAATACTTGATGAAGTTAGTTTTATATTATGTATTACTAAAAACGATAAATGAAAGTGATTATTTTTTTCTGCAATTTACAGCAAGCAATTTCAAAATAAAATGGCTCACAATGAAGAGACCGTGGCAATTTCTTTTGAATTGTCCACTACATTGATTGAAATTGAGAGCACCAATAATGAAATATTGTCACAAGGAGGACATGACTTGTATGATTCCATTAGATTGATTGAAATGGACAGCACCAAGAATGAAATATTGTCACAAGGAGATGACTTGAATGATTCCACTACATTGATTGAAATTGAGAGCACCAATAATGAAATATTGTCACAAGGAGGAGATGGCTTGTATGATTCCATTAGATTGATTGAAATGGACAGGACCAATAATGAAATATTGTCACAAGGAGGAGATGACTTGAATGATTCCACTACATTGATTGAAATTGAGAGCACCAATAATGAAATATTGTCACGAGGAGATGACTTGAATGATTCCACTACATTGATTGAAATGGACAGCACCAATAATGAAATATTGTCAGAAGGAGGAGATGACTTGAATGATTTTTTTGATCAATCTCTTGATGGCGAATTTATCGAGTGTTTGGAGACCATAGAGTTACAAGAATCATCATTGCAGACTTTTAATGAGGAGATTCCAGATGAGATGATTGAAGAGGAAATTACTGATGAGGACATGTTACTAGTTGTTTCAAATTTAGAAAATTTTGAAGAATAAATTTATATTTAGAAATCAAAAATTGTTTGAGACATTATTTATTTTTATTTTTAATTTATGAGGTTGTAGCGAAGTGATTGTAGTATAAAATGAGACTTATAGTATAGAGTGCAACATTTTTATGTTACATGGTAAGTTTACTCATATTTACTTCCCTTCTGCCACTATATTATCTCCAATGTGTATTTGACATGTCTTCTTCATCTCCGGCCTCCTTTCTCTCACTGTGTGTCTCCGATGCATCTTATCGCTGGTATTTTGTGTAATTACAGAAGAGAGTAAAATAAAATAGTTCGGAACGTGAAAAGGGGGCAAAGTAGAGTACTCCTCACCCCCTAGGCCTTTTTAGGCGGTCCCAAAAGGATCAGTTTCTGCTTTCCTGAGAGATTATGGTATGAGTTCCATATACCACAATAACTTGCATTACAACATGCAAGATATCTATCTCCTATTACCAACTTTTGGAGATATTCGCGCTAAGCGCGAATATCTCCAAAAAGTAACACCTGCCCTGAGCAGTTCTTAGCCATGTTATCCAATGGGAGGTGGATAACATGGCTAAGAGTATTAGCTCGGTAATGCATGAATATCGCTGAGTTTTTAGCGATATTCATGCATTGCGGCCGTTTATTATCGCATTTGCGATAAACCTTGATAATAGTAAGGTTTATCTTCGATAATTTCTGACGATGCTTAGTGGTAAAAAATTGGTTGGTAAGCATCGTTAGCGATAAATATCGCTTAACTTTGGTAATATGCCCCAACGTCTGTTAACGTTCGATTCGAAGGAAATGAGGAAGTGTTGAAAAACATTGTCTGCGCCATCTTGCCTTTTTTGAAATGCCACACTTTTGTCGTGCACGGCAGCCATTTTAGATGTCTTGACCAGACCCACTCTCTGCACGCTGTCGATTCGTAGCATGGCTCCTCACCCTCGCAAGCATCTTCCCCAGGCACTGGTCACCCCCGCTCTCTGTCTTATGCATGGGCAATAAACCTCCCCCCATCTGCGCTGCTCTTCCCTGAGAATCACACTGTGCCCGCCCGACACCTCCCTTTCGCCCTATTCACTACCGCACCCTCTGACACTCCTCTTCCTCTGTGTCCGATTGTCCAGGCTATCAGCTAGCCCTGCAGATGTAGTTTATGGCCCCAGCTGTAAAGAATCACCCCTCTTCAAAGGAGTTATAGTAGATCAAGGCCCACACCCGATGAGATCCGTCACACCACACGTGTTCCTACTATCTGAAAACTATCCTGTATTGTGATTGGGGAGGGGACCGAGCCTGAAGCGGAAGATTCCAGGAATGACTCTTTGTACATCAAAGTTTTTACAATTATGTGTCACATAAAAAATATATAGCACTCCAACAAAGTAGTAGGAATATAAAACTTTAATAACATATAAATATATACAACAAAACAAAAACAGTAATAGATTTATTGAAATTGACAGCACCAATAATGAAATATTCTTGTCAGTAGCGGTCTGTTGTGCGAATAGTTCCAAGGCAGCAGAACGCGCTGAAATCTGGATGTCACGAAGGTGATGTCTAGCAAGTTGCCGCCCAGCAAATAACGGCGTGGGGCGCCGCGGGGGTGAGTGAGTCCAGTAGGCACCACAGCTATTCTTACCGGCATTGCAGAATTACTGCTGGGGACAATGCCTGTGCTGGAGCAGGGTCACAGCAGAAACAAAAAGGATTCTGTTGAAGATGTTGTTGGTTTTCAATTTGAAAACAGTTCTGGTGTCAACTGCTATGCTAATGTAGTGGTTAATGTTTTGTTTTCTCTAGAAAATGTAAAAGAGGGGGAGGCAGTCCAAAGTTCCGTTAAAAGGGCAAAGGAAAGGATCGGTGGTTTGAACTATCAGTCAAAAAGGGGAGGGGGTGCAACAATTTTTCCTACCGGGTCACACTGTGCTTTCACCGGAAGTGAGGTCTGCAGGATTCTAGTAATTCAAAGTGAGGCTGGCGCCGACGTCCCGCGGATACAGTTTCGTCACTCCACGGGTGATCATGGCAGTCATTCCCCATCGGGGGTGGGAGACTCCCGCGGCTCCTCTAGAATCTTCAAGGTCGTGGAGGACTACGGTGGTGGAGTCAACCAGTGACCGGGCCATTTCTTTATGCTGGGCCCGCTCTTGCCAGGTCGACCGCCATTTTGAGAGTTCGGTAGCTACTGGCGATCGCGGGGTCAAATGAACGGACGGGCTCCACCCTGCCGGGCGAGACGTTGCAGCATGGCCACAGTGGAAGAACTCTTTTCCGGGCGCCTGGACCGCTGAGGGTGCAGCTGGGAAGCCTACACTGGGGAGGCGGGAGAGGCCTGTTCGCACCGTCTCTCCCTCCCAGTGCACCCCACGGCGTCTCGCTTGAGATTTGTTATGGCCGGACCAGGCGATGAGGACGAGGGGGGGGTCGGAGGCATGTGCAAGACATCCCCCCCCAGTGTTGTCGCAGCCATTATAAAAGAAAGAAGTGTCCCGTCCGTCTTCGGGCCGGGCTTCCGGTGGATGTCGGCCGGACGCCCCTGGCTCTGGCCCCATGAACGGGTTTCTTGGTTTATCGGCTGCAGCCGGATTCCGTCGGCCTCGGCCCCCCGACCGTTGGTGGCCGGACCGGAAGAGCATGTGGCGGGACTACCTGCAACTCTCAAGGGCCACCGCGGCCGGACTGGGAGAGAGAGGGGAGGGTCGAGGAGACATTCCCCCCCCCTGCAACTGTTCAGCGTTGTAAAGGCAATCCCCTGGCCGGGTCCCGCTGGTCTCGGCCTCTCCTCCGGCTACACCCTACGTTAGGATCTCCTGGCCGAGGCGTGGCAGCAGGACCTGCCTTATATGGGCTGCTCCCGGCTGGGCGTAGCCGGAACCCTGCCCCACCTTGGAAGTTTCCAGAGTGGGGGCGGATGTTCTACTGACTTGCATTTTCCCTAGTCTATCGATTTTTTTGGCGTGGCAGGCGGTGGGACAGCGAGGGGTGATTTGGTTTCTCTTACTGTTTTTCTGGTCTCTCACCACTGGCATATTTTAACGTTTTCTTGTTTCTAGGACATTAATAGGTTTTATCATTACGTTATGTTATCGTTTCTTTGTTCGTTGTTTAATAAAAGTTCATGTTCATCAGTGGCCTACTGATTTTCGTTTTCCTATTCTTTTCTTTCCAGGTTGTTTCATGCTAAAGTTTCTGTTAACAGGATACAGTGATCACTTCGTTATTATTGCATATGTCCTTTTCACTAGGGGTGCTCTCTGGTCGGGCCAGATGACGTATGTCTAGTAAATGGTCCGGGTGAAACAGGTGCATCAATCAGTGGGGATAGGCATGATAGATTACAACGGGGGAGAAAGGTCCGCATTACGTACCCTTTCACTACTTGCAAAGATTTTCCTACGTTTATTTGCAAACAGGGAATACCTCCAAAAAGAACTAATTCTCAAACAGTCAATGTTCGGACAATCAATCAATCAATGAGGAATGAAATAGGTACGACGTGTTAAAGGCTTGCGTTACCTACCCTTCACTATCTGCAAAGGGAGAGAGAATATTCCTATTCTTCCTCGTTTGCAGGTAGAGAAGATCCTTAAGAGAATTAACATCGAACAATTCAATGCTCGATTGAAACAATCAACAAGGGGTACTGTGAACACAAATGAACGCCGCTTATGTACATACGCATTGCTATTTTCAACAGGTTGTTCCTAATGTTTCTATTTTAGCGAGGTCAAAAAGAGATCCCATTAGTGGCCTACTGATTTTGCTCGATTCCTTTTGTTTTTTTACACGATTTTTCGCTATCTGCAAAGACTAAACAGAGTATTGCGACTCTGTGCTTGTTTGTAAATAGAGAATGAACCAAAGAGAACAATCAATCAAATGGAGAGAGAAGCAGGCACGACGGATTACAAAGGGGGAAAGGGCTGCGTTAACTACCCTTCACTATCTGCAAAGAGAGAGTACTCCTAATAGAAATGAGGGGTGGGGGGCAGCAATCAAAGCAGATCAGTGTGCATAAACACGAAAAAAAAAATTCTTACCACGTACTTGACATTCGACAGCTTATGATATTTGCTATTAAAAAACCATTGAAATTCACTGAAAAAACCATAGGTTATAGACCATATATAGTTAGGAATTAGCATTTACAAAACCTTGAAAATTCACTGAAAAAACCATAGGTTATAGACCATATATAGTTAGGAATTAGCATTTAAAAAACCTTATTTTACTCACACAAAACCATTGAAATTCCATATATAGTTAGTTGCACTAACTATATATTGCGCACCCGCAATCCACTGCTGATGATGTCACATATTACATCATTCATGACATGGTCAGTGACATCACTGATGACATCACTGATGACATCTCAAATGACATCACTGATGACATCTCATTTGACATCAATGACCACATCACTGATGATATCATTCATGTGACAATACAATGCATCTCCTCACATTTTAATATAACCTCTGTTTCACCCAGTGTTAAAAACAGAGTATAATTTTTGAAACCATTGACACACCAATACTAGTTACTACATACGTACTCACTGATTCCTACGTCTACACACACATTCACTCATTCACCCATACAATCATTCATACATACAATCACTCATGTTTACAACACAATCATATGCACTCATACACCTATACAGACACTCACACTCTGCCACTCATCCATGGAGTTACTCACACACCTAGTCAGTCCTGTAAAGAATCAATCACACTTCCATTTTCTACTCTATACAGTTAAACATAGAGCACCTTACGTTTTCAACCATATACTAACACATACTTACTCTCTTATACAATCATTGATACAAGTACACATTGATCTGTACAGAGTCACACACCTCCTATCCAGCCACACACACACTCAGTCTCCCATGCAAATACTTGGGCAATCAATCAATAACCCATATAGTTACTCATATAGCTACTGATCAACACATGCAGCAGTTTACAGAATAACAGACATAATGATGCACAAATTAAGACAGTTTAGTCACTAACCCATGCACTCAGTGAGACACATTTAATCACTCACTCATACATTCAGTCATGCACCTACTAAATCCTTCGTCCAGACACTTATACATCCACTCATTCTTCAATATGTAAGACATATTTTAACTTTACAGAAACATAGTCACTGGATGTTGTCATCAGTGATGTCACTGACCATGTCATGAATGATGTAATATGTGACATCATCAGCAGTGGATTGCGGGTGCGCAATATATAGTTAGTGCAACTAACTATATATGGAATTTCAATGGTTTTGTGTGAGTAAAATAAGGTTTTTTAAATGCTAATTCCTAACTATATATGGTCTATAACCTATGGTTTTTTCAGTGAATTTTCAAGGTTTTGTAAATGCTAATTCCTAACTATATATGGTCTATAACCTATGGTTTTTTCAGTGAATATATATATATATATATATATATATATGTACCTCCAACTGGTTTCGGTGCAGCAGAGACCTCCCGGGCACTGTCTCCAGTGCGCAGACTACAAATGAAGTTCCAAGGCCAGTCTTTAGATCATCGTTGTTTATTCAATCAAACATAAAGTGCGGGGGTGCAAATCAAAGAACGTCGAACAGACGCGTTTCGGGCGTGAACGCCCTTGCTCACTGTTAGTGGTAAAGTCGACAAACTGCTGTTTATATACTACACAGTACCTTTTTGAAAAAAGGCGCGGTTATGTGAGAAACTACACGTCATGGCAAAATTAGGAAACATAGTGTAAGGACTGGTACAAATTATAAGGTCCAGGATGCAACTCAACATATAGCAGCCATCTTAGCTTAGTCAAACAAACATTTGCAAAACAATGAATCTAGCGCATAGCAATTCATGCAGGCACATAAATATATTTCAGTGGAATTCATTCCATAAATATAAATGAAATTAATCCTAAAGCAATTACATTTTGAAATTACATCGATTTTTTTCTCTCTGTATTTGTCCTTAAGAGCCTCTTAAGGATATAGGGTTCGTGTCATTTTTGTATAGCCTATGCTATCCACTTCCATCCTAGTCCCACATGCTATGTTGATGTTTTGCAGAGAAAAGTTTTCGAGTGCATACAATTCCATGTTAAATGAGCACAAATGCCCTGAAATGTCCTTACTTTTCTTTTGTATAAAATTACTGAATCTTTTTAGACTAGTAGTTACATACAGTAGTTGTCTGTCTTATAATAAAAACATAATGTTTCAACGGTGGGGGAGTGACACAATGTCAGCGATCAGGCTCGTTTTGACAAAGTGTGTGTGAGGTTAAACCCAACACCAAAATTAAAAAGGCAAATACGGTGTCAAAGAATGAATTTTTACAACTAAGGTGTAAATATCTATAGTTGATTACTTATATTCTCGGATGTTAACGCCACATCCTGTTTGCTCCAAAAGTGACACATATATATATGACACCAACTTCCTTCGTAAATTCCTTTGCGAACAAAGAGCGAAAGAACCGAGCCCAAACTCCGTTTTTGCGTGTGAATAGGATTTATTGAATCATAAATCGGCAGTCCTGCCCGACGCGTTTCGGAGCCCAGCTCCTTGGTCACGGGTAATTATTTTGTTGTTACAATAAAGTATATATGAAAAAAACTTAAGTGTGGACATCACAGAAAATCGACATAAACATAGGACTACTGCACCACATCAGTAGATAAGGAAACATGGGTGCCATTTTGTAGTATTACATTTCCTATTCCAAAGCATTAATTGTATCAGTCTCATATTGGTTAAATATGATTACAATTCATTGTATGGAATCAATTTAAGCAAATAATATGACCAATGTAAATTAATATACTTTACATTTAGAATTCAATCTTTAAAAAAATTAACCTATTTCCAATTAATCAATTGGTGGTCAAAAGTATTACTATTATATGAATTTATCAATTCAGCCCCAGTGGGCTACTTAAATAACCATGTATACTTAGCAACAGAATAAGAAATATTTTGTACAATTCTGCCCCAGTGGGCTGTTGTATATGGCAATACTGGCTTCCTCAATAGTGTCCATTTTACAGATGCTGGTGTTTCTGTCTCCTATGATAAAATATACATATACGTAAAGTGAGTCCATAGTTTTTTTTAATTATTCATACGCAACAAATAAAATCAATACAGGCTACTTTAGCTCAAACAGCAGTTGACACGTTTATCCTAGATGGACCGCGAGCTCTTCGTCTTTATTCAGTCCTACAGGAAACTTGATATTTAATGATCATTTTTGATTCCCTGCGTCTAAGTTCTTTCAGGCGATTCCCCCCTCTTTCACCCTTTGCAATTCAGTCTAATGCACAGAATTTAAGGAGATCAACATTTTTATTATGCTTCTCCTTAAAATGCCGAGCTATCAGATATTGTTTGTCCTCGTTAACGATAGCTCGTCTGTGCTCTAGGACCCTCTTCTTGACTTCATGTATAGTGCTGCCTATATAGATTGTTGGGCAGGGGCAGATCAGGGCATATACACAATAATCCAATTTGCATGATAGATGTTTGTCTATCACAAATGGTTTTTGATGTGTCGACAGCTCAATTTGTTTCATATTGTTACTAAACTTGCAGGATTTACAAGCTTTGCAGGTATAGAACCCTTTAATTGGTGTCTTGTCCTGTTTGTCCTGCACCTCACTGCTACACAACAGATCACCTAGAGCTTTACATTTGCGATAGGTGATTTTGGGATTATCGCCTACCCATTTCTTTAGGGTATTGTCGGTTTGTAACACACTCCAGAACTTTTTCAAACAACGCCGCACCTCCCAAGCTTGGCTGCTAAACGTTGTAATGAAACGTAATGGAGCGTTGACATCTACTTCCTCTTCTCTATCCACTAGCAATTCTTTTCTGTCTACCAGCAGGATTTTCTTACATGCCTCTTTCACAATCTTTTCAGGGTACCCTCTTTTCATAAAACGTGTGGACATGACCTTCATCTCTTCTAGGAACCCAGCTTCCGTGCTACAATTACGTTTTGCACGTAGCAGTTCTCCATACGGAATACTGTTGACTAAATTCCTAGGGTGGCAGCTGCTGGAATGAAGCAAGCTATTCCCTAATGTTTCCTTTCTGAATAGCCTGCTTTCTAATTTCTTTTCATTTACAGAGATCTCCACATCTAAGAATTCAATTTTCTTCTTAGCCACTGTGCACGTAAATTTGAGATTCAGCTCATTATTGTTTAGTGTCTCGGTGAAGTCACATGCTTCTTGTTCTGTGCCACGCCAGATACAAAAAATATCATCTATGTATCTGGCCCAGAGGACGACGTTATGGGAAAAGGCATAGATGCCCCTGACGAAGGGAGCAATCCCGAAATGCATTGGGCTTTTTTAATAAAGAAAACGTGACATGCGGCAACCATCGTTCCTGTATCTTTGTGAACATCTCTGCACGGCAGTTGAATGAATAAAATGGATTGAAGAAAAGTTTGAAATGAAATTGAATATAAATGGAATAAGAGAAGAAAAAAAAAAAAGAGTATTTAATTGATTGGATTCATTCGGTCTTGTGGCTGTGCTGCCCGTATGGGATCAAAAGTTTGGTCCCTTTGTGTTCAATAGATCTTACTTGCCACATGCTCCTCCCACCAGCCCAGGAATAATCCAGCGTAACTGGGGGCGAAGCATGTTCCCATTGCCATCCCCTGGGTCTGACGATAGATGGAGTGATTGAATAGAAAAAAGTTATTGTTTAAACATGCCATCATCATGTCTAATAACATGTCCGTATGTTTGAGGTATGACACCTGTCTCTTTTTTAGATAGTGTTTGCTGGCTTCTATACCCAGGGAGTGGGGTATGCAAGTATATAGACTATTCACGTCTAATGTTACTAGCCACATCCCCTCATCCCACTCAATGGTATCAATTAATCTTAGGAAATGTCCTGTGTCTTGTATGTACGATGGTAGTGATTGTACATAGGGTCTCAAAAAATGATCTATGTATTTGGACGTCATTTCATATAGACTCCCTATAGAAGAAACTATAGGTCGTCCCGGTGGTACCTCTTTGTTTTTGTGGAGCTTTGGCAGTAAATACAGGGTGGGTAGCCTCGGATGGTCACAATACAGAAATTTAAATTCATCCTCAGAAATCAACATTTCATTTTTCCATCTTTTTAAACAATTCATATATTGTTCATTGCTTTGTTCATAACACTTCCTAGTTGTCTTACAGTAATTGTCTTTGTCACTCAACTGTTTAAGTCCCTCTTCTAGATACATTTTTAAGGGCCAGACAACAATATTCCCCCCTTTGTCAGGTTTCTTTATGACTATTGAGGTGTTATTCTTCAATTCCACAATAGCTTTGTTCTGTTCTACTGTGAGATTGTGGACAATTTTACTTTTGCTTTGATTACGTTTTTTAAATTCATCCGTGACACCTTTCTCAAAAATGTCTATGGCATCGCAGTGGATTTGAGGTAAAAATACAGAGCGGGGTTTAAAGCTACTACCGCTTTGTTTATCAATGGTAAGCTGTTCTTCAGCTGCTACTATTGCTGCATCAATTTCATTGGTCTCCTCATTTCTTATCTCATGTAGCAGTTGTACAGTTGAGAAATCCCCAATTGTTAATTCACTGGGATCTCGCACATTATTCACCCCCTGTAATGATTTTTTGTGCTCAAACCACTTCTTGAGTTTTAGTTTACGTGTGAAGTGGAAGAGATCTATTCTCCCACCAGTGTAGTCAAATTTGCTAGTCGGGCAGAAAGTTAACCCCAAAGAAAGTACATTTATCTGTGTATCAGTAAGTATAATGTCTGATAAATTTACCACAGTCAGCTCCTCCATTATTCCTTTGCTGCTTTTCCTCTCGTCATCATTCCCACGGACGGTTTCGGATTCCATTGCTTTCCTGCGCCTCAACTTTTTCCTCCTCTGGCGCCTCGACCATGTCCTTTGTTTGCTTGGGGTCCTGGACTTCCAGGATTTTTACCTTGTCTTGCCAGTGCCATTAGGTCGAACTCCTTTAAAATTTTTGATTTTACTCCTGCTTGTCCACTTGTGCTTGCCTCATCTTCTACCCGACTGCTAGATGTGGTTTGATTACTCACTACCTGTGACACGGGGTTTTCTTGCTCCACAGTTTGTACTGTTGTAACAGTCACCCATATTACCAGGGCCGCCATGTTTTGCTCCTCTTAATTGATCAATTTTTTTTTTTGCCAAAAGTAAATATTTGTCCCAATTTGTAATCATGTTGATCTCTGTAGAATTTTCTCTGTTTCTTTAACTTAATTTCATCCTCTGCTTTCTGTAAGCGAAGGTTGACTTTTTTTAATCTCAGCTTCAAATTCTGTATCTGTGTAGAGTGCTTTTAATAGAGTTGAAACCCTTTCTATTTCTTCAGCCAATTGTTCTTCTCTTTAATGGCATATTTTATAAGCAATTTTAACATTATAGTCGAGCAGGCATGATTGTTTTGTACCCATTCCTCAATTAGTTCTGGATCTGGGTTTGCAAAGATTGGTGTTATAAATATTCTCAGCCCCCTCGGGACCATCTGTGCCTCCACATATTTCTGCAGAGCTGTGGCTTCCCACCACTTAACTTGCTCCAATTTTGCGGCCCTCCATAGTTTGTTCCACAGCGTTTTTTTGTTATCTAAAGCGCTATCATTATTTGCGCTTTGCCCCGCTGTTCCGATGTCACTGTTGTTCCTTTGTACAAACAGCATATCAGCTTCCTGTCTCCTAGTAGCCTCTCGGTCTGCCGACAACATTGTAATGTTGATTTCCCGTTCCACTTTTAAATGGAACAGCTGCGCTTCGATGCTCAGCGCTCACGCACAGTTCCTCGGCAAAGAGCAGCCGCTCCACCGGTTCCGTCAGCCGGGAAGTATGATTACCTCAAACGTGATTCCTTTTTCACCGCTGATTTAGTCAGCCCATTTCTCTTGCTTCAGGACTTCGGCAAAGACTGTCCGGTCACGCGTCTTCCCTTCGCTTGATACTCCTGCTGACCTCGGTGATTTCACTTCACGTGAGGCGCCGTACTTTCCCGCGGGCAGACTATTTTTCTCCAAGGATTGACAAACAAACAAATCGCGATTCCTCTGCCTCTTGGATGGACGGTGGGCTCCGGTGAGGTAGCGAACCTCCCAACATGACACCAACTTCCTTCGTAAATTCCTTTGCGAACAAAGAGCGAAAGAACCGAGCCTAAACTCCGTTTTTTAATAGGTGATTTTGGGATTATCGCCTACCCATTTCTTTAGGGTATTGTCGGTTTGTAACACACTGTAATATAGGTTAGGACCAAGCTACCATAGGAAATCCGCAACATTCTATTGGGAATAACTTTGGCGCCGGTTGAGGAATTTGCGTGTAATTTTCCAAAGTTTTGGCCAGCTCCGCTGCGCTCCTTCCCTAAAAGGGGGGATTCGTGAAGTGGGGGCTGAGAAAAAAGGGGGGTCCCAAAACGTGTTTTCCCCATGTTAATTTCCATAGGACGTTCTGACAAGGCTACAGCCCGAACCGCTGAACGGAATTACACCAAACTTGGCAAAATTGTAGGGACTGGTACGCAGAAGTGCCTTTGCTATATTTGGTGAAAATTGCTCCAGTGGTTTTTATGAAAATTAACTTCAAAAACACATATATATCTGGGCGGAGCCTAACCATACATCTCATCGTGAGATCTGATTGGCTGTCAGCACTTCATCCAAGAAGTGTTGGCAGCCATCTTGGGACCAATATACATGATAGCACCTCATTAAAAAGCATTGTAGTTAATAGAGGGTTTTAGGAGGACTTTAGTTACATTATAAAACATTTGTTGATGGTACCATACTCATTTTAGGAATTGTGGTGTGTTCTAAGTTGATTTTACCATGTGAAAAAGCCTTCTGCTGGGATATCATGAATCATGTTTGAAAGAAAACTATTATCTCATGCTTTTCCCACAGTGGTTTGGAAGGGGATCTATAAGCTAAACTGAAAGCATATTTTCTGTAAACTCACATTATCTTTCTCAGTCATGTGAGCATGAAGTCTGACATTCTCAGTAAAACATGTACATCCAACAAGGACAGAGACTGTCAGTTGATTCCTTTGTGTTCTACTGCAGCCTCCTAGAGTGTTCTAAAGAACAACTAGAGCGCTAACAGTCCTACTTATTACAAAGGTATGGCACACCTGAAGCCATCTTGATTGGAATAAAGTGGTAACTCTTAAAACATTTAATTTAAAAAGGAACAAAATGAGGGGGTATATTTTGCCATAGAAAGTATGATTAGTGCTGCAGAAAGAAAAATTAGGGCACATTTTGAGTGACTTCCCAAATCCTCTTCTATTTCATTAAAAAATTCTGACATGCAGTCTCCTAAGATGGCCACCAGAGACAAAAGAGCCCAAATGTAGCCCAAATATCACCCAGATGTAGGCCAAGTATAGCCCAATGACAGAATGTCCCAGAGTGTTCTAAAGAACAACTAGAGCGCTAACAGTCTTACTTATGACAAAAGTATGGCACACCAGAAGCCATTTTGATTGGAATGAAGTGGTAAGTCTGAAAACATTTAATTTAAAAAGGAACAAAATGAGGGGGTTCATTTTGCCATAGAAAGTATGATTAGCAGCAGACTTCCCTGGTGAGCAGTAGCTTTACTACAGTGATCTAATGAACAACTAGAGTGCTAACATTCAGAATTTATGGCAAATGTGTGACACATCCGAATGCCTTCTTGATGGAACCAAAGTAAACAAGCATTGAAAATGCAATAGATCTCGCCCTCGTTTAAGTTAAAGCCATTCTGTTTGTAATGAGGTGGCTTTTTAGCTTTGCTTTTATTAGTGTTTTTAAAACTTTCATGTAAATAACATGCATATGTATGCATATATGTATATGTATGCATGCATTTATATTTGTATTTATATAGATATGCAGATTATATATGTTTATATATGTATGTATATATATATACACATACATAAGTGCATATGCATATATATGCATATATATATGTGTTTATGTGTGCGTGTAGAGAGAGGTAGAGAGGTAGAGGTGTAGAGGTAGAGAGGTAGAGGTAGAGAGGTAGAGGTAGAGAGGTAGAGACTAGTAGAGAGAGAAGTAGAAGGTAGAGAGGTAGAGAGAATAGAGTGAGTAATAGAGTAGAGAGTGAGTAGTAGAGAGTAGTAGAGAGCAGTAGAGAGAGTAGCAGAGAGTGAGTAGTAGAGAGTAGTAGAGTGAATAGTAGAGTGAGTAGTAGAGAGTAGTAGAGAGTGAGTAGTAGAGAGTGAGTAGTAGAGAGTAGTAGAGAGTAAGTAGTAGAGTGAGTAGTAGAGAGCAGGAGAAAGTGAGTAGTAGAGAGTAGTAAAGAGTGAGTAGTAGAGAGTAGTAGAGAGTGAGTAGCAGAGAGACAGAATAGTAGAGAGTAGTAGAGAGTGACTAGTAGAGTGAGTAGTAGAGAGTAGTAGAGAGAGAGTAGTAGAGACTGAGTAGTAGAGAGTAGTTGAGAGTGAGTAGTAGAGAGTGAGTAGTAGAGAGTAGTAGAGAGAGTAGTAGATTGTGAGTAGTAGAGAGTAGTAGAGAGTGAGAAGTAGAGAGTGAGTAGTAGAGAGTAGTAGATAGTGAGTAGTAAAGAGTGAGTAGTAGAGAGAGAGAGTAGTAGAGAGTGAGTAGTAGAGAGTAGTAGAGAGTGAGTAGTAGAGAGTAGTAGATAGTGAGTAGTAGGGAGTGAGTATTAGAGAGAGAGTAGTAGAGAGTAGTAGAGTAGTAGAGAATGAGTAGTAGAGAGTGAGTATTAGAGAGTAGTGGAGTAGTAGAGAGTAAGTAGTAGAGAGTAGTGGAGAATATTCCAAAGTTTGGCACAGCACCACTTGCACAATAAGTCCAATCAAATCATATCACTTAGAGTCCTTATTGAAGCGCTGAATCTTGGTGTATATTCAAATGCTTTTATTTAAGCATGGGCGCAAAATCTGTTCCGCTCGCGGATTTTCGGCAAATTCGCAATCCGCGAATTCCCGCAAATTTACCGAAAATCCGCAAATCCGCGAGCGGAACGGATCCGGGGGGAAAAAGTTCAAGCTTCAAGCTTGTAACTATTTTAGAATGGCGCCGGCAAGCTGCCAGCGCCATTCTAAAATAGTTATTAAGTTAGCTTCAACAGGAAGCACTAATATAAGCAGGTGCTCGAGTTTAACTGATTTCGAGCACCTGCTTTATTTTACCTGTTAGTGCTTCCTGATGAAGCTAACTTAGTAACTATTTTAGAATGGCGCTGGCAGCTTGCCAGCGCCATTCTAAAATAAAACAGGAGAGGGGCAGAGGGCAGAAGAGCACAACAACGAGTGTGGCAGAGGGCAGAAGGGCACAACAACGAGTAGGGCAGAGGGCAGAAGGGCACAGCAACGAGTGGGGCAGAGGGCAGAATGGCACAACAACGAGTGGGGCAGAGGGCAGAAGGGCACAACAATGAGTGGGGCAGAGGGCAGAATGGCACAACAACGAGTGGGGCAGAGGGCAGAAGGGGACAACAACGAGTGGGGCAGAGGGCAGAAGGGCACAACATCAAGTGGGGCAGAGGGCAGAATGGCACAACAACGAGTGGGGCAGAGGGCAGAAGGGCACAACAACGAGTGGGGCAGAGGGCAGAATGGCACAAAAACGAGTGGGGCAGAGGGCAGAATGGCACAAAAACGAGTGGGGCTGAGGGCAGAAGGGCACAACAACGAGCGGTCTCGCACAAACAAAAACCCGCGAACACGCAAAGCGCCCCGCGAACACGCAAATCGCCCCGCGAACACGCAAAGATAAAAAAATCCGCAAATTCACACATATTCGTGAATTTTGCGGATCACGAATTCTCAAATCCGCAAATTCACGGATTGCGAATTTGCAAAATTCGCCCATACTTACTTTTATTTTCCTTAAGTTTATGTACCACAGCCAGCTGACGCGTTTCGTTCTGTACAACTGAACTTCTTCAGGGCGTTCTTATTTCCTTCAAGTTATGTTGGTATCCTGTTGTCATATAACTAGATATTTCTTCCAAATGTTAGACGAGACGTAAGTACATTCTTATTCAAAGTGACTAGGTATCAATTTTACCCACACAATTCGGGCAGGCTTGAGTAATTTATGGCATCCTCAAAGTCAGTCTTTCAAAAATTCCAAAGTATAGGACATGATAATTAGGTGGGCGGGCAGCTACGCTCCGTCCACGGAGCATGCGTAGTGCCGTCTGCTACGCATTTTGCGGTGCGGGCGTAGTAGCCGGCACTACGCATGCTCCGTGGACGAGCGTAGCTGGCCCGCCACCCGCCTCCCTCCGGCCCTCAGTAAATACCCCCTTCAATGTTTAAATAAGTTTAAAACCACTTACCTGGTCCGCGCGCATCCCGGGGCTCCCTCGTCTTTTTCAGTGCGCGTCTTGAACCCTAATGCGCATGCGTGGCTGCCCGCGCATGCGCATTTCTCGCTAGAAATGCGCAGGCGCGGGCGGCCACGCATGCGCATTAGGGTTCAAGACGCGGGCACTGAAAGAGACGAGGGAGCCCCGGGACGCGCGCGGACCAGGTAAGTGGTTTTAAACTTATTTAAACATTGAAGCGGGTATTTACTGAGGGCGGGAGGGAGGCGGGTGGTGCGTAGTGGGGCTACGCGAAGTGCGCAGGTGGGCGTAGTTTCTCGCCCACTTTGCGTAGCTTCGCGAAGCCCCACTACGCTCACTACGCCCAGGGTTAATGATAATCCAAATCCAAATGTTTCTCAAGAAAAGTCATTTTCAATCGTTCAGAATTTCGGCGTTTGGGCAGATATGACCCAGGGACCCCCAGTATGCAAGGGGAATTAGTCTCCCCTCTGCAAACGCGCCAGTGGCCTGCGTTACAGAGAGGTGTAAAAAGAGGCAAAGCCTCATTACACCTCTGTGCAATGCAGCCCCCTGGCGCATACTGGAGGTTCAAAGTGGGCTAGTTGGCCCCCAGGGGCCCCCACTATGCAAGGGGAATTAGTTCCCCCTCTTCAAACATGCACGTGGGCTGCGTTGCAGAGAGGTGTAAAAAGGGGCGTGGCTTTATTACACCTCTCTGCAATACAGTCCCCTGGCGCATACTGGAGATTCCTAGTGGGCTTTCAGGTCTTATATAGTTAGGAATTAGCATTAAAAAAACCTTTGAAATTCACTGAAAAAACATAGGTTTCAGGCCTTATATAGTTAGGAATTAGCATTTAAAAAACCTTGCAAATTCACTGAAAAAAACATAGGTTTCAGGCCTTATATAGTTAGGAATTAGCATTTAAAAAACCTTTCAAATTCTCTGAAAAAACCATAGGTTTCAGGCCTTATATAGTTAGGAATTAGCATTTAAAAAACCTTTATAATTCACTCAAAAAGCTATAAGTTTTAGGGGTGTTATAGTTAGCTGGACATTTCACTCATACAAAACAATTGAAATTGCTCCTATATAGTTAGTTGTACTAACTATATTTCGCGCACCCGCAATCCACTGCTGATGATGTCAGATATTACATCATTCATGACATGGTCAGTGACATCACTGATGACATCTCAAATGACATCTCAAATGACATGACGGGGGAATTTCAAAGGTTTTGTATGAGTGAAATAACCAGCTAACTATAACATGTGTGAAACCTATGTTTTTTTCAGTGAATTTCTAAGGTTTTTTAAATGCTAATTCCTAACTATAACGTGTGTGAAACCTGTTTTTTTCAGTGAATTTGCAAGGTTTTTTAAATGCTAATTTCTAACTATAACGTGTGTGAAACGTATGGTTTTTTCAGTGAATTTCAAAGGTTCTGTAAATGATAATTTTAAAATATATTCATTATTATATTTCTTTCTTTTTATACTAATTCCTTACATTTTTATTATAAATATCCAATTTATTTTATTTTTTAAATTGTATTTCATATTCTTAAAGTAAAATAATAACAAAACTAAATTCTTTTTTAATTACATTTTTTTTTTCAATATATTAAAATTAAATTCTATATAATTCCTTTTTCATTGGTTTTTTTTGATCATCGTACCGTACGTGCACGGTGATTGCACCATACTTTGGGGTCGATTGCGATGGCGGACGGAAGGACGACCGCCGGCCTGGAGTAGGCTGTAATGCCAGAAACCGGTCCTCGGAAGCTTGTTTCCGGTCCAGGGAAGGCATGGCTGGGCAGTTCGGGCTGGACTGTTCCCATGAGGCACAGGGTCAGACTGATTTGCATATGGCCATGTCTAAACTGGGGTGGCAGAGTGGGCTAAAGAACGGTGATGGATTAAACCCAGATCAGTTGACTGGGGGTGAGTGCTTGTATTGTCAACGCTCCGTCCATAACCACCTTTAGTTTTGCTTTGTAGGCTGAAAAGGCCTTTTTTCAGTCCGCCTGCCGCGGGCACTCCATCCGCCACGTTAGGATGGGAAACACTGTCAAATGTCCGTACGCGGCTGAAAAGCACACACCGCCGCGGAAGTACACCCGACCCCGCGGCGGACGTAACCAATCCAGAGACACCGCCGTAGGAATGACGTCTTCGACCGTCCTCCAAATCACCATGGCGGAAAACACACATCAAATCGCTGCGGAAAAACAACCTGCCTGAACACGGTGGAATCACCACAGCGGAGATACAATACATTGCAGAGATACCCACCACAAGCAGATCGCCGTCATGGACTCAGCGCTACACGCATTTCCGATACTCTTCGTGCTCCACCACCTGCAAGTCATGGCCCATCGCCTCCGACGACGCAGGTACGCCAATACACCAATTGCTGTCCGAAGGGGAATACCTGCCAGGGCTGTGACGTAGGGAGGGGGAGTGTCATGTTTGAGAAACTGCATTTACGATCGCACCAATATATCAACAATTCAAGTACACAACCAGGAATGACAACGACAAACCACGACACATGATTGACTTGCTTTATTAAACATAATAGGGGTATAATCGTACACTACCCAAGAGCATGGGCACTGGGTAGAACTGGGCAGGTACATCTGAAGCAGCACATGAGGGCACAAAGCAGTATCATAACTGCAACAGGGCAGGGTTTACAACAGAGCAGGTACCTCAGAGGCAGCACGTGAGAGGGGCTAAGTGCATCAACAGGCCATAGCACAGAGCAGGTACATCACTGGCAGCACGTGAGAGGGGCCAAGCGCATCAACAGTCCATGGCAGAGAACATAGCAGGTACATCAGAGGCAGCACATGAGAGGGGCTAAGTGCATCAACAGTCCATGGCAAGGCACTGGTACATCAGAGGCAGCACATGAGAGGTGCCAAGTGCATCAACAGTCCATGGCAAGGCACTGGTACATCAGAGGCAGCACGTGAGAGGGGCTAAGTGCATCAACAGTCCATGGCAAGGCACTGGTACATCAGAGGCAGCACATGAGAGGGGCTATGTGCATCAACAGTCCATGGCAGAGAACATAGCAGGTACATCAGAGGCAGCACATGAGAGGGGCTAAGTGCATCAACAGTCCATGGCAAGGCACTGGTACATCAGAGGCAACACGTGAGAGGGGCTAAGTGCATCAACAGTCCATGGCAGAGAACATAGCAGGTACATCAGAGGCAGCACGTGAGAGGGGCCAGGTGCATCAACAGTCCATAGCAGAGAACATAGCAAGTACATCGGAGGCAGCACATGAGAGGGGCTAAGTGAATCAACAGACCATGGCAAGGCACTGGTACATCAGAGGCAGCACATGAGAGGGGCCAAGTGCATCAACAGTCCATGGCAAGGCACTGGTACATCAGAGGCAGCACATGAGAGGGGCTAAGTGCATCAACAGTCCATGGCAGAGAACATAGCAGGTACATCAGAGGCAGCACATGAGAGGGGCTAAGTGCATCAACAGTCCATGGCAAGGCACTGGTACATCAGAGGCAGCACGTGAGAGGGGCTAAGTGCATCAACAGGCCATGGCACAGAGCAGGTACATCAGAGGCAGCACATGAGAGGGCACAATGCAGTATCAGAACAGCAACAGGGCAGTGTTTACAACAGAGTAGGTACATCAGAGGCAGCACGTGAGAGGGGCTAAGTGCATCAACAGACCATGGCAGAGAACATAGCAGGTACATCAGAGTCAGCACGTGAGAGGGGCTAAGTGCATCAACAGGCCATGGCAGAGAACATAGCAGGTACATCAGAGTCAGCACGTGAGAGGGCCCAAGTGCATCAACAGTCCATGGCAGAGAACATAGCAGGCACATCAGAGGCAGCACATGAGAGGGCACAATGCAGTATCAGAACAGCAACAGGGCAGTGTTTACAACAGAGCAGGTACATCAGAGGCAGCACATGAGAGGGCACAAAGCAGTATCATAAAAGCAACAGGGCAGTGTTTACAACAGAGCAGGTACATCAGAGGCAGCACATGAGAGGGGCTAAATGCATCAACCAGCCATGGCACAGAGCAGGTACATCAGAGGCAGCACATGAGAGGGGCAACGAGCATCAATAGTCCATGGCACAGAGCAGGTACATCAGAGGCAGCACGTGAGAGGGGCTAAGTGCATCAACAGGCCATGGCAGAGAACATAGCAGGCACATCAGAGGCAGCACGTGAGAGGGGCCAAGTGCATCAACAGTCCATGGCAGAGAACATAGCAGGTACATCAGAGGCAGCACATGAGAGGGCACAATGCAGTATCAGAACAGCAACAGGGCAGTGTTTACAACAGAACAGGTACATCAGAGGCAGCACGTGAGAGGGGCTAAGTGCATCAACAGGCCATGGCACAGAGCAGGTACATCAGAGGCAGCACATGAGAGGGGCAACGAGCATCAATAGTCCATGGCACAGAGCAGGTACATCAGAGGCAGCACGTGAGAGGGGCTAAGTGCATCAACAAGCCATGGCAGAGAACATAGCAGGTATATCAGAGGCAGCACATGAGAGGGCACATTGCAGTATCAGAACAGCAACAGGGCAGTGTTTACAACAGAGCAGGTACATCAGAGGCAGCATGAGAGGGGGGCTAAGTGCACCAACAGGCCATGGCACAGAGCAGGTACATCACTGGCAGCACGTGAGAGGGGCAACGAGCATCAATAGTCCATGGCACAGAGCAGGTACATCAGAGGCAGCACGTGAGAGGGGCTAAGTGCATCAACAGGCCATGGCAGAGAACATAGCAGGTACATCAGAGGCAGCACATGAGAGGGCACAATGCAGTATCAGAACAGCAACAGGGCAGTGTTTACAACAGAGTAGGTACATCAGAGGCAGCACGTGAGAGGGGCTAAGTGCATCAACAGGCCATGGCAGAGAACATAGCAGGTACATCAGAGGCAGCACATGAGAGGGCACAATGCAGTATCAGAACAGCAACAGGGCAGTGTTTACAACAGAGTAGGTACATCAGAGGCAGCACGTGAGAGGGGCTAAGTGCATCAACAGGCCATGGCAGAGAACATAGCAGGTACATCAGAGGCAGCACATGAGAGGGCACAATGCAGTATCAGAACAGCAACAGGGCAGTGTTTACAACAGAGCAGGTACATCAGAGGCAGCATGTGAGAGGGGCTAAGTGCATCAACAGGCCATGGCAGAGAACATAGCAGGTACATCAGAGGCAGCACATGAGAGGGCACAATGCAGTATCAGAACAGCAACAGGGCAGTGTTTACAACAGAGCAGGTACATCAGAGGCAGCACGAGAGAGGGGCTAAGTGCATCAACAGGCCATGGCAGAGAACATAGCAGGTACATCAGAGGCAGCACGTGAGAGGGGCTAAGTGCACCAACAGTCCATGGCAAGGCACTGGTACATCAGAGGCAACACAAGTACGTGGGTCAAGCGCCCCAGCCCAAGGACAGTATCAATGCAAGGGTGGTTACAATGGACAATCGAGACACAAAGTCAAATTACATGTGAGTGATGGGAGCTACACCTCACAGCACAGAATCTGGTGGACTGCTTGAACTAGTCGCCACAGACACACTGCCAGCACCAGATACAGGAGTGTGACACACAGCCACAGCTCTAGTGACTGACACATGAGCCATAGACCCAGACACACTGCCAGCACCAGACTCAGGAGTGTGAGACACAGCCACAGATCTAGTGACTGACACAAGAGCCATAGACCCAGACACACTGCCAGCACCAGACACAGGAGTTTGAGACACAGCCACAGCTCTAGTGACTGACACATGAGCCATAGACCCAGACACACTGCCAACACCAGAAACAGAAGTGTGAGACACAGCCACAGATGTAGTGACTGACACATTAGCCATAGAACCAGACACACTGCCAGCACCAGAAACAGGAGTGTGAGACACAGCCACAGCTCTAGTGACTGACACATGAGCCATAGACCCAGACACATTGTCAGCACCAGAAACAGGAATGTGGTCACAGCCACAGCTCTAGTGACTGACACATGAGCCATAGACCCAGACACACTGCCAGCACCAGACACAGGAGTGTGAGACACAGCCACAGCTCTAGTGACTGACACATGAGCCATAGACCCAGACACACTGCCAACACCAGATACAGGAGTGTGACACACAGCCACAGCTCTAGTGACTGACACATGAGTCATAGACCCAGACACACTGCCAGCACCAGACTCAGGAGTGTGAGACACAGCCACAGTTCTAGTGACTGACACATGAGCCATAGACCCAGACACACTGCCAGCACCAGACACAGGAGTGTGAGACACAGCTCTAGTGACTGACACATGAGCCATAGACCCAGACACACTGCCAACACCAGAAACAGGAGTGTGAGACACAGCCACAGATGTAGTGACTGACACATTAGCCATAGACCCAGACACATTGTCAGCACCAGAAACAGGAGTGTGAGACACAGCCACAGCTCTAGTGACTGACACATGAGCCATAGACCCAGACACACTGCCAGGACATGTCCCTGTACACTGACCAACAAATACCATGCCAGCATCTGACATATGAGAGTGGCTGACACACACAGTGCCAGTACCTGAAACAGGAGAGGGCACAACTGACACAGTGCTACTACATGATGCATGACAGCGAACAACAGACACAGTGCCACTATCTGGCACATGAGAGTGAACGGCAGCTGACCCACTAGGACCACTGAAATGATGAGCCACAGGGCTGTATGGGCCAGGAGGCAGGGTGGCTCTGGGAGCTGGGGACAGCTGTACTGGAGCGACATTGGGGTGGTCAGGTCTCACTGGTGTGTGTCTCCGTTTCTTTGTGAAATGTAGGGGCACCCTGGACATGACTGGACTGGTAAGTGTTGTGGCCTCATCAGACATCAAAGAAGGATCATGTGCTTGTGGTGGTCTGCTCTCTGGGGACGTGCTGGACCCTGCTTGACGTTTGCTGTGGCCCTGCCTTCTGCCCTCTGCATCATGTGTAATGGGGGATGCAACAACAGTGTACTCCTTATTCTGCTTCTGCGGGGTGTGGATGGGAGTTGAGGTATGTGGGGACTCCATCGCTGACACATTTGTTTTACGTTCCTTCAACAACATCAGCCTCAGGGCAGCCAGGGGTGATGTATGCCTGTCCTTGATGGAGCATGTGTCCATGGCAGAACCCTTGGCCCTGGGATGTGCCTTGGACGTAGGAGGTGTCCTGTCTCTGGAATGTCCCTGATCCCTGGGCGGTGCCCTGTCCCTGGGAGCAGACTTGTCCATTGCGGTGTACCTGTCCTTTGAAGTGTCCTTGTCCTTGGGAGTGTCCCTGCTCTTGGGAGGTGCCCTTTCCTTTGAATCGGCCTTGTCCTTGGAAGTGTCCCTGCTCTTGGGAGGTGCCCTTTCCTTTGTAGTGTCCTTGTCCTTGGGAGTGTCCCTGCTCTTGGGCGTTGCCCTTCCCTTTGAAGTGTCCTTGTCCTTGGGAGTGTCCCTGCTCCTGGGAGGTGCCCTTTCCTTTGAAGCGTCCTTGTCCTAGGGAGTGTCCCTGCTCTTGGGAGGTGCCCTTTCCTTTGTAGTGTCCTTGTCCTTGAGAGTGTCCCTGCTCTTGGGAGTTGCCCTTTCCTTTGAAGCGTCCTTGTCCTTGGGAGTGTCCCTGCTCTTGGGAGGTGCCCTTTCCTGTGTAGAGTCCTTGTCATTGGGAGTGTCCCTGCTCTTGGGAGGTGCCCTTTCCTGTGTAGAGTCCTTGTCCTTGGGAGTGTCCCTGCTCTTGGGAGGTACCCTTTCCTTTGTAGTGTCCTTGTCCTTGGGAGTGTCCCTGGACTTGGGAGGTGCCCTTGCCTTGGGAGTACCTTTTGAGGGGGATGCGTCTGTTACATGTGAAACACTTTCCCCCAACACCCCTTGAGGATCCTGTGTGTCAACTCCAGTGTAGCTCATGTTGTGATGGATGAAGGATTTCCCTGTCCTAGGGGATGGTGTTTGTGCCCTCAGTGCCCTGCCTTGCTGCCCGTGGCTGCTTCTAGTGCAATACCCCGAAAATGACGCCTGGTCTGAAATTTCACTCTCCCCTGAGACATCTAGTGGTGTGGATGGGGGAACAGAAGCAGCACCCTGTCCATGCGACTGAAGAATGGCTGAAGCCACAGTGTTTGCTAATGACTGAACTGTTCTGTGGAGACCAGCAACATTGTCATGCATCCCCTCCATGAATGCTACCACCTGCCCCAACTTCCTATCGTGGTCTTGGAATGCATTGATCATGTTGGTCTGCCCTACACACAGCTGTCGCAGCAGATCAACAGCCTCATTACAAAGTGCACTTTGTGGCACAGGGGCAGGGGCAGCGGTGCCTGCGCCGAAGGCAACTCTGCTCCCCCTACTCTGGCGAGCACAAGCAGTACTTGTTGCAGTTGGTGGCAGTGTGGGCCCTGTGTGCTGTGTACCGACTGAAGGTTTTGATTGCCCACTCCCTGTCTGTGACAACAGTGCTGACACACCACCACTGTCTGAGGATGAGGACGATGGTGTCTCCACATGTGGGTCCTCAGGGACGGTTCTGTCCCCCTCTCCGGGGCTGCCCACTTCAGTGTCAGTCTGCGGGTGTGTCATCTCGGATCCGGATGCATTGCCACCACTCATCTCCGTTGTCTGTGTGTCAGTGCCCTCGGCCAAAGCTGGAAGAGAGGGAAGAGATGTTAACCTAAGTGCCAGACTCACGTACTGAAGCTTATAAATTCACACCTTTCCTTACAGTCGATTGACATGTAGCACCCATCCTGCACACGAACCACCCCTACCAGACATCCTCATATGAAAGAACCGGGGGTGCCTGTGAAACATGTACATCATACAAACAGGGCAAGTGCATGCAGACCACCACACATGTCATGCCATGGGACCACAGACCTCAACGACATGTCCTGGAACCCTCCACTACAAATCAACTGGTATGTCCACCTGGCGGACATGGGTGCTAACGCTCACTCCACTAATGGCAACAACATGCAATTGCTGCAAAACATACGCACCACAGATGTCACTACTGTGTCTGAGCACCAATACATGCATGCACTCACAAGTTACAGACACATACAGTCTGCTTACCGCTAGTTTGCTGTTGATCCCCTCTCAGCCGGGCGGACAGGTCAGGATGCGTCACAGCAATTATACGGTGCATTTGAGGGGTCATGGTGCGTCGGGCAAGGCGGCTTGATCTTGGAATAATACCCAGTGTCATCTCCGCAACATTCTTGCTGAGCCTGGATATGTCGTCCCAACGCTTGTGGCAGTGTGTGTGTCATCTATTGCACACCCCCACTGCCCATACATCACGTGCTATGGTCCTCCACACGGCCTTGCGAAGGTGCAGCTTGACCTACCATGATGGGAGACAAGAGGGGAACATCAGTGGACAGTTTGACATTCACAAACAGAGTAGAAACACGTATCTTCATGCAGCCATGCTCAGTACAACACATGTGAAGGTCCCACAGTACACCGCCAAGCTTGCAGAATCCAGGAGTCAGTGACCACCTCATGCCCACCAACATGTTACCCACTGCACTTACCACCTGTCCGGGGCACCGTAGAGCCGTTCATAGTGGCTGAGCACACCGTCCACAAGGACATCCAGCTCCGCTGCGGTGAAGGGACGAGACCGGATCTGTCGCACTCTCTGCATGGCAAGGTCCAGGACTGTGGCACAACAGCAGCAGTTGTTGGATAGCTCAGGAGCAGCAGGTCGAGGTGACGGTCGCAGGCAGCAGTTGTTGGATAGCTCAGGAGCAGCAGGTGGAGGTGACGGTCGCAGGCAGCAGTTGTTGGATAGCTCAGGAGCAGCAGGTGGAGGTGACGGTTGCAGGCAGCAGTTGTTGGATGGCTTAGGAGCAGCAGGTCGAGGTGACAGTCGCAGGCAGCAGTGGCTGGAAGCAGTGAATGTGTGCAGAAGAATTTCACACATATATAGGGCCCTGAGCTCATATCTGTGGCACACGTCTGCAGCAATTGGTTTTCCCTGGATGCATCATTCAAAATGAGCCAATGACTCTGGTGTGGCGGTGCACGGCTCCTGCTATTTTTGAATGCGCTTACGCGCCCCGCGTAACCTGTTTCCATTGGCTACATGTGCACGGACCGTCACGGTCACACACCGGCAACCGCATGTGCACGCTACCGCGACGGTGCATCATTTGAAAATAATCAGTAACTGGCGTCGCTATGGCGGTGCACGCATTCCGCGGGGGCGGTGCAGGCTAACACATACATTTGAATATGCAATTTGAAATGGCAGTTGAAACCCCCCCTTACAGTCACATAGCGTCACCCACCGCCAGTCCTGGCCGGTCACCCACCGCCAGTTCTGGCCGGTCACCCACCGTCAGTCCTGGCCGGTCACCCACTGCCGGTCCTGGCCGGTCACCCACCGCCGGTCCTGGCCGGTCACCCACCGCCAGTCCTGGCTGGTCACCCACCGCCGGTCGTGGCCGGTCACCCACTGCCAGATCCTGGCCGGTCACCCACCGCCGGGTGCTGGTGGTGGGTGAGCGGCCTGTGCATTGAGCTCACCATGGCATGGGTGGCCCTGGCTGGTCACCCACCGCCAGTCCTGGCTGGTCACCCACCGCCGGGTGCTGGCGGTGGGTGAGCGGCCGGTGCATTGAGGTCACCATGGCATGGGTGGCCCTGGCCGGTCACCCACCGCCAGTCCTGGCCGGTAACCCACCGCCAGTCCTGGCCGGTCATCCACCACCGGGTGCTGGCGGTGGGTGAGCGGCCTGTGCATTGAGGTCACCATGGCATGGGTGGCCCTGGCCAGTCACCCACGCCAGTCCTGGCCGGTCACCCACCGCCAGCACCCGGCGGTGGGTGACCAGCCAGGACTGGCGGTGGGTGACTGGCCAGGACTGGCGGTGACTGACCGGCCAGGACTGGGGGTGGGTGACCGGCCAGGACTGGCGGTGGGTGACGGGCCAGGACTGGCGGTGGGTGACCGGCCAGGACCGGCGGGCTGCGGTGGGTGCTGCAATGGGACTGTAAGGGGGGTATCAACTGTTATTTCGAATTGCATTTTGAAATGTATGTGTTCGCCTGCACCGCCCCCGCGGAATGCGTGCACCGCCATAGCGACACCAGTGAGTGATTAGTTTCAAATGATTCACCGTCGCGGTAGTGTGCACATGCGTTTTGGGGGGTGTTACCGGGATGGTCCTTTACCATACAGCATATGTCATGCTTAATTGCTGTGTCAACGATCATCTTCTGTGTTGGTGGAAGGCGTCCCCACATGGCGTATGTACACACACTGCATGTCTCCGCACACATGTAATGTTCATAGTTGTACATGTGTGTCAGGACATGTCCGGAATGCTGCAAGAATAATGATGTCAAGTCAATGGCCCGTGTCCACGTGTGACATTCATGTCCATTTGTTGCATGTGTGCTCATACTGTTGACCTTGCCAGTGGTTAACAAAGGCTAGTGATGTGCACCCAAGTTGTGTCAGATGTGCATGGCGACGTGTTGACGTCTTGGTTTTGCGGACACACGTTTTCATTAGTACACATCTACACAGTACATCAAGGGTGTGTACCCACATTTAGAAGCTGTTGTGAGTGTGTGGTTTGTGTGTGCAAGTAACAATGATGGGGGTGTACATGCATTCTATGTATGCGTGACTGTTGTTGTGTGCCCATGCATGTCATGTGAGGATGCCCAGTATTGCAGGTGGGGTCATGGGTGCATGAAGACAAGGAGGGTGTGTTCCATGTTCGTGTTGTGTGTGCACGTACATGTATGTCTGTGTGGATGCTTGTCCACATTTGGGCCCTCAGTCATGTGTTGTTGCTAGATATTTCAACATGTGTGCACGTTACATTGGACATGTTTGCACACAGGATGTTGTTTGTGGTTGAACATTGTGTGTGTAGTTAGCTGTATTGCCTTTTATATTGTTCACGTCACACATATAATCACTGTCTGCAACATGTATAATTTGCATTGTGTTGGTCAAGATGTGATAGTGTGGCACAGCTATGCGTTGTTGGTCAATTGACATCTGCTACCATCTACTCCCACACAGGAGGGCTCCAAATGTGCATTGACCATACACTGTGCTGGAGGACATGGTTAACGAGGAGGTGATCCGCAAATTCCGGCTTGATCGACGTAGATTGCAGGAGCTTGTAGCACAATTGTCACCTCATCTGCAGCCATGCAGGACATATCCAGGAGCTATTACACCCACAGCAAAGGTGATGGCGGCACTTCACTTCTTTGCAACTGGCACTTTCCAGTACACAATTGGTCATGCCGGCGGGGGGGGATATCCCAATCCATGTTCAGCATGGTACTGCGGGATGTTCTGAATGCCATGATGCATTACAAGGATGATTACATCCGTTTCCCACGTCCGGCAGAGTTGGCAGCAGTCAAAGAGGACTTCTATGCCCTGGCACAGATACCACACGTAGTGGGTTCCATTGATGGCACACATATTGGTCTCATTCCACCCCAGGCACGTGAACCTGTATATAGGAATCGAAAGCACTACCATTCGATCAACATGCAAGTGGTGTGCCTGGCTGACAACATCATCTCACATGTGTGTGCCAGATTTCCCGGCTCCGCCCATGACTCACACATCCTGCGGAGCAGCATTGTCCCCCAACTGATGGCTAATCTGCGTCCAGAACGTGCGTGGCTTGTAGGTGAGTGTTCTGTGAGGACAATTGCGTTGTGAGTGTGCTGTGAGGACAGTTGTGTTGTCAGTGTGCTGTGAGGACAATTGTGTTGTATGTGTGGCATGGTGTTCCCACCAATCCTGGTAATGATATTTGTGTCTGTCACCCCCCCACCTAGGCGACTCTGCGTACCCAAACCGGCCGTGGCTGCTGAGCCCCATACGGAATCCTACTACCCCTGGTGAAAGGCGTTATAATGATGCCCATGGGAGGACACGTCGAGTACTTTTGGACTTCTGAAGTCTAGGTTTCGCTGCCTTGATAAAACCGTAGGGGCCCTGCCATACTCACCAGGCAAAGTCTGCAAAATCGTGATTGCCTGCTGCATGCTCCACAACCTGGCCTTGCGCAATAACATTGCACTGATCATGGACCCTGAAGACCAACAGGTTGCTCCGCCTCCCATCCCACCCATGTCCACTGATGAGGATAGTAGGGAGGAAGGTGTGGACTAGAGGCGTCAGCTCATTGATCGATATTTTCCTTGAATGTAAGTAGCTACCTCTTGTGCAGCTAGACAATGCGTGATGGATGTTTGCTGGTGATGTGTGGGTATGGTGTGTCTATGCTGCCTGTTCTGGTATGTTCTGTTTGCAGATGTGTGTGTGAGATGTTGTACATGCAATGCTCCCTTATGTGTGTCATGTGATCCACTTAATTGGTGATGAGTGTGGTTTGTGGGATGTTGCAGTACAGTGTGTTGTGATGGGTGTGAATCACTTTCCTGACCTGTGCTTGTTGTTCTCTCATTATCCCTAGGTCACTCCCACAGAGGCATGATTCTCAAGAACATTGATCCCTGCACCTGGTAATGACAATTTAAAAGACAAACATGTGATTAAAACATGGAGGTCACACAGCATAGAGTGTTAACGTGGTGTTTATTTACAGGTTGTGGATTGATGTTGGTGCATATTTACAAGTAGGTGTTGGGGAAGTGAGAGTTGAAGGTCATGGCAGATGAAAACACTGTGGGGACACCACATTGTGTGATGTCCACCTAGTCCAACAGACGTGTGCCAATGCTTGGCATTGTGGGGCAGGATAGTTGACAGGGTGAATGGCAGGCTCAAGGAAGGGTGAAGTCAGTGGCGGCCCCTCTTCGAGCGGGTAGATGGTGCACTTCCACTGCTCTCAGCTGCAATCAAGCCTCAGACGGCCCCTCCGTCTTGGAACCGGAGCGGAGACAGCTGTGGGGGCAGGTTGGTCAGGGTCCACCTCCCTGTCCGTGGCCTCAGGTGATGGTGGAGGTGGTGTTGGTGACCTGTCCTGCTGAGCACTTGGGTGAGGGGGTGGTGGTGTAGCGCTGGATAACCAATCCCTCCACAGAGCAGTTTGCTGGCCCATGAGGTCCACAATTTAGCCAATCCGTGTGTCAATGGACCGCAAAAGCTGGCTGTTCTCTTGCAAGTCTTGGTGGGCCCGATCGGACTGTGCCTGCGACCGCTCGTAGGAGGCATTGACTCTGGCGATGGCTTCCAGGGTCTTGGCCCCAGGATGGGGTGGGTCTCCTTCCCGACCTCGTCGAGCTACTACACTCCTGGTTGTGAGCTGTGGCCTCACCTGTGTCCTCTCCCGCCCACTCTCCCTGCTAGTCTGGCATGTCGATGGTCCATCTTTGGGCGATGGGTCAGGCAGGGTGGCACAGGCAGGAGTGGTGGTGGTAGCTGCACAGCTCACAATGGCAGGTGTTGGTGTAGTGACACAGGCCAAGGTGGTGGAGGCCGGGATGTCCTGGGAGCCTGATGGCCCTGGAAGTCTGCTTGGGCCAGCATCGTCCTCTGCACCCGAGCTGTCAATGGGATCATCCCCGGAGAGTCCTGGCTGTGAGGGGGGCGACTGGTGCTGGCGGTTGCTGCTTTCGCCGGTTAAGTTGCGATCACCTGAGGGACAAGATTTTCAAAATTAATGCTGTGGACATGACATGTTTTTGGTAGCAACATTACAAATCACTATGGAATCAGGACATGGTTGTTGTTGTCATCATGTTGTTGTGGTTGACAGAATAGGGCAATATGGTGGTGTGGAGTTGGGACAGCAATACTTGGATATGTGTGGCCCTGTCCTGCTATTGGATGTTCCCCCTGAGAAGATGTCTATCTACCTGTCAGTTTGCAGGAGGAGATGCACTGGTCACCAAATGGTGGGCGGACTCAATCTTGTTCTGGGGTGAGACATGGGTGCTGGTCTCTAACACCCCCCACCCACCACCACCCTCCCTGTAGACATGGGTGCTTTTTGGGAGTTGTAGTGCTGGTCTCTCACATACCCCACCCACCACAACCCTCTCTGTAGACATGGGGGCCTGTTGGGAGTTGTAGTGCTGGTCTCTCACATACCCCACCCACCTCTCTGACACACCCCACCCACCTCTCTGACACCCCCCAACCACCACCACCCTCCCTGTAGACATGGGGGCCTGTTGGGAGTTGTAGTGCTGGTCTCTAACACCCCCCACCCACCACCACCCTCCCTGTAGACATGGGGGCCTGTTGGGAGTTGTAGTGCTGGTCTCTCACACACCCCACCCACCACCACCCTCCCTGTAGACATGGGGGCCTCTTGGGAGTTGTAGTGCTGGTCTCTAACACCCCCCATCCACCACCACCCTCCCTGTAGACATGGGTGCCTGTTGGGAGTTGTAGTGCTGGTCTCTTACACACCCCACCCACCACCACCCTCCCTGTAGACATGGGGGCCTGTTGGGAGTTGTAGTGCTGGTCTCTCACACACCCCACACACCTCTCTGACACACCCCACCCACCTCTCCAACACCCCCCACCCACCACCACCCTCCCTGTAGACATGGGGGCCTGTTGGGAGTTGTAGTGCTGGTCTCTAACACCCCCACCCACCACCACCCTCCCTGTAGACATGGGGCCCTGTTGGGAGTTGTAGTGCTGGTCTCTCACACACCCCACCCACCACCACCCTCCCTGTAGACATGGGGGCCTCTTGGGAGTTGTAGTGCTGGTCTCTAACACCCCCACCCACCACCACCCTACCTGTAGACATGGGGGCCTGTTGGGAGTGGTAGTGCTGGTCTCTCACACACCCCACCCACCTCTCCGACACACCCCACCCACCTCTCTGACACCGCCCACCCACCACCACCCTCCCGGTAGACATGGGGGCCTGTTGGGAGTTGTAGTGCTGATCTCTCACACACCCCACCCACCTCTCTCACACACCCCACCCACCTCTCTGACACACCCCACCCACCACCACCCTCCCTGTAGACATGGGGGCCTGTTGGGAGTTGTAGTGCTGGTCTCTAACACCCCCACCCACCACCACCCTTCCTGTAGACATGGGGGCCTGTTGGGAGTTGTAGTGCTGGTCTCTAATACCCCCCACCCACCACCACCCTCCCTGGAGACATGGGGGCCTGTTGGGAGTTGTAGTGCTGGTCTCTAACACCCCTCACCCACCACCACCCTCCCTGTAGACATGGGGGCCTGTTGGGAGTTGTAGTGCTGGTCTCTCACACACCCCACCCACCTCTCTG
The DNA here is from genome assembly GCF_964261635.1 of Lissotriton helveticus. Classification (NCBI taxonomy): domain Eukaryota; kingdom Metazoa; phylum Chordata; class Amphibia; order Caudata; family Salamandridae; genus Lissotriton; species Lissotriton helveticus. The sequence continues at coordinate 1,065,226,005 of NC_136057.1, forward strand.
ACACACCCCACCCACCTCTCTGACACTCCCCACCCACCACCACCCTCCCTGTAGACATGGGGGCCTGTTGGGAGTTGTAGTGCTGGTCTTTCACACACCCCACCCACCTCTCTCACACACCCCACCCACCACCACCCTCCCTGTAGACATGAGGGCCTGTTGGGAGTTATAGTGCTGGTCTCTCACACACCCCACCCACCTCTCTGACACACCCCACCCACCTCTCTGACACCCCCCACCCCCACCACCCTCCCTGTAGACATGGGGGCCTGTTGGGAGTTGTAGTGCTGGTCTCTAACACCCCCACCCACCACCACCCTCCCTGTAGACATGGGGCCCTGTTGGGAGTTGTAGTGCTGGTCTCTCACACACCCCACCCACCACCACCCTCCCTGTAGACATGGGGGCCTCTTGGGAGTTGTAGTGCTGGTCTCTAACACCCCCACCCACCACCACCCTACCTGTAGACATGGGGGCCTGTTGGGAGTGGTAGTGCTGGTCTTTCACACACCCCACCCACCTCTCTCACACACCCCACCCACCACCACCCTCCCTGTAGACATGAGGGCCTGTTGGGAGTTATAGTGCTGGTCTCTCACACACCCCACCCACCTCTCTGACACACCCCACCCACCTCTCTGACACCCCCCACCCCCACCACCCTCCCTGTAGACATGGGGGCCTGTTGGGAGTTGTAGTGCTGGTCTCTAACACCCCCCACCCACCACCACCCTCCCTGTAGACATGGGGGCCTGTTGGGAGTTATAGTGCTGGTCTCTCACACACCCCACACACCACCACCCTCCCTGTAGACGTGGGGGCCTCTTGGGAGTTGTGGTGCTGGCTGCTTTGACAACATGCAAGGCTGGGAACGTAGGAGGCAACATTTGTGTTTGGTCATGGTTGGTGCATTTGAGCCCAGGACTTCACATGTGGGTGACTATGTGGTCCACATGCATGGATTTGAGCTAGGGAGATGTGTGTTGGCAGTTGTGCAAGGCAGACCATGGCAGTGTGATAGTGGTCATTGGTTTGTACTTACCAGCCTCTAGTCCCTCCTCGATTCCTTCCAGGCTCTCAGGGTGCAGTATGCCCAGCACCTTCTCCTCCCATTCTGCAAATGGTATGGGCTCTGGGGTAGTGGCGCTGCCAGTGTGGTGTGCCCGCAGGTGGTTCTTCGCCCTGATGCCTTTCACCCTTGCCTTGAGGTCGTGCCACCACCTCTGGATCTTGTGTTTGGTGCGTGGCACGGTCCCTGGCGCATTCACTCTGGTCACTATCCTGTCCCACATGTTGTTTTTGGTTGCCAAGGTGGTCTGCTGGACTAGGGTGCCGAAAAGATGTCGTTCGACGCAGATGATTTCATCCACCATGACCTTCAACTCACTGTCTGTGAACTTGGGATTTTTCTTTGGTGCCATGGTGTGTGATGTGCAAGGTGTTGGTGGAGTGGGGTGGGGTGTGCAGGTGTGTGGTGTGTAGGGATGATGTTGTGGGGGTTTGTGTGGTGGGTGTGTTTGTGTGCAGGTTGTATGTGTGTTTGTGTGTGTCTGCTGTTAATGGTTTTGTGGCACTTGCTTGCAGCTACGCTGTGATGCAAAGGACTGTGGTAGTGGGAAGGATTCATTTTATACTCTGTGTGGTGGTCCCAATGGTTGTTGGCAATCAGGTGTTCTGTGGGTGTGGTGATTTTGGTGCATTTTTCGGTGCTTGGGGGTTGTCATTGGGGCGTGTAGTTGCTGGGGGTGGGTGTTTCAGGTGGTTGGGTGTCCTGTTTAGTGTGTTTTCTATTTACTTCCGTCTGCCATTTTGTAATTGGTTTGACGGCAGGGATGGTGTTTGTGTGGTCCTTTCGCAGTCATGGTCCGTTTGGCGAAGCATTGTTTCTGCGGCGGTCGAGGACGGTGGTGAGTTCCGTTGGAATGGCGGTGTTATCCTAATCGCGCGGGCGGACCCTCCGCAGGTATGGCGGCGGTTGGGTCATGTTCGTCCGCGGCGGAGGGTGTTTCTTTAGAACTGTCCGCTTACGGCGATCTTTGGTGTGCTCCATCCGCCGCGGACGGTGTTTGTTATGATCCGTCCGCCGCGGTCGGAATTTCTTGACATAAATATCCTAATCGCAACCGCGGATTCTCCGCGGTGCGGTCGGGAGTGATTTTGCCGCGACCATGGTGGACGGAACACATTGCTGTCCGCCATCCTAATAGTCCCCTTTATACTGTAAATCTTCCTCTGCGCGTACCAGCGCATACATTACGCAAACGCTTTGACGTTGCGCGACGCATCAACGCTTCCGCGTGACTTCATGTACGACGACCCGCACACGCACGCCGCGAAAGTTTCTAATTGTTAAAATACATATATTTATGTATTTATTGTCAATTTTAAAGGTAGACATTACCTAGAATAATCATGAAAATATTTTTTTTTAACTTTTAATAAGCGTATATTACTTTGAAAAAAATTACGCAAAACGCGGCGGTACGTCATACTTACTCGCATCGTAAGCGCACCGTAAACTTAGCGTAAGAGCTCCGTAACTGCACCGTAAGAGCAAGCACAACCATGTAACTTTAAAAGAAGAGTTTTCATTGATCATAACATTTCCTATTCTATTTGGACATTCTCAGGAGCATCATCTATTCTGGGGAGCTTTTGAACCATTATCATCAAAATGGCTGGTCTTCCTCAAACACCTTCTGACTATTCCTCTGATGAAAATGAATTTTTGATTGAGCCTCCTCAGAAAAAGAAGAGAGAAGCCTTCATCTGGAAGTTTTTTACTTTTCCAGAGGGACAGAAGAAGGTTAATACACCTAAAGTCACGTGTAAAATCTGTGACGTTACACTGTCCAGAGGTGACCCATCAAAGAAGTACTCATTCGGGACTGCAAGCATGGACCGTCACGTCAAAAACTTGCATCCCAACAAATATTCAAGGGCGGCAACGCGGAGTTTGGAAGAAAATCCTCCATCTGCAGTTGCTAGCACCTCAGCTGCACCACCACCTCCTGCAAGCAGTCCACATCCCATCATTGTTCCTCAGTTTTCTGAGATCATTTTCAACTGCAAATATTGCAAACAAATGCTTTGCTATGGTGAACAATCTGTTGACCTGATTGTAAAGAGGCAGGAGGAGCACCGTTGCCCATTGAAATAATTTCTTTTTTACTTTTTTGTTCCTGGTGCACATTTTTTGGTTTAAAAACTTCAATTTTTCTAGTTAAAAAAAACAAAAAACTTGTAAAATCACAAAAAAAACACAAAACTAAAAAGACAAAAAAACAGTTCTTTTCAGAACTACCTTCACTGGTCAAAGAAAGAACTATATTTCTATGTTAGTATGTAATTCCTTTTTCATTGTTTTTTTTCTTGATAATCGTACCGTACGCGCACGGTAATCGATTATACTTTGTACGGTAAATCTTCCTCTGCGCGTACCAGCGCATTTGTTATGCAAACACTTTGACGTTGCGCGACGCATCAACGCTTCCGAGTGACGTCATGTACGACGCTCCGTACGTGTACGCCGTAAAAGTTTCTAATTGTTCAAAAACATATGTTTATGTATTTAATGTACATATTGAGGGAAGACATTATGTATGTAATAATGAAACAGGTTTTTTAAAAACTTTTAATAAGCGTATATTACTTTTAAAAGCAATTACACAAATCGCGGCGGTACGTCGTACGTACTCGCACCGTAAGAGCACCGTAAGCGCACCGTAAGAGTAAGCAAAGCCATGTGACTCTAAAAGAAGAGATTTGATTGGTTCATAATACTTCCTATTCCAACTATTGGAAGACCCCTCCCATGTTAATCATTCTTTCTTGACTTTCTCAGGAGAAGGATATCTTCTTTGGACCTAGTGAGAAAGAACCTGCATGCACCATGGCTGAATTTATTGAATCTTCTTCAGAGCACTCCTCAGAGGAAGGATTTGTTCACGAGGAGACTCAACCTAAAAGAAAAGAGGCCATCATTTGGAAATTTTTCAGCTTCCCTGAAGGACAAAAAAAAGTCAATGCCCCTAATGTCACATGTAAAATATGTGACAGTACTTTGTCCAGGGGTGACCCTAATAAGAAATTTTCTTTTGGGACTGCAAGCATGGTGCGCCATGGTAAAAACTTACATCCGAATAATTGACCGAGACAAATAACCCGAAGATTGGAGGAGGAGCAGGGCTCTGCTGTGCCAAGCAAATCAAGTGCACCACCACCACCATCACCACTACCGAGCACTATGATTTCCAGCATCCAACCGGAATTTGGAGATCTTAGAATTCATTGTAATATTTGCAATCAATTAATAGCCTATGGAGAACAATCCATTGAGCTGATTCTGCAGAAGAAGAGGAGCCACAACTGCTCTCGCAATTTTTTTATTTTTTTTTAGTTTTTTGTTCCTTGTGCACAGTTTATTGGTTTAAAAAGTTCAATTTTTCTAGTTTAAAAAAGAAACTTTAAAAAAAATACAAAAAAAATATAAAACGACAAAGACAAAAAAAACTGTTCTTTTCAGAACTACCTCCACTGATAAAAAAAAGAACTATATTTCTATGTTAGTGTGTAAAAGTTTGTCAGAATGAATATGTAGTTCATAAATGAATGAATGAATACATTAGTAGTATATGGTGAATGTGAAAGTGCAGAACTATAAGGATGTGTTACAGCATAAATCTATTAGGTGTTTACCTATAGTATACTGTAGTACCTCCGAAGCACTTAAATGTAACATATGCATATACACATGTTACAAGTCTATGCTTCAATTTGCACTACTGGTAAAACTGCCTGGATGAATTTGTATGTATTAGGGGCAGTTTTACAATCACCTTGTGCCTCTTTTACACAACCGTTGCATCACTTTTGTGATGCAGCGGTGGTGCAAAAGATGTGCAATGGTGTATGGTATTTACAATGTGACGCAATTGGAAGGTGCGTCACATTGTAAAGCCCTGCGCCAGAAGGAGGCTTTCCTGCGCAGGTAAGGGGTGTTCTGGCGCATGAACACCTCCTAAAAGTGACTAACTGAAATCTATAAGATTTCATTCAGTCACTTTTGGGCTTATACTGCATCAAAACCCCGCACCTGCTTGAAGCAGGTAAAAGGATTGACACAGCATTATGAGCATAGGGCCCCAACAGCATTGCTGGAGCTGCATTGCACTTCAAACACAAGTCAAGCAATGTGCCACCTTCACAGCAGAGATACATCACATAACTGTACCATTTTTGCCCCATAGTGCAACACATTGTAAATACGGTGCATGCATGGTGTTGAAGTTACATTGCACAATACCTAGCATTTCTATGGGGATCTACCACTTATTGTACATCTACTGTTTAATGTTTTAATGTAGTGAATGGCTTACTACACAATGATCAATGAGTAACTATAAAAGTATACCAAGATTGACAGAGTGTTTGGTGGAAGTGTAAGGATAGAAACTGCAGAATTCAACATATAAAAGGCGAATTTGCAGGTGCAGAGAACAGTGTGTGCATAGTCTATAGGGGTTTGAAGTACTCCTTGCCCTAAGGCCCACTTTCCACTATGAATACTTGGCTACTGACATAGCACCTCATTTATGAGATTTTGCCGTACGGAAGCACAGCAGGCCTTCCTGCTACACTTCCCTACGTCAAACTAAAAAGAGAAGAATGCGCCGTATTTATAAGATACGGTACAAAAGGGGGTGGTGATAGACGGAGCATCTGAACCAAGCAAACACTCACACCCAGTCAAAAGATTTGGGTTTGAACCATCACCGTTCTTTAGCCCACTCTGCCACCCCAGTTCAGACATGGCTATATGCAAATCAGTCTGACCCTGTGCCTCATGGGAACAGTCTAGCCCGAACTGCCAAGCCATGCCTTCCCTGGACCGGAAACAAGCTTCCGTGCATCGGTTTCTGGCATTCCAGCCGTCTTCAGCCCGGCTTGCTTGAATCCAGCGGCAAAGTGAGCAAGGGACTCACGTCTGAGCATACCCTGCCTCCCTTATGGCGGCCAAAGCGGTACAAAAGGGGGTGGTGATGGACGGAGCATCTGAACCAAGCGAACACTCACACACAGTCAAAAGCTCTGGGTTTGATCCATCACCGTTCTTTAGCCCACTCTGCCACCCCAGTTCAGACATGGCTATATGCAAATAAGTCTGACCCTGTGCCTCATGGGAACAGTCCAGCCCGAACTGCCAAGCCATGCCTTCCCTGGACCGGAAACAAGCTTCCGAGGCCCGGTTTCTGGCATTCCAGCCGTCTTCAGCCCGGCTTGGTGAATCCAGTGGCAAAGTGAGCAAGGGACACACATCTGAGCATATCCTGCCACACTTATGGCGGCCAAAGCAGTAGAAAAGAGGGTGGTGATGGACGGAGCATCTGAACCAAGCAAACACTCACAACCAGTCAAAAGATGTGGGTTTGATCCATCACCGTTCTTTAGCCCACTCTGCCACCCCAGTTCAGACATGGCTATATGCAAATCAGTCTGACCCCGTGCCTCATGGGAACAGTCCAGCCCGAACTGCCAAGCCATGCCTTCCCTGGACCGGTAACAAGCTTCCGAGGACCGGTTTCTGGCATTCCAGCGTCTTCAGCCCGGCTTGCTTGAATCCAGTGGCAAAGTGAGCAAGGGACTCACGTCTGAGCATACCCTGCCACACTTATGGCGGCCAAAGCGGTACAAAAGGGGGTGGTGATGGACAGAGCATCTGAACCAAGCAAACACTCACACCCAGTCAAAAGATCTGGGTTTGATCCATCACCGTTCTTTAGCCCACTCTGCCACACCAGTTCAGACATGGCTATATGCAAATCAGTCTGACCCTGTGCCTCATGGGAACAGTCCTGCCACACTTATGGCGGCCAAAAGCGGTACAAAAGGGGGTGCAAAAGGGGGTGGTGATGGACGGAGCATCTGAACCAATCAAACACTCACACCCAGTGTTTGATTGGTTCAGATGCTCCGTCCATCACCACCCCCTTTTGTACCGCTTTTGGCCGCCATAAGTGTGGCAGGGTATGCTCAGACGTGAGTCCCTTGCTCACTTTGCCACTGGATTGTAGCAAGCCGGGCTGAAGAAGGCTGCGATGCCAGAAACCGGTCCTCGAAAGCTTGTTTCCGGTCCAGGGAAGACATGGCTTGGCAGTTCGGGCTGGACTGTTCCCATGAGGCACAGGGTCAGTCTGATTTGCATATAGCCATGTCTGAACTGGGGTGGCAGGGTGGGCTAAAGAACGGTGATGGATTAAACCCAGATCTTTTGACTGGGTGTGAGTGTTTGATTGGTTCAGATGCTCCGTCCATCACCACCCCCTTTTGTACCGCTTTTGGCCGCCATAAGTGTGGCAGGGTATGCTCAGACGTGAGTCCCTTGCTCACTTTGCCACTGGATTCAAGCAAGCCGGGCTGAAGAAGGCTGCAATGCCAGAAACCGGTCCTCGGAAGCTTGTTTCCGGTCCAGGGAAGACATGGCTTGGCAGTTCGGGTCTGACTGTTCCCATGAGGCACAGGGTCAGACTGATTTGCATATAGCCATGTCTGAACTGGGGTGGCAGAGTGGGCCAAAGAACGGTGATGGATTAAACCCAGACCTTTTGACTGGGTGTGAGTGTTTGATTGGTTCAGATGCTCCGTCCATCACCACCCCCTTTTGTACCGCTTTTGGCCGCCGTAAGTGTGGCAGGCTATGCTCAGACGTGAGTCCCTTGCTCACTTTGCCACTGGATTCAAGCAAGCCGGGCTGAAGAAGGCTGCAATGCCAGAAACCGGTCCTCGGAAGCTTGTTTCCGGTCCAGGGAAAGGACATGGCTTGGCATTTCGGGCTGGACTGTTCCCATGAGGCACAGGGTCAGACTGATTTGCATATAGCCATGTCTGAACTGGGGTGGCAGAGTGGGCTAAAGAACCATGATGGATTAAACCCAGATCTTTTGACTGGGTGTGAGTGTTTGATTGGTTCAGATGCTCCGTCCATCACCACCCCCTTTTGCACCCCCTTTTGTACCGCTTTTCGCCACCATAATTGTGGCAGGGTATGCTCAGACGTGAGTCTCTTGCTCACTTTGCCACTGGATTCAAGCAAGCCGGGCTGAAGAAGGCTGCAATGCCAGAAACCGGTCCTCGGAAGCTTGTTTACGGTCCAGGGAAGACATGGCTTGGCAGTTCGGGCTTGACTGTTCCCATGAGGCACAGGGTGAGATTGATTTGCTTATAGCCATGTCTGAACTGGGGTGGCAGAGTGGGCTAAAGAATGGTGATGGATTAAACCCAGATCTTTTGACTGGGTGTGAGTGTTTTATTGGTTCAGATGCTCCGTCCATCACCACCTCCTTTTGTACCGTATTTATAAGATACGGCACATGCCTCTCCTTTTCCCCTGCACTGGCACACAATGATGTGCCTGTGCTAACGCAGGCACCTTTGAACAATAGTACAAGGGTGTCTGTGTTGCGGCGATGATTATTTTTGTTCAGCAATGGAAACTTTTCTGTACAAAATTAATCACAAGAGACTTTTCTTTTTTCTATGTGTGCTGCAGAATGCATCAAACATAGAAAAAGGAGAAACAAATAGAAATAACATTATTTTTCCTTGTTTTACCTTCCTTACGCCTCCCCTGGGAGGCGTAAGCTTTTGCCACTGCCTCAGATTTACAATTTCTCGTAAATCTAGGGCAGTGTCAAAAAGCTATAGGTGTTGCTGTGAACGATCCCAGCAACACCTATTGCATGCCCCTTTAATGCAGAACACTATGTTAAAGGGGCTGATATATATCATGCAGCAGTATGCCCAAATACTTGGGTTATTTGTGCCTGATAAATATCACGTAGACAGCTGTGCCACAGAACATCACAAAAAGTGACGTTCCGATGGCACAAGTAACCTCATGAAACAGTAGAATGAGAGTGATTGCTGAAAGTCTAATGATACAGACTGGGGAATTCAATGTATAAAGGACTAGTTTGTAGGTACATAGAAGACTGCATACATAGTCTATACAGGTTTAAAGCAGTCCATGGCCTAAGGCAGAGCTTTCCAAACTGTGTGTCCCGACACAGTACTGTGTTGTCTACAAATGGTGGTTGTGTCGCAGGCATAACGGCTGCTAATTAAGAGGCATTCCTTGACACTCTGCTCTATGGTCTTTGAAAGACCTGTGAAGTGCAGCAGTGCTGACAACTCTCAGCTCCAGGCTAGAGGAAGGGAAATGCCGCCTGCCTGTCAGCTACAAAAAAGGTACACTAAAGGCTTTCAGTGTTAATCGGGGCTCTATAATTCCTTTTGTGGAAATTCCTTCGGTGTCTCGAATTTGCAGAACAAAACCATAACCTAGGCCTCGGCTGCCTGTGCACAGCGAAGTCAGGGAAGCCTCTTGCAGAGAAGCTGGATGTACAGTATGCATGTCCTATAAAAGATGTGTGTGCATGCGTTCATAGTTTATCTTCACTTTTGGTGCATGCCAGGGCTATTCTGCATAGAACCATTAGAGAAACGTTCCATGGCTGCTCTCTGAAAATTCAAGGCATGTTCTCTCTGCTTGCTCTCTCATTCATTGATGGTAGAATATTCATGATGTGTTGTAAGCTAAAACTGTGCACAATTTAGCAAGAGTAAACCCTATTGAAGAAGTGCTCTGCGTGTGGATCAAGGCGTCGCTTTTCTTGTGTTAGTGGTGTCTACATGGCAGACATCTGCTCTTGCAAAGGGCTCTAGTAAACCCCTTTCAGGGTAGAAACCAGTATGGAACTCGACTTCAGTTGGGTGTTAGGGAGAGTTTCTTGCTGGGAGAAAATTGCAAAACGTGCTGGCTTCCCCCTCTGTGAGCTTGTAGCAACAGAGAGAGAGGGACACAGACAGAATGAGTGAGACAGACGGAGAGAGAGTAAGAACGAGGTAGAGAGCAAGCAAGTGGACTGGTGGTGGGAAGTGCCGCATTCGATGTTGTGATGACCCCTAGAAAAAACATGTCATATTTAGATGCCATACACCACCCCCTATTTCGTCTTGTAATGGAAGAGAAAATGTTAATATATAAACTATTTTTAATTATTGGGACTAAAAAAAAATCATGGTTTTGGGGAGAGTGTTAACTTATATGCTTAGCCATAACATGCAACACTTTTTGGCACAACCGATGAATGCTAGCTTTTTAACGTGCAACATTTTTCTAATTACAGACAGAACCACCTACTCCTCATCACCACCAGGAGGGCTTGAAGTTCCAACAAGGTGAGGGCTCAAGAGTCCCACACAGTTACTATTAATAATTTGATGTGTTAAGTTGAAGTATATACTAGGGAAGGGTGTTTAAACTTTAACGTCATCTATCACTACTGCTCGCTGGGAATACTGCGCTATTAAAAATAAAGACATTGTTTTTTTATTTCTTATTTGAAAATAAAACTTTAAAACTAAAAAACACTGTATGGTTTTTGTTCACGAGTGAGTGAGCGGAAGGGTTTGCAGTTGCACTACTGCACTTTGCAAGCATGCTTCCATGACTCTGATAGGTCGGGACTCAGTAGTCTTCTTCTTCTGTTCTTCTGGGTCGTATAATCATTGGTCAGACACACTAGATAGTCGGTCAGGGGATTGGGGGTTCAACTTCTGTTCTGACTGAGGTATGTGGAAAGTCGAACTGCACCTATCATCAACAATGTCCTATTTCTCTTGTCCATACTTCTGTATGTGCAGAATAGTCCCTGAAACACTAGCGCTATGGTATGTGCTACTATCAAATCAAAAAGCCAACTACTAGCTTATTCTTGGTAGACATTGACATTTTGTTGTTGGAAATTGTCAAAAGCACTAACATTAAGAAGACTGGAATAGACAGCAAGGGCAACCCAGAGGACTGCACTCAGTGCCTCTAGAGCTATTGCTGGATCTGAGTTTTGTTTAACACCGTTTGCCGACTGGGAAAGCTTAGCTACCTACAGAGACCGACTCATAATAATAGTAAATAGTAGTAGCACAGAGAGTGATGGTAGAGGCAGGATAAGAATGTAGAAACCGTATACAAGAAAATCAAAGACTATTTTGTAAAAAATAGAATAATGAAACAGTTTGGAATGAATAGGAGCTGTAAAAGTTAGGGAAGTATAATTATTAATATTAACAACAGAACAACTTACTGGGGCCAGCAGAAGACCCTGGAGAGGACCGATCATGCCCACCTTGTTCCACCGGAGTCTCAGGTGTGGTGGTCTTCTTGCCTCTGGGAGGTGCTGATGATCATGAAATAAACACAAACATGGATGATTGTTTTTTTGAAATATTTGATTTCTTTGACCACAATCTAAAATTATCTTGGGGAAACAAATTACCAACAACTGTTGCACTACATGTATTGATTGACCTGATCTGGTCAACTAGGATAGATAGTACAGTATTGCTGGATTCGCAGACCGTCTACTTGGAAAGTTATGTAAATCACTAACTAAACCAACAACAAATGTTCTACTACGACTGCCAGCACTCAGCAACACGCGTCGTGACAGACACAGTCCGTCATCATGATTGCAGACCACTAAAAAATGTCCTACTACTAAATACCAAGTCATAATATACTCAACCTATCAATCCACCACTATCTCTTCTTAGTGGCAACAGGAGTACAAAGGAAGGACTAGACTTGAGTCTCTAGTCTCTCTAGCATTACTCAGTTCTGCTCAAATGAGCACAAAGTTGCAAACAAGTAAGCATAGTAGCAACGCCAATGAGCAGGCGAGCACCTGCAATCACAGAAGCTATTCAAACATTAATTTACCTGCAATGTAATCGAATCAGCAGCATTCTTGCTCTTCGGGAAAAACATATATTATCAATATAACACAGAGCAGATGAAAACAAACTAGTTATTAAATAGCTACTCACCAAGGCCAGGGATCTCCACGCCAAGCAGGTGGAGCAGGTCCTGCTCCCGGCCCAGGATGTCCGACCAATGGTGCGTCACTTGATTGTAGGTGCGCCGGACCCCCGACTCCCTACGCATGGCCCGGCACACCTTATCCCACAGCTGGCGACGCGTCCGGAGGCCATACCCTGAACCGGGCCTGCCCCCTGCTGCCACGGTCTTCGGGAGGTGGCACTGGACGTAAAAAATCAGTGCGGCCACCTCCACCGCGCTGAAGATCTCCCTGGCCGATACATCCTCCCCCCTTAATCGTCCGCAAGGGAGCCGGGTACGGGGTGCGGGACCCTTCGCCTTGCTCTTCCCGGCTCCCTTTGCCATGGTCCTGGACAGTTGAAATTTTTTTAGGAAAGAATAGGGAAAAAGTAAAAAAAGAAAAGAGTTAAAAAAGTAGTTTTAAAGTAACCAAAATTCGAAAAAAAGCACAAAATATAGATGTAGAAAAAGAGAGGGATAGATAATGAGTAAAAAAGATTAAAAAAAAGTTCAAAGAAACAAAGGATTGCAAAGATTAGGGGAGGATTGAAAAAGCATGCCCAGAACCACAGCAATGAATGAAAAACAAGATGGCCGTGCCCATTGAGGTCCGCTTGGGTAAGTTCGGGCGATATTTCCCCCGCGAGCACGCAAAAACGCTTGCGACCACGTAATCGTGCCCCGCGCACAATGCGAGAATGCACTAGCGCCCGGAAATGGAAATACGCAAAGCAAACAAGATGGCCGCGCCCATGTACGAACGCATGGGTAACTTCAAGGTCGGCGCGCTGATAGAGGCCCGCGAACACGCAAAAAAATCCGCAAATTCGCACATATTCGCGGATTATGCGGAACGCAAATTCGCTTTCGCACGATTTCGCGTACCGCGAATTCGCAAATTTCACCCATACTTAGTCTACAGCATTTCCTCATACTTCTATAACACCATCCACATGCTCCGCCACATTTACGAGTAGATCCTAACCAAAAGAAGAAGAACACTCTACAGAAAAAATCCAGCCAAACACCTACAATGACTACAACAAATAAAAAACACCTCCACCTGACTGATCTTCTATGTCCTCTGCTGCAGCTACATCACTCATGACCTGATACTCCTACACTGCCTCAACATCAACAAGAGAATCACCTTCAAGCTCCTCACCATCACTTCCAAAATACTCTACAACACCAAACTAATCTACCTTAACAACAGTAATGCCGAAAGGCCAAATTTTGTTCTTAAAATGTTGGCTTTAAAAATATTAGGTAAGAATTTGGTAACTCTTCAGGCAAACGTTGCTTAAAAACTAATTGACTATTATTACAATGTATCCAACCTTTCAGACATTTTAAATAAACAGTGTAAAGTCCAGATGTTGTAGAAGGTCCATCATAAAAATAATTGCAACAGAAATTAAAGTTTCCAATTTTCTTCCATCAGCTCTAAAACGCTGCAGCATTAAAATTACATACTGTCAATATCCTTGTATAAGTAATGTTGATGACATTTCTGATTTACATTGGCTACACTCCATGTTTCGACTTGCTCCTCTAAGTAGATTGTTAAAAGACACTGATTCACAGTCTGGTAAAGTCAAATATATGCATCTTTCAGTGTCTATGTTAGTGGTACATGTAAACAAACAATTTTCACAGTCATTTCGCCATTTATAAGAAAGGCCAAAAAGATGTTCAATATCTATAACTTCATCTTCAAATACACCAAGCATAAACATAAAGAATTCCTGACAATCTTGCTAAATATTCTGCGCAAATTGATTAGAACCAGAACATATGTCCAAAACATTTCAAATATCAGACACACTTTGTATTTTACTTTTATCACTACTACATTTCTCAAAAACAGAAGACAACAATGAACAGAAACGTTCGTCACGAATTTTCAACAATTTGCTGATGCAAACTTTCAAGAAAACATTTACAACTACATTAGCATAGCAGTTGACACCACAACTATTTTCAAACCGATAACCAACATTCTCTTCAACACTGTCCTTTTTCTTTTTACTTGCAGTCGCAACTTCATTTTGTTTTTTCCCTTTCGCTACAGTTTCACTGTAGATATTCTCAAATCTTCTTTTTCTACCTCCCATACGCTTTTCAAATACTGGATATTGACCTAAATAGGGTGCATATTTTTTTCTTAACTTATTATACTCTTTAACACAATTTGCATCTGCACTAACCTTTGTCTCATCAAAGTCAATCAAGTACAATCCAGATAAAGTTCTCACTCGAGACAAAGCAACATATGTCATACCCTCTTTAAACATAGTACTTTCAATATTCACTAAAACCTTATCTACACTTAAACCTTGAGATTTAAGAATAGTCACTGCATATGCCAAACAAATAGGAAAATGTTTTCTGCTTACATACAAATCTTTTACAAGCAAAAACTGAGTTGAACAACGACTAAATTGTTGTACCTCAGCAATTTCATCAAATTTGATTTTCAAAAATTCAGTCCCATCTCTATTTACATAATTAACAAATTCAACAATTTTACCCATTGCTCCATTTACTAAAACTTTTTCCACATGCAAATTACGACGCAAAATTACCCTACAGTTTACACATACATACAAATTATTTTCTAAACCAGCAGTTTTACTTATTAATTTCTCTAAAGAATGCAATTTCCTCTTCAGCTTTTCAGTCAAATTAATGGTGATTCCTTCATGCTCTATTTTATCAATTGCTTCCAATTTTATAATTTCTTCATTTTCCAACTTTAACATTTCTTCATTGAAAATGAACATTCACACAGTGTTGGTATTAAGCAGATTACAGATTTGTTTTCTGCAATTCGGCTATATACTTCATCAGGAACAATATTTTCATTTTGAAACAAATTGGAAAGTAATCGTCTCTGTAAAGCTTGTTTGCCATGATCTGTCACTTTTCCAACTCTTATATCTTGAAGAATATTTCCATAATCTGCATCATCTGCCTGACGCGTATTTGTAATAAGTTCCTTATATTAAAAAAATGACCAAATGTTAACATTTCTAATACTCCCCAAAGACTTTCTGGTATCTTCATGTGCCAGTGTAAACCTCCAAAAACTATGACATGTTTTTCTCCAAATAATATGTCATACTCTGTTTTAAGAATTTGCTGCATTCTTAAATGCACAAAGGCAAGCATTAAGTTTGATACCATGCTTACCTCATCAATAATCAGAAGTTTCATTTTCCTCAAGACTCTTGAAACTTCACTACAAGCCTCTCCAGATAGCATGTGGTACTCCAATTTGTTTTTATGCTCTACTGGTAGCATTAATAAACGATGTAAAGTAATTCCTTTAATATTGTGGGCTGCTAATCCAGTTGGGGCAGTGACAACACAAGACAAATGCGACTCAGTTGTTTTCTGTAGAAAAGTTGTGATTACTTTAATTAAAAAACTTTTCCCTGTTCCAGCTTGTCCACTCGCGTACATTCGGATAGGTTCCAATGATGAGCAAGAGCATTTTTTCTTCTCATGAACTAATCCATGGTTAATTTGTTCTCTCACTTGCTCATATATTTCTTTCTGCTCAACATTTAGTTGTTCTTCCAAATTTCGTAAATTTGTTACTTCTTCTTGAGCTTGATACATTGCTGTTTCCACTTCTTCCAGAGCAGTTGCTGCTTCATTTTGAATAATTGGTTCTCCTAATGGATCCTGACTTAATGGAGCAGAAGTAGGACTGTCTTGAGAACTGTCTCTAGCAATCTCAGCTGCAATTGTAGCTTCTTGCTCAATTTCGTTATTCAACATTTCCACATAAATAGCAAAAACAGGACATTCTATAGTATCTTAACTTGCATTGAAGGAATCTTCATAGCTCTCGTAATCTCCAAGTAATTCCAATTCTGAACGCCATGGCTTGAAAAGTTGCAAAAGAGCTAAGTAGTAAAATTCTCTTTTGTCAGGTGTTTCGCAACTCAGTTTACGGTGATTAATCAAATGTCCTTTTCTTTGTTTCACCAAACATCCTTCAGAACCAATCACAGCATATATACCATTATTGATGTTTTCTGTAATATTACTTTTAAAATTGTAGTTTTTCAGAACTTCATAGAGACAAACATTCTCAAGATGATAGCTTCTATTTGGATAATATGTATCCAACATATTTGTTTTCCCAATATCTGTACTTTCGGGCTCTTTTTCAGCAAAATATTCAATTTCTTGTACAGACTTTAAGTTCCCGGTTTTGTGTTGCAGCAAGACCTAGATTCACCCATATGATTCTTCTAGATTTGGAGTATAGACTTGCAGATGATAAGCAATCCGAGCATTCATATGCTCCAATTTCTCGATGAGATAACATCTTCAAACTGTAAGTATACAAATTCTTAGTTAGACTCTTCTCATGGGAAATCTCTTCCCACATTTCCTTCAATTCCGTCTTTTCTGATTTTGTTATGTACGATGTTACATATCGAGCAACAGCAATGGAATTGTCCGCAACATATTGAATATCCATATTAGCATTCCACATGGACAAAATGACTGGGTTATAATCATTTATGTATTTTGACTCTTCATTTCTTCTTAAGATGTAGGTATTTTTTGGAGACTTTCTTGTGATAGTATGTCGCAAAGATGACATGAAACTGTTCACTCTTCCTTTCGATATTACAGGACGTGGGAATGCAAAATGGCATTTGGTGTAGAATTTGTCCTTAGATTTGTACTTTCGACGACAGTATTTCCCACAATGATGGCTTTGGAATCGTAAAACTTGTTGTCTTAAGTCCTTATCTTGTTTACTTTTGGGTACATCACATGTAGCATATTCTTCAATAAAAGACAACACAGTATCATCTGAGTCTGTTCCAAATTTGGGAGCATCTTTGATCCATAATAGCATATGTAAGTGAGGAGCACCTCTTGCTTGATACTCCTTTCTCCAAAAAGTCCAGAACCTCTCCAAGAGGAGGATTTTTTTTATTGGTGATAAAAGACATCATAGCTTCAAATCTATGATTGAAATATCTGCATACATTAACTGGGTCCAAAGAACACAATTCTCCAGGTTTAGTATATTTGAATTTGCCTCTCGAAGAAATTGAAGTAAATCATCCCAATCATATTCAGCACAGCTTAGAGTAAGGAACCATGTAGGAGTTCCTAAGTTCCTTAGCATACATTTAAGTTCTCCATGACGATGGTACCAGTACTCATTAGTACCACACTGACTTGCCATGAGATTAATTAGCTGAGATTCCAAAACATTATCTTTCTGATGTACTTTATCCGTAAATTCCTTTGCCGAAACTTTGCGAAGATGTACACCTGTTTCCAATATATGATTTACAGCATAAGAAAGTCCAGACAAATCACTCTCAAAGAAAATATGAAACAAATACGGAATACATTGTCGAAATCTTGGATCTTCAGCATACAATCTTGATGTCCGGTATTCAGATGCAGGAATCTGCACAGGTCGGTCATCATATCGTCCTCCTTTTCCTGTGGGAAACAACTGAGGGAAACAACGAGCTTCCAAACTTTTTCCCATACACTAATGGGACTTCCCTTTGCTTCTTTCATTGGAATAACTCAATAGTATTCCCCATCACTTCTTTAGAATGAAGTGGATGAACACTGTAATGTTCATATATTTCTTCAGTTCTGGACACACCCCCTTATTCAATTTGTCCAGATTGCAGCTCACTATCTTCTTCTACATTTATTTCTTCTTCTCTAACACACACATTTTTATAGTACTGATTATTTTTTACCAGATACAACGTTGCCTTTTTCATTTTCCTAACATCCACTAATTCTTGCCAGATTTTTTTACTCTTTGTAGGAACACCATTAACAAGAATAACCAGAGGTTCATCTTCTACATTTCTACACCAATTGTTTCAATAATGTTCTTTAAATCCAGAGGCAAATATACAACTCTTCCCTTTAATCCTCTCTGTAAATCTGAAGGAAGCAATTTCCTTGTCTTAGGCTCCATACGAACAATAGCCTGAAATGGATGACACATTGAATCAGAATAGACTCATAAGTATTTAAATCCATCAGTTCATCAGTTCAGAAGGAATACTTACCAACTCAAGATTATTATGCACAGCTCTAGCATGCATTTTGTTCTCATCTAAGTTGTTATAATACTTACAAATACGCTGATCAGTACCCAAATCAAAACAATTCTCTACCAACAAATAAGTTGCAAAATCCTTCCACTCATTATTATTTTCCATTTCACTTTTTAAATACAAATCAACAGTCCTGGTCTGATTTTTATAATGAGTTCATCGACAACAGATACAAGAATAATTTGGCCGTTCATCTGAAACCACCTCAAACTTTGTAATTTCTTGCTCAAAATTTTCTAGAGTACACTGTTGTGTTTGAGTTTGAGTTTAAAATTATTTATTAAGCGCACGGTCACCAGCGGTTTCATGGCGCTACAACTAGCAGATAACAGGGTAGGAATAGTAAATACTAAGCTAAGGGAATTAGAGCTACAGAAGGACTAATTAAAAACTTTGGTGAACAAGTGAGCTTTAAGCTGTTTCCTGAATTGCGGATAAAGAGTAGAGGCTCTGAGTTCTGGGGGCAGGGAGTTCCAAAAAAGTGGAGCAAGGCTGGCAAATTTCGATCCTCCCCATTTCTTCCTCCGGAACCGCGGGACTGTTAGAAGGGATTTGGTGGATGAGCGTAGTTCCCTGGTAGGAACATAGGGGATAATCTCAGATGAGATAAAAGCCGGTGCCGTGCCCAGTCGAGCTTGAAAGGTGATGGAAGCGAGCTTGAACTGGACACGCTCACGGACTGGGAGCCAATGCAGAGATTTAAGGAGGGGGGTAACATGGTGAAACTTTGGCAATTTAAACACCAAGCGCGCCGCCTGGTTCTGAATCTGCTGCAACCGCCTTAGACTATATGCAGGTATACTAGCATATAGGGCGTTGCCGTAATCCAGGCGGGAGATGACCATTGCCAAGGTAATCAACTTCAAAGCGTCAAAAGAAAAGAAACGGGACACCTTGCGTATAGTGCGCAGTGAAAGAAAGGAAGAGGACACCACAGAACTAACCTGGGAGTGAAGGGTGAGCTGGGAATTGAGTTTAATGCCCAATGTTTTTACTGAGGTAGAGGGGACAGGTGGGGAACCTAGGGAATGGGGCCAAAACAGAGAAGACCAGGGACTGGATGAACCACCCGTCAACACCAGCTCAGTCTTGTCTGGGTTGAGTTTCAGATGGTTGTGGTTCATCCAGTCTCGGATGTGAATACTAATAGATTGAAAATTAGAAACAGAAGAAGGGGAAGAAGACAGATTAAAGACAAGTTGGAGGTCATCCGCATAATTATACACGGAGACCTCCATCTGCTGCAATGAAAAAATAAGAGGGGCGATGTAAAGGTTAAACAAAAGGGGTGAAAGGGAGGAACCTTGGGGGACCCCGCACTGAACTTTCCGGAAGTCCGCAGTAAAATCACCCAGGCGAACCGCCTGGGTGCGGTCCCTCAGGAAGGAGGACAACCATACCAGGGCGGTACCCCCGATCCCCGCCGCCTTGACACGGGAAAGTAAGATGGTGTGGTCGACCGTGTCAAAGGAGGCTGAGAGGTCGAGGAGGACCAGGGCCTGGGTCTGGTTCGTATCCATACCCTCCCTGAGGTTGTCAAGGACCGAAAGTACTACGGACTCCGTAGAGTGTGCGGGGCGGAAACCGGCCTGACGGGGGGCTAAGACCCCATGCATCTCCACAAAAGAGCTCAAAGTGCAGGTGACATGGCGCTCGAGTACTTTTGCCAAGAATGGCAAAAGGGAGATGGGGCGATAATTGGCGGGGACCGAGGGATCCGCGCCCGGTTTCTTTAGGATAGGGACAATGATTGCTGTTTTCAATGGGGCGGGTACAACGCCCTGAGAGAGAGAGCTGTTGAGAAGATGAAGGGGGGGGTCAGGGCAAGAGGAAAAAATGTGACGGAGAATGTGGGAGGGACAAGGGTCTAGGGGGGAACCAGATTTAACTAAAGGAATTATTGAAGTCAGGGATTCCTTGGTCAAAAGGGGAAGAACACCAAGTTGTCCCTTGGGGGGGGGACACTGAGGGTCCACAAAAGTAGGGGAGGGAGGAGGAATGTTGGCTTTAATGATAGCAATTTTCTGGATAAAGAAGTTATTGAGGGAGTGACATAGTTCCGGGGAGGGGGTGGGCTTCAGAGTGGTTCTGTCGGAGAATGCCAGGTTGTGCACAATCGAGAAAATTTCCCTCGATTGGTTCTCCGCAGCGAGGACTTTGGAGGAGAAATAGGTTGTTTTCGCCGCCAGGATGGCCAGTTTATATTGGGTCAAGATGTTAGTGAACTCCAATCGGAGTAAGGGGCAATAGTTTCTCCTCCAGGCACGCTCCGCTCTGCGTACCGCTAATTTGATGGTCTTAAGGTCCTCATTAAACCACAGGTTTGCATCCTTCTCCCGCTTTGAAGTGACCCGCTTCAGAGGAGCGATGAAATCGCAGCCTGAGGTGAGCCACTGATCGATGGACGTGACCTGGGAGAGAGTACATTTTCTTCCACATTTTCTTCTATTAATGTCTCAGTTTCTGCACTGTCTTCCTGACGACTAAAGTAACTAAGCTGAATTTTATCACAAACATTCATTACATCTGATACAGACCCCCCGTAAAAGAGCACTGTTTAACTTTTTTAACTTTAGTGCTGGACTTTTCGCGTAATACAATGTTCTGACTAATTTCCTCATCTTAGTATGATGAACTGCTAACATCCTGAAATGGTGAAAATTACTTCGACATACTTTTTAGAAAGACAAGCCAGAGAATGACCTTACAAACCAGTATTTTCTCTCAATCTGCAAGGGTCTAATCCTTGCAACATCTTAATCTTTTGTTTAACACTTTTTTTAATATAGTTACGTAAGAAATTGCGTAAAAAATCAATAGATTCCTGCCGTACACTACAATTACTACTGCAATTCCAAGTGTACACTGGACCTTTAGGACGTTTCCCTAAAACTTCATCAGCTAACACCGCTTCTGCATTTCTAGGAACAATTTTCTCTTTATCAATAGGACAACCATTTTTAACCTCATAAGCACGACCAGTAGTGTGAACTGCATGCAACAAATCATTACTCTGAAAATAACTTTCTTCATTAAAAAAAGGCTCAGAACTTGAACTATGTTTCCATTCACCCAAAAAAACATCTGAAAAATTACTTCTATTAATTGTTTTTTTCCACTTACTTTTGGCCTTTATTAAATGGATTGGCTTATCTAGTGATCGAATTCTATTGATCACTAAAACAAAGAGTCTTTTTTTCAAATCAAAAGATTTCTCAACTACTTTTTCAATACCTTTCTTTTTCTTATAAAATGCGGATTTTCTTTTACAATTCTTTACTACCTTAGTCAAATTACACAATACTCTATTATAGAACATCTTCTTCCTTATTTCCGTATATTGGTTTTTCCTCCTTTTGCTGAACACTTTTTTTCATAAGAAAAATTTGCATGGTTCCTCTCTTTCCTCTTAGTTGCAGATGAAATAATACAATTTTTCTCTTTGTGCACATTACTCTTAGGGCCAGATGTAGGTGGCCAATTACCGGTCGGTAACGGCCGAATTCGGCCGTTACCGACCGGTAATTGGATTTTGAGATGTAGGGCATGCATTTACAGAATCGGTATTTTACCGATTCTGTATTTACCGATTCGGTAAAATTACCGAATCGGTAAATACAGACTCGGTAAAATACCGATTCTGTAAATGCAGATGTAGCTGGCACATGTCAGAGTGCCACAGGGCTTTAAGAATCGGTATTTTACCCCCCAATCCAATTGGGTGGTAAAATACCGAATCCAGGTGTGCATGCACATGTGTGCATGCACACCTGTGCCATGTGACACACAGACCTGCCCTTAGGGCATGTCTGTGTGCCACATGGCGCACATGCCTATTTTTGGGGTGCCAGAGGGTGTCAAAGTGACACCCCCTGCACCCTTGCTAAAATCGGTATTTACCGATTCTGTAATTACAGAATCGGTATTGCCCATTGATTCCTATGGGCTGCAAGGCCCATAGGAATCAATGGGCAATACCGAATCGGTATTTACAGAATCGGTAAATACCGAATCTTAACGAATCGGTATTTACCGAATCAGAAATACCTACATCTCCCCCCCTCTATTTTACCACCTCTTAAATACCGATTCGGTATGAATCGGTATTTAAGAGGTGGTAAATTAAAATTACCTACATCTGGCCCTAAGTGTTTAACAATTTACACAGAAAAGTTTTAGTTTTCTTACCAGGACTTTTTTTCTTTTTATTAACACATTGTTCTTCAGGTAAATCTTAGATGACTTCTCTTTAAATAAACTGTTTTCTTTCGTTCTTTCGTCTTCTCAATTTTTGTAGGCATGATGAGTTATTTTCAATGTTGATCAAAACAATCTATTATAAAGAATATATATTACTTTACAAAAATAAATATATGAAATACACTATTATATTATAATATATTATTATATATAATATGAACAGAAACGGGAAGTATAAAGAGAGCCAACACAAAATGAAAACAGAAAAAGAAGATGAAGAGGAACAAGAGAAGACATACACAAAGGGAAGGAGTATAGGACAAAATGGAAAATAAGTAAAAGAGAATAGTATGAAGAGACAGTGAGAAGTAAAAGAAAAGAGATAAAATATGAAAACAAGAGAGACTATAAAGACAGGGGTGAGAATGAGAAGAGGAATATGACAATAAATAAAATTTAGAATATCAGGACAGAATTGGGAGTATAAGAAAAGAAAAGAGAAGTGAGAGCAGAGATAGAACAGTATGAGAAGAGAAAGTAAAATAAAAGAAAAGAATGTGAAATATGTGCAAAGAAGAGCAAAAATAAGAAGAAAAGGAGAATATAAGAAAACAAAAGTACGTATGAGAAAAAAATAAGGAATATAAAGAGAGAGACACCAAAATGTGGAGAAAACAGAAATATAAGAAAAGACTGAATGCATAACAAGAGAAAGATTATAATGAGGATACAGTAAAAACTAGGATGACAGGGATGAATATTAAGACAGGAGAGATTATGAAGAGTGGGAGAACTATGCAAAAAGAAAGGCAAAAAGGAACAGAAAAGAGAAGTGTAAGCAGAGAAGAAAATGAGACACAATACAACAAGAAAGAGGCCCAAAGGGCTTCTAAATCTCCCCAAGAGTGTATGCAGCAGTCTATGTATATTAATTGAGGCATTGTTAAGAGGGAGGTATAATGAGACAGGAAGGATTAAGAGGTCAGAGGAGAGAGTATAAAAAGAAGGAGGACTATTAGGAGACACAGGATACAATGAAGACAAAGGAGGACTAAGAGGACATGAGTGACTATCAGAACAAGCAGCACTATGAGGAAAGACACGTCAAAAAAAGGAAACAGGGCAAATATCACAAGATAGGGGACAGTATAAGCAAAAAGAGGTAGACTGTGAGGAAAGACAGGGGGAGATTTGTGAAAAAGAAGCAAGTATAATTCCTTAATGTACACAGACAAAAAATTTAAAACCATACATTTTACCCAGAACACATTTACTACACTAAACCTTTTAATTGACTGAACACATTCCATGTATATAACACCTACATTTCACTGGACAATCCTGACTCATCTTGCAAACACATTTCCAATGTGCTGCATTATTTTTTGCCAACATTACATCCAAAAAGGAGACAGAATAGAACAAGAAAGCAGCTCAACAGGCTTGTAAATCTGTCCAAGAGTGTATGCAGCAGTCTATGTATACTGACTGGCGCATTGCTAACAGGGAGGTATGATCCGACAAGGAGGATTCAGAGGTCAGATGAGAGAGTATAAAAAGAAAGAGGACTATTAGGAGACACAGGAGACAATGAAGACAGAGCAGGACTAAGAGGACATGAGCGACTATCAGAACAAGCAGCACTATGAGGAAAGACAAGTGAAAATAAGGAAAGAGTAGAAATATCAGAAGAGAGAGAACAGTATAAACAGAGAGAGGTAGACTGTGAGGAGAGACAGGGGAGATTTTTGAAAAAGGAGCAAGTATAATTCCTCAATGTACATAGATGCTCAGTGTGATACTAGACAAAACATTTAAAACCATACATATTACCCAAAACATATTTACTAAACTAAAACTTTTAACTGACTGAACACATTCCATGTATATAACACCTACATTTCACTGGACAATCCTGACTCATTTTGCAAATACATTTCCAATTTGCTGCATTATTTTTTGCCAACATTACATCCAAAGAGGAGAAACAATACAACAAGAAAGAGGCCCAACAGGCTTGTAAATCTGCCTAGGAGTGTATGCAGCAGTCTATGTATACTGACTGGCGCATTGCTAACATTGAGGTATGATCAGACAAGGAGTATTAAGAGATCAGTGGAGGGAGTATAAAAAGAAGGAGGACTATTAGGAGACACAGAAGAGAATGAAGACAGAGCAGGACTAAGAGGACAGGAGAGACTATCAGAACAAGCAGCACTATGAGGAAAGACAGGTGAAAATAAGGAAAGAGGGGAAATATCAGAAGAGAGAGAACAGTATAAACAGAGAGAGGTAGACTGTAAAGAGAGACAGGGGAGATTTTTGAAAAAGGAGCAAGTATAATTCCTTAATGTACACAGCCGCTTAGTCTGATACTAGACAAAGATTTTAAAACCATACATTTTACCCAAAACACATTTACTACACTAAAACTTTTAACTAACTGAACACATTCCATGTATATGACACCTACATTTCACTGGACAATCCTGACTCATTTTGCAAACATATTTCCAATTGACTGCATTATTTATTTGCCAACATTACATCCAAAAAGGAGACACAATACAACAAGAAAGAGGTCCTACAGGCTTGTAAATCTGCCCAAGAGTGTATGCAGCAGTCTATGTATACTGACTGGTGCATTGCTAACAGGGAGGTATGATCAGACAAGGAGGATTAAGAGGTTAGAGGAGAGAGTATAAAAAGAAAGAGGACTATTAGGAGACACAGGAGACAATGAAGACAGAGCAGGACTAAGAGGACAGGAGTGACTATCAGAACAAGCAGCACTATGAGGAAAGACAAGTGAAAATAAGGAAAGAGGTGAAATATCAGGAGAGAGAATAGTATAAACAGAGAGAGGTAGACTGTGAGGAGAGACAGGGGAGATTTTTGAAAAAGAAGCAAGTATAATCCCTTAATGTACACAGACGCTCAGTGTGATACTCGACAAAAATTTTAAAACTATACATTTTACCCAAAACACATTTACTACACGAAATCGTTTGACTGACTGAACACATTCCATGTATATAACACCTACATTTCACTGGACAATCCTGACTCATTTTGCAAACACATTTCCAATTTGCTGCATTATTTTTTTGCCAACATTACATCCAAAAAGGAGACACAATACAACAAGAAAGAGGCCCAACAGGCTTGCAAATCTGCCCAAGAGTGTATGCAGCAGTCTATGTATACTGACTGCCGCATTGCTAACAGGGAGGTATGAACAGACAAGGAGTATTAAGAGGTCAGAGGAGGGAGTATAAAAAGAAGGAGGACTATTAGGAGACACAGGAGACAATGAAAAAAAAAGGATTTTGACATTGGGGATCATTATAAACCCCCCTAAGCAACTCTAGGGGGCCAGAAAGTCCTATGACAAACAGCAAACATTTCCCTTCAATCTACACACTCAATGTACACACATATACAAATAAATAACAAATCACATTTATTCCCACATTAAATCAAAATGAAACAAACTTTCTATTACTTGAACTTTTGAACCCTTTCCACCTCACAAAACTTTTAACCCTTCCCCCATTCCACATTCTGCCAGTTACCATAGAAACACTTCAGAGAACACCTAACTGAGCACACAGGTGAAAAGTTCATCATACATTGTTGCAAATCAAAACAGCAAGTGTGCTTGACTTCTCAATAAACCAGCTTATCTTATGTAACGTTCCTTACAATCAATTGTTGTTAACCAATACGAATGATGCTTTTAAAAAACAGAAACATGCACCCTAGTTTTCAGTGTAGAATGTTGTCAAACAACCAATCTTTTCTTTCCTTTTTCCAAAACTGCATCTTATCCACCATTTTAGAAAAATCTTAGTTTTCAAACTGCCATTTCATTTACAGAGACCATCTGAGTGCATCCAGACCTCTCTTCAAAATGTTTACAGTGTGGATTGTGGGACACAGCTATATTTTCTGGAGTGAAAGGTACGCACAACAAAAAGAAATTCACAAAGACCTAGGTTTACCAAATGTAGACATTGAAGAGGGTTAAAATGGCACCAATTGATGCCATTGGTGAAATCCTTTTTGCATCTCCAACACCCTGAACTCATAATTTTGCACTGTGGTGGCAATGACCTAGGCACTTTGACTAGGGTAGGTCTGGAAATGCTTATGAAAGACACCTTTAGAGAATTGATGTCACTTTTCCCCCAAACTGCCTTTGTTTATTCTAACATATGCCAAAGGCAGAAATGGAACTGGTCCAATCAATTTTGTCCACAGATTGAGAAAGCTAGGAAACATGTGAATTAATCTGTTTCTGATTTTCTCCGAGACTATAGAATGGGGTCCATTTACCATAACAATCTGCGCTTCAATATGGATGGCACCTATAGAAGAGATGGTGTACATTTTACAGATGAGGGGAACAGAGTCTTCCTCTTGAACTTAAGACTCTGCATCGGTACTTACTTATAGGTACTAAAATCTCCCAATAAACACAAGGGCTCTTATTAGAGCCACCCAACATCTAAACACATACACTTCATAAATATCTGAAAAATATTTTTATTATTCTTGCTTAGGTACGCTTACCGCAAGACTTACAGACTTTGCACCGTACGTCGTCCGTACGAGCATGGTACTCGTACGGTAAATCTACCGTAAAAAATAAATAGCCGGTATTACTAATTTTTTTATAATCCCGGAGACCCCATCCCCCGGGGCCAAAATACAATGTTGGGGACCGTGGGGGGAGCCCCAATGCCCCCACGGTCCCAGCCGGCTCCCCACGTCCTTCGGGAGCCGGCATTGCTTTTCGCCAGAGAGAGCAGCTCTCTCTGACGAAAAGCAATCTGCTTTCCTACTTGAATGAGAGAGCAGGTTTCCTGCTCTCTCTTTCAAATAGGAAAGCAGTTTGCTGTGGTAGGGTGGGAGCCGCGAGGCTCCCGCCCTACCATAGCAAACAGCAGTTTCCCAGGGGTAGGCACCCTGGGACACTGCAGGAGCTGGCCCTGGGAGGTGGCGGTCCCCAGGGCCAATGAGGGCTCCAGGAGGGGGGCCGCGTGGCCCCCCTTTCAAAAATTGTAAAGCCCTGGGGGTGACAGTCCCCGGGGCTTGGGGGTCCATCACGGACCCCCCTGTTTTAAATATTAATGCCCCAGGGGGTGGTGGTCCCCAGGGCTCGGGGGGCCTTAGAGGTCCCCCATCATTAGTACCAAAGCCCCGGGGGGTGACGGTCCCCAGAACTGCGGGAGGGCCGTGTGCCCCCGCTACCATAATTACTAAGCCCTGGGGGTGGCGATCCCCGGGGCAGTGTGGGGAGGATTGGAGACCCCCCACACTTTTTGTTTATTATGCCCCCGGGATTTGGTCCCCGTGGGGGCTAATTACAAAAAAAATCAGACTTTTTTTTTAACCACGGGGTACGCGCACCTACGCGTACCAAATGATTTAAAAAAATAATAATTATTTGGCCTTGGGGGTCCTTGTGGGACCCCCTGAGCAGACCTATGGAGTCAGGGTGTGTCTACCCTGCCTCCTTTGCGTGTTTTTCACCTTTCTTTTACTGCTTTCTTGTGCCTCTGTTCTACTGAGGCTCAAGATGGCTGCCAACAATTCTTGGTTTGGAGTGTTGACAGACAGTTGACAGCCAATGAGTATGCAGCTCGTGCTCGTAATGGTACGCTTTACCGTACGCTTACCGTACACGTACGGTGAGCTCCTCAAGATATACTTATGATTTTACTTTTTATTTTCTCAGGAACTACTGAACGGATTTACATCATTTTACAAAAAGGGTGATCTGCGAACCGAACTATAACTTTTTGCCAAATTTGATGTAATTCCGTTCAGCCGTTCGGGCTGTAGCCCCGGCTAAAGGTCCTATGGAAAATTGCATGGGGAAAACACATTTCGGGACCCCCTTTTATCTCAGCCCCCGCTTGGCGAATCAACCCCACACTTTCAGGGAAGGAGCGGAGCGGAGCAGGCCATCTTCTGGGAGAATTCCGCGAAGATTCATCCACCGTGGCCAATTTCCTATGGAAACTAGGTCATAACTATAACTACCTACTGGCGACCGTCAGTAAGTTATATATATATATATATATATATATATCCCAGTACAATGTGATCCAGCAGGAGTTGAGAGCGCTCCACAGCGTGTGCTAGCTCAGGGGTCGGATCCAGACCCAAGTATTATTTTTGAACAAAAGGAGCAGCACATCCAGGATATTTTCAAAGCTACTTTATTAGAGCTTCACCCCACCAACGCGTTTCAGCCTCAACAGGCTTTGCTCACGGTCAGTTAGTCCTTCAACTCTTTTTACATTTATACTGGCCCATTATAGCCATTATGAGGCATTATGGGATACGTAGTTTTAACTCATTTTCAAAAAATTCTTTACAGAAAGAAAGACTGGTGTTTTTCACAATTGTAACTTTTTTAGGTGTCAGATGCTTCATATTCAATTCATATGGGCAATTTAAGTTTTCACAGTTCATAAGGGATCAGTTCCCAGATCAGTTTTCAAGGTTCGTTGGGTATAGTACCCTGTTGTATTTAAATAGACTAAGCTGGCCTTTAGTAACAGTCACTCCAAGTGTATGTGAAGGTCTTCCCCAAAGTTCATACCTCTTGGCATTTTGGTTCGAAAACGGATGATTAGGCGGGACTCCATCTGTCTCAGTTTCCTAACTGTGTCACCGCCTCTTTCCGTTTTCGTGAGCATTTTGAGTCCGTAAAATCTCATGGTTTTCCAATCACCGTTCTGGCAGGTGTTGACATGCTTTGCTGTGGCATAGAGCATATTTTTGTTTTTTACTGCTCTAATATGTTCCAAAATTCTTTTTTTCAACATGCAGGTCGTGCTGCCTATGTATTTGCTGCCACATTTGCACTCGATCACATATACAACATTTTTGGAAGTACATGTGATCTGTTGGTCAATCTGCATCATCTTGCCGTTGGGTTCTTCAATCGATTTCTTACTCATGCCAATTTTACAGGCCTTGCAGCTGGAGCAAGGCTTGAATCCTTTTCGTTGATCTGTCAACCAGTCTGTTTGCATCTTGGCTTGAAAGTAGCTGTTTACCAAACAATCTTGAAGAGATTTGTTTTTTTTGTAGGTTATTTGTGGTTGTTTTCCTACTAGCTCTCCTATATCCGGGTCCCCGGATATGAGATGCCAATAGATGTTGTTTCCCTTTATACCTCGATTAGACATGATGTAGGCATGGAAGCATGCCAGTATTTCTTGAAACAGCGAAGCATTTCAACCTTAGAGCACACCAACATGCTCTTGAAAATGATTAAGATCTGCTTATCAAATAATGTTTTCTTATTTAATCAAGAGCTTTACAAACAAGAGTGTTGGACTGCCATGGGCATTTCATTTTCTCCCAACTACGCCAATATCACTATGGGATGGTGGGAGAAAACCATTGCTTGGAACACAGACAATCAATCAGACCTGAATCGGATCATATTGTGGGTCCGGTACATAGATGATCTGTTTATAATTTGGCATGGATCGGACTCTGACTTCCGCAATTATTTTTCTAAACTAAATCAAAATACAGTAGGTCTACAATTCACGTGCACCACAAGCACAAAGAAAATTGCGTTTTTGGACACAGAAATTTACATCTCAGATGGCAAACTAGAGTCCACTTTGTTCCGCAAGAAGACAGCAACTAACAGCGTGCTACATGGCACAAGTTTTCACCCACAAGCACTGATTAAAAGCATCCCATACGGGGAATATATCAGACTAAAAAGAAACTGCTCTAAACCTGATGATGCAGAAACAAAAATCAATGAAAGCAAGATGAGATTCAAATCACGAGGATATCATGATCGAGTCCTACAAAACTGTAAAAAGAAGGTTGATCAAAAAACAAGAACAGAACTACTGGTGGAAAAATCAAAGAAAGCAGTGGAAAAAGACTCGCCGAGATTTATAACCACATATAACAAGGAAAGTGGAATGATCGCCAACAAAATGAAGAAGTATTGGCATCTCATATCCGGGGACCCGGATATAGGAGAGCTAGTAGGAAAACAACCACAAATAACCTACAAAAAAAACAAATCTCTTCAAGACTGTTTGGTAAACAGCTACTTTCAAGCCAAG
Organism: Lissotriton helveticus; assembly: GCF_964261635.1. Lineage (NCBI taxonomy): Eukaryota > Metazoa > Chordata > Amphibia > Caudata > Salamandridae > Lissotriton > Lissotriton helveticus. Next base: position 1,065,256,352 of record NC_136057.1, read on the forward strand.
ATGCAAACAGACTGGTTGACAGATCAACGAAAAGGATTCAAGCCTTGCTCCAGCTGCAAGGCCTGTAAAATTGGCATGAGTAAGAAATCGATTGAAGAACCCAACGGCAAGATGATGCAGATTGACCAACAGATCACATGTACTTCCAAAAATGTTGTATATGTGATCGAGTGCAAATGTGGCAGCAAATACATAGGCAGCACGACCTGCATGTTGAAAAAAAGAATTTTGGAACATGTTAGAGCAGTAAAAAACAAAAATATGCTCTATGCCACAGCAAAGCATGTCAACACCTGCCAGAACGGTGATTGGAAAACCATGAGATTTTACGGACTCAAAATGCTCACGAAAACGGAAAGAGGCGGTGACACAGTTAGGAAACTGAGACAGATGGAGTCCCGCCTAATCATCCGTTTTCGAACCAAAATGCCAAGAGGTATGAACTTTGGGGAAGACCTTCACATACACTTGGAGTGACTGTTACTAAAGGCCAGCTTAGTCTATTTAAATACAACAGGGTACTATACCCAACGAACCTTGAAAACTGATCTGGGAACTAATCCCTTATGAACTGTGAAAACTTAAATTGCCCATATGAATTGAATATGAAGCATCTGACACCTAAAAAAGTTAAAATTGTGAAAAACACCAGTCTTTCTTTCTGTAAATAATTTTTTGAAAATGAGTTAAAACTACGTATCCCATAATGCCTCATAATGGCTATAATGGGCCAGTATAAATGTAAAAAGAGTTGAAGGACTAACTGACCGTGAGCAAAGCCTGTTGAGGCTGAAACGCGTTGGTGGGGTGAAGCTCTAATAAAGTAGCTTTGAAAATATCCTGGATGTGCTGCTCCTTTTGTTCAAATATATATATATATATATATATATATATATATATATATATATATATATATATATATATATATATATATATATATATATTCACTGAAAAAAACATAGTTTTCAGGGGTGTTATAGTTAGCTAGACATTTCACTCGTATAAAACTATTGAAATCCCCCTGTTATAGTTAGTTGTACTAACCATAACTCGGGGGCCCGCAAACCACTGCTGATGATGTCACATATTACATCATTCATGACATGGTCAGTAACATCACTGATGACATCACTGATGACATCTCAAATGACATCACTGATGACATCATCCATGTGACAAACTGATACACCTCATCATACAGTAGCATATACTTTCAACACTCTTTATAAAATATGAAGTACCATATTTGAAACCTCTGACACACTAATACAAGTTTCTAAAAACCCACTCAGTGATTCCTACATCTACACACACATCTAAACACTTACCTATAGATTCACTCATGGGAGTTCCTTTTGCTGTTTTCATTTGGAACAAATCAATAGTGTTCCCCATCACTTCTTTTGAATGTATTGGATGCACACTGTAATGTTCATAGATTTCTTCACATCTTAACATATCCACTTTTTCAATTTGTCCACTTGACGTTTCAATATCTTCTGCTAAAACTATTTGTTCTTCTCCCATATAAACATCCTTATAGTATGCATTGTTCTTTATCAAATACAATGTTGCCTTTTGCACTTTCCTAACATCCACTAACTCCTGCCAGAGATTCTTATTCTTAGTCGGCACACCATTAACAAGAATAACTAGTGGTTCACTTTCTACACTCTCTACATTAATAGTTTCAATATTTTTCTTTAAATCTAACGGTAAATACACAACTCTTCCTTTTAATCCTCTTTGTAAATCCGAAGGAGGCAATTTACCTGTTTTAGGCTCCATACGAACAATAGCCTGAAACAGGTGCACACATTGAATGAGAACACACTCAGAGGTGTTTAACTCTATCAATTCTGGTGGAATAGCAACCAACTCTAGATTATTATGAACAGCTCTAGTGGGCATTTTATTCTCATCTAATTTGCTATAACAATATTTACAAATACGCGGATCAGAACCCAAATCAAAACAATTTTCTACCAACAAATAAGTTGCAAATTCTTTCCATGTATCATTATTTTCTTTTTCACTATTTAAATACAGATCAACACTCCTAGTCTGATTTTTGTAGTGAGTTCGGCGACAACAAATACAAGAATAATTTGGCCTTTCATCTCAAATCACCTTAAACTTTGTGATTTCATTTTCAAATTTTTTTGTACAAATATGTTCAACATTCTCTACAAAATGTTCTTCTATTAAGGTCTCAGTTTCTGCACTCTCTTGTTCAGGACCAAAGTAACAAAACTCAATATCATCACAAACCTTCTTCACATCTGATACTGACCCATGCAAAAGAGCACTGTTCAACTCATTTAACTTTAGTGCTGGACTTTTTGTATAATACAATCTTCTCACTAACTTCCGCATTTGAGTATGATGCACTGCCAACATCCTGAAATGGTGAAAAACACTTTGACATACTTTCCTAGAAAGACAAGCCAAAGAATGACCAATCAAACCAGTATATTTTCTCACTCTGCAAGGGTCTAGTCCTTGCAACAGCTTCATCTTTTCTTTAACACTTTTTTTATAATTTGCATGTAAGAAATTGCGTAATTTATCAATAGATTCTTGTCGTACACTACAAATAGTACTACAACCCCAAGTGTACAATGGGGCTTTAGAACATCTGCCTAGAACTTCATCAGCTATCACTTGTTCTGCATTTCTATGAACCATTTGCTCTTTCTCAAGTGGATAACCATTTTTACCCTCATAAGCTCGACCACTGGTGTCAACTGCATGCAACAAATTATTGCTCTGTAAATAACTCTCTTGATTAAAAAAAGGCTCAGAACTTGAAGAGTGTCTCCATTCCCCTAAATAAAAATCACAAAAATTACTTTGATTAATTACTCTTTTCCTCTTACTTTTGGCCTTCATTAAGGGGATTGGTTTATCTAGTGATCGAATTCTGTTTATTACTAAAATAAAGAGTTTCCTTTTTACTTCAAAAGCCTTTTCAACAATGGATTCTATATGCTTCTTCTTTTTTATAAAATTGTGTTCTCTTTCTATATTTCTTTGTATGTTTTAGTAAATTATGGACTACTCTGTTGTAAAATATTTTTTTGCGCAATTCTTTATATTGATTTTCTCTTCTTTTACTATAAGCTGTATCCTTTGTTTTTTCATTGCCCTTTTTTCCATTCCTATAGTTGGCACTTTTTTATGCTTGGAAAATTTTCACTGCTTTCAACATTTGCATTATTTTTCTAAATCTAGTAATATTTTTATAAAGTCTTTTGGGGTCTTACCAGAATTTTTTCTCTTTTTAGCCACATTATGTTGGTCTTCCAATACTTGTGGCTGAGTTTTTTTCAAGTAAGTATCCTTTTTTCTGACCTTTTCTTCTACTTTGTTTCTCTGGCATGATAACTCTATTCTAAGGATGCTAACAGTATTTGTAAAAAATAAACATAAATAAGTATTTATTAACAACTTAAAAAAATTATACATTTTTATTATTATACAAACACTTTTCATATAAATTCTGACAAAAAAATTGTAGCCCTGAAGCACAACTGTGAAGGTTGTAAGAGCACTACATACATATTGCATAGCAGTTTGAAGTACTCCATAACACTAAAACCTGAAGCACTGTATGAGTACATGCATATTTACTAAATCATCACAATACTAAAAGGAAAGACAGTGAGTGAATTCATATTTGGTTAACTTTTACTTTAGTAAATACATTACTACATGGTACATAAACAGTCACTTTGGTTTTGCAACAGTACAGATTTAGAATTTAGAGTAGTGCAGTTTGTTTGTCTAGTGTAGGTAGTCATGCTGAGGTACTGTTCTAAGGTAGTGCAGTTGTATTTCAGTAATGTAGGAGGTCGTGCTGGTGTAGATTTAAGGTTTAGGGTAGTGTAATAGTGTTTCAATAGTCTAGGGACTCATGCTAAGGTAGTGTTTTAGAGTTTAAGATACTACAATAGTGTTTGGGTAGTGTAACAGGTCGTGCTGGGATAGATAAAGGTTTATGGTACTGCAATGGTGTTTGGATAGTATAGGGGGTCATGCTGGGATACTCTTCTAGGATAGTGCAGTGGTGTTTATGTAGTGTATGGGGTCATGCTACAGATAGTGTTTTAGGATTTAAGGTAGTGCAGTGGTGTTTGTGTAGTGTAGAGGGTCATGCTGGGGTAGTGCAATGGTGTTTGAGTTGGGTAGTAGGTTGTGCTGGGGTAGTGTTCTAGGGTAGTGCAGTGGTGTTTATGTAGTGTATGGGGCATAATAGGGATAGTGTTTTAGGGTTTAAGGTACTGCAGTGGTGTTTGTGTAGTGTATGGGGTCGTGCTGGAGTAGTGTTTTATAGTAGTTCAGTAGTGTTTGGGTAGTGTAGGGAGTCATGCTGGGGTAGTGTTCTAGGATACTACAGTCATATTTGGGTAGTGTAGGAGGTCATGCTGAGTAGATTTAAAGTGTATGGTAGTGCAATGGTATTTGAGTAGTGTAAAGGGTCATGCTGGGTAGTGTTTTAGTGTGTAGGGTAGTACAGAGATGTTTATGTAGTGTAGTGGGTCGTTCTAGGGGTACATTTAGAGTTTAGAGTTGTGCACTGGTCTTTGTGTAGTGTAAAGGGCTGTGCTGTGGTAGTGTTTTAGGGTAGTGCAGTAGTGTTTGGATAGTGTAGGGGGTCATGCTAGTGTAGATTTAAGGTTTAGGGTAGTGTAATGGTGTTTGGGTACTGTAGTGGCTCTTGCTGGTATAGTGTTTTAGAGTTTAGGGTAGTGCAGTAGTGAATAGATAGTGTAGGAGGTCGTGCTGTGGTAGGGTTTTAGGGTAGTGCAGTAGTGTTTATGTAGTGTAGGAAGTCATGCTGGGGTAGATTTAAGGTTTAGGGTAGTGCAATGGTGTTTGGGTAGTGTAGTGGGTCGTGCTGGTATACTATTTTAGAGTTTAGGGTAGTGCAGTGGTAAAAGGGTAGGAGGTCGTGCCGGGAGTAGATTTACAGTTTAGGATAGTGCAAAGGAGTTGTATAGTGTAGAAGGTCGTGCTGGAGTAGATTTAAGGTTTAGAGTACACCAATGGTGTTTGAGTAGTGTACAGGGTCGTGTTGAGGTAGTGTTTTACAGTTTAGGGTAGTACACTGGTGAATGGGTAGTGTAGAGGTAATGCTGGGGGTAGATTTATGGTTTAGGGTAGTGCACTGGTGTTTATGTAGTGTACACGATCATGCTGAAGTACTCGTTTAGGGTAATGCAGTGTTCTTTGAGTAGTGTAAGGTGTCGTGCTGGGGGTAGATGTAAGGTTTAGGGTAGTGCAATCGTGTTTGGGTAGTGTAGGGGGTTGTGCTGGGATAGTGTTTTAGGGTTTAGTGTACTGCACTGGTGAATAGGTAGTGTAGGTGGTTGTGCTGGGGGTAGATTTACGATTTTATGTTAGTGCACTGGTGTTTATGTAGTGTAGGTGATCATGCTGGGGATAGTGTTTTAGGGTTTAGGGTAGTGCAGTGGTGTTGATGTAGTGTACGGGGTTGTGCTGGAGTACTGTTCTCGGGTAGTGTACTGGTGTTTGGGTAGTGTAAGAGGTCATGCTGGGGTAGATTTAGGGTTTACGGTAGTGCACTGGTGTTTGTGTAGTGTAGAGGGTCGTGCTGGGGTAGTGTTTTAGGGTGGTGCAGTAGAGTTTGAGCAATGTAGGGGGTCATGCTAGGGTAGATTTAAGGTATAGAGTAGTGCAATGGTGTTTGGGTATTGTAGGGAATCCTGCTGATGTAATGTTTTAGAGTTTTGAGTAGTGTAGTGGTGTATGGCTAGTATAGGTGGTCGTGCTGGAATAGATTTTAGGGTTTAGGGTAGTACAAAGGATTTTTTTGAATTTAAACTTTATTGTTTAGTTAATTAAAACCATAACAATTTGATGTATATCGCACAACTGTTGTTAAAATGTATAACATTCCCATTAAGATAGTAGATGATTAAAAAAGAAATAGAACAACAAAAACAAAAGAAACATCTTGTAGATCAGGAAGTAAAATTCAATAATTTTCCTACTGTTATTCACATCATTATAAAAATCAGAATGGCAAAAAGTCAAATCATTCACAATTAAAATCTTCATGTTATTTAAGGTGTTTCTCAAATGCCTGCAAGAACTTCACCAACTTGCAATGTATTCGAGGGGCAGTTGCGTCCAGGCCTCCAATAATGGCAGATCTACATGTTCGTAGCCTCTCAGTCCGAAAACTATGCTTTAAAAAATATGTCCGTTCCTTGGTCAACATCTTGCAATGACAAATTATATGTATTAGATCTTCTTTAGGGCTGCCACACAGTCGACATGAAACAGCTGCATGCTGTTTCCAAGCAGGTTCCTCAGCTAATGTCGGAAATTTGCCAAATCTCAGTGCCATCAGCTTTCTCTTAATAAAAATTGAATAGGTTGATTCCAAGTACAGTGCTGGGGTTAATGTCTTATAACCATTTATCACAACCCAAGAGTGGGAACGATGGGAGAAGATTTCTTTATCCAAAACCATTGAATGAAGTTTGGCCACTTTGTTTAGCGCCTGTTTTAATACTGCAAATGACAGATTTTTATCCCAAATAGTTTTTTAGCAAGTAGCCTCCAAAGCATGCGTAAGGAATTGATTTGCTTTTGATTTTTTTTGTGATTTCAGCTCTTGCCATAGGTAGGTATTAAGATTATAATTGATTGCTTTTTGCTTGATTTGATACCACACCTTGATGTATGAATATAATCTGCCCAGTGTTTCATTTTTTAGGCCAAATTCAAGTCGCATTTGCGCTGGTGATGACATGCTGGGTAAGCAAAGAACCTTTTTGTAAATTTTGGTTATTAAACTGTTTAGTAGATCCGCATCCTTTCCATGCATTGCCACGCTTGCATACGTCAGGGTTGGGAGAACTTTGTCGGCCATCACGATTAATAAAGGTTTAAGTGACGGACCTTCCAATTTTTTTGTCAAAGTATTTAATCCAAATATCAAGGCTCCCGCTCTTTGCATCTGATATTTCTTCTTATCTTTTAAATCATGCTTATCGTCTAGAAAAAAAAACAAATATTTGTATGTTGAGACTTTCTCTAGTAGTTTTCCTTTTAGCCAAATATCATGATGTGATCCACGGCGGTTGGTTATCAATATGGTTTTAGTTTTTGTGACGTTTAAAGCCAACTTGTTTGCCAACAGAAAAGCTGAGAGTTCGGTTTCTAATCTGGTTAGGCCCACCTTCGTTAAGCTCATGAGTACTATATCATCGGCATAAGCCAGATGGGTGAGATGTAAATCACCTAATTTCGGTGGATGAGCATTACAATTATTCACTTTACCGGAGAGATCTGAAATAAAAAGATTAAATAAATGAGGCGCAAAGACACACCCCTGTTTAAGTCCAATCGATGTAAAAACTTTTCTTGACAGCCGTGTGACATCCCCTATTTTTACTTGGGACCAGGTATCAGAGTAAAATAGCAGCAAACCCCTTAGAATACTCTCCGGTATGGCCCATGCTCTCAGTTTTGACCACAATAAATTACGATCTACACTGTCGAAGGTGGCCTGAAGATCAATAAAACACAAGTTCAGGTCTTGTTTGCTGCTCATGCACTTCTCCGCAATCATAGTGATGGATAGGATATTAGCTGTTGTTCCTATCCCCTTCCTGAACCCGGTTTGATTAATGGGGATCAGCTCATTTTCACTTGACCATGTAACCAGATCGTTTAAAAGAAGCAATGCAAAATATTTTGCCTCCACGTCCTGCAACGCTATTAGATGATAGTTGTTCGGATTTGATCTTTCACCACCTTTATAGATTGGCATAAATATGGATCCTTGACAGCTTTTGGGTACTCTGTTCCTAATTTGCACATCTACAAACAGTTCCGCCAGACATGGTCCCCAAAACTCAGGTGCATATTTGTACGCTGCTTGTGGGATGCCGTTCGGGCCCAGTGCCCCATTAGATTTCGCTTTTTTGATTACTTTAATTATCTCTTCCGTCGTATATAAGTTATTCTGAAGCTTGATACTTAAAACGTTGCAAGGATTGATGGTCAAAGGTTGACTCCCTTGTTCTTCTACGGAGCCCATTTTATTTTGACTTATTGGACAAAGATCACAACTAAGAGTTTTTGTCAAGGTATCTGCAAACTTTGTCGCAAGAAACGTTGCCCACTCCGATTCCTGCACATTCGATGTAAGTACGTTACAGGGTCTTGTTAGCTGATTTATGATTTGCCAAAATGTATTAGTGTTCTGAAGTTTTGAACTAAAAATTATTTTAGACCAAAAACTCTCATTAGTTATCCTTTTATGTTCCCAGACCCTATTTTTAGATATGTTTCTTTGCGCACGAAAGGTGGCCCATTGACCTGCGCCACGGTCAGCAGACTGTAACTTCTTTTGAGTTTTTCGAAGTTGTCTTCGCATATCTTGTAGCTCTTTCGAGTGTTTTTTCAGTGGTCCGTCAGTGCTGGCCTTCATAACAGATAGCTTCATTTTTTGTTTTAGTTTTAACAAGAAAAGAGACCATGCTTGGATCGCATTTGTTGCTGCATTCCCGATATCATTCAATGTGTCCTTCATTGTGATAAACCACTCTTTTCATTTGTGTTGGACCAATTTATACGTTTCAGGTTGACAGAACTTAGATGACCTTCTAGTATGTATGACGGTTCCAATCTTTCCTTTTTGAGGTTAAATATGGTGTGTTGCATAGCATGATCACTCAATAGGGTAAACTCTATTTGAAAGCTGATTACCAATGGAATTATTGAGAGGCTGACCAATGTGAAGACCAAGGTAGATTGTGAATGTGGACCATAGTACGTTTTACTTGGGGGTTGGTCTTCAGGAAACCTCCCGTTCAGTACACACAACCCAAGAAACTCTAATTCAGTCACTAATTGAATTGCTAGTTGATCCTTCCGTGTTCCTGTACCACCTTGTGTCTGTTGAGGAACACCCCAATGGATATTATCAGAGGTTAGCTTATCATCATCTTCCGGGATTAGGATCAGGTTGGAGTTGAAGTCCCCAGTAATTATGATGTTGGATAGCGGGTCTGTAGTGCGTAAGTCCATAATAACGTTGCACAATATCACATTCTTTGACTTTTTCTCCTTAATTTTAGGTTGCGTGTAATAATTAACCAAAATTGTTGACTTGGAATTATTGATGTTTTGATCTGTTAGTTTAATCAACTGAATACTAGAATCTGGTGATTGTAGTTGTAATGAGTTAATTTTTAAGGATGTTGACACGTATACTGATAGCCCGCCAATGGCACGGCCATAGGTCTTACATTTTTCAGCAGCTACACTATGGTGTATAAACCCAACTAGGGCAATTTCTTCCCGTAGCCAGGTTTCCTGCAGCGCGACTACGTCACATCCACTCCATTCTGCCAATGGTGATCCTCCTTCTAGTAATCTTTTTGCGCCTGCAATATTCCAAGATAACACGTGTATATCCTTATTTTTATCTTGTTTCTGTTTACCTTTGAACGGTCAGACCTTCCATTTTGCATTTAACATACCAGGAAGCCATTTCCAGTTATCCATAGTGTTTTCGATTCCCCATAACCCCGTTTTGTTTCTACAAATGCTAGTGGGGATTCACTTCTACCCTTTGCGTTGAATAGAATTGAGTATACAGGCTTTTGTTGATTTGTATGTACATCGTCAGTTTTCCTGATACGTTGAACACCAGCCGACCTCTTCAGTGGCGGCGGGTAGCGTGGGGAAATTTGATGAGATATTTGAATACCCCAAGATTGAAAAATATCCGATTTCCCCATAATTGCTTCAGCTATTTCAATTGATTTCCAGGTTGTCAAAGTTTGATCAGTTAATGTATCGTTAGGGCCTTCGAGAAACTGAACTAGCTCAAGGTCGGCTGTTTTAATTCCTTTAAGGTCCTCAAATTCAGCCAATAACTTCAGAATATTACTCCTATTCAATATATCGTGGGCCCCCTGTGTCTTATACTCTGGAGACCAAATTATTTTGTGCAACTCTATTCCGGATTTGGGATTGACTGTCCATTTTGAAATACCAGATTCCGTCTTTGCTTGAACCACATCTGGATTCTTTACACAAAATTTTAATGATTTCTGCGTCGAGTTGCTTAACTCCGTGTTCAGTCCTTGATGCTCACGGTTAAGTGAATCCTTTCTGGTTTGAATAGTATAATCTATTATTAATTGTGTAGAGGAAGCTGGAATTGCCTTTGGACCTTCATCACTACACGCTGACATTTGTGCATGGCTAATTAAACTACTTGGGGCAGTATTTTTTTCTGCTGGTTGTTCGTCTTCTTGTGATTTGGATGGTATTGATTTCAAAATGGTGCTACTTGATTGCAGTTGCCCCTCCTTATTATCATTATCCGAGTCTTGGACAATGGCTTCCTTAGGCTTGGTCTTATGCTTTACTATTGACTGCATGCACTGATCACCAATTTTATTGCACTTTTTATAAGAATTTGGAGTAGACAAATGATGTGTCTTTCTCGTCTTTTATATTAATGACGTGACTCATATTGGACTTAACAAAGGCCGTATTGACCTCGATGGTAGTTAACACATTTGGGGTATTTTCGTCATCCTGTAAGTTTCTTTCGGATTTAGGACTAATCAGACCATCAAACTTCTGATCCGCATTAATCAATCTTTGATTTAAGGTTAGAATTTGTTCAAGGAGGATGGGAAGAGAGCTCAATTTGTCCAAGACGGGGCCACAAGTGCAGGAGGATTGTGACTGATAGGTATGTGCTTGTGCTCTATTTATTAGACTATTCAAGTTGTCCAACTTTGTATTTATCCCTGCAATATTGGACGCAATAATGTTCATTAAATCGATTTGAATGTCCAACTTGTCTGATTGCATTATCAAAGTTGTTGTTGACCTTTGCAAAGATTTTAAAAGAGGGGCAACCAGATTCACAAACGCCATATCCATTTGAGATTTAGACATGAGTTCCGCTTTCGATGGATCCTTGTGGATTGTGTTACCTGTTGGCAAAAAAACCACCCTGGGACCCTTTGGCCTCTGTGAGTTTTCGATGAGGCACTCACTGGCAAGGTACTTGTCCTCTTTATAACTCTCCGTTACTCCTACCCCCTCTAACTCCCCAATTTCTAGGAAGAACTCAGCCGACTCGTCATTCCAATCACTTTTGTCTATTGGTCGGATTGTGTTAGGACTGAAGGGGGCCAATCATCAGAGGCCGATTCCATTGGGGCCACGCCTTTGTCATCCCGATTTACTGTAGAATCAGTTAAAACTGTTAACACTGAACTTGGATTGGTAGTTGTTAGCATTTTTGGGGACTGCAGTTTTAATGATGACATTGGTTTGTCCTCAGGGGTAGTGTGTACTAATGCTGCTGTTATAACTTCACATTTTTTACCGCAAAGACCTGTTACTTTTTTTATGTTTCCTATAGTCTCCAACTGTTCCGTATGTTTACTAGGATCACAAGTATTGCTTGGTTGAGTACTTTGACTCCCAGGGGCTGTTATTATTGTTGGTATTAAAGAAGCTTCATTTGGCATGGCCGCCACGTGGTACACCGGGGATGTCATAGTAATGGTTGCAATTGGTGTTAATAAGCCCAAGACTCCCTCCGTTGAGGAGAACAAAGCAGCCCCGGGTCTTTCAGAAACTGAAATCGAGAAAGTAACGTGTTTTTATTTTGGATTGACTTTTCAAAGAGAGAGGCAATTGGTGAAATAAGTGGATTCTGTATTGGACTATTTGCCTTTTTAGCATTCAGCTTTTCCAATCTTTTCCATTTGAGGGCACCTCGTGTGGCTGATATCTTGTCCCCTGGTGCCTTCCTCACTTTACCAGACCTCATGGTGAGACTAGATGGTGTGGCCTGATGGTGCACAATCTTGACTTTGCCTTGATCCAGCCTTTCGCAGACAATATGCAAGATTAAACGAGGCCCTTGCTGAGTCCCCTTTCCAACCTTCAGGATGTTTCACGAGGAGGGGCTCACCAGCTCTTGTATCACTTCCCAGATAGGCTCAGAGATCTGAACTTCCCCAGGTGGACCAGGAACCGTACGGTCCTCTTTCACTTATTTCTGGGCTTATTTCAAAGGCTCTGGGCTCTGGGCTCTGGGCTCTGTGCTCCTAATCGTCCCCACCAGCAGCTCCCAGCTCTCTGCAAAGACCTGGCACCTCACAGATCCTCAAGGTCTAGTACTTCTATACCCCTGGGTCGCCGTGCTCCTCCCAGAACTCAATACAGCAAGTGGATGGTTGATGATTACTAGGCGCGAGTGCGCGCGAGTGCAAGTGTACAATTCACCACAGTCCACTGTAGACTACTATGTGTCAAATCAGCCCTCTGCCTTATCACGCCCCTGCCTTGCCAAATGGCTCTCCAATCATCACAACACAGGAGGCTCAGCTCCAACACCAGCTCCACCCCCCCACACAGCGGCAGGAGAGGCGTCGACATGGGCGTATACAGGTGTGAGGAGCGAGGTATGAGGTATGAGGTATGAGGCTCCGACAGCGGCGCTTGAGACGCCAAAACACTGGAAAACACTGCTGATACACCAGGGCAAAGGGGGGGGAAGCCGCAGGAATGGGGAACCGGCAGCCTGGGCGTACTCCGCTTCCCGCCTCCTCGCTCCCGCCCCCACTCCTCAATGCAGCTCGCAGCTCACAGTCGACTCACCGGGACCGGGACCGCATTCGCCTGTATTCCTTACAGTCTGGGATTACAGACCAGGCTTGTCCAAGCTCGTTCAGCTCGTTCAGCCGTTCGGTCCCCCCGCTGGGCTGCTCTGCTCTGCTCCGCGGTCTTTGCGACTGCTCTCCAGCAACTGCTCTCACACTCGTTAGCTCACTAGCTACTGGCTACTCGCTGCTGACCTATACTGGCTACCTGGGTAGTACAATGGTGTTTGTGAAGTATAGGGGGTCATGCTAGGGGTAGTGTCACTGCAAAAGTACATGTACTTCTATGTCTGCAAACACATTAACCAAGCAAATCATTCTGTCACAATTTTCCCAAATGGACACGGACTCACAGTGTGATTCTAGACAAATAACAGTATCCCTTGCACTTCACTGAAACGATTACTACATGCTACTGAAAGAGTCACTATGGCATTTGAAGAGCACTCACAGGGTGTTTACTGGAGTGTATGGATACTAACTGGGGAATTGTAGGCCTGAAACACAAGTGTAAAAGTGGTTAGATTATTACATGCATACCGCATAGGAGTTTGAAGCACTGCATGCCCTATAGCCTGGCTCGCTGCATGAGTACATGCACTTCTATGTCTGCAAACACATCAACCAAGCAAGTCATTCTGTCACAATTGTCCCAAATGGACACTGACTTACAGTGTGATTCTAGACAAATAACAGTATCCCTTGCACTTCACTCAAAGGATTACTACATGCTACTGAAAGAGTCACTATGGCATTTGAAGAGCACTCACAGGGTGTTTACTGGAGTGTATGGATACTAACTGGGGAATTGTAGGCCTGAAACACAAGTGTAAAAGTGGTTAGATTATTACATGCATACCGCATAGGAGTTTGAAGCACTGCATGCCCTAAAGCCTGGCTCGCTGCATGAGTACATGTACTTCTATGTCTGCAAACACATCAACCAAGCAAGTCATTCTGTCACAATTTTCCCAAATGGACACTGACTCACAGTGTGATTCTAGTCAAACAACAGTATCCCTTGCACTTCACTAAAAGGATTACTACAGGCTACTGAAAGAGTCACTTTGGCATTTGAAGAGCACTCACAGGGTGTTTACTGAAGTGTATGGATACTAACTGGAGAATTGTAGGCCTGAAACACCAGTGTGAAAGTGGTTAGACCACTACATGCATCCTGCATAGGAGTTTGAAGCACTGAATGTCCTAAAGCCTGGCTCACTGCTTGAGTACATGTACGTCTATGTCTGTAAACACATCAACCGAGCAAGTCATTCTGTCACAATTTTCCCAAATGGACACTGACTCACAGTGTGATTCTAGACAAACAACAGAATACCTTGCAATTCACTGAAATAATTATTACATGCTACTGAAAGAGTCACTATGGTATTTGAAGAGCACTCACAGGGTGTTTACTGGAGTGTGCGGATACTAACTGGGGAATTGTAGGCCTGAAACACTAGTGTGAAAGTGGTTAGACCACTACATGCATACCGCATAGGAGTTTGAAGCACTGCGTGGCCTAAAGCCTGGCTCACTGCATGAGTACATGTACTTCTATGTCTGCAAACACATCAACCGAACAAGTCATTCTGTCACAATTTTGCCAAATGGACACTAACTCACAGTGTGATTCTAGACAAATAACAGTATCCCTTGCAATTCACTGGAAGGATTACTACATACTACTGAAAGTTTCACTATGGCATTTGAACACCACTCACAGGGTCTTTACTAGAGTGTATAGATACTAACTGGGGAATAGTAAGTCTGAAACACCAGTGTGAAAGTGGTTAGACCACTACATGCATACTGCATAGGAGTTTGAACTACTGCATGCCCTAAAGCCTGGCTCACTGCATGAGTACATGTATTTATATATCAGCAAACACATTAACCAACCAAATCATTGTCTCTCAATTTCCCCAAATGGACACTGATTTACAGTGTGATTCTAGACAAATAACAATATTTCTTATAAATGCAGTATTATTGTAGTATAGTGGTTTTTGGGTAGTGTAAGCGGTCCTGCTGTGATAGATTTAAGCTTTAGGGCAGTGAAATGGTGTTTAGATAGTGTAGGGAGTCATGCTGGGGTGGTGTTCTAGCATAGTGCAGTGCTGTTTATGTACTGTACGGGGTCATGCTAGGAATAGTGCTTTAGGGTTTAAGGTTGTGTAGTAGTGTTTGTGTAGTGTAGGGGGTCATGGTAGGGTAGTGTTCTAGGAAAGTACAGTGGGGTTTGGGTACCATAGGAGGTTGTGCTTGGGTAGTTTTAAGGTTTAGGTTACTGCAATGGTGTTTGAGTATTGTAGGTGGTGGTGCTGGAATAGTATTTTAGGGTTTAAGATGTTGAGTAGTGATTGGGTAGTGTAGGTGATTGTACTGGAGGTAGATTAAGGGTTTAGGATAGTGCGCTGGTCTTTGTGTAGTGTATGGAATCTTGCTTGGGATACTGTCACTGCAAGAGTACATGTATTTATATGTCTGCAAACACATAAACCAACCAAATCATTGTCTTTCAATTTTCCCAAATAGACACTGACTCACAGTGTGATTCTAGACAAAGATCAATATTTCTTATAAATGCAGTAGTAGGGTAGTGTAGTGCTGTTTGGGTAGTGTAAAGAGTCCTTCTGTGATAGATTTAAGCTTTAAGTTAATGAAATGGTGTTTAGGTACTGTAGGTAGTCATGATGGAGTAGGGTTCTAGCATAGTGCAGTGGTGTTTATGTACTCTACAGGATCATGCTAGAAATAGTGGTAGGGTAGTGATCTAGGAAATAAAGTGGTGTTTGGGTAGTGTAGGAGGTTGTGCTGGAGGTAGATTAAGGATTTACAGTAGTGCATTTTACTATTAAAGCCAAATTCATTTTGGAAACACGTAACCAATGACTATTTTCTAATTCTACCAAAATGTGAGAACACAATACGTTTTTAATCAATTACATGTCAGGAAACACATAAACCACCAAAACGCTTCTGTCAGAGTGATTCCTAAATGCACAGACTCACTGTCCGATTCTACTCAATCCACTCTATCCCTTGTATTTTACCAAAACACATTTACCGCTCTACAAGAGTTTAGGTGACGCTACACATTGCACAAAATGTTCTAATATACATTAGTATAGACTGCTTCTATCAGAATGATTCCTAAATGCACACAATACTTACTGTGTCATTCTAGACAAACAACACTATCCATTGCATTTTACCAAAACACATTTCATAGTGTAGAATAAGTACTGCATTTTAATGTAGAAACTTGAGTCATTTTCCAAATACATAAAAATAACTGGTTTCTAATTCTACCAAAACATGAAAACAGCATAGTTATCCGTCTGCAAACACATAAAATACACAAATGCTTATCTCAGAATGCGTTCTAAATCCACACACACTCACAATAAAATTCTAGAGAAAAAAAGTATTCCCTGCACTGTAGCAGGACAAACACATTAGTCTAATTAAAATAAAAATGCACTACATACATCCCCTCACAAATTAATAACTCACCTTTCAAAGGATTTTGTAGAATAAGAAGTATATAAGTCACACAGCAGATTTTCTTATACAGAATCTCTGTTTTCAACACCTTTCAAGAGAACCTAAGAATGGCACAGTTTCCCTCTCAGTTTGAACATATGTACACCTTCACATCAAATCACATTGCTTCCTTCATTAATTTAAAAGCCAACACACATTTCTATTGGTTACATATTTCAACCCTTTCAAATGACATACATTTCAACTCTACCCCCATTCTTCCTTTTGCCTGTTACCATAGAAACACTTCATGGAACACTCAACTGAGCACACAGGTCAAAAGTTCATCACACAATGCTGCTAATCAAGCAGCAAGTGTGCTTGACTTTTCAATATACCAGCTTATCTTATGTAACGTTCCTTTCAATCAGTTTTTGTTAACCAATAAGAATCATGCTTTTAAAAAACAGACACATGCACCCTAGTTTTCTGTGTAGAATGTTGGCAAACAACCAATCATTTCTTTTCTTTTTTCAAAACTGCATCTTATCCACCATTTTACAAAAATCTTAGTTTTCAAACTGCCATTTCTTTTACAGAGACAATCTGAGTGCATCCAGACCTCCCTTCAACATGCTTTGAGTGTCGAATGTGGGACACAGCTATATTTTCTGGAGCCAAAGGTATGCAGAACACAAAGGAAATCACAAAGACCTAGGTTTACCAAATGTAGACATTAAATGGATTGGACAGAGAGGGTTAAAGTGGCACCAATTGATGTAATTGGTGAAATCCTTTTTGTATCTTCAACACCCTGACCTCATAATTGTGCACTGTGGGGGCAATGACCTAGCCACTTTGACTGGGGTTGGTCTGGAAATGCTTATGAAGGACACCTTTGCAGAACTGATGTCACTTTTTCCCCAAACTGCCTTTGTCTATTCTAACATATGCCAAAGGCAGAAATGGAACTGGTCCAATCAATTTTATCCACAGATTGAGAAGGCTAGGAAACATGTACATAAATCTGTTTCTGCTTTTCTCCGAGACTATAGAATGGGGTCCATATACCACAACAATTTGTGTTTTAATATGCATGGCATTTATAGGAGAGATGGTGTACATTTTACAGATGAGGGGAACAGAGTCTTCCTCTTGAACTTGACTCTGCATCGGTACTTACTTGTAAGTACTAAAATCTCTTAATAAACACAAGGGCTCTTTTTAGAGCCATGTAAGAACTAAACACATAAGCTTAATGTATATTTAAAAAATATTATTTGTTTTTTGACCAGGAGTCGCGCACCCAACGCGTGAAAGTCGTGCAGCCAAAGCGTATGAGTTGTGCACCAAACACGCTGGAGTCACGCATCCTATGGTTTAGAAACCGTGCATCCAACGCGTGCACACCAGGGGGCACACAGAGCGCCGCGATGGGTGTGCGACTCCTAATTTTACGTTAAAAAAAATAGCCCCTATCACTCATTTTTATTATCTCCGGGGACCCCATCCCCTGGGGCTTATCTAATACATTGGGGACCGTGGGGGGAGCCCCAATGCCCCCACGGTCCCAGCCGGCTCCCCGCGTCCTTTGGCTTTTCCTCAGGGAGAGCAGCTTACATGCTGCTCACCCTGAGGAAAAGCAATTTGCTTTCCAATTTGGAAGAGAGAGCAGGTTTCCTGCTCTCTTCAAAAAAGGAAAGGAGTTTGCAATGATAGGGTGGGAGCCGCGAGGCTCCCGCCCTACCATTGCAAACTGCAGTGTCCCGGGGGTGGGCACTCCGGGACACTGCAGGAGCCGGCCCTGAGGGGTGGCGGTCCCCAGGGCCATCTTGGGCTCCAGGAAGGGGGCCGCACGGCCCCCTCCCATGTTTTCCAAAAGCCCCGGGGGGTGGCGGTCCCCAGGGCTATGGGAGGGCCCTGTGAGCCCTCCCGCATACATTAAATTAGAGCCCTGGGGGTGACGGTCCCCGGGGCATGTGGGGGTAATTGGGACCCGCCCACACTATTTTTTAATAATGAAATGAAATTAAATGAAATGAAATGTATATAATTGATGTAATATGTGACGTCATCAGCAGTGTATTGCGGGCGCGCAAGTTATAGTTAGCTGAACTAACTATAACGGGGGAATTTCAATGCTCTTGTATGAGTGAAATGTCCAGCTAACTATAACATGTGTGAAACCTATGGTTTTTTCAGTGAATTTCTAATGTTTTTTAAATGCTAAATCCTAACTATAACGTGGCAGAAACCTATGGTTTTGTCACTGAATTTGTAAGGTCTTTTAAATGCTAATTCCTAACTATAACGTGGCTGAAACCTATGGTTTTTTCAGTGAATTTCAAAGGTTTTGTAAATAATAATTTTTAAATGTATTAATTGTTATATTTTTTATACTAATTTACTACATTGTTTTAAAGTATTCATTTTTAGATAATTTATTTTTTAAATTCCATTACATATTTTTAATATAAATTGAAAAAAATGTTTTTTAAAATATTATAATTGTTATTTTATTTTTTTTATATTTTTTTAATTTATATATATTTTATATAGCAGGCAATGATATCCTATGGAAGGAAATTCAAGTTACTGGTAAGTACAGTTAAATTTACTTTTCAGGAACAGTAGTGAGCTGAAAGATGCAGCACTGAGGTCTCTCCAGATAACAGGTGAGTAAATCGGAATTCGTAGTTCGGCTGATTTTAGAGGAATTTTTTCAACTTCCAACACTCCACACTTAGAAAAATTTCCAAGGGAAACCAGTCAATGTTAGCCTATGGAAGGAAATTTAAGTTACTGTAACTACGATTAGGATTACTTTTCAGAATCAGTAGTGGGCTGAAAGATGCAGCATTTAGGTCTCTCCTGATAACAGGTGAGTAAATCGGAATTCGTAGTTCGGCTGATTTTAGAGGAATTTTTTACACTTTCAAAACTCCACACTTAAAAAAATTTCCAAGGGAAACCAGTCAATGTTAGCCTATGGAAGAAAATCCAAGTTACTGTACGTATGGTTAGATTTACTTTTCAGGGTCCGTACTGGGCTCAAAGATGCAGCACTGACGTCTCTCGTGATAACAGGTGAGTAAATCGAAATTCGTAGTTCGGCTGATTTTAGAGGAATATTTCGCTCAATAGTGAAGGAAGGGGGCGGGGCCTGAGGTGACATGTGTGCAAACTTGCCCTGTGGTGCGTTTTAAGTTGGGGAATTCATTCTTCTTCAATCCTGAGGTCCCCTGTGGGCCAACTAGCCCAGCAGGTACCTCCAGTATGTGCCAGGGTGCTGAGTTGCAGAGAGGTGTTCAGAGGGCACACCCCCTTTTTTACAACACTCTGCAACGCAGCTCCGTGGCACTTACTGGAGGTACCTGTTGGACTAGTGGCCCATAGGGGACCTCTGGATTGAAGAAGAATTAATTCCCCACCTTAAAAAGCTCCGCCCCCTACCTTCACCACTGTGCAAACACGCCCAGTAGAGCGTTTTAAGTTGGGGGATTAAGTCCCCTTGCATACTAGGGGTCCATGGGTGCCAATTAGCCCACCAGGAACCTCCAGTATGCGCCAGGGGGCTGCGTTGCAGAGAGGTGTTCTGAGGCCAAGCCCCTTTTTACACCTCTCTGCAACGCCGCTTCCTGGCACTTACTGGAGGTTCCTGGTGGGCTAGTTGGCCCCCAGGGACCCCCAGTATGCAAGGGGAATTAGTTCCCCATTTGCAAACGCACCAAGGGCCGCGTATGCACAGAGGTGCAGGGAGGGGGCGTGGCATCCTCCCGATCCCGTTTTTTTTTTTAACTACTTTTAAGAAGGGGGGCTACAGCCCCCCTTCTTTTTCTTTTTTTTTGGCCCTGGGGACCCCATCCCCCAGGGCCTGACCCCATTTTTAATTTTTTTTTAAATATCAGGAAGGGGGCTGCGGGGCCCCCCTCGTAGGGCCATACTCTGCCCCGGGGACCCCATCCCCGGGGCATGGGCATTTTTTAATTTATTTTTTTAAAATAGGAGGGGGTTGCTTTGCCCCCCCTCCCGGGCTACTTCTGGCCCCGGGGACCTCATCCCCCGGGGCCTGACCCTCCTCGTTGGGGGCTGTAGGGGGGGGTCTCCAAGCCCCCCACGGTCCCTGCCGGCTCCCCGCATCCTGCGGGAGCCGGCATTGCTTTTCTGCATGGGGAGCAGCTAACATGCTGCTCCCCGTGCAGAAAAGCAATCAGCTTTGGTTTTTAAAAGAGAGAGCAGGTTTCCTGGTCTCTCTTTCAAAAACCATAGCAAACAGCAGTGTCCCGGGGGTAGGCACCCTGGGGCACTGCAGGAGCCGGCCCTGGGGGGTGGCGGTCCCCAGGGCCATCAAGGGCTACAGGAGGGGGGGCCGCACGGCCGCCCTCCCAACAATTGTAAAGCTCCGGGGGATGGTGGTCCACGGGGCTGGGGGGTCCGTGGACCCCCCTATTTTAAATATTAGTGCCCGGGGAGGTGGTGGTCCCAGGGGCATGTGGGGGGGCTTGACCGCCCCCCACACAGGTTTAAAAAAAAAAAGTAATCACAGCCCCGGGGGTGGCGGTCCCCGGGGCTGCAGGGGGTGCCGTGAGCCCCCTGCATACTTAGTAATAAAGCCCCAGGGGTGGCGGCCCCCGGGGCTCAGGGGTCCTTAGAGGCCCCCCATCATTAATATCAAAGCCCCGGGGGGTGGCAGTCCCCAGGGCTGCGGGGGGGGCGTGTGCCCCCGCTATTATAATTACTTTGCCCCGGGGGGGGTGGCAGTCCCTGGGGCAGTGTGGGGAGATTGCCCCCCACAATTTTTTTTATTATGCCCCCTTGATTTGGTCCCCCCAAGAGCTAATTACAAAAATAATCAGACCGCGTATCCCGCGATTTAAAAAAAAAATAAAACATTTTTTGGGCCTTGGGGGTCCTTGTGTGACCCCCTGAGCAGGCCTGGGGGGGTCAGGGTGTTTCTACCCTGCCCCCTTTGCGTGTTTTGCACGTTTGTTTCACTGCTTTCTTGTGCCTCTGTTCTACCGAGGCACAAGATGGCTGCCAACACTTCCTGGTTTGGAGTGTTGACAGACAGTTGACATCCAATCAGCTTGCAGCTCGTGCTCTGGATGGTACAGAGCACAGTACAGAGTACGGTACTACATCTCTAGATATATCTATGACTTTACTTTTGATTTTCTCAGGAACTACTGAACGGGTTTAAACCATTTAACAAAAAGAGTAATTAATCTGCGAACCGAACCCTACCTTTTTGCCAAATTTGGTGTAATTCCGTTCAGCCGTTCGGGCTGTAGCCCTGGCTAAAGGTCCTATGGAAAATTGCACGGTGAAAACACGTATTGGGACCCCCCTTTTTTCTCAGCCCCCGCTTCATCACCCCCAAACTTTCAGGGAAGGAGCGGAGCAGGCCATTTTCTTGGAGAATTTCATGTGTATTCGTCAACTGGCGCCAAAGTTATTCCAAATAGAATGTTGCAGATTTCCTATGGAAACTAGGTCCTAACTATAACTAGGTAATATATATATTACCTACTGGCGGTCGCCCGTAGGTATATATAGTTAGGATTGATTTCCATAGGGAAATCACAACATTCTATTGGGAATAACTATGGCGCCGGTTGAGGAATCTGCCTGAATTTTTCAGCAACTTTGCCTCGCGGCGCTCCGGTCCTTCCCTGAAAGTTTGGGGGGGATTCGTCAAGCGGGGGCCGAGATAAAAGGGGGGTCCCAAAACGTGTTTTCCCCATGTTAATTTCCATAGGGCGGTCTGTCGCACTTTTAGCTCGAACGGCTGAATGGATTTTCACCAAACTTGGCAAAATTGTAGGGACTGGTACCCCGATGTGCTTTTGCTATGTCTCAAGATATATGCTCCAGTGGTTTTTACGAAAATTAACTTTGAAAAAATATATATTGGGCTACATTGGGCTATATATATGTTAGAGCCCAAATGTAGCCCAATGTAGCCCAATGTAGCCCAAAGATGGCCACCAGAGACAAAAAAAAACAAATGTAGCCCAAATATCAGCCAGATGTAGCCCAACTATAGCCCAATGACAGAATGTCCCAGAGTGTTCTAAAGAACAACTAGAGCGCTAACAGTCTTACTTATGACAAAAGTATGGCACACCTGAAGTCATCTTGATTGGAATAAAGTGTTAACACTTAAAACATTTAATTTGCAAAGGAACAAAATGAGGGGGTTTATTTTGCCATAGAAATTATGATTAGTGCTGAAGAAAGAAAAATTAGGGCATATTTTGAGTGACTTCTCAAATCCTCTTATATTTCATTAAAACAAATTTGATATGCAGTCTCCCAAGATGGCCACCAGAGACAAAAGAACCCAAATGTAGCCCAAATATCAGCCCAATGACAGAATGTCCCAGAGTGTTCTAAAGAACAACTAGAACGCTAACAGTCTTACTTATGACAAAAGTATGGCACACCTGAAGTCATCTTGATTGGAATAAAGTGGTAACACTTAATACATTTAATTTGAAAAGGAACAAAATGAGGGATTTCATTTTGCCATAGAAATGTTATATATATATATATATATATATATATATATATTTGTAAACAAAAGGCAAGGACGCGGCACTCCTCTTGAACACGATAGTTTATTTTTAGGTCTCTTTGCAAAAACTCGGAGTTTTTGCAAAGAGACCTAAAAATAAACTATCGTGTTCAAGAGGAGTGCCGCGTCCTTGCCTTTTGTTTACAAAATTACTTGGGAGACACGTTCCCGGTCTCCAAACGCGTGCACCAACCAATGGAGTTCCCTCTGCTACGGGGACATTTGTGAGGAATATATATATATATATATATATATATTACCTACTGGCGGTCGCCAGTAGGTATATATAGTTAGGATTGATTTCCATAGGGAAATCGCAACATTATATTGGGAATAACTTTGGCGCCGGTTGAGGAATCTGCCTGAATTGTTCAGCAACTTTGCCTCGCGGTGCTCCGGTCCTTCCCTGAAAGTTTGGGGGGGATTCATCAAGCGGGGACCGAGATAAAAGGGGGGTCCCAAAACGTGTTTTCCCCATGTTAATTTCCATAGGGCGGTCTGTCGCACTTTTAGCTCGAACGGCTGAATGGTTTTTCCCCAAACTTGGCAAAATTGTAGGAACTGGTACCCCGATGTGCCTTTGCTATGTCTCAAGATATATGCTCCAGTGGTTTTTACGAAAATTAACTTTGAAAAAATATATATTGGGCTACATTGGGCTATATATATGTTAGAGCCCAAATGTAGCCCAATGTAGCCCAATGTAGCCCCATGTAGCCCAAAGATGGCCACCAGAGACAAAAAAAACAAATGTAGCCCAAATATCAGCCAGATGTAGCCCAACTATAGCCCAATGACAGAATGTCCCAGAGTGTTCTAAAGAACAACTAGAGCGCTAACAGTCTAACTTATGACAAAAGTATGGCACACCTGAAGTCATCTTGATTGGAATAAAGTGTTACCACTTAAAACATTTCATTTGCAAAGGAACAAAATGAGGGGTTTCATTTTGCCATAGAAATTTTATATATATATATATATTTATATATTACCTACTGGCGGTCGCCAGTAGGTATATATAGTTAGGATTGATTTCCATAGGGAAATCACAACATTCTATTGAGAATAACTTTGGCGCCGGGTGAGGAATCTGCCTGAATTTTTCAGCAACTTTGCCTGGCGGCGCTCCGGTCCTTCCCTGCAAGTTTGCGGGGGATTCGTCAAGCGGGGACCGAGATAAAAGGGGGGTCCCAAAACGTGTTTTCCCCATGTTAATTTCCATAGGGCGGTCTGTCGCACTTTTAGCTCGAACGGCTGAATGGATTTTCACCAAGCTTGGCAAAATTGTAGGGACTGGTACCCCGATGTGCCTTTGCTATGTCTCAAGATATGTGCTCCAGTGGTTTTTACGAAAATTAACTTTAAAAAATATATATTGGGCTACATTGGGCTATATATATGTTAGAGCCCAAATGTAGCCCAATGTAGCCCAAAGATGGCCACCAGAGACAAAAGAGCCCAAATGTAGCCCAAATATCAGCCAGATATAGCCCAACTATAGCCCAATGACAGAATGTCCCAGAGTGTTCTAAAGAACAACTAGAACGCTAACAGTCTTACTTATGACAAAAGTATGGCACACCTGAAGTCATCTTGATTGGAATAAAGTGGTAACACGTAATACATTTAATTTGAAAAGGAACAAAATGAGGGGTTTCATTTTGCCATAGAAATTTTATATATATATATATATATATATATATATATATATATATATATATATATATACATATATATATATATATAACCTGCTGGCGGTCGCCAGTAGGTATATATAGTTAGGATTGATTTCCATGGGGAAATCGCAACATTCTATTGGGAATAACTTTGGGGCCGGTTGAGGAATCTGCCTGAATTTTTCAGCAACTTTGCCTCGCGGCGCTCCGGTCCTTCCCTGAAAGTTTGGCGGGGATTCGTCAAGCGGGCCGAGATAAAAGGGGGGTCCCAAAACGTGTTTTCCCCATGTTAATTTCCATAGGGCGGTCTGTCGCACTTTTAGCTCGAACGGCTGAATGGATTTTCACCAAATTTGGCAAAATTGTAGGGACTGGTAGCCCGATGTGCCTTTGCTATGTCTCAAGATATGTGCTCCAGAGGATTTTGAGTAATTTAGGTTCCAAAAAATTTATATATCTATGGCCGCGCCCCGGTACGCGCACCGGGGAGCGCTCCGGGCGCGCCACGCAACTTGCGCACGGGAAGCTGATTGGTTCTCGGGTGTCTGTAAACATCCGAAACAGTCCGCAGCGGCCGCCATCTTGTGTCTCGGTAGGATTGAGACAAAAGAGGTGGCAAAAATCAAAGGGGGAAATGACCAAAAGGGGGCAGGGTAGACCCCCCTGACCCCCTAGGTTTGATGTGGGGGCCATTAAAGGGTCCCGCGGGGCAAAAACAATTTATTTTTTTCGTTTTTAGCGGGGGGAGCGCCCGGTACGCGCACCGGGGAGCGTACCATGGGGAAAAATAGTGAAACAAATTATATAATCATATTAATAAAGATTAAAATAATCATTTTGAGTGATTACAGGTAGGGTAGCTCTGAAAAGAGCTTTTGGTTCTGTGGCTGTTTTAGGTACCACAAGTACCTCCCACACACACCCACATGCACACAACCCCACACCTCCACACCCACACACTCCCCACACACACCTCACACACGCACACCTCCACCCACACCCAAACACCCCACACCCCCACACCGACACCTTACACATCCACACCCACACCCACACATCCCACACACTCACTCACTCACACACACACCTCACCCCCCCAACACACACACACGCACACACAGATACCTCACAGACACACCTCACAGACACACCTCACACATCCCACACACACCTCCCCCCACACACACACACACATGCATACCTCACAGACACATCCACACATCCCACACATACACACACATCCTACACACATACCCCCCACACCCACACACACCCCACACACACCTCACACACCCACACCCCCACCTACACCCAAACACCCCACACACCCACACACACACCTTACACATCCACATCCCCACCCACACCCACATACCCCACACACCTACACATACCTATACACCTCATACCCCCTCAGACACACACACACACCTCACAGACACACCCCACACATCCCCCACACACACCTCACCCCTTCCTCACACACACACACACCTCTGACACACACCTCACACACACACACACACACACACACCACACACACCTCACACACACACACACACACCCACACACACACTCCTCACACACACACACCCACACCCCCCCACACACACACCCACACACACACCCCACACACACACCCACACATCCTACACACACACCCCACACACATACCCCCCCCCACACACACACCCCACACCCACCCCCCACACACACACACACCACACACACACTCATTATTATTATTATTTTTTTTTAGAGGGTGCCCCACACACACACCCCACACCCACCCCCCCACCCCCCCACCATACCTCATACACCCACACCTCCACCCACACCCAAACACCCCACACACCCACACACACACACACACCATACACCCCCACACCCCCACCTACACCCACACACCCCCCAAACCCCCACCCACACACACCTCACTCCCCCCACACACACACACCTCACAGACACACCCCACACATCCCCCACACACACCTCACCCCCCACACACACACACCTCAGACACACACCCCACACACGCACACACACACACACACACACCCCACACACACACCTCACACACACACACACCCACACCCACACACACATTCCTCACCCCCACACACCCCCACACCCACCCCCCCCCACACACACACCACTCACACACACACTCATTATTTTATTTTTATTTTTTGAGGGGGTGGGCGCCCGGTACACGTATCGGTACACGTACCGGTACGCGAACCCTGGAGAAAAAAAGAAAGACAGAGTTTTTTAAAAAAGTAGCATTTTTATATAAATTGGAGGTAGTTCTGAAAAGAACTGTTTTTTTATTCTTATTGTTGTTTTATATTGTTTTTATAGTTTTTTTGTACCCCGTGACTTAAAAAAAATAATAATAATATTTATTTTGCATTGGGGGTCCTTGTGGGACCCCCTGAGCAGGCCTAGGGGGTCAGGGTGTTTCTACTCTGGCCCCTTTGCGAGTTTCACACCTTTGTTTCACTGCTTTCTTGTGCCTTGGTTCGAAAAAGGCACAAGATGGCTGCCAGGGACACCCAGTATGCAAGGTGAATTAGTTCCCCCCTTCAAACATGCATGGGGGCTGCGTTGCAGAGAGGTGTAAAAAAGGGTGTGGCCTCATTACACCTCTATGCAATGCAGCCATCTGGCGCATACTGGAGGCTCCTGGTGGGCTAGTTGGCCCCCAGGGACCCCCATTATGCAAGGGGAATTAGTTCCCCCTCTTCAAACATGCACGGGGGCTGCGTTGCAGAGAGGTGTAAAAAGGGCCGTGGCTTAATTACACCTCTCTGCAATGCAGTCCCCTGGTGCATACTGGAGATTCCTGGTGTGCTTTCAGGTCTTATATAGTTAGGAATTAGCATAAAAAACGTTGAAATTCACTGAAAAAACCATAGGTTTCAGGCCTTATATAGTTAGGAATTAGCATTTAAAAAACCTTTGAAATTCACTGAAAAAACCATAGGTTTCAGGCCTTATATAGTTAGGAATTAGCATTTAAAAAACCTTTGAAATTCACTCAAAATACCATAGGTTTCAGGCCTTATATAGTTAGGAATTAGCATTTAAAAAAACCTTGGAAATTCACTGAAAAAACCATAGGTTTCAGGCCTTATATAGTTAGGAATTAGCATTTAAAAAACCTTTGAAATTCACTGAAAAAACCATAGGTTTCAGGCCTTATATAGTTAGGAATTAGCATTTAAAAAACCTTTGAAATTCACTGAAAAAAACATAGGTTTCAGGCCTTATATAGTTAGGAATTAGCATTTAAAAAACCTTTGAAATTCACTCAAAATACCATAGGTTTCAGGCCTTATATAGTTAGGAATTAGCATTTAAAAAAACCTTGCAAATTCACTGAAAAAACCATAGGTTTCAGGCCTTATATAGTCAGGAATTAGCATTTAAAAAACCTTGCAAATTCAATGAAAAAACCATAGGTTTCAGGCCTTATATAGTTAGGAATTAGCATTTAAAAAACCTTGCAAATTCACTGAAAAAAACATAGGTTTCAGGCCTTATATAGTTAGGAATTAGCATTTAAAAAACCTTTGAAATTCACTGAAAAAACCATAGGTTTCAGGCCTTATATAGTTAGGAATTAGCATTTAAAAAACCTTTAAAATTCACTCAAAATACCATAGGTTTCAGGCCTTATATAGTTAGGAATTAGCATTTAAAAAAACCTTGCAAATTCACTGAAAAAACCATAGGTTTCAGGCCTTATATAGTTAGGAATTAGCATTTAAAAAACCTTGCAAATTCAATGAAAAAACCATAGGTTTCAGGCCTTATATAGTTAGGAATTAGCATTTAAAAAACCTTGCAAATTCACTGAAAAAAACATAGGTTTCAGGCCTTATATAGTTAGGAATTAGGCACAAGAAAGCAGAAAAACAAACGTGCAGAACACAAAAAGGGGGCAGGGTAGGAACACCCTGACCCCCTAGGGCTGCTCAGGTGGTCCCACTAGGATATTAATATATTTAAACGTTATCCGCTAATAGAATTAGCATTTAAAAAACCTTTGAAATTCACTGAAAAAACCATAGGTTTCAGGCCTTATATAGTTAGGAATTAGCATTTAAAAAACCTTTGAAATTCACTGAAAAAAACATAGGTTTCAGACCTTATATAGTTAGGAATTAGCATTTAAAAAAACCTTTGAAATTCACTGAAAAAACCATAGGTTTCAGGCCTTATATAGTTAGGAATTAGCATTTAAAAAAACCTTTGAAATTCACTGAAAAAACCATAGGTTTCAGGAGTTATATAGTTAGGAATTAGCTTTTACAAAACCTTTGAAATTCACTCAAAAAACTATAAGTTTTAGTAGTGTTATAGTTAGCTGGACATTTTACTCATACAAAACCATTGAAATTGCTCCTATATAGTTAGTTGTACTAAGTATATATCGCGCACCCGCAATCCACTGCTGATGATGTCACATATTACATCATTCATGACATGGTCAGTGACATCACTGATGACATCTCAAATGACATCACTGATGACATCACTGATGACATCATCCACGTGACAATCACATACACCTTTTCATACACTATTACAATTTTTCATCACTCTTTGTAAAATACAGAGTATCATATTTTAATCCATTGTCACAGCACTACAAGTATCTAAAAATCCACTCAGTGATTCATACATGTATACACACATCTAATCCCTTACCTATGGATTCACTCATACATGCTGTCAATGAACAATAGAACACTATCAAAAATACTTATACATCTATATCGACATTAAACAACAGCACGCATCCTATTCACATATGAAGTCATCCTACTCACTTATGCAAACAATGGATCATACTTACATATTTACTTAGCAAAACACTTATACAAACACAACTTCTTCTATTCATTTAGATAGTAAGTCATACTTAGTGAATTATAAAATCATTATTACAAGTATACAGTTATCCATACAGTCACTCACACAATCATTGTGCCTTATGTATACTTATTTATATACAACAACTGACACATACACTGCCTTTTATTTTTCTAGTTTGTTGGACCTGTACCTTTGAGAAATATATTTGCTCAACACCACACCCATAAAGAGATTCCCTCACCCAAACTGTTAGAACATGTAGTTTTAACTTCATATATTAATTAATTAATTAATTGCAAGTTTATATAGCGCTAGGATCGACTCCCGGAGGAGTATCTCCGCGCTTCGACCGCTGCGAAACCCTTCCTGGCTTCCCTGAGAGATGGTCCCTTAATGGGTACCTCCAGGGTGAGACCAGGCATCCCCGGCGGTCTGGTGGGGCCGCTAGTGAAGATGAGGCAAGCTAATGCCCAGAGTTGCCGAGTGTGATCGCTGATCAGAGTGGGCACTGAGGCGAGAGAATTATCGAGTCCGCTGACCCTGGTCCAGAAACCTGCCGCGTCGGGAATCGAACCCTGGTCCCGGGCCGTCCTCTGCTCTCGGGTCTGCCGCCTCTAACCAGTGAGCCACACTACTTCACTTCATATAATCTGAATAAACTATTCACACATCTTTGGACAGTCACACACCCTCCACCGAACCACACACACTTTCACACTCCCATACAAATACTCAGTTAACTAATCAATAACTAATATAGACTTTCACATAGCTAGTAACCAACTGTAGAATCAGTTTACACAACAACTGACAAAGTGATACACATATTCACACAGTTTAGTCACTATCCACTATATTTTGTGAGACATTATAAATTGGTCAAGTAAACAGTCAATCACACTGCTACTAAATCCTCCATCCAAATATTTATTTATATATCCACTCATTCTTCAATGCAAATTGCTATATATATAATGCATATTTAAATAACGAAGCAAACCACATTCACTGGATGATGTCATCAGTGATGTCATCAGTGATGTCATTTGAGATGTCATCAGTGATGTCACTGACCATGTCATGAATGATGTAATATGTGACATCATCAGCAGTGGATTGCGGGTGCGCGATATATACTTAGTACAACTAACTATATAGGAGCAATTTCAATGGTTTTGTATGAGTAAAATGTCCAGCTAACTATAACACCACTAAAACTTATAGTTTTTTGAGTGAATTTCAAAGGTTTTGTAAAAGCTAATTCCTAACTATATAACTTCTGAAACCTATGGTTTTTTCAGTGAATATATATATATATATATATATATATTCACTGAAAAAACCATAGGTTATAGACCATATATAGTTAGGAATTAGCATTTACAAAACCTTATTTTACTCACAAAAAAACCATTGAAATTCCATATATAGTTAGTTGCACTAACTATATATCGCGCACCCGCAATCCACTGCTGATGATGTCACATATTACATCATTCATGACATGGTCAGTGACATCACTGATGACATCACTGATGACATCTCAAATGACATCACTGATGACATCACTGACGACATCTCAAATGACATCACTGATAACATCTCAAATGACATCACTGATGACATCACTGATGACATCTCAAATGACATCACTGATGACATCACTGATGACATCATCCAGTGACTGTGTGTTTCTGTAAAGTTAAAATGTGTCTTACATATTGAAGAATGAGTGGAAGTATAAGTGTCTGGACAAAGGATTTAGTAGGTGCATGACTGAATGTATGAGTGAGTGATTAAATGTGTCTCACTGAGTGCATGGGTTAGTGACTAAACTATCTTAATTTGAGCATCATTATGTCTGTTGTTCTGTAAACTGCTGCATGTGTTGATCAGTAGCTATATGATTAACTATATGGGTTACTGATTGATTGTCCAAGTATTTGTATGGGAGACTGAGTGTGTGTGTGGCTGGCTGGCTGGGAGGTGTGTGACTCTGTGCAGATCAATGTGTACTTGTATCAATGATTCTATAAGAAGGTAAGTATGTGTTAGTATATGTTTGAAAATGTAAGGTGCTCTATGTTTAACTGTATAGACAAGAAAATGGAAGTGTCATTGATTCTTTAACAGGACTGACTACGTGTGTGAGTAACTCCATGGATGAGTGGCAGACTGTGAGTGTCTGTATAGGTGTATGAGTGCATATGATAGTGTTGTAAAGATGAGTGATTGTATGTATGAATGATTGTATGGGTGAATGAGTGAATGTGTGTGTAGACATAGGAATCAGTGAGTGCGTATGTAGTAACTAGTATTGGTGTGTCAATGGTTTCAAAAATTATACTCTGTATTTAACACTGGGTGAAACAGAGGTAATATTAAAATGTGAGGAGATGCATTGTATTGTCACATGAATGATATCATCAGTGATGTGGTCATTAATGTCAAATCAGATGTCATCAGTGAATCGGGAAGCTTCCCGTTAGCTGACCTTGATGCCGCGAAATAGACCGCGAGCCGGTAAACGTTTCTTTACCGCAACTGCCGCGTTAGAAAACAACATCGTGACGCCTCCCGTCCGCATGACGTTTCACGTTGTCGCGTGATACGTCATATGACGTGCTACGTTAGCGAACTGGTACGCGAAGCGAGTCGCAAAGCGCAGGTTTCTGGAAGCAAACCGGGAGGCCCTGCAAAGCGCTTAACGTAAACACAGCAGGTCATGTGACTTGGTAATAACACTTTTCATTGGTTCATTTCACTTTTGGTTTCCTAATGATGTAAGACTAGGTCATATAATCTAAAATGAACACTTTTCATTGGTTGAGAACTCTTGTTTTTCCCAAATGATGAAAATCCCTCCTTCTTTCCTCACTCTGACTTTCATCATTGTGAGAGAAAGACCCTTTGTGATCACTGAGCAATGGCTTCTTTAGTAGCTTCAGCTGGTGCTTCCCCACCACCTCCACCACATCCAAGGAAGAGTGGACCACCTGCTCAAGTTATAATTCAACAAGAAGAGGAAGAAGAGGAACAGAATGACGAGCACGAAGAGAGGCAGTTTTTGCCTGAGGAGCCCAGGACGTCTCACCGGAAAGAAAACTTCATTTGGCAATTTTTTAAAATTCCCAAAGGTCAGAAAAAAGTAAATGCAAGATACGTAACTTGCCTTATATGTCAAGATAGACTGTCCAGAGGAACCGAGAAAAAATACAGTTTCGGAAACTACACAATGCATCGCCATATGACTAGGTGGCATCCTAACAACTACAGTGCTGCACAGTTTCGGAACGACCTAGATAATCTCCCTATTATGGCCAGAAGATCTGTTGTACCGGAAGTAACGGGACCAGAGGGCAGGGAGATGGTGCCAAATATACAAATGAGATTTGGTGAAGTAAAACACATCTGCGTATATTGCGATGGATTCATTTGCTACGGAGAAAGAAGCATCACTCTGATCAACAGAGCTATTGACTATCATATGCAAGTTTGTACGAAACGCCCAAAATAATAAATACTTCTTTTTTTGTTTTGTTGCTCCTGTTGAGCCCTTTACAATTAATCGTTTTCATTGCCCCCTCCAAGAAAAACCCAAAAAAATATAAAACTGTTCAGAAAAATTCAAAAAAAGTAAAAAAATGTTCCGAAAAATAATAAAAAAAATATAAAACAACAAAAACAATTAAAAAAAAAGTTCTTTTCAGAACTACCTCCCCGTTATTAAAAAATTGGTACAATATTTGGAACTGTGCCAACCTCTATTTCTCTTAGTTCGCTTCCCAGTTCGCTCGCCGGTACGCGAACCGGAAGCGAACCAAAAACAGTAAGTATAAGGGAAGGAAACAGACACTTATGTTAAAAGAAAGACAGCTATAGGGGAGTAAACTAGAGATACTATTACCCGTAATCCACTGCTGATGATGTCACATATTACATCATTCATGACATGCTCAGTGACATCATCAGCAGAGGATTGCGGGTTTTTTGGCAACGTGCCTTATCCACGGTTTAATAACGCTGCCTTTTGCTTTATATAAGTTTTCAAATTGTATGAAATATATACCAATAGGTCGTTATGAACCTTTAGGTAGTGCTTTTCTTCATGAGGTCTGGTCGCTTCCATACACATACAGATGTTTCAAAGATGATCAAGAAGTTTATCTGAATGGAGAGGAATGCACTGAGACGCCAGATCATTCACTAATGTGTAGGCACATACAGTTACACGGTTCATGCAACAAACACCGACCAAATATGGCTTGCGTGTTGCAAGGCACGCCAGTTCCTGCTATCATCCCCACGTTCAAGTTGTTGGAAAATGGTAGTTATTTGATGCTCAATAATGAAGATTGTTCTGGGTTAATTAAAAGTATTCCTTTTATCGTAACAGTAAGTGAACGGGTTATTTGCTGCAGAAATGTTCTATTTCCTCCCACACATGAACATAGGGAGTTTTCAATCTCGCCACAAATACCAACCTTGGGAGCAGATTTCAACGGCATGGCAAGAATAAGAGCTCTTTTGTCTCAGAGAGAGGTGGCCTTGAGTTCGGCCCGTGAAACTTTCGTGCTTCACATAGCGAACACCCGTACAGAGGTGCAGACCCTTTTCAATTCAGATTTGCCTTTCCATTTCAGCAAGATGGTTCGGACTATCTTTAACGCATCCTCCACAAAGGCCCTGGCGCACTTTTTTAAAGTTGTTACCAGTGGTCTCGTGACTTAATTTGAGAAAATCTTTGGAGTCATCCCTGCTTTCTTTCATTCTATTTTTTCCACTCTGCTTCGTGGATTGCCATTTTTACTTGCATTACCAGCGGACGCTCTTGTGCTTTTTTACATTTTTAAATATGGATGTCCCTCCTATGCAACCTCCCGCCCTGCAGCTGCTGACACTGTTCCGCAATCGCATGCTAGAATATTATGGCACAATGCCGTTGGCGATATTAAGCACGGCATATGGATTATCTTTTCGATTCTCCTACTTCACCTGTGTCCAGCCTGTATTTCACTGCCTGACCTGTGATTTCGATTGGGCCATTGATTTGTGTCTCTGCGGACCGGTTTCTCCTGACGTCGACTTTAATCAGCTGATGACTCCTATCATTACTCACGAGTTGGTTTGTCCTGGCGAAAGGATTATGGCTGTGGCATTGATGCATGGACTAATTGGTCCCTGGAATTTACTGGCGGCAACACAGTCTTTCTTGGAACAGAGCTTTCTTGAAAACCCACCGAGCTGTCCTCTGATGGTGATAGAGGATCCGGTGCTGGGAGAGCACGTATGTTCTTTTCCGCTTTTAAATTGGATGGCTGAACTCTTTTCGGATGAAGACGGTGACTTCCTATTGGAGGCTGTTGCAGCTTATTTTGCATACACAGTTATGTCATAGACCTTTTTCATTTTTGATATGCTGAGTACTAGCATTTCATTGACAATTCATTGACTTATTTGTCAAGTTTTTATTATTTAGCTTGCCTATTGGCTTAAGACTCGATAAAGTACTTGGCTGTTTTATTTTTCTTTAGCATTAAATTTTCCTAGTTTTTAATATTTTACCTTGCGGACCGTCCACATATAAAGTTGCAATCTGCTCTCATGAGATGGCACTTCTATTATCTTATTCAGTTCGTTTCCGGATCATGGGGAGGTGTCATCTAGGTCCTGGATATCTTTACACCGTGTTAAGTTAGCATGGGCTCATTACCGGTTTAAACGGCATTTTTCCTTTTTTGCAACTTCTGCACACGACACTTAGTTGTTGCTTTAGCTTTCAACCTAATAGTTCATCGTGATTTACATGAGAATAATATGTTATTGCTCTACTATCTGCTTTACTTGTTAAACTATATCTGTACAGCGAGTGCTGAAGTTTCAAGAACAACACAATACAGAATTGTTATGAGGTCTGATCTCCACGACTTCATACTCATAACATAAGTGCAGCTTCTGCCAATTCTGGGCATGAGGCGGGTTTTATATTGCTTTGCCGAACACACATACACAACACTTGATGCGGTTCACATGAAGAGAGAGCTGGTGTATGCTGATGTGATTCCTTCAAATCTAAGACACTAAAGTATGGGCACGCCCTAAACCAACACAAAGAGACCTTCTTAGCAAATAATATAATATGTGTATTAGGGAGGGTGAGATATAAGCAGCCACGGGCCGTGGAGGGAGTTACGATGGGGCAGGGAGGCGGGGAGGGGCAGGGTGGAGCCCTCTCCACCCTGCCCCTCCCCCTCCCCGCCTCCCCGCCTCCCTGCCCCACCGTAACTCCCTCCACGGCCCGTGGCTGCTTATAAGTGTTGATAACTCTTATTCATTTACAGCATGTTAACATACTGTCACCATTCGCTTTTTATGTACTAGTAACTATGCTGGTAATTTTGCTACTGATAATATGTGTACTTGTATTATCTAAGATACTACGCCTGAGAAGACGGCATTAGTAAATAAACATTTCAAATACACATGTGTTCTTCTTAACTCCATGTTCTGGTTTCTAAGAAATATATAACGACCGACTGTTCATGAGTTCCACGTATCCTGAGGTACTATAAGTTCATATTCTGGATTGTCTAAACATTGAGAGTTTGTTATATCCAATGTGACACTGTACCTAGCTTGCTAAGGGGTTTTTGAGTACTAAGGTGAGTTTTGGGGCACCCTAATTCACCGAGGTTCCAATCCTCTGTCCACAGTTCTGTGTGAGAACAGAAACCCTGCGACAGGGGCACCCCCGACCCTTCCTGGAGCTTCATCACACTTGCGATACAACTCCAGCAATGCGCCACCTTTACGGCACAGTTACATCACGCATCTGAGCTGTTTTTGCCCCATGATGCGCCGCATTGTAAATGCAGCACACCATAGGTGACGGAACAGCGGCACAGAATGACTAACACATCCCTGGTGATGCGCCAGTCATCATAAATCTATCCCTATGCTTCTTATCTTGTTCGAGATGAACCGCCATATGTATCATCAAAGTTTTTTGCATTTCCTAAATAGCGAACTTTAAGGAATAAATAGCGATTCTTTACCATTCCTAGTTTGCGATTAGCTATTTGCTAATTACAAATTACCCATTCATTTCCTTCATTTCCATAGGGCGGTTGGACTCACTTTTAGCTCGAACGGCTGAATGGATTTCCACGAAACTTGGCAAAATTGTAGGGACTGGTAGCCCGATGTGCCTTTGCTAGGTCTCAAGATATATGCTCCAGTGGTTTTTACGAAAATTAACTTTGAAAAATATATATTGGGCTACATTGGCCTATATATATGTTGGAGCCCAAATGTAGCCCAATGTAGCCCAATGAAGCCCAATGAAGCCCAATGTAGCCCAATGTAGCCCAAAGATGGCCGCCAGAGACAAAAAAAACAAATGTAGCCCAAATATCAGCCAGATGTAGCCCAACTATAGCCCAGTGACAGAATGACCAATCAGCTTCGCAAACCTCCGTTACGCGAAGCGGAGCGCTGTTACAGATATATATCTTTTTTTGAACGTTAATTTCTCAAAATCCACTAGAGCACATATATTGAGACCTAGCAAAGGCACATCAGGCTACCAGTCCCTAATATTTTACCAAGTTTCGTGCAAATCCATTCAGCCGTTCGATTATTATTATTATTTTTTTTTTTTGCCCCGCGGGGCCCTTTTAAAACCTCCACATCAAACCTAGGGGGTCAGCGAGGATCTACTATTCCCCCTTATGGTCATTTGCCCCTTCGCTTTGGCCTCCTCTTGTCTCTCGATCCTACCGAGAGACAAGATGGCGGCTGCTACGGACTGTTTGGAATGTTGACAGACGCCGGAGAACCAATCAGCTTCGCTTCACAAAGCTCCGTTGCGCGAAAAGTACGCGTCCTGGAGCGCTGCCCGGTCCGCTGTTACAGATATATATCTTTTTTTAAACGTTAATTTCTCAAAATCCACTGTAGCACATATATTGAGACCTACAAAAGGCACATCGGGCTACCAGTCCCTACAATTTTGCCAAGTTTCGTGCAAATCCATTCAGCCGTTCGGGCTAAAAGTGAGGCCAACCGCCCTATGGAAAACTCAATGTTAAAAACACGTTTTGGGACCCCCCTTTTTTCTCGGCCCCCCCTTGACGAACCCCCCCAAATTTTCAAGGGCTGCTCAGAAACAAAATGTGCCATTTTCCTGAAAATTTCAGCCAATTCCGTCCACAATCTCCAAAGTTATTAGACATAGAATTTTCAAAAATCCCATAGAGAAAAAATCCTAACTATATATACCTACTGGCGACCGCCAGTAGGTAATATATATATATATATATATATATATTCACAGAAAAAACCGTAGGTTATAGACCATATATAGTTAGGAATTAGCATTTACAAAACCTTGAAAATTCACTGAAAAAACCATAGGTTATAGACCATATATAGTTAGGAATTAGCATTTAGAAAACCTTATTTTACTCACACAAAACCATTGAAATTCCATATATAGTTAGTTGCACTAACTATATATCGCGCACCCGCAATCCACTGCTGATGATGTCACATATTACATCATTCATGACATGGTCAGTGACATCACTGATGACATCACTGATGACATCTCAAATGACATCATGACACACCAATACCAGTTACTACATACGCACTCACTGATTCGTACGTCTACACACACATTCACACATTCACCCATACAATTACTCATACATACAGTCAGTTATTATTAGAACACTATCATATGCACTCATACACCTAGTCAGTCCTGTGAAGAATCAATCACACTTCGATTTCCTCATCTATAGTTAAACACAGAACACCATACTTTTCACACATATACTAACACATACTTACTCTCTTATACAATCACTGATACAAGTACACATTGATATGCACAGAGTCACACACCTCCCAGCCAGCCACACACACACTCAGTCTTCCATACATCCACTCATTCTTCAATATGTAAAACGTATTTAAACTTTACAAAAACACACAGACACTAGATGATGTCATCAGTGATGTCATTTGAGATGTCATCAGTGATGTCATCAGTGATGTCACTGACCATGTCATGAATGATGTAATATGTGACATCATCAGCAGTGGATTGCGGGTGCGCGATATATAGTTAGTGCAACTAACTATATATGGAATTTCAATGGTTTTGTGTGAGTAAAATAAGGTTTTCTAAATGCTAATTCCTAACTATATATGGTCTATAACCTATGGTTTTTTCAGTGAATTTTCAAGGCTTTGTAAATGCTAATTCCTAACTATATATGGTCTATAACCTATGGTTTTTTCTGTGAATTTCATTGTTTTTTTAACAGCTAATATCTGTAGCTGTAAAATGTATTCTTCTTTAAATCCAAAAATATATTTTATATGTTTATGAATAATTTTTTTTTTAAATATTTTTTTTTCTTCGTTCCCGCTTCGCGAATCGGGAAGCTTCCCGTTAGCTGACCTTGATGCCGCGAAATAGACCGCGAGCCGGTAAACGTTTCTTTACCGCAAGTGCCGCGTTAGAAAACAACATCGTGACGCCTCCCGTCCGCATGACGTTTCACGTTCTCACGTGATACGTCATATGACGTGCTACGTTAGCGAACTGGTACGCGAAGCGAGTCGCAAAGCGCAGGTTTCTGGAAGCAAACCGGGAGGCCCTGCAAAGCGCTTAACGTAAACACAGCAAGTCATGTGACTTGGTAATAACACTTTTCATTGGTTCATTTCACTTTTGGTTTCCTAATGATGTAAGACTAGGTCATATAATCTAAAATGAACACTTTTGATTGGTTGAGAACTCTTGTTTTTCCCAAATGATGAAAATCCCTCCTTCTTTCCTCACTCTGACTTTCATCATTGTGAGAGAAAGACCCTTTGTGATCACTGAGCAATGGCTTCTTTAGTAGCTTCAGCTGGTGCTTCCCCACCACCTCCACCACATCCAAGGAAGAGTGGACCACCTGCTCAAGTTATAATTCAACAAGAAGAGGAAGAAGAGGAACAGGACGACGAGCACGAAGAGAGGCAGTTTTTGCCTGAGCAGCCCAGGACGTCTCACCGGAAAGAAAACTTCATTTGGCAATTTTTTAAAATTCCCAAAGGTCAGAAAAAAGTAAATGCAAGATACATAACTTGCCTTATATGTCAAGATAGACTGTCCAGAGG
Organism: Lissotriton helveticus; assembly: GCF_964261635.1. NCBI lineage: Eukaryota > Metazoa > Chordata > Amphibia > Caudata > Salamandridae > Lissotriton > Lissotriton helveticus. The sequence continues at coordinate 1,065,295,843 of NC_136057.1, forward strand.
AACCGAGAAAAAATACAGTTTCGGAAACTACACAATGCATCGCCATATGACTAGGTGGCATCCTAACAACTACAGTGCTGCACAGTTTCGGAACGACCTAGATAATCTCCCTATTATGGCCAGAAGATCTGTTGTACCGGAAGTAACGGGACCAGAGGGCAGGGAGATGGTGCCAAATATACAAATGAGATTTGGTGAAGTAAAACACATCTGCGTATTTTGCGATGGATTCATTTGCTACGGAGAAAGAAGCATCACTCTGATCAACAGAGCTATTGACTATCATATGCAAGTTTGTACGAAACGCCCAAAATAATAAATACTTCTTTTTTTGTTTTGTTGCTCCTGTTGAGCCCTTTACAATGAATCGTTTTCATTGCCCCCTCCAAGAAAAACCCCAAAAAATATAAAACTGTTCAGAAAAATTCAAAAAAAGTAAAAAAATGTTCCGAAAAAGTAATAAAAAAATATAAAACAACAAAAACAATTAAAAAAAAAGTTCTTTTCAGAACTACCTCCCCGTTATTAAAAAATTGGTACAATATTTGGAACTGTGCCAACCTCTATTTCTCTTAGTTCGCTTCCCAGTTCGCTCGCCGGTACGCGAACCGGAAGCGAACCAAAAACAGTAAGTATAAGGGAAGGAAACAGACACTTATGTTAAAAGAAAGACAGCTATAGGGGAGTAAACTAGAGATACTATTACCCGTAATCCACTGCTGATGATGTCACATATTACATCATTCATGACATGCTCAGTGACATCATCAGCAGAGGATTGCGGGTTTTTTGGCAACGTGCCTTATCCACGGTTTAATAACGCTGCCTTTTGCTTTATATAAGTTTTCAAATTGTATGAAATATATACCAATAGGTCGTTATGAACCTTTAGGTAGTGCTTTTCTTCATGAGGTCTGGTCGCTTCCATACACATACAGATGTTTCAAAGATGATCAAGAAGTTTATCTGAATGGAGAGGAATGCACTGAGACGCCAGATCATTCACTAATGTGTAGGCACATACAGTTACACGGTTCATGCAACAAACACCGACCAAATATGGCTTGCGTGTTGCAAGGCACGCCAGTTCCTGCTATCATCCCCACGTTCAAGTTGTTGGAAAATGGTAGTTATTTGATGCTCAATAATGAAGATTGTTCTGAGTTAATTAAAAGTATTCCTTTTATCGTAACAGTAAGTGAACGGGTTATTTGCTGCAGAAATGTTCTATTTCCTCCCACACATGAACATAGGGAGTTTTCAATCTGGCCACAAATACCAACCTTGGGACAGATTTCAACGGCATGGCAAGAATAAGAGCTATTTTGTCTCAGAGAGAGGTGGCCTTGAGTTCGGCCCGTGAAACTTTCGTGCTTCACATAGCGAACACCCGTACAGAGGTGCAGACCCTTTTCAATTCAGATTTGCCTTTCAATTTCAGCAAGATGGTTCCGACTATCTTTAACGCATCCTCCACAAAGACCCTGGCGCACTTTTTTAAAGTTGTTACCAGTGGTCTCGTGACTTCATTTGAGAAAATCTTTGGAGTCATCCCTGCTTCCTTTCATTCTATTTTCTCCACTCTGGTTCGTGGATTGGCATTTTTACTTGCATTACCAGCGGACGCTCTTGTGCTTTTTTACATTTTTAAATATGGATGTCCCTCCTATGCAACCTCCCACCCTGCAGCTGCTGACACTGTTCCGCAATCGCATGCTAGAATATTATGGCACAATGCCGTTGGCGATATTAAGCACGGCATATGGATTATCTTTTCGATTCTCCTACTTCACCTGTGTCCAGCCTGTATTTCACTGCCTGACCTGTGATTTCGATTGGGCCATTGATTTGTGTCTCTGCGGACCGGTTTCTCCTGACGTCGACTTTAATCAGCTGATGACTCCTATCATTACTCACGAGTTGGTTTGTCCTGGCGAAAGGATTATGGCTGTGGCATTGATGCATGGACTACTTGGTCCCTGGAATTTACTGGCGGCAGCACAGTCTTTCTTGGAACAGAGCTTTCTTGAAAACCCACCGAGCTGTCCTCTGATGGTGATAGAGGATCCGGTGCTGGGAGAGCACGTATGTTCTTTTCCGCTTTTAAATTGGATGGCTGAACTGTTTTCGGATGAAGACGGTGACTTCCTATTGGAGGCTGTTGCAGCTTATTCTGCATACACAGTTATGTCATAGACCTTTTTCATGTTTGATATGCTGAGTACTAGCATTTCATTGACAATTCATTGACTTATTTGTCAAGTTTTTATTATTCACCTTGCCTATTGGCTTAAGACTCGATAAAGTACTTGGCTGTTTTATTTTTCTTTAGCATTAAATTTTCCTAGTTTTTAATGCTTTACCTTGCGGACCGTCCACATATAAACTTGCAATCTGCTCTCATGAGATGGCACTTCTATTATCTTACTCAGTTCGTTTCCGGATCATGGGGAGGTGTCATCTAGGTCCTGGATATCTTTACACCGTGTTAAGTTAGCATGGGCTCATTACCGGTTTAAACGCCATTTTTCCTTTTTTGCAACTTCTGCACACGACACTTAGTTGTTGCTTTAGCTTTCCACCTAGTAGTTCATCGTGGTTTACATGAGAATAATATGTTATTGCTCTACTATCTGCTTTGCTTGTTAAACTATATCTGTACAGCGAGTGCTAAAGTTTCAAGAACAACACGATACAGAATTGTTATGAGGTCTGATCTCCACGACTTCATACTCATAACATAAGTGCAACTTCTGCCAATTCTGGGCATGAGGCGGGTTTTATATTGCTTTGCCGAACACACATACACAACAGTTGATGCGGTTCACATGAAGAGAGAGCTGGTGTATGCTGATGTGATTCCTTCAAATCTAAGACACTAAAGTATGGGCACGCCCTAAACCAACACAAAGAGACCTTCTTAGCAAATAATATAATATGTGTATTAGGGAGGGTGAGATATAAGCAGCCGCGGGCCGTGGAGGGAGTTACGGTGAGGCAGGGAGGCGGGGAGGGGGAGAAGCAGGGTGGAGCCCTCTCTACCTTGCCCCTCACCCTCCCCGCCTCCCTGCCCCACCGTAACTCCCTCCACGGCCCGCGGCTGCTTATAAGTGTTGCTAACACTTATTCATTTACAGCATGTTAACATACTGTCACCATTCGCTTTTTATGTACTAGTAACTATGCTGGTAATTTTGCTACTGATAATATGTGTACTTGTATTCTCCACCCTGCTTCTCCCCCTCCCCGCCTCCCTGCCTCACCGTAACTCCCTCCACGGCCCGCGGCTGCTTATAAGTGTTGCTAACTCTTATTCATTTACAGCATGTTAACATACTATCACCATTCGCTTTTTATGTACTAGTAACTATGCTGGTAATTTTGCTACTGATAATATGTGTACTTGTATTATCTAAGATACTACGCCTGAGAAGACGGCATTAGTAAATAAACATTTCAAATACACATGTGTTCTTCTTAACTCCATGTTCTGGTTTCTAAGAAATATATAACGACCGACTGTTCATGAGTTCCACGTATCCTGAGGTACTATAAGTTCATATTCTGGATTGTCTAAACATTGAGAGTTTGTTATATCCAATGTGACACTGTACCTAGCTTGCTAAGGAGTTTTTGATTACTAACGTGAGTTTTGGGACACCCTAATTCGCCGAGGTTCCAATCCTCTGTCCACAGTTCTGTGTGAGAACAGAAACCCTGCTACAGGGGCACCCCCGACCCTTGCTGGAGCTTCATCACACTTGCGATACAACTCCAGCAATGCGCCACCTTTACGGCACAGATACATCACGCATCTGTGCTGTTTTTGCCCCATGATGCGCCGCATTGTAAATGCAGCACACCATAGGTGACGGAACAGCGGCACAGAATGACTAACACATCCCTGGTGATGCGCCAGTCATCATAAATGTATCCCTATGCTTCTTATCTTGTTAGAGATGAACCGCCATATGTATCATCAAAGTTTTTTGCATTTCCTAAATAGCGAACTTTAAGGAATAAATAGCGATTCTTTACCATTCCTAGTTTGCGATTAGCTATTTGCTAATTACAAATTACCCATTCATTTCCTTCATTTCCATAGGGCGGTTGGACTCACTTTTAGCTCGAACGGCTGAATGGATTTCCACGAAACTTGGCAAAATTGTAGGGACTGGTAGCCCGATGTGCCTTAGCTATGTCTCAAGATATATGCTCCAGTGGTTTTTACGAAAATTAACTTTGAAAAATATATATTGGGCTACATTGGCCTATATATATGTTGGAGCCCAAATGTAGCCCAATGTAGCCCAATGAAGCCCAATGTAGCCCAATGTAGCCCAAAGATGGCCGCCAGACACACAAAAAAACAAATGTAGCCCAAATATCAGCCAGATGTAGCCCAACTATAGCCCAGTGACAGAATGACCAATCAGCTTCGCAAACCTCCGTTACGCGAAGCGGAGCGCTGTTACAGATATATATCTTTTTTTGAACGTTAATTTCTCAAAATCCACTAGAGCACATATATTGAGACCTAGCAAAGGCACATCGGGCTACCAGTCCCTAATATTTTGCCAAGTTTCGTGCAAATCCATTCAGCCGTTCGATTATTATTATTATTATTTTTTTTTGCCCCGCGGGGCCCTTTTAAAACCTCTACATCAAACCTAGGGGGTCAGCGAGGATCTACTATGCCCCCTTATAGTTATTTCCCCCTTTGTTTTGACCTCCTCTTGTCTCTCGATCCTACCGAGAGACAAGATGGCGGCCGCTACGGACTTTTTGGAATGTTGACAGACGCCGGAGAACCAATCAGCTTCGCTTCACAAAGCTCCGTTGCGCGAAAAGTACGCGTCCTGGGACGCTGCCAGGTCCGCTGTTACAGATATATATCTTTTTTTAAACGTTAATTTCTCAAAATCCACTGGAGCACATATATTGAGACCTACAAAAGGCACATCGGGCTACCAGTCCCTACAATTTTGCCAAGTTTCGTGCAAATCCATTCAGCCGTTCGGGCTAAAAGTGAGGCCAACCGCCCTATGGAAAACTCAATGTTAAAAACACGTTTTGGGACCCCCCTTTTTTCTCAGCCCCCCCTTAACGAACCCCCCCCAAATTTTCAAGGGCTGCTCAGAAACAAAATGTGCCATTTTTCTGAAAATTTCAGCCAATTCCGTCCACAAACGCCAAAGTTATTAGACATAGAATTTTCAAAAATCCCATAGAGAAAAAATCCTAACTATATATACCTACTGGCGACCGCCAGTAGGTAATATATATATATATATATTCACTGAAAAAACCATAGGTTATAGACCATATATAGTTAGGAATTAGCATTTAAAAAACCTTATTTTACTCACACAAAACCATTGAAATTCCATATATAGTTAGTTGCACTAACTATATATCGCGCACCCGCAATCCACTGCTGATCATGTCACATATTACATCATTCATGACATGGTCAGTGACATCACTGATGACATCACTGATGACATCTCAAATGACATCACTGATGACATCACTGATGACAACATCCAGTGACTGTACTTTTCTGTAAAGTTAAAATATGTCTTGAGTGGATGTATAAGTGTCTGGATGAAGGATTTAGTAGGTGCATGACTGACTGTATGAGTGAGTGATTAAATGTGTCTCACTGAATGCATGGGTTAGTGACTAAACTGTCTTAATTTGTGCATCATTATGTCTGTTGTTCTGTAAACTGCTGCATGTGTTGATCATTAGCTATACGAGAGGCTATATGTGTTATTAATTGGTTGCCCAAGTATTTCTATGGGAGATTGAGTTTGTGTGGGGGTGGCTGGAAGGTGTGTGACTCTATGCATAGATGTGTGAGCAGTTTATTCACTAGGTGTATGAGTTCAAGAGTGCATGTGGAAACAGCTACATGGGCAGTTGACTGTGTGCATGAGTGTATTGATGAGTGAATGGATATCTCAATGCTACATGTCATAGTAAGTACATATGTAAAACACAGTACATGTGAGAGTTGGCATATATAAATAACTGTGCATGAGAGCCACTGAATGAGTGAGTGGTTGTATCGATCATTGTGAACTTGTATCAGGGATTGTATAAGAGAGTAAATATGTGTTAGTATATGTTTCAATAAGTAAGGTGTGTTTAACTGTATAGTTGAAGAAATGGAGGTGAGATTGTTTCTTTGCATGACTGACTGGGTGTGTGAGTAACTCCATGGATAAGTGGCAGTGTGTGAGTGTCTGTTTACACTGAGTGTATCTAAGGTTATATTAGAGTCTGAAGAGGTTTATCGTATTAGCACAAGAATGATGTCAAATGAGATGTCATCAGTGATGTCATTTGAGATGTCATCAGTGATGTCATCAGTGATGTCACTGACCATGTCATGAATGATGTAATATGTGACATGATCAGCAGTGGATTGCGGGTGCGCGATATATAGTTAGTGCAACTAACTATATATGGAATTTCAATGGTTTTGTGTGAGTAAAATAAGGTTTTTTAAATGCTAATTCCTAACTATATATGGTCTATAACCTATGGTTTTTTCAGTGAATTTTCAAGGTTTTGTAAATGCTAATTCCTAACTATATATGGTCTATAACCTATGGTTTTTTCAGTGAATTTCAATGGTTTTTTAATAGCAAATATCATAAGCTGTCGAATGTCAAGTACGTGGTAAGTAAAAACATTTTTGTGTTTATGCACACTGATCTGCTTTGAATGCTGCCCCCCACCCCTCATTTCTATTAGGAGTACTCTCTCTTTGCAGATAGTGAAGGGTAGTTAACGCAGCCCTTTGCCCCCTTTGTAATACGTCGTGCCTGCTTCTCTCTCCATTTGATTGATTGTTCTCTTTGGTTCATTCTCTATTTACAAACAAGCACAGAGTCGCAATACTCTGTTTAGTCTTTGCAGATAGCGAAAAATCGTGTAAAAAAACAAAAGGAATCGAGCAAAATCAGTAGGCCACTAATGGGATCTCTTTTTGACCTCGCTAAAATAGAAACATTAGGAACAACCTGTTGAAAATAGCAATGCGTATGTACATAAGCGGCGTTCATTTGTGTTCACAGTACCCCTTGTTGATTTTTTCAATCGAGCATTGAATTGTTCGAAGTTAATTCTCTTAAGGATCTTCTCTACCTGCAAACGAGGAAGAATAGGAATATTCTCTCTCCCTTTGCAGATAGTGAAGGGTAGGTAACGCAAGCCTTTAACACGTCGTACCTATTTCATTCCTCATTGATTGATTGATTGTCCGAACATTGACTGTTTGGGAATTAGTTCTTTTTGGAGGTATTCCCTGTTTGCAAATAAACGTAGGAAAATCTTTGCAAGTAGTGAAAGGGTACGTAATGCGGACCTTTCTCCCCCGTTGTAATCTGTCATGCCTATCTACTCCCCACTGATTGATGCACCTTTTTCACCCGGACCATTTACTAGAGATACGTCATCTGGCCCGACCAGAGAGCACCCCTAGTGAAAAGGACATATGCAATAATAACGAAGTGATCACTGTATCCTGTTAACAGAAACTTTACCATGAAACAACCTGGAAAGAAAAAAATAGGAAAACGAAAATCAGTAGGCCACTGATGAACATGAACTTTTATTAAACAACAAACAAAGAAACGATAACATAACGTAATGATAAAACCTATTAATGTCCTAGAAACAAGAAAACGTTAAAGTATGCCAGTGGTGAGAGACCAGAAAAACAGTCCGAGAAACCAAATCCGAGAAACCAAATCACCCCTCGCTGTCCCAACTCATGCACTCTGAAAGTTCAAAGTTTTGAGGAGTGCTTGTAACATTGTCTGAAGCCTATTTGCAATTGCTTCATCTTCACTATTCTTAAAGTAAGTGGGGGCTGTTGTGATGCGGTGCCACCCTGAACCGCTTGACGGAGGCCCCCGAGGGACGGTGTCATGTCGCGGACTCGGAGGGGGCGCTTGGCTCCGGCCCCCTCCCCAAGTCGTGTTGCCCTGGTGTGGCCTGAGATCGCCCCCGACATAGGTGGCCGGCTCCCGGGGTCAAGCGGAACTTTTTTCCTTTTGGTGACTCTTCCATTCTTCACCTTGTCCCACAATCCGTTTCACCTAAAGACACGCTGTAGTGGGGCACCCCTTTTCCGTTTCATTTGCCATTCAGCCCGCTTTTGCTACACTGTGCCTCTTCCGCTATTCAGCTGTTTACCGCCCGCTCTTTCGACTACAGCGTCTCGCTCACCATGTACTTGAGTTGCTCCCGCTCTTGCGGTGCAGCGATAGGCGGCTGCCACAGGACTCTCAAAATGGCGGCCATCTCTTCAGATTTGGGCGTGGTCCACTAAATGGGCCTGCGACACCTTGGAACTCGGACGCTTGTCTGCTAGAGCTTGGGCTCCATTCTCGAAAGCGTCCCCTCATCCTTGAAGATTCTACAAAAGTCTTGGGGGCCCCCGACTCCCGCAGGCTTCTGGTGGGGAGCGCCTAGCATGATTGCTCGTGGAATGGCCACGACGGAGCTACGAAATGGTGGTGCTCTCATGCTAACGCCAGCTTCAGTCTGAAACATCCAGAAACACTGTAGACTACCAATTCGATCAGTTCCGGTAGCGCTCCAACGTGACCCGGTAGAGAAGAACTTGCCCTCCCCTCTTTGACTGATGGTTCTTGTTGCCTGTCCCTTCTGTTGTCATTTAACAGAACTATTTAGCCTGCTGAAAGGGGTTGTGTGCCGTCCGCTGGTTGGTGGAGACATTTTGACTATATTCTGGACCTGCGTTGTCGCGTAATGCGTCATATGACGCGCCGCGTTAGAAAGTTTAATAAATTATGAAACACAATAAACAATCCTTAAAAAATAAAAAAAAATAAAAAATAATCAACAAAAGCAACAGCTAGGTAATACACATATAATTTTATCTCCGTGAAGCGGAGCGCTGTTACAGATATATATCTTGTTTCTGAACGTTAATTTCTCAAAATGCACCGAAGCACATATATTGAGACCTAGCAAAGGCACATCGGGCTACCAGTCCCTACAATTTTTCCAAGTTTCGTGCAAATCCATTCAGCTGTTCGATCCTACCGAGAGACAAGATGGCGGCCGCTACGGACTGTTTGGAATGTTTACAGACACCGGAGAGCCAATCAGCTTCGCTTCGCAAAGCTCCGTAACGCGAAAAGTACGCGAAGCGGTGCGCTGTTACAGATATATACCTTTTTTTGAACGTTAATTTCTCAAAATCCACTGGAGCACATATATTGAGATCTAGCAAAGGCACATCGGGCTACCAGTCCCTACAATTTTGCCAAGTTTCGTGCAAATCCATTCAGCTGTTCGATTATTATTATTTTTATTTTTTTTTGCCCCGCGGGGCCCTTTTAAAACCTCCACATCAAACCTAGGGGGTGAGCGACAATGTACTATGCCCCCTTATGGTCATTTGCCCCTTCGCTTTGGCCTCCTCTTGTCTCTCGATCCTACCGAGAGACAAGATGGCGGCCGCTACGGACTGTTTGGAATGTTGACAGACGCCGGAGAACCAATCAGCTTCGCTTCACAAAGCTCCGTTGCGCGAAAAGTCCGCGAACCAGAGCGCTAACCGGTCCGCTGTTACAGATATATATCTTTTTTTAAACGTTAATTTCTCAAAATCCACTGGAGCACATATATTGAGACCTACAAAAGGCACATCGGGCTACCAGTCCCTACAATTTTGCCAAGTTTCGTGCAAATCCATTCAGCCGTTCGGGCTAAAAGTGAGGCCAACCGCCCTATGGAAATTAACATGGGAAAAACGCGTTTTGGGACCCCCCTTTTTTCTCGGCCCCCCCTTGACGAACCCCCACAAAATTTTCAGGGGCTGCTCAGAAACAAAATGTGCCATTTTCCTGAAAATTTCAGCCAATTCCGTCCACAAACGCCAAAGTTATTAGACATAGAATTTTCAAAAAACCCATAGAGAAAAAATCCTAACTATATATACCTACTGGCGACCGCCAGTAGGTAATATATATATATATTGAAGCAATTGTCTTTAAGATAATCTAAACAATGACCTTGAATTACCCAGATGACCAGAGCCTGTCCTATTGACCACACTGGCCTCAGCCTGACCTTTGGAACCCGGGAAGCACTGCCTGCGAACATTTAGAACACTAATGATGAGAGGAAATGAAGTGGCATTTTGCATGTTATTGCTAGCCCTGCCAGTTAAAATAAACCATAATTTATTCATGGGATTGTTATGATTTGCTTACGGCTCTTTGTGGAGAATATTCTGTCCATGGGCCTTAACTAGTTGCAAAAATGCAATTAAGTTGATAGGCTACAGAGTTTGCCAGAAGAGGCCTCGTAAAAATAGTGTCATTTGGTATTAGTTCTCTGTTTATGGGGCGTCTTCCGTCTCACTGTAGCTACAGCCCTGCATTAATCATAACATATCAAGCTAACTCATCACATTACTTGGGCTGCATCAACGTTTGTCTCAGAGTTTTAAACAAGCTTAATTGGAAAGCTTCCTTTCCTTTCAGACTCCATCATTGTTTCTTGAGAGGAAGTGATATGGGTTCCATTCAATTCATAAGCATGTAACAAATGGCCCTTATTTCTTGTTTTTGGAAGCCTGGCTTCATCACTTAGATGCAAATATTTTAGCGTATTTTTCCACTTAGATCGATGTGAGCTAGAGATAGTACATTAGGAATGTTTTGGAGTGGAATTGAAACTTGAAAGATGTGTTTTAGAATAAAGCACGAGGCTTGCAGCATATTTCCTTGCATGGCTGCAGGCATCAGGATGAATTACGTTTGAGAGTTTGATGTCGCAATATTTCAAATGATGTTTTATACGAAAACATACAATTTGTTGGAGCCATGGTTATAAAGAATCGTTATGTTTAGAGCGTAATTTGTCAAGAAAAAAGTAAGTCTAGGTTCCAAAGTTTTTCTCACAAGCCTGCTGCCGGGACTTGCCTATTCTTTTCTGCGAATAACAAAGCATTCAGACAATGGTTTGTGACTTCGAAAACGTGTATTTATGATATCTTAAAGTTGATTTATGTTACATTAGCAAATATACTGGAGCAAACATTCATGAATCGTGATTATTGGATATGCAAATAGCAAATACTAATTTCCAATTGGAAAAATGTGATTCCCTAAATGGAATGTACATAACCTTCGCAATGTGTGAATAGTTCCAAAAAAACCAAAATTTTGCGTTCACAAATAACCATCAAGTGAAACCAGGTGGCAATGAAGTGAAAAGTATATAAGAAGGGGAAACCTTTGTTCCTTTCACAATGGCTGCTCTGCATATCCTATTCTACTAAGAAATGTGCCTCAATCAGTGTAAGAAAGGCAGGACTTCAGGAACATAGTAGATATGGTAGCAATACAATAAGATTGTGTCTGCTGTATCACATGAAATTTCATTAAATTAGTTATTTTGGCATTTGTTTGTATTTTTGATTTTTATTTGCTCAAGTGTGGGAACATCAGTAGTGCAATCAAGTTACATATCCTTTGTTGAATAATAGCATTCTATTATATTTGAGAGATTAAAAAAACACAATAAAAATGTATTGCCTCTTCAACAGGGCATGTAATTAATATTCAAAAAGTTAAAAACATCCACAAACCTTACCATCAAAGATTGGTAAACAAGTTTGGCAATATCTCATTATTAATCGCATTGAAAAGGTTTTTGCAACAAAATCACTCAAACCCTTACTTAGTGTCTGGTTCTGAATGTATGGGCCATATAGACTGTAAGGCCTCTCATCATAATTTCTTAAGCAGAGGAGCATAGTTTCATCCTGAAAGGGTCCTCTCTCCTTGGAAAGGTGTGTTGACACATAATTTTTAGCCCTATCAGTGATGGGTTCTTTTTGGGATGTGGACCTGGTGTTTGAAGGTTTCATTGAAGTGTATTCCTCATGCCAAAGGGAAACTTATGGAATGCCCATCAATTCCTTTGTAATACCTAGATCAATTTAGAATAGTCCCGGAATAGTCTAACTAGAAAAGGAATGTTTACTGGCATGTGTGCATAGCAGAAGAATGAAGGCTTGTGCTCTACAACATAGAAGAAGACAGGATAATTTTTTAGTTAGATTAAGTTTATTTCCCCAGATGTACGAGGAATTTTTGTGAGAAATATAGATTTAGCAATGTGATTCTGGGCCTTATAGCTAAGTTACTTCCAGTGTTGACATGGATGGAGAGAAGAATGTCTACACCCACGTGTCTTCAAGATCTTTGTTGCCTTGACTTTCTGGCTGTTATCAAGGTGGATTTCTTTACAAGACTGGAGGCTACTATTATGCATATTTCTTTTAATGCTTACTCCAAGCAGCCACATACAAGCAATACATCATAAAGTGAAACAGATCTAGAATAGAATCTTCCAGATGTACAATAGCAATGCACATAGAATAGTCTGCCTCCTTTAACCACATTGGTGCTAAGGCAATTCCCGCTGGGTGCTGATATTCTTATTTCCCATTGTTCATGACAAGGTCAGCTCGTCATAAGCACAGCTCCAGTACACTGCATGACGAGCTGACCTTGTCATTAGCATGGAAGGGGTTAAATTGCCCTCTAGGCAGATGAGCACATTTTCTCTTTACTTTCATGTATGACCTTTATCTTCTAGAATGAGCAACTACATGTGTATGTATGTTTTCTCAATTTCACTTTCATATATGATCTGTATCTTCTAGAATGGGCAACTACATGTGTATGTATGTTTTCTCAACTTAATTTGTATACCTTTCTGAATCGACTTGTGCCCTTTTTAACTTAATTTGTATACCTTTTTGAATAGACTTATGCCTCGTTGACCTCAAACTCCTCTTAAATTTTGGCTCACACCTAACTGATTTCCAATTTATGGAAATCCTGCTCCCCCCACACTCTCCGCCCTCACCCGAGACCTCACATTGCGTTTCCACCCAATAACGGGCTACCCCGAAATACAGGCAAGTTGGGATCTCATAACAAAAATCAATGATTAAAATAAAAATAAAGAAATTAAAAATCTTTACCCCCGTCTGTAGTTGAGGGGCTACCTGGGTAAGGCAGTAAATCAACAGCTAATTGCTCACAAGCATATCCGATGTCAGGAAGTCTGGCATTTGGACACTCCTGTGATCAGCTGCTAACTGCGACCGCAAGTAATCAAAAGCTATTTTTACACCAACAACCTCACTTTACAGTAAAGGAGCATACAATGATGTAACAAAGCCTTAATTTACATAAGATCCTCTAAGAAAGCCTTAAGTTACATATGCTCCTCTGAACCTTACTAATAAGTCAGATTGCCTGCCATCTATATAGATTACTAAGTACTACAAATCGCAAAGGAGTATAAAATCTAATATGTCTGATGTAGAATCAGATGGTCTTGAGGTACTTACCCATAACATCAACAATGAAGAAATGAAAAAGATTGCTCAACCAGAGATGCACTCCGGTATGCGCAAAATACTCAATCAGGTCATGTCAACCAAAAAACCCTTAATTGAGGAAGAAGATGGCACTATTGAAACCCAGAAAGGCCAAAATGGGGAATGCAATAAAAAAAGGGGGCAAAATATTAAAGAGAAAGAACAACATTGAAAGAGCAAGCCCCATAAGCACATTGGGAGGTCTAAGCACCTCAAATAATTTGGGAGGGCTACGCACCTCATCATATAAAGGAGGTCTAAGCACCGGAAACTATAAGGGTGGTCTACGTACCTCAAAAGTATCAGGTGTCCTTAGCGACACAACCTATCAAGGTGTCCAAACCGGCTCACAATATCAAAGTGCTCGTCATGATACACAAGATCTTGAAATCGAACCACAAGGGGAACAGAACATGAACCCGTTGGATGAATATATCCTTGACCTAGACTAGGATGATCTAGACTTCGAGAGTCCCCTATCAGAGGAAGAGCTCCCTTCATCTGCTAATGAAATTATAACCAACCCACTGTGTGAGGAGGTGTTCTCTCCACATAATATCAGACAGGCGAGGAGCTCAGAATGGTGGCCCCAAGATCCAGTGGTTGAAGAAAAGGTATGTCTAACACCCAACCTTGACCCAGAATTAATCAAATTCCTATTCAAACTGGGTAGAGACCCCAGGAAGGTCATGAAAAGGTAACTGAAGGCATGCCAGGATCACATGCTTGAAATTTTAGGCCCGCTGACTAGAATAATTGATATGGCGAAGACAGCTGAAAACTCTGATCCTATTAGGGAACGCAAATGCAGGGATAAATGCATGCGACAAAGAGTAGTCCTTACCAAGATCAACCCTAAGTTGAGCGACATGGCTGACAAAGAACCCTCAGCAAACCCAAGAGGACTCTTATGTGGAGAGGACATGGTCAAGATCTAAGGCAAATACGTCACAACCCTCACAGCACAGGACAAAGCACAGAACAGCATGCGTCGAGTATTCAACCCTAGTGTTTTTGCCAGGGCCGGCAGAAGGAGCCGCTCTACTGACCGTGTCTACCAAACGCCCTACTACAGACAATGAGGATTAGGTCGACTCAGATTTGTTTTTTACAGACTTGGAAAACAATTACACAAGACCCCTGGGTATTAGAAACCATTCAAGGCTTCAAAATATAATTTTTTTTAAAACCGACTCAATCCTCACCCCCAAGAAACTAGTACTGATCACAGAACAACATAAAATAGAAGAGGAAGAGGTAATGTCCATGATAGAGTAAGGAGCAATTATAAAAGTACCATGGGATCGTATGAAATTTATAAGCACTCTCTTTCTGGTAGAGAAAAAAGACAAGGGTTGAAGACCATTCATAAACCTGACAGAACTGAACAAATATCTCGTCTACAGACACTTCAAAATGGAGGGTATCTACCTCCTGAGAGACATGCTTCTAGAAAAGGACTGGCTAGTGAAGTTGGACTTGAAAGTTGCCTACTTCACAATCGCCAGGTCTCAGAATTCCAACGATACCTCCAATTCACATGGAACTGTTGTCTATTCCAATTCCAAGCTCTCCCCTTTGGGCTATATTCTGGTCCCTGGTGTTTCACCAAGGTAATGAGAGCTATAGAATCCTTCTTGAGAGAAAGAGGGCTACGACTGATAGTCTATCTCGATGACATTCTCATTATGTCCCAGCACCACTCTCAGATTCTTCAAACCTGAATACAACAGTACATCTCTTAGAGAGCCTTGGCTTCAGAATAAACAAAGAAAAGTCTATCATGACCCCCTCAAAATCTCTGGAATTATTGGGAATCACTGTAGACACATTTGCTACTACCCAAGAAGAAAATCATAAAAATATGCAAAGAAATACGACTTGTATTAAAACGAGACCTCTTGTCCCTGAGAGAACTAGCCTGACTCCTGGGCCTCCTATTTTCCTCTATCCAAGCTATCTTTACAGGACCTTTACATTATCTAGCCCTTCAAAGAGTAAAGGCAAAATCCCTCCGTCTTGGACTATGGTACGGAGACAAGGTAACCCTAAACCACGAAGCCAAATCAGAACTGAACTGGTGGTTAAAGAATCTAAATGCCTGGAACGGCAAAGCCGTTTTTGGTAACTCAGAATTCATTCTAGAGTCAGATGCGAGCCTTCATGGCTGGGGAGAGTGCTTACAGAACCAGAACACGGTAGGTCTATGGTCCTTTACAGAGAGCTCACACCACATAAACTACCTAGAGTTAAGTACTGGCCTTTACGCTCTGATGAGCTTCAAACAATCCCTACAAGGCAGATTGGTTATTCTAAAAATGCACAACATATCAGCTGTGGCATACATACATTGCTTATGGGGTTCAAAATTCTCAGACCTATCAAATCTAGCCAAAAAACTCTGGATGTTCTGTCTAGAACACAAGATAGCCCTAAAAGCAGCATACTTACCAGGAAAAAGCAACGTCACTGCTGACTGGAATTTAAGATTTCTCCTAGACCACAGCAACTGGAAACTCTACGTGAAAGCCTTCAGAACTTTAAATCAGTTCTGGGGCCCTCTGAAAGTAGATCTTTTCGCAAGCAGACTGACATTTCAACTGCAGAAATATTTCAGCTGGATGCCAGACCCCAGTGCTCAAGTGGTCAATTCCCTTCTCCGGCCATGGAAAAGAACTCGGCAAATGCATTTCCCCCATTTACAATGACCCAGGGAGTCTTCCGGAACGTGAGATAAGACCAATGCTCCTTATTAATAATAACCCCATTCTGGCCCTCCCAGGCGTGGTTTCTGATGAGCTTGGAATTAGCCTGCAAAATACCCTGTCTACTTCCACCCGCAGAAGGCCTTTTAAGAGACATACATGGAAGAGAACATCCCCTAGTCCAGACAGGGACTTTGAACCTTCTTGCCTGGAAAGTGTCAGGAAATGTAATGAAATCACAGATCTGTTGAGACAAGCTGCTACACTCCCCCAAGAGTTGTGGGCTCCTGGAACCCACTAGATACAATAGCATCTCGAGAACTTGGGTACATTGGTGCCTGGAGAGGAACCTGGATTCTGTGGAGGCTCCTATTGTACATGTAGCAAACCTTTTAGTTTAACAATATGAGAGAGGGCTTACTTACAGATCAATTAATTGCTACAGGTCAGCTATTTCAGCAGGCCACGCTCTAATAAATGGCAAGACCATAGGGAAAAGTGCCACAATATGCAGAAATAGTATCAAACTAAGGAGACCACCTACACCTAAACATGAAACCCTATGGCATGTTAAGTTACTACTATACCATTGCACTACCTGGCCTGAGAACAGATACCTAGATAAGAAGAGACTTTCCATAAAACTAGCATTTCTTCTCTGCCTAATCTCTTGCCGTAGATTGTGGTAAATAAATAAATAATACCCTATTTTTGACTAGACTTATAGCATAACAGATAGCTCAATAAAAATAAGAGTCAAGATTCGAGGTAGTAGGAGTTTCTGCAGGTTTATTACAGCATAAGGACAGGATCAGGACAACCTGCATAGGAACAGAATGACAGGGCCCAGCAGGACAACTGGGGCCCAACAGGGGAAGAGAGGCCCAGCAGCTGCTGGGGCTAGGTCTGGGATGAGCGCGCTAACATTCAATAACAAAACACAGGCATATATACATAGCGCGAACACATAGTATTACATTGCAGTAGGCGTAGCAGTGGGTGGAGCAGAAGGCGTGACGCGTAGCAGTCGCGAAAGATAACAGTGAAAAGAGGTGTAACTGGGCGTATACATAGACATGTGATGCAAACGTAACAGAATATGTCATGAATGGGCGGAAACATAGGAGGGGGCTACCTAAGGAGCCGGGACCTCTGACCTAATGGTGCGCGAAAACTAGCAATGACGTGTTACTAGGAGAAGCTGGGGGCTACGAACTCTGTGCTAGGAGCAGAGACTAAAGTCTGGAGGGTCGGAGCGACATGTACCTAAACCCTATCTGGTATCTAATGTTTAGGGAACATGTTGATATAAACTAGAAGTCATGAGGGGAAAAGCTAACTTGATTCTAAGACTGGACCATGCATTATTCTACATGTAGTGCGTGATGAAGAATACTAAATGACCATTAAATACAGTATTTCTCTAACATGGAGACGAGAAGGCTAGACAATGACGGAAACTATTGATGCAGTTCAGTAGCTCAGGAATGCAGAAGAGGAGGACTGAACTGATAACTGGAACTATAACATACTTTTGGCAGACTCAGAGGCAGAGCCAAGCTGCACCGGGCACTGCGAGGCAGGAAGTAAGTGAAAGGTCGAGGATACAGGTGGGGGCTGTATTGCTCCTCAGCGAGGCTTTCAGGAGACAGGAGCTGAATCTGATGTCCGGGCCCTTTTGAGGCCTGGAAACGGGGACTTTATAATGGAATAACGTGCACACTGAGAAACGTGGCAACATTACTTTACATAGGCCTGATATTCGTAGTATTCACGAGGACTGGAAAATGACATATCAGAGGTGGACACAACTGTAATTGCGTCATTAATCGGACATGGGGAATAACATATGCATATTGGTCATGCACACATAACATATGATGGATGAGGCGTAGGGACACAGAACATGGCAAAATTTACTTTTCCACATTCCCTCCTTGTCACTACGTTTCCATCAGGAAACATCAATTTTCATGATACCATCTATCATTTCATACAGTACCATTTGCTCGTCTCGAATTGTCTGGGAACGGGATTTAGAACGGGGCTTGGGACTAGGAATACAAGAGGTAGCACACATGCTGCAAATCGCAGGGCCACATTGTATACAGAGGCAGCAGCTGAATATGATCGCTACTGCAATACCTAGAAAGGACAGGACTTTCCATCCCCATGCGGAAATCATATTCCAGAACCAACCGGACCATGTCCAGGTGCCTGGATCTTGATGTAACAGATGGGCAATTTTATGGAGTCTGGTTATAGCTGAATAAACAGACGGCGCGTTATTTGGAATGAAAATGCAGCAACTAGATCCGATGACTCTACAGGCCCCGCCCCTATCGGCCAGTATGACGTCAAGGACGAGACGATTTTGCAAAACGACAAATCTCATAGCAGATTGTTCTTCGGTTAGGTTACCTAGAGCAGAGGCAGTCTCATTTACTACAGCTTCAAGGGTTCTTGTTAACCTACGGATCAGTTTACTATTCTGGACAGGTCCTACAAAGAAGAAGAAACCTTTATTGAAATCTGTATACTGTTCTAGAGTAGTTTCAGTATAATCGACAATTGGGGACTCCCTTCTATGTCTAATGTGTACTAGATGTGTGTTTCTGTGATAATCAGATGGGGCTAGAAAAACAGGTGGCAGTAGGAAAGCAATGTAACAGGTTCCCTCCCAATCGAGGGGCAGACGGACATATGCAGTTTGACCACAAATAAAATAAGAATGACGTGAAGCTTTAAAAACAGATTTCCCACTGTCACTATACTTGATAACAGTAGTACATTCACTATGACCTATGTGTACAGAACCATAACTACGGACACATAATTCGCCTTTGACTGGTAGTACTGAAATAGCAGGTAAGTCTGGAGTAATATCAGACTGAACATTCAGGACCATGAAATTCGACGAATAATTACCTAAATTATATACTTCATTTTCTAGATCTAAACCTGTTCTGTGGGGGAGACCTTGCTTGTCTGGAAAACATGTACTGTTAAGAAAAGACATATCTGTTGAGGATGACGTTAACGTGGACCATGCTCCACACGAACCATTATGTGAGAATGGATAAGGGAAAAGTGGCAGAACTCCCTTCGGTGTCTGGAAAGGGGGGAGTCGACCACACACCCAACAATTAGTGGCATTGCTGGTCTGGTGTGAATAATGTAACATACGGATAAATGTGTTGTTGCGCATAGCGAGGCGGTAAGAATATTCGTGAGGAGGCAGATCACTAAACGTGTGCTCTACGGTAGCATTAGCAGACATATTTACATGAGGAACTGGTAAATACAGGAAAAATGCGTAGCTGGTGCAGGAAATCATTATGCTGAGAAACAATATGAAACTTAGAAAAACGATACATTGAAGTGAACTTCGACTGACTCTCTCACTATGGGGGTCTATTTTATACATGTCAGAAACAATCTAACCGTTTCACCTAGGGGAGGACTTATACAATCAAACTGACTGACTTATTTTACTAGACCTGAGCTTTAACTTATACTCCTGTTGCGGAGTTTTCTCTAACAAGGGAGGGGTTGTAATAATGTCTTGTGCGGGACAGTCCTTTAAAACAATGTTCTGGCAGTCTTTCGAATCCTGGAAATCCTTGGAAATGTTTTTGGAGACTGATTTCAATCCATTGAAAAGTTTTACATGAGAAAGGTGGACCCACCCCTTCCTGCCTTCCAACTTGACGGCAGTTCGGGTGGTCAAGAGGACCTGACGTGGCTCCTTCCAACGTGGTTCCAGCGGACTTGATCTGTCGAAATTTCGGACCATTACAAGGGAGCCTGGAACGATCTCGTGCGGTGCCACCTCGGTATTGTCTGGAAATGCGGCGGCAACCTGTGAACGACATGAGTTGAGGGCAGACATCAAGGAAGCTAGGTAATCTGTCAGCATATTACATGAAACATCGGTAATACTTCGGGGTCTAGGAGTACCCCACATGTTAGGGGGGCGGCCGAATACGACCTCATACGGGGACAGACCTGATCTGGAATGTGCGACCATGCGCATATAAAACAAAGCGACTGGCAGAGCTATTAACCAGTCCACACCTTTGTCCTTACAGACTTTTGCAATGCGGATTTTCAGAGTCTGATTATGTCTCTCTACGAGACCGGCTGCTTCAGGATGGCGTACACAGTGGAACTTCCACTGGTACCCTAACAAAAGGGAAACGTGCTTCATTAACTCTGAGGAGAATGGCTGACCGTTATCAGAATATACGACTCTAGGGAGTCCGTATCTAGGGAAAAATTCACGAACCAACTGCTTGGCAGTGGTCGCGGCTGTGTAATCTGGGACTGGATATGCTTCTGTCCACCTGGACAAAGCGCATACAACTACAAGGACATACTTGAAACCTCGACATCGCTCCATCTGAATATAATCCATCTGGAGGACCTCAAAAGGGTGGTCAGGGGGCTGGAAACCACCTTGTTCCACCGGGACACTTTTACCTGGATTAAACTGACAACATATCATACAGGTACGGACTTTCTGCTTGGCTGCAGCTCGTAAATGCTTGTTGAACCAAATGTTCTGGATACTGTCTAACATAGCTTTTTCTCCTAAATGTGCTGGACTATGTGCGGTATTGATAATGACTTGAACCATAGAATCGGGGAGAAACCATGTGGCTCTACCCTTCGTTAACCATCCTTGATCTGTCTGGACCCCTCCTTGTTCAGACCATTTCTTGATTTCATCGGGAGTAGCATGTAACTGGATATCTATGACATCTTGTGTAGGGTCCTTAACTGTCATGCATGTAATCGGATCTGGAGTATGTGTCATGTTAACTGGAATGTGGGAGGAATGTGCACGTACCTCCTTCTGGGTTCTGGGCTGGGGAAGACTCGCTATTAACTGGATACGGTCTGGTGTCAACTGCCTACCCCTCTTGGACAGCAAGTGTCCTAAGTATACCACTTGCTGGACACAGAATTGAAGCTTCGAAGGTGACACCTTGTGCCCCATCTCGGCAAGGAAATACAGAACTGTAAGGGATGCTCGCTCGCAGTCACGTTCAGAACGGGCTGTGATCAGTAGATCATCGACATACTGGAGCAGGGCAGTGTCAGTTGGCATGTGAATATTGTCTAGTTGTCTCTTAAGTGCTTGACTGTAAATACTAGGGCTTTCTGTGAAACCTTGAGGAGCGCGTGTAAACATATAGCTCCTTCCATTTAAACAGAATCCGAAAAGAAACTGGCTGTCTGGATGAATTGGAACACTGAAAAATGCATTCTTGAGGTCAATGACAGTGAAGAACATGGCTTCGGAATCAATGGCTGTTAACAGGGAAGAGATGTCTGGGACAACTGGGTACTGAGGAATAATACATTTATTAAGCTCTCGTAAATCAATCACTAATCGATATACTGGGGGTGCATTTGGATCAGTACGTTTCATGACTGGAATGATCGGAGAATTACATACATTGGAGTCAGTTTCTACAACTACTCCTTGAGCCATGAGCTCGTCAATAATTTTGGATAAGGCTGCTACAGCCTCAGGTGGCAATCTGTACTGTCTGATTCGGGGTAACACTACACCTGGCTTGAGAGTCACACGATGGGGTGTGATTTGCATATAACCTACATCAGTTGGACCTTGCGCCCATAAGTGCTGCGGAACATTAGACAATCTGGAATCAAAATCTCGTAATACATAGTGACCCTTGAAGTCACGTAGGAACAGACGTATTCCCTCTGGGGAACAGCAAATAACTGCACCTAACTCTTTCAGTGTCTTAATGCCTAATAGATTTTCTGGACATGACTTAGTAAGTAACAGATCAGTAGTACGGGACAATGGACCTACTTCTAGAGTGACTGGCTTTGATATCTCGTTAACTATTGGTTTTCCTGAAAATCCAAGGGAAACATTTCTTGAGCCTGAGAGCGGAGCCCCTGGAACTTCGGCATGACTAATTGTGGTCCTACTTGCCCCTGTATCGATCAAAAACTTTCTGTCTTTCCCTAATACTTGACTGTGAACATAGGGACCTTCTTGATCTACAGGTATCTCGATGAGAGGTAAGCCTACCTCCCTCTCTAGGCTGTTTCATGAATATGACTGGTACTCTGGATACTCGGACTGTGCATACTGGTACATCTGTGACGTAACATGCTGTGTTGCAGCTATAGGCTGCGGTGCGGAAACTGTCTGTTGTGCATTCTGTGACTGAGGAATCTGTGAAACTTGTTCTTGTCTTGGCGGACGTGGTCTTTCTTTAGTCTTACCAGTAGCTATGTTGTGTTTCAGAACTGCACACTCGTTTATAAAATGACCTGGCTGTTTACAATAATTGCAGTTCCCTCTAACGGGAGCTGCAGGATGACTGGCTTGATTGGCTTGATTTGGACCCCTCTTCTGACTGTCTTGAGGAACAGATTGTGCAACTAGCACTTTCATTTTCGTGTCTTTCATACGTTTTCTCTCGTGTTCTTGCTCTTCTCTGATTCTATTCTGGTGGTACTGGAGCATCTGGAGCATCTGGGACGGAGTATTTGCTTGCCAGGTGCTTTCGACTTTTAAAACTCGGTTTTTAATTTGTGGACTTGAATTCTCGACTAATTTGGTGACGAAAAGATGAGGATATGACTCACTACTTGTCTTGAGACCACTATTAATACTGAAACATTTTTCAAATCTAGAATAAAAATCACTAATATCTTCATCTTGTTTCTGTTTACAGGCTGAGATTGCATCCCAGTCTTCCTTCCTAGTTGTTAATAATCTGGGTAAAACTTGAATCAATAATTCTGGTAATTCTTTACATTTATCTCCAAGACCGGTACCTGGTACTCGTGCCTTGTCTTCAGCTTCTAGAGCTGTCCAATCGATCTTTTTCTCTCCCACCTCCCATTCTTTTTCCTTTAACTTTTCATACACCCCTGCGGGTAACAGGACCTTTAACATTTTAATGATATCTGGGTAAGTGTATTCTCCCATACGGAGCATGTCTTTTAATTCTCTATGGAACCCTGCTGGATCTTTGTCATGACAGGGAATTAATTTCTTCATTTCAAGAAGTTCCATCTTTGATATTGGAGTGTATACAAACACTCGTTGCATTACGCCACCCGCCCCTTGGACTGGGTGGACTTCTCGTAACGGATTCTGTCTGTCTATGTAAAATGATTTACT
The DNA here is from genome assembly GCF_964261635.1 of Lissotriton helveticus. Classification (NCBI taxonomy): domain Eukaryota; kingdom Metazoa; phylum Chordata; class Amphibia; order Caudata; family Salamandridae; genus Lissotriton; species Lissotriton helveticus. The sequence goes on from NC_136057.1 coordinate 1,065,319,178, forward strand.
TTCTGGGGGTGAGACATGAACAAAATGCGGGTTCAGGAACGTTCTATATTTGTGGCGCTGTTCTAGAATGACACTAATTAAATCGGTACCTAGACCTCTCCATCTATACTGGAGTAACTCGTTCAGAATATCATGCAACGGACCTGGATCAGAATGTTGACCCTCATACAGAGTGATGAGGTGCTGGATCATATACATACCCACCAGTCGTTGCTCGGCTGGGGGCAATTTCAGAAACATTTGTGCCACTATTTCGTCTGGAAAAGTGGTAGAATCAGTAATCCATCGGACTGCTGATCGGGCTAGTTCTTGTTCATGCATAGTACTTAATTCACTGTAACCGACTCGTGATTTCAGAATGTGGTCGGTAGCTTGAAATACTTGTTCTAGAGAACCTTGTTCTGGTGCTGGATGTTGAAAAATAGACTTGTGTTCTAGGCGTAAATGGCGATCTGGAAATCTAGATTTTCCTACATACGCTATTCTGGCGGGATTCTCGTCTTCCTCTTCAGGATCAGAGATACTTTCTTTCTCACTTACTTGTGCTGCTTTACGCTGGTCGTGTAACCTTATTATTTCTTTACGAATTTTCTTGTACATACTCTCCATGGCACTGACGGTCTTGTGCTTACCCTCGGCTATATTATCACTCCACCTTGTCAGGATTCTCATTTCGGCGGGATCTTTAGACGGGTAATCTTGTTCTCTTATTAGACAATTGATCAGGAACTTTAATATCATGAGCTGAATCTCGACTTTCCTTTGAGACATAATCTCGCCAATACTTTCTGGATCATCCCCTGTACGGATGAAACGATATATTCTGTCTAGATCTTCTTTCATATTCGGTAAGGTGACTAGATACTCGGTCACTCTCCTTACACGTAAGGAATATAAAACCATAGTATATTCGCCTGGAACTGGATCATAGACACATTCGTTAAGGGCTTGCCTGATTTCTGTAACAGACTTATTACTTTTAGGAGTACGCTGTGATGCTTGAGCATGTAATTCGAGTGCCGATAAACGTTTGTGTGGCGGCGGGGTTTGAGGAGTAGCTCCTCCTGCGGCCCCTAAACTGGAGTCGTCTACTGAGGCTCTACGTCCTGGCAGAGTGGGAAATGGAACTGTAGGCTGGACCGGGGGTACCGTAACAGGTACTCCGGTGTCTGGAGGAGCGGGAAGTGCCTGATTTGCAAGGACTGGCGGAACACGAACATGATTTGTATATTCGGGGACTGTGTCGTCCAGATAGGACGAAATAAAAATATCAGCTGCGGTCGGTTTGTGACGTAGCTTGGTCGGAATTAATGGTGGCGGGAAATTACTGGGTGCCTCTGGGGTCGCTTTTGGCAAACCTTCGGCAAGAAGAGGATACATACCCTTAATAAGGGCATGCCTCTGTCTGTCTGACTGTTCGGTTTTGACTTGTTCACCTATCTCGATTAATTCTCTTTCTTGGGCTCGTTCCTGGGATTCTCTACTTAACTCTGATTTTCTGACTTCCTTTTCCGTTCTTTTATGAGCTTCTTTACGCCATAACTCGATGGCATCTTTCTGTGACTGTCTGGCTTTCTTTTTCCATAATGCTTCTTCTACTCGCATGATACATTCGGCATCCCATGTACCCGATACGGGCCATCTATACTTTTCTTCTAACTGTTTGGTATACTCTACCCATAAATCTAGATACAATATGGCGCTTATGCCATGTTTCTGATACATAAAGTGACCTGGACTGTCCCTAGGCGGGACAGGAACTGCTTCCTCTAACAGACCCTTTCTAGTTTTTAACTGACGTAACTTGGAAAATATAGGCATGACTGAACTGTAATCTGGACACAATACAATACACAATAAAAACACGAAATCACATCGCACTCATACCACAACAGTAAAATACATGAAGAACATTATAAATAACAGTTCGAACAGAATATTACCTGGAATACTGAGAACAGAAATAGAACAGATTTTCTCGAGAACGGAACAGACTAGAGTTACTGGATGCACTGCTGTAACAGTACGGAACATACCGGTCCCATAAAGGGACACATCAAGACCCGTATCCACCTAGGTGAACACTTCGTTTGTGAGTCTGGGCACCACCAACCCACGGACCAGGAGTCAATTTAGATTGGTCCTGTCTAGATACTACCCCAGCAATGGTACTCACCGGGCAGCACGGAACGGAAGGCCTCGGACTGGACTGGACGACGGACGACGAACTTCGGACTTCGGACTTCAGTTACAGGTGGGCCTCCGGATACCTCGGACCTTGGACTCTCGGCTTGGGCTCTGGTCGGGACTCGCCGCGTTCCTCCACCGTCTCGTTCGGATGCTGGACCGCCTCCTCCGTCTCCTCCGTGGGCCTGAGGGATACTTGAGCAGAAATATCTGCCACTGCGCAGAAGAGTTCCGTCACGACTGCAGAGGGTCAGGGGGTCGGCGTGGCTTCACCGACGCGTGGGGAAAGGGCAAGTCCCTATTCGGGCGCCATTATGTGGTAAATAAATAAATAATACCCTATTTTTGACTAGACTTATAGCATAACAGATAGCTCAATAAAAATAAGAGTCAAGATTCGAGGTAGTAGGAGTTTCTGCAGGTTTATTACAGCATAAGGACAGGATCAGGACAACCTGCATAGGAACAGAATGACAGGGCCCAGCAGGACAACTGGGGCCCAACAGGGGAAGAGAGGCCCAGCAGCTGCTGGGGCTAGGTCTGGGATGAGCGCGCTAACATTCAATAACAAAACACAGGCATATATACATAGCGCGAACACATAGTATTACATTGCAGTAGGCGTAGCAGTGGGTGGAGCAGAAGGCGTGACGCGTAGCAGTCGCGAAAGATAACAGTGAAAAGAGGTGTAACTGGGCGTATACATAGACATGTGATGCAAACGTAACAGAATATGTCATGAATGGGCGGAAACATAGGAGGGGGCTACCTAAGGAGCCGGGACCTCTGACCTAATGGTGCGCGAAAACTAGCAATGACGTGTTACTAGGAGAAGCTGGGGGCTACGAACTCTGTGCTAGGAGCAGAGACTAAAGTCTGGAGGGTCGGAGCGACATGTACCTAAACCCTATCTGGTATCTAATGTTTAGGGAACATGTTGATATAAACTAGAAGTCATGAGGGGAAAAGCTAACTTGATTCTAAGACTGGACCATGCATTATTCTACATGTAGTGCGTGATGAAGAATACTAAATGACCATTAAATACAGTATTTCTCTAACATGGAGACGAGAAGGCTAGACAATGACGGAAACTATTGATGCAGTTCAGTAGCTCAGGAATGCAGAAGAGGAGGACTGAACTGATAACTGGAACTATAACATACTTTTGGCAGACTCAGAGGCAGAGCCAAGCTGCACCGGGCACTGCGAGGCAGGAAGTAAGTGAAAGGTCGAGGATACAGGTGGGGGCTGTATTGCTCCTCAGCGAGGCTTTCAGGAGACAGGAGCTGAATCTGATGTCCGGGCCCTTTTGAGGCCTGGAAACGGGGACTTTATAATGGAATAACGTGCACACTGAGAAACGTGGCAACATTACTTTACATAGGCCTGATATTCGTAGTATTCACGAGGACTGGAAAATGACATATCAGAGGTGGACACAACTGTAATTGCGTCATTAATCGGACATGGGGAATAACATATGCATATTGGTCATGCACACATAACATATGATGGATGAGGCGTAGGGACACAGAACATGGCAAAATTTACTTTTCCACAAGATTATCAGACATTAAAGCACTAGAAGTAACTCAGAGTCTATGATTTATTTAGTTTCAATTTCGAGATTATTAGGAGAACTAAGACTATGTCAGATACAATTTTCAACACAAAGTTTAACGCATGGAAAAAATGTGTAATGGATTATATGAAAGAATATGATGCAAGAATGAGCGAACATCATGCAAACGGTGTTAACCAATTACTTATCTCTTTTGTGAAACCCTTCAAACCCATTAAATCAGCTTCTATAACAAGATGGATTAAATATGAAATGCAATCAGCTGATATTGACCTAAAAAGGTTCCAGGCACACTCATAAGCTATAGCTAGCGAATCACTTTGGAAAGGGGGTAAACTAGATGACATCCTTAAAGCAGCTGTTTGGTCAAATGCTAACACTTTTGCTAAACACTATTGTAAACCTATTAAACATCTATCAGATGCAGTGTTACTAAACTACCAACATGCATAATGGTAGCCTCTGGTCTTGTAATGAAATTGCGATTCTCCTAATAACATGACAAGAGAATCTGGATTTCATTAAAGACACGGAGGCTAACATTATCCCACCTTTCCCCTCCTGTGGGTGGATACATGTATTACTGAATAGATGCATAATTCACGATACAACCTTTGTTCAATGTATTGTTGAAAATGTCATACAACCTTTATTCAATGTATCGTTGAAAGTTCACACAATCTTTTTTCAATGGATTGTTAAAAATTTCATATAACTTGCCCGCTTTAATATTACACCTTTCTCAGTTACATGACAACAGAGCACTTATACTCTTTCTTATTTCAGATAACTCAACATAACTGATTCATCTATACTGCTGTTTCTGCAAAGAAGATGTTCAGAAAGAATTAACTGTGTCCCCTTCATTCAATCTTCATTATTTCTATCCGTTTGGAATGAACAAAAAAAAAGTGAAAATGAAAGAACATTCTACACAGAAGAAGACTTGCCTTGTTACCTCGCATTTAAAAGAGGCAGACTATCCTATGTGCTTGGCTATTGTACATCTGGAAGATTCTATTCTAGTTCTGTTTCACTTTATGATGTATTGCTTCTAAGTGGCTGCTTGGAGTTAGCATTAAAAGAAATATGCATAATTTTAGCCTCTGTGTCTTTTATGAAACCCAGATTCTCTTGTCATGTTATTAGGAGAATCGCAATTTCAGAGACCTTGTTTTCCACATGTTGTTCACAATATTCTAGATGCAGTGTTGCTTAAAATAAAGAACCATATTGATTTCCAAATACTCTTCAACAATTGCAGCAAACCATTCTGGATTTTTATAGAATTGCCACTTTTTTCCTCAAGAATCAGGATGTGTAGATGGTACACAAATTTAATGTATCCACCAAGTGCAAATGAATATCTGTACAGAAATTGCAGTCAGCTTACTTTAAATATCCAAATAGCATTTCTGGTTAACTTGTGGCAAAATTTCCAGGGAATACCTGTAACTCCTGTATTTTAAGGTACTGTGGCCTATGCAGCCGTCTTCCAAGAGTTTACTTAGGAGATGGCTATCAATTAGGTAAGCCTGTGAGATTTAGTAAGTCAAAAACTATAGAAACAAAAAATAATATTTAAACAGAATGATCTTCATTGTAGGTTATGGTGCATATTCAATACATCCTTGGGTTATGACACTACGGGGTATATTGTCAGGGGCTGGCGATAACATTATCGCTGCTCAAGCGTCCGTTTTCAGGCGAAAAGCGGCGATAATTTTATTGCTTTATTAACAAGGAAACACCAGCACGTGTTTCCTTGCCTTAGCGCCCATTGTCAGCACGCCTCACATCGCATCATTAATGAGATGCAAAGGAGGCGTGCTGACAAAACTCCAATCGAGAATATTGCTAACACAGGTTCGCGATATTATCAACAAGGGGTAGCGATATTTGAAATCGCGTTAACTATGCCTTAACGCAGGAATTTAACGTCTGTTAAATTCCTGACTAAGGCATACCTAACATGGGAGGTGGATTGTGGGGCTAAGGCCTCAGGGCCTTATCATCAAGTTATCGCCATTTTCCATGTAATATCCCTGGAAAACCAGTTATGTTCCATCAAAAACCCCGCTATCGCTGGAATAGTTATCGCCATAGCGCAAAGTGTTGATAATACAGGGCTAGCTTGGCGATATATTCCAGCGATAGCCGGCGATAATTTAAAGCGTGCTAAGCGCGCTCAGCAATAATTATTGCTGGGGCTTGATAATATGCCCCACATATCAATGCAGCAACTGCTATGTGAGAGGTCTTCAAGCATTTCACTCTGAATTCCCAAGCCAAATGTTTTAAAGTCAGGCCCCCTATAAACCTTTAAGGAAAGGATTGTGGGAATGGGAGAGGCAGGTCTGAGTCCAGGGAATAGGGGTTATGAGATCATTTCAACTGCACCTTTTCTGTAGCTCACAATCCACACAACTTGCGAGACTTGTAAAAGAACAAATGTGTCAAGCTAACACATAAATTACCCAAACACACTGCTCCCCATAATTGGGGTGTTGTGAGCCACTCACATCCCCGTGCTCAAATGCAGCACTTACTGCACTCAAGAAAATTGTGACCCAGAGTAGCGGGCTGTCATCTTTGCTTCTTTCAACCCTCCCCCACCATGGATGGCCATCACTTCAATCTTGAAATGGGCCCTCTGTCCCTTTTAAAAAATAATTAGCTCCCACATATTTCCCCCCCCTTTGCAGCTAGTTTGCCCTCAGCCCTAATGATAGAATGGAAAATTAGTTCCTATGACGTTTTGTAAAGTAAGCAAATCATAATAGTGATGTAGTGGACCCCTCAGGCTCCTGGACCCCGGAGCTACTACATCTGCTTCACTAATAATAACTACTGCCTTGCAAGTCCGCTCTCTCATTTATGTTTTGTTGCAAAATGTGCTCACATCTTGCCTTATCCTCCTCTGCGCCAGATCTTTGAGGCTCAAGCTAAGCTATCTCCTCTGGTTTAATTATCACCTCCCTTGGGCCTTTGCTTCAATGTCGAACCCAACACTAGCAAGAGTGCACAGGATCTTAATGCAAGCAAGGAATGACAGTAAACAACCTGACACCCCTGGGCTGGGCCCCAGTGCCACTGCAATTGCATAACCAATGATACCCTTGTCCTCCAAGCAGACTGTCTCCTCAGTCCACTCCACTGGGCCATCACTGCTAGGCTTGAAACCCAAAGATGGGTGTCTCACCATTTTTATTACCAAACTCATTTCACTCCCCTCTTGACTGGGCCCTGTTTCCTGTACTGCAGGAGTGAGTTGGGTCCTAATGCTAGAAAGGAATATCTGCATGCAAGATCGAAGTGTGAAGTATATATAGTAACCAACAAACCCATGCTTGTTTAATTTTACACAAGTAGTTCACATATTTTTTGTTAAACGACAACATGTCTTCACACTAAGGGCTAGATGTAGGTAAATCAGATTTACCGCTTCATAAATACCGAATTTTACCGATTCGGTATTCATGAATCGGTAAATCTGATGTAGGTATTCATTCGGTAAAAAATACTGAATCGGTATGATTCGGTATTTACCGATTCTGTAATTACAGAATCGGTATTTACAGAATCGGTATTTGCCATTGATTCGTATAGGCCTTGAAGCCCATAGGAATCACTGGCAAATACCGATTCTGTAATTACAGAATCAGTAAAAATACCGAATTGCCAAGGGGAACAGGGTGTCCCTTTGACACTCTGTAGCACCCCAGTTTTTGCCTTGTGTGCAATGTGACACACATACATGCCCTTAGGGCATGTATGTGTGCCACATTGCACAAGTGTACAAGCACAGATGTGCATGTACACAGAAATTCGTAATTGACCATGCAACAGTATTACATGGTAAATAACGAATTTCTAAGGGCCTGTGGCACTGTAAACTGTGCCACCTACATTTGGAATGACAGAATCGGTATATTTACCGATTCGGTAATTTACCGAATCGGTAAATCTGTAATTTTAGATGTAGGTAGCACTGTTTTCAGTGCTACAAGGGTTTAAGAATTCGTTATTTACCACCAACTAGAAGGTGGTGGTAAATAATGAAAACCCTTCAAAAAGCATTTTTTTTGCTTTAAAAATGGTGCCATGTTGCAGACATACATGCCCTAAGGGCATGTATGTCAGCAACATGTGCACCCATGCACAATTGAGGGGTGCAACAGGGTGTCAAAGTGACACCCTGCCACCTTTCAATGTTTCCCCCAATTACCAAATCGGTATTTACCAATTTGGTAATTAACATTGATTCCTATGGGCCTCAAGGCCCATAGGAATCAATGACAATTACAGACTCGGTAAATACCGATTCATTAATTACCGAATCATACCGATTCGGTAATTAATTCAGTAAATATACCTACATCCCGATTGCCAGTTCTTAAATACCGAATCGGTATGATTCGGTATTTAAGAATCGGTAATCTGGGATTACCTACATCTGGCCCTAAATCATTATGCTGCAGCATACCTCATACTGTGTGTAATTGAATGGCTATGCTGTTGTTCACAGAATAGAATGCATGTGAACAAATGTTGAGAAAAGGGTGGTTTGCAGTTATTGTGAGAGAAGGGAAGAAAAAGTGCGAGAATGTTTACCCAAAGGAGGATTTTTCATAGTGGAGCCCATAGCATATGGAGAAGACATGGTATCTGAGATGTAGTTTGGAAATGTAACAGAATTAGCCCTTCCAAAAAGTTAGTTCAGTAATAGGTGCTCAGATGGGCAAGCTTTGAGATCAAATTTGAGTATGTTGTGTTTGATATGTTGAGTTTAGATTTAAATTGGGGTTATTTGAGATGGGTGAAATTAGAAAAAGTGTCTTGGATGAATACTTTAAGCAATGTTATACATTTTTATTTTCATCTATTTTATGTTTTTATAAAAATCCGTGGCACCTACGGGATGCTTCAAAGTGGTAGAGTAATAAGAGAGGATGGAGGAGACTGCAGACATGTAGAAAGAGTATTGAGAGTATTTAAAGTTATTATAGATCAAATGTTTGCTCCAATAGGCAGTTCATCTGGTATTGGTGAAATGTGAGGTCTACCTCAAGACAATGAGGCAAAGAAATTGACTTTTAAAGGAAAAAAGTCATAAAATCATGAAGCCTTCCTCTCATAATTGATCCTCAGAGACAGTGTTGTACACTGACCTTAGACATTCAGTCATGTTATGTTGAACACTTTACAACACACTTTGTTGTAGATTGAAAATATGAGATATATTGTGTTCCAGAAGTCATAATGCATGCATGACACATTAAATCATCTTCCATTGAGCGCAGGGGTTGGTACCCCAACACCTGCCTGGTAAAGTTACTTTTACAAAAGCAAAGACTATAGATACAAAAAAGTAGGCAGGGTTCAGATTTTGAGAAGTAGTGGATTAAAGAGTCGCGGTTATAGTCATTGAAATAGAGGACAATCTAGGTATCAGACCCAGAACTGATAATCAGCTACTGATTGGTGGAGAAAAGGCATCAACTGTGTGGAAGTCATATATTGTATCTGACTGTTTAAATGTGTTGCTTATGATGCAAAATAATAAAAAAAATATCTTAGTTACTCCACTGAGATCTATTGTTTGGCACATTAAATGAGTGCCTTAAAAACTGAAGCACAAATTATGATGGATGCACGGTTAGCAAATAGAGCTGGTTGTAACCTTGCATTGCTGCAATGGCAGAAGGCAGAAGTTTATTTAAGAAAACTTTTGACACTACAAACCTAACTACTTTTCTTCCCTCCCGATAACAAACAACATGACCAAATTTCATATTCAAACAATGGAAACACAATACAAATTATACAATGTGCAGTACCAAAAAATGACAACTATAGTAAACAAAATTGCACCTTAGGCCAAAAGAGGAATAAAAAGAGAAAGCAAAAAACTGTGGAGAAGGATACCCACATATAAAATGTAATTTTAATGAAACAATGTAGGTTGGGCCATCAGAACCAAGTGGAACATTCTCCATGTTCCAGCTCCTTTGTTACACTGTTAGCAGTTTGTCTTATGAGACAAAAAAGCTCTTCCATTCTGTGCTCGACCATGTTTCCTTCCCATGACTGATCAGAGCCTGTTGACCATAACTTGTGGTCAGCAATGTTGGCCTATGCAGCCACACTAAGGATATGAGGCTCAGTAATTGAGTTTTGAACTGACTGTTTTCATTCATAATGCTGTCCTTCTTCATTTACTGCTTCTTGTACTGAAAGATAACTTAGTCAGTGAGATTTGGGGTTATTTAAGCTAGCATAATTGCATAATTTCACATCACAAGTGTAATGTATAATTACTGAAATTACTTTCATTACTCTGGCATAATTAAAATTTCTCCCAGGCCTAGTGTGAACCCCAAATTTCCCAACTATAAAAGCGGTATGCGGCAGGGTAGGGGTTTAGATGATGAAGCACAGTCTGTGAGGGAGCACTGGGAGGGTTTAACTGAGAGCAAATTGCTTCAGACAGTTACTGGGAATTGGGATCTACCGGAACACTGGGACCAGGACTTCAACCAGCTCTTAAAAGAATTCTTTGATGTGCTACCAGGAGAGATTTTGATTATAAAACGTATCCCAGCCCTTCTCAAAACTAGCACAGGAGGGATTTCTAGCTTCCAGATTAATTCACTAGAGGCAAATAATTATCACAGTATAACACTGAGACAAGAGTTAGTCCCAGCGTTCACAGTATGTTTGGTGAACCATTAAGAAACCACTTAGGAGGCTCAGATTGAATGTTATCACTAGACACCAACACAACTGCCAGAAAGCATGGATGACAACAAGAATATTGGTGATTGTAGCTTACCATAAAAAGCATGAGTCTCAAGGTAACCCCACCATAATGACAGAAGAACCTTATTCAGCCTTATTATTGCTTGTCAAGGAAATGGTTGTATTTTACAAATTTGGGTTGCATAGATTAAGCAAATTACACCCACAGAAAGGTCTCTCATTTCTACTTGACTATAATGATGCAAAATATAATGTGTATATTTACCATTAACAATTCCTAAAAGGGACCAACAGACCTACCTTTGTTTAATGTAAATGAATGTTTTTTCATATTTATAATAATATGTCACCTATGTCTATTTCAAGTAACTACAACTACATCTGCACAGTTACCATCAACAATGTTATTTCATTTATCGATGATGTCATAGAACATGTCATGAGTGATGTAATATGGGAGGTCATAAGCAGTGCGAGTTACAGTTACTTAAAATCTAGTATCTAGTGAATTTCAGTGTTTTTTAGATTTAAAATGTTATGTTTAAACTGATATTCTCCCCAAACTACAACATCACTGTTGTACCATTAGACATTGCAGTATGGTATGGAGTGCGCAGTACCTTTAAGAATTTGTTATGAGCGAGCAAGCCCCTGCGGAGCGAGCCCACTTGTCAAAAGTATATGCATTCCATTTGCTATATTTCCTTTTAAGCTACTGCTTTTAGGCCAGTGCTGCTGTCCCGCATCTGTTGCCTAGCCTTCATTTTGCAGCTTTATACTATTATTTTTTCTTTCCAAGGTCACAGGGACTGTGTACCCATGTACTGAAATGTTGGCCTTAACATTTCACTTTAAGTGCGACTAGCCAAATAGAACGCGAGCTCCTGCAGGACTCGAAGGAGCAGGACAGCCAAAGGGAAATGAGGCACTGTCAGCCAATCATATTGCCCTAATATTTAAAAGTTGCTCACTCACAAGTGTCCGGCAAGACTCCTAGGAACCCAGCCATCCATATAGACATCATTACACCCAATCACAAAAATATGCTGGGATCAGATCTAGCTTTCTGACAAATATGGAATAATTTTATTCATCCTTTTGGGCTGTTGCATGGGGAAATTGTGTTTTAGGATCCCTTTGTATCTGAGCCCCTGCTTTTTGGATCATCCTGAAACTTCCAAGGAAGGTGCTGAGATTAATGAACTATTTTTAAAAAAAAAAGTTTCCTCAAGATTCGTTAACCTGCCACAGTTAAACTTTCGGGTGATCTGGCAAGTGGGGTCCAAGAAAAGGAGGGGGGAGTACCAAATGTGCTACCCCATTCAATTTTCCAAAGGAAAATTAGACACAACTATATCCCAAACGGCTAAACAGAAATACACTGAATTTGGCAGAAAGCTAGCTCCTGGTCCAGAAAGCTTGCTTTTTGTAATGTGCCTCAAATCCATCAGTAGTTTTTGAGGTATTAAGGCTCAAAAAAATGTTTTATATTTCATGTTCAGAATGATCCACTGAGCCGACAGATCTGTAGCCAAGATCTGATTGACTACCACCACATCATCAAACGTGATGACAACATCTTAAGAATCGGAACTCAGTACCATTTCCTGTCATTTTTTAACAAAAGATATAAGGGGTAAGGGAGGGTACCCTGCCCCCCTAAGGCCTGGTGGCCTGGTGGAGGGAGTCCTAGAGGGATCACCCACTGGGCCTAAAAGCATATTTTTCAAAACCATTTTACAGCAAAGTTGCAGTAGAGACACGAACCTGTGGTAAACATTAGTTGTTTTTTAAAGTGCAGGCTCTCATGCTTTAATGAAACAACCCCCGGAGTGGACCAGGGCCCGTGGGTAGGCACATCAGATAATATTTGGGAGGGGGTGTGCAGTATCTCCATCTGAGCCTCTATGACACTCTGGGGATCCCATCCCTGGAGCTGATATAATAATAAGGAGAGGGGGTGCATGCCTTCCCTTACCTAGCCTCTACAAGGCCCCATCTCCTTGGGCCAATGTAATAACAAGGGGCAGAAGCACGTGACTCCCTCGCTGAGCTTCTATGAGGCCTCGGAGTTGGCATCACCAATGGCAATAAAATATTACATACATTTAAAAATTAAACTAGAAATTCACCGATAACAACAAAGGTTATAGTGATGTTACAGTTAGGTATAGTTCTAATATCTTACTTTGCATAAAAAAACTTAGAAATTCACTTAAAAAAACAAAAGGTTAAAGGGACATTGTAGTTAGGTGAAAATGTCAATTGAAATGTATTGCTTAAAACAAAAAAATAAAAATCCTGAAAATCACCAGTTATAGTTATTTCAAGTAACCATAACTCGTGCCCTTAAGTAACTATAACTCACGCCTTCACCATGCACTGCTTATGACCTCACATATTACATCACTTATGACATGTTTTGTGATAGCATTGATAAAATCACTGCATCATGTGAAATTACATTATTGATGACAACACTTTCCATGGTGGGAAGCAAGTTATAGTTACTTTAGGGCATGAGTTATGTTTACTTCAGATAACTATAACTTATAACGTTTGAAATGAGTAAACTATTAACATTTAAATTTTAGCTGACATTGCTCATGTAACTATAATGCCCCTTTACCCATTGTTTTTTTGAGTGAACATATAGCTCCTTAGCTGGAGCATCTGTGCGCCAAATAAAAATCACATAACATAACATAACATAACATAACATAACATATATATTCGCAAACACCCCTCTGATGAGTGAAGGTAAGAGGCCACTTTGGGGAACAAGGAAACCTTTAATAAAACAATGCAGCATAGGCATAATGCATTTTGGCAAAACGTAGCCTTCCTCAGACACCGCTGATCACCGGTTTCTCTCCACCCCCGCCTTTAAATGTCCTGTATTTCCCCCATTGAAGGGTCACATAGTCACACTGCCACTGAGGTCCAGATTCGCCTACAGTTCCCAGAAGTCACTGTTTCTGGTTGCATGGGAACGGCAAAAGGAAAAAGGCGCGTTGTGCTAGGAAGGATAGTCCCAGGTGAAGGCGTTGTCATCAGGTTTCCTCGGGTCCCCGGGACGTTCCAATAGCTAGATATAAAGAGAGAGATATTTATATAGTTACTTTACCCAGTGCTGGTTGCAACTGGGTAGCTATAGTTATAGGAAATGCCTTTTTTAATTGTTTTTCACTTTAGTGCTGTTTTCTGAATCTTCACAAATCTTTGCAAACAAGTGCTCTTTTTTGCGTAGTTTGTGCATAATACATTTCGGTGTGGTCTGTAAAGAGGGGGCTTAGAAAAAGAGGGTGTCCATAAATGCTAAATCCCCACATATTTTCCAAAGACTTTTTTAGGCAGTACTACCGCAAAAACTGCTAAACAGAAATGCAACTTGGCAGGCAGCAGGAAGAGTGCTTTTCGTGATTCGATATAAATCTATGTAGTAGGTTTTTAGATATTTGTGAACAAAAACATTTCTATATTTTGACAGCTGGGTTTGAATTCTTATTTAAAAAACTCAGGCATTCTAATTGGCGTAGGGGGCAATTCACTCCCACAGGAGTCACGCTCCTGCGATAGCGAGCAGTCTGACTGACTGCTTGCAACATGAAGAAAAATGTTGCAAGCAGAAATTACAGGACTGCCTGAGTTATATATATATATATTCACTGAAAAAACCATAGGTTATAGACCATATATAGTTAGGAATTAGCATTTACAAAACCTTGAAAATTCACTGAAAAAACCATAGGTTATAGACCATATATAGTTAGGAATTAGCATTTAAAAAACCTTATTTTACTCACACAAAACCATTGAAATTCCATATATAGTTAGTTGCACTAACTATATATCGCGCACCCGCAATCCACTGCTGATCATGTCACATATTACATCATTCATGACATGGTCAGTGACATCACTGATGACATCACTGATGACATCTCAAATGACATCACTGATGACATCATCCAGTGACTGTGTGTTTCTGAAAAGTTTAAATATGTTTTACATATTGAAGAATGAGTAGATGTAGAAGTGTCTGGATGAAGGATTTAGTAGGTGCGTGACTGACTGTATGAGTGAGTGATTAAATGTGTCTCACTGAGTGCATGGGTTAGTGACTAAACTGTCTTAATTTGTGCATCATTATGTCTGTTGTTCTGTAAACTGCTGCATGTGTTGGTCAGTAGCTATATGAGTAACTATATGGGTTATTGATTGATTGCCCAAGTATTTGTATGGGAGACTGAGTGTGTGTGTGGCTGGCTGGGAGGTGTGTGACTCTGTGCAGATCAATGTGTACTTGTATCAATGATTGTATAAGAGAGTAAGTATGTGTTAGTATATGTTTCAAAATGTAAGGTGCTCTATGTTTAACTGTATAGATTAGAAAATGGAAGTGTGATTGATTATTTACAGGACTGACTAGGTGTGTGAGTAACTCCATGGATGAGTGACAGAGTGTGAGAGTCTGTATAGGTGTATGAGTGCATATGATAGTGTTGTAAAGATGAGTGATTGTATGTATGAATGATTGTATGGGTAAATGAGTGAATGTGTGTGTAAACATAGGAATCACTGAGTGCGTATGTAGTAACTAGTATTGGTGTGTCAATGGTTTCAAAAATTATACTCTGTATTTAACACTGGGTGTAACAGAGGTTATATTAAAGTGTGAGGAGATGCATTGTATTGTCACATGAATGATATCATCAGTGATGTGGTCATTGATGTCAAATGAGATGTCATCAGTGATGTCATCAGTGATGTCATTTGAGATGTCATCAGTGATGTCATCAGTGATGTCATCAGTGATGTCACTGACCATGTCATGAATGATGTAATATGTGACATGATCAGCAGTGGATTGCGGGTGCGCGATATATAGTTAGTGCAACTAACTATATATGGAATTTCAATGGTTTTGTGTGAGTAAAATAAGGTTTTTTAAATGCTAATTCCTAACTATATATGGTCTATAACCTATGGTTTTTTCAGTGAATTTTCAAGGTTTTGTAAATGCTAATTCCTAACTATATATGGTCTATAACCTATGGTTTTTTCAGTGAATTTCAATGGTTTTTTAATAGCAAATATCATAAGCTGTCGAATGTCAAGTACGTGGTAAGTGAAAACATTTTCGTGTTTATGCACACTGATCTGCTTTGAATGGTGCCCCCCCCCCTCATTTCTATTAGGAGTACTCTCTCTTTGCAGATAGTGAAAGGTAGTTAACGCAGGCCTTTGCCCCCGTTGTAATCCGTCGTGCCTGCTTCTCTCTCCATTTGATTGATTGTTATCCAAGTATTTACTGTTTTAGAATTAGTTCTCTTTGGTTCATTCTCTATTTACAAACAAACACAGAGTCGCAATACTCTGTTTAGTCTTTGCAGATAACGAAAAATCGTGTAAAAAAAAAGAAAAGGAATCGAGCAAAATCAGTAGGCCACTAATGGGATCTCTTTTTGACCTCGCTAAAATAGAAACATTAGGAACAACCCCTCATTACAAATACAAAACTAGTGAGATGAACTGAACTCCACACAGTGATGGCTGCAAAACAGCTCGGCTCCGCCACCCACCCCGCCCAAAATAACGATAAAGAACGGCTGCCATGATTGGTTACGGAATGACCACGACGGAGCTACGAAATGGTGCTGCTCTCATGCTAACCCCAGCTTCAGTCTGAAACATCCAGAAACACTGTAGACTACCAATTCGATCAGTTCCGGTAGCGCCCCAATGTAACCCGGTAGAGAAGAACTAGCCCTCCCCTCTTTGACTGATGGTTCTTGTTGCCTGTCCCTTCTGTTGTCATTTAACAGAACTATTTAGCCTCCTGAAAGGGGTTGTGTTCCGACCGGTGGTTGGTGGAGACATTTTGACTATATTCTGTACCTGCGTTGTCGCGTAATGCGTCATATGACGCGCCGCGTTAGCGCATCCGGAAGTCATCCGGGGCGCGCAGCGCGTAACGTAAGCATAACAAGTCATGTGACTTGTTAATAAAACTTTTCATTGGTTCATTTTACTTTTCTTATTGTAATGATGAAAGGCTTAGTCATATGACCTAAAAATTACGCTTTTCATTACTTCCGAACATTATTTTTTCTTAAATATATGTTATAATGTTCCAGGCTAATGTACTTTCCCGGAAATTTTACAACTGTCCTGCAAGTAAAATATATTCTTTTTTCGAGAAAAAGAGCGTTTCTTCGTCCCATGACGGAGCCGTTGAGCAAAAGAGGGTCGACCTGCTGTCTTAGTCGCCGATACGCCTGAATATGAGATTCTTATCGATCACTTTATGTTGCAGGAATAGAAAACACAACAGCCCTTGACCATTTATCTTTACTGCATTCCTTCGTATTATACCTTTTACCCTTCATGTAATTGGTCTGCTTTATTTCACTTGCCTTTTAATGATTCTAAAACAGTCACTATTATTAAAAACTTTACCAATGTATATACTACTACCATGTTTTCTTTTAAAAACCTTTATTGTGAAAATTTCATTATACAAATACGAGCCTATAACCACGTGGGCCTGCCACAGAGCAAACTGTAATCGTATATGATGAGTAGACATTTACACTGTAGAGGAACGTAACGGGCGGGCCATTAGGTTGCAAGAACTAAGGTGTCTAACAGTTACGGAATCGGTGGATGTACATTTTATAATTAAAATACGACAGGGCCAGTTACAATAAAATTATCTAGATATACATTTGCGGGCAAGTACCATGGGTGACGTTAATTCAAACTTTCAATAGTACAGTAATCAATAACACATCAGAACTTAATACCAATAGGGATGTCGAAATATTCAATCAATTCTCGTCCCCGCCCGCCATGTGCTTCAAAACTGCATACGTATCTCGTGATTTCAAGGTTCTGCAACCAGTACACAACAAGGAGTTACGAGTCCCATTTATTCCGGCGCCATTTTGGGCGAGGACGGGCAGGTCCAGGATATAGTCAAAATGTCTCTACCAACCATCGACTATGATGATGTTCATATGCTGTATTTATTAGAGTAACACTCATCTGTCCACATGAAATTAATTTGCCACAATCTAAACATGTCATTTTAATCTTTCCAAAGTTCTTCTAAATATTTGGGACCGTTTCCCTTGCCTCTGAAGCTCTCAGTGCCACTTCTTTGATGAATGTACTAGCAGGTCAGGGGTTCTCCTCCAAATCTCTCTTTTATGCAGCACTATAATTAATTGGTGCCACCTCTCCATATGACGATGCATGGTATAGTTACCACAACTATATATTTTTTCGGTTCCTCTGGAGAGTTCATCGTGGCAGATGAAGCGTGTAACGTACCGGGCATTTACCTTTTTTTGCATGTACAGGAAAGGAAAAAAAAATCGAGCGTCCGAGTTCTAAGGTGTCCCAGGGCCATTTTAGTGGACCAGGCCCAAATCCAAAGAACAGCCATCTCACAGGCTAATGGGGCGACCCACGCCGACTTTCAGCATTGTAGAATGACCACACCAGTACAGCAACTTGCTAGACATCACCTCGGTGCCATCCAGATCTCGGCGCCCCACTGCAGATGAAGTGCCTCTCAACTATGAAACCACCACGGTGACATCCGGATCTTGGCGCGTTGTGCTGCCTTCGGCCTATTCGCACATCGGTCCGCTACTGACGCCATCTCACAGGCTAATGGGGCGACCCACGCCGAGTTTCAGCATTGTAGGATGACCACACCAGTACAGCAACTTGCTAGACATCACCTCGGTGCCATCCGAATCTTGGCATCTCAACGCCTAGTGGTATCTTCCATACAAAAAATATTGCTACGCTGCCTTTGGCCCCATTCGCACATCAGTCCGCAACTTAGACATCACCTCGGTGCCATCCGGATCTTAGCATCTCAGCGCCTTGTGGTGTCAGTCAGAAAATATTGTTGCGCTGCCTTTGGCCCCATTCGCACATCGGTCCGCTACTGACGCCATCTCACAGGCCAACGGGGCGCCCCACGCCGACTTTCAACATTGTAGGATGGCCACAGAAGTGCGACAACTTACTAGACACCACCTCGGTGCCATCCGGATCTTGGCGCGTTGTGCTGCCTTCGGCCTATTCGCACATCGGTCCGCTACTGACGCCATCTCACAGGCCAACGGGGCGCCCCACGCCGACTTTCAGCATTGTTGGATGGCCACACCAGTGCGGCAACTTACTAGACACCACCTCGGTGCCATCCGGATCTTGGCGCGTAGTGAAGCTGCAGCAGCTGCAAATAAGCTTCAGACAGTGTTACAACCGCTGCTCAGAACTCTCAACTATGACACCACCTCGGTGCCATCCGGATCTTGGCGCGTTGTGCTGCCTTCGGCCTATTCGCACATCGGTCCGCTACTGACGCCATCTCACAGGCCAACGGGGCGCCCCACGCCGACTTTCAGCATTGTTGGATGGCCACACCAGTGCGGCAACTTACTAGACACCACCTCGGTGCCATCCGGATCTTGGCGCCTTGTGCTGCCTTCGGCCTATTCGCACATCGGTCCGCTACTGACGCAAACTCACAGGCCAACGGGGCGCCCCACGCCGACTTTCAGCATTGTAGGATGGCCACACCAGTGCTGCAACTTGCTGGACACCACCTCGGTGCTATCCGGATCTTGGCGCGTTGTATTGCCTTCGGCCTATTCGCACATCGGTCCGCTACTGACGCCGCCTCACGTGCCAACGTATTTTCTCCGCATTTTATACCCTATGCCGCATAACAGGCCATGTGACTTGTTTATAAAACTTTTCATTGGTTCATTTTACTTTTGGTTTCCTAATGATGGAAGGCTTGATCATATGACCTAAAAACAACACTTTTCATTGGATGAAAACTTTTTTTTTTTCCCAAACGATGAAAGCCCCACCTTGTTTCTGGATGTTTCAGACTAAACTGGCGTCAGCATGAGAGCACCACCATCTCGTAGCTCCATCGTGGTCATTCCGCGAGCAATCATGGCAGCCGCTCCCCACCAGAAGCCTGCAGGAGTCGGGGCCCCCAAAACTTTTGATGAAATCTCAAGGCGGAGGGGACGCTTTCGAGAATGGGGTCCAAGACCTAGAAGACAAGCGTCCGATTTCCAAGGTGTCCCAGGGCCATTTCAGTGGACCAGGCCCAAAAAGGAAAGAGCCTGCCGCCATTTTGAGAGTCCTGTGACAGCCGCCTATCGCTGCACCGCAAGAGTGGGCGCAACTCAGCTGAATTGCGGCTTTTGACACAGTGGACCAAAAATGGATGGAATGGCAACTGAAACGGTAAAGGGGCGCCCCACTACAACAGATGACACTCCACCTGGAGAGGCCCGTTCACGCCACCTCCCCCGGGGCGCCCCACGCCGTTATTCGGAGCAGCATTGTAGGATACCAAAACCAGTGCGGCAACTTACTGGACATCACCTTGGTGCCATCGTTCTGCTGCCTTGGAACTATTCGCACAACAGTTTGCTACTGATGACCCACCCCCCGCGACGCCCCACGCCGTTATTTGCTGGGTGGCAACTTACTAGACATCACTTTCGTGTCATCTAGATTTCGGCGCGTTCTGCTGCCTTGGAACTATTCGCACAACAGTTTGCTACTGATGACCCACCCCCCGCGACGCCCCACGCCGGAAATCTGGACGTTGTGCTGCGTTGGGACTATTCGCACAGCCGACTGCTACTTCGTTGTTTTTCCCTAAAAATGTTTATATGTTATTACTATTTTTGTTTTCTTGTATATATTTATAAATTATTAAAGTTTTATAATCTTACTACTTTGTCGGAGTGCTATATATTTTTAATTTGACACATAATTGTAAAAACTTTGATGTACAAAGAGTCATCCCTGGAATCTTCCGCTTCACGCTCGGTCCCCTCCCCAATCACAATACAGGATGGTTTTCAGATAATAGCAACGCTTCTGCTGTGACGGATCTCATCGAGTGTGGGCCTTGATCTACTATAACTCCTTTGAAGAGGGGTGATTCTTTACAGCTGTGGCCATAAACTACATCTGCAGGGCTAGCTGATAGCCTAGGACCGGCCTGGACAATCGGACACAGAGGAAAAGGAGTGTCAGAGGGTGCGGTAGTGAATAGGGCGAAAGGGAGGTGTCGGGCGGGCA
The DNA here is from genome assembly GCF_964261635.1 of Lissotriton helveticus. NCBI lineage: Eukaryota > Metazoa > Chordata > Amphibia > Caudata > Salamandridae > Lissotriton > Lissotriton helveticus. The sequence goes on from NC_136057.1 coordinate 1,065,339,849, forward strand.
CAGGGTGTGATTCTCAGGGAAGAGCAGCGCAGATGGGGGGAGGTTTATTACCCATGCATAAGACAGAGAGCGGGGGTGACCACTGCCTGGGTGAGATGCTTGCGAGGGTGGGGAGCCATGCTAAGGATCGACAGCGTGCACAGAGTGGGTCTGGTCAAGGCATCTAAAATGGCTGCCGTGCACGACAAAAGTGTGGCATTTGAAAAAAGACAAGATGGCGCAGACAATGTTTTTCAACACTTCCTGATTTCCTTCCAATCGAACGTTAACAGACGTTGGGGCATATTACCAAAGTTAAGCGATATTTATCCCTAACGATGCATTGCAAAGATTTTTTTACCGTCAGAAATTATCGCAGATAAACCTTGCTATTATCAAGGTTTATCGCAAATACGATAAAAAACGACCGCAATGCATTAATATCGCTGAAAACTCAGCGATATTCATGCATTACCGAGCTAATGCTCTTAGCCATGTTACCCACCTCCCATTGGATAACATGGCTAAGAACTGCTCAGGGCAGCTGTTACTTTTTGGAGATATTCGCGCTTATCTCGAAAATTTCCAAAATGTGATAATAGGAGATAGCGATGTTAGCGACTGTTTCCAGTCGCTAACATCTTGGCATGCCCACTTTGCATGTCGTTAGTGATAAATATCACTCACATGCAAAGTGGGGCCCAAGATGGTCGCTATCTCCTACTAGCCGTCGCTAACTGGTGTTAGCAACAGCTAGGTAATACAGATATAATTTTATCTCCGCGAAGCGGAGCGCTGTTACAGATATATATCTTGTTTTTGAACGTTAATTTCTCAAAATGCACTGAAGCACATATATTGAGACCTAGCAAAGGCACATCGGGCTACCAGTCCCTAATATTTTACCAAGTTTCGTGCAAATCCATTCAGCCGTTCGATTATTATTATTATTTTTTTTTTTTTGCCCCGCGGGACCCTTTTAAAACCTCCACATCAAACCTAGGGGGTCAGCGAGGATCTACTATGCCCCCTTATGGTCATTTGCCCCTTCGCTTTGGCCTCCTCTTGTCTCTCAATCCTACCGACAGACAAGATGGCGGCCGCTACGTACTGGTTGGAATGTTTACAGACACCGGAGAGCCAAGCAGCTTCGCTTCGCAAAGCTCCGTAACGCGAAAAGTACGCGAAGCGGAGCGCTGTTACAGATATATATCTTTTTTTGAACGTTAATTTCTCAAAATCCACTGGAGCACATATATTGAGACCTAGCAAAGGCACATCGGGCTACCAGTCCCTAATATTTTGCCAAGTTTGGTGCAAATCCATTCAGCCGTTCGATTATTATTATTATTTTTTTTTTTTGCCCCGCGGGGCCCTTTTAAAACCTCCACATCAAACCTAGGGGGTCAGCGAGGATCTACTATTCCCCCTTATGGTCATTTGCCCCTTCGCTTTGGCCTCCTCTTGTCTCTCGATCCTACCGAGAGACAAGATGGCGGCCGCTACGGACTGTTTGGAATGTTGACAGACGCCGGAGAACCAATCAGCTTCGCTTCACAAAGCTCCGTTGCGCGAAAAGTACGCGTCCTGGAGCGCTGCCCGGTCCGCTGTTACAGATAAATATCTTTTTTTAAACGTTAATTTCTCAAAATCCACTGTAGCACATATATTGAGACCTACAAAAGGCACATCGGGCTACCAGTCCCTACAATTTTGCCAAGTTTTGTGCAAATCCATTCAGCCGTTCGGGCTAAAAGTGAGGCCAACCGCCCTATGGAAAACTCAATGTTAAAAACACGTTTTGGGACCCCCCTTTTTTCTCGACCCCCCCTGGACGAACCCCCCCCCAATTTTCAGGGGCTGCTCAGAAACAAAATGTGCCATTTTCCTGAAAATTTCAGCCAATTCCGTCCACAAACGCCAAAGTTATTAGACATAGAATTTTCGAAAAAACCCATAGAGAAAAAATCCTAACTATATATACCTACTGGCGACCGCCAGTAGGTAATATATATATATATATATATATATATATATATATGTATATGTATATATATAATTATATATATGATTAAACCTGGAGGTGAAACACCTTACTATCGCCGAGTTTTTTTTTCCTGAGAGTACACTAATTGGATGACTTATTGGATCATATATATCATGTGATCAAGACCTGTAACGGGCTGAAACGCGTAATGGCGAGACTCTGCACCCTATTGGAATAAAGACAACAGAAAGCACAGTATTGTGGTCTGTTCCGTTTTTTTCCTACCCAAGGACGAGTGACGGTGGTTTGGATATATATATATATATATATATATGCCACGAAAACCTCCTTTTCAAGAAGCAGAAGCCACAACGGGGAATTCAGGAAGCAGCTTTTATTTTCCAAAAGGGCGGATGCATTTCGGCTATAGGTAAGCCTCGTCAGCGCCCAAGCAATTGTGCAACTTCCAGCATTGCGAGTGTCCATCTAGTCGCCCTCTTATTGGCTGAGGGCTCGCTCCACCCACTGATGTTGTAATCTCACCTGATGTTGATAACCACTTAGTGTGCATAGACCACAACACCCAGAATGCATGGTGTCAGGTCCGGTAAGTTTTTTGCGGGGGGAGCTAAAAAGAAAGTTCTTATGGTGATGGCAGGGCAATCTGGAAGTGGTTTTACAATTGCTTGCTTGATTCGTTGGTGCAAGCCGCCTCCTCCAGTCCCCAAACCGTTCCAATCTCGGAGCTTCAAGGATACATCCCGCGGGGGCAGTAACGGCAATACGTACTGTCCAGAAGGAGGTTAATAACCCCTCACGGCTTTTTCACCCCAAAGCTCCTCAATGGGTCCCGACTGACCATGTTCATGGAAACAAGCAAAAACCGCCGTGGACGGCAGAAGACCAGTGACGTCAGGACCACTTGCGGAACGGGAGCCTCTGTAGCGTGTCCCTGGCTGACACGCAAATTGTATGCCACGAAAACCTCCTTTTCAAGAAGCAGAAGCCACAACGGGGAATTCAGGAAGCAGCTTTTATTTTCCAAAAGGGCGGATGCATTTCGGCTATAGGTAAGCCTCGTCAGCACCCAAGCAATTGTGCAACTTCCAGCATTGCGAGTGTCTATCTAGTCGCCCTCTTATTGGCTGAGGGCTCGCTACACCCACTGATGTTGTAATCTCACCTGATGTTGATAACCACTTAGTGTGCATAGACCACAACACCCAGAATGCATGGTGTCAGGTCCGGTAAGTTTTTTGCGGGGGAGCTAAAAAGAAAGTTCTTATGGTGATGGCAGGGCAATCTGGAAGTGGTTTTACAATTGCTTGCTTGATTCGTTGGTGCAAGCCGCCTCCTCCAGTCCCCAAACCGTTCCAATCTCGGAGCTTCAAGGATACATCCCGCGGGGGCAGTAACGGCAATACGTACTGTCCAGAAGGAGGTTAATAACCCCTCACCGCTTTTTCACCCCAAAGCTCCTCAATGGGTCCCGACTGACCATGTTCATGGAAACAAGCAAAAACCGCCGTGGACGGCAGAAGACCAGTGACGTCAGGACCACTTGCGGAACGGGAGCCTCTGTAGCGTGTCCCAGGCTGACACGCAAATTGTATGCCACGAAAACCTCCTTTTCAAGAAGCAGAAGCCACAACGGGGAATTCAGGAAGCAGCTTTTATTTTCCAAAAGCGCGGATGCATTTCGGCTATAGGTAAGCCTCGTCAGCACCCAAGCAATTGTGCAACTTCCAGCATTGCGAGTGTCCATCTAGTCGCCCTCTTATTGGCTGAGGGCTCGCTCCACCCACTGATGTTGTAATCTCACCTGATGTTGATAACCACTTAGTGTGCATAGACCACAACACCCAGAATGCATGGTGTCAGGTCCGGTAAGTTTTTTGCGGGGGGAGCTAAAAAGAAAGTTCTTATGGTGATGGCAGGGCAATCTGGAAGTGGTTTTACAATTGCTTGCTTGATTCGTTGGTGCAAGCCGCCTCCTCCAGTCCCCAAACCGTTCCAATCTCGGAGCTTCAAGGATATATATATTCTCCACAAGCGACCTTGTTTCCGGAGTCTGTCCCATATGTCCCATAGACAAGTGGCAAGTACGAACCGAGCAGGTCTCCCGCTTTAAATATCACCAAAACAATCCTCTTGAAAGAAGAACTTGCACTCGAAGTCAATACCAAAGTGTTTTATTTCGCCATCATATATATCTATATATATATTTATTTATTTATATATATATGTATATATATATATATTTTTTTATATATATATATATATATATATATATATATATATATATATATATATATATATATATATATATATATATCACCAAAAATGCAAGACCCAACTCCAACTTCCTTGACAAGCTGACTTTATTCGTCACATGCACAGCAGCTTCACAACACTCAGTAACTCCTAACCGGTTTCGCCATCTTTGCCTTGTTCACAGGTGAGTGTCTTTAAGTAACTCCCTAGTGGTCACATGACCCATAGCAGCTACTACAGGCCCCAGAATGCACCAAAATGTTCATCACATGTCCCAAAATAGGTATCTCTATTCGGTACAAAACTGTAAAAATGCCTGAAAAGCATAGTGCACTTTGCTACCTTGCATGTAAAATATGTGCTTGAAAATGCGTTGTCCCAGAGAGAGAAACAACTCCCTCTTCTCCCTTACGTTACCAAATAGCTTTGGTCAGTCCTGTAGCTGGTACGCAACGAGAGTGAGTCATGCCCCCTATTTTACTGGGGCCCCCTTACTCTGCAGGGCACGCTCTGTGGCAGGAACAGAGAATCCCTCGGTAAGCACCACTCGAGCACCAGGTTTTCTGCAAAAAGCGCAATGAAGACCATAAGAGAGAGCAGGTTTCCCTGCTCTCGCTTCCAAAATCCAAAGCAGCTTTTGCTATGACAGAGCGGGAGTCGCACAGCTCCCACCCTGCCATAGCAAACAGCAGTGTCCTGGGGTGGGCACCCCGGGACACTGCAGGAGCCGTCCCTGGAGCTGGGGTGGCAGTCCCCAGGGCCATCGAGGGCCCCTGGAGCGGGGCGCATGGCCCCCCTCCCTTTTGAAAACAGCCCCGGGGAGGTGGCTGTCCCCGGGGCTCGGGGGTCCCTAACGGACCCCCCATTTTACATTACTAGTGCCCTGGGGCGTGTGGGGGGCTTGATCCCCCCACACATGTTTAATACATTTTTAAAAATAAAAGGGCTGGCGAGTGGCTTGGTGCCCCCCATGAATATTTGAGAAAAAGCTTAAACAAGCCCCGGTTGCAGTCCCCAGGGCTGCGGGAGTGCCACGTGCCCTCCCGCATATTACACACATAGCCCCGGGGAGGTGTCAGCACCCGGGACTGTGGGGGCTCCCGCAGGCCCCCGCTAAAAAATTTTAGCAATGCGCCCAGGACCTGACCCACCCGGATGCCTAAAATTAAATGAAGCGCGGGAGCCCGCGTATTGTTTTTTAAAAACATTTTGGCAGGATTCGCGACCCCAGCATGAATTTTGCCAATTTTGTTTTTTTTTAAAAATGCTTTTTTTGGCCCTTGGGGTCCCTGAGCAGCCCTACGGGGTCAGGGTGTATCTACTCTTTCCCCTTTTCTTTTTTTTTACCTTTGTTTTACTGTTTTCTTGTGACTCGGTTCTACCCAGTCACAAGATAGCTGCCAACACTTCCTGGTTTGGAGTGTTGGCAGCCAATCACAGTGAAGCTCGTGCTCGGGAGGGGTACCGACTCCACCAAATTCTCAGATATCGAAACTATTTATTTTTCCAATTTCTCAGGAACTACTGAACGGATTTACACCATTGATGCCTCTTTCTGAAACAAGACCTAACATTTTGCCAAATGTGGTGTAATTCCGTTCAGGCTGTAGCTGTGTCTAAAGTTTCCTATGGAAAATTAGATAGGGAAAACATGTTTTAGGACCCCCCTATTTTCTCAGCCGTCGTTTGTTGAATCACCCCGAAACTTTCAAGACAGGAACCAACCAGAGCGGGCCACTACTTTTGAAAATGTTGCGAAGATTCGTCAACTGCGCCAAAGATATTGAGAAAACAAAACACGCTTTTCCTATGGAAACTAGGTCCTAACTATAACTACCGTCTGGTGACCGCCAGTAGGTAATATATATATATATGTATATATTCAATGAAAAAAGACCAAGGTTACAGAGAAGTTATAGTTAGGCTCACATTTCACTCATACAAAACTAGTGAAATTCAGCAGGTACCTCTTACAGCGTAGAGTATGCAGCTCCCGATGAGCTGAAGGCTGCAGGTTATTTGTCCTTTCTTCCAATGAACTGGCATGCCGGCAAGGGGATTTTGTACATTTGTACCACATTTGTACCACTTTCAAGTTCCGCGCAGCAATACTGGACTGCTGTAGAAACTGAGACTACACGGCGAAGCATAGCCATTGTTGTGGCTGATGGTGTGGGATCTGGGGCGCTGAGCTGCATACTCTGAATCACCTGGTATCACGAGGGTTTAGCAGCACAGGGTTTGAAAATACAGCGCGACCTGCAACTCCGTGTTATCTTCCTTCATTCCACCGCCATGAGAAAACCGGACAAACAACAGTCAAAGTTCTCCTTTGACACCAGGCGCAATCCGCAGGGGGTGACTGCTCACTCAGATACGGAAATAGATGCGGAGCGACCACAAGCACAGTTATGGAGATGGCCCTTCAGGCCATACAGCAAAGTCTTCAGGCCATTAATGGGAAGCTGGATTCTCTCACCCAGCGGGTGGACATCATATCTAGTAAATTGGACAAGCAAGGCTTGATGCAGCGGAGGAACGTATATATCCGCGCCCCACAGTAACCTCTGCATAGCAGGTATTCCTGAAAGTATGAATACGGGAAGACTGGAAACCTATGTGGAAAATATGTTACGTAATATATTTGGAGCTGACAACTTCTCCCCAGTACTGATCATTAAACGCGCGCATAGATTGTTGGTGCCCAAGCCTCCGCCGGGTGCCCTGCCGCGGCCCATAATTGCTATGATTCTAAATTATAGGGACCATGACACCATTCTGAGATGTGCACGGGAAAAACAGCAAATCAACTACCAAGGCAATGATCTGCCGTTCTATCCGGACTTCAGAATGGCGGTGCAAACTGCTCAGAGAGAGTTAGTTTAACTCTGCCAAAAAGAAGTTACGGGAAATGGGCATTGAGTACGCGATGCTATATCCGGACAGATTGCGGGTGACCTGTGAGGGATGTGTATCCATCCTGCAATCGCCGCAAGCCGCACAGGATTTCATCAAAAAAACACTCACCAGGAGAAAGAGACAAGGCGGCAAGGAAATGGATCAGGACTCTGATTAGATCATTTTAGAACATGGCCTGCTAACCCGGCGCAAGTATCCTTAAGGTTCTGACTCAGTTGGGATGGGGGCAAAGTTGAGAGAACACTCAAGTCTGTGATATACTCAAGTTTTACTTTAAGATGGCTGTTTCAACACAGAGCGGCCCAGGTGGGACATTTTTGATGGACTCACAACATGGCCCTGGTTGTTGAAAAGCTCTTATGCAACGTAACCTGCAACGTGTCATTTACAAAGATCCGGGAGTGGGTTGGTAATAGATCTGAACAGCCACTCATTGGCGGTAAGTCATCACATGCATGTGGGGGGACAGCCCTGAATATGTGGCACACCTGGCAGACTTATAACCCTATTAATGGGTAGACTTTTCCAATAATTTACAGAACCGAAGCTTTTGCCTGCTGGCTGGACATGACTGCTAGACTATGGTGTCATGCTACAGGGTGTAGTGATATGTGGGCATTGTGTTTCTGTTGCCATTATATGCTGACCACAAGATTGGTGGTCCATTGCAGACTGAGATGATGGCAAACAACTAGTTAATGTTCTTTTCTTATTTGACATTATTCTCGCACGAACATACGCACCCAGCTAGATAACACAATACCTGACCACATCTGCCTAGGTGGATGTTGATGCATGTACTTGGTGGATCCCCCCATGTGGGTGCTCCCCTACACAGTTCTAGTTCTTCCACTAATGTTGGTATGGGTACAGCTTTGGTATGATTGGGATGCCAAAGTAGGTGGGGGTGGGGAGGGTGGGGAATGTTTGATGTTTTACAAGCTTCCTAATCTGCATGACACTACAAGGTTCCACAATTTCTGGTTCTAATTCTTCAACATTGTGCTAGTCACAGTCGCAGTGAACGTCCAAGGCCTCCCTATGCAGGGAGATCATACCCCGGCAATAGCTAGCAATTCCACAGATGGATAGTTTGCAACCCTGACAACTGAATCTACTGTCCTGGAATGTCCGGGGGTTGAATAACCCCAGAAAGATACGCCAGATTTTCGCATACCTGGACAGATTGCACATACATGTAGCTCTCATACAGGAGTCGTCCTTAGACCCCTCTGCTAACAATACAATAGGGCGCAGGTGGGCGGAGGACTTTGCCATTCTCATAGTCTTCCCACTCCAGGGGCGTACTGATTTTAGTAAAAAAAGGGAATACACTTTCATGTAGAGCAAACCATGACTGATAACATGGGCCGATATAATATTGTTGTAGGGTTCTTTCGTGGACGCCCCATACGTATAATTAACACGTACGGCCCTAATGTTGATGACCCAGTGTATTATAAATCTTTGTGGAACAAACTGGAGGATTTCCCTGACATACCGATACTGTGGGGCGGGGATTTCAATTCATCATTAAATGACCACCTAGATAGGTCAGTGTCCTCTAGAGAGACGCATAGGCAAACGGTAACTGTGATGCAGGCTATTATGTCAGAAGCCAAATTGGTAGACATTTGGAGAGCACGATACCCGCACCATAGAAAAGCCACATATCATTCGACCGTCAGAAATAGCTGGTCTAGAATAGACTATTGGTTAGGAACGGAGGGGATTATGAATTGGACCAAGCAAATTAAACATCTGCCCAAAACCCTGTCTGACCACAAGGCAGTGATGCTAAGTACTGATATTCCTCATTACACGCCACCACCATGTGTGTGGAGATTTAACGCCAAAGCGCTGCTGGACCCCCTGTACTCTAAGGCTATAGCGCAGGCGATCACTGAATACTTTAATATCAATCAGGCTTCTACGGAAGATCCTAGTTTGCTGTGGGAGGCATTTAAATCTACTATTCGGGGGTATGCATTAGTGTGAACGCAGGCCTTCTCAAGGATATCCGCACTCAACTAACACAACGAGAATGCAGGTTAAGTGCTCTAGAGCAAGAATATGAGCAGACGAATAACATGTCTGTCCTCGGCGATATTCGGACAATTTTGTCAGAATACCAGGACTTCGCTGAGGATGAACTCATCTATATCTCAAAACGTCATGAGGCTTGAACATATGGCGAGGGAGGTAGACCAGGGCACACATTGGCTAGCTAAATCTGCATGGGGTATAAGTCACAAACGGTATTTTCTATAAAAGATGAGGATGGCGTGTCCCATTATGATACACAAAGCATACTCACTGCGTTTATGAACACATATGGTGATCTTTATAAATCACGTGAAACGGCCAGACCAGCAGAGGTTATGACATATTTGGAAGATATAGAGTTGGCCTGGCTATCGGATGCCCAGAGGGAGTATCTAGGGCAACCGGTGACTGTCGAAGAAGTCACGGACATAGTAAAGTCTGTGCCCAATGGTAAGGCGCCGGGGCCGGACTGGTCTACAAGCAAATTTTATAAGGCATACATCGACCTACTTGCACCCCACCTTGTCCAAATGTATGGAGATGCCCACAGTAATAAAATCCCCCCCACATTACGAGAGGCCATGATTATTGATCTATTGAGGCCTAATACAGACCCGGAGAAGTGCGAATCATATAGGCCATTATCCCTCATAAACACAGATACTAAAATATTGGCAAAGCTGCTTGGCAAAGACTGCAACCATTATTACCCAATCATGTCCTGCTGGATAAGACCGGCTTTATTCCTGAATGGTCCACCACCCACAATATTCGAACGCTCTTCACACTCTCTCACTATTTTGCCCCGAATATTCCGGCGATTGCTGTTTTGTTGGACGCAGCAAAAGCGTTCGACTCCATTGATTGGTCGTATCTTCATTTTATATTATATAGGATGGGATTCCCCCCTATTTTCTTACAGTGGATCCAAATATTATACACGAAACCAACAGCACCTATACAAGTTAATAAATATGTGTCGGACACCATCAACATTGAATGAGGTACAAGACAGGGCTGCCCACTATCTCCTTTACTTTTTGCCATAGCCTTAGAACCACTGGCCTGTAAAATACACCCGGGTCATAAATGTGCTGCTATACAATTTTTACATTGGCCACTAAATATTTCACTATACGCATACAATATGGTGTTATATGTTAAAAATCCTATTACTACTCCGTCCCCACTGCTTTGAGAATATATTACATTTGGGCGCCAATCCGGACTGCAAATTAATTGGTCTAAATCTCTCATTGTTTCTCTAACAAACTCTACTCTTCCTCATCAAGTAGAATACCCTCTTGAATGGCGATCAGATCCAGTGTGGTTTCATTTTGATCCAGAAATGGTTATTCGGACAAACTATGGTACAGCAATTAGTAGTCTACAAGAAAAAGTAGATTGATGGATACACCTACCCCTATCGTTGGCGGATCCACTGGCCATTGTAAAGATGGTAGTACTTCCTAAGCTTTTGTATCTTTTTAATAACATTCCTATTACCCCGCCTACAACAGTGTTCCAAAGATTGTCTGCTGTTGTAAATCGTCTCATATGGGTAGGCAAACAAGCCCGCATTGAATTGGGTGCTCTAACACTGCCATTTGCTAAGGGAGGATTCAAGGCTTCTGATTTCCTTCTCTATTATTTATGTGCCCAGGCGCAATATGCGCACTTTTGGTATCATCCAATCCCATATATGCCTCATGTTGCTATAGAGGATGGTGACGCCCACCCTATCCCACTGAAAGCTATCCTCCCTCATCTGCGAGCCCGCATACATTCCCATGCCATTAATACAATTGATATGACTAATGCGACCTGGCACAAGATGGGGAAATTAGCAAAAAAACTACCATTATATGCGCCGGGAATGCCACTATTGTGTCACCCAGAGTTATCAGTTACGCAGGAAACAGTGGGAACATACTTGCTAAATCGGGCGGGTATTGATAGGATGGGATACCTCTATGCTAACGGTACCTTTGTGGAGCATCAAGAGCTGAGGTATATTAGTAACCAAACTCTTCTTTTTCGGTTCACCTACCATAGATTACAGGACACCATTAAGAAACTGTATCCAGACTACCCTAGCGAGCCAAAGTCACTTCATACACTGCAAATGCTTATTATAACATCAAGTAGCTCCCATATGGTAACAGGTTTATACACACACCTTCAAGAAGATATAGATGACACTACACACAAGGCATTGGCAAGATGGAATGCTTTGCTGGATCCGCCTCTCACAGAGGAGGAATTGGAGATATGTTGTAACATAACTAATATGCTAATGCCAAATGGTGATCTGCAAATACGCCATCATAAATACCTGCACCAAACCTACTACTCTCCAGCGCAGCTATATAAATATGGGCTCCGTGCAGATTCCAGGTGCACGAGGTGTGGAGTAGAAGACGCTGGATTTATTCACCTAGCATGGGCCTGCCATTCTATTAGGACATACTGGGACGAGGTTTTACAAATTTTTAGTATCATGTTGGAAGTGTCTATTGAGTGTTCAATTTGTATATGCCTACTAAGCTTAGTCCCTACTGTCAAATCCATGAAGCGTAAATTCTGTAGCGTTGCGCTCTTTTTGGCCAAGCGCAGAATATCATTGTGTTGGGGAAGCAGGGTTACTCCACAGGTTAAATTATGGATTAAAGATATGGATTACTGTAAATATACACTCAAGACATATGAGGAAGAGCTGCCAATAGGATCTAAACCCAGAGATTACTGGATGTATCTGGTCAATTATCTCTGAACAAATCTACCTGTATAGTGGGCGTGGTGAACTGTATGTTGTAAATGTATGATCACTGATATGACGACTGATGGGAACTGTAATATGTGCCTGTATTCTGCAAATGGAAGCTTGTTTTTTTCTTTGTGTTTGTGCATTTTATGATTTCAATAAAATTCCTCACATTTCACTCACACAAAACTAGTGAAATTCAGCAGTTATAGCAACCTAAGCTAACTATAACTTACACCCCCCCCAATGCACTGCTTAGGACCTCACATATTACATCATTCATAACATGCTCAGTCACATACAGTTATGGCCCAGTGGACCTCATCACCCTGAGCCCAGCCTTTAAATAAGTTTTTTATAGGAGAGGGGGACGATGCAGCTTCCCTCCCCTGGATAATTTCAGCCCTAGGAACCCCCCCCAGGGTCGCAGATTTTTTGCAATGGGGGGAGGGGAGCAACACCACCCCACTCCCTGGGCTGATTTTGGCCACAAGACCCCATTCCCCGGGGCCTGGCTTTTAAGGTTTTTTTTTAAATAGAAAGAGGGGACCATGTGGCACTCCTCCCCCAGCTGACTTCGGCTCTGAGGACTCCATTTCCTGGGTCCCTGCTATGGTTCTCTGGGGGCCCCCAGGGTACCCAGTCTGCACTGGACTGCAGGGAAAGGCTGAAGGTCCACGCACACCTTGCCGGCACCCCACCTCCTGCAGGAGCCGCCATTGCTTTTAAACACATGGAGCTGCTAAACATGCAGCTTCCTTTGTATGAAAGCAATTTGTTTGTTTTTACCTGCCCGCTTGAAATTGGGCTGAGAAACAGGCAAATGCTCTGCTTCCTGCAAGCAAGAGAATTTCTTAGCTCTTGCTTGCTGAAAGCGGAGCGTTTGCTGTGGCTTGGCGTGGACAGTTAAAGCTCCTGCCAAGCCACAGCAAACCGCTATGTCCCGGGTCATAGCAGGAGCCTGCCATGAGGAATGGTGGTCCCCAGAGCCATCTATGGCTCCAAGAGAGAGCCTCCGTAGCCCCCTTCATTTGACTCAGTATGGCCAATTGTGGGCATGCTGATTTTAAGGAAATTTCTTCTCCTTCCAAGGCATTAAGATTCAACAATGTTAGATAATCTTCTGATTCCTTTGCTTTTAGGTAGATTCAGATAATTTTATTGTGGTCTCTTCTTTATTTTTATTTTTATTTTTCGCAAAACATTTCACCAATTTGATCTTTCTGACATATAGGTCTATTCTTGTTTGTGCCAAGTCCATTTTTTGCACTGGACAGTAATTTATTCCTTTTTTCAATAATGATGTTTCCATTTCCGTTATTACACGTTTGGATAAGTTGACTACTTGTAACTCATTTATTGCCGCTCCTTCCTCTGTCTCATACTCCTGGTTGTTGCCCCTACCCTGTCCGATGGGATGCTTGCTCCTTTGTCCTCTGTGTTGTGGTTTCTGCCTTGCCATGGGTGCCCTCTTGCTCTTCCTCTTCTATATTGCTGCGCTTCCCGATTTTGCTCCCACTGTATTTGCTGCAAAACCAGGCGCATATCGCCTAAAAAGTTTGCTTGCTTCCTTTTGATTTTCATTTTCACTTAAGTCTGTGGAAGCTACTGAGGAGAAACTGCTTGATGTACTAGCTGAGGTATTTAATGGAGTTTGCTTTCTGAAGGGGTTAAATTTCCATGCGAAGGTGAATATTCTCCCTTCTGAATAGTCAATTGTATCACGCACAAACTTAGTATGTTTTCCTTGACGTACTACCTCTTCATGTTTTTCTGTTTTGCTTTCCAGATCCTCTCTGAATTTGCTCATGTCCGGATTTAATTTCAAAGTGGCTAGTTCTCTTTCTACCGCTTGTAGTTCTTCTTTTACTTTGTTTAGTGAGATTTCAATGTGTTTTACTAAAATCTGAATCAAACCCAACAAAATATATATTATATATATATATATATATATATATATATATATATATATATATATATATATATATATATATATATATATATATATATATATATATATATATATATATATACACTGAAAAAACCATAGGTTATAGACCATATATAGTTAGGAATTTGCATTTACAAAACCTTGAAAATTCACTGAAAAAACCATAGGTTAGAGACCATATATAGTTAGCTGGACATTTTATTGACATAAAACCAATGAAATTCCATATATAGTTAGTTGCACTAACTATATATCGCGCACCCGCAATCCACTGCTGATGATGTCACATATTACATCATTCATGACATGGTCAGTGACATCACTGATGACATCAGTGATGACATCTCAAATGACATCACTGATGACATCACTGATGACATCTCAAATGACATCACTGATGACATCATCTAGTGTCTGTGTGTTTTTGTAAAGTTTAAATATGTTTTACATATTGAAGAATGAGTGGATGTATGGAAGACTGAGTGTGTGTGTGGCTGGCTGGGAGGTGTGTGACTCTGTGCATATCAATGTGTACTTGTATCAGTGATTGTATAAGAGAGTAAGTATGTGTTAGTATATGTGTGAAAAGTATGGTGTTCTGTGTTTAACTGTATAGATGAGGAAATCGAAGTGTGATTGATTCTTCACAGGACTGACTAGGTGTATGAGTGCATTTGATAGTGTTGTAATAATGAGTGACTGTATGTATGAGTGATTGTATGGGTGAATGAGTGAATGTGTGTGTAGACGTAGGAATCAGTGAGTGCGTATGTAGTAACTGGTATTGGTGTGTCATGATGTCATCAGTGATGTCATTTGAGATGTCATCAGTGATGTCATTTGAGATGTCATCAGTGATGTCATCAGTGATGTCACTGAAGTATGGTGTTCTGTGTTTAACTGTATAGATGAGGAAATGGAAGTGTGATTGATTCTTTACAGGACTGACTAGGTGTGTGAGTAACTCCATGGATGAGTGGCAGTGTGTGAGTGTCTGCATAGGTGTATGAGTGCATATGATAGTGTTGTAATAATGAGTGACTGTATGTATGAGTGATTGTATGGGTGAATGAGTGAATGTGTGTGTAGACGTAGGAATCAGTGAGTGTGTATGTAGTAACTGGTATTGGTGTGTCATGATGTCATCAGTGATGTCATTTGAGATGTCATCAGTGATGTCATCAGTGATGTCATTTGAGATGTCATCAGTGATGTCATCAGTGATGTCACTGACCATGTCATGAATGATGTAATATGTGACATCATCAGCAGTGGATTGCGGGTGCGCGATATATAGTTAGTGCAACTAACTATATATGGAATTTCATTGGTTTTATGTCAATAAAATGTCCAGCTAACTATATATGGTCTCTAACCTATGGTTTTTTCAGTGAATTTTCAAGGTTTTGTAAATGCAAATTCCTAACTATATATGGTCTATAACCTATGGTTTTTTCAGTGAATTTCATTGGTTTTTTAAAAGCTAATATCTATAGCTGTAAAATATATTCTTTATTACGTGACGTATCACGTAGCCACGTGAGACGCCTCATGACGCGTCGCATAACCGTGACGTATCGGCTCTGCAGCGCAAACAAAACCCGTAACGTAAGCGTGCCGGAGCACGCTTACAGATATATATATTTTTTTTAACCTTAATTAGACAAAATCCACACGTGCACATATCTTGAGGCCTTGCAAAGGCACATCAAACAAACAGTCCCTACAATTTTGCCAAGTTTGCTGGAAATCTATTCCCTTAATTTATTTTTTACTGTTTCTCTTGGTTTTCCCCTTGTTACGCTTACCGGGACGCTACCCGGTACGCGAACCGGACGCTCCAAAAACACAAGATGGCGGACTCCCGTTACGCTGCCGGTTAGCTGCCCGGTTCGCGTACCGGGAAGCGCCTCTACCGCGAAAAATCGCGGGGGACTTTAATATCCCCCTCATCAATCCTAGGGGGTCAGGAGGGGTTTACCTTGCCCCCTTTCCTTCATTTCCCCCTTCTTTTTTCACCACATCTTGTCTCTCGAACCTACCGACAGACAAGATGGCGGCCGCTCCGGACTGTTTACAATGTTGACAGCTACGCTGCCGGTTAGCTGCCCGGTGAGCTGCCAGGTGAGCTGCCCGGTTCGCGTACCGGGACGCGCCTCTACGGCGTAAAATCGCAAAAACATTTTTTTTTTATTTTTTGCCCCGCGGGGCACTTTAATATCCCCCTCATCAATCCTAGGGGGTCAGGAGTGGTCTACCTTGCCCCCTTTCCTTCATTTCCCCCTTCGTTTTTCACCACATCTTGTCTCTCGATCGTACCGAGAGACAAGATGGCGGCCGCTCCGGACTGTTTAGAATGTTGACAGACACCAGAGAGCCAATCAGCTTCGCCTCGCGAAGTTCCGTTACGCGTCAGGTACGCGAACCGGGGCGCTAACCGGAGCGCTGTCACAGATATATATATTTTTTTAAACGTTAATTTCTCAAAATCCACTGGAGCACATATATTGAGACATAGCAAAGGCATGTCGGGCAAACCATATCTACAATTTTGCCAAGTTTCATGTAAATCTATTCAGCCGTTCGAGCTAAAAGTGAGTCCAACCGCCCTATGGAAAAATTAATGGGAAAAACGCGTTTTGGGACCCCCCTTTTTTCTCGGCCCCCCCCTTGACGAACCCCCCCCCAAATTTTCAGGGGCTGCTCAGAAACAAAATGTGCCATTTTCCTGAAAATTTCAGCCAATTCCGTCCACAAACGCCAAAGTTATTAGACATAGAATTTTCAGAAATCCCATAGAGAAAAAATCCTAACTATATATACCCACTGGCTATCGCCAGTAGGTAATATACATATATAAACATATATAATCTGCATATCTATATAAATATAAATGCATGCATACATATACATATATGCATACATATGCATGTTATTTACATGAAAGTTTTAAAAACACTAATAAAAGCAAAGCTAAAAAGCCACCTCATTACAAACAGAATGGCTTTAACTTAAACGAGGGCGAGATCTATTGCATTTTCAATGCTTGTTTACTTTGGTTCTATCAAGAAGGCATTCAGATGTGTCACACATTTGCCATAAATTCTGAATGTTAGCACTCTAGTTGCTCATTAGATCACTGTAGTAAAGCTAGTGCTCACCAGGGAAGTCTGCTGCTAATCATGGTTTGCAGCCATTTTCCCGCATTTTTTATCCCGCAGACTTTCAGTCCGCATACCATTATCCCGCAAGGTCATTGACCTCGCATACCATTATCCCGCATTTTTTCAAAACGCATGTGCATTTATCGCGCATGCCTTTACAAAGAATTACGTTTTAAAGGCATGTATGGTAAATGCATTTGCGTTGTGAAAACCACGATGACGAGAGAGGTAAGTGGGTTTGTGTTAATTTTTTCGTGGGTTAGTGATTGTGTAGTGTAGTGTAGTGTTGTGTAGTGTAGTGTTGTGTTAGTGTAGTGTAGAGTTGTGGTGGTTGTTTAGTGTAGGGTCATGCTGGGGGTAGTGTTTTAGGGTTTAGGGTTGTGTTGTAGTGTTTGCGTAGTGTAGAGTCATGCTGGGGGTAGTGTTTTAGGGTTTAGGGTAGTGTTGTAGTGTTTGCGTAGTGTAGGGTCATGCTGGGGGTAGTGTTTTAGGGTTTAGGGTTGTGTTGTAGTGTTTGCATAGTGTAGGGTCATGCTGGGGCTAGTGTTTAGGGTTTAGGGTAGTGTTGTAGTGTTTGCGTAGTGTAGGGTCATGCTGGGTGTAGTGTTTTAGGGTTTAGGATAGTGTTGTAGTGTTTGCGTAGTATAGGGTCATGCTGGGGGTAGTGTTTTAGGGTTTTGGGTAGTGTTGTAGTGTTTGCGTAGTGTAGGGTCATGCTGGGGTGTAGTATTTTAGGGTTTAGGGTAGTTTGCGTAGTGTAGGGTCATGCTGGGGGTAGTGTTTTAGGGTTTTGGGTAGTGTTGTAGTGTTTGCGTAGTGTAGGGTCATGCTGGGGGTAGTGTTTTAGGGTTTTGGGTAGTGTTGTAGTGTTTGCGTAGTGTATGGTCATGCTGGGGTGTAGTGTTTTAGGGTTTTGGGTAGTAATGTAGTGTTTGCATAGTGTAGGGTCATGCTGGGGTGTAGTGTTTTTGGGTTTTGGGTAGTGTTGTAGTGTTTGCGTAGTGTAGGGTCATGCTGGGGGTAGTGTTTTAGGGTTTTGGGTAGTGTTGTAGTGTTTGCGTAGTGTAGGGTCATGCTGGGGGTAGTGTTTTAGGGTTTTGGGTAGTGTTGTATTGTTTGCGTAGTGTAGGGTCATGCTGGGGGGTAGTGTTTTAGGGTTTTGGGTAGTGTTGTAGTGTTTGCGTAGTGTAGGGTCATGCTGGGGGTAGTGTTTTAGGGTTTTGGGTAGTGTTGTAGTGTTTGCGTAGTGTAGGGTCATGCTGGGGGTAGTGTTATAGGGTTTAGGGTAGTGTTGTAGTGTTTGCGTAGTGTAGGGTCATGCTGGGGGTAGTGTTTTAGGGTTTAGGGTAGTGTTGTAGTGTTTGCGTAGTGTAGGGTCATGCTGGGGGTAGTGTTTTAGGGTTTAGGGTAGTGTTGTAGTGTTTGCGTAGTGTAGGGTCATGCTGGGGGTAGTGTTTTAGGGTTTAGGGTAGTGTTGTAGTGTTTGCGTAGTGTAGGGTCATGCTGGGGTGTAGTGTTTTAGGGTTTTGGGTAGTGTTGTAGTGTTTGCGTAGTGTAGGGTCATGCTGGGGGTAGTGTTTTAGGGTTTTGGGTAGTGTTGTAGTGTTTGCGTAGTGTAGGGTCATGCTGGGGTGTAGTGTTTTAGGGTTTTGGGTAGTGTTGTAGTGTTTGCGTAGTGTAGGGTCATGCTGGGGGTAGTGTTTTAGGGTTTAGGGTAGTGTTGTAGTGTTTGCGTAGTGTAGGGTCATGCTGGGGGTAGTGTTTTAGGGTTTAGGGTTGTGTTGTAGTGTTTGCGTAGTGTAGGGTCATGCTGGGGGTAGTGTTTCAGGGTTTAGGGTTGTGTTGTAGTGTTTGTGTAGTGTAGGGTCATGCTGGGGGTAGTGTTTTAGGGTTTAGGGTAGTGTTGTAGTGTTTGCGTAGTGTAGGGTCATGCTGGGGTGTAGTGTTTTAGGGTTTTGGGTAGTGTTGTAGTGTTTGCGTAGTGTAGGGTCATGCTGGGGGTAGTGTTTTAGGGTTTAGGGTAGTGTTGTAGTGTTTGTGTAGTGTAGGGTCATGCTGGGGGTAGTGTTTTAGGGTTTAGGGTAGTGTTGTACTGTTTGTGTAGTGTAGGGTCATGCTGGGGGTAGTGTTTTAGGGTTTAGGGTAGTTTAGTTGTTTAGTATATGCTAAAGGCATATTCGTTCTAAAAGTTTTCGTTATTTTAATTTGCGGCCTAATAGTACATGCGGGATTTTTTTTGCGGACTGATGGTATGCGGGATTTCGTCATATATTCGCTAATCATACTTTCTATGGCAAAATGAACCCCCTCATTTTGTTCCTTTTTAAATTAAATGTTTTAAGAGTAACCACTTTATTCCAATCAAGATGGCTTCAGGTGTGCCATACCTTTGTAATAAGTAGGACTGTTAGCACTCTAGTTGTTCTTTAGAACACTCTGGGACATTCTGTCATTGGGCTATAGTTGGGCTACATCTGGCTGATATTTGGGCTACATTTGTTTTTTTTGTCTCTGGTGGCCATCTTTGGGCTACATTGGGCTACATTGGGCTACATTGGGCTACATTTGGGCTCCAACATATATATAGCCCAATGTAGCCCAATATATATTTTTCAAAGTTAATTTTCGTAAAAACCACTGGAGCCTATATCTTGAGACATAGCAAAGGCACATCGGGCTACCAGTCCCTACAATTTTGCCAAGTTTGGTGTAAATCCATTCAGCCGTTCAGGCTAAAAGTGAGGCCAACCGCCCTATGGAAAATTGCATGGGAAAAACACGTTTTGGGACCCCCCTTTTTTCTCGGCCCCCCCTTGATGAAACCCCCCCAAATTTTCAGGGGCTGCTCAGAATCAAAATGTTCCATTTTCCTGAAAATTTCAGCCAATTCTGTCCTCAAACGCCAAAGTTATTCGACATAGAAGTTTCAAAAATCCCATAGGAAAAAAATCCTAACTATATATACCTACTGGCTATCGCCAGTAGGTAATATAATCTGCATATCTATATTAATATAAATGCATGCATACATATACATATATGCATACATATGCATGTTATTTACATGAAAGTTTTAAAAACACTAATAAAAGCAAAGCTAAAAAGCCACCTCATTACAAACAGAATGGCTTTAACTTAAACGAGGGCGAGATCTATTGCATTTTCAATGCTTGTTTACTTTGGTTCTATCAAGAAGGCATTCAGATGTGTCACACATTTGCCATAAATTCTGAATGTTAGCACTCTAGTTGCTCATTAGATCACTGTAGTAAAGCTAGTGCTCACCAGGGAAGTCTGCTGCTAATCATGGTTTGCAGCCATTTTCCCGCATTTTTTATACCGCAGACTTTCAGTCCGCATACCATTATCCCGCAAGGTCATTGACCTCGCATACCATTATCCCGCATTTTTTCAAAACGCATGTGCATTTATCGCGCATGCCTTTACAAAGAATTATGTTTTAAAGGCATGTATGGTAAATGCATTTGCGTTGTGAAAACCACGATGACGAGAGAGGTAAGTGGGTTTGTGTTAATTTTTTCGTGGGTTAATGATTGTGTAGTGTAGTGTAGTGTTGTGTAGTGTAGTGTTGTGTTAGTGTAGTGTAGAGTTGTGGTGGTTGTTTAGTGTAGGGTCATGCTGGGGGTAGTGTTTTAGGGTTTAGGGTTGTGTTGTAGTGTTTGCGTAGTGTAGGGTCATGCTGGGGGTAGTGTTTTAGGGTTTAGGGTAGTGTTGTAGTGTTTGCGTAGTGTAGGGTCATGCTGGGGGTAGTGTTTTAGGGTTTAGGGTTGTGTTGTAGTGTTTGCGTAGTGTAGGGTCATGCTGGGGCTAGTGTTTTAGGGTTTAGGGTAGTGTTGTAGTGTTTGCGTAGTGTAGGGTCATGCTGGGCGTAGTGTTTTAGGGTTTAGGATAGTGTTGTAGTGTTTGCGTAGTGTAGGGTCATGCTGGGGGTAGTGTTTTAGGGTTTTGGGTAGTGTTGTAGTGTTTGCGTAGTGTAGGGTCATGCTGGGGTGTAGTATTTTAGGGTTTAGGGTAGTTTGCGTAGTGTAGGGTCATGCTGGGGGTAGTGTTTTAGGGTTTTGGGTAGTGTTGTAGTGTTTGCGTAGTGTAGGGTCATGCTGGGGGTAGTGTTTTCGGGTTTTATGTAGTGTTGTAGTGTTTGCGTAGGGTAGGGTCATGCTGGGGTGTAGTGTTTTAGGGTTTTGGGTAGTAATGTAGTGTTTGCGTAGTGTAGGGTCATGCTGGGGTGTAGTGTTTTAGGGTTTTGGGTAGTGTTGTAGTGTTTGCGTAGTGTAGGGTCATGCTGGGGGTAGTGTTTTAGGGTTTTGAGTAGTGTTGTAGTGTTTGCGTAGTGTAGGGTCATGCTGGGGGTAGTGTTTTAGGGTTTTGGGAAGTGTTGTAGTGTTTGCGTAGTGTAGGGTCATGCTGGGGGGTAGTGTTTTAGGGTTTTGGGTAGTGTTGTAGTGTTTGCGTAGTGTAGGGTCATGCTGGGGGTAGTGTTTTAGGGTTTTGGGTAGTGTTGTAGTGTTTGCGTAGTGTAGGGTCATGCTGGGGGTAGTGTTTTAGGGTTTAGGGTAGTGTTGTAGTGTTTGCGTAGTGTAGGGTCATGCTGGGGGTAGTGTTTTAGGGTTTAGGGTAGTGTTGTAGTGTTTGCGTAGTGTAGGGTCATGCTGGGGGTAGTGTTTTAGGGTTTAGGGTAGTGTTGTAGTGTTTGCGTAGTGTAGGGTCATGCTGGGGGTAGTGTTTTAGGATTTAGGGTAGTGTTGTAGTGTTTGCGTAGTGTAGGGTCATGCTGGGGGTAGTGTTTTAGGGTTTAGGGTAGTGTTGTAGTGTTTGCGTAGTGTAGGGTCATGCTGGGTGTAGTGTTTTAGGGTTTTGGGTAGTATTGTAGTGTTTGCGTAGTGTAGGGTCATGCTGGGGGTAGTGTTTTAGGGTTTAGGGTAGTGTTGTAGTGTTTGCGTAGTGTAGGGTCATGCTGGGGGTAGTGTTTTAGGGTTTTGGGTAGTGTTGTATTGTTTGCGTAGTGTAGGGTCATGCTGGGGGGTAGTGTTTTAGGGTTTTGGGTAGTGTTGTAGTGTTTGCGTAGTGTAGGGTCATGCTGGGGGTAGTGTTTTAGGGTTTTGGGTAGTGTTGTAGTGTTTGCGTAGTGTAGGGTCATGCTGGGGGTAGTGTTATAGGGTTTAGGGTAGTGTTGTAGTGTTTGCGTAGTGTAGGGTCATGCTGGGGGTAGTGTTTTAGGGTTTAGGGTAGTGTTGTAGTGTTTGCGTAGTGTAGGGTCATGCTGGGGGTAGTGTTTTAGGGTTTAGGGTAGTGTTGTAGTGTTTGCGTAGTGTAGGGTCATGCTGGGGGTAGTGTTTTAGGGTTTAGGGTAGTGTTGTAGTGTTTGCGTAGTGTAGGGTCATGCTGGGGTGTAGTGTTTTAGGGTTTTGGGTAGTGTTGTAGTGTTTGCGTAGTGTAGGGTCATGCTGGGGGTAGTGTTTTAGGGTTTTGGGTAGTGTTGTAGTGTTTGCGTAGTGTAGGGTCATGCTGGGGTGTAGTGTTTTAGGGTTTTGGGTAGTGTTGTAGTGTTTGCGTAGTGTAGGGTCATGCTGGGGGTAGTGTTTTAGGGTTTAGGGTAGTGTTGTAGTGTTTGCGTAGTGTAGGGTCATGCTGGGGGTAGTGTTTTAGGGTTTAGGGTTGTGTTGTAGTGTTTGCGTAGTGTAGGGTCATGCTGGGGGTAGTGTTTCAGGGTTTAGGGTTGTGTTGTAGTGTTTGTGTAGTGTAGGGTCATGCTGGGGGTAGTGTTTTAGGGTTTAGGGTAGTGTTGTAGTGTTTGCGTAGTGTAGGGTCATGCTGGGGTGTAGTGTTTTAGGGTTTTGGGTAGTGTTGTAGTGTTTGCGTAGTGTAGGGTCATGCTGGGGGTAGTGTTTTAGGGTTTAGGGTAGTGTTGTAGTGTTTGTGTAGTGTAGGGTCATGCTGGGGGTAGTGTTTTAGGGTTTAGGGTAGTGTTGTACTGTTTGTGTAGTGTAGGGTCATGCTGGGGGTAGTGTTTTAGGGTTTAGGGTAGTTTAGTTGTTTAGTGTATGCTAAAGGCATATTCGTTCTAAAAGTTTTCGTTATTTTAATTTGCGGCCTAATAGTACATGCGGGATTTTTTTTGCGGACTGATGGTATGCGGGATTTCGTCATATATTCACTAATCATACTTTCTATGGCAAAATGAACCCCCTCATTTTGTTCCTTTTTAAATTAAATGTTTTAAGAGTTACCACTTTATTCCAATCAAGATGGCTTCAGGTGTGCCATACCTTTGTAATAAGTAGGACTGTTAGCACTCTAGTTGTTCTTTAGAACACTCTGGGACATTCTGTCATTGGGCTATAGTTGGGCTACATCTGGCTGATATTTGGGCTACATTTGTTTTTTTTGTCTCTGGTGGCCATCTTTGGGCTACATTGGGCTACATTGGGCTACATTGGGCTACATTTGGGCTCCAACATATATATAGCCCAATGTAGCCCAATATATATTTTTCAAAGTTAATTTTCGTAAAAACCACTGGAGCCTATATCTTGAGACATAGCAAAGGCACATCGGGCTACCAGTCCCTACAATTTTGCCAAGTTTGGTGTAAATCCATTCAGCCGTTCAGGCTAAAAGTGAGGCCAACCGCCCTATGGAAAATTGCATGGGAAAAACACGTTTTGGGACCCCCCTTTTTTCTCGGCCCCCCCTTCATGAAACCCCCCCAAATTTTCAGGGGCTGCTCAGAAACAAAATGTTCCATTTTCCTGAAAATTTCAGCCAATTCTGTCCTCAAACGCCAAAGTTATTCGACATAGAATTTTCAAAAATCCCATAGGAAAAAAATCCTAACTATATATACCTACTGGCTATCGCCAGTAGGTAATATATATATATATATATATATATATATATATATATATGTTAATTAATTATTTATTCTTTTTTCCATGTTGTGACTGATGATGGAAGTTGGTAATACTCTTGAGGAGATATGCCAAAAGTTGAAGATCATAGAAGAAAACCAGCATGGGGATACCTGTGTCATATGGGCAGGTGACTTCGACTACACATTATGCCTGCATAGTCATCTGGGCATATGTGGTTTAGGCAAAGACAGAGATGATCCCTGCACACACTTTTACCATATGACCCTGGGAATTACTTTAATTACCTTATTTTTCAACTAGATTTGGGTTTCGCAAATGAACTGTGTTCTCCCCCGGTCCCCTTAGTGCCTATATTTATAGTAAGGGGGTGTAATTCCGTAATAGACTTTGCCCTGATATCTAGTCGATACTCTTGCCATGTCCTTACCTATAAAACTTGCGATATAGCAATGAGTGATCATTTCCCTAATAGCCTATTCCTCTCTTTTGGAGGACGAAATAAAAAAACATCCAATATAATAGGAACACTATACAATCACAAACTGAGTCTTGCAAGGACGAATGGCTATGCTATTAAGTGTAATAAAATTGAGCCTGTGGCCTTTTTCGAAACCCTTATCACTAATAAATATAAGGATTAAAAGACTTGCTTAATTGTGACTGATGAATACGCTTCAGTCAACGAGGCATTCCTTGAAATTGTGGGAGAAATATGCAAGCTCCTGACAGGGCCAACGAAACAGAGGATAAACAAGAAGTTGGGATGGTTTGATTCAAATTGTAGTAAGGCCCATGCACACCTGATGATAACGCTAAAAAATGAGCCTAGAAATATGGTGGAAGTAAGGCTCGCCAGAACTGCATATCAACGTGCAGTTAAAAATCGTAAGAGTCAGCTGAAAAAGGAAGCCTGGCAGGCGTTACATCTAGCCTGCCTAACTAAGGATAATATCGGTTTCTGGAAGGTTGTAAATGCCCCTTTTTTTGCAGATAGGGTGACTGACACAATAGAAGTGGCCATTACTGAAGACACTTGGGTCAATTATTTTAAAGAACTTTATGAGGCAGATGACCCAATTGAGAATATTAGTTCGGACGAAAATGGAGGAGATGAATTCATGTCCCAGGAAACATTCCCAATAAACATCCAATTTTTACTGAAGAAAGTCCAAACCGCGATAAATGAGAGTGCTGCTGGGAAAGCACCAGGACCAGATGGGATTCCAGAAGACATATACAAATCTAACATCGATCTATGGTCCCCTCTTTTAACTAATGTCCTAAACAGTTGTAACAAAAATGGTTTCTTCCACAAATGGAAGGAGGCTATTGTGGTCCCTATCTTCAAGCAAGGCGACCGTAATGACCCAAAATGCTATCGTCCAATATCTTTATTGGACTCTCTGATGAAGGTTGCTGGGAGAGTAATACTCAATAAGTTGCAACTATGGGCGGAGGATAAAGGTATATTGTCCCAGTTCAAATATGGTTTTAGGGCTGGACTCAGTACAATTGAGCAAGGTCTGAACTTAGCGTTGATCATAGCTAAGTATATAGCGGCAAAGAAGGAAAATTTGTACTTAACATTTGTCGACCTAAGTTCGGCCTTTGATTGCTTAAATCATGATAAACTTTGGTCCATATTACTGCAAATGGGTATAGATCTAAATCTGCTGATTTTTATTAAGGAATTATACCGGGGGCTGGGGCGAGGGTAAGGTTTGGGAACCAGGGCGAGTGCACCTCCAAGTTTGACATAAAAAAGGGAGTCAGGCAGGGTTGTATACTCGCACCATTCCTTTTTAATCTATATATAAATAGTGTAGCTTCCCATCTCATACGAGACAAGCAGGATTACCCCCAAGTTAAGAATTACCCAGTCCCCATTTTACTATATGCAGACGATGCAGTAATTATGTCACAGACCCAAGTCGGCCTCCAAAGATCCCTTGTTAGTTTTTCAAACTATATGTCTGATAGAGGTCTAAAAATAAACATAACCAAGACGTTTACTATGTGCTGCACCACCAAAAGAACATCTACATGTAAAATCTTCCCCTCAAACACAAAAATAGACACAACTGATACCTTTTCGTACTTGGGTATCAACTTTGATAAAAAAGGGACCTGGTCCTCAGCGGCCCAAGCCAGAAAAATGGCTTTCTCAAGAGCAATTGGGGCCGTTCGCAACTTCACGAATAAATTGGGGGGACGTCCCGTGCCAGTGTTAGTGGACATTTACAAATCTAAATGCGTTTCCACTGCGACATATAGGGCAGGTATATGGGGAATAATAGAACCTAAAATATACAGCTTTGTGAGAATGCTTTCATTCGCTACATATTAGCCGCCCCAGCGTCCACTTCTACTTATGTGTGCCACAAGGAATTAGGCTTACATTACATTTCAGACCTTATCAAAGTTGATCCCCTTCTTCTATGGCACAAGGTATGGACTAATGATGAGACAGGCTTAAACAGAGATATCATTATGGACTGTCTTAATCTCCAGGGGATTTCAAGAATCCCATGGATTATGTATGTAAAAAAACTTTTTTATTACATTGGTTATCCAGAATATTTTGATTCCCAGAGTAGCTTAAAGACCATTTCAAGAAAGAAGCTAAAGGAATTTTGTCTGATCTTTTTAGAGAGTAAACGGTGGCTGGTAGAGAAACATAAGACCTCTGTCATGGAGAATCACTTGATTCTTCAAGGGCAGGGGATACAGCCTTACTTGATTCAGACACAAAGTAGTTATTCTCGTATGCTACTCACACGATTCAGGGGGGGGGACCTTTTTGGGTCTCGCTGGCAATGCATCCGTAAGGATGCATTAGTCCAGCTGGAGACCAATAGCGATCACTCTGGGGGGAAGGACGGACCAGAGGGTGTGCGAGCTTTTCTAGCTGGATTCGTGTGCGCGAACGCGCACGTCGCGTCCCGCGCCGTACACATCGCAGACAGACACTCGCTCACACACACACACCCCCTCCCCCACAGTCACACACACGCACTCCAAGACACATACACACACACACGCACGCACACACACACATACACAGGCCGCCCCCCCCCCGCACGCGTGCGCGCGCACACACATGCTTCCCCGCCCCTTCGCCCCCCCCGCCCGCCCGCCCGCCCGCAGCTCAGCAACGCACTCACCGGCTTCCTCTCCTCAGCTGCAAGGCCCGGCAGCAGGACTCTTCTTCCCTCCTTTGGCACCGGGGCGCAGGGTAGGCTCCTGCCTGCTACGGTGCTCCCAACACGGCTCCAATCGCGGCTCTTCCGTGGGAGGCGGGGTAGGCTCCCGCCCTCCTACTTCCTGTTTCCGGTTGTCGCGCCGGCCTGCCTGACTTCCTGGTCGCAGGCCGGCAGAGTGACGAGGATGTTGGATTTGCGGTATTTATTTATTTAGGTATTTATGCATTTTTATATAGCGCGGACTTTACCCGAAGGCGGTATTTATTTATTCATGTATTTATGCATTTTTATATAGCGCGGACTTTACCCGAAGGCGGTATTTATTTATTCATGTATTTATGCATTTTTATATAGCGCGGACTTTACCCGAAGGCGTCGGAGGCTTCACAACAGGAACAGAAATGAAACATAATGAGAAACATTACAAAAGAACAGGTTGCAAAAACATACGTTACTTACATAAGGTAATAGTGACAATTGTGAGCAACCAAAATACATGAGGTAGTCAAAAGTGCACAAGAGGAAATGAAAGTGACAAGTGTGCAGTTATAAGAGAAAACAGAGTATGATTAGAGGTATAGTCCTGCAATAAGTGCTAGACACTCAGGCTCAGGAACAAGCGTTACATGGGCAAGGTGGCACTTGTGCAAGTATCAAAGGTAAAGACATGTGAGAGGTAGCAGCCGTGTGTTGCAAGGGCAGAGTGGTGTGTGCATGTTACAAAAGGGCACCGAACACCAGTACATGGAAAATACTGCAAAAAGGCAGACCCTCCAATCACAGGCATACACTGGGAAGGCACTTCCATGGTCATGGAAAGTAGAAATTATCAGTAGTGGGAAGTCTTCCTCACAATAGCAAGAGGACGTGAATTACTTTTGGAGGTGTCTCTGGAGGAGGAGAACTTTGAGGTCCCTTTTGAAGAACAGGTTATGCATGGAAATGTACACACCGCGGGGTGCACAATGCTTGTCTCAGGAAGTTCCCGGTGTCTCTGGAGAGCTCCCGTGCCCTGCAGTGTTGACTGGCAGCTGTAACCTCTGACGAGGGTTCAGCTTCTCTTTCGATGCTGCCGGTTGGTTTGTGTTCCTGGATGTCTGGTTTCGGATGCGCTTCTAGCGCCTCGGATCCGCTTCTAGCGCTTCGGACCCTCTGTCTCTGCTCCGAGACTCAGCAGCGCTTGGTTTTGCTGACAGCTCGTGACGTCATGCAGATGACGACTGAAAAGAGACACCTTCATTCCTGCACCTATATTCGACTGACTTGAAATAGGGCGGTTAATGCCTCACTGTTCATTTGTGGGCACAGCTGTCTGTCACAGAATAAAGTCATTCTTAGACAGCTGCTGTTCCACTTAATGTTTACGGATAGGTGACGTTTTGACATTAAAATAAAATGCTGCCTATGTAGCACTTCCCTTCACGCTCCTGTAATTTGAAGATTGCACTTCATGTATTATTACCCAATTAAATGGCACAAAGCTTAGAATTAAAAGCGGGACAGACTAATAGGATTTCATCTGAAGCTCAAGTTACGCCGCTCGCCTGTCTGGCGCTTTGACCGCATAATTAACTATAATTGGTCTGACAGAACTAGCTCGGGTGAGTCAGTTCGTATCGTTTCCTCCCCCTCGTCACATTTCACTTGCTGAATGGTGTGTGTTGAAGCGTTCGCAGTCCTTTTCTACAAGTGTGTGCAGCAGGTTTTCAACATTGTAAATGGCCCGCAGACCTACCAAGGACCTTTACAGTAAAGCCAGCATATTGGTACGTCCCTGGTAGCACCGTGGGCCCGTCTAGCCCCAATTAACCTCTTCTTCATTGGTTTCCAATAGGTTTACTGCTTTCAAGTCGCGCCATCCCAGCTCGCCTTTCCATACAATAACTGATAATTGTTTTATA
This sequence comes from Lissotriton helveticus, assembly GCF_964261635.1. Classification (NCBI taxonomy): domain Eukaryota; kingdom Metazoa; phylum Chordata; class Amphibia; order Caudata; family Salamandridae; genus Lissotriton; species Lissotriton helveticus. The sequence goes on from NC_136057.1 coordinate 1,065,368,930, forward strand.
CAACTTTGTGATTTTTATACATTTGTTACCACATAATTTGGCCTCTTTTTTTTATTTTTATTTTTTATACCCAACGCTGCCGCATACTATAGCCCAAGCTCTCTCTCTCTCTCTCTCTCTCTCTCTCTCTCCCTCCTCCCCTCTCTCTCTCTCTCTCTCTCTCTCTCTTCCCCACCTTTTCTCTCTCTCTCTCTCTCTCTCTCTCTCTCTCTCTCTTCTCCCCTGTCTCTCTCTCTCTCTCTCTCTCTCCTCCCCTCTCTCTCTCTCCTCCCCTGTGTCTCTCTCTCTCTCTCTCTCTCCTCCCCTCCCATCCCTCTCTCCCCTCTCTCTCTCTCGCTCTCTCTCTCCTCCCCTCCCTCCCTTCCCTCTCTCTCTCTCTCCTCCCCTCCCCCCAGCCCGGAATACAGTACCACTGTGATCACAAAATTCTTAAGCACCCTGCAACACTGGGGATTTACAGGAATCCAAACACCAGCGTAAAGTACTCGAACAACAATGACGTCTGTCTTATAAATGTCACAAAAAAATGTTAATATTTCACTTCTGTTCTTGGATTTTCGTCAAAGTACAACACATATTGCATTACAAATGCTATAGGTGTCACATTTGTGAAAGTTAAAACTATTGGCATTGTAAATGACAAAGCTATTACTTTAGCTATTACTATAGCTATTTTCACAACCAACACATAAATAAAAAAAATGTAATTCACAATACCAATGGCTCAAACTTTCCTAATGCGAGACCTATTGCATTGCAAATGCTTGTTTAGACTGGTGACATTACCAGAAGTAAACTGCTGGTCTAAAAACCTGATATTATGGCCCTGTGATGATACCTCAGTACAATCTATGTTACAGTGCATACTTTTTTGTAAATTATATACATTGCCGAGGAAAAGATTTCTGATCCCAATGCTAAAATGGGGTTTGAGAGAATGTAGAACAGCCCTTTTAAGATTACAAATGTTGGAAGATGAACTGACAATGCACTCCGTGTCCTTGTTCTTAAAAACTGTTATCAGATACATGACTTCGATGAACTGAATGAAATAATCATTCAAGTTATTATAAATCATTTTTAATGTATTTTTTAATTTGACCATTTCTGGATGTATGTAAATCATGATAATGTGTTTTAACCTTTTTATTGTGCGTTTATGGTTTTTATGCTTAAAATCGAATAAAGCAGTCTTTTGATTTGATTTGATTTGACTGATGATGAAATTTGAGAGAACATAAGCAGTGCATGACGGGGGTGCAAGTTATAGTTAGATTGTTAAACTATAACTGGCCAAGTTCAGTGGTTCTGTCTGTTTGACATACACATACAGAAACACCCGGCTTTTTGGGTGAGCCAAGAAATTCTTCCCTAAAATGTTCAGCGTGTTATTTCTGCTTAAAGTCGTTATGGTTGACCTGAGTGCAGCTTGCCCAGCAATAGAACCCACATACAATGTACAGTTCATTCCTGACTATCCTTAGTAGATTGCACCAAAGTCTAGCATCCTTCTCAGTAAAGTTAGGACATTACAAACAATGCATTCACTGACCTCTGCCTTTAGCTAGTGGATCAGTACTGTGCGCTGCAACAATTCTTCCCCTGTGTCCTTGCCCACTCTCACAGACGCCCTGGACAATGCAATTGGATAATTGAAACTATTTACTTTTTAAAGACGAATAATGCTTATATTGATCAACTGGTCAAGCTTAAACAGTTGTAATATGTCTAACCGTGAGAAATAACAATTCTTTTGTAAATAATCCTATGTCTTATCCACAAAATAAAGTTATTAAAATATATTAAGGTACTTACGGATGTTAGTGATTGAAAGGGCAATTTTCGAATCACAAATGTAACAAAATCTGACTAGTAACTTACATTGCAAACACAGAGCAAAAGGAGCAAAGCAATAGTCGAAGTATTTATACAAATATAAAAGCAAATGTAAAGTTTATTTCAGGTTAGTGGTTCACGTAGAGGCAAAGAAATCCGCTATAGTTTTTCTGTCAGCACATAAACCAAGGTGTTAGGTAGTGAGTGAAGGTAAAGACACAGCCTTGCTGACATGCTCAACATTTCTGTGGTTAATCTCCAGACGTAAAAAAATCTCAAAGTTCCATTTCATTACACAGGTTGTTGTGCTAACACCCTTATCATGGCCGAGTTCCCAACATTCTACCTGGGTCATTTTTTTATTTTAAAGTGCATGGATTAAGAACGCAACTGTGAAATAAGTGTGAAGTCAGTTCAGAAAATATTACTTTAAATCTCACCCCGAGTTCAACTCCCTTTTTGTAAAAAAAACTGTCTTGAACACCTCATGTTTTTACTGTGTAAAATAAGCCTGAAATAAATCTTAGAAGCTGAAGTTAAAAACAGAAATTGGTAGTGCCAGCAGGCAGTATCGCTGTTTCAGTCTGTTAATGATGCTTTAATAAAGGGAGATTGAGTTAATGATTCAAGGAGAAAGAACACGATGTTATTGTGTCGTTCCTGTAACGTCTTATGGGTAGAAACAAAATGTATTCAAAAGGATAAAACAGATCAAAGTAGGTATTGGCATGACACCCCTCTTTCAACACCATTTGAAGACACTGTATCCTGTTGTATCTGTAGGGCGAATATTCAGACAAAAAAAATGTAGTGAAGGAAACAATGAAGACGAAATGGCAATTTTGTATAAAGATTTTTTTTTTAATTCTTATTATTTTTCCGTACATAAAAATACACGTGTGGTACCAGGGTGTCCTTAGAGAGAGTAAGATTCCCATTACTTTGCCAATGTGCACATCCATCTGCGAACCGGTTGTGTAAATTCCCACAGTAGCCTATCTCAAAACTCTTTGGATTTTGCACCATACGTACTTTAATTCTGCTGCCTTTATGCTTATTTCATCCTATCCCCATTTTACTAACATAAGCTTATCTTCAAACAACACTTTTTATGGGGAGTCCAATACCGCTTATTTTGGTAAAATGCACAGTTTAAGTAAACCGTTCTAATCTAAAACACTTTCAAATGGTTTCTGGGTAGTTATCAGACTTTTAAAGTACATATGTATATATATATATATATATATTTATATATATATATATATAGACGCACACTTTAATTGGGATGCAAAATTTCCTGCTCCAACTCGTAGAATGATCTAATCTAATCATAATGTGACCCATGATAATAGTTCCTTTTCCTGTGTGTCCTTTTTGCTGATATACAGTATATTTCATAATATATAGATGGAGTTATCAGATCTGTGCTAAACTATGTACATTTATTTATACAGGATTTGTATTTATACAGGATTTGTAATGCGCATGGCTGCCTCAGCGACGAAGCGCAACCAGAAACCGGCAGAGAGAAACAGGGAGACTTACAAGTACAGCACATTAAAGAGTATTAAAAAGTGGGGAACAACCATGTTTTTAGCGATTTCCGAAATGTCAGAAGATATGGGATGGCTCGAATGCTAACTGGGAGAGAATTCCCAAGTTCTGGCCGCCATGAAGCCCAACGAGCGACCCCCAGCCCTTGCTTTCCTCACTCGAGGGACACAAACCAAACTGTGATGTGCGGAGTGCAAAACGCGTCTGGGCAAGTAGGGCTTCAGCAGGCCTGATAGCCCAATGGGGGCTTGATGTCTCAAGATTTTGTACGCAGTACACAGCACTTTAAACTGAATACGGGCTTCGATTGGCAGCCAATGCAGTTTCAAAATCACTCGTGCAACTGATTGAGTTCTTGGGAGTGCCACTAGCATGCGTGCTGCCGTGTTTTGGACCCTCTGCAGGCGTTTGATACTTGCCTTATTAGCACCTAGATATAAAACATTGCTGTAGTCAAGCCTCGCAAGAATGGAGGCGTGCATGATGGTTTTTCGTACTCTAGGCGGAAAGAGACCGAGCAAAGGCCTCAGTCCTCTCAGGAGCCCAAAACAAACAGCAGCAACAGCTCTTGTCTGCTTCTCAAATGTTAATCCGGAGTCGAACCAAACGCCCAGGTTCTTTACCGACACCTTCGGTAACGGGGCAGGTTTCAGATGTTCGGGCCACCACTGCTCAGACCAGAGCTCCTGGTCCTTCCCATATAGAAGAATCTCAGACTTCTTATATACAGAAGATATGCACGTCTCTTACCTCCCCATTTAGCAGGAATGCAACTATCCAGGCCAGCTACCAGCCAGTCTTGAAAGCACTCTTGTGCCTCCTCGATATCAGCAGAAAGCTGAGGTCTATGCTCTGCCAACCGAGTGGTAAGCGACTCCTGGTCTAGCTTATGCCAGGGCCGTTTGGCCACGACTACAGGATGAACCACTTCCGCTCTGCACTGCCACCGCAGAGAGAATGGAATAACTGAGTGGTCAGTCCAATTCAGTGGAACCGGGGGAAGAGTTTTTAAGCATTCTAGGTTGGAAAAGATGGGATCAAGTAGGTGCCGGGCCACATGTGTGCCCTCCAAGACCAGTTGCGTCAACTGAAAAGCTTCTAAGTCCGCCAAGAAGTTAGAAATCTCAGCCTTTCCTTCCAGCTTGAGATGGAGATTAAGATCTCCCAAGATAGTAAAGCTGGCTACTTTACTAGCAATTGGTCCGATTTTGTTCACCAGGTCCTCAGAGAAAATTCCCGGAAGGCCCCGGGGTCTGTAAATTAAGAGGCCAGACATAGTCAGATTGCAATTAAGCTCTATTCTAAATAGCGCACTCTCACAGCCTGCTATTTTTTCCTTCAACAGGCTGACAGCAAACGTAGCTTTGGCTATTACCGCAATGCTGTCCCCTCTTCCCCCTTCTCTATTGATGTTATATAAGGTAAAACCATCCGGGAGGGCCAGCCCTGGCTCCGCTACTGTGTCACAAGTCAGCCAAGTTTCTGTAAGAAAGAGGGCATCAGGGGCCTCAGCCATAAGAAGGTCAAATACTTCTGCGTAGTGACTCACCAAAGAGCGGCAATTTAATCTGAGAAACTTGTATGCAGTGTGACTAGGAGTACAAAAGTACTGCTCCACCCCGTTAACCCTAAAGGCGCAGAGTTTGCACACAAAGTTAGGCTCTAGAAAGGCCCATGGTACTGCTAAGCACTCAGAGGCCAGCCCCAAAAGTTCTTCACGAGAGTATCTGAGAATGTCACCTGTGGAGCGAGCAGGGGTCCTGGCGTCTGGCGTCGACCCGGCGCGGACAGGCGCAGACGGGCTTACCTTTGGCACGCCTTCGGCGCACCATCGGCGCACCCGCTGCGCGCGACCGCTACGGGGGCCCTATGTGAGGTCATTTATAGTGACCCAGGAAGTGGCCAGGCTGGCGAGTCAGCAAACACTAGTCTGCGACCTCGTCAATCCTCCCCCAAGATGGCGCACAACCTCCCTCCCTTGTCCCGAGCAGTGAATCTCAAAAGGTGGCAGCAATGCGGAAAGAGCCCTATATGTACGTTCCCTATATTGTAGTTGTCCATAGTCTGGAAACAACAATATAGCAGGATGAGATAGTGTATCTTAATATAGTAACATACATATTTGACATTCGAATGAGACAGTCGGAGTCCGATTTCTAAACAATAGATTTCCACTTATATTTCTGCATTATGCCTAAACCGGCATACGAAACGCGGGGCATATTATCAAGACTGGGCGATAAAATTATCGCTGCTTTATCGGCAGGAAACTGCCGCTAAAGTGGCGATAATGGGCTTGATAATATGCCCTAGAGAATTCCCATAGAAGCCCAGGTTAGATGTCTAACCTGGGTTTCTATGGAAATTCACAAGGGCATATTATCAAGCCCATTATCGCCACTTTAGCGGCAGTTTCCTGCCGATAAAGCGGCGATAATTTTATCGCCTAGTCTTGATAATATGGCCCCGCGGCTTCTAAATTTAAACTGTCACAACATATTTTGTTCATCCATCTTTGTTGCATAAATACTTTTATCTTTTTATTTAAAATGGCCATCACTACAACGCTATTGTTACTTTGTAGAGCTCAAACTTTAAGTTTATCTGGAATATGTTTAAGGCAGAATTCCGGTTTCTGATTAGCCTCAATGAAACTGTCGAGATTGTTTAAAATGCATTGGAAACCAATCGAATACCAATTCATTTGAAAACTCTGTGGCACTTTCCAGGATCCTGGATGTCATGTGATTCAATTTTATCAACATGGACGAGAGAGATTGTTTGAAAGTTTTCCCAATTACAACTTCATGAAAGAAAGCAGGGATCTTACTTTAATCTTTCCTGACATAACCAGCCAGCCATGCAAATCATGAGCATACCTAATGCATGCTTAGAACAAGCGAGGGAGCCACTAAAGCATGCTTTTCATAGAATTATATGGAAATGTTTCATCAGTGCTCCTTGGACTAACCGGAGGTATCTAGTTTCTTGTGTAAAGATGCTATCAGATATAGCAAAGTAACATATATTCTGTGCAAGGACTTGTTTTCAAAGTTGCTTTTTTTCATCACCTATAATGCCCGTGGATCACCAACCCCCCCATGAAATGAACCTCGAAGGCTGAACATTAGCAATGTGCTAGCAGGATATGGTATCCGGCTCAATGGACAGCACACATTAGCCACGAACAAAATGCTGCCATCAGTAACATTAGTTCAGGTTCAAGAAAAGGAGACAGGATATATTTTTTCAAAAACATGTCTAATAGTATTAAATAGAATAATGGGAACACATCAACTATAAGCACCTATCTTCATGTAGCAACTGCTCCTGAGCAGAGAACAGTGACATGGCTTCATAGGCAACATAAGCCAATAAAGATAGATCCGAACGGTGTTTGCTATTATTTTGCAACAATAATAACGTATATCATTTTGGAGTAGCAGTTTGTATAGCTTAAACAGGCTCTCCAGAGTAGCAAGGCGCTTTGCAGAGCAGAATAACAGAGTGAGAATATTCTGCAAAACACAATGTAACTGGTAATGTGTACCAGACAGAGCATTATAAGGTTGCAAAGCGAGGCCAACCACCCATGTTATCTTTATGTTATCTTGGGGTGAAGGTTCATATGAGGAGGTGGGTAACCAGCGACATAACAGTTTTTTGAGCTGTTTATAGTTCAGAAAATACATAAGACAACGTGTCAGATTGTTCGTTAATGTCTTAGCAACCATACAGTCTAGAATTATTTGTCTACGTTTAGTGGAGACAAACATTAAGGCTTGAAGAGAGCCTTGGTTCCAGTGACGTTTATTGTGACTACTCACCTGTTTGTGACTAGGCCCACAGAGTCATTCTTCCTCTATTGATCTAAGGCCCAAATCGAGTCTAAGGGGAAGGAGCGGGGTGCTGGAGGGTAAAGCTGCCAGCTGCCTGATGAACTTGTTTTCTGTGATCATCAGATTTAGTACCGTTGTGTACCCCCACAATTCTCCCCCATGTATGACTGCCCCCCTCGCCTGCATTTTTTATATCTCAAGCGCTGGGCCGAGGGGTTTATAAGTCAATCTATTTGATATCCTGGTGATACCACCTATGAGCTTCGTCAATTTAAGATTTGCCTTTATACGGTGAGTGTCCCAGGTCATGTTTTGATTGAGAGTCACCCCTAGGTACTCAAATGTGTGGACCCTCTCTAGTCTCGATGTGCCTATAATTGGTTTGGGGCGAGTTGAAGATGGGGGGCTGAAGATCATATACTTAGTCTTCGAAGCGTTGATCTCCAGCCCCTGCGCCTCACAAAATGCCACAAAACCATCCAGAACTCGTTGTATCCCAGTCGGGGATTTGGACAGCAGCAGGGTGTCGTCCGCAAACATGATAGCGGGCACCCTGCTGCCATTAAGCCTTGAGGCGTCAATATCCCTAATCCTGGTTAAATGGGCGATAACCCCGTTGACAAAGAGGCAGAACAGAGTGGGTGCAAGCACACAGCCCTGTCTCACCCCTCTGTCAACGGGGAATCTTGGTGAAAGCATCCCATTCCTGCCACACCTAACCCTTGCAAAGTTTTCTTGGTGGAGTCTTATCAGGATATTCAGGATGTCGGGTGGAATACCCATCTCCGCCAACACAGACCACAATTTATGGCTTGGCACCAAATCAAAGGCGGCACGCAGGTCTACAAAGACCGTATATAAGCTGCCGCCTTCGATTGTAGCGGTTTTCCAGAATAGGAGATTGAGACTGAAGATCTGATCCGTTGTAGAGGTTTTCCTTCTGAATCCTGCCTGGTAAGGGCTCAGAATAGAAAACTCTTCAATCCAGTCTTGGAGGCGATCTAATATCAGTCTCCCGAATAGCTTTTGAGGGACGTCGATAAGACTGATGGGCCTGTAGTTGGCTGGGAGCAGAGGGGAGCCCTTTTTAAATATAGGGACAATCTCTGCGCCCAGCCAAGTACAGGGCACCTCCATACCCCTCAAGATGGCATTGAAGATCGTCAGGAGATAGGGAGCCCAAACGTCTGGCTCTTGTTTGAGGAGGTCGCACGGGAGCCCATCCAGGCCCGGAGCTTTACCGGATGCCAGCCCTGAGATAGCCACCCGGACCTCTTCCTCTGCAAACAGGTTCCCCCCTAGATGCGGGCCGCGATCCATCAATAGATCAATCGCGGCCCCATCTAGATCCACCTCAGCTCCTGTATAGAGGGTTTGAAAGTGTTCTTGCCAGACCCTAGCTGAGATGTTGGGTTCAATAGCCGAGGGTAACTCGCCGGACCCCGTGTTTACGATTCGCCAGAATTTGCGGGAATCCCTTACTGGTAGTGTGACGGTGAGATTCTCCCATTTCTCCTGGTCCCATTCCGCCTTGGCATGAGTGGTCAGGCGCTTGTAGTCCCTTCTCTTTGCCTGTATTACGGATCTATTGTTACCCTGCTTTAGGGAAATCATTAGGTCTCCTTTAGCTTTTCGGCATGCGGCATTGTACCACTTTGGGCAGTGGCGCGTGCTGCCCCTAGTTTTAGCTGGGGCAAAGAGGACTTCTGCAGTATTCTTAATAAGGTCCTCATGAGTAGACCAGAGTTTTATGTGCATCTCTTGGACATTAGATTGTACCAATAGTGCACTCACCTTTTCTAGTGTGGGGATGACATAGCCATACAACTTTGAAACCTTTTCAGGGTTATCGGCTAGTTTTTCCCACCTCACTCTGCGTCTGTTGTTTGTCAGGGACATCCCTATAGTGCCTGCGTCTTCACCAGCTCTTTGTTCATTGGGTAGACCAGGCAGAGAATAGTCTAATTCAAGCGCATTGTGGTCGCTGTCGTCCCTTTCTATCACCCTAAAGTCCTTAATTTTGGACCAGGAGGGCAATTGGACTAAAATATAGTCCAATCTCGACTCCATCCCAACTTTATTGTATGTGCATTTAGGAGGGATATCAGAATTCAGGCGCCCATTACAAGCCCTAATGGTAATACTTCCTGTCATGTATGGAAATGTCGGTAGAAAAATAGAACATTGGGATCTTTCTTAAACTTGTTGATGAAGGGGTTCACATTAATATCCAGAGAGCTGTAGTTCCATACCTTGGGGTTACTTCCTGAGAACAATACCTTTATAGTTTTATTTTGTTCAGGGAAGGGTTTTGCAAGAAGAGAGATTATGTGCCGCTGGAACCAAATGAGATGCCCAGTTTGTGTGAAAGGCACGTAATGGTCCTATCTTGAAAAGACTTGTGAAAAATGCAGGAAACTGTAATAAAGCTTCTGTCCTCAATGGTGAGCCATTTGAGTGAGTTTAGAATTGGGTTAATGGGATCTGATCTTGGGAATTGTACAACTGATTCCCATTTGTTCCAACGGGGTTGTTAGCAGTGAGACATGATTGACTGTCAAAAGTCCAGGAGAGTAAGAAAGCATGACTTTCATCTAACACATAAATGCTTTATGCCTACAGGGCTGAAGCCTAATTGGGCCCATCCAGCATGTTTTTTTAGCTGCTCTTCAAAACAGCGGTCTAGGACATTAGAAATAAAGACTACGTTGGATACCAGGCAGAGGCTACTCAGGTCTCTGAAGTCCACATCTGGCATCTTGAGGGAAGTGACCTGGTCAATTTTCAGGCATTCAGGAACTATATTTTGGGCAGGTCTATTTTCGAGTTGGAAATAGAATGTTTGATCTTTATTTTCTCCTCAAACAACTTTGAGAATTTTTCATAGTTCTCTTTGAAGACTCAACTATCTGTAGATACCATGGGGGCGGGGCCTGGGTGGGAGAGGAACGGTAGAAAGTGGTTTTCTTTACGATATTGAACAACGTTCAGGGCTTTTTTGTGAGGTTGCCAGTTTTGACTAAAGCTGTCTTTGTTTTTGTAATGTAATGTTTGCATTCATTCAATTTTATAAAGCTTTAAGGTTTTGTTGGATCGTTGTGTAATAGGTGATTTGGGGATCTAATATGTTTCCATACTTCCGTTGACTACATTGCAAACCTTTGGGTCGGTTTATTCTGCTGTTTCACAGCCCCCTCTGTGATACAGTTTATAGATATATATCATAGTGTTAGTTTCAAAATGTGTTTTAACTGTCATTAGCTTTGATAGGATGTTTTTTTTCTTCAAGGATTACACTATTGATTTAGTTAAGAATAATCATAGATTTGATTTGGTGCAGAGTAGCAGGGAGATAGATATGTAGTCCAATCAGTCTAATGGGAACAGCATTTAGGATGTAATGATGTCGTTTTTTAACCATTATGTGGGAGAAGATCACACCCTTTTTACATGTAAGAGTTGAGCAATACTGTTTAAGGTCATAGTTTTGGAGGAATAGGGAACATCTGGGGTACTGCTGTGTCACAGTAATGCAAAGTGAAGTGCCACAAGGTGATATTAATTCAGGCAGAAATAGATTTTCTCGCAATGAGTTCAGTCAATTGTTAGACAAAGGAATGTGTTTCATCTAGGTTGAATTAAATGGTGTGAAATATAGTAGGTTTATTTTCTAAATGGTGTGAAATATAGTTGGTTCATTTTCTGAGGCTTTTATTTTGACAGACATTGAAAAGTTAAAAACTGATCTCTTTGCAAATGTGTGCATTGTATGGTGATCGATGAATTAGGTCAACGGTACCAACCAATTTGCCCTCATGTTAAAGTCAAAGAATGTCATACACTGGGGAGAAGAGGAGTTGAGCTGTGGGTGGGCGGCATATTGAGTAAAAATTGATGTCAGGGATAGCAAATCAAGGTTGTTGGTTTGTATCAGATCAACAAGGTTTAGACAGTGTTTAGCCTCAGATCTACACTTTTTGAACAGGCATTTAAAGAAAAAGAATATGATTGTTGCGGTTCACAATTTCTTTCTATCTGCTAAACCAAATAGCTATTCTTCCTAATAACTGGGAATTAGATGACGGGATTTGTGGGGCTCTGGACGCGAGCATTATTGTGTAAGTGATCCGTTATTGTATTTTAACATCAATGTTTACACAAGGTACAATGGGGACATTCTGGTGAATGTTCACTGAAAATATCCTCTATACCAGTAGATGTCCACGATTTCTAAGCATAAATCTATCAACACTGCCATGCTGTAATAGGTGCTGCAGGCTGTGCTACAGAAAGTGCCTGTTGCATATATGAAGATCTGGGAATTATAATGACTAGGATGTCAAGCCCTGCTCTGAGACGTCCTACTTTCATCAGTGATTGGGTGAGCATTATAGGGACAGGGCTAACACATCCCAGAACAAAGACCAATGGAACAAAGACAAGCCGCTGTTGTACTTCACAATATGGTGTACTGCCAAATATGTCCAAAAGGTTAAGGTAAAATAACATTTAGTCCCAAATCTCCTAGAAGTGTAGATCTGTGCACAGCTTATCAGTAATTGAATAACAAGTGCCAATTTTACAAGTAGTGGAAGAAAACTCTTTGTATGCCCAGAAAGGTCATCCAAAAGTATGAATTATATTTCCTTTGGATTCTTTTGAGCTAGAACACTGAAGGATCTCCAATAAATGAGACGTCTTTTGATATGATGACAGCCTGCTCAGTTTTGAGATTTAAAACAAGGTAGTATAAATGAATATTGCTTTAAAAAAGTGAGGACTCAACCAAAAGAAAATTACTAATTCAACTACAATTAACTGATGAATGCCAAATGCAGGGATTTGCCAACAGGATGGTAATAGTTCCAGTGCTACAGGACAAATGGAAACTGTGTAAACCCATTTCATATGCTGTGTCTAGAAAATAACTTACTATAAGAGATTCAGCAGCAGTTTTATTCAATGCTAAGTTAAGCAATGGTGTTAAAATTTAACTAGGAAAAATGGCTCATTGAAGCTATAATCCTGAATAAATTACTAGGCATAACTTTCTTTTTAAACTGAGGGAAATCTTGCATAAATTCGAATTAGTGGACGTGAGACCTGGTTTGTGTGATAGCACAGCAATAAGGAGGAAGCGGGCTCCAATTGCAAAATTCATAGTCACTTACCCTTAGTTTGCTGGGCACATTGTACTATTGGACATAAATTGAATGATCAAGTACTCTTCTTTCTCTCGTGCTCTTTATCATAACCAGTCAGCGCAGACCAAGGTTTGCTCAAAGAGATCAGTTAGTCACAGCAAAACATAACAAAACCCATTAATAACAGAATGCCCAAATCAACTCCTTAATCGTATAAAAGGTGGCATATACAAAGAAAAGCTTAACTATCTAGTTCCTTCCTAGACAGAGACCTGCTCATAAGCATTACTACAGAGCCTATTCCCCATGCACTTTATTTAACTCTAACATTAGAGTCTATGGCCAAAGTTATATCTACGTGAGTATGTACAATCACTTCCTTAATTTGCATGCACAGAACTAAGGCTCCCTTTGCAAGCACTGGACATGGCTTGCAAATGGTTGGCTATTTACTTCCTTGGGGACAGTTAACACAAAATACTAGTAAGTTGTGTTAACTTACAAGCATGTACGTCATGAGGCATTCTATTGTTTGCACCTTAGGTATTCATTGTGAAGCTTTGTTTGATAGTTATTTTTACTTCTTACCTACTGTCAACACCTCATTCTCTGGACTTTATGTCAGGACCCCAGACTAAAACAAGAGATGTTAAACAGTAATACCTGACACATTTTGTGTTTCTCTCTTTTATTTCTGGAAAACACAAAAACAGTTGCCTAAGTGTAAGTTCTTGGGCATTTAAGTACTATTTTTCCCTTACATCTGAAGGCGTTTCAGGTGGCTTCTACAGGCTCTCAGGTTGGCCTGAGCTCCAAGTTCTCTAAATTAATAAGTTGGACAAATAATTATACAAATATGCCTGAAGCAGCTATATGTAACACAATTGTAGCATTAATAAAGCTTTTACTAGTATAGACTCACTATATAACTGGCGATATATCAGCTGACAAAAAACATTGCAAGCGCTAAATTGACCTAACCACTACATGTAATGTAATGTAATGCAAACAGTACTTATAAAGTGCACTATAACCCCACGGGTATCCTGGCACTGACTAACAGTGATTCCTCTTCATGCACTTATTTACCCACCAGCTGAGAAATCTACACTACCTCCTAGGGAAAAGATAAGTTTTAAGTTTTTTCCTAAACTGAAGGTATTCTTCTATTTGTCTGATATCGGGCAGGAGATTATTCCACGGGTGGGCAGCCACCCAGCTGAAGGCTCTCCCCCAAACCTGGAGGTTCTTATTCTGGCGGCACAAACCAGGTGACCCGTGAAAGAGCGAAGATTACGTGAGGGAACGTGCCATGCAAACTTTTTCTGCAATGGCAGAGGTCCAGATCCATGAAGGACCTTAAAAACAATACATAGGGATTTAAACTGGATTCTCTGAGCTAGAGGGAACCAGTGAAGATCACTAAGGGCAGCCGATGCAGAATCGCCTCGAGTCTTCGTTGCGCGCACTGCATCACATTTGGTGATGCAGTGCGCGCAACGAAATTCATTTTATTTATTTAAATGTTTACTTACCTGTAAAACTCCGTAATCCATACATTACTACCCCCACCCTGCCCCTCCCCCTGCCCACGTCACCGCCCTACAGAAACACCTACTGCCGACCGCTACTGTCTGGCGCTGAAGAGGCTACACACCAAGCCGAAATCCATCCGCCCTGTTTTTGGTTATTTTGGCATTAAAGGAATCTCCTCTCTCTCCCCTTGGTGGCCTCTATTTCTTGTCCTTGGAGAAACTCACTGACATTTTACTAGCCCGACAGCCAGTAGCACGCTGCTAGAGGCTCCTGCATCACAAGTTGGCCCTGGTCACGCTGGCTTCTCTGCTACGGTGGAATCTTGTGTATCCAGGTGACTGGAAGGACCGGGGCTCGCATTTGGAGTCGGCAGGTAAAGAAAGCAGTGCTGGAGTCATTGTACCTCACGTCGGGCAGGCTGGATTCCCGGTTCCGCCCCTGCCTATGAATTTGCCGAGACTTCAAGGTTGGTGCAGTTGAGGGGAGACGAGGAGGCTCCGGCCGTGTTATATTTTAGTGACTTTGGACTGCAGTATTCAACCCACCCCCGTTGCTGCAGTAATCCAGACAACGGCATGCTGGGACATGCAGTCCTGACGCATTGGGCGTCCTGCATGTGCCTAATCCTACAGCAAGTTCGATCCTATGCTGTTCGGGGGCGGAGCCTGTTGTCACCTGACAGGAGGGGAAACATCCTTTACAACGCAACTTTTACCACGCAATGCTTTTACATCGCAACTTTTACAAAGCAAACCATTACAAGGCATTGCGCTGGGGGGCGCTCTAGGAAAGGGAATAGATTTAATTTACTATCCAACACCTTCCCTACTATCCACGGGGACTGGAGTTTGAATAGTAAATTAAACTATTCACTATCCAGCACCCCATAGCGCTATGCGTTGTAATAGCATGCGTTGTAAAACTTGCGATGTAAAAGCATGCATGGTAAAAGCATGCATTGTAATGTCATACATCCGACAGGAGGGTAATGGATATTTAAATCAGTCAAAACGCCCGCATCCTGTCATAACCATCTGGCGCTGAAGAGGCTACACACCAAGCCGAAATGCATCCGCCCTGTTTCTGGTTATTTTGGCATCAAAGGAATCTCCTCTCTCTCCCCTTGGTGGCCTCTATTTCTTGCCCTTGGAGAAACTCACTGATATTTTATTAGCGCGACAGCCAGTAGCGTGCTGCTAGAGGCTCCTGCATCACAAGTTGGCCCTGGTCACGCTGGCTTCTCCGCTACGGTGGAATCTTGTGTATCCAGGTGACTGGAAGGACTGGGGTTCGCCTTTGGAGTCGGCAGGTAAAGAAAGCAGTGCTGTATTCATTGTACCTCACGTCGGGCAGGCTGGATTCCCGGTTCCACCCCTGCCTATGAATTTGCTGAGACTTCAAGGTTGGTGCAGTTGAGGGGAGACGAGGAGGCACCGGCCGTGTTATATTTTAGTGACTTTGGACCGCATTATTCAACCCACCCCTGTTGCTGCAGTAATCCAGCCAACGGCATGCTGGGACATGCAGTCCTGACGCATTGGGCATCCTGCATGTGCCTAATCCTACAGCAAGTTCGATCCTATGCTGTTCGGGGGCGGAGTCTGTTGTCACCTGACAGGAGGGTAATGGATATTTAAATCAGTGAAAACGCCCGCATCCTGTCATAACCATCTGGCACTGAAGAGGCTACACACCAAGCCGAAATGCATCCGCCCTGTTTTTGGTTATTTTGGCATTAAAGGAATCTCCTCTCTCTCCCCTTGGTGGCCTCTATTTCTTGCCCTTGGAGAAACTCACAGACATTTTACTAGTGCGACAGCCAGTAGCGCGCTGCTAGAGGCTCCTTTATCACAAGTTGGCCCTGGTCACGCTGGCTTCTCTGCTACGGTGGAATCTTGTGTATCCAGGTGACTGGAAGGACTGGGGCTCGCCTTTGGAGTCGGCAGGTAAAGAAAGCAGTGCTGGAGTCATTGTACCTCACGTCGGGCAGGCTGGATTCCCGGTTCCGCCCCTGCCTATGAATTTGCAGAGACTTCAAGGTTGGTGCAGTTGAGGGGAGACGAGGAGGCACCGGCCGTGTTATATTTTAGTGACTTTGGACCGCATTATTCAACCCACCCCCGTTGCTGCAGTAATCCAGTCAACGGCATGCTGGGACATGCAGTCCTGACGCATTGGGCGTCCTGCATGTGCCTAATCCTACAGCAAGTTCGATCCTATGCTGTTCGGAGGGGGAGACTTTTGTTACCTGATAGGAGGGTAATGGATATTTAAATCAGTGAAAATGCCCGCATCCTGTTATAAACATCTGGCGCTGAAGAGGCTACACATCAAGCCGAAATGCATCTGCCCTGTTGTTGGTTATTTTGGCATTAAAGGAATCTCCTCTCTCTTCCGTTTTTGGCCTCTACTTCTTGCCCTTGGAGAAATTCACTGACATTTTACTAGCGCAACAGCCAGTAGCGCGCTGCTAGAGGTTCTGCATCACAAGTTACCCTGGTCACGCTGGCTTCTCTGCTACGGTGGAATCTTGTGTATCCAGGTGACTGGAAGGACTGGGGCTCGCCTTTGGAGTCGGCAGGTAAAGAAAGCAGTGCTGGAGACATTGTACCTCACGTCGGGCAGGCTGGATTCCCGGTTCCGCCCCTGCCTATGAATTTGCCGAGACTTCAAGGTTGGTGCAGTCGAGGGGAGACGAGGAGGCACCGGCCGTGTTATATTTTAGTGACTTTGGACCGCATTATTCAACCCACCCCCGTTGCTGCAGTAATCCAGCAAACGGAATGCTGGGACATGCAGTCCTGACGCATTGGGCGTCCTGCATGTTCCTAATCCTACAACAAGTTCGATCCTATGCTGTTCGGGGGGCGGAGCCTGTTGTCACCTGACAGGAGGGTAATGGATATTTAAATCAGTGAAAACGCCCGCGTCCTGTCATAACCATCTGGCGCTGAAGAGGCTACACACCAAGCCGAAATGCATCTGCCCTGTTTTTGGATATTTTGGCATTAAAGGAATCTCCTCTCTCTCCCCTTGGTGGCCTCTATTTCTTGCCCTTTGAGAAACTCACTGACATATTACTAGCGCGACAGCCAGTAGCGCGCTGCTAGAGGCTCCTGCATCACAAGTTGGCCCTGGTCACGCTGGTTTCTTTGCTACGGTGGAATCTTTTGTATCCAGGTGACTTGAAGGACTGGGGCTCGCCTTTGGAGTCGGCAGGTAAAGAAAGCAGTGCTGGAGTCATTGTACCTCACGTTTGGTAGGCTGGATTCCTGGTTCCGCCCCTGCCTATGAATTTGCAGAGACTTCAAGGTTGGTGCAGTTGAGGGGAGACGAGAAGGCACCGGCCGTGTTATATTTTAGTGACTTTGGACCGCATTATTCAACCCACCCCCGTTGTTGCAGTAATCCAGCCAACGGCATGCTGGGACATGCAGTCCTGACACATTGGGCGTCCTGCATGTGCTTAATCCTACAGCAAGTTCGATCCTATGCTGTTCGGGGGGCGGAGCCTGTTGTCACCTGACAGGAGGGTAATGGATATTTAAATCAGTGAAACTGCCCGCATCCTGTCATAACCATCTGGCGCTGAAGAGGCTACACACCAAGCCGAAATGCATCCGCCCTGTTTTTGGATATTTTGGCATGAAAGGAATCTCCTCTCTCTCCCCTTGGTGGCCTCTATTTCTTGCCCTTGGAGAAACTCACTGATATATAAAAAATCTACAGTTTTTTCAGTGAATTTCTGAGGTTTTTTAAATGCTAATTCCTAACTATATCAGGCCTGAACCCTATGGTTTTTTCAGTGTGTGTGTATATATATATATGTATATATATATATATATATATATATATATATATATATATATATATATATATTACCTACTGGCGGTCGCCAGTAGGTATATATAGTTAGGATTTTTTCTCTATGGGTTTTTTGAAAATTCTATGTCTAATAACTTTGGCGTTTGTGGACGGAATTGGCTGAAATTTTCAGGAAAATGGCACATTTTGTTTCTGAGCAGCCCTTGAAAATTTGGGGGGGGTTCGTCAAGGGGGGGCCGAGAAAAAAGGGGGGTCCCAAAACGTGTTTTTAACATTGAGTTTTCCATAGGGCGGTTGGCCTCACTTTTAGCCCGAACGGCTGAATGGATTTGCACGAAACTTGGCAAAATTGTAGGGACTGGTAGCCCGATGTGCCTTTTGTAGGTCTCAATATATGTGCTCCAGTGGATTTTGAGAAATTAACGTTTAAAAAAAGATATATATCTGTAACAGCGGACCGGGCAGCGCTCTGGTTCGCGGACTTTTCGCGCAACGGAGCTTTGTGAAGCGAAGCTGATTGGTTCTCCGGCGTCTGTCAACATTCCAAACAGTCCGTAGCGGCCGCCATCTTGTCTCTCGGTAGGATCGAGAGACAAGAGGAGGTCAAAACAAAGGGGGAAATAACTATAAGGGGGCATAGTAGATCCTCGCTGACCCCCTAGGTTTGATGTGGAGGTTTTAAAAGGGCCCCGCGGGGCAAAAAAAAAACAAAATAATAATAATCGAACGGCTGAATGGATTTGCACGAAACTTGGCAAAATATTAGGGACTGGTAGCCCGATGTGCCTTTGCTAGGTCTCAATATATGTGCTCCAGTGGATTTTGAGAAATTAACATTCAAAAAAAGATATATATCTGTAACAGCGCTCCGCTTCGCGTACTTTTCGCGTTACGGAGCTTTGCGAAGCTGATTGGTTCTCCGGCGTCTGTCAACATTCCAAACAGTCCGTAGCGGCCGCCATCTTGTCCCTCGGTAGGATTGAGAGACAAGAGGAGGCCAAAGCGAAGGGGGAAATGACCATAAGGGGGCATAGTAGATCCTTCCTGACCTCTTAGGTTTGATGTACCATTTTGCCAAGTTTGGTGTAATTCCGTTCAGCCATTCAGGCTGTAGACGTATGTAAATGTCCTATGGAAAATTGCATGGGGAAAACACATTTGAAAGTGTTGAAATTTAGAACCAATTAAAATGTTACTTTGGTTTTGTATTTGTGTGTGATGAAAGTTAATTGGTTATGTATATATGTCAAATGAGAGGAAACCACAGCCATTTTGTGATACTACTGTCTGAGGTACATTTGTGAGGAATTTTTGGTGGTGAATTTCTGGTGTTTGATTTACACAGTACTAACACTTCTGCTACTTTTAAAAAGGTGAGTTGTTAATTTGTAAGGGGAACTATGTTGTACACTTGAAGATAATTTGAAAAATGTTTTCTGTTATTTATTTGCAGTCCTTCTGTTATACTAAATACTTGATAAAGTTAGTTTTATATTATGTATTACTAAAGACGATAAATGAAAGTGATTATTTTTTTCTGCAATTTACAGCAAGCAATTTCAAAATAAAATGGCTCACAATGAAGAGACCGTGGCAATTTCTTTTGAATTGTCCAACACATTGATTGAAATTGAGAGCACCAATAATGAAATATTGTCACAAGGAGGACATGACTTGTATGATTCCATTAGATTGATTGAAATGGACAGCACCAAGAATGAAATATTGTCACAAGGAGATGACTTGAATGATTCCACTACATTGATTGAAATTGAGAGCACCAATAATGAAATATTGTCACAAGGAGGAGATGGCTTGTATGATTCCATTAGATTGATTGAAATGGACAGCACCAATAATGAAATATTGTCACAAGGAGGAGATGACTTGAATGATTCCACTACATTGATTGAAATTGAGAGCACCAATAATGAAATATTGTCACGAGGAGATGACTTGAATGATTCCACTACATTGATTGAAATTGACAGCACCAATAATGAAATATTGTCACAAGGAGGAGATGACTTGAATGATTTTTTTGATCAATCTCTTGATGGCGAATTTATCGAGTGTTTGGAGACCATAGAGTTACAAGAATCATCATTGGAGACTTTTAATGAGGACATTGCTGATGAGGACATGTTACTAGTTCTTTCAAATTTAGAAAATTCTGAAGAATAAATTTATATTTAGAAATCAAAAATTGTTTGAGACATTATTCATTTTTATTTTTAATTTATGAGGTTGTAGCGAAGTGATTGTAGTATAAAATGAGACTTATAGTATAGAGTGCAACATTTTTATGTTACATGGTAAGTTTACTCATATTTACTTCCCTTCTGCCACTATATTATCTCCAATGTGTATTTGACATGTCTTCTTCATCTCCGGCCTCCTTTCTCTCACTGTGTGTCTCCGATGCATCTTATCGCTGGTATTTTGTGTAATTACAGAAGAGAGTAAAATAAAATAGTTCGGAACGTGAAAAGGGGGCAAAGTAGAGTACTCCTCACCCCCTAGGCCTTTTTAGGCGGTCCCAAAAGGATCAGTTTCTGCTTTCCTGAGAGATTATGGTATGAGTTCCATATACCACAATAACTTGCATTACAACATGCAAGATATCTATCTCCTATTACCAACTTTTGGAGATATTCGCGCTAAGCGCGAATATCTCCAAAAAGTAACACCTGCCCTGAGCAGTTCTTAGCCATGTTATCTAATGGGAGGTGGATAACATGGCTAAGAGTATTAGCTCGGTAATGCATGAATATCGCTGAGTTTTTAGCGATATTCATGCATTGCGGCCGTTTATTATCGCATTTGCGATAAACCTTGATAATAGTAAGGTTTATCTTCGATAATTTCTGACGATGCTTAGTGGTAAAAAATTGGTTGGTAAGCATCGTTAGCGATAAATATCGCTTAACTTTGGTAATATGCCCCAACGTCTGTTAACGTTCGATTCGAAGGAAATGAGGAAGTGTTGAAAAACATTGTCTGCGCCATCTTGCCTTTTTTGAAATGCCACACTTTTGTCGTGCACGGCAGCCATTTTAGATGTCTTGACCAGACCCACTCTCTGCACGCTGTCGATTCGTAGCATGGCTCCTCACCCACGCAAGCATCTTCCCTAGGCACTGGTCACCACCGCTCTCTGTCTTATGCATGGGCAATAAACCTCCCCCCATCTGCGCTGCTCTTCCCTGAGAATCACACTCTGTGCCCGCCCGACACCTCCCTTTCGCCCTATTCACTACCGCACCCTCTGACACTCCTCTTTCTCTGTGTCCGATTGTCCAGGCTATCAGCTAGCCCTGCAGATGTAGTTTATGGCCCCAGCTGTAAAGAATCACCCCTCTTCAAAGGAGTTATAGTAGATCAAGGCCCACACTCGATGAGATCCGTCACACCACACGTGTTCCTACTATCTGAAAACCATCCTGTATTGTGATTGGGGAGGGGACCGAGCCTGAAGCGGAAGATTCCAGGAATGACTCTTTGTACATCAAAGTTTTTACAATTATGTGTCACATTAAAAATATATAGCACTCCAACAAAGTAGTAGGAATATAAAACTTTAATAACATATAAATATATACAACAAAACAAAAACAGTAAAAACATTTAAACAACGAAGAGACCGTGGCAATTTCTTTTTAATTATCCAATAGATTTATTGAAATTGACAGCACCAATAATGAAATATTCTTGTCAGTAGCGGTCTGTTGTGCGAATAGTTCCAAGGCAGCAGAACGCGCTGAAATCTAGATGGCACGAAAGTGATGTCTAGTAAGTTGCCGCCCAGCAAAAAACGGCGTGGGGCGCCGCGGGGGTGAGTGAGTCCAGTAGGCACCACAGCTATTCTTACCGGCATTGCAGAATTACTGCTGGGGACAATGCCTGTGCTGTAGCAGGGTCACAGCAGAAACAAAAAGGATTCTGTTGAAGATGTTGTTGGTTTTCAATTTGAAAACAGTTCTGGTGTCAACTGCTATGCTAATGTAGTGGTTAATGTTTTGTTTTCTCTAGAAAATGTAAAAGAGGGGGAGGCAGTCCAAAGTTCCGTTAAAAGGGCAAAGGAAAGGATCGGTGGTTTGAACTATCAGTCAAAAAGGGGAGGGGGTGCAATAATTTTTCCTACCGGGTCACACTGTGCTTTCACCGGAAGTGAGGTCTGCAGGATTCTAGTAATTCAAAGTGAGGCTGGCGCCAGCATGGGAGCGCCGACGTCCCGCGGATACAGTTTCGTCACTCCACGGGCGATCATGGCAGTCATTCCCCATCGGGGGTCGGAGACTCCCGCGGCTCCTCTAGAATCTTCAAGGTCGTGGAGGACTACGGTGGTGGAGTCAACCAGTGACCGGGCCATTTCTTTATGCTGGGCCCGCTCTTGCCAGGTCGACCGCCATTTTGAGAGTTCGGCAGCTACCGGCGATCGCGGGGTCACATGAGCGGACGGGCTCCACCCTGCCGGGCGAGACGTTGCAGCATGGCCACAGTGGAAGAACCCTTTTCCGGGCGCCTGGAGCGCTGAGGGTGCAGCTGGGAAGCCTCCACCTGGGGAGGCGGGAGAGGCCTGTTCGCACCGTCTCTCCCTCCCAGTGCACCCCACGGCGTCTCGCTTGAGATTTGTTATGGCCGGACCAGGCGATGAGGACGAGGGGGGGGTCGGAGGCATGTGCAAGACATCCCCCCCCAGTGTTGTCGCAGCCATTATAAAAGAAAGAAGTGTCCCGTCCGTCTTCGGGCCGGGCTTCCGGTGGATGTCGGCCGGACGCCCCTGGCTCTGGCCCCATGAACGGGTTTCTTGGTTTATCGGCTGCAGCCGGATCCCGTCGGCCTCGGCCCCCCGACCGTTGGTGGTCGGACCGGAAGAGCATGTGGCGGGACTACCTGCAACTCTCAAGGGCCACCGCGGCCGGACTGGGAGAGAGAGGGGAGGGTCGAGGAGACATTCCCCCCCCCTGCAACTGTTCAGCGTTGTAAAGGCAATCCCCTGGCCGGGTCCCGCTGGCCTCGGCCTCTCCTTCGGCTACACCCTACGTTAGGATCTCCTGGCCGAGGCGTGGCAGCAGGACCTGCCTTATATGGGCTGCTCCCGGCTGGGCGTAGCCGGAACCCTGCCCCACCTTGGAAGTTTCCAGAGTGGGGGTGGATGTTCTACTGACTTGCATTTTCCCTAGTCTATCGATTTTTTTGGCGTGGCAGGCGGTGGGACAGCGAGGGGTGATTTGGTTTCTCTTACTGTTTTTCTGGTCTCTCACCACTGGCATATTTTAACGTTTTCTTGTTTCTAGGACATTAATAGGTTTTATCATTACGTTATGTTATCGTTTCTTTGTTCGTTGTTTAATAAAAGTTCATGTTCATCAGTGGCCTACTGATTTTCGTTTTCCTATTTTTTTCTTTCCAGGTTGTTTCATGGTAAAGTTTCTGTTAACAGGATACAGTGATCACTTCGTTATTATTGCATATGTCCTTTTCACTAGGGGTGCTCTCTGGTCGGGCCAGATGACGTATCTCTAGTAAATGGTCCGGGTGAAAAAGGTGCATCAATCAGTGGGGAGTAGATAGGAATGACAGATTACAACGGGGGAGAACGGTCCGCATTACGTACCCTTTCACTACTTGCAAAGATTTTCCTACGTTTATTTGCAAACAGGGAATACCTCCAAAAAGAACTAATTCCCAAACAGTCAATGTTCGGACAATCAATCAATCAATGAGGAATGAAATAGGTACGACGTGTTAAAGGCTTGCGTTACCTACCCTTCACTATCTGCAAAGGGAGATAGAATATTCCTATTCTTCCTCGTTTGCAGGTAGAGAAGATCCTTAAGAGAATTAACTTCGAACAATTCAATGCTCGATTGAAACAATCAACAAGGGGTACTGTGAACACAAATGAACGCCGCTTATATACATACGCATTGCTATTTTCAACAGGTTGTTCCTAATGTTTCTATTTTAGCGAGGTCAAAAGAGATCCCATTAGTGGCCTACTGATTTTGCTCGATTCCTTTTGTTTTTTTACACGATTTTTCGCTATCTGCAAAGACTAAACAGAGTATTGCGACTCTGTGCTTGTTTGTAAATAGAGAATGAACCAAAGAGAACAATCAATCAAATGGAGAGAGAAGCAGGCACGACGGATTACAAAGGGGGCAAAGGGCTGCGTTAACTACCCTTCACTATCTGCAAAGAGAGAGTACTCCTAATAGAAATGAGGGGTGGGGGGCAGCAATCAAAGCAGATCAGTGTGCATAAACACGAAAAAAAAATTCTTACCACGTACTTGACATTCGACAGCTTATGATATTTGCTATTAAAAAACCATTGAAATTCACTGAAAAAACCATAGGTTATAGACCATATATAGTTAGGAATTAGCATTTACAAAACCTTGAAAATTCACTGAAAAAACCATAGGTTATAGACCATATATAGTTAGGAATTAGCATTTACAAAACCTTGAAAATTCACTGAAAAAACCATAGGTTATAGACCATATATAGTTAGGAATTAGCATTTAAAAAACCTTATTTTACTCACACAAAACCATTGAAATTCCATATATAGTTAGTTGCACTAACTATATATCGCGCACCCGCAATCCACTGCTGATGATGTCACATATTACATCATTCATGACATGGTCAGTGACATCACTGATGACATCACTGATGACATCTCAAATGACATCACTGATGACATCACTGATGACATCTCATTTGACATCAATGACCACATCACTGATGATATCATTCATGTGACAATACAATGCATCTCCTCACACTTTAATATAACCTCTGTTACACCCAGTGTTAAATACAGAGTATAATTTTTGAAACCATTGACACACCAATACTAGTTACTACATACGCACTCAGTGATTCCTATGTTTACACACACATTCACTCATTTACCCATACAATCATTCATACATACAATCACTCATCTTTACAACACTATCATATGCACTCATACACCTATACAGACTCTCACACTCTGTCACTCATCCATGGAGTTACTCACACACCTAGTCAGTCCTGTAAAGAATCAATCACACTTCCATTTTCTAATCTATACAGTTAAACATAGAGCACCTTACATTTTGAAACATATACTAACACATAATTACTCTCTTATACAATCATTGATACAAGTACACATTGATCTGCACAGAGTCACACACCTCCCAGCCAGCCACACACACACTCAGTCTCCCATACAAATACTTGGGCAATCAATCAATAACCCATATAGTTACTCATATAGCTACTGATCAACACATGCAGCAGTTTACAGAACAACAGACATAATGATGCACAAATTAAGACAGTTTAGTCACTAACCCATGCACTCAGTGAGACACATTTAATCACTCACTCATACAGTCAGTCACGCACCTACTAAATCCTTCATCCAGACACTTCTACATCTACTCATTCTTCAATATGTAAAACATATTTAAACTTTACAGAAACACACAGTCACTGGATGATGTCATCAGTGATGTCATCAGTGATGTCATTTGAGATGTCATCAGTGATGTCATCAGTGATGTCACTGACCATGTCATGAATGATGTAATATGTGACATCATCAGCAGTGGATTGCGGGTGCGCGATATATAGTTAGTGCAACTAACTATATATGGAATTTCAATGGTTTTGTGTGAGTAAAATAAGGTTTTTTAAATGCTAATTCCTAACTATATATGGTCTATAACCTATGGTTTTTTCAGTGAATTTTCAAGGTTTTGTAAATGCTAATTCCTAACTATATATGGTCTATAACCTATGGTTTTTTCAGTGAATTTTCAAGGTTTTGTAAATGCTAATTCCTAACTATATATGGTCTATAACCTATGGTTTTTTCAGTGAATATATATATATATATATTACCTACTGGCGGTCGCCAGTAGGTATATATAGTTAGGATTTTTTCTCTATGGGTTTTTTGAAAATTCTATGTCTAATAACTTTGGCGTTTGTGGACGGAATTGGCTGAAATTTTCAGGAAGATGGCACATTTTGTTTCTGAGCAGCCCCTGAAAATTGGGGGGGGGGGTTCGTCCAGGGGGGGTCGAGAAAAAAGGGGGTCCCAAAACGTGTTTTTAACATTGAGTTTTCCATAGGGCGGTTGGCCTCACTTTTAGCCCGAACGGCTGAATGGATTTGCACGAAACTTGGCAAAATTGTAGGGACTGGTAGCCCGATGTGCCTTTTGTAGGTCTCAACATATGTGCTCCAGTGGATTTTGAGAAATTAACGTTTAAAAAAAGATATATATCTGTAACAGCGGACCGGGCAGCGCTCCAGTTCGCGTACTTTTCGCGCAACGGGGCTTTGTGAAGCGAAGCTGATTGGTTCTCCGGCGTCTGTCAACATTCCAAACAGTCCGTAGCGGCCGCCATCTTGTCTCTCGGTAGGATCGAGAGACAAGAGGAGGCGAAAGGGAAGGGGCAAATGACGATAAGGGGGCATAGTAGATCCTCCCTGACCTCTTAGGTTTGATGTACCATTTTGCCAAGTTTGGTGTAATTCCGTTCAGCCATTCAGGCTGTAGACGTATCTAAATGTCAATAATCGAACGGCTGAATGGATTTGCACGAAACTTGGCAAAATATTAGGGACTGGTAGCCCGATGTGCCTTTGCTAGGTCTCAATATATGTGCTCCAGTGGATTTTGAGAAATTAACGTTCAAAAAAAGATATATATCTGTAACAGCGCTCCGCTTCGCGTAGTTTTCGCGTTACGGAGCTTTGCGAAGCTGATTGGTTCTCCGGCGTCTGTCAACATTCCAAACAGTCCGTAGCGGCCGCCATCTTGTCTCTCGGTAGGATCGAGAGACAAGAGGAGGCCAAAGCGAAGGGGGAAATGACCATAAGGGGGCATAGTAGATCCTTCCTGACCTCTTAGGTTTGATGTACCATTTTGCCAAGTTTGGTGTAATTCCGTTCAGCCATTCAGGCTGTAGACGTATGTAAATGTCCTATGGAAAATTGCATGGGGAAAACACATTTGAAAGTGTTGAAATTTAGAACCAATTAAAATGTTACTTTGGTTTTGTATTTGTGTGTGATGAAAGTTAATTGGTTATGTATATATGTCAAATGAGAGGAAACCACAGCCATTTTGTGATACTACTGTCTGAGGTACATTTGTGAGGAATTTTTGGTGGTGAATTTCTGGTGTTTGATTTACACAGTACTAACACTTCTCCTACTTTTAAAAAGGTGAGTTGTTAATTTGTAAGGGGAACTATGTTGTACACTTGAAGATAATTTGAAAAATGTTTTCTGTTATTTATTTGCAGTCCTTCTGTTATACTAAATACTTGATAAAGTTAGTTTTATATTATGTATTACTAAAAACGATAAATGAAAGTGATAATTTTTTTCTGCAATTTACAGCAAGCAATTTCAAAATAAAATGGCTCACAATGAAGAGACCGTGGCAATTTCTTTTGAATTGTCCACTACATTGATTGAAATTGAGAGCACCAATAATGAAATATTGTCACAAGGAGGAGATGACTTGTATGATTCCATTAGATTGATTGAAATGGACAGCACCAATAATGAAATATTGTCACAAGGAGGAGATGACTTGAATGATTCCACTACATTGATTGAAATTGAGAGCACCAATAATGAAATATTGTCACAAGGAGGAGATGACTTGTATGATTCCATTAGATTGATTGAAATGGACAGCACCAATAATGAAATATTGTCACAAGGAGGAGATGACTTGAATGATTCCACTACATTGATTGAAATTGAGAGCACCAATAATGAAATATTGTCAGGAGGAGATGACTTGAATGATTTCACTACATTGATTGAAATTGACAGCACCAATAATGAAATATTGTCACAAGGAGGAGATGACTTGAATGATTCCACTACATTGATTGAAATTGACAGCACCAATAATGAAATATTGTCACAAGGAGGAGATGACTTGAATGATTTTTTTGATCAATCTGTTGATGGCGAATTTATCGAATGTTTGGAGACCATAGAGTTACAAGAATCATCATTGCAGACTTTTCATGAGGAAATTGCTGATGAGGACATGTTACTAGTTCTTTCAAATTTAGAAAATTCTGAAGAATAAATTTATATTTAGAAATCAAAAATTGTTTGAGACATTATTCATTTTTATTTTTAATTTATGAGGTTGTAGCGAAGTGATTGTAGTATAAAATGAGACTTATAGTATAGAGTGCAACATTTTTATGTTACATGGTAAGTTTACTCATATTTACTTCCCTTCTGCCACTATATTATCTCCAATGTGTATTTGACATCTCTTCTTCATCTCCGGCCTCCTTTCTCTCACTGTGTGTCTCCGATGCATCTTATCGCTGCTATTTTGTGTAATTACAGAAGAGAGTAAAATAAAATAGTTCGGAACGTGAAAAGGGGGCAAAGTAGAGTACCCCTCACCCCCTAGGCCTTTTCAGGCGGTCCCAAAAGGATCAGTTTCTGCTTTCCTGAGAGATTATGGTATGAGTTCCATATACCACAATAATTTGCATTACAACATGCAAGATATCTATCTCCTATTACCAACTTTTGGAGATATTCGCGCTAAGCCCGAATATCTCCAAAAAGTAACACCTGCCCTGAGCAGTTCTTAGCCATGTTATCCAATGGGAGGTGGATAACATGGCTAAGAGCATTAGCTCGGTAATGCATGAATATCGCTGACTTTTTAGCGATATTCATGCATTGCGGCCGTTTATTATCGCATTTGCGATAAACCTTGATAATAGCAAGGTTTATCTTCGATAATTTCTGACGATGCTTAGCGGTAAAAAATTCGTTGGTAAGCATCGTTAGCGATAAATATCGCTTAACTTTGGTAATATGCACCAACGTCTGTTAACGTTCGATTCGAAGGAAATGAGGAAGTGTTGAAAAACATTGTTTGCGCCATCTTGCCTTTTTTGAAATGCCACACTTTTGTCGTGCACGGCAGCCATTTTAGATGCCTTGACCAGACCCACTCTCTGCACGCTGTCGATTCGTAGCATGGCTCCCCACCCTCGCAAGAATCTTCCCCAGGCACTGGTCACCCCCGCTCTCTGTCTTATGCATGGGCAATAAACCTCCCCCCATCTGCGCTGCTCTTCCCTGAGAATCACACTCTGTGCCCGCCCGACACCTCCCTTTCGCCCTATTCACTACCGCACCCTCTGACACTCCTCTTCCTCTGTGTCCGATTGTCCAGGCTATCAGCTAGCCCTGCAGATGTAGTTTATGGCTCCAGCTGTAAAGAATCACCCCTCTTCAAAGGAGTTATAGTAGATCAAGGCCCACACCCGATGAGATCCGTCACACCACACGTGTTCCTACTATCTGAAAACCATCCTGTATTGTGATTAGGGAGGGGACCGAGCCTGAAGCGGAAGATTCCAGGAATGACTCTTTGTACATCAAAGTTTTTACAATTATGTGTCACATTAAAAATATATAGCACTCCAACAAAGTAGTAGGAATATAAAACTTTAATAACATATAAATATATACAACAAAACAAAAACAGTAAAAACATTTAAACAACGAAGAGACCGTGGCAATTTCTTTTGAATTCCTGATGAGGACATGTTACTAGTTCTTTCAAATTATGAAAATTCAGAAGATGTTGCCTGGGGGTGGGTCGTCAGTAGCAGTCTGTTGTGCGAATAGTTCCAAGGCAGCAGAACGCGCTGAAATCTAGATGGCACGAAAGTGATGTCTAGTAAGTTGCCGCCCAGCAAATAACGGCGTGGGGCGCCGCGGGGGTGAGTGAGTCCAGTAGGCACCACAGCTATTCTTACCGGCATTGCAGAATTACTGCTGGGGACAATGCCTGTGCTGTAGCAGGGTCACAGCAGAAACAAAAAGGATTCTGTTGAAGATGTTGTTGGTTTTCAATTTGAAATCAGTTCTGGTGTCAACTGCTATGCTAATGTAGTGGTTAATGTTTTGTTTTCTCTAGAAAATGTAAAAGAGGGGGAGGCAGTCCAAAGTTCCGTTAAAAGGGCAAAGGAAAGGATCGGTGGTTTGAACTATCAGTCAAAAAGGGGAGGGGGTGCAACAATTTTTCCTACCGGGTCACACTGTGCTTTCACCGGAACTGAGGTCTGCAGGATTCTAGTAATTCAAAGTGAGGCTGGCGCCAGCATGGGAGCGCCGACGTCCCGCGGATACAGTTTCGTCACTCCACGGGCAATCATGGCAGTCATTCCCCATCGGGGGTCGGAGACTCCCGCGGCTCCTCTAGAATCTTCAAGGTCGTGGAGGACTACGGTGGTGGAGTCAACCAGTGACCGGGCCATTTCTTTATGCTGGGCCCGCTCTTGCCAGGTCGACCGCCATTTTGAGAGTTCGGTAGCTACTGGCGATCGCGGGGTCAAATGAGCGGACGGGCTCCACCCTGCCGGGCGAGACGTTGCAGCATGGCCACAGTGGAAGAACCCTTTTCCGGGCGCCTGGAGCGCTGAGGGTGCAGCTGGGAAGCCTCCACCTGGGGAGGCGGGAGAGGCCTGTTCGCACCTTCTCTCCCTCCCAGTGCACCCCACGGCGTCTCGCTTGAGATTTGTTATGGCCGGACCAGGCTATGAGGACGAGGGGGGGGGGTCGGAGGCATGTGCAAGACATCCCCCCCCAGTGTTGTCGCAGCCATTATTCAAGAAAGAAGAAGTGTCCCGTCCGTCTTCGGGCCGGGCTTCCGGTGGATGTCGGCCGGACGCCCCTGGCTCTGGCCCCATGAACGGGTTCCTTGGTTTATCGGCTGCAGCCGGATCCCGTCGGCCTCGGCCCCCCGACCGTTGTTGGCCGGACCGGAAGAGCATGTGGCGGGACTACCTGAAACTGTCAAGGGCCACCGCGGCCGGACTGGGAGAGAGAGGGGAGGGTCGAGGAGATATTCCCCCCCCTGCAACTCTTCAGCGTTGTAAAGGCAATCCCCTGGCCGGGTCCCGCTGGCCTCGGACTCTCCTCCGGCTACACCCTACGTTAGGATCTCTTGGCCGAGGCGTGGCAGCAGGACCCGCCTTATATGGGCTGCTCCCGGCTGGGCGTAGCCGCAACCCTGCCCCACCTTGGAAGTTTCCAGAGTGGGGGCGGATGTTCTACTGACTTGCATTTTCCCTAGTCTATCGATTTTTTTGGCGTGGCAGGCGGTGGGACAGCGAGGGGTGATTTGGTTTCTCTTACTGTTTTTCTGGTCTCTCACCACTGGCATATTTTAACGTTTTCTTGTTTCTAGGACATTAATAGGTTTTATCATTACGTTATGTTATCGTTTCTTTGTTCGTTGTTTAATAAAAGTTCATGTTCATCAGTGGCCTACTGATTTTCGTTTTCCTATTCTTTTCTTTCCAGGTTGTTTCATGCTAAAGTTTCTGTTAACAGGATACAGTGATCACTTCGTTATTATTGCATATGTCCTTTTCACTAGGGGTGCTCTCTGGTCGGGCCAGATGACGTATCTCTAGTAAATGGTCCGGGTGAAACAGGTGCATCAATCAGTGGGGAGTAGATAGGCATGACAGATTACAACGGGGGAGAAAGGTCCGCATTACGTACCTGTGGAAAAGTAAATTTTGCCATGTTCTGTGTCCCTACGAGTCCTCCATCATATGTTATCTGTGCATGATTAATATGCATATGTATTCCCTATGTTCGATTAAAGACGCAATTACAGTTGTGTCCACCTCTAGTATGTCAGTTTCCAGTTCTCGTGAATACTACGAATATCAGGCCTATGTAAAGCTACGTTGCCACGTTTCTCAGTGTGCACGTTATTCCAGTGTAAAGTCCCCGTTTCTAGGCCTCAGAAGGGCCTGGACACCAGATTCAGCTCCTGTCTCCTGTCTCCTGAAGCCTCGCTGAGGAGCGATACAGCCCCCACCTGTATCCTCGACCCTTCACTTACTTCCTGCCTCGCAGTGCCCGGCTCAGCCTGGCTCTGCCTCTGAGTCTGCCAAGAGTATGTTATGATTCCAGTTATCAGTTCAGTCTTCCTTCTCTGCATTCCTAAAGCTACTGAATCGCATCAATAGTTTCCGTCATTGTCTAGCCTTTACGTCTCCACGTTAGAGAAATACTGCATTTTAATGGTCATTTAATATTCTTCATCACGCACTACATATAGAATAATGCATACTCCAGTCTTAGAGTCCGTTAGCCTCTCCCCTCCTGACTCTTAGTTCATATCAACATGTTCTCTAAACATCAGATACTAGATACTGCTTAGGTACATGTCGCCCTGACTCTCCAGACTTCAGTCTCTGCTCCTAGCACAGAGTTCGAAGCCCCCAGCTTCTCCTAGTAACACGTCATCGCCAGTTTGCGCGCACCATTAGGTCAGAGGTCCCGGCTCCTTAGGTAGCCCCCTCCATGTTTCCGCCCCATTCATGACATATTCTGTTACGTTTGCATCACATGTCTATGTATACGCCTCTGTTACACCTACTTTTACCCTTATCTCTCGCGACTGCTATTGACCACACCCACTGCTACGCCTATTGCAATGTAATGCTATGTGTTTGCGTTATGTATATATGATCGTGCACTGTTATTGAAAAGTTACTCTCCTTGTCCCGATTCTGCCCCCGGCAGCGCTGCCATCCTATTCCTGTGCAGGTTGTCCTGTTCCTGTCCTTTATGCTGTAATAAACCTGCAAACTCCTACTACCTCGAATCTTGACTCTTATTTTATTGAGCTATCTGTTATTCATTTATGCATTCAAAAAGAGAGGTATTATTTATTTATTTACCACATAATGGCGCCCGAATAGGGACTTGCCCTTTCCCCACGCGCCGGTGAAGCCACGCCGGCCCCCTGACCCTCTGCAGCCGTGACGGAACCATACCGTGCACGTGCAGATATTTCTGCTTCAAGTATCCCTCAGGCCCACGGAGGAGACGGAGGAGGCGGTCCAGCATCCAGACGAGGCGGTGGAGGAACGCGGCGAGTCCCGACCAGAGCCCAAGCCGAGAGTCCAAGGTCCGAGGTATCCGGAGGCCCACCCGTAACAGAAGTCCGAAGTTCGTCCGTCCGGCGTCGAAGCAGTCCAGTCCAGTCCGAGGCCTTCCGTTCTTGCTGCCCGGTGAGTACCGTTGCTGGGGTAGTATCTAGACAGGGTCAATCTAATTGACTCTGGTCCGTGGGTTGGTGGTACACAGACCCACAAACGAAGTGTCCACTTCGGTGGATGCGGGTCCTGACGTGTCTCTGTATGAGACCGGTAAGTTTCGTACTGTTTCAGCAGTGCATCTAGTTTCTGTTCCAGTCAGTTCTGTTCTCGAGAAAATTCATGTATTCTGTTTTCCGTATTCCAGGTAGTATTCTGTTCGAACTGTTATTCTGAATGTTATTCATGTATTTTAATGTCGTGGTATGAGTGCGAAGTGATTCTCGTGTTCATTGTGTATTGTATTGTGTCCAGATTATAGTTCAGTCATGCCACTCTTTTCAAAACTGAGTCAGTTAAAAACCAGAAAAAGTCTGCTAGAAGCAGCAGTTCCTGTCCCTCCTAGGGACAGTCCAGGTCATTTTATGTATCAGAAGCATGGCATAAGTGCCATACTATATCTAGATTTATGGGTAGAGTATACCAAACAGTTAGAAGAAAAGTATAGATGGCCCGTATCGGGTACATGGGATGCCGAGTGCATCATGAGAGTAGAAGAAGCATTATGGAAAAAGAAAGCCAGACAGTCACAGAAAGATGCCATCGAGTTATGGCGCAAAGAATCTCATAGAAGAACCGAAAAAGAAATCAGAAAGTCAGAATTAAGTAGAGAATCCTTGGAACGAGCCCAGGAAAGGGAACTAATCGAGATTGGTGAACGAGTTAAAACTGAACAGTCAGACAGACAGAGGCATGCTCTTATTAAGGGTATGTATCCTCTTCTTGCCGAGGGCTTGCCAAAAGCGACCCCGGAGGCATCCAGTAATTTCCCGCCACCATTAGTTCCGACCAAGCTACGTCACAAACCGACCGCAGCTGATATTTTCATTTCGTCCTATTTGGACGACACAGTCCCAGAATATGCAAATCCTGTTCCTGCTCCGCCAGTCCCTGTAAATCAGGCACTTCCCGCTCCTCCAGACACCGGAGTACCTGTTACGGTACCCCCGGTCCAGCCCGCCATACAAGTCCAGCCTGCATTTCCATTTCCCACTCTGCCAGGACGAAGAGCATCAGTAGACGACTCTAGTTTAGGGGCCGCAGGGGGAGGTACTCCTCAAACCCCGCCGCCACACAAGCGTTTAACGTTAGCCGAATTACATGCACAAGCATCACAGCGTACGCCCAGGCATCAGTCTGTTGCAGAAATAAGAAAAGCCCTTAATGAATGTGGCTATGATCCAGTCCCAGGCGAGGATAGTATGGTTTTATATTCATTACGCGTAAGAAAGGTGACCGAGTATCTAGTCACCCTACCAGATATGAAAGAAGATCTAGACAGAATATATCGTTTCATCCGTACCGGGAATGATCCAGAAAGTATTAGTGATGTCATGTGCCAAAGAAAAGCTGAAGTCCAGCTCATGCTATTAAAGTTCCTGATTAATTGTCTAATACGAGAACAAGATTATCCGACCAAAGATCAAGCCGAAATGAGAACCCTGACAAAGTGGAGTGATAATATAGCCGAGGGTAAGCACAGAACCATCAGTAGTATAGAGAGTATGTATAAGAAGATTCGTAAGGAAATAATAAGGATACACGAACAACGTAAAGCAGCACAAGTAAGCGAGAAAGAAAGTAACTCTGATACTGAAGAGGTAGAGGACGAGAATCCCGACAGAATAGCGTATGTAGGAAAATCTAGATTTCCAGATCGCCATTTGCGCCTAGAACACAAGTCAATTTTTCACCATCCAGCACCAGAACAAGGTTCTCTAGAACAAGTATTTCAAGCTACCGATCACATTCTGAAATCACGAATCGGTTATAGTGAGTTAAGTACTATGCATGAACAAGAACTGGTCCGATCAGCAGTCCGATGGATTACTGATTCTACCACTTTTCCAGACGAAATAGTGGCACAAATGTTTCTGAAAATGCCCCCAGCCGAGCAGCGACTGGCGGGTATGTATATGATCCAGCACCTCATTACATTGTATGAGGGTCAACATTCTGATCCAGGTCCGTTACACGATGTCCTGAATGAGTTACTCCAGTATAAATGGAAAGGTTTAGGTACCGATTTAATTAGTGTCATTCTAGAACAGCGCCACAAATACAGAACGTTTTTGAACCCGCATTTTGTTCAAGTCTCACCCCCAGAAAGTAAACCCTTTTACATAGACAGACAGAATCCGTTAAGAGAAGTACATCCAGTTAAGACAGACGGTGGTGAAATGCAACGAGTGTTTGTTTACACCCCGATCACAAAGATGGAACTCTTAGAGATGAAAAAATTAATTCCCTGTCATGATAAAGATCCAGCAGGGTTCCACCGAGAATTAAAAGACATGCTCCGTATGGGAGAATACACGTATCCAGATATCATTAAAATGTTAAAAGTCTTGTTGCCCGCAGGGGTATATGAGAAACTCAAGGAAAAAGAATGGGAGGTGGGAGAGAAAAAGATCGATTGGGCAGTTCTAGAAGCTGAAGACAAGGCACGAGTACCAGGTACCGGTCTTGGAGATAAATGTAAAGAATTACCAGAATTGTTAATACAAGTTTTGCCCAGGTTATTGACAACTAGAAAAGAAGACTGGGATGCAATCTCAGCCTGTAAACAGAAACAAGACGAAGATATTAGTGATTATTATTCCAGATTTGAGAAATGTTTTACCATAAACAGTGGCCTCAAGACAAGTAGTGAGTCATACCCTCATCTTTTTGTTACTAAATTAGTCGAGAATTCAAGTCTGCAAATTAAAAACCGAGTTTTGAAAGTCGAAAGTACCTGGCAAGCTAATACCCCGTCCCAAATGTTACAGATGCTTCAATATCACCAGAATAGAATCAGAGAAGAACAAGAACACGAAAGGAAACGTATGAAAGACACGAAAATGAAAGTACTAGTTGCACAATCCGTTCCTCAAGACAGTCAGAAGAGGGGTCCGAATCAAGCCAGTCATCCTGCAGCTCCCGTTAAAGGAAACTGCAATTATTGTAAACAGCCAGGTCATTTTATAAACGAGTGTGCAGTTCTGAAACACAACATAGCTACCGGTAAGACTAAAGAAAGACCACGTCCGCCGAGACAAGAACAAGTTTCACAGACTCCGCAGTCACAGAATGCACTACAGACAGTTACAGCACCGCAGCCTATCGCTGCAACGCAGCATGTTACACAGCAGATGTACCAGTATGCACAGTCTGAGTATCCAGAGTATCAGCCATATTCATGAAACAGCCTAGAGAGGGAGGTAGGCTTGCCTCTCATCGAGATACCTGTAGATCAAGAAGGTCCCTATGTTCACAGTCAAGTACTAGGGAAAGACAGAAAGTTTCTGATTGATACAGGGGCAAGTAGGACCACCATCAGTCACGCCGAAGTTCCAGGGGCTCCGCTCTCAGGCTCTAGAAATGTTTCCCTTGGATTTTCAGGAAAACCTATCGTAAATGAAATTTCAAAGCCAGTTACTCTAGAAGTAGGTCCATTGTCCCGCACTACTGATCTGTTACTTACTAAGTCATGTCCAGAAAATCTGTTAGGCATTAAAACACTGAAAGAGTTAGGTGCAGTTATATGCTGTTCCCCAGAGGGAATACGATTGTTCCTACGTGACTTCAAGGGTCACTATGTATTACGAGATTTTGATCCAAGATTGTCCAATGTTCCGCAGCATCTATGGGCGCAAGGTCCAACTGATGTAGGTTACATGCAAATCACACCCCATCGTGTGACTCTCAAGCCAGGTGTAGTGTTACCACGAATCAGACAGTACAGATTGCCACCTGAGGCTGTAGCAGCCTTATCCAAAATTATTGACGAGCTCATGGCTCAAGGAGTAGTTGTAGAAACTGACTCCAATGTATGTAATTCTCCGATCATTCCAGTTATGAAGCGTACTGATCCGAATGCACCTCCAGTATATCGATTAGTGATTGATCTCCGAGAACTTAATAAATGTATTATTCCGCAGTATCCAGTTGTCCCAGATATCTCTTCCCTGTTGACAGCCATTGATTCCGAAGCTTCATTTTTTACAGTCATAGACCTCAAGAACGCATTTTTCAGTGTCCCCATTCATCCAGACAGCCAGTTTCTTTTCGGATTTTGTTTAAATGGAAGGAGCTATATGTTCACACGAGCTCCTCAAGGTTTCACAGAAAGTCCTAGTATTTACAGTCAAGCACTCAAGAGACAACTAGACAACATTCACATGCCAACTGACACTGCCCTGCTCCAGTATGTCGATGATCTACTGATCACAGCCCGTTCTGAATGTGCTTGCGAGCGAGCATCACTTACAGTCTTGTATTTCCTTGCCGAGATGGGACACAAGGTGTCCCCTTCGAAGCTTCAATTCTGTGTCCAGCAAGTGGTCTACTTAGGACACTTACTGTCCAAGAGGGGTAGGCAGTTGACACCAGACCGTATTCAGTTAATAGCGAGTCTTCCTCAGCCCAAGACCCAGAAGGAGGTACGTGCTTTTATCGGCCTTACTTCTTATTGCAGACAATGGATTCCTCAGTATGCATTTCTAGCCAAGCCACTGATACGGTTAACGACACAGGAGGCAGCCGTATCGACTGTCCTCCCTTGGACATCTGAACATACACTTAGTTTCAATGAGTTAAAGAAAGCCCTATGTCAAGCTCCAGTTCTAGCTACACCGAACTACAGTAAGTCTTTTACACTTTTCGTCACTGAACGCGAAGGTACAGCATTATCTGTCCTCACACAAGATCAAGCAGGACAATACAAGCCCTGTGCTTATTTTTCGAGCACATTAGATCCTGTAGCCCAGGCTCTGCCTGCGTGCCTCAAGTCAGTTGCAGCCACAGCACTAGCTATCAGACAAAGTGATTCCATAGTATTAGGACACTCCCTGACAGTACAAGTTCCACACTCCGTGGAAGTTCTTTTAAACCGAACACAAACTCAGCACTTGACAATTGCACGTTTAACAGGTTATGAATTGACACTGTTCCAGCCACACATAGAAATCAGACGCTGCAACGTTTTAAATCCTGCTACACTATTACCATCAGTTACTTCGAATTCTGCCACACACGACTGTGTGGAAATAGTTAACATCATGACCAAGCCAAGACAAGATCTGACAGATATTCCATTTCCAGATCCAGACCTGACACTTTATGTGGATGGTTCATGTATGAGAACAAGTACAGGAGAACTAGTCGCCGCGTATGCAGTGACTACTGACACTGAAGTTATTGAAACCCACCGTATTGACACCCTGTCTGCTCAAGCAGCGGAGCTAGTTGCTCTGACACAAGCCTGCATACACGCCAAGAACTTGAAAGTTAATATTTACACCGATTCACGTTACGCATTTGGAGTTGTACACGACTTCGGAGTGCTCTGGCAAGAGAGAGGTTTCATGACTTCTCATGGAACCAAGATTCAGCATGGTCTCCTTATTCAGGCTCTGTTAGATGCCATACATTTACCGACATCTATCGCTATCATGAAGTGCAAAGCACATACGAAAGTTACTGACATTATTTCCCAGGGTAATGACCTAGCAGATCGCACAGCCAAGCTTACAGCTCAGACACCAGACATTCCAGTAAATAAGACACCGACACACACTCCAGATCCGACTACATGTATGACAGTTAAAGACCCTACTCAAGATGTCATAGATATCCAGTTACATGCTACTCCCGATGAAATCAAGAAATGGTCTGAACAAGGAGGGGTCCAGACAGGTCAGGGATGGGTAACAAAGGGTAGAGCCACATGGTTTCTCCCCGACTCTATGGTTCAAGTCATTATTAATACCGCACATAGTCCAGCACATTTAGGAGAAAAAGCTATGTTAGACAGTATCCAGAACATTTGGTTCAACAAGCATTTACGAGCTGCAGCCAAGCAGAAAGTCCGTACCTGTATGATATGTTGCCAGTTTAATCCAGGTAAAAGTGTCCCGGTGGAACAAGGTGGATTACAGCCCCCTGACCACCCTTTTGAAGTCCTCCAGATGGATTACATTCAGATGGAGCGATGTCGAGGTTTCAAGTATGTCCTTGTAGTTGTATGCGCTTTGTCCAGGTGGACAGAAGCATATCCAGTCCCAGATTACACAGCCGCGACCACTGCCAAGCAGTTGGTTCGTGAGTTCTTCCCCCGTTACGGACTCCCTAGAGTCGTATATTCTGACAACGGCCAGCCATTCTCATCTGAACTCATGAAACATGTGTCCCTTTTGTTAGGGTACCAGTGGAAGTTCCATTGTGTACGCCATCCTGAAGCAGCCGGTCTCGTAGAGAGACATAACCAGACTTTGAAAATCCGTATCGCAAAAGTTTGTCAAGAGAAAGGTGTAGACTGGCTAGTAGCTCTGCCAGTTGCTCTGTTCTACATGCGCATGGTCGCACATTCCAGATCAGGTCTGTCCCCTTATGAGGTCGTATTCGGCCGCCCCCCTAACATGTGGGGTACACCTAGACCCCGAAGTATTACCGATGTTTCAAGTAATATGCTGACAGATTACCTAGCTTCCTTGATGTCTGCCCTCAACTCTTGTCGTTCACAGGTTGCCGCCGCATTTCCAGACAATACCGAGGTGGCACCGCATGAAATCGTTCCAGGATCCATGGTCCTAGTGCGTAATTTCGACCGCTCAAGTCCACTGGAGCCTCGCTGGAAGGAGCCCCGACAGGTCCTCCTGGCCACCCGTACAGCCGTGAAGTTGGAGGGACGCAAAGGCTGGGTGCATCTTTCGCATATAAAGAAGTTTTATGGATTGAAGCCAGTCTTAAAGAACATTTCCCAGGATTCAAAGGACTGCCAAAGTACTATTCTTAAGGACTGTCCCGCAAAAGACATTGCTACGAACCCTTCCCTGTTAGAGAAAACTCCGCAACAGGAGTATAAACTCAAGTTAAGGTCTAGTAAAATAAGTCAGCCAGTTTGATTGTCTAAGTCCTCCCATAGGTGAAACGGTTAGACCGGTTTCTGACATGTATAAAATAGACCCCCACAGTGAGAGAGTTAGTCAAAACTCAATCCGATGTATCGTTTTTCTATGTTTCGTTTTATTTCTCAGTGTTATGATTTCCTGCACCAGTTATGCATTTTACCTGTATTTTCCAGTTTCTCATGTGAATAAGTCTT
The DNA here is from genome assembly GCF_964261635.1 of Lissotriton helveticus. Lineage (NCBI taxonomy): Eukaryota > Metazoa > Chordata > Amphibia > Caudata > Salamandridae > Lissotriton > Lissotriton helveticus. Next base: position 1,065,408,953 of record NC_136057.1, read on the forward strand.
CCAATGCTACAGTAGAGCACACGTTTAGTGATCTACCTCCTCATGAACTCTCTTACCGCCTCGCTATGCGTAATAATTCTTTCATCCGCATGTTACATTATTCACACCAGACCAGCAATGCCACTAATTGTTGGGTGTGTGGTCGACTCCCCCCTTTCCAGACACCGAAGGGAGTTCTGCCACTCTTTCCTTATCCATTTTCACATAATGGTTCGTGTGGAGCATGGTCCACGTTAACGTCATCCTCAACAGATATGTCTTTTCTTAACAGTACATGTTTTCCAGACAAGCAAGGTCTTCCCCACAGAACAGGGTTAGATCTAGAAAATGAAGTGTACAATTTAGGTAATTATTCTTCGAATTTCATGGTCCTGAATGTTCAGTCTGATACTACTCCAGACTTACCTGCTATTTCAGTACTACCAGTCAAAGGCGAATTATGTGTTAGAAATAATGGTTCCGTACATGTAGGACATAGCGATTGTACTACTATTGTCAAATATAGTGACAGTGGGAAATCTATTTTCAAAGCTTCACGCCATTCTTATTTTATTTGTGGTCAAACTGCATATGTTCGTCTGCCCCTCGATTGGGAGGGAACCTGTTACATTGCCTTCTTACTGCCACCAGTTTTCCTAGCCCCATCTGATTATCATAGAAATACACATCTAGTACACATTAGACATAAAAGGGAGATCGAGTCCCCCATTGTCGATTATACTGAAACTGCTCTAGAACAGTATACAGATTTCAATAGAGGTTTCTTCTTCTTTATAGGACCTATCCAGAACAGTAAGCTAATCCGTAGGTTAACCAGAACCCTTGAAGCTGTAGTCAATGAGACTGCCTCTGCTCTAGGTAACTTAACCGAAGAGCAATCTGCTATGAGATTTGTCGTTTTACAGAATCGTCTCGTCCTTGACGTCATATTGGCCGATAGGGGCGGGGCCTGTAGAGTCATCGGATCTAGTTGCTGCATTTTCATTCCAAATAACGCGCCGTCTGTTTATTCAGCTATAACCAGACTCCATAAAATTGCCCATCTGTTACACCAAGATCCAGGCACCTGGACGTGGTCCGGTTGGTTCTGGAATATAATTTCCGCTTGGGGATGGAAAGTCTTGTCCTTTCTAGGTATTGCAGTAGCGATCATATTCAGCTGCTGCCTCTGTATACAATGTGGCCCTGCGATTTGCGGCATTTGTGCTACCTCTTGTATTCCTAGTCCCAAGCCCCGTTCTAAATCCCGTTCCAGGATAATTCGAGACGAGCAAATGATACTGTATGAAATGATAGATGGTATCATGAATATTGATGTTTCCTGAAGGAAACGTAGTGACAAGGAGGGAATGTGGAAAAGTAAATTTTGCCATGTTCTGTGTCCCTACGAGTCCTCCATCATATGTTATCTGTGCATGATTAATATGCATATGTATTCCCTATGTTCGATTAAAGACGCAATTACAGTTGTGTCCACCTCTAGTATGTCAGTTTCCAGTTCTCGTGAATACTACGAATATCAGGCCTATGTAAAGCTACGTTGCCACGTTTCTCAGTGTGCACGTTATTCCAGTGTAAAGTCCCCGTTTCTAGGCCTCAGAAGGGCCTGGACACCAGATTCAGCTCCTGTCTCCTGTCTCCTGAAGCCTCGCTGAGGAGCGATACAGCCCCCACCTGTATCCTCGACCCTTCACTTACTTCCTGCCTCGCAGTGCCCGGCTCAGCCTGGCTCTGCCTCTGAGTCTGCCAAGAGTATGTTATGATTCCAGTTATCAGTTCAGTCCTCCTTCTCTGCATTCCTAAAGCTACTGAATCGCATCAATAGTTTCCGTCATTGTCTAGCCTTTACGTCTCCACGTTAGAGAAATACTGCATTTTAATGGTCATTTAATATTCTTCATCACGCACTACATATAGAATAATGCATGCTCCAGTCTTAGAGTCCGTTAGCCTCTCCCCTCCTGACTCTTAGTTCATATCAACATGTTCTCTAAACATCAGATACTAGATACTGCTTAGGTACATGTCGCCCTGACTCTCCAGACTTCAGTCTCTGCTCCTAGCACAGAGTTCGAAGCCCCCAGCTTCTCCTAGTAACACGTCATCGCCAGTTTGTGCGCACCATTAGGTCAGAGGTCCCGGCTCCTTAGGTAGCCCCCTCCATGTTTCCGCCCCATTCATGACATATTCTGTTACGTTTGCATCACATGTCTATGTATACGCCTCTGTTACACCTACTTTTACCCTTATCTCTCGCGACTGCTATTGACCACACCCACTGCTACGCCTATTGCAATGTAATGCTATGTGTTTGCGTTATGTATATATGATCGTGCACTGTTATTGAAAAGTTACTCTCCTTGTCCCGATTCTGCCCCCGGCAGCGCTGCCATCCTATTCCTGTGCAGGTTGTCCTGTTCCTGTCCTTTATGCTGTAATAAACCTGCAAACTCCTACTACCTCGAATCTTGACTCTTATTTTATTGAGCTATCTGTTATTCATTTATGCATTCAAAAAGAGAGGTATTATTTATTTATTTACCACATACCCTTTCACTATTTGCAAAGATTTTCCTACGTATATTTGCAAACAGGGAATACCTCCAAAAAGAACCAATTCCCAAACAGTCAATGTTTGGGGAAACAATCAATCAATGAGGAACGAAATAGGCACGACGTGTTAAAGGTTTGCGTTACCTACCCTTCACTATCTGCAAAGGGAGAGAGAATATTCCTATTCTTCCTCGTTTGCAGGCAGAGAAGATTCTTAAGAGAACCAACTTCGAACAATTCAATGCTCGATTCAAACAATCAACAAGGGGTACTGTGAACACAAATGAACGCCGCTTATGTACATACACATTGGTATTATCAACAGGTTGTTCCTAATGTTTCTATTTTAGGGAGGTCAAAAAGAGATCCCATTAGTGGCCTACTGATTTTGCTCGATTCCTTTTGTTTTTTTACATGATTTTTCGCTATCTGCAAAGACTAAACAGAGTATTGCGACTCTGTGCTTGTTTGTAAATAGAGAATGAACCAAAGAGAACAATCAATCAAATGGAGAGAGAAGCAGGCACGACGGATTACAACGGGGGCAAAGGCCTGCGTTAACTACCCTTCACTATCTGCAAAGAGAGAGTACTCCTAATAGAAATGAGGGGTGGGGGGCAGCATTCAAAGCAGATCAGTGTGCATAAACACGAAAATGTTTTTACTTACCACGTACTTGACATTCGACAGCTTATGATATTTGCTATTAAAAAACCATTGAAATTCACTGAAAAAACCATAGGTTATAGACCATATATAGTTAGGAATTAGCATTTAAAAAACCTTATTTTACTCACACAAAACCATTGAAATTCCATATATAGTTAGTTGCACTAACTATATATCGCGCACCCGCAATCCACTGCTGATCATGTCACATATTACAGCATTCATGACATGGTCAGTGACATCACTGATGACATCACTGATGACATCTCAAATGACATCACTGATGACATCACTGATGACATCTCATTTGACATCATTCTTGTGCTAATACGATAAACCTCTTCAGACTCTAATATAACCTTAGATACACTCAGTGTATACAGACACTCACACACTGCCACTCATCCATGGAGTTACTCACACACCCAGTCAGTCATGCAAAGAAACAATCTCACCTCCATTTCTTCAACTATACAGTTAAACACACCTTACTTATTGAAACATATACTAACACATATTTACTCTCTTATACAATCCCTGATACAAGTTCACAATGATCGATACAACCACTCACTCATTCAGTGGCTCTCATGCACAGTTATTTATATATGCCAACTCTCACATGTACTGTGTTTTACATATGTACTTACTATGACATGTAGCATTGAGATATCCATTCACTCATCAATACACTCATGCACACAGTCAACTGCCCATGTAGCTGTTTCCACATGCACTCTTGAACTCATACACCTAGTGAATAAACTGCTCACACATCTATGCATAGAGTCACACACCTTCCAGCCACCCCCACACAAACTCAATCTCCCATAGAAATACTTGGGCAACCAATTAATAACACATATAGCCTCTCGTATAGCTAATGATCAACACATGCAGCAGTTTACATCACAACAGACATAATGATGCACAAATTAAGACTGTTTAGTCACTAACCCATGCATTCAGTGAGACACATTTAATCACTCACTCATACAGTCAGTCACGCACCTACTAAATCCTTCATCCAGACACTTATACATCCACTCATTCTTCAATATGTAAGACATATTTTAACTTTACAGAAACATACAGTCACTGGATGTTGTCATCAGTGATGTCGTCAGTGATGTCATTTGAGATGTCATCAGTGATGTCATCAGTGATGTCACTGACCATGTCATGAATGATGTAATATGTGACATGATCAGCAGTGGATTGCGGGTGCGCGATATATAGTTAGTGCAACTAACTATATATGGAATTTCAATGGTTTTGTGTGAGTAAAATAAGGTTTTTTAAATGCTAATTCCTAACTATATATGGTCTATAACCTATGGTTTTTTCAGTGAATATATATATGTGTGTGTATATATATATATATATATATATATATATATATATATATATATATATATATATATATATATTACCTACTGGCGGTCGCCAGTAGGTATATATAGTTAGGATTTTTTCTCTATGGGTTTTTTGAAAATTCTATGTCTAATAACTTTGGCGTTTGTGGACGGAATTGGCTGAAATTTTCAGGAAAATGGCACATTTTGTTTCTGAGCAGCCCTTGAAAATTTGGGGGGGGTTCGTCCAGTGGGGGCCGAGAAAAAAGGGGGGTCCCAAAACGTGTTTTTAACATTGAGTTTTCCATAGGGCGGTTGGCCTCACTTTTAGCCCGAACGGCTGAATGGATTTGCACGAAACTTGGCAAAATTGTAGGGACTGGTAGCCCGATGTGCCTTTTGTAGGTCTCAATATATGTGCTCCAGTGGATTTTGAGAAATTAACGTTTAAAAAAAGATATATATCTGTAACAGCGGACCGGGCAGCGCTCTGGTTCGCGGACTTTTCGCGCAACGGAGCTTTGTGAAGCGAAGCTGATTGGTTTTCCGGCGTCTGTCAACATTCCAAACAGTCCGTAGCGGCCGCCATCTTGTCTCTCGGTAGGATCGAGAGACAAGAGGAGGTCAAAACAAAGGGGGAAATAACTATAAGGGGGCATAGTAGATCCTCGCTGACCCCCTAGGTTTGATGTGGAGGTTTTAAAAGGGCCCCGCGGGGCAAAAAAAAAAAATAATAATAATAATTGAACGGCTGAATGGATTTGCACGAAACTTGGCAAAATATTAGGGACTGGTAGCCCGATGTGCCTTTGCTAGGTCTCAATATATGTGCTCCAGTGGATTTTGAGAAATTAACGTTCAAAAAAAGATATATATCTGTAACAGCGCTCCGCTTCGCGTAACGGAGGTTTGCGAAGCTGATTGGTCATTCTGTCACTGGGCTATAGTTGGGCTACATCTGGCTGATATTTGGGCTACATTTGTTTTTTTGTGTGTCTGGCGGCCATCTTTGGGCTACATTGGGCTACATTGGGCTTCATTGGGCTACATTCGGCTAATTAGCAAATAGCTCATCGCTAACTAGGAATGGTAAAGAATCGCTATTTATTCCTTAAAGTTCGCTATTTAGGAAATGCAAAAAACTTTGATGATATATATGGCGGTTCATCTCTAACAAGATAAGAAGCATAGGGATACATTTATGATGACTGGCGCATCACCAGGGATGTGTTAGTCATTCTGTGCCGCTGTTCCGTCACCTATGGTGTGCTGCATTTACAATGCGGCGCATCATGGGGCAAAAACAGCACAGATGCATGATGTATCTGTGCCGTAAAGGTGGCGCATTGCTGGAGTTGTATCGCAAGTGTGATGAAGCTCCAGCAAGGGTCGGGGGTGCCGCTGTCGCAGGGTTTCTGTTCTCACACAGAACTGTGGACAGAGGATTGAAACCTCGGCGAATGCATTGCTGGAGTTGTATCGCAAGTGTGATGAAGCTCCAGCAAGGGTCGGGGGTGCCCCTGTCGCAGGGTTTCTGTTGTCACACAGAACTGTGGACAGAGGATTGGAACCTCGGCGAATTAGGGTGTCCCAAAACTAACGTTAGTAATCAAAAACTCCTTAGCAAGCTAGGTACAGTGTCACATTGGATATAACAAACTCTCAATGTTTAGACAATCCAGAATATGAACTTATAGTACCTCAGGATACGTGGAACTCATGAACAGTCGGTCGTTATAGATTTCTTAGAAACCAGAACATGGAGTTAAGAGGAACAGATGTGTATTTGAAATGTTTATTTACTAATGCCGTCTTCTCAGGCGTAGTACCTTAGATAATAAAAGTACACATATTATCAGTAGCAAAATTACCAGCATAGTTACTAGTACATAAAAAGTGAATGGTGATAGTATGTTAACATGCTGTAAATGAATAAGAGTTAGCAACACTTATAAGCAGCCGCGGGCCGTGGAGGGAGTTACGGTGAGGCAGGGAGGCGGGGAGGGGGAGAAGCAGGGTGGAGAATACAAGTACACATATTATCAGTAGCAAAATTACCAGCATAGTTACTAGTACATAAAAAGCGAATGGTGACAGTATGTTAACATGCTGTAAATGAATAAGAGTTAGCAACACTTATAAGCAGCCGCGGGCCGTGGAGGGAGTTACGGTGGGGCAGGGAGGCGGGGAGGGGGAGGGGCAAGGTAGAGAGGGCTCCACCCTGCTTCTCCCCCTCCCCGCCTCCCTGCCTCACCGTAACTCCCTCCACGGCCCGCGGCTGCTTATATCTCACCCTCCCTAATACACATATTATATTATTTGCTAAGAAGGTCTCTTTGTGTTGGTTTAGGGCGTGCCCATACTTTAGTGTCTTAGATTTGAAGGAATCACATCACCATACACCAGCTCTCTCTTCATGTGAACCGCATCAACTGTTGTGTATGTGTGTTCGGCAAAGCAATATAAAACCCGCCTCATGCCCAGAATTGGCAGAAGTTGCACTTATGTTATGAGTATGAAGTCGTGGAGATCAGACCTCATAACAATTCTGTATCGTGTTGTTCTTGAAACTTTAGCACTCGCTGTACAGATATAGTTTAACAAGTAAAGCAGATAGTAGACCAATAACATATTATTCTCATGTAAACCACGATGAACTACTAGGTGGAAAGCTAAAGCAACAACTAAGTGTCGTGTGCAGAAGTTGCAAAAAAGGAAAAATGGCGTTTAAACCGGTAATGAGCCCATGCTAACTTAACACGGTGTAAAGATATCCAGGACCTAGATGACACCTCCTCATGATCCGGAAACGAACTGAATAAGATAATAGAAGTGCCATCTCATGAGAGCAGATTGCAAGTTTATATGTGGACGGTCCGCAAGGTAAAGCATTAAAAACTAGGAAAATTTAATGCTAAAGAAAAATAAAACAGCCAAGTACTTTATCGAGTCTTAAGCCAATAGGCAAGGTAAATAATAAAAACTTGACAAATAAGTCAATGAATTGTCAATGAAATGCTAGTACTCAGCATATCAAACATGAAAAAGGTCTATGACATAACTGTGTATGCAAAATAAGCTGCAACAGCCTCCAATAGGAAGTCACCGTCTTCATCCGAAAACAGTTCAGCCATCCAATTTAAAAGCGGAAAAGAACATACGTGCTCTCCCAGCACCGGATCCTCTATCACCATCAGAGGACAGCTCGGTGGGTTTTCAAGAAAGCTCTCTTCCAAGAAAGACTGTGCTGCCGCCAGTAAATTCCAGGGACCAAGTAGTCCATGCATCAATGCCACAGCCATAATCCTTTCGCCAGGACAAACCAACTCGTGAGTAATGATAGGAGTCATCAGCTGATTAAAGTCGACGTCAGGAGAAACCGGTCCGCAGAGACACAAATCAATGGCCCAATCGAAATCACAGGTCAGGCAGTGAAATACAGGCTGGACACAGGTGAAGTAGGAGAACCGAAAAGATAATCCATATGCCGTGCTTAATATCGCCAACGGCATTGTGCCATAATATTCTAGCATGCGATTGCGGAACAGTGTCAGCAGCTGCAGGGTCGGAGGTTGCATAGGAGGGACATCCATATTTAAAAATGTAAAAAAGCACAAGAGCGTCCGCTGGTAATGCAAGTAAAAATGCCAATCCACGAACCAGAGTGCAGAAAATACAATGAAAGGAAGCAGGGATGACTCCAAAGATTTTCTCAAATGAAGTCACGAGACCACTGGTAACAACTTTAAAAAAGTGCACCAGGGACTTTGTGGAGGATGCGTTAAAGATAGTCGGAAACATGTTGCTGAAATTGAAAGGCAAATGTTAATTGAAAAAGGTTTTGCACCTCTGTATGGGTGTTCGCTATGTGAAGTACGAAAGTTTCACGGGCCGAACTCAAGGCCACCTCTCTCTGAGACAAAAGAGCTCTTATTCTTGCCATGCCGTTGAAACGTGTCCCAAGGTTGGTATTTGTGGCCAGATTGAAAACTCCCTATGTTCATGTGTGGGAGGAAATAGAACATTTCTGCAGCAAATAACCCGTTCACTTACTGTTACGATAAAAGGAATACTTTTAATTAACTCAGAACAATCTTCATTATTGAGCATCAAATAACTACCATTTTCCAACAACTTGAACGTGGGGATGATAGCAGGAACTGGCGTGCCTTGCAACACGCAAGCCATATTTGATCGGTGTTTGTTGCATGAACCGTGTAACTGTATGTGCCTACACATTAGTGAATGATCTGGCGTCTCAGTGCATTCCTCTCCATTCAGATAAACTTCTTGATCATCTTTGAAACATCTGTATGTGTATGGAAGCGACCAGACCTCATGAAGAAAAGCACTACCTAAAGGTTCATAACGACCTATTGGTATATATTTCATACAATTTGAAAACTTATATAAAGCAAAAGGCAGCGTTATTAAACCGTGGATAAGGCATGTTGCCAAAAAACCCGCAATCCTCTGCTGATGATGTCACTGAGCATGTCATGAATGATGTAATATGTGACATCATCAGCAGTGGATTACGGGTAATGGTATCTCTAGTTTACTCCCTTATAGCTGTCTTTCTTTTAACATAAGTGTCTGTTTCCTTCCCTTATACTTACTGTTTTTGGGTCGCTTCCGGTTCGCGTACCCGCGAGCGAACTGGGAAGCGAACTAAGAGAAATAGAGGTTGGCACAGTTCCAAATATTGTACCAATTTTTTAATAACGGGGAGGTAGTTCTGAAAAGAACTTTTTTTTTTATTTTTCTGAACATTTTTTTACTGTTTTTGAATTTTTCGGAACAGTTTTATATTTTTGGGGGTTTTTCTTGGAGGGGGCAATGAAAACGATTCATTGTAAAGGGCTCAACAGGAGCAACAAAACAAAAAAAAGAAGTATTTATTATTTTGGGCGTTTCGGACAAACTTGCATATGATAGTCAATAGCTCTGTTGATCAGAGTGATGCTTCTTTCTCCGTAGGAAATGAATCCATCGCAAAATACGCAGGTGTGTTTTACTTCACCAAATCTCATTTGTATATTTGGCACCATCTCCCTGCCCTCTGGTCCCGTTACTTCCGGTACAACAGATCTTCTGGCCATAATAGGGAGATTATCTAGGTCGTTCCGAAACTGTGCAGCACTGTAGTTGTTAGGATGCCACCTAGTCATATGGCGATGCATTGTGTAGTTTCCGAAACTGTATTTTTTGTCGGTCCCTCTGGACAGTCTATCTTGACATATAAGGCAAGTTACGTATCTTGCATTTACTTTTTTCTGACCTTTGGGAATTTTAAAAAATTGCCAAATGAAGTTTTCTTTCCGGTGAGACGTCCTGGGCTGCTCAGGCAAAAACTGCCTCTCTTCGTGCTCGTCCTCCTGTTCCTCTTCTTCTTCTTCTTGCTGAATTACAACTTGAGCAGGTGGTCCACTCTTCCTTGGATGTGGTGGAGGTGGTGGGGAAGCACCAGCTGAAGCTACTAAAGAAGCCATTGCTCAGTGATCACAAAGGGTCTTTCTCTCACAATGATGAAAGTCAGAGTGAGGAAAGAAGGAGGGATTTTCATCATTTGGGAAAAACAAGAGTTCTCAACCAATCAAAAGTGTTCATTTTAGATTATATGACCTAGTCTTACATCATTAGGAAACCAAAAGTGAAATGAACCAATGAAAAGTGTTATTACCAAGTCACATGACTTGCTGTGTTTACGTTAAGCGCTTTGCAGGGCCTCCCGGTTTGCTTCCAGAAACCTGCGCTTTGCGACTCGCTTCGCGTACCAGTTCGCTAACGTAGCACGTCATATGACGTATCACGCGACAACGTGAAACGTCATGCGGACGGGAGGCGTCACGATGTTGTTTTGTAACGCGGCACTTGCGGTAAAGAAACGTTTACCGGCTCGCGGTCTATTTCGCGGCATCAAGGTCAGCTAACGGGAAGCTTCCCGATTCGCGAAGCGGGAACGAAGAAAAAAAAATATTTTAAAAAAAAATTATTCATAAACATATAAAATATATTTTTGGATTTAAAGAAGAATACATTTTACAGCTACAGATATTAGCTGTTAAAAAACCAATGAGATTCACAGAAAAAACCATAGGTTATAGACCATATATAGTTAGGAATTAGCATTTAAAAAACCTTATTTTACTCACACAAAACCATTGAAATTCCATATATAGTTAGTTGCACTAACTATATATCGCGCACCCGCAATCCACTGCTGATGATGTCACATATTACATCATTCATGACATGGTCAGTGACATCACTGATGACATCACTGATGACATCTCAAATGACATCACTGATGACATCACTGATGACAACATCCAGTGACTGTATGTTTCTGTAAAGTTAAAATATGTCTTACATATTGAAGAATGAGTGGATGTATAAGTGTCTGGATGAAGGATTTAGTAGGTGCATGACTGACTGTATAAGTGAGTGATTAAATGTGTCTCACTGAGTGCATGGGTTAGTGACTAAACTGTTTTAAATTGTGCATTATTGTGTCTGTTGTTCTGTAATCTGATGCATGTGTTGATCAGTAGCTAAATGAGTAACTATATGGGTTATTGATTGGTTGCCCAAGTATTTGTATGGGAGACTGAGTGTGTGTGTGGGTGGCTGGGAGGTGTATGACTCTGTGCATAGATGTGTGAGCAGATGTATGGGTTCAAAAGTGCATGTGGAAACAGCTGTTTGGGCAGTTGACTGTATGCATGAGTGTATTGGTGAGTGAATGGATATCTCAGTGCTACATGTCAAAGTAAGTACATATGTAAAACACAGTACATGTGATAGTTGACATATATAAATAACTGTGCATAAGAACCAGTGAATGTGTGAGTGGCTGTATGGATTATTGTGAACTTGTATCAGGGATTGTATAACAGAGTAAATATGTGTTATTATATGTTTCAATAAGTAAGGTGTGTATAACTATATAGTTGAGGAAATGGAGGTGTGATTGATTCTTTGCAAGACTGACTAGGTGTGTGAGTAACTCCATGGATGAGTGACAGTCTGTGAGTGTCTGTTTACACTGAGTGTATCTAAGGTTATATTAGAGTCTGAAGAGGTTCATCGTATCATCACATGAATGATGTTATCAGTGATGTGATCAGTAATGTCAAATGAGATGTCATCAGTGATGTCATCAGTGATGTCATTTGAGATGTCATCAGTGATGTCATCAGTGATGTCACTGACCATGTCATGAATGATGTAATATGTGACATCATCAGCAGTGGATTGCGGGTGCGCGATATATAGTTAGTGCAACTAACTATATATGGAATTTCAATGGTTTTGTGTGAGTAAAATAAGGTTTTTTAAATGCTAATTCCTAACTATATATGGTCTATAACCTATGGTTTTTTCTGTGAATATATATATATATATATATATATATATATATATATATATATATATATATTGATACACACACTCAACTTTAAATGTTGTGCACGGTGATACAGTGGGGATACGTTTTTTAGGGCAATTTGAAGATCAATGTGAACACAGACTTTGATTAGCACTTCTTGCTTATACTTTTATTTTCATGAAGATGTAAAATGCATTCCTTATCCAGCCAGGAATAATTAATGAAGCAATCACATCTCTTGATCGAGTAAGCAGAAGAACGAGCAAATAGCCTCTGCTGACCATTTACCACTGACTTCAAACTGACAGCACAGTACCCAGGGGAAAGGTAGGAATAGATGCCACAGGCTTCAAGGTAGTGGAAAAGGCTGATATTACCATTGCCCTTTCATCTGGGAGTTTCACTCAGACATTCTAATTCATTACTCTGTGAATTTTCATATTGGGAGAACATGCTGGGATGACTTTAAAGTGGAATAGCTAAGTAGATCTGCAATTGATAAAACCAGGGAGCAATAGATTTTTGTCCCTTGGAGAAATCATTGTTTCCTATTTTGGCAACGACATATCCTAGATGATTGTCCTGTGCAGGAATCACACCATAATGTTACGAAAAGTGGGAGCGTGGGGAATTGGAATTAGTGTAGGATTTATTCAGGATATATATGGAGGACAAGATAATCACATGCTAAGATCCTATGCTCTGTGGTTTGGGCCTTTAGAGCAATTATGACATTAAGTGGAACAGAAACCGTTGTTTCCTGCAGTGCTAAGAATAACTCTGGCTGCCTGTTGGAGTAAACTAGAAGGACTGCCAGTATCTCCAACTTGAATATTTGTAAATGAGTCTTTTTCCAAAGGGTTGATAGAGTAAATTCTGCAAGACTATTTGGTTTTTGGCAGATTGAGAGACATGTGCTCGCCAGCTTGTCAATTTACCTTTAGAAAGCATGGAATATTAAACAATGTATAATTTCCCAGTTCAAGGAGTGATAGTTTACTAGCACGCAACTGGGAAGGCTATTGAGAAAAGCATCCAATTTTAGGGAGGTAGGAGTGGCCTGTAACTACTCTCATTGGCCAGTTCAGCCAGTCTAGGAGAGCTCCTAACATTGTTTTGAGACAAAGATTTTCCTTTAAAACCTTGTTTTAGGACATAATTAGTATTTTTGCAGGACAAACACTCCTCTTTGTGGATTACACAGGTTTAAGTGAGCCTGGAGCAGTAAGATGAACTACTTGTGACTCCATCGGATAAGAGGCATAGCAAGGGAGGTGGCACGAGTTTTGGGGGCGGCTGCCTCCCCCCAACTCCTACCTGCAGCTGTCGCAGGGAGGCAAATGCAGGAATCCTATGGCTGCTGCAGCAGAAAACACTGGGACCGCCACAGTCGGCAAAAGGCCTTGCTATGTCACTGCATCAGATAGCCACAAATCCTTAACCTACTCTGTGCTTTTCATCAAAATCATTCTGTTGGTCTGTGTTGAGCTTAGAAAATTCTTCAAAGGTCAGGCTTGAAAATGTTGACCTTGACATACGTATACGCTAAATCCAGCCACAAGTGCTCACTGGCCTGTCTCCCTTTATCCTCTGATCCTGCTCACAGCTTTTACAAACTGATGCCCAGCACTCAACATGGGCTCCAATACAGTGTTTCTGAACCCATGGAGTGCTGCTAGACAAACCTCAAGGTTTAGCTTGACATTGTCTTACAACAGAAAATCTGAAGGTAGACAGCTTGTTGGATGCCAACCACATTAAGTAGGCACACTAATGGGATGGAAACTTGGGGTGACTAGCTCCCTGTCAGATTTTTGGAGGACACAGATATATTTTGATTGTTTTTCTATTACACAATTATTTTCTTACACAATGATGTTTAAATCTTTTTTGAATGTGCCATTTGACCTCCACCCGTACCTTTTACACCCTCTGATTTCCTCGAGGTTGGTTTTATTTTGCTACTGGGATTGTTCGCTTTTAATTTAAAGTACGATTTTTGTTTCCTTAATTGTATTGTTTTGTTGCTTTGTTACATTTAACCCACACACATTTTCTCTGATAATCGCCATCCTGCTCTGGCAAAACTATAAAAAGTTGTGCAAAGTACATTTCTGAAGGCTGTTACTTATTGTATCATTTTGTATGAGCATTGTGAGAGCTCAGGCACCATTGATATCAAAGCACTAGCTTTGCTTTCCCATCGCAGAACAGTTGGTTTCCTCATTATTAGGTATCGGCTTGGTATGTCATCCCAAACTATGTTTTACAGTGGTGCTCCAGGCGTTATTCCTGTAGTTGATGCTTGGATGGGGAAGTACACTTACTTCTTGTTGACTGCAGGCCACTTTGAGCACACAGTGACATGCCTGTAAGTGACTGATATTAGAAAAAAAGGGCACTCTCTACTCATAATAAGGGGCTTCAGGTAGGTAGAACTGGTAATAAAAACAATGGTTCCTTAGGAAATCTTTGCCAGAATCATCACATATTCTATTTGGTCTGGGGTGGGGTGGTGGGGCGGGGAGGGAGTCGAGGGACAGGTGACGGCTCACACTCATGCAAACCTTACAGTGCGCTATATTCCATGATGTGCCATTAAATGGGTGCACTGCACCCGATCAGTGATGAAGGCAATGAAGTCAAAGTGCACCTTAGGAGTCACGCAAATTGTGTAATCCTCTCCAATAAATATAGGGAAATCAAATGAGGAGATGATTTTTTGATTAGGCACCCAAGCCACAACTAGCTCACCAGCTTTAGTTCCATGAACCTCAGCCGGTTCTCCTTTAAGTCTTACCGCATTCTAGAAGTAGACACCATTAGAATGCCATGCCAGGGAGTCACCTTTACTTAGACTGGGAGAAAGAAAGAAGAGAGGAAGCAGATACCACACAAGTCTTTCCAATCACAAAAGTGTATTGATATTTGGGGAAAACAGTTTGCATTGGCGAAAAGTTGGCCGGTACGACATTGTGCTGCCTCTCTTAAATCACACACTTGGGTCTACCTGTTTTGACTTTTTAATTGTGTGCGTGTTTTTTCAAGCCGCTGATGCACATTTTCTGGCTAGAGAGACATTTTAAGGCAAACTCGCATCCATATTTGCATCAAGAGTATTTAAATGGATGTGAATGCAGAACAGTCCTTAACTAGTTCCATTTGTGTCATGTTTTCAATTCGGGGATGCAAAGAGGAAAATATTAGAGGTCTGTGTTTGCACAGGTTGTAGAGCATGCTGAAACCTTCACGACATGTGCAATCACTTATTTTACAGTTCGAACGCAGATTACATCATATTTTGAACGTCACATTTCTTTCAAGAGAAATCAAACATGGAATGTATAATTACAACTTTGTCCACATGTAGGGGCCGACTGGTGATTAGTTTGCTGGTAGGATAGTCCATGGGCTTGTGATATGCTTCATTTCCAGTTGGTTACGAAGCATAAGTATTTTTTCTGCAGATGCATTTTTCTGTATTTCTGAACCGCATCCAATACAAAACCTGCATTAATTGGCCTCCTCCAGTTTTTTCGAAATTTCTGCCATTGTACTTCTGGCCTACTTCATCTCTTCCTAACATTTGTGACAGTTAATATGTATTGAAGCAAACACATTTCCTCACGAGGAAAACACGATTTACAGATGACAGGTAAAAATGCCTCGCTTTCCAGGGTCAGGTTTAATTGAAATCATTTTTAACACGGGGATAGAGAGTACACTGTTTCCTTCTTAACGCATAAGTTCCAAAATGTAAATGACACCATCATAATAAGTTTGTTTTTGCCACGTGACTTATCAAATACAATGGGCCGAATGAGGAAGTGCTTGTTTGCAAAGTGTGTGAAAGATTCGTGGAAGCGGTTGGGGGCATATGTATGAAACGATTTTTTATTCGCAAACACTGTGAATCGCATTAAAACAGCGTTTGCAAGTAGAAAATCGCAAAACGTGATGTATGAGACATCTTCGCATCGCAATATTAAGGAATCGCTAAGTTAGCGATTCCTTAATGTGCAAGGCAACAATTCTGTGAATTACTGTGCGAATTCCCAAGCTGCGTCTTTCCAGTTCGTGAAAATCGCTAATTGAGAAATCTCAGTTTTAGAAATCGCAAAGAAATGTATGAAAAAATAGCAATTTGCAAAAAATGAAAATTCGCACATTAGCAAATCACAATTACTACCAAGTACATGCAGGTGGTGACCAGGAACAAGCTACTTAAACCAGCCCACAATGCATCAGGTTCTCCCACAATGGCAGCACTATATGTAATAGCCAGGAGGCTGCAAATTAGGGCAGAAGCACAGAGGGGAATGCGACAAAAAAGGATCTTCAGACTGCGCGCCACTCTGTTCCAGCAGACTGAAGAGGAGATCCATGAGAAGTACAGGCTGGACCCAAAGACCATTTTAGACCTGATTAATGAGCTGAAACCCTATCTGGAACACCCAATATCCAGGACCCAAACAATACCCACCCATGTGCAGGTCCTTTGCTACCTGCACCTCCTGGCCTCAGGGCGTTTTCAAGGGGTGGTAGCAGCGGCTGGCGGGGTCTCGCAGAGTGCCCTGTCATGCTTTTTCCATGCCTTTTTAGATGCAATGCTACAGAGACTGCCACATCACATACACATCCCCAGCACACAATAGGCATTCCAGCAAACCAAACTAGACTTCTACCAGATTGCATGTTCCCCCCACGTAATTGGCTGCATAGATGGGACCCATGTGGCCCCCACGCCCCATCAACAAATGAATATGTCTTTAGAAAATGTAAATGCTACCATTACCTGAATATACAGGTCGTGTGCAATGCCAAGAATATCATCAATGACATTGTAGCTAAATACCCAGGCAGTACTCACAACTCTTTCATCTTTGGACATAGTGGTATTCACAGACGTCTGAGTGCTGGCAAATTTGGTGAGGGCTACCTGCTAGGTAAATGCATGGCACACATCCATCCATACAATACATTGTGTGAGGTGGGGGACAGTGACTCACCTATTGTTTCTATCCGTGCAGGTGACAGTGCCTATGCAGTGCTCAACTTCACCCTGACCCCGTATCAGGATCCAGCCAATGCAAGGGAGAGGAGATTCAATAGGGCACACAGATCTACGCGCTATGTCATAGCGCGTACGTTTGGGATCCTAAAGAGCCGGTTCCGGTGCCTGCATAAAAGTGGAGGAGCACTCCAATACAGCCCTGAGACCTGCTGCAAAATTGTGGCAAGCTGTGCAATGCTCCACAACATGGCAATGAAAAAAAGCACCCCAATTGACGTTACTGATACAAATACATCAGACGATGATGACCCAGGTCCCCCTGGCAGACCAGCATCTGGAGTTGGGGCAGCTGCCGGACGTCAGAGACGAGCTGAGATCACACAGAACTACTTCTAGGTGAGAAAGGATAACATGAGGCAACATAATTATTTTAATCAGTTCTGTGTTTGTTCATACCTTAAATAGCAGGAGGAAAGTGTGTCACACAGTCTGACAAACACAATGACTGTTGCTGTCCACAGCACATGTGATGTCCACAGTGCAGGTAGTCCTAAAAATCAGTGGACTTTGTAGGGATGGGTTGCATCACCCATTGGTGCGACTTTTATTGTACAGTTCACCTCCTTCGGTGACGGACTGGTGCTGGCCGTTCTCTTGGCTGAGTGCCTAGGTGCGGCACCCTGTCTGCCGCTGCGCCTTCTTGTATCTGGCAATGTTGGTGTGTAGCTACTCCTGCTCAATATCTTCTCTCTCTCCCCTGAGACCATGAGTGCTGTGACACCTGTGTTTGCCATCTGCATCTGTTATAAAGCACTGGTGACCTGGGCCAGGCCTCTTGCGATGTCGTGGCAGCAGTTGACATTTCTACTTGCATGCTTTTGCTGCGACGGGTCAAGTTGTTTGTGGTGGTGAACAGGCGGTTCACCGCCTTGGGGTAGCTGTGCAGACAGGCGTTAGCATGTTAGGCAGCCCTGTCCCTGGCTGCTTAGTCACGGTTCAATGTCACACACAGGTCACGTATGGCACCTGCCATGACCATGATGCCCTCCCCCATGTTGCGCTGATTTCTGTTTAATTTGCAGAGCTGACTATTTATTGACCTCAATGATTTTTGTTGCATGCGCTGTTCCTGCAGCATGCTGTTCACCAGACCTGCTAAGACTGTGGGATCTTCTACTGTGGCAGTGCTGTTCCTGGCCCTTGACCTCAGTGTTTCAGTTCCTGGCTCCCTCAGTTAGGGGTGTGCAGTTCATGCATGTGTGAGATACCCTGCCTTGTCTCTGCTTGTACATTCTCCTCCCCTGTGACCTCTGTGTCATCCTCCATATACTTCTATGTTACACAGAATTTGTCCATATCACTATTTAACATGGGCACGTGCCCAGATATCTACTGGTTGATAATGTATTGCCAACCATACACTTAGAGCTTTTATCATAGTTTTTTTGCAAAGGCTTTCACTTTAAGCCACAACCCTCTTTGATCTATATGTCTGCAACCCACATGCGCTCAGCCTTTCCTGTAATGTCATGGGGGGGGGGGGGGTCAAAGGACATGTGATGTCACTTCCGCAAATCCTGTCATTTTGGTGAATTGACGTCCATGACAGTCTGCAGTTTTGCAAATATCAGGCCCCTGACCAAGGTACATTTGCCTGGAAATTCATTTCCATCATTAATATCCATGGAAGGGTGGGTGTGGGTGTGTTTAAAGGAATGCACAAACCACACATGTGTACAGGATTTCCCTTTTCGATAACAGAAAAATTCTGTTGTTTGGTTTCCTGGATTAGAAATAGAAAACACATATGTGTGGCAGTTTTATTACAATTTATACAAGAATCTGGGCTTGCTTGACATGTTGTTTAGTTTATGCTTAGCTATTCCTTCTGGGGCTGTCTGGCGTTGCCAGACTGACACAATATCCACATTTACTGGGACAATTTTTGGCAAGTTTACAACCTGTGCTTTTGCCTTTTGTGAATTTAAGGAAAAATACTTAACCTAACCTCGTGTTCCCTCTGCTGCCATTACGTTTCCTTTTTCGTTAATGCCGACCACATTTTAAAGACGCGCATCCTGAGCTGAACGCTGGCAGCATGAGCTATGGATGTGGTTCGGCAAAACGCTACATAGGGCTAGGTTTTGGCACGGGTTGCACGAGCACTGTAGACTTCCAAGAAGTTTCCTTACAGTAATCAGGATTGAAACTTCTTTATTTGAAGCTCCGGGCTTCATGGAGGGTAAAGTTGAAACTTAAAGGTGTACAGGGGACCAGTAAAGAAGTTTGCATCTATTTCTTACATGGGTCATTTCCTACACAACTCTCTAGGAGCATCCTTGCACGCTGTCTTTCAAAGAACTGTAAATAATGTTCTGCTCTGGAACGGTTCTGATTGAATTAACAGTTAACTGAAAATAACCTCCCCAGGCCACATCCAGATTTGAATTAATTTTTGATTATCACATTATAGTGCTTGACTAGGATTACCGGTATCTGTGCTGGTTTATTTTTTCTCCCTTTTATTTCATAATGAGTTTAGTTAATTTCTAGTTGGCTCTTTATTGTACGCTAATACAACATGAAACCTTTTTAATAATCATTTGATAAAATTATATGTTTTGTGTGCGCTGCAGGTTTTTTTTTTTAGCCTAAATGTAAATTAGGATGAGGAGAAGTCATTATATGTGTGACTACGCAGAAAAGGAAGACCATATAAACTATCTGCACGCTGGAACACATCTTTGTAATGTGGGCTCTCCTAATTTAGTACAGAACTGTTTGCTAACAAGTCTGGAACCTTCAGAAGGTGAAGTATGGCAGGGGCATGTGCGCGCCACCATTACGTGGCACCAAATTACTGGAAAAGAGGTGGAAAATCGCCTCTATGTTCATGTACAGGAAGCGCGTCGGCCGGTGGGGGCCTCCAGCCCTTATTTAGCCTCATCGGATATTTCCGAGAGCAAGAGAGGGAAACACGCAGAAAAAGGGAAAAAAGAAGAAAGAGAAGAACTGAAAACCTTCCAAAAGGGACAAAGGAGAAGAGTGATATAAAACGTCAGGGAGTGTCTGTTAGTTGATTAATGAGGCATGAGGTGGGTTCTAGACACTGCAGTCTTCATATTTGGCGCGCCGGTGTCAGTCGCCGGCTTCTAAGCAAACTTTGGGCACCAGCACTTATTCTTCTGCAATTTAAACAGTGGCTTCAGCAATAAAATTAGGTTTTGCCTGAAGCACCATACAGCCTTGCACTGCTCTTGGATGCATATTCTCAAGGAGATATCGCCGCGTTAATGTCACTTTATTGCAGCCAAATTCGCAATAAATGTATGTAGCAAGGTACTTTCAATAATGAAGAAAAGATTACTTGTTGATTGAAGTAAGAAGTTTATTCTCATACAGCAGACCCACCACTGCTCACATATCCAGCATAACAGCTAATGACAATAAATACATTCTGCAATCTAGCCTTTTCGATGTGTCGGACGGCCCCCGGCTGTCTGACGTCACTGTGGGCGTGTGCGTCAAATGGCCGGGGGCTGTCCAATCTGCCTGCGCACACGTCGGATTCAACCGCACCCCGGTGGAATGCCCGCTGCAGCGAAAAGGTTAGAATACGAAGCCAATTACCTAATACATTCTATTACCTAATACTTTCTATCAACAACATGAACTTATATGCCTACCTACCCACATACTACACACACCCCTTTTTATAATGGTGAAAAAAACACAAAAAAACAATTAGTTATACACAAAATCCCTAGAACGAAAAGGAGCAGTCCTAATTATGCAACTACTCCTAAATTGTCTGTTGTCACCAGAACCACTGGTAATATTAGAATCAATTTCTCTCAATACACCCACATTGGAGGAATTACAGGTTAAGGAATTGTTCACATCACCTCTGGCACACAAAGCAGAAGAAGAAACATTGCCCTTCACATTATTACGAGAAGGTGTCAAAACACCAAGATCAAGCCAATCGCATCCATCCAACATCTTGAGATTCTGATCCTTAACTCTTTGACAAATGATCTTTGCCTGTTCCTTACTCAGCTTAATTAAAGAATTCCGATTCGACCATCCTCTGTCTTGTAATAACACTGCAAATTTGGAAACTCTAACAACTTTAACAGGTTCAGTAAATTTCGACTGCCCTTTACTGACCTTAACAGGTTTCCTACTAAGAACCCAGTCACCAGAGTTTAACACAGTTTCCTTAACATGCATTCTTTTGTCATAATTCTTTTTGTAAGAGGCTTGTTTTTCTTCAACATGTTTCCTGACCTTCTGAAAGTCCACATTTGTAAAGTAAAGTCCACATTTGTAAAGCGCACAATCACCCGTAAGGGTCTCTAGGCGCTGGGGGCCGTCGGGAAGATTAAGCGAGCTATTGCCCAGAGTCACATTGTGCTGGGCTAATCTGCCGCCGGAGCCGGGATCGAACCGTGATCCCCAGATTCCAGCGTCAGTCGCCCTGGCCGCGGCGCCACACCTCTCCCTGAACATCCAAACCATGAGCTTGATCAGCCTTATCAATTAACCAAGACAGAGTCAAAAGAGAAATAGGCTTCCTACCCCTTAATATCACATAAGGAGCAACATCTGTGGTAGAGTGAGTTGTGGTATTGTAATTCCAAACCTTATGATGGAGATACTTGGAAACATCCAACCTGTTGGTTAAGGCTGTTTGTACTCCTTCTTTCTGTAGCCTGTTGGCCCTTTCCACCAGACCATTGGATGCCAGACTGTACAAAGGAACAATAATATGTTTAATGACATTTTTTGCAAGAAAAGTTCCATCTCTTCTGAAATGAGAACCATTGTCAGTAACAATCTCATTCGATAAACCCTCAATCAAAAATACTCGTTCCAAAAACAAAATTACTGAATCCGAATCAGCATTTCGGACAAAAGCAAAATATAGCCACTTCGAAAAGTAGTCTATAACCACAATAAGAAACTTTTTGTCATTGCCAAGAATATTGAAAGGACCAGAGAAATCTAACACCAATTTTTGCCATGGACCACTCTGCCAGCCCCTGGCGGCAAAAGCATTTGTTAAAGCCTGTGACATAATCGGAGGTGTCCCGATACTGCGGAAGCTGCTCCCGCATAAATCAATTGAAATATTGCCAGCTACCTGCCATGTACCAAGTCAACGCCACAGCCTGAAGTTTCCCACCTACATCTTAGGGAAACCTGCCTACCCCTCTCCCCCTTTGTCCTGAAGAAGACTTGCTTTGTAAGGGAATAACTATCCTACGCCCTCCAGGGTCATAACGTAGACAACAACAACCCCCTTGTACCAGCTTCAACCCCTAGCAAGATGTACATAATGTATCACAGAAGAATGGCGATATAAACTCTATGACCAAGTGTGGCATTTAAGTTTGGCTCCCATGAGAAGCCATACAAGTGTTGTATCTGTGAATCATGTATTTTTTACCTTCACTAACCTCCTTACCCTACACCAATTCCTTCCACTTCACTCCCTCCAATTCCCCATCCTCCTTCTCTTTTGGGCACAAAATGAAAAAATGTAGTAATGAATAGTTTACATACAATGTAATACCGAATAGAATGTGTAGTACTCTGTGAATAAATAACATTGTACTCTAAATGGTATAGATTTTCTTGTTGAATTCTTTTGAACCTTTCCTTTATCTACTCTCCCGTTCTGGGACCCCTCCTAATATAATGGACCTTTTGGTAGCAGTGGGCGGAATTTGCATAGTCGAGTGACACAAAGCTCAGCGAAACTGTAAAAATCTCAGCGAGCACGCAAAAGTTCAGCGAACACAAGAAATTGCTTGTGCCGCCCGTTCGCGATGCTTTTTTCCTGTTTGTGAATTCTGTTTGCGTGCTCGGGGAGAAATATCTTGCAAACACACATTTTGAAAGCGCGAACAAGCAAAAAATTCCGTGAAGTCGCGGATCGCGGAATTGTTGGCAATTCCGCGTTCTCTGCAGAACACGAAATTACCCAAATTCAATGAGCGGAACGGAATTTACCACCAAGGCCTACCTTTTTGGCCAATCTACAGGACACAAAGGAACAATAGATGTTTTCCAGTGTTTGTCCGAGCATAAACACTCAGCACACTTATCAACAAAATGTTTGACCTGTTCCTCAATGCAAGGCCACCAATAAGTTTGTTTGATTTTTCTAACCGTACCAGAAATACCTAAATGTCCCTCATGAGCCAAATACATAATCCTACCTGTCAAACCTTCAGGTGGAACAAACTTGTCTTGCCTGACTAAGATGTAATTAACTTGTTTACTGCTTCGAATGTTCCGCGCCAGTGCGGAACATTCTATTAAGCGGGCGGGGCTGCATTGGCCAACGGACGTGCGCAGCACTACAGAGGTAGTGCTCGCGACGGCCGTTGGCCGACAGAAGCAGCAAACGGGTTACCTAAAGATAGTTCAGAGGCTTCCATTGACATGGTCCTGTCAATAGGCCAACCATTAATCAAAAACTTCTTAACTCTTTTTAAACACACATCCTTTTCGCAATTCTGCAACCAATCTTCTTTTGATGTTTCGCACAACATCATCTACAGTTAGGACAAATTCCCATTCATTATAACTAACAGATTCATCAGAGTCTTTACTTTCAAGCGGCATACGTGGAAGGCAATCTGCTCTGATGTTTTTGCCATGTAGTATGTGGGTAGGTATGCCTTTAAGTTCATGTTGTTAATAGAATGTATTAGGTAATACACTGTATTAGGTCATTGGCTTCGTATTCTAGATTGCAAAATGTATTGTTATGCTGGCTATGTGAGCAGTCGTGGGTCTGCTGTATGAGAATAAACTTCTTACTTCAATCAATAAGGAATCTTTTCTTCATTTTTGAAAGAACCTTGCTACATTTATTGGCGATGATTTAACCTCCTAGCGGACCCACCGACCATCCCAAGAACTTCGTTTCTCTCTCCCCGGTGTGGATTGACGACATTGGATCATCTGGCTAAACACGTAAAATATGTGTTTTATGTGCACCTTTCTACTTGCATGTTTTTACCGTCTCAGATGCCATGCTTTATTTTTGGGACTGCCTACTTTACTGTGCCTTTACCTGAGGCTCTTTAGGATTGTCCGTTCATTTCTACCGTTGATGTTTTTACTTTGAGAACCGGCTTGTCCTCAAGACTTGGAAGTCTTCATCACAGCTTGCCACTTCTTACATCTTGCCTAATGTCGACTTCTGTGATGCATGCTGGGGTTCTCTGCTTTCCTCTAACTCCACCGTCTGGAATGTTACGTGACTTACAAAGGCGTCACGTTTTTTGGCGCCCAACTTAGCTGATTGGGCTGGATTCAATATGCTGTGTGCATACACATGCACTTCTTCTTACTCACAATCAATTTAGCCTATCATTTCACTTTTGGAAGTTCTGTTATGGACTGCAGTGTATTCATTTTAAGGTATTTGGTGTTTTTTATTTCCTTTTCAACGCTTGTTTCTGTGCTTTCTTCTGTGACAAGCACACCTCATTCATCTTGTGTTTTCGCCCTTGTGACAGACACTCATATTTTCTCCTCAGCGTCCATGCTTGTTTCTGTGACAAGCACACACAAACTTATCTACAACTTTTGAAACTCTGCTGGTATTAATTTTAATTTACTTATTATACATTTTCAATTATTTCATTATGGCTTCTACTAGCAATGTAATTCAACCACTCCCATTTTTGCAAAACCCTGGTAAACCACTCACTCATTGGCAGAAGTGGTTTAGGGTATTTGATAATTATATGGAAGCTATTGATGCTACAAAGTATTCAGCGTCTAGGAAAAGAGTGTTGTTATTTTACCATCTAGGAAGCGCTGGATAAGAGGTCTTCGACAATTTGCCTGTTGTCCCAACTCCTGCAGGTGATGAGACTTGGAATGTTTTTTCTGGAGCACTAGCACGCATGGGGAAACACTACGTTGATGAACCATCTGTTATGGTAGAAAGACATATGTTTTTTAAGCGAAAACAGACACAAGATGAGTCCATTGAAGATTATTTAGCTGTTTTAAGAGTTTTAGCTACCAAGTATCAATTTGGTACCAATTTAGATATTTCTTTACGAGACCAATTAGTAGTTAATTGTTTCAACAAAAAGATTCAAGAGCGCATTTAAACTTGTAAAAATCCGTCCTTAGAGGAAATGATGGATATTGCTCACAGTTTTGAACGCACTGTTGTTTCTTCAAAAATTTTAACGTAAGATACCATTAGCAAACTTTCAGAATCTACTAAAGTTATGCAAATTTCAACACCTGATTATACTAATTTGCATGACATAAATGTTGTGTCTACTAAACCCAGTATTAAGAAAATTGTTGAAAGAAAAGGTGCATGTTACAGGTGCAGATCTAAATTTCACATGGGTAACAATACTAATTGTCCTGCACAAGGCAAAAGATGTAATATTTGTAAGAAAACTGATCATTTTAATACAGTTTGTATGTCCAACAAACAGAAGAGCAAGGTGAGTCATCTTAGTGTTGGTGAAGAGCCGTCAAATGATTCCATGAACAATGCTTTAATGACTGTGGAAGTTAATACTTTGGGTAATAGGACCTATATGCGATGTGCCTATTGGTTCAATGGATATAAGTGTTATGGCTGATTCTGGATCACCTATCACTATTCTTGATGAGAACACTTTCAAGAAATTATGGTCAAACACATTGCTTAAACCTTCAGACGTTAATTCCAAAGCTTTTGGGGAATATGATATCATTATGTCAGGTTATTTATCTGATTCCATCAAACTTAAAGGTAGGAACATTAATACTAAGGTTTATGTAGCACTCAATGGTCATGACATATTGAGCTGGCAAGATCAAGCTGATTTAGGCATAATTTTAAAACCTGGACATGTTGAACCCGTAGTTTTGGGGGATCTTCCTGTTCTTTCAGTTGAACAGAGTGTTTCAAAGCACACTGCTGGTAATGATGTATTTTGAATGAATTATTTTCAAAATTTGCCAGCGTATTCAGTAAAAATGTAGGTTTAGTTAAAGGGTTTTAACATACTATCAAGCTGAAACATAATGTTACGCCTGTAATTCAAAAAGTTAGACCAGTTCCCCTCTCAGCTAGAGATGACCCTAAAAAACTTTTAGATGAAATGTGTTCTCAAGATATCATTACTCCTATTGAATCCTCTGAGTAGGTTTCGGTTGCAGTTGTCGCATGCAAAAGTTCAGGGAAAATTCGTTTATGTGCGGATTTTAGAGTGCTCAAACGAAATATAGTTGTAGACTGTCATGCTCTACCAAGAATTCAAGAGATGTTGGCTAAACTGGGTGGTAGCAAATATTTTACCACCATTGACTTGCGATTTGCATATCACCAGATTCCCCTCTCAATTTAGTCTCAACCCTTAACAACTTTTGTCACTCCTTTTACCGTTTATATCTACATATGAATGCCTTTTGGACTGGCATCTGCTGCCAGTGTTTTTTAAAGATTAATGGATTAACTGTTTGCACATGACAAGGGCATTCAGGCATTCCAAGATGACATACTCATTATCACTGAGACACTCGATCAACACTATTCCCTATTGGAAATAGTTTTGGGGAAACTGGAAAGTTCTGGCATGACTGTGAATAGGAATAAATGCAAATTTACCACACAAAATGTTGATTGCTTAGGACACAATATTTCTAGTGATGGTATAAAGCCCAAGTTATCTATACTCAATTCTATTTCTATACTCAATGCAATCAATTATGCTCCATTGCCTTTAGACAAGGAGGCTTTGAGGGCATTTCTTGGGATTAGTGAGTATTACGCCAGGCGTGTGCAGGGTTATGCCATTATTGTCCAACCACTAAGAGATTTACTAAAGAAAAATGCTAAGTATGTATGGTCTGAAGAATCACAATGTGCATTTGACTCTGTTAAAAAATTAATGTTATAAGCACCAGCAATTAGACCATTCACACATGGCGAGACTAGCATTGTAACTGTGGATGACAGTTCTAAAGGTTTAGGGGCTCTGCTCAGTCAAGTTGTTAAAGGTCAAGAATAGACTGCTGCCTTTGCTTCGAGAACCCTCATTTGCGCTGAAAAAAATTATAGTATTGCCCCATTCACAAACTGGTGCTAACAGTCCATTGCACCAGTTTACCTGCGATATCAGCCGAAAAAAATATCGCCACAGAGGACCCCAGCAACTATCGCTAATGAGATGCAGAGTAGGCGTTCCCATGCAAAAAGCCGCAACAACACCGCTCCGCAACATTCACAACGACCAGCCAGATCGGCGATAAGATCACAAAACAGGCGATGAGGCGTGTTAGCAGCAGGAAACTAACTCCTGCTCTGACCTGGTGTAAAGTCAGACCACAACCTGCACCACAAAAGGGAGGTCAGCCCAGAGCCACACCTGAAGAACAAAAGATGCCATGGAACCACTGAACATGCGGCCCAGACACCCAAGAGGGCCACCACCACCACCCCCAGGACCACCCCCCCACCCCCGACCCCTACCTCTCCCCCGGTACCAACACAGAGGCAGCGCAGACAAAGACAGCAACCCTCAGAAAATGCACCAAACTCACAGACCCAACACTAGAAAATGTCATTGCCCACCACAGGCATAAAAGGACAACCATCCTCGGCATCCTGACCACCATTGTACACAGGCTGACGGTACCAACACAGTGGACAACCAACATCCACCTCAGACCATGCTGCTGGCCGTGATGCACCTGTTGGCCACTGGTACCCTCCAACCAATATCCGCACGAGTCAGAGGAGTCACACAGCCAGCCAAATCCAAGTCCCTCACAACGGTCATGGATGACACCATCAGCTTGGTACCCCACTCTCTATACTTCCCCCACACTGCGCAGGAACAGCCGGAGGCCAACCAAGGCATCTATGCCACAGCTGGCTTCCCGCACGTGTCAGGGGGCAATTGACTGCACACATGTCCTACTTGTGCCCCCTGGCAACAATGCACACAATAAGAGCAACAGAAAGTGCACGTACCTCACCAATGTCCAGGCAATATTGGACCACTGAGGAACCCCCACCTATGCCGCGGCCAACCCCCCAGGCAGTGTGCATGAGCCCTACACCTTCCGACAGTCCATCGTCAACCTACGTACCAGGATGGCACCCACGGAAATGCACTGCTTGTTGGCCAAAACCAAATGAACACACCACACACCTCAGCTCCACAATCATGCAACTCACAACACTGGAAATGCACACATCACAAGCTCACATACAACATGCACACCCACCAGACATGACAGAACAACTTACTGTGGGAACGTGGGCCAGCGCTGGACATTAGCCATCAACGGCATGGCACCTCAGCCACACAATAGCAGATTGTGGGGAGAGGTGGGAACCAGGCATGTGCAAAGGAGGCAAGTGACCCATAAATGAGAATGTACACTATGCCAAGTGTGGCGTGGATAGGCTGGCCTGACTGCAGTATGCAGACCACACACATATCCATCTCAACACACACCGCTGGTGTTTGGAGTGTAGTGGATGCAACTATGTCACCCCAGCCGGTGGGGAGGAACCCAGAATTGCAGCTTGTTACGTCCAGCTTGTAAGCGTAAGCAGAGTGGGCTGGCCTGGCGTACTCCCGGCCAGCATAGGGGTGTGAATAAAATGCACGTAACTCTAGCCGTGGTTCTCTTCCTGAATGCCCAACGTATCTGCCAGGGTGGCCCCTCTCACCCGGCCGCAAGGCCGATGCCGTCACTGTGAGTGGTGTGGCCTGCGATCCTGTGAGCTTGCGGCACACAGGATGCTGATCCCCGAACCAGTCTTACCCGCCCCTGCGCACCCAGGCCTCAATGCCCACCTGCTAACACCGGCGTGTGTTGAAGAGGGCTCACCATGTGCCAGTGCAAGCTCCAGGTCTGAGGCCCCCCACCCTGGCAACCTGCTACGATGAACACGCCCTCCGCAAGCAAGGCCCACAGTACTCTTTTCTCGATTACGTACTCTACCAGCATACACAGTGTATTAGTAGGTCACACATTTGGAACTGAGTCTTGATCATGCAATGGCCGGGTACCCATGGCCATGCAGACTTTTAAATCACTATACACTCTTCCATGTGATGACACCAAGTCTATGTATAGCAGTACAACCACAGGTTTCTGTTGCCCCTTGCTGAAAATACCTACCGCCTACACTACTTTCAAGTTGGTCGCAGAATTGGGACTGAGTCTTGATTTTTCAATGGCAGAGTACATATTGCACTCAAGGAGAGGTGTAAGAGGATGACGCTTTGCAGTCAGGAGCAAAAATGGGTCATTGTTACGGAGGTGATCGTACACTACTGACAACTGCCGTGGTGTCACTAACTCTGTACATCGCGAGCCAACGACACGTGGCAGTGGGCCACTGCTGACCGCTGCCTCCGCCCTACACTGTGGTCCAGTAGGTCACAGAATCTTGATTTAGCAATGGTGGAGTTCATATCAGTGTACCAGCATCATCGCAGACTGCATCCCCTCTTAGCCCCGGTGCCACTAAGTCTGCTCACCGACATTCATGGACACTCGTTGGTCGTACATTGGTGGCTTCTGAGTTTATGGATTAGGAGGTAGTGTTCATCCTTATGTAGCTGATACCGAATTGGTTCTTCCAACGAGGCTGTTGTTTTCCACTCCACCATTTTCTGCTTCTGGATAACATCAGATCTTCTGCATCATGCCCTTGAGGACACCTTCCACTGGCCCCGCAACCCTCCGCAACATTCACCATTGACATCGATGAGGACCCACCGAGTCCGCGTGGCCCTACCTCAGTTTACCTCAAGTCACCGTCCCATGGCAGGGTACCTGTGCCTACTGCTGTGCATCCGTGCCCGCTAACTGTGCAGGTCAGGTCTAGGACCCCTTCTTCTGGGATATTGGATGGCCTCTGAGGCGATGGCCTTGGGGTCATCAACACCATGTGTCTGTGGCCCTGCACTGTCTGTTGCCTCCGGCCTCAACTGCATCTCACCAGGGCTCACACATCAAATAGAGTCCTGAGCGGCCTGGATATCACCACAGGAGGCGCACGCCACCACCGCCAGGACCAACTCCAACCGCCGATTGCCAGTGTCCAAACAGTCATACTGGCAGACTGACAGGGTTGCTCGCACCTGTAGTGGATGCCATATTCTGCCTGATCCCCTGCTCAGCGCTCCAAGTGCCACTGACTCAGTTGAGTTTTGTGCTGTGGAGAGGTTGCGCAGCAATGTCACCTCAAGCAGTGTGGGAGACCTGGGACGTTGATGAGGAAGATGATGTATGTCTAACACACCCCACTGCAGCTGCATCAGGAATATCTCGAAGGGACACAATCCTAGACTTTTTCTTCACATGAGCGCGCTTAGCTCTAGTGCCCCAACCTCAGTGCACTGCAACTCACGGACACTTCTGTTTACATGTTGGGTAACCTCTGGACTTGCTCCGCCCCCTCCATGTTGCTCAGCAGTTGACTCTGTTATGCAGGTTTTTTCAGTTTCCATTGCACTGGTGTCCACTGTTCAAGTTATTGCCAGCACCAGGCACTCCATGCAGGCTGGCTTACACTCACCCCACACACATCCAGCACTGTACATGTGGCCCAGCCAATAAAGGGGCCGGGTGCACATGCCCGTAGCCAGTTCAACTTAATATCTGCGTGTGTCCCTGTGGTTTTGTTGTATGCATGAGGGCCCTGGGCCCTACAACATTACATTGTGCTGTGTACAGTGGGTGTAGATATGTCATTGCAGGCAGTGGATTGGAGCTTGGACATGTAGCTTTGTTGTCACCCACTTAGTTCATAAGGGGAGTGGCCTGGGCCGTCGTACGCAGAGCCAATGTGGGTGTGTGACTGAATTTGCATGCCCCTGGGCGTGGTTCTGTACTGTGAATGTGCATCTGCATGTGTCTCTATGGCAGTGTGGGTCTCCTTTGTGGGGTGTAGGTGGTCCCTGAAGGATGACAGACACCAACATTTGTGATCTAGTTTGCCTTCCATGGGTTCGGCCCCACCCATACCTGTTCCCTCACCTCCTTTTGGCGCGCTGACACCTGCCATTGGGGTGCCATGTGTGGGTGGGTGAAGTGTTGTGAGCCAGCTGTGCTTGCAGGTGCTTCCTGCTGTGTTGTCTGTTGCAGGGTCTGTGTTCTCCTCTAAGTAGCTTGGCTGCCCATGTCCTGGTGGTGGGTTGCGTGGGATGTCCATGGGCTGTTGTAGGGCATCGGTGTCAAAGGTGTGGTGGTCATCTCTGGCATCACAGATGTGTTGTTTTCTGTGCTCTGCTGGAGGTGTTGTGTGCCCCTCTGCAATGTGAATGGGAGATGCATGTTGACATTGTGTTGAAATGTATGTTGGAGCATTGTTCTTGTTTATATGCAGAATGTATGACAATGTACATTGTGACTGTTTGGGAGGTGCTGAATATTGTTGCAGGACAGTGTACATTTGGACTACATGACGGATGTGAGGTTGTACGCGTACATTTCCATTTCACAGTTTCCAGCTCTGTCAGATGTAGTAGGCATGTTTATGCACGTGTGTGGAGCCAGTTGGGTCCTCTGTTCTGCAGTATCGGCTTTGCGCATTGTACCACATTGTCGTCAATGTGAGTGTGCTCGGATTGCTATGTGTGTGTGCTGCAGTGTGCCAAGGGGATCAGGGACATGATCTAGGGTAATTGTGGGTGTACAGTGTGCTACACCTCGTTGTGCATGTGCACCCTTGTGAACATCTCCCCGTCCCCCCAGTCTCTGGTTGTTACTCACCCTGTTGATGTTTTGTCAGGTCCTCTCGAGCTGTGTCCGTACTCTCTACTCCTTGCACCCTCTCCACACTGATGACTGTGACCTCCATTTCCTCCAGCTCCTCCTGTGGCGCAGGACTGACACCTCATGTCGCCATTGCAGCCTTCCCGTTGGCAGCGAGTTTGTGCCTCGTTTAGGTTGTCACATCATTCCAGCACCTCTTGGCCTCCTAGATTGGCCTCCTCAACACTCCAACTGCATTCCAGGTGGTCTAATTGTAGGTCAGTTGGTGGAAGTGTTCTGTCACCTCCGTGTCGCTGATCTGGTTTTGCTGCGGACTGCACCCCGTCTTCCTCTTCCTCTTCTCCTTCGCCTTCCCTGTTCCTGTTGTTCCTTGCAGGTGGTCTGTGGGGCTTTTGGGGTTCGCATTGGCCACTGCGCTCGGTCATGGTGCATCCATGTTGCTACGTACTTTGGATTGTTTCTGGTGTTTTGTTTCTGTATTTTTTATAGTGCATTTTCCCGCCAGACACGTGGGATTTGCAGGCCTGTTGCTGGTTTTCGCTGCTTTTTGTGCTGCGATTCGCCTCATAGGAAGATTTTTTGCATTCACATTTTGCATTTTTGCGGTATGGGGTTGATTTTAACGCATACATTTCATGCGTTATCTGGAGACTATCGCATGGTACTGCGGTGTTGAGAATGCTTGTTTAACACTGCGTAATTTTCCCGCAATAGACTGTGATGTTGATAGTTGCGTTAAGTTGCTTTTACAATGGTTATCAAACGTTCAGGAGACTATGCCCTTTGGTCTTTAACAACCTCTCACCAGCAGCACATGAACCCTTCTGCTTCTTTGTTAAAGTCAAATGAGGAAGGGAGAAATTTGGGTTCTCTCTCTGTCTATCTCTGTCTCTTTACCTTCCCCTGCCTCATCTCTCTAGAAACATAAGAATCATTTTCGTTTTTTTTTTTCTCGCTTTCTTACCAAACTACAAAATCAGAGAATATAGTTGCCAAGGTCCTAGAAATAATATATACAAAGTTATCTTCAATTTAAGAGTGCATTGGTCCCAGGAGGAAAATCAAGCATATATGTTTGCCAACTAATTGAAACCTGTACAGGAGACAGTTTACACTCCAGACAATCCGTGGATGTGCCTATAAAGTTTACTGCTGGTAGATTTTCAGTTTCAGCCGAGACACTACTCTCAACGTTTATCTGAGTATCACACATCAGTCTGGTGAGATTCTGATCAAGGCTGAGGACATCTGAAAAGAGAAATATTATCTGGGTACTGACCAATATTTAATGCTTGATGTTCTTACTGTACTCATTAAATTAATCAGTGAGCCATATAACATATTCATGTTTGAAACATTTAAAGCAACAATATCTCAAGTGAAACAGGGCTAGTAAGAAGAAGGCAACAGAAGAAGTAAAGAATGAGAAGTCAGGGGATAAAAGTACAAATAAACTTTTCGGAGCTCTCATAGAAAATAACCTGGAATAGATAGAGAAGTATATCAGAAGTAGGTGTATAAATCCATACTAATATTATAAAGAGAGAGCCCAAACCTTTGAGGCAAGTAATCTCAGTAACCACAGCACCAATCACAACACCCAATACAGTGTTGGAAGGGGCAGTTGCAGCAGAAGGATATAGGCTATGCAGACGGCCACCATATACATTTAAAAGGTAAAAGAACCGTGCCAGCAAAGTAGTCCCTTGTGGGCGTGTCTGCGTTGTGCTGTGGGCTTGGGCTGGGGGCATGACTAACGCTGAGGGCGTGTGGTACGGCCATCATATCATGGGCTGTGGACGTGTGCTGGGGGCGTGACAAACGCTGGGGGCGTGTGTCCGCCCTTCATGCCATGTGAGTCGTACATACAAGCGCCAATTACGTTGCTGCACAGCATCAAGGGGCACGCTGGGGGCATGAGAAACGCTGGGGGCGTGTGTCTGGCCTTCATGCCATGTGAACGCAATTGCGCCGCATCAAGGGGCACGCTGGGGGCGTGAGAAACGCTGGGGACGTGTGCTACGTTCCACCCTTCGTGCCATGTAGGTCGTACATTAATCAGAAGATCGTCTGCTGTGGCTGTGTGCTGGAGGCGTGACAAACGCATTCAGCTGGAGGCGTGGTAAGTAACATTACAGCAGCCTCTCCTGCGCGCCATTACTGAACTCTCTCATTCAACGAAATTACACGTGCCTGCTACCATCAACCAGGGCTCTAGCCGGGCTCAGACGACAGATCAACCAGAGCTGCCGCTGGGCCTCAAGCGGGGGAACACGCGCCTGCTAACATCAAACAGGCTTGCATCTGGGCCTCAAGCGGGGGAACACGCAAATGAGCGTGTCTGCGGGGACAATTACTGCAGCCTCCCCTACTCACTGTCACTCAACTCTCTCATTAAAAGGATTTACCCGCGGCTGATAATTCTCTCATTCAACGACATTACACATGCCTGTTAACATCAACTAGGGCTGTAGCCGGGCTCAGGTGGCGTATCACTACACCAATTACACGCGCCTGCTAACATCAACCAGGGCTGCAGCTGGGCCTTCTCCGTCCCGATTCTAATGAAACAAAAAATGTTGTCTACCGCGAGATTTTAAAATAAATTGCCCGTGCCAAATATACACATTACACACATTCTATTTCATACCCACACAACGTCGGGATGGGCTGCTAGTCTAATCATAATGTAAAAGGAGGATAGATTAAGAAGAGATCAACTTTTGCTGGCAATGTTTATGAATATTGTTGCCATTGCTGACACCAGTTATGCTTCAGAAAGACTTCAGTCATGCTATGCCAATACTTGTGCACTGTTAACGGAGGCTAATTCATATGATTTCACAGATTACAGGAGTTTTGTACTATCAGAATGTGGCTCATAAGTAACTTTATTAAGTGCCTCATGGAGAATTTAGAATATTATTAATGAGTCAAAAGTTCTGAAAAATTTACTCCACCTGAGTTATCTGCTGGCAAATGTGAAATAAACAACAATGGTCTTTGGGTGGCTACTAACTTTTGTGGGACATACCCGAATCACTTATTTGAAATATTTTTTTTTGAAGTTGACTGAAATGTTTCAAGACCAATGTCCGTATTTATGTTTTTATTCATCTTGTTGTGTGAAATATATATGCAATAGCCTCTTAATTAATCCATTACATATTGTCTTCATAATTTGGTATCTTAAGCAGATCTGGGTCAGCATTTCACTGTCCTTTGATGGCAATTGACTTAACTTATTTCAGAATTTAGGAGCCGCTTTCTATCTATTGAAAACAGCTAGCTAAAATGGAAATCTGGGTGAATGAAAAATACCTTTTTCGATTTTGTAATTATGATGCTGTATTAGCAAGTAAGCTCTCCTGAGTAGCAAAATAAAGAGGTAATTTCCCCCTTATTTATTGTGTGTGATAGAATTCCCTATGCACCAGAGGTGGTTCAATCAAAAGTATAGATAATTGGTAAAGCACATATTAAAACAAATGAGCCAGCAGCTTATCACCATATGGAGTTTGACCAATTTAACTGCAGCAATCACAGCTTCCATTTCCTGGACTGTTGTAGGTGCTGAAAAGTGCTTACAACAACCTGTCCAAATTCAACAGGCTACTACTTTTGTGGCTGTAATCCCACAGGATTATGCCATTGTCAACAATAGAGATCTATAAATTTACTGCTCACTGACATCGCCTTAATGGTGACCTTAGTCTTTTCATCCTTCCAAACTAGAGGATTATTAAGGGTTCAGAATTTGAAGGTGCAAGAATACATTGTTGCTCACTCTATGAACAAGGTACACTAACATCTAACACTAACAATGTTGAAGCAGAGGGAATGTAAGGAAATGGAAAGACGAATGGCACATGCATTAAAATCCTCTTTGCAATTCCTTAATAGCGATTTTTAAGGAATCGCTAGCTGGGAATCACAAAGAGCAATGCATGAAGAAAATCACAAATATTTAGCGATTCGGTAAAAATCGTAATCACTATTTGCGATTACCTGTTACAGAATCCCAAAATTGCGATACCACTAATAGAGATTTCGTATTTTGGATGCGGCATGATGACATCACAACCAGGAAGTGGAGCAGCCTATGGTGAAACCAGTGCACTGAGAGAGGCAGAGCAGGAGGCAGACTGCAGGAGCACAGCAGAATGAACCATTTTGGGAGATTTAAACCTCTGTAAGGACTTCAGCATGGCTTCAGGAACAACTGGGGAGCAGTCTGCAAAGCGCAAGAGGTAGCTGAAGTTTAGCGTAAAGGAGCTTAAAGTCTCCATTCAGGAAGTTGTGAGGAGGTATGATAAGGTATTTGGGAAGCAGTCACACCAGGTCCCTGAGTCAGAGAAGTGCAAAATCTGGCTTGGAATACAATCCAGAGTAAACGCAGTGGGGGTCACATACCGCAAGAAAGAAGATCTGTTGAAGCGCTGGTCTGACCTGCACAGCCATGCAAAGGAAAGGGTTGCTGCCAGGCTTGCAGAGGCCAAGAAGACTGGAGGAGGAACTCTGACCCAAACTGCAAATGCACCCCTGGAGGACCTTGTGGAGTCCATACTTCAGCCTGAAGCTGTAGTTGGAGTGACGGAGATAGACACTGCTGCACCGACCAGTACTTCACAAGGTAAGATGCATGCAAATGACCATTCAATACTAAATCTAACAAACAACCCCTCAAGTCAGATCAGGCTTAGTGTTCCAAATCATACTCCAGTCCACATTTTACCTACTACACACACATGCTCTATGGAATTAACAGACACCAACTCAATAGGAAAGGAAAGTAGGGAGCAAGACAGCATTGTTGCCTACAAGTACAACAAGCAAGTAAAACATATAAACACGGTGTGTTGTTATCTAATTTGATGAAACAAAACAATACACAATGTGACACACATGTTCAAAAAACTAAACTAAAAGTGCAGTGTTTAACATCACAGATGCAGCTGTGCAGTGGACAGA
The DNA here is from genome assembly GCF_964261635.1 of Lissotriton helveticus. Taxonomy (NCBI): domain Eukaryota; kingdom Metazoa; phylum Chordata; class Amphibia; order Caudata; family Salamandridae; genus Lissotriton; species Lissotriton helveticus. The sequence continues at coordinate 1,065,445,686 of NC_136057.1, forward strand.
GGAAAGTGAAGACAATGACACCCTGGAGACTGAGGCACAGTAAGCAGAGGAGACACAAGTGACCCTCGAAACCCTAATACCTGTACCCACAAGATGCAGGACCACAGTTCCACCACTACCAGCCATGGAAGTAGAGGAGGAGAGCCAACCTGATCCCCAGACATCCCAGGCTAGGCTTACATCCACACCAAGATTCCATTCACAGGTGCGGCGCAGCAATGTCCAAAACCGGAAGCACAGGTCAAGAGCACAGATGGGAACTGTTGAAGATGATAGTCCAAATGTCTGGGGTGGGTTGGAGAGCCAAATGCTGAGGACGCTGTGCCTGCAAGGCAAGAACATGCGTTTAATGCAGACACAACTTGGTACAATTTCTACTAACATGACAGAAATGAGGGACTACTTGAAGGAGCTCACTACTACAGCAGTGTTGGAAGGACATAGACAGACAAATGAAGCCATACAAGGCTATGCAGAAAGACCAGGTGTCCCAACACAGAAGGCATCACCAATTCGTAAGGTGCTTAAATGGCTACACTTGATTTATCAACCGGCTGAGCACCAACACAGCTCTACCGTCCCGTTGTTCAGTGGCTATGTTGGTAGAAATGAGCCGTTGCTGTGGGGATGTGGCCAGAGGACTCATCCAGGTCACCAATGCAGTGGAGCAATTGCAGACTGCTTCTTCTGGGGGCAGCAATATACTGGGTGGAGGGGAGAGTGAGGAGTCGTCCAGCCTCAGTAGTCTCTTGGCACCAGTGACCACATGCAGGAGGCGCAATACTAGGAGTACCACAGCATTAGAAGGTTCCACGAGGGACGTGACAGAGCCCACAGAAAGGTGTTTGGGAGTGCGTGGCCGCAAAAGGTAGGGTGGTGTTGAGAGACAAACTCCAATATGGTGATGTAACCATTATCATGCCATTTGTCTTGGCTGACATACAAGTTCAATGACAATGTCATGATGTATTATTTTTACACTCATAATGCTACTTAGCACCTGGATGGTGTGCTTTAACACTACCATTCATTACAAACATCCACTACAGTTAAAGCATGCAGAGTCTTGTCTCATCATTACCCACCTTAAAAATAATGCTATTTTATTTCAGCACGTCTTTGTCTCCCCTCTGCTAAGCTCACCCCAGCTGCTGCTTGTGGTGGTTGCCCTGGCTGGTTGTCTTCCTTAGGTTCACTGTCAGACAGTTCCAGGGGTATGCTTCTCCTAGTAGCGATGTTGTGCAACATGGCACAAGTGGCCACAATTCTGCAGCAGGTATCCGGTTGGTACTTCATTGCTCTGCCAATTTTGTGGAGGCATCGGAACCTAATTTTTAGTAGGACAGCTTTGCGCTCTATGACTTTTCGAGTGGCGATGTGCACTGCATTGTAATGCTGCTCGCTTAGGGTACTTGGGTTAAGGTATGGCGTCAGGATGTAAGAGCGCACGGCGTATGCGCTGTCACCAACAGGGTAGTAAGCAACAGTTTACTCACTGATATGTATCACCATTTGCCCAGAGCATGCAATACATTGTAACATATGTTTTTCAAGCAGGTATCCTTCACCAAATTCACCCCCAAGGAGACGAGTGTGTATGCCACTGTGTCTGAATATTTATTAGTCATGTGTGCTGCTAGGGAATTGTGCCACTTTGTCAGTTATGATGTTTTTGGAATTGCAGATGACTTGGATATTCAGTGAATGGTAAGATTTTCTCTTTCTATAGATGTACTCATTCACTGGTGGGGCACAAATGGCTACATGTGATTCCTCAATGCAACCAATTACGTGGGGAACTGGGCTACCTGTTAGAAGTCTAATTTACTTTGCAGCAATTCTTGTGAGTTTGAGGGGAAGCTAATATGGTGGTATATACTGCACAACATGGCATCAATGAAAGATTTAAAAAAGTGCAATATGGCCCTTTGTGACACCCCTCCAACTACAGCTAATTCACCCTGGAAGCTACCTGATATTAGGAGGTGCAGGGAACATAGGACCTGCACATGAGTGGGTATGGCATGTGTCCTGCGAGACTGACGCTGCAGTAGGGGATCTACTTCAGCAATCAGATCATGTCTGAATTTAACCTATACTTGTCATAGATCTCTTCCTCTATCTGCCCCAAAGAAGCAATGTGCACTCTAAAAATGCGCTCCTGTATCCTCCTTCTTCTCTGTGCTGCTGCTCATAGCCTCATCTTCCTCGCCATGACGTGGAGCAATGCCATTGTGAAACATTCTGAAGCCTTCAGGGCCTGTATAAATACTTTACCAATGTTTTCCACCTGATTTGTTTTTTTTCACCTGGTTACCACCTGAATAAAAAAAATTGGCATTTTGCGTTCGCAAATTAGCGATTTCCAACTAAATCGCAATTTGCGATTTGTCATGCATAGCTTTCAATTCTCAATTTGCGAATCGCAAATACAGACTTGGTAACTTGGAAATCAGAATTTTGTGATTCGCAAATTTAGTGATTATCATGGAAATTCAGTGAATTTTGTTGATGCATTGCTTAGAGCTATTTTACGTTCGCAAACTGCCTTTTTTAGTGAATCTCAATGTTTGCGATCGCAAACTAGCATAATGTATGTGGTCCAAAGAGCCCAATCTGGGAATAGAGATAAGAAAAAAACAAGAAGGTTGAAAAATGAAAAGACAGCCATGCAAAATCTCTGGTTTGTGAGTTTTGGACATATATATGTCGGGATCAGGGAAGGCATTTAGAGTTTGGTGGTTACAGGGTGTCGGCCAAATATTGGCGAATGTCCTGTCCACCCTGGTTAGATTATATACCCAGAAATGCATTCTAAATAGGATGGCCGGTCAACTGCCAATTTTTGATGGATGTCCCACAACGGTCAGACAGTAAAACAATTGCAAGGGGTCATGTGCAGCATAAACTATGTTAAGAAGGGAGCTATCTGAGACAAAGAATAAAAGAAGAGAACTGTAGGGAGAGGTAGAGAGAAAGATGCCTGGGTTTTGAATGAAAGATACCGAAAAAGACACTGTCTGTAAAAAGTGAGGGATGAGACAAAGAAAAAGACATTGAGGAAGGCAAAGAAAGTGAGGGACAAGATAATTTACGGGAGCAAGCACTAAAAGGGGTGTGTAAAAGAGTTAGTTGAATTGAATGAATTGAATTGAATTGATGATTTGTAAAGCGCGTTGGCTACCCAGGGGCGTCCCAGCGCTATAGAAAAGAGTGAGTTGGGCTGGAGAGGCTGGAGTAAGAGAAGCTGAGTGAAAAGTTAGATTGGAATTTTGCTGAAGAGCCAAGTTTTTAATAGTTGATTAACAAGAGAGAAACAGAACAAGAGGAAGATAGAAAATGTGCTTAGAGAAAAGGATGCAAGGAGAAAAGACAAATGAAGGGAGACTGAAAGTATGGAAGAAGAGCTGTTGGTGTTAAAAGAGTTGGGAACTTGAGGGAGGATAGCAAAAATAAAGATGAAGTGGTTTGAATTAAGAAGGAGACAAAGTGAAGAAGAAAGAACCCCTCAATGGGGAAGCGACCATGTGAAAGAGCAAAAAATCTATAAAACAGGCCAAAGTGTATAAGTAATAGTAGGAGAGAGGACGAAGGTCGCACAAAAGAGAGGAAGAATATGGAGGAATACAAGAACAAAGCAAAGATTAACAATAACCTGTAAAATGTGAGAAAAAGAATCATTGCGCTGGTAGACGAAAGACATACATTAGGAGCAATCAGCTTCAAGAAGAAATCCTTGCTGGATAAAGTAGTCAGGAAGGAAGAGGAAAATGAAGCTAAGGAAGAAAGAGTGGAGAATTGAAAGCAGGAATAGAGTACTCAGTAAATGGGAAAGAGGGAGTGAGGAAGGAAAAATAGACCAACAAGCTAAAAATGGAAGAAAATGTGGGGATGGCTAATATTTGTTTGCTCTCATGTAATGAGATGAATTCAACACATTTTAGTTAAACCCTTGACTGCAGCGCAAATTCCGCCGCGGTGCTGGAAATTCCAATCGTGGGCACGGCACGGACGGCCCCCGGCAGTCGTGCACACACGCCTACCGTGACTCATGAAGGCTGGAGGACATCATGAGCACGGAAGGGGTTAAGTGGAGAGGATGTGGCTTTACGGCTAGAGAGATCGACCTCGACGCTGGGGAACCAGGTTTGAATCTCAGCAGGGATAGCTCAACATCCTGTGATTCTGGGCAAATCACTTGATCTCTCCGTGGCTATCAAAAAATGAATGTGTCCGTCTGTAAGGCAACTGGTGCTCATGTAAAGAGCTCTGATACCTTCGGGTCAAGTTTGCGCTATATAAAAATCCCGGAAAAAAGAATAAAAAAGTTTACGCCTATTACAATCCAAAGTTTTTTTAAAAACTGCTAGCTTGCCTCTCCTACATGCATCTCCTAGGCAGGAAATCTTAGGGCATGAATTTGGGGATTGCAAAACGGTAAGCAGTTAGTGGAGCGTGTCAGCAGGGGAAAGAGCAGGGCTAGGCGGTTGCTGGGTGCAGAAGAATGGGGTAATATAGGATGTGGGCAGTTAAGGCACTGCAGAGCAACAAGTTTTGTATGCAGTGAGGCAGGTCTCATGTCAGGTCTGAACCAGCCAGGAAAAATGATTTTGCCAGGGAGGGTCTGACAGCAGAGAACATGGAACGAATATGGCACAATACAACACAATATAATACATTGCGTGCCATTACAACGACCGCATTGTTAATACGCGATGTATTACATCGCAAGTCTTTACAATGACGTCCACTAGGGGGCGCGCTGGAGTTAGGAATAGTATTATTTACTATTCCTACTCCAGTTTGCACAACAGTAGGGTAGGTGTTGGGAATTTTTCTCCAATGCCTCAGCGCCCACCTAGTGGAGTTTGTTGTAAAGACTTGCGATGTCATTACATTGGGTACTAACAACACAGTTGTTATAATGACCATGTTGTAAAGGTATTGCGGTGTAATGACCACATTGTAAAGGTCGTTTCCCATTGGGAACGGCTGCAAAAAACACAAGTATCCTTATTGCCCTGAGAAGCGCCTCACAGCAGCAACTATGTCTCCCACTGTTCCAAGGAGCCGCAGAGGATGGGTTTATTTTTATTTTTCAGAGCTCACGTTTCAAAAAGAAATATGTAACGATGCGAGAACACCAACTTTAAACCTTGTATGCCCCAAGAACGCAAAAATTATGAGAATATGATGCCGGGTACACAGCAGAGGGTGCAACTAGGCTCCAGCTTGCAATAGTCCAGTGGAATACCTGCAGAATATCCATTGAGGTACTTCCAGGAGTTTGCTTGTGTGTCTACGAGAGCTCAGATGAATGATTTCATAAGTTCAATAGGTATACCTAGTGTACTGCCTTCAAGCACCAACTACTCTCTTGGATACAGCTCAGCTGATTACCTACAGGAGCGTACCTGACTACCAACAGGAACTTTATTGAATGTCTGCAAGAGGACAGCTGAATTTTAACATGAGTTAGTATGACATGCCTGTCGCTCAGAATGGTACAAGCAGAATGTCTCTTGGAGGCCAATGAGAGCTCAGTTATCTACAAGTACACAGTGGGGTACCTGCAGGAGCTCACCTGAGTACCAACAGGAACTTAATCGAACGTCTGCAGGAGTACAGCTGAATCCCAACATAGAAGAATGACATTCCTGCATAATCTCAGAAGGGTTCTGCATTACATCATTAAGGTACGTTCAGGATATCTCTTTGGTGTATATGGGAGTTACGTCAGTTAGCTACAGGTACATGGTGGGGAGGAACAGCCATTACAATGCGGGTTTTACCACGCGTTGCTTTTACATCGTATGCGTTACAAAGCATGCAATGTTACAACGCATGGTAAAACCACGCATACCTTTACATCGCATGCACTTTTACAACGCATGCGATGTAATGGCGGTGGCGGTGGCTATCCAAGTCGTTGTGAGGAAACTTAGGCTGTTTCCTCACAACAACGTGAACCAAGCAGGAAGGAGGAAGCAGGATCCGACGGCGACGCTGGAGAGGAGAGAGGTAAGGGGGTTTGCGCATGGGGTGGGGGTTACATTTGTAGTGTTTAGGGTAGTGTAAAAGTAGTGTGGTAATGTTTGTGTTGTGTTTATTTTTATAAAAACGTTTTAGTGCATGTTGTAGCGTTGTTGTATTTGTTTAGTGTAGTGTATTAGGGAGGGTAGTGTAGTAGTGTTTATGTAGTGTAGTGATTTAGGTTTTAGGGTAGTGTAGTGTTGTAGTGTTTGTTTAGTGTAGTGTTTTAGGGTTTAGGGTAGTGTAGTAGTGTTTATGTAGTGTAGTGGTTTAGGTTTTAGGGTAGTTTAGTGTTGTAGTGTTTATTTAGTGTAGTGTATTAGGGTTTAGGGTAGTGTAGTAGTGTTTATGTAGTGTAGTGGTTTAGGCTTTAGGGTAGTGTTTGTTTAGTGTAGTGTATTTAGGTTTAGAATAGTCTAGTAGTGTTTATGTAGTGTAGTGATTTAGGCTTTAGGGTAGTGTAGTGTTGTAGTGTTTGTTTAGTGTAGTGTATTTAGGTTTAGGATAGTGTAGTAGTGTTTATGTAGTGTAGTGATTTAGGTTTTACGGTAGGGTAGTGTTGAAGTGTTTGTTTAGTGTAGTGTATTTAGGTTTAGGGTAGTGTAGTGATTTAGGCTTTAGGGTAGTGTAGTGTTGTAGTGTTTGCTTAGTGTAGTGTATTTAGGTTTAGGGTAGTGTAGTAGTGTTTATGTAGTGTAGTGATTTAGGTTTTACGGTAGGGTAGTGTTGAAGTGTTTGTTTAGTGTAGTGTATTTAGGTTTAGGGTAGTGTAGTTGTGTTTATGTAGTGTAGTGATTTAGGCTTTAGAGTAGTGTAGTAGTGTTTATGTAGTGTAGTGTAGTGTTTTAGGGTTTAGGGTAGAGTAGTGTTTTAGGGTTTAGGCTAGTGTAGTGTAGTAGTGTTTATGTAGTATAGTGATTTAGGTTTTAGGGTAGTGTAGTACTGTTTGTGTAGTGATTTAGGTATTAGGGTAAGTGTAGGGGTAGGGGTAGTGTTGTAGTGGGGTAGTGTTTTTGGTTTGGGGTAGTGTAAGGGTGGGAATAGTGTGTTGTGTAGGTGTAGGGGTAGTGTTGTAGTGTGGTAGTATTTTTGGGTTAGGGGTAGTGTAGGGGTGGGAGTAGTGTGTTGTGTAGGGGTAGTGTTGTAGTGTGGTCCCTGCAGAAGCTCACTGATATACTAATAGGAACCCTGTGCTCTAGGCAGTCATCTATAGCTCAGTTGTGCATAAGCATGATGTTTATTGGGCTCCAACAAAAGCTGAGTTGGGTATTTGCAGCACATCCGAGTCTGGACAGGAAATCCATCAGTTACTTGCTGAAACTCAGATTGTTTAATAGTCGAGCTCTGCTGATGCCTAAAGAAGCTCAGCTTGCTCCTTGCTGGTAGACAGTTGGGTGCTTGCAGGAGCTCAGCTCAATCTCTGTAGAAGCATGACTAGGTTACTTTAGCATCACCATTAAATAACTTCAGAATACCATCTAGAGGACAAAAGGGGCCCTGTGCATTACATGAGCCCAGGCAATCCCTGTAGAAGGTCAGCTCGTTCTCCTAAAGAGGTCAGAGAGATGCTCGCAGGAGTTCAGAAACTCCAATTGATGTCTTCAGAAGATGTATGGCTGCAGGATCTTATACTGTTTAGTAGATGTGTTCAATGAATGCCTGCACAAGCTCAGTTCATTCCCAGCAGGAAGTCAAAGGAGTACTTACAGAAGCTCAGCTGGATGCCTAAATAAGCATGGCTTTTAGAACCTCCAATGGTGTCTTCCTGCCTGCAGGAGCTCAATTAGAAGCCATCAGAAGCACAGCTGGGGTTTATGCGGCACTCAGTGGAATATACATTAAGAAAAATAACCTAGCTGCCTTCATACCAAAATAATCTATCTTGTTCGCAACTTAATGTCTGCTTAATTTCATGTCACCGAAAGTGGAGTACATGTTTATTGAAAAGTAGGTGACGGAGAGCATTTTCCCTTGAATGTGGCTTGGTGGCAAGCCTGCCCTAGTGCAGTGGTTCCTAATGCTCCGAGGACACATGTGGTCTGCAAGGCCTAATCAGTGGGTCCACAACTGTTTTACAAATTGAAGTAATAATTAAATTAATACATCAAAATTAATAACATATATACAAATAAAGAAGAAAATATAAATATATTTGCTTTTGAATTGAACAAAATACCTCAATATTTGAGGATGTGTTTGATTTATACTTGGTTTTGTATTTTTGTGAATTGTTTTGAGGTTCAAATCCTTTATTTCCAATGATGACTCAGAGGGGGTCTCCAGATTCCAGTAATGATTCAGCAGGGGTCCATAGAAGGTTAAGAAATGCCCTGCTAAGTGTATTGCGCTGGCTTTCTTTTACCATGCATCAGTAATGAACCCAAACTAATGGACATCTTTTGCTATTTTCCTCCGAAAACTCCATGTGCTATCAATACACATAGCAGCGAGAGGCCGAGAATTGTTCTGATACTTACAATTAATGCCAAGAACATGAAGCATATATCTGTCCTTCACTTCCCAGAAAATCTGAAAACCCCCCAGTTTGCATGAAGGCTTCAGTTTAGTGAATTTAATAAGAATCATGCAAGCGTGCCCTGCTTGAAATGTGGGCTATTTAATGACATGGATCCCAGCTGTGTGCACTTAATACACTGCATCTATTGATTGCTACAGCCTAATAAAAAAAAGGTTCCAACAAATTTTGATTTCCACGAACACGCTCTCCTCAAAGCTATTAATGTAATTCCTGTTGCAAAGGACTTGATCAAAACTTGTAATTTTAAATTTAGTGCTGCAAACTTTTAGTTGTTCACTTTGGGTAGGCCGGACATGTTTTTGGGCTCCGCTGTATTGAATGTTGTGTTCATTAAGACCGATCAAATGCCCCCTCTGTGTTCAATGGATATTTACTAAAGACTAAGCAGTTTCACTATCCTATGTTAAGGCTTGTACTAAGGCCCTGAATACCAGTGGCCTTTTAATTACGATTTGTTCGTAATAGCAGTTATCAGTCCCATAGGAATTATGAGATCCACAGTGTTTCCGAGTATCTATTTATGTTCACGCAAAGATGAAAAATCTGGGGGGAAACGAGGAATTACTGAAGGGAATCTGACCTGGAATTATCTATTCACTCAGTAATTACTTATTTCAAAGAGGACCTTCAGAGTCCCAATTGTATTGGCCCAGATTCCCCCCCCCCCCCCCCCACCCCTGAGAATTTCTGATACCACCAGTATTCAGTTTGGGGAAATCCAGGCCATTTTCTAGGCGACTTGTAATGAGGGCCGAAGTCTGTCTAACAATGGTAATTTCAGTAGGCATATTTACAACTTTGAATTTTAAGTACACAAAGAATAACAAGGCACAACAGCATAGCACAATGTAACATAGCATAGCATAGCATGACTAGAGGGACACTACTTGGCTCTCGCAAGCATGCTGCACTCTGGTAGGATGATTTCCTGTACATATTATCAGTTTTACATTTTCCCCAGTTAGCCAGAAACTGATGAGAACTCATCAATGGTCTGAGTCACAAAGAGCCTCCACACTTGTGGTGGAGGTCCGGCCCTCGTGGCAGGAGCCCCACAGTCTTGGTGAGTCTTCGCACTGGGGGTGGAATTTCTGCAATGAGAATTCTCATGAGATTCTGCCTGAGTGTGGAGACTCCCCCATGACCGCCGCGAGTCCGGAGGCCCTTTTTGAATTGGCCCTGAGTATTCTCCCCGTTTACTGGTCTGATATCCCAGACTGGTACTCTGTTATCGGGGATCCACAGTGCTACCCTCTTTAAGGAAGTGACTATTGCTTGCTCTCTCTGGGTTTTGTGGAACTGTCAGTAGTGGCAATATGGAAATTTCCCTCGAAATTCCCCCCTTTGGATTGATCTCCTCAAAGTCACATACCCAAGCTCTGTTGCAAACAGTCACTTCTTTCAGGATTTCTCCTTCAATCCAAGAATACCCACCATGTCCCTGGTTAGCACATGCTTCATAGACCCTACAACCCACTGCCTGCCAATAACTGTGATTGGAACTTGACATAATCAACTAACCTCAACTTCCTTTAAGCTCCTTATGATTGCTGATACCAAAACAATTCCCCACTCAACATCTCCAGCTACTGTATACTCACTAGTCATAAACCCTCACTAACAGCCTGATTCATCAAGGGGCCGTTTTGCGAGCCCCTAATAGCGAATCATAGCGATTCGCTATTGAGGACTCGCAAAATGGTATTCATGTAGGAATTGCTAAATAAATAGCGATTCCTACACATTCCTTATTTGCGAGTAGCAATTTGCTACTCGCAAATAAGGAATAACTCCCCATTCATTCTTATGGGCCAAAAGGCCCATAGGAATGAATGGGGAGTATCCCTTATTTGCGAGTAGCAATTTGCTACTCGCAAATAAGATAGCGATTTTAAGGGTGCCAGGGGTGTCCAAAGGACACCCTGTAGCACCCCTTAAATGCACATTTGAACAGGTGTTGCGCACACACATGTCCAAAGGACATGTGTGTGTGTAACATGCAAAAGAAAAAAATGCACTAAAGTGCTTTTTACACTATTTTCGCAATTTACCACCAAGTCAGACTTGGTGGTAAATTGAGACCAAATATTGCGATTTCGCTATTTCTAATTGGTTGATGAATTGCATTTAAGGAATCTCTATTAGAGATTCCTTAAATCCAATTCCTCGCAAATATGCGAATTCTTAATAGCGATTTTTGCATTTGGGATGATGAATCCCAAATGCAAAAATTGCACTCGCAAAAGGCAAGATTCTGAGAATCTTGCCCTTTGCGAGTGCAATTTAGCTTGATGAATCAGGCTGCAAATCTCTGAAGGCGGTCCATATACCTCCCCACACATCATACATGCCATTTCAGAAGCTTAGCAGGAGCTACAAATTCCTAGAGCTCCAAAGTCATAGAACACTGCTTACAATTATTGCAATTTTTCAGGCCTAAGGCAACATGACCTTTCATTTCTCCCCCAGTAACAGGAGTCTTTGACACGTGTGTACATGTGCCACATGATTCTTTGCTCCACTGGATACACATCAGAATGCCACCATGCACTGATATATATGCTGCACTTTGGCATGATTCCCAGCACCCACTTAGCCACCAAGAGAAAGGCTTCAGATCTCCCCTACCATTCAAACTCTATTATGAGATGCTAATGGAAAGAATCCAAGAAGATGGAAAAGATCAAACTACACTGGCTCTACAAGACACAAATGGTCCTGCTTCAGCCGCAGACTGCAGAACATCAACATTTATTTCTATCATCAAACATTGCAGCCAGGCACAGGACCTTATCGGACGGACATTGACATGAGGTTACTGATTGCACCTAAATTGCATGGTTCCAGGAGTCTTAAGCAACAGACTCAGTATGGATAAGTGGGTTCACCATACACCGCTGTGCCAATGTAGGTCTGGAAATCTGTAACAAATCCATGCTCTTTCCAGGAATCACTGTAAACAAGACTAGCCTCAACCATCTTGTAACAGGAGTAGGTCAACGACAGGTAGTTAAACCATCACTTCCACTGCTTACATGCCTCAACAAACCAGAAATACCAGGTTGCTCCTCTGGATGACATTGCACCACAGAGCTTCCAATCAGCCAACCAACTTGCTGGCAGACCCCAACTGAAGGCTTCAAGGTTAGCAACAACCAGTTTTTGATCTTCTATGGGGAATTCCCTCTTCAACCTGTGCCTCTCCCAGGCTGGCAGACAGAAGGAAGGGTGCTGACATTTCTTCATGAATTACCAGACAGCGAGCGCCTTCAGGCACCAAAAGGAGTGATTCAAATTGGTCCCAGGTTACACATTCTAGAGGGAAACTGCAACATTTACCTTTAATTGTGTCTGAGAACATAGTTTACACTGAGTCGTTTGAATCATTTGAGACCATACCACAGCAGAAAAGTATTAGCTCTCCCTAGTAACATGGATTAACTTTGGAAGTCTCAACCTAATTTCAAACACCAAGGCCCCAAGTCCTGGCTGAAATCTTAGCACTCTATGCAAAAAAGAAAAATAAACACACGTACCCCACTCTCACCTGAGCATAAAGAGGTGCTAACAATTAGCTGCCCATTTAGGGCAGGCAAGTGCACCTTTCACAGGAATTCTGGCCTTCAGTGCGCAAACAAATAAATGACCACCTAGGGTTCTTATTGTGATAAGATTTATCCCCAAACATCAACTCTAAAGAGAAAGAAGCAGAGGCCATGATTCGCTGAGGCAAGTGTACCTTAAGGCAAGGGGGCGTGGCCTCGGAGCATCTTGGGGGCGGGGAAAACATGGCGGCCGCTAGCTAGCGGGTCGCGGATGTCTGGTGTAGTAGCGGTGCCGTCGGGGTGATTGCCAGCAACCGACCGCATTACGAGGAGCCAAGGAGGTTTCTACCTGTCCGAGGGAACGGGCTTCGCCCGTAGGAATCGGCCACGAGTTTCCGGGCAATTTTGGAGGCCGTTTGCCGGCCGACTGCTGGCGTTTCACGGCACATGGCGGAGACCCCAGTTCAGCAGCAAACGGAGAGTGAGGAGGCGGAGACGCGTCCTTCTGCGAGCCCACGGACTGGGAGCTGGGGAAGGGCGGCTCAGGAAATCGGCAGAGGATGCCGAATAATTGCCAGGATCGGTACGATAACCAGCAGAGGTCGGGGGAGAGGAGAGGAGAATTTGACAAAGTCTGCCTCTGTTCCTTCTGAGGTGAGAGGAGCTGAGGGTTCATTGGAGGCCACGCAGGCAGCAAATTCAGTGAAGATTGATTCGGAGCAAGTAAGGAGTGGGGTGGACGCTAAGGAACTGTCGTTGGGGCACCCCAGATACTTATTAAGAAGTAACAAACTTGATAATAACGAATTTGCTCTGGGGAAGTCAAAAATATTACAAAAAATTGTTAAAAAGTGCTCTGTAAAAGAGACCAAGACCATTAAACCAGGAGAGTGTTCTTTAAGAAAAGATTAAAAAAAAGGGAAGCAAAAGGTGGCTGAACATAAGCTAGCTGCGACCCCATCGTTAAACTCATATTTTAAACCAGTTCCTAAAATATTGATCTTGAAACCACACCCTGTACTTCTAGTTCAAGACACTACTATCACTTCGGTTAGGGGCGGTGAGCTAGCGCAGCCTCTGCTCGAACTTATAGAAGAGCAAGATTGGTCTGTACATTTAACTTCAAACCCTTTTCAGGCACTAGCAACTGAGATGGAAGCAGAGGAGGGAGAAAGCATGTTAAAGACCACAGAAATAACTAACGAGGAGGGGTCTCAGCAGCTGAATACATTACTAGCCACTGATAGAGTAGCAGGAGCGATAGGAGGAGAAAGTGAAGAAAGGGAAGAAGAGACGGAGGAAGAGGCAGTGGTAGAAAGAAAAATGGGTGAGGTTACACCCTCAGAGATAGTAAACAGCATAAGTATTGAGAGAGCGTTAACATCTCAAGAAGAATTGGAGAAGGAGGAGAAGGTGCAGACAGCTCTCCAGCAAATTAACTCTGACACACTAGATATGTCGGTTTTGGAGCTGCTAAGGAAACTGGAAAAAGATATCCATATGGGTTTTGAAGCCTCTAAAAGAAATCAGGAGCGTATAAGTGCTACATGTACTTTATTAGAGGACAAACATGACATATTAAGTACTCGCACGGAAGCTATCGAGACAGAGGTGAAAGTTATGCAGGGAAGAATCTTGGATAACCGTAAGGAAATTGAAAATATAAGATGTAGGAATAAAGAGTCTGATGAGAGAGTCGAGAGGTTGGAGAACATGCAAAGGCGAAATAACTTGAAAATCTTAAAATTACCAGAGGAAAGGAGGGGTCAGAAATAAAAAGCTATGTAGCTCAATTGTTGAAAAAGGAACTACAGTTAGTGGAGACAGAAGAAATGCTGCTACGCGATATCCAGAGAGTACATCGAGACCCCTTCCGCCTTAATCCAAATCGTTCTAAACCGAGGAAAATATTGATTAACTTTTTAACGTATAACCTAAAAGAGAAGATCCTGACAGCAGCCCTCAAAAAAAAGAATATAATGGTGGATGGAATCGCAGTGGATATTAGGTCAGATTTATCGCCAGCTACTGCAAGCAGACAGTGGGAATTAGGAAAGCGATTGGCACCACTTAGGGCAATGGGGGCAACTGCTCAGTTGAAATTCCCTGCTTTCTTAAAAGTAATGTGGCGAAATAAAATGTATACGTTTCGCACAGTTGAAGAGGCAGATGCCTTTTTGGATCATCCCCAAGAAGAATAGAATTAAGGGGTTTGATTGCTGATTAAACCCTTAAAAAAAATGAATAAATTACATAGAAAAATAGAGGCACCGCTACTACGACATCCACAGGCTTAGGCCATGGGAGTTTTGGTTGGGTTTTCCAGGGTGGGAAGAGGGGGGGTGATGGTGTAGGGTGGTTTGGGGTAGGGGTAGGGATAGAGGTTGGGGTACGGAGGGGGCGGGGAGGGAAGTGGGAGAAAAAAAGAAAAAAAATCCTGAGGAGCTTTTTCACCATCAAATGAAAAAATCGGAGATATGGGCCAGCTTTTATGAGTGGGGCTAAGACTAGGGAACTAAGGTTCCTTACATGGAATGTTAATGGTCTTCGGGTTAAAGCTAGGAGACTTTTGATATTGAAATATTTAGAAGATTCCCTTGCTCATGTGATTATCTTACAGGAGACCCACTTAACTGAGAAAGAAAGTAAGGAGATTTTCTGCACTCAAAAATGGATTGCTAATGCTTTCTTTACACCTCAAGAGATAGTAACGAAAGGGGTGGCAATTCTGAGAGGGGCTGATATTGTCATTGAAGACAAGTCAGCAGATAAAAGAGGTAGATGGGTGATTGTTAAGTTAAGAATGGCAGGGGAAGTCTTTGTAATAGTGGGGTATTATGGACCGAATGTCGATGATCCAACAACATTAGACAATATAGAGACAGAATTAATGGAATTTTCAGGAAAAATAATCATGGCGGGAGACTTCAACACAGTATTAGACTGCAAGTTAGATAGGTCTGGAAACAGCAGGGCGATAGTAAACGGGAAAATGGCGGCTAGGTTAAGGTTGATTATGGCACAGCAGGGGTTATGTGACATTTGGAGGTTGAAAGTAGGCCAGCAGTTAGGATTCACCTTTCACAACAAAAAATATAATCACAGTTCACGAATAGATTTCTTTTTAGTAGATATCAGGCTGAAAGATTGGGTAACGAAAGTGATTCATTTAGGAGCGCATCTGTCAGACCATTCAGCTGTGGGTTTAAATCTAGAATTAGGTACTGACGAAGTGAGTTCTATCTGGAGGCTGGACCGCACCATCCTAGCTGATGAGGACTATTTAGAATTCTTAAAGGATGAGTTGCAAGTTTTCTTGGATGTAAATGAAGGATCAGCCAAAGAAGATATTGTTTGGGAGACATGTAAGGCATTCTTGAGAGGGAGATTGGGAGCACAGGGCGCAAAAAAGAGGAGGCTATTTTATAATAAGATCTCAAATTTGGAGAAAGAAATACGAGTCTGGGAAATAATCGAACTAGACAAGGGGGAAATCCATCTGAAGAGGAAGTTAAAAATAAGCTCCTGGATCTAAAAATAGAACTTACAGCAGTACTCTCACAAAGAGTTAAAGAAAGATGGGAAGCCAGTCAGTTGGCTTACTTCTCATATGGAGAAGGGTGCGGCAAACTACTAGCGTGGAAAGCAAAGAAAGATCTTGTACGTAATCAAATAAAAGAAATTAAAAAGGGTGATTCCGGAGAAGTTATTACAGAAAGTAAAAGAATTGCAGAAGCTTTTCACGATTACTTTGTAAATGTTTATACAGAAGACCTCTCTCCAAAGGTAACTGAAATGGAAAGTTGGCTACATCTGTTGAAACCACTCCCTGCTGACTAGGTGGGGGACCTAAATAGGGAAATTACACAAGACGAAGTGGTCAAAGTGATCAAGGAAAGTAAAAGAGGGAAAGCACCTGGCCCAGACGGTCTCCCGGCTGAGGTATATAAAGTTCTAGTGGATACAATTGCTCCCACAATATGTCAACTGTTCAATAAAATCTTTAGAGGGGAGGTAACAATACCTAGTTCTTGGAATGAGGCAATAATTACTCTAATACTTAAACCAGGAAAATCTTCCAGCAGTTTAGATGCATACAGACCTATATCACTTTTGAACTGTGATTACACATTTTTTTCTAAAATTTTAGCCGACAGACTTAGCAAAGTCATTCATAAATTGATTCATGAGGACCAAAAAGGTTTTATTAAGGGGAGATACCTAAAAGAATAATTTATACCTTGATCGGCATAATAGATAAGGCTTCCAGATATGAGTACCCCCTGGCGGTGATCGCTTTAGACGCCGCCAAGGCTTTTGATCGAGTTAACTTCATATATCTGAAAACATTATTGCAATATCTCAATTTAGGAGAGAATTTTACGCAATCCCTTTTTTCGTTGTATTGTTCACCAATATCGCGTGTTTTAGTTAATGGAATTCTTACTCATCCTATTAAAGTAATGCGTGGCACTAGACAAGGGTGTCCTTTATCACCCTTGCTTTTTAATTTATATATTGAGCCATTGGCCTGCAGAATCAGAGCCTCAGAAGAGATATCCCCTTTTATAGTTGATGACTGGTCAAAAAAAACTAGGTCTGTATGCAGATGACATTATTATCTATTCTTCTAATCTGCTGCATTCCTTGGAGAATCTGGTTAAAATAACGAAGGAATTTGGAAAGGTTTCAGGTTATCAGATAAATCAGGATAAGACTGAGATAATGGCCTGGAATCTAAATACGGAGGGGGTAAATAGTAAATCAGAAATGAGATATTTGGGAGTAAGGATAACTCAAAATATTGAAGATCTTGCTAAAACTAACTTTGATAGGATTAAAAAAGAAGTGGTGGCCACTTTAAAAGGATGGATGAATCTCCCCCTTTCATTATATGGTCGGACTAATCTAGTAAAAATGGTGATTGTGCCAAAAATTATGTTTTTGTTTGAGACTATCCCACTTGGATTCAGAAAAGAATGGCTGGTTAAACTACAGAGCGAGATAATATCATTTATTTGGGCATCAAAGGGCTCACGGATATCGTGGAAAAGGTTGAGGAGGAGAATTAATAAAGGTGGTCTGGCTGCTCCAGACTTACAAATTTATGCATGGGCTTTTTGTTTAAAAAACTGCAGGATGCTGCTGGGTACCCTACTTAAATCTACGATCGGTGAAATATTTGGTGTGCTGCTGAAAAGTTCTGGATATGATGATTTTGGTTCTTTATATAAGTTTGCAGACCCTACATTTTTTAAAAAGGTGAGACTTAAGATCCTACGAGATTTGGCGGAGGTATGGTACAAAATAAGAAGACTACTATAATTGCCTTATTTTAGTTTTATGGCCCCAATATGGGACTCTCCTGGTGCTCCACTCTGGACAAAAGATGCGTTGGCTCAGCATTTGAAAAAAGAAGATGCTCTGCAGAGATGGAAAGATCTGTTTCAGGATGGTAAACTCTTGTCTTGGGGCTCCTGCCAACAACTGTGGGGTCAGGTCTTTTCGAGATATAAGTACTTACAGATTCAGAGTTGGGCAAATGATTCGGAAAATGTAATTGGGACTCAGAATGATTTTGAGTTGAAGCTTGGAATTGGGATTTTCAAGAAGGAAGTGGCTACATGGTATTGGACGATACTGGAAATGGAAGATGGGCCATTTGTGCTACCGGAAGCCCTGTGGATGGAAAGCTTGCCAAAGATCGCGACAGAGAACCAATGGCAAGTAACAATGTCTATGCTTTACGGTATTGTTAAACCCGCAAATTTAAGGCGAAATCTTTTGTTTACTATCCACAGGGCATATTGGTCTCCTCGTAGGTTATCCAAATTTAAAGCTGGCGGAGTTGTGGGGTGTCCGAAATGTGAGGCCCCAAATGTGGATGACCTTCATATGTTCGTTTCTTGTCCCAACATAAGGCAATTCTGGCTGGATGTGAGTAACTGTCTATCCAAATCTTTGAATCTGCGCATTGAGGTAAGCCCTGAATTAATTATTACAGGAAGATATGATTTAGAAAACAAAAGCATGAATAATAATGTTAGGCTTACCTTCTATGCTATGTTGCTAGCTCGTAGAGAGATATGCAAGTTATGGGTCTCACCACTTAGCCCTAATTTATTGGATTGGATTTTAGCCATGAGGTATATGGCTAAGCTCGATATTTCAGATCATACTAAAAGAAATCGAGGTTTTTGAGTACCCTTCCTTATATGTTTTGGTTGAATAACACTGACTATGATTTCCAATGATTAAGCCCGTGCCTATCTCGCTGGTATTTATTATATGGTATTCAAGGACGAAAAACAGAGTAAGAGAAAAACACACTTGATGAGTCAGATGGTCAAGAAGGTTCGCTTAAAGAATGGCCAGACTCAAAATAGGTGGAGCTTATGCCTCAATACTCTAACCAGCCTATGAGATAAAAAAAAGCCCAGTGGCGGATTAAGATAGAAGATATGGGTGGCGAGTCGGCGAATGAGGAAAAAGAAAATTAATACCAAAAAAAAAGGGGGCGTGGCCTCCCAAGATGGTTGTCTAGTCGCCTTTCAATGAGCTTCTGCGGCATCCCTTAAAAACGTGTCCGATTCACCCTTCAAACATCTCGTCTCCCCCCATTCTGCCCTGTAATGTGTGGCAAAGCAGCAGGGATGTTCATAGTCACTGAAAGAAGTGCTTGTGATACTGCTGGAGGTGCCTGGGGTCTGCAGGGTCACCCCACGATGTATTCGGTGCCTGGGATATGGACCCGGTGGAGCCGTGATCGACGGCTTGAGCCTGGTGCATGCTTGGACACACCTGAATGGAAGGGGCATGGATGGATCTCCGGCGCTGCGCTGCACCTGGGGGTTGAAGCTGCAATGACCGTAGACCTGGCGGAGGCAGCTGGCCCTTTGATAGGAGGCCCATGAGACATGCTGCGGTCTACCACTGGTCATTTGGTTAAGTGAGGATTGGATAGCCAGGGACTCTGGCTGGGCAAAGCGGATAGGTGAAAGACCTTAATGGCCTGGGGCCTCACTGATTGCTCTGGTAAGGAAGCGGCTGGGCGGAGGGCTGGGAGGACTTTGCTAACAAGCGTGGATAGCAATTTCTACGGAAGGCCTACAGGAGAATAATTCTCCAGGAGTATACGAAGTCCTGTCGGGCTGGGTGATAGTGAGATGCCCTGGTCATGGGATTGCCTGCTTGTAGAGGCCTGGAGAGCTGAGCTGCACTACTGCCACAAACATTAGGGACAGGCCACGGAAGCACTGAGTGGGGGCCAGGGAGGACAAAGCTGAGCCCCTGGCTCCAATTACTTTATACAAGAATGGATGCCTGATGGGATACAATGGCCTGAGGACCTGGCTGATGGTTTGTGCTGCCCCTGTATCCCTGGATTGCGGGGCTGCAGACTCCCAACTGACATAGTGGTGAGTCTCCCTCTGATAAATAACCGGTGGCCGAGATCCCTTGGGATGGTTTCTGAGTTCCCTCCGAACACCCTGGGGGTAGCCGCAAGAGCCTCTGTGAGACTAGGGAAGGCCCTGAGACCTATCTTATTGGAGGTCTGGCTGGTTCTGCATGGGTCTAAAAGAGAGGCACCAGCTGGTGGTGTAATTCCTGTGGCCCTGAGATTGCACTCATGGTGAAGGAAAAAGGCAGAGTGCTCTTGTCAGTATAACAAAATGGTCAACTACACCCACCCAGTCTCCGCGAGTGATCGCTCTAGGGAGGAGGCACCCGAAGGGCCCTGTGTCAGGTCTCAATGCTCTTCCTGAACAAACCCCTTCACTGTCTGATGTCATGGCATCCATCAATAGTTCCTGCACTGATCTAGCCAACAAAATTGACTCAGTAGCCATAGATCTTAATCTTCTCCAAACAAATCTCCGTAAAGTGACAGAATGGGTGACAATCATGGAAAACATTGTAGGTACCGTACAACGGGAAATGTCTGTACTACACAGTGTCTTCATTACAAAAGCTCACAATGCGCATGGAAAAACATATAGAAGACTCTGAGGGAAGATTGTGGAGAAATAACCTCTGATTAGTGGGTTCTCCATAAAAAGTGAAGGGCCCTGCAGAACCGTATCTTATGGATTGGTTTGCTAGCACCCTGCTCCCTCTTATGCTCTCCATATTCTTAACCATAGAGTGGGCCCATCAGGCGTTGGTACCCTGCACTGACTGGGCACACCACTGCGCACGCTTATAGGGCAGCTTTTCAACTTTAGAGATTGGAACGCCATTTTGCTGTAGGTCTGTTTTCATGGCCCCCTACACTTTGAGGGACACTAGATCTTCTTTTTCCTAAACTTCACCCAAAAAGTATGAAACCAAAGAAAGTCATTTACAGAGGCAAAAAAACGCATCGGAGACTTCAATTTACACTATAGGTTGATGATTATCAAAACTGAGGATGGTGCATGAGCGGAAGGTCCTCTTCTTTTTCACCTCAGATGAATGCATGCGAGTGGCTCAATACATCTCCTGGGAGTTCAAGCCAGGAGTTTGCAGCAAGGGTATGCCCAGTACAAACAAGCTAAAACATTTTGCCCACTAAAAAAGTAGAAGAAATATACACAGACAACACTACTCTCACAGAAAAGATTCTGGTCTGCCCAGAGGGGAACCCTGATGGATGCTGGGGGGATGGAGAGTCACAGTGCCTAGTTTCAGCATTGGAGTGATCTGGGCATGGGCAGTGACAGTACCATCTGGGTCATTCGTTTTAGGGCCTTTTTGTAACTGTGAGTTTTATCCAAATGTGAGTGGGGCCTGGATGTGTGGCTACAGTACAAAGGGGAGATACTCCCACTACTTTGGACTTCCCTGGAACTGGTACTAGTCAATTGTTTTGAGGGGTAGACGTTCATTATATATTTGCTGTTTCGCTAACTATTTCATTGCTTTGTGATGTGATGGAGAGGCCAACTCTATGCCACCTCATACTCCAGGCACGCCCAGGGGGTTCTGACATGGGCTGCCTCGGGAGTTCCCTTCCACCATAAAGGACTTCTGAATGATCCGGATGAATGCTACGTGATCCTGTTTGGTGTGCCAGATGGGTGTGAGATGTGCTTGGTGAACGTCTATGCCCCTAACTTTGATTGTCCAGCCAATTATCCGCTGGAACAGTGGCACTAAGACCATACATGGCAACTGAAATGCTTCTGGCAGGTGATTATATTTGCGTTCTTAATGGGTTACTTGACCGAACACCACCAAGGTCTCAAACCAAACCACGCATGATGAAGATAAATGATGCATGGCCTGAGACTAATAGACATGTGGAGGGAAAGACAAGCTAACATGTTATGTTCTGCTGCTAAACACCTGCATCCAGGACATACAGTAGTCTAGATTACTGTCTCTAGACGTCCAAGTTAGCCAAAGATGTGATGGGCATTTCCTATCTGTCCTGTCACATGTCTGATCATTCCCTGGTATTACTGTGCCTGGAAATAGGGCATAGCCATCTTTCGGTTCCACTACGGCATCTTAGGACGGAAGCCCTCACAGACCCTCCTTATGAAGCAGAGGTGAGACAGGGATTGTCTCACTATTTTACCGAAATCTGTGGTAGCACGCAGAGAATGGGAGGCAATGAAGGTCATTGTTAGGGGTAAGTGCCTGAAGGCCTCTTATGGTGTAAAAAGTCAACTGGAACAAGACCTGGGCAGGAGGGAAACCCGGTTAGCCAAACTAGGAAAGGAGCTACCGGCCTGGCGGAAACTCATTAGAGTGGGACTTTTCCCCCGATATGTGCCGTGGATTAAAATACTTTATATGGATCTAGGTGCCAGGGTACGTACGGGGGGTTTCGTTTCCAGCAAATTCCCATTGTATAGAGGCACATGCTAGGGCTTGTTGCAGGGATTCTGCTCATACACAAAACTGTGCACAGAGACCCAGGACCTCAGTGAATTGTTGTGGACCAAAAAACTCACCTCGGTACCTAGAACCCCTAACCGACTAGCATCAGTGTCACATTAGCTCTTCGTCCTATAGCAAAGGAACCAATGATTAGACAACCCAGAACATACAACTTAGGTTACTCTCAGGAATGGTGGGAATAAAGAACACTCTTTCGTTTGTTATTCTCATACTAGTCCACAACATGGGTAAACAAGCATTTACAATGCAATGGTTTTGCCTTTGTTAAAGTTAGAGCTATTGGCATTGCTCTTGACATTTTTTTTATTTATGTTTTTTTTAACATAAATAAATGGCATTGTCATTTACAATAGCAGGGCAGGGCACAGGGAAGGGGGCGAGGAGAGACGAAGGAGAGCTGCGGGCTCAGGGAAGGGGGGCGAGGAGAGACGAAGGAGAGCTGCGGGCTCTTGTTGTAATGCTTGCATGGATGAGGGGGCTGGAGTAGAATGATCTTGAAGGTATATCCGATGTGTTGTCACCCTTCCCCCCTACCACACAACAGGTGCAGCTTGGGCGCAGTTATGTACTCAGAGGCTGCTCTCTTTGGACCAGGGATCTCCCTCTGTCTGTGTATACAGATCTCCTCATGTTCAATACAAATCATCCCGAGCTACTAATGTGTTATAACAGTGACCATATCAGTCACGATTACACCGGAACAGACAAAATAGTGGTCACCTCAGCGGTAATGTTAACATGGCTTTGCCACTTTGGCTTGCCTCTACCTGGGTAATACACACCTGCACTTGCTGCAATGCTCTTGGTACCAAAGTAATGACATAAGCACCCCCCTCCCATGATGCATCACTCAAATATCCGCTTCTAACATGTTTTGCAATGTAACCATTTTTATCCAAAGTTAAGTTTCTGAAAAAAAGTTTGGAACATACACACATTTTGATCTTGAGTACATGTTTTTCAGTTTGGGGTCACCTATATTCAATAAGCCAATCAAAAGCCTCCTACTCGGGGGATAACTGGAACGCTACCAGAAGTTCACCTACTACTCTTGAAGAAGCCTGCTCTAGTCTTACGTTATAAGCTGGTCACCCCCAAAAGGCACGATTAGTTGCCATTAGCAGCAGCACCCCTTGCACCACCTCTACCACACCACAACCTGCGCTCAACAGTGCTGTGAGCGGGTATTGCATAAGAGCGCCCTCTCATTCTCGACCCTATACTAACCGAACACTGCACAGAAAGCACAACTACGACCCCACACCACTGCGCCGGCAATGGAGCGGATTCCTCCATACAAACCGTGCTCCCAGTGTCCTTTGCTGGACCAATGACGCCTAAGCGCCAGTACTTACTTTGCACTCCGCCGCTGGCTCCCGGGCGTCCACATGACCCGCAGATGCTGCCCTCCACCTGCCTGGCTCTCGCTATCCTCGCCCGTTCCGGAAGCTCTGCGCTGCCCTCGCCGGGTCTGCTGATCCTGCCCAGCCCTGCTGCTGCCTCCCGGTGTCTCCGCGGCTCCGTCGACCCTGCGAGCTCCCAGCTCTCATCCAGGACTGGCTGCCGCCTCTGCACTGGCTCCGCGAAGGAGGGCTGAGGGCTGTGCGCATGCGCACCCGCAGGTAATTAAACAGAAGCCCCAGGGGAGCGGTGGGGTCACTCCTCTTCCACTTTCCGAGCCTGCTCCTCCCTCCGTGCTGCCGTCTCTGTGTGTTTTACCTGATATCCCACCCAACTCGCTCTGGGAAGTAAATTCGGTCGGCTTTGATTAAGTACAAAGGCACCTTGACTCATGCTTCCGACTATAATCGTGAAACGGCTGCACTAAAGTTCTTATCTCGCGGATGCTCAAATTTGCTTCTTGGTCGTCTCGCGCAAGTACATAGCAACATTAGTACTGCAAACAGGACCACAGTTGAGGGTCAGAAGAGTGAGTGGAGCCCGCACACCGCCCACTAACAGTCTCCTCGCATGCATTTCCAAGAGGGGCAATTTACCAACAGGAAAGAATCACTGACATGCTAATTTTATAATCCTCAAAATTGACTAGCAGCAGCTTCATGGGTGTTTTAAATTGTTCCCTGTCGGGTATGAGTAATTTACAACGTTCTGTTGCTTTCATCGCATTCTGGGTACAATGTAAACGAGCAGGAAGGCGGGTGCCGGCTCAATGCCGGACCAGATTCGGGGGCGTTCCCGAGAACAGGCTGGCGTCACCAAATTGGAAAAATTCTCGGGAACACCCCCGAATCTGGTCCGGGATTGACGGACAGATCCGGCTCCCAATGGCTAGCCTCCATTTATGGAGCTAGCCAATGGAAGGAGGGGGCGAGGAGGGGGCGGATACCCGACCCCACAGAGCAAAACATAAGATTTTGCTAGCGTATGCGTACTTCGTACGCATTGCCGAGGCAAAACCTAAAAAGGACATGATAAAGTTTAAAATGTTTATTTCAACTACGTGCTCTATGATGCAGTATTTTTGCTAACATAAGCAGGCATATGATTAAAAATAATATGATCAGCATTGTTACAGTTCCATAGAACACCAAAGGAGAAATCATATTGTAATGGTAGTGGAACAGTGATATTGTAATGCTAGTGGAACAGGTCCTATAGTGCCTTGTATGCCACCCTCCCTAGCTAGGAACTATGTTTTATAAAATATAGAAGGTCTCTTAGGCTTGAATGGGGAACCCCATACCTCCAAGGTCAGCAGAGGTGAATCACATCGGGATCTGCAAAAGCTCTCTCCCTCAGGAAACTGATTTTCTCCAAGTGCCTAAAATCATGCATGCAGTGCAATATTAAAGGCGCCAGAATTTCAGTTAGCTGCAGCTGCGTGCATGTTGTGTCTAAACGTGGGTATCAAAAACAATGGTCCTAGACCTGGATTTTTAAGATAGAATTGATCTAGCTTCTAATTGTGAGTTCCTTATTTTGAGCTTTTTCTCATTTGCTCACAGTATTCAATACAGAACATTTAAACTGTAAATGCAACAACCCAGATCGATCTGCTGGAGAATAAACAACTTTTTTATTCTCACAATTAGAAGCTAGATCAATTCTAGGGATGTTGAAAACAAGCCATTCTCATGTGAAGATATTCACACAGTCAAACTTACAACAACAGTTACATGCAGTGTCATGTGCAAAAGCGGCAAAAAGGCAAAATGACGTTTAAACTTCTAATAAGCCTATGCTAACATAGCAATGTGCGCAAGCAGGGACCTGCCTTTCATTACAGGCTGCCCCAATTATCCCTCCTATTTGCACTGGCTATGGAGCCACTGGTGGTGTGGACATGGCAGGTACTGGGACCCTGGAGTATCATGGTTGGAGATGTCACCCATGTGATACCCATGTATGTGGGCGATGCCTTAGCATTTCTGAGGAGCCCAGAATAGTCCATCCCCATACTTTGTCCTAAAAATGTTTGGTGAAGCTTCAGGCCTGTATGTCAATGTTAAAGAATCCCAGCTCCCCCCGTTGGGTCAGTTGGCTCCCGCCTTGATCTCTGATGGGGAAAGGAAGGAATACTCTAATTAGGGGTATGGTTATCATATACAGAACAAACTTTCCTGGAGCTTAATTACGGTAGTGCTCAAGGCCCTCAGAGCCTCTGTCCTTTTTTTGAGGGATCTCCCTCTATCCTTGATGGCAGGGCTGCTAGGTGTCTATGTGTACTGCAAATCACATTTGATAACATGCTCCCACATTACTTCATCGAACTGGGCCGATTGAATGTAGACCTCCTGTGGGCTCAGAGGAGGAAATGCATCAGACTTGATATGCTTAAGCAGACAAGGGACAGGGGAGGATTGGAGATACCCAACATAGAAATGTATTACTTGGCATCACACTTACAACATGCTATCCATTGGCTAGACCTAGCAGACAACTCGGAGAAGAGTTTGCTAAGAGGCTCCCATGAGGGACAACCGCTTCCCTCTCTGCTTATTATGATCGGGGCTTGTGTCCCAACAGATATGCCCTTTATCATTAAATGGGTCTGACCAAAATGGAACTAACATGGAAAAACCCAGCCAGGGGAAGTTTGCGAAATAGCAAAAACTAGCAATAATTCTCCACTGTAATCGAAAAGGATTAGAAAAACATAGTTTTTCTTAAAAAACCCTCTTCCACCAGGGTTGCCCGTTGGTGGCATGCTTCATTATTGGGGTTTGTCCCGATCAGCTGCGGATAGAGGCATGTCATGACCAAACGATTATGCGGGAGCACTTGGAGATAGAGTCTATGATAAAGACAGTGTAGGTGAGAGGAGTGGGAACTAAGTGCTGCTAGGTTAAAAATACCTGACTAGTAGGGCTCTTGTTTTATTCCTGACTTTGGTCGGTATGGTTAAAATCAGGGGTTGTATAGACTACAATGAGTCTCTTTTTTTCAAAACTAGCCGGTCAACATCTTTCGATCCTTCGCCTATTGGCTCTTCATCAGGACCTATAGATAAAACAATTCCCATCGGTACCACTCCTTAAAGTCCTTTAATAATAACACAATAGATAGCTTGCCATGCGCATACCCCTATCATACATACAGTAACCTGTAACGCCATTCCGTATCTGAAACAAGAAAAAACAGTGGAGAGTTTAACCCCTCCCATGCTCATGACGAGCTGAGCTCGTCATGAGCCACGGCGCTCCGGTGCTCATGATGAGCTCAGCTCGTCATGGCCCGTGG
Organism: Lissotriton helveticus; assembly: GCF_964261635.1. Lineage (NCBI taxonomy): Eukaryota > Metazoa > Chordata > Amphibia > Caudata > Salamandridae > Lissotriton > Lissotriton helveticus. Next base: position 1,065,472,392 of record NC_136057.1, read on the forward strand.
AATGCTCAGGTGCGGGGAGAAATCCCCTCCTGTGCTGAACGTTCCATGGGAGCCAATGCACCTGTGACGAGCTCAGTTCGTCATAAGCACAGGAGCGCCGTGCCTCATGACGAGCTGAGCTCGTCATGAGCATGTGGGCGCTGTGCGCGCCGCCCTCCCCCCCAGCACAGCACGTAAATAATCCCCGCAGCGAAGGGGTTAAAAACAAACAGCTTATGAACTATGGATGACAAACCTTGGGCAATAAATACAGGGAATGATGTGAACACCCTGCTGTGAAGTTGCTTAAAAATCCAGAAAAATACGTGATCACTCTATGCGTCAGAAAAACCACAATTAGCCCAACATCATTAATTTCACAAAGTTATTGTAGGAATGCCTTCACTCAAAAACGAATACATGAACAACAAATGACATAGAATTATGACACCGTGCTAGTGCGTCATGGTCTTCCCAGGTAGGAGGGGGTCTGTGGTCACACCCTCCATGAAGGGGAGAATGAAGCACTGTGTCATCAGGATTAGTATCAGGCAGATGGAGGCCAGTTAGATTAATGTAGAAATAAAAAACGAGTGCCTCCATTCATGTCTGTTGCGAGATATGCCATGTAAAACCCATCCTGAAAAAAAGCCCAGCTCACTTACTTTGTCTTCTGCCTTTGTGCCTAAATTCAATCCCTGGAGAACGCAACTTACTGATATGATTCCTGAGTTTCCTTTTTGAACTGACATGTCGCAGCTACTTCCGCGCACGTATCTTCCTTGCAAAATAAACTAGACCACTCAGAGACATGAAAGTGGCAGCCTGCTATGGGCCGACGACGGGTCCTTATGGGGATAATTGATAAATACACAGGGAATGGACCATGTGGTCTCGTATAGAGTTTGTTATGGGAAAAGAAGAAACAGGAGTTAAGAGGTACTTGAGATTGTTTGTTATCTCCTTATTTTAGATTTTGATTAACACTGTTAAAGTATTACTCACTTCAGTAGATCCCCAGGAGGGATTAGTGGATTAATTCATAGCAGAAGCATGCACTTTCGAGAGGGTGTAAAAATTATAAAAACTGGCCTCTAGGATTATTATCATTGAGTCCCTTGGTGCCAGTTCTGAGTTTAAAAACCCATCTTTGCTCTTTTTTGAAAAGCCTCCGTTCAGAATTGTTTGTATTCTTGATGTATTCGAGGATTACCCATTGCAATTCCCAGGGTGTGTGCTTGAATTCCAAATAGTGGGATGACATCTTCGTTGTGATGCGTTAACACTTGATATTGCTGTGGTGCTCGCATATCCTGGCTCTGACTTTGTGAATGGTCATGTCTACATAGTGCAATTTGCAAGGACACATTATTAGATAGACTACTCCTGAAGTGTTGCAATTTGTAAGGTTACGTAGTTCCTATTTCATACCATTGTTGAAAGACAGTTTTTGTGATTTTGGTGATGTGGCAGACGCTACAATTCCCACAGGGGTAGTGGCTCATTGGTGTTATGCCAGTAATAGATTGACTCCATGGTCTCATATTCGTGAGCTGTGGGAGGGTGTGTAATAGCAGGTCCTTCAAGCTTTTACTTCTTCTGTGGGAGAACATTGGCTTTGGTATATTCAAATTGCCACTGTTCAGAATCCGCCAATGTTTTTGGATGACTTTGGAGACTCAGTCTGAAGCTATGCTGTAGGCAGTAATAAAGATAGGCCTCTATTCTTCTTGTTCACTTCGAGTGGAGCGGGGTTCAAGGAGAGCATTCCTAAGATTGTATAATGCGCGTTTCCTTGATTGAGACTCAATTCTTCTTGGATAGTTTCTTGCCATCAATTTGTTTGTTAGTTGATTTGCCTGCCTCCTGATATCATTGAGTTCTGTGCGGTTTCTCCTCATTCTTAGAAATTGTCCAAATGGTAGATTTTCTTTCAGATGCCTAGGATGGAAACTGTCATATAGTAGCAGGCAATTTTTCACTGATGGTTTTCCTGAGTATTGCTCTTCAAAGTACCTTGCTCTGCAATGATATTCAGGTCCAGAAAACTAGTTCTGTCCTACTCATGGTGTGAGTGAATCTCAGGTCAGGGTTTTGTGGATTGAGCCATGTTAGAAAATCCTCAGCTGGTGACTCAGCGCCTTCCCATATCAAAAGGATATCATCAATGTATCTTTTCCATGTTTTTATGTGATTAAGAAAGGGGTTAGTTTGATTGAGAATTGTGTGTGTCTCAAGATGATGTAAGTGCAAACCTGCTATACTCGGGGCAAAGGTGCTCCCCATGCTAGTCCGGTGTTGTTGGAGGAACAGCATGCCTTCGAAACGAAAAAAGTTTTCCGTAAGAGCCAATCTGCAGCATTCTAGGAACAGGTGTCTGCATGTGTGATATGTCCAGTCTGTTTCGAAAAGGACCTCTTCGATGATATCAAGGGTTTCTTGATGAGGCAAGCTGGTATAGAGGCTTTCAACATCAATGCCAATCAGAATATTGGTGTTGGGATTGAATGGAAAATCCTGCAGGAGACACAGGACTGCCTTTGTGTCTTTTAAATATGTGTTAGTGCTCTAGATCAGAGGTCTGAGGAAGGCATCCTCAAACTTCGAGAGGGGCTCTAAAATAGAGCCAATCCCTGATAGATGCCCCATATGCGAGGGACATGCCGATGTGGGTTCCAAAACCGTTTGCAAAAACCACCGATGGAATGTGTGTGTGCAAAAATGGAAGGCCGGGACCTGTGACATAATTGGAGACCTGTACTTAGGTGATAGATTTATAACCATGAGAAGATGTGATGGATTCCTTTGCCCTCGAAGCGGGACAGAACTTACAACACACAAAGATTTCCGCAACAGCAAGAGAGCTATGGCCCGCTTCCCAGATGAGCCAGAACCCTCACGGATGCTAGTATCTATCTTAGCACTGACTGATTTTACTGCTCTACTGACCTCTTTGGAAAGATTTTCCAAAGATCATTCCAAAACCCCACGTCATATGGAAGGCAGCCCTAGTGGAGAACTTGTCCGAGTAGAAATGGGAAAAGTTACACACCGGAGTACAAACAGTCAGCTCAAACACATGATTTAAGCTGATCCAATTTAATTACACACCCCAGGCATACCTCTCCCCAAAACTCACATGTAAATGTAATGTAAATGTATTGCGACTTATATAGCGCACGTATCACCCAAAGGCATCAAGGCGCTTGCTTAGGGAACCCGTCCTGGTATTCCCCTGTGAGATACCCCGGCAGGGTATCCACAAGGTGAAAGCCAGGCATCCCGCCACGAGGGGCCGTAGTGGAGATTAAGCAAGCTATTGCCCAGAGTCGCAGAGTGTGACCCCGTGAGTCGAGTAGGCACCGGAGCGAGAATTGTCGAGTCCGTGGAATTTTTGAGCCCGAGTCCCGCCAAGGCAGGGAATCGAACCCTGGTCCACGGCCGATCTCAGCTTCCGGGTCTGCCGCCTCTAACCACTGAGCCACGCTTCTCCACATAAAATTTAAAACACCCGATCAGCAAACTGTCCCTGCTAGAGATGCCCCCCAGCAGATTTTCTGCATGTGATGTGGCACTGACCCTCTTTGACGTAATACTGGAAAGACATAGCCCGGAGTCTTAATTGGGCCACTGATTGGGACATACACCGTACACCCCTTGCCGTTTTGTTTGGCCGTATTCCCCACTTCAACTAACAAGAAACTAAGTAGGACGTTCCTAATTTTGGGTCCCCTACTGGCAAAATGATGTATCACTATAAAATGGCTATGATCCTCTCCCTTGAGCTTTCAGATTTGTTCCAGGATGTGTCTGAATGGGCAGTGGCAGACGAAGTGCAAATGAAACATATGAGATGAGATCAAAAAAACTGATGGATGTTTTGGCTACGTGGGCGGCAATGCTAACAGAATTACCAAATACCCTGGGTCCTGGTGAGAGTATGGAAGGACTGACCACTGTAGAATTGGTAAACAAAGGGAGGTGCACCATAGTAAATGAATCTAGTCCGTTATTATTTCTCCAAATTCGAGTACTCATTCGACCCCACGGAAGGAGAGTCTTGATGCGTGTCAAGGTGTCAAGCTGTAGCCTTTGGAGCTTAACTCTACCATAAGGAGAAGTTGCATTACAAAATATATCCTGATGGCGCGATAGATTACAACTTTAAAAAGCCCTGATGAACTTCAGCAAGTTTTGCTTTGGGAAAGAAATGTGTTGGCTGTTTTTATGAATGAATATCAATTTTGGAATAAAGAAAGAATTTGGAGAAATAATAACGGACTAGATTCATTTTCTTCGGTGAACCTCCTTTTGTTTACTTTGTACTGTAATCTGTACTCAGTGGCACCACAGGGTGGCAGGTGCTGGAACAGTGTGCATGATTTCTAAAAAATTATTTGCAGTATCATAGTGAGGTACTATCCAACGGGTCCGTCATACTGTATCTTTTTTGGTTTCCAATGTAGAATTGGTCTCTTAACCCAGACTGAGTTGGCTTCTAGAAGACTGGAAAATGATGTCCACTCTGGAGACTGAATAGATTTTTAGAAAACAGAGACTGTTACATGGCGACCCTGGTGTGATTTATGTATGATCTCAGTCCACCCAACATGTGAGGTATGTGCCCTGAAGGAGGTACCTGGCTAAAGCCTGCTAGGGTTAGACTACCATATCTTGTTGCCATCTTCCTGGGTAACGATCGATAATTCATTATGCACAATCGAGAGCAGTGGAAGGGCAGAGGGGGACTATAGGGGGGCTCCTCTTTTTTCTTGTAAGCAATGTGAATTCAATGTTTATGGATAAATTGATGTTTTTTGTGATGTCGTCTTTGTTCTGTGAACATTTATAAAAATATATTTAATCAAAAGTGTCCTTCAAGGTAAATCATCAAAGCCCACTTTAAAGCGCTTGATCAATTGCAATCTTGTAGCTCAAGATCCAGTAAGCAGCATATAAAAGCTTCAGTAAAGTTACCCAAAAATCCAAAGAAAAAGCTTTTCTTGACAACAGCAAAAATGTACATGCTTTTGGCAAGGACATATAAAGAGGTTTATTGAAGAGTGCATGTTTATCTATAAGGAACGACTTTGCTGATACTGACAGATTACAAAAATGTATTGCTGGTTAATGTTACTCATCATCATCATACAAATCTTTATTTAGATAAAAGTAATAGCCATAAAGAATCACAAAAATAAGACAAGATAAAACACAATAGTATAATGAAATTCAATTTCATTTCACACTGCATCATTGCAGAGTTAAAATGTTTAAATGGAAGAAGCATTTAAACAACATTAGACTGTGCACGGTGTTCTCAAACACTCCTTGGAGGCATTCCTCTCTCATAAATTTCCTAGATGACTAGTAAAGGAACATCTCTCTTCATTACAGTGGATATGTGGGATGATCACTATACAATATCCTATATCAGCAAAAGTGCACAATGTTCTCTGGCTTTGTGCTGTGTAAAACAGATAAATAATCAATCACATTTTTTTACATCAAACCTTTGTCATAACTCAGCCTCGGGTGTTAATGTTTCCAAGTATGAAAGACATTTCCTATAGAGCTGGTGGTTAAGATAAAAGTGGAAATAGAATAACATAGATCCACATTGTCAAGTGTACAGATATAGTTGAAAACCTACTAGTAATGCATATAATTTTCAGTTTTATACAAAGGTTGTAAAATGTGCTTTCTTATGTCCCTAGAAAATGTGCACAACAGAATATAGTGCAAAGTTGACTGATTAGATTTAGCATCGCATCGGCATTTAGGAAGCATCATTGACCAAGCCCCCATTTTGGAGAAAGCAACCATAAAGTGCAAGGTGCCAAGCCGTAAACTTGTAAGATAAAATCTGTGTTGCACATTTCATAGAGTTAACAGATCATTTTGAATTCCTTCTTGTGTGGGGCTTGAGCAATAGCTACGTACAGAAGACTTATTACTCTCTTGTTTGTCCCTATCGGTCTCTCTCTTCCCAAAGAGAACAGCTTTTAGTTCCTTCTTACTACAGCGTAAAATGCTGGCAAGATCCTCAATACTAGTATTTTTATCCACCACCTTTAGGAGGCTCTTAATATAGGACAGCCATGGGATCTTCTCTCAGTGCTCAAGTGTTAAACAATCTGTTATCAGCTTTTAGTGAATTTCGTACCAGTTTTACTCCATATGCTATGCCAAAATAAGGTTGGTCTTAACTGGAAGGTATCTTCTAGTAAATATACTGCCAATTCATTGTGTACAATGTAAGAGGAAGTTGACCTCAGTGCTGCCAAAAATCTGCCTAAGAGTTAGGCCTGGGCAGAGAACGGCACCATGTGCAGAGCAAGAAGGAGCTGCTTCTTTCTGCCGCTCCCTACTTGAGAAGCAGCTTCCTGAACACGAGTGGAAGGTTTCTCAACGTAAGCAGTAGCAGCCATCTGCGACTGCCGGCGTTGAGAAATCTACCTGGGAGGTAGTCTGGAGTAAGATTTTCCTCACTAGCGCTCGCCAATTTGACGTTGTTTCCTATTTTAATAGAAAATCTGAAAAGGCCTTATGTAGATCTTAGAAACTTCAGTTTCCTGGCTTTTAGCTGTGATCCCTGGTGACACAGCTAGAACATTGTATGCCAAGGTATGAAAAACTTTGGGTATCAGCTAAACCCTTACCCTTATCAGTAAGATTTTCTTTGCTCACGCTCGCCAACTTAACGTTGTTTCCTATTTTAAGAGAAAATCTAAAAAGTGCTTCTTTAAATCTTAAAAATGTCTGTTTCCTAGCTTTTAGCTGTGACCCCCAGTCATCACTGCTAGAAAATTGTATGCCAAGGTATGAAAAACTTTATGTATCGGCTAAACCCTCACCCTTAATATGGTGGATCCTATTTTTGGACCTTCCTCACCCTCATACCATGGTCAATGTTTTCTTTAGATTAAATTTCATATTTTTGTCCTCCTTGTTCTAGAAATCAGGCTGCATCATAAGGGTATAGGAGAAGAGGGGTTGGATGCTTGTCGACCCTGGGAGCATCAGCCCTCACTTTTTGCAATATCTCATCCACCCCTTTAATATATAATGAAAAGAGGAGGGGAGCAAGGCACAGGCCTGTCATACATCATGTATGACCTTACAGCGGGAAGTGCATTGTCCCCTTGGCCTGGACATAGGCAGTCAAGTGCTCATATAATTGTGTCAGGAATGTAATGATCTCAATTGTGGCACCCAAGTTTGCCAGTCTTCCAAAACTTCGTATAATCCACTAAATGATAACATTATTTAAAACATATAATTTAAAAGTATCTGTTTGTACCCCATCAGGACCAGGTGGCTCTGGCTTATAAGACTTTTCTAAGTTAATGGCTACCTCTTCTAAACTTATTGAGTTTAGTTGTGCAGGCCCTATTGGGTATATGGCAACGGGGGGGTAAAACTTTGCTATGGTCACCAGGGTAAACAATTCCTCTATAGTGTTTTAACCAATCCTCCTGTTGGATGGGTGCCTCATCAAATATTTTAATATGTCGGGGGTAAAATTCATGATATTAGTAGAAAATGTACTCACGAAAGCTGGAAAAGATTGAATGCTTGGGGCCAGAAAAATACTTTTTTACAGAAATTGTAAATATTTTAACAGAGTGAAAATACGCTTCGCTTTTAATTTTTTCATGTAACAGATTGTGCTTTTATATGCTTTATGGTTATGAAAAACCAAATAAAGTGATTTTTTGACTGACTGACTGACAATCCTCCTGTTGTTCGAGGGCCTCAACCCTGGGAGCAGCTGAATCTTTAAAGAACGGCTAATTAACAAATTTCCAGAATAGTAGGTTCTCTCCTGTCAGCTGCCTGTTCCAAATTGGCCATGGCCCCATCTTAAATCTCTCGTCTCCTTTTTTCCAAGGCTTGTTTATCAATGACTCGCAGGGTAATTTTGCCATCCCTTTTTTCTGGGTATAGCCTGCAGACCTTTCTTCAGGTTCTGATTAACACGGAAGCAATTATGGTCAAACCAACCATGAGTCTTTATCAGTGCCCTGATTAGCAGGACTCAGTTTACCAGCAGTTGCTGCCATTAATTTACAAAAGGGAACTATAATTATGCATGGGTAAGGTGTTCCAATCAGTACAAGTAATTAAATCTGGAAGATTTTCTTTTATTATACTTTCAATGGTACTCATTTTATCAACCTCAGAAGTATGAAAGTCTGAATGAGACTATCAGAATTCGAGCCTGTGAATATTGTGTCAAACAGATGCAGACAGTGGGGCAGGTTAGTCAACGCAACCACAAGACCAAGACTACCACTACCGCGACTAGTGAGAACAAGACTCTAATTCCACATTTTTTTCATAACTGCAAACCACATTAGTCTTTTTTAGCCGAAACCACCTCTGGTTAGAACTTAGCAGAACCTTGGTCAGTATCAGGCAAGACAAAACTGGGAACTCTCAAGGCCCCTCCCCGTTGCAAAGGGTAAGTCAGGCTGTGCTGCATCCTTAAACCTGTTCACTGTGGACTGAAAGTAAGCACTGGCCAAGAAAATTGCCCATTCCTTAACATTACTGACTCTCCACTGCAGATGAACACATTGGTGAATTACTTGACCCAAATAGTGGCGGCAAAACAATTTATTAAATGGTTTCGTGAAGCGATGCGCATTGCCTTTCAGTTGCCGGCAATTGTGTGAGCTTGTGTGAGCCAAAGCTCTTAAAAAAGGGAAATCTATTGGTTCCATCCTTGCTTGATAGTCTGGCACCACTCTAGCTTCTATTTCTCGCGTTTGAGTAGGTCTAACATGCATTTAACAGCACTAAATTAACGCTTTATTTACAAATGCAGATTTAGTTGCATTTATTTTTAGCCCCTTTATACAAGTAGAAGTCAGTTTAACAAACGTTGTCTGCTTTATGGAGACAACACAAGCCTGCCATTTAAAGAAATGACTTGTGTGACCTGTTGTTTCCATTGTGTGCAGTAGAACCAGACTACTGCTAGCAGGCACTGGCAACTAATTAGAGCGCGCTGGGTCACCCCGACAAGAATCAGAATAGGAAACAGCCCTGTGGCTTGGCAAGCTCACTTCCAAAGGAACATGCACAATAAATCATTGTGTTTTACCGACAGTTCACCTTTTTTTTTCTCGTGTAAACGCTGTCTGGAAAAGGCACTTAAAGTCCCATCCATGCCTCGCTCACACACTTTGTCAAAGGCACATTCACTGACCCCCGACATTAGGACGTTTAAAACATATTTAAAAAAACATGTCTTCGCATGCATACATGGTGGATAGATATTGCGCAGGGTTCAAGTTATAAAGTCTACTGCGTTGAGATTTTATATTCGTTTCATCTTTGTGGAATTATTGCCTGTTTTACTGTTTAATGGAGTGGTTCCTTATTTGCACAGGTAGTTCGGAGCCTGGAATATGCCACAGTGAAAATAATGAGTAAACTTAAATGTAAGACTAGGACACCACTCATGAATGAATTAACAGCGAGAGTAGAGCTAAGAGCTCCCAGAAAATAAACTGCAATGCCAATTAGGTTAAGTAGTCTAGCCCTTATAAACTAATTAAACCTCCAACATTTCAAATTATTATTCAAAATCTGAAAAATCAAACTCTTAATTTTGCCAAGAGGGTGTACATTTGGCATATTACCCATTGGCCAATTCACATAGTGTATTAAACTTGTGCATAGCCACAAGACGTGTATTTAGGAACGTTTTTACCTGTTTACCTTTTTGCAGTAGTGCGTTATTGTTATCCGCACCTGCAAGCTGTCATGCTGTTATCTTCACTCGCAGACACTAGCTTCTCCAAACTTATTGACACGTAGGCCTTCAAGAGTAGAAGGTGTTTGCAGGGTGCACAGCGTGTGGTCGCAGGCTGGGAAAAAAGCGTAACTTCTTCAATGGGTGTGCTATGCTACGCACATGCATGAAGAAAACAAGGAATACCGGTTCCATGGGGTCACAGGACTCTCACTAGACTTGCAAATGGTGGTGGCCATCTTGAATGGTTAGAGTACAAGTTCCTTGTCATTTATGGTGCTCTTGCTTTGAAATCTATATACACATTTGCCGCAGCCAGGACTTTGTTGTTATCTTTGAAACCTCACAGACTGTTGCTTTGGAAGCCAACTAAAGACTGAACTGGAGTCAGAGAAGTATTTCAAGACTAAACTTATGTTTAAGGCAATAGATCTACAACCTTAATACGATTTGCAGGAGCTCTCCTTTAGGATTACGAACTTTTATGTTTTACACTTGCCTGTTTCAACCAGGAGTGAGAAGATTGTCATCCTGCATAACGTTTCTTAGAGATGTGTGGCAGTTTATGAACCAGTCTTATTGAAAGTAACTCTAATAACTCTAATCACAGAACAGTGGTGGCTGGTGACATTTGAAAGTGGTAGGCTGTGAAAATTATTGTCATACTGCATGGCAGCGAGCAAGCATAGCGAGCAAGCCAGAACAACCTACAGGGGTTTCGGGGGGGGTTCTCCCCCCAGAAGTTTTTTGAAAAAAGAGTGAACTAATGGTGCATTTTAAAGCAAATTTGAGAAAGCAGGAAGGTTAATAAAGCAATTGTGAAAGTGCAATTATTACATTAACAAAGAGATGTCATATAACATAGGTAGCTGCTTATTCAGTATAATCACAGAGCTACATACCAGACTTCGAGATACAATCCATTGCTGAGTACCTCACAGATGAGGGGGCCTAAAGAAACCTTTATCAGCAGCAAATAGACTGCCAGAGACTCAAGCAAGCAGCAGTCAGGGACACAGTAAATACATTCTGGTGATCTTTCACAACTTTTTTAAGGGAGACAGACCTAAAACTCTTTTGTACTTTATCACTAGACAACACAATATTCACGTTTCATGCAGTTGTATGCAAAAACCGTGCCAGGATTATCGGCAGAGCAAGCCAAAATGCATTTTGTCCTTGGCACCTCCCTACCAGCAAAATAGTCACATTTACAGCTCCCAGATGCAATGCAGTACCCTTTTGCTATCTGTTAGCACTATAAGGCACCTGTCTTATCTGATCTTCAGGCCTGCCCTTAAGCTTCAATTGTGGCATTCCGCTCTAACACAATCTAATATATTGTGTTGCCTGCTCATTATATGGTTTGAATGAATTTGAATGACTGTAAACAAATGTCAATTTCCAGATTACAACATATAAAACATATAAAAGGGCATTCATTGATTGCAAAGAGTATTTTTTTACGTGGGTGCGTTAAACGTGGCTGAAAATAATGCTTACTTGACAACTGCTTTTTATTCACTGCACAGAAAGAAAAATCCTAGGCCTTATAGCATAAGTAGTTTTCCCTTTCTAAAAACATTCTGATCCATCAATGTTATTTATCGCTATCGACTCATTCCAAATACGTTCTCCTCTCTCGTAAGTATGGTGTCGTTACGACATATGGGAGGCCCAGTTCTGACAGCAGGGTCAGCTCTCTGCAGAGGTGACTAAAGATTGTACATTGTAAATACAGTACCTCTAACAGCTTTTTCCATCTCAAGGTCAGGAGGGCGAGGGCTGAATCTTCTCACGCGCACCATGCTGGAACTTGGTGATACTCTTTCAAAATATGGCTTTGGAGTCAAGCAAGGGCCAGGCCCCGCGAGAACCCAGTAGAGCTTTGACTAGCTAGGTATTCAGCAGAGGAGCAAAAGAATGTTCGCAATCTCACACCTTTTTCTCCTTTTATACGGAAAAGTGATCATTTTGCGTATCTTCAATCGTCATTCAGCTTAGCTGCATAATCGAGGAAAATATTTAACAAGGGATGAAATTGAATTACGGAGAGATGGGCACTTCACGGGAAGATTGCATGCTTATGTGCTTTAGTGTGTTTTAAAAAGTTGAGTTTTGTTCGTCTCCTTTGGGGTGTTTAAAACAGCCTCTCGAGACCACGCCACCACCTGCACTATTTGGTTGGTATCGATTACATATACAGAGAACAGCAGAGTTGTCTCTCGCCGTCCAAATGCCATAGACGGTGTACAGACATCGTCTAATCTGGTAATCCACAGAAGTGTATATTTAACAGCAGGACGTTCCCTAAAAGCACATAGATGGTGCAGGCTGAAGTTTCGTTCATCGGCGAACCCTTATAATTCCCACAGATGCTCCTATACAGCTGAGCAATCCCTCACGTGTACATAGATGGTGCGTGCAGGCAGAGGCTTGCTGCTCAGGGCAGGAAGTTAACACTAACATTCACCTAGATTAGCGCCCACTCTTTCTGTATATTTAACAAGCAGTCGCAGCAAAACAGGTGGGTGGGTACGCGTGGGGGAGGGGGAGGCAAGTGGGACGGTCATGGTAATATATATAAAATACAAAAATTACCTTCCTCTGCGACCGCATCCCACGCCGCCGCCTCAGCTACTGATGCTCCTCCTGCCGCGTTTTAGGCAGCCTCCCTCCTCCTGCTCCCCTAAGCCAATCACAATGCTACAATGGAGAAGCATGGCTCAGTGGTTAGAGGCGGCAGACCCGGAAGCTGAGATCGACCGTGGACCAGGGTTCGATTCCCCGCCTCGGCGGGTCTCGGGCTCAAAATTCCACGGACTCGACAATTCTCGCTCCGGTGCCTACTCGAATCACGGGGTCACACTCTGCAACTCTGGGCAATAGCTTGCTTAATCTCCACTACGGCCCCTCGCGGTGGGATGCCTGGCTTTCACCTTGTGGACACCCTGCCGGGGTTTCTCACAGGGGAATACCAGGACGGGTTCCCTAAGCAAGCACCAGGATGCCCTTTGGGTGACAGGTTTGCGCTATATAAGCACACCTACATTTACATTTACATTTACAATGGCAGCGTTGTGATTGGTGAGGCGCAGTGGAGAGCTCCCCTGCAGGGCCATTTTCTCTATGTAGGCTGCATGCCGGGATGATTGCACCGCCATAGGGAAATGATGGGCTGCAGCGCAATACTGGAATCACGCTGACTGCAGGAAAACAAAGTTCAGTATCACCGAAAACTGGACTTCCTTCTTGTGACCAACTGGAGGGTTAAGCAATCTGCCATAATTGAGTGAGTTACTGACAGAACCCACTGAAGGGAAAAATTAATTCGAGGGAGAAATACAAGTCCCAGGATGCCTGTAATGAAATGATTCAGAGCAAGCCCACCGGGGGCGGGAATAGACATTTAAACATCGGGACTTGAACTACCCCGTAAATCTGCCTCAACCATTTGTGCCAGCCGTGAACAAGGAGAAAGTGTCTCCGAAACACATAGAGCTTTTAATGGAATTCTGGTAAGAATGCTGGTATTACTTAAATAAAGGACTGTTACAAATGATGGGGTTTGCTTTGTTTTGGAGTCGCATCTTCAAGCAATGGACACTTTTTGGGGAATATATATATATATATTCACTGAAAAAACCATAGGTTATAGACAATATATAGTTAGGAATTAGCATTTAAAAAACCTTATTTTACTCACACAAAACCATTGAAATTCCATATATAGTTAGTTGTACTAACTATATATCGCGCACCCGCAATCCACTGCTGATGATGTCACATATTACATCATTCATGACATGGTCAGTGACATCACTGATGACATCACTGATGACATCTCAAATGACATCACTGATGACATGTGACATGTGACATCATCAGCAGTGGATTGCGGGTGCGCGATATATAGTTAGAATTTCAATGGTTTTGTGTGAGTAAAATAAGGTTTTTTAAATGCTAATTCCTAACTATATATGGTCTATAACCTATGGTTTTTTCAGTGAATTTTCAAGGTTTTGTAAATGCTAATTCCTAACTATATATGGTCTATAACCTATGTTTTTTTCAGTGAATTTCATTGGTTTTTTAAAAGCTAATATCTGTAGCTGTAAAATGTATTCTTCTTTAAATCCCAAAATATATTTTATATGTTTATTAATAAAAAAAAATGTTAATACTTTTTTTTTGTTCGCTCTCGGTTCGCGAACGGGAAGCTTCCCGTTAGCTCATCTTGATGCCGCGACCCAGTCCGCGAAGCGGTAAACGTTCCGTTAGCGCAACTGCCGCGTTAGAAATCAACATTGTGACGCGTCGCGGAAGCGCGACGTATCACGTTGTCGCGTAATGCGTCTTATGACGCGCCGCGTTAGCGCACCCGGAAGTGCTCCGGTACGCGAACCGAGACGCGAAGCGCAGCTCCCCGGAAGCGATCCGCGTCGCGTCGCGAAAGCGCGACGTATCGCGTTGCCGCATAATGCGTCTTATGACGCGCCGCGTTAGCGCACCCGGAAGCGCTCCAGAGCGCGAACCGAGGCGCGAAGCGCAGCGACCCGGAAGCGATCCGGGGCGCGTTCCGCAGCGCGTAAGAGGTCATGTGACTTGTTAATAAAACTTTTCATTGGTTCATTTCACTTTTGGTTTCATAATGATGTAAGGCTAGGTCAGGTGACCTAAAAATAACACTTTTCATTGGTTTAGAACTATTGTTTTTCCCAAATGATGAAAACCCCTCCTTCTTTCCTCACTCTGACTTTCATCTTTGTGAGAGGGAGACCATTTTTGATAGTTGAGCAATGGCTTCATTAGTTGCTTCAGCTGGTGCACCCCCACCACCACCTCCACCTCCTCATGGGAAGAGAGGACCACCTCCCCAGTTCATCAGCAACACAGAGGAGGAAGAGGATGAACTAGAGGAAGAGGAGACAGAAGGACCACAGTTCTTACAAGAGGTGCCCCGGGTTTCCCGTCGGAAAGCCAGCTTTATTTGGCAGTTTTTTTCACTCCCTCGAGGGCAAAAGAAAGTAAATGCTAGGTATGTCACCTGCCTCATTTGTAAAGACCGGTTATCTAGAGGCACTGATAAAAAGTATAGCTACGGTAACTATACAATGCATCGTCACATGAACAGGTGGCATCCATTGAACTACAGCCAGGCGGAGATACGTGACATGCAAGATAACCCAACAACAACTCCTGTGGCCAGGTCAACATCACTGATATCGTTGACAGGAGCAGAGGCACGGGAAACCGTGCCAAACATACAGGAGAACTTTGCTCATATGAAATTTACTTGTATGTATTGCGGTGCATTGCTGTCATGTGGTAACATGAGCATTACGTTAATCAACCTAGCTTATGTAAATCACAATTGCCCTAACCGCCCCAGACAGTAATTTTTTTTTTTGCTCCTGTTGAGCACTTTTCAATGCCTGTTTTTTGTTGTTTCCCCTCCATCAAAAACAAAAAAAAACATAAAACTGTTCAAAAAATACAGAAAAACCAAAAAATTTTCAAAAAATATATAAAACAACAAAAACATAAAAAAAAGTTCTTTTCAGAACTACCTCCCCTTTCAAAAAAAATTGCTAGAATGTTTAGCACTCTGGCAAGCTCTATTTCTTTTAGTTCGCTTCCCGTTCGCTTCCCGGTTCGCGAACCGGGAGCGAACCCAAAAAATTTTTTTTTACAAAAAAAAGAAGAGTAAGTATAAGGGAAGTAAACAGAGAGTAATGTTAAAAGAAAGACAGCTATAGGGAGTAAACCAGAGATACTGTTTAATAGATCTATGTACCGAAGAAAAGATGGAAGAGGGTATAATTGTGAAAAACAAAATAGATAAGGAAGTGAAAGAAAAAAAAGAGAGTAGAACAATAACAAAGAAGAGTTTCTTGGAGAATGTGAGTGAATGTTCAAAATCAGATTAAAACATGTGGAATAACAGAGAGAAAAAACAGAAAACAGAAAAGAAAAAATAACAGAAAAAGATTAATTGAAACAGCAAAGAAATGTAAATAACATAGAGTCATATCATCAACATAGGCAATAAAAGTTTTGCAGCTTTTATCGGCAGAAATGTGTCGCTAAAGCCGCTTTTGCGGCGGAAAACTGCCGCTAAAACCACTTTTGCAACAGTTTTCTGCCAATAAAAACAGCAATAATTTTATTGGCTGTGTTCATAATATGCCCCTTAGTGTGCTTCAACTACACAGAAGAAGCATAATGAACAAGTAGTGAAAGAGTGATCAGTCAAAGACACTAAGAGTAATAGAGACGGAGTGAGTGAACAAGAGTGAGGAACTATGAGAAGAGAGGGACTGAGAAAAGGAGTGGAAGGAGTAGAGTAAGTAGGTAATAGAGAAAGGAATGAGGGAAGTAGCAAAGGCAGGAAACTGAGGGTTAAAGAAATGAAGCTGTCGAACTACTAGTAGGTGAATGTGATAGAAATGTAACGAAAAGAGTACAAAACATTTACCTTATAATTGTCGTTAACTTACTCACTTTTTGTTTTTATACTTTTAATCTGTGAAAGAGAGAACAAACGTTTGAAAAATATTAAAACATGTATTTAAAAATTAGAAAAGACAAGGGAAAAGATTGAAGGACAAACAGTTTTTCAACAACTTTGACACTTACAGAAGCTTCTGCTTCTCCAAGCCCCCTACACAGTCCTAAAGATATACATTTTAAACTAACAGTATCTTGATGCAGATGAAGTGAGGCCTATCTTAAAACATGGTGCATCTTTTGCACTGCTGTTGTCTCACAAAAGTGTCGCAAGACACTAACATTTTAAATGATTGTTTCAGGATGCCAATAAGATGTGTCTTATCCAGAGGTTTGTTTGAGGTGAGGCCTACTCAGGGTTCCAAATGAAATTTCGAGTTGTTGAAGAGAACAGAGGACATAATACATGTGAAGGCCTACCAATGAAGTAAGTCATGTCCACGTCACTCTTGAACAAAGGCCAGACCTCTTCTGTGTCCGTGGACAGACCTAAACTTCATCTGCACAATGTCATTCGTAAACTTAGGAAACACAGGTGATGTAATTGAAAAATGTGGAGTTTCTTTTCCTCATTTCACAATCACATCACCTGTGTTGCCTTTGGTTAGGTATCTCATAGTGCAGATGGAGTCTAGCATATCAAAGAGTACATAGAAGTTGAGCAGTATATACAACAATTTTGACATTTACAGAAGACTTAGCTTCTTATCTTGTTGGAGATGAAGTCAGGCCTGTCTTGCAACATGGTGCATCTTTTGCATCACTGCTGCATCGGTTTCATGTGGCACGGGTTTTTTACAGCATGACACATCTGCCTAGATGCATCAATTTGTAATTTTGTCGCCTCATAGCAAATCTTTTGCACCGCCGCTGCATCACAAAAGTGACGCACAGTGGCGCAAAAGAGGCATACACCTATCATAAATCTGTCCCTAACATTTGAAATGATTGATTCAGGATGACGATAAGGTGTGGCCTCTCCAGAGGTTTGTTTAAGGTGAGGCCTACTCAGGATTGCATATCAAATTTATGCTTGTTGAAGAATACAGAGGAGATAATACATGTGAAGGCCTACCAATGAAGTAAGTCATGTCCACTTCACTCTTGAACAAAGGCCAGACCTCTTCTGTGTCCGTGGACAGACCTAAACTTCATCTGCACAATGTCATTCGTAAACTTAGGAAACACAGGTGATGTAATTGAAAAATGTGGAGTTTCTTTTCCTCTTTTCACAATCACATCATCTGTGTTGCCTAGGCTTAGGTATCTCATAGTGCAGATGTAGTGCAGCATATTAAACAGTACCCAGAACTGCAGCACTGCATGCAACAACTTTGACACTTACAAAAGCTTCAGCTTCTGCATGCCCCCTACACAGTGCTAATTATATACATTTTAAACTGATGGTATCTTGCTGGAGATGAACTGAAACCTATCTTGCAACATGGTGCATCTTTTACACAAAAGTGACCCACAATGGAGCAAAAGAGGCGCACGGCCACCATAAATCTGACCCTAACATTTTAAATGATTGTTTCAAGATGCCAATAAGGTGTAACCTATGCACAGATTTGTTTCAGGTAAGTCCTACTCAGGGTTGCAGATGGAATTTAGGTTTGTTGAAGAATACAGAGGAGATAATACATGTGGAGGCCTACCAACGAAGTGAGTCATGTCCACTGCACTCTTGAACAAATGTCAGACCTCCTCTGTCTCCAGGAACAGGCCTAAACCTCATCTACACAATGTGATGTGTAATGTTAGGAAACACAGGTAATATAATTGAAAAACGTGCAATTTTTTTTGCTCATTCCACAATCATATCACCTGTGTTTCCTTTGCTTAGGTATCTCATTGTGGAAATGTAGTCTATCATATGAAAGACTACGTAGAATATAAGCACTGTATGCAACAACTTTGACACTTACAGAAGCCTCTCCTTCTCCATGCCTCCTACACAGTTCTAAATGTACATCATAAATGCAAACAGTACAGAATTAATTATACATGTTAAATGGTTTATTTTTGCTGTTCTCAGAATGTATCAAATTTCACTAAAAACAGTGACTTGAAGGTATTCATCATATAACAGCGGGGAAAAAAAACACAATCAAAATGATTGTGTTTAAAAAACCCATACAACATAACAAATCAGAATTCAGAACTCCTTAAAGTTAACTTACTTTCCATGACGTCGAAGGATGTCCTATGAACAGCTTACACTCTGTTGTGCTGTTATTACTTTCAGACCGCCACTTTCTGAAAGAAAACCTCCATCGTTTTGAAAAACATGTTACATACAATAAATGACTTCTTGCTCTCTACCACACGTTTCCACAAGGCCAAATCATGTCTGAGCCATTTATAACTCTTAGAATTCTTGTAAGCCAATCCCGTCATGTTGTATTTCCGCAACTTTCACAATTAAAATGTTGAAGATCATTTTCACAATCCTGGACTAGTAATATCTTCCCCTTCTTGCTCAGTCATGTTCTACATTTCCTATGACACTGATACTGCTTACTATGAAGCAGACTTACACTATCTCTATGACTACTACAATTATTTAATTCTCTACATCACTTTTAATCACAAAGCAATGTAAAACAGTAGACAGCATTGCAGACTTACATTCCCTCTACTCCATGTTTTGATTGGCTGCTTCAATTTGCTTATAAAAAGAAACAGTTTTTCTGAATTCATTCAAAGTGCAGTTATTTCTCCATGACGTCCAGTGTTATGGTAAGAAGTTATGTCTCTGTACTACACTTATCCTCAAGGCCAAATCGTGTAGGAGCCATTAGAACTTCTTGAAATTCCTCAGAGCACATCCCGAGATTCTTTCCCTAAAATTTTGGTTTTAAAAACACCAGGTAAGAGTTTTTAAGGTCATACAGCAATTTTTTTTTGAAAATTAAAACAGAATCTTTGCAGAATGACCAGCCATTTCTAGACTTTAAATAAGCTGTGTAATGTCCTGATGTTATTGAAGGACCGTCATGATATATAATTGCTGCAGTTACAAAAGTCCTTCCTGATATTGACAAATGTGAAGCCACAAAGTTTTTAATTAAAGTTGTCAATTTTGTTCCATCAGGCCTACATCGTTGGAACATTAAAATAACATACTGGCCATATGTTCGTATAAATAATGTGGACATCATTTCAGATTTACATTGGCTACACTCCATGTTGTGATCAGCTGCTTTTACTAGTTTATTAAAAGAGACTGATTTACTGTCTGGCAAAGTTAAATATATAAATCTTTCTGAGTCTACACTAGTAGTACTTGATACCCTACAGTTCTCGCAGTCATGCTGCCATTGATAAGAAAGCCCAAACAGGTGATCTACATCTACACCTTCAGCATGCAATACATCAAGCATATACATTAAAAACTCCTGACAATCTTGCTGAATATTTTGAGAGAATTGTGTTTGGCCTGAACATCTGTCTAACAGATTTCGAATTTCAGACACACTTTCTATTTTTGTTCTATCAGTGCTACATTTCTCTAACACAGAATTTAACAAACTGCAAAATCTTTGATCAGAATTGACCACAATCTCTTCTTTTACATTTTCTAGAGAAAACAAAACATTAACCACTACATTAGCATAGCAGTTGACACCAGAACTGTTTTCAAATTGAAAACCAACAACATCTTCAACAGAATCCTTTTTGTTTCTGCTTATAATTTCAGGTTCATCGACTTTTCGTCTTTTTGCTACAACCTCCCCAGTATTGGTCACATTTTTTCATTTCCGGCCTACCACACGTTTCTCAAACAAAGGATATTGAGGCAAATGTGGCGCATACTCTCTTCTTAACCTATTGTATTCCTTAACACAATCTAGATCCGCACAAATGTTTGTGACATCACACTCAATCAAGTACAATCCCGATTAAGTTCTAACTCGTGACAATGCCACATATGCCATACCCTCCTTGAACACAGAACTGCCAATATTCACCAATGCACTGTCTACACTTAAACCTTGCGATTTATGGATTGTCACCGCATATGCCAAGCAAACAGGAAACTGCTTACGGCGAACATATAAGTCTTTTACAAGCAAAAATCTAGCAGAACAACGACCAATTAGCTGTACTTCCTCAATGCCATCAAATTTAATTTTAAAAAATTCAATTCCATCTCTATTTCTGTATTTTACAAAATCAACAACATTACCCATTGATCCATTTACCAGACCTCTTTCAACATGTAAATTCCTTCTTAAAATTATACGGCAGTTCAAGCACACATTCAGAGTCTTTTCAAAACCTGCAGTTTTAGATATAGTCTTCTCTAATGAATCCAATTTTGTTTTCAAATTCTCAGACAAAATAATTGTTGATCCCATATGCTCTACTCTGTCAATAGCTTCCAGTTTCACAATCTCTTGCTTTTCTAAATGCAACATTTTGTTGTTGAATTTGGCACATTCTGCAAGAGTTGGCATCAAACATATTCCAGATTTCTTCTCAGTAATTTTCTGAAAAATATTCTCAGGCACAACATCTTGTTCTGGATATAAATTTGACAGTAATCGTGCATGTAAAGCTTCTTTCCCATGCTCGGTCACTTTTCCAATTCTAACATCTTGTAGAATAGTCTTGTAAACTTCATCCTTCGCCTGACGCATATTTTCATGCAGTTCAGCATAATTGAAGTTTAACCATATATTGACGTTGCCAATGCTCCCTAGGCACTTCCTGGTATCTTCATGCGTGAGCATTTTGAACACAGGTTGCCCTTTCACTGGTGTCAGCTGCAGAAGATCTCCGAAAACAATGATGTGTTTGCCACCAAATAACACATCATACTCTGTTTTGAGAACTTCTTGCATTCTCAAATGCACAAAGGCAAGCATGACATTGGAAACCATGCTTACTTCGTCAATGATAAGAAGTTTCATTTTCCTCAAGATTCTTGAAACTTCACAACAAGCATCTCCAGATAGCTTGTGATATTGTAATTTGTTGTCATGCTCCACTGGCAGCATCAGTAAACGATGTAAAGTAATCCCTTTAATGTTATGTGCTGCCAGTCCAGTTGGAGCGGTGACAACACAAGACAGCGATGACTCTGTCCTTTCCTGCAAATAACATGAAATTGCTTTAATAAGGAAACTTTTTCCAGTTCCCGCTTCTCCACTCACGTACAGTCGGACAGGCTTCAACGACGTACATGAGCACTCTTTCTTGTCATGACTTAATCCATGATCAATTTGCATGGTAACTTCGTCATATATTTTCCTCTGCTCAACGTTGAGTTGTCTTTCCAACTCTTCTAAGTTAACCGCATCCTCCTGAGCATATGCCATGGCTCTTTCCACTTCATTCATAGCAGTGGCAGCTTCATTTTCAATAACAGGTCCTCCTAGTGGATCCTGACTCAATGAAGCAGAACTCTGACTGTCCTGAGAACTGTCTCTGGCAATCTCGGCTGCAATCGTTGCTTCCTGCTCAATTTCCGCATTCAACATTTCTACATATTTGGGAAAAGCAGGACATTCTATGGTCTCCTTGGCAGCATTGAAAGAGTCTTCGTAACAGAGGAAATCTCCAAGCAGTTCCTCTTCTGCACGCCAAGGCTTGAAAAGTTGCAAAAGTGCTAAATAGAAAAACTCCTTTTTTTCAGGAGATTCGCCACTCAATTTTCGATGGTTTACCAAGTGGCATTTTCTTTGCTTGACCAGACATCCCTCACTTCCTATTACAGCATACACTCCTTTCTCAGTATCTTCTTTGATGTTCCTCTTGAATATGTAATTTTGAAGAACCTCATACAGACAAACATTCTCGAGGTGACTGCTTCGATTTGGATAATATGTATCCAACATGTTGGTCTTCAAAATGTCGGTACAGTTTGGCTCCTTTTCCGCCAAATACTCAATTTCCCGCACAGGTTTCAGAACTCGATTACGCGTTGCAGCAAGACCAAGACTCGCCCAAACGATACTCCTGGACTTGGCATAGAGACTTGCTGAAGACAACCGGTCAGAACATTCGTAAGCTCCGATTTCTCGATGCGACAACATCTTCAGACTGAAACTGTACAACTTCTTGCTGAGGCTCTTTTCATGGGAAATGTCCTCCCACATATCCTTCAATTCTGTCTTCTCTTTTTTGGTGATGTAAGATGTCACATACCGAGCCACAGCCATACAGTTATCAGCCACAAACTGTATATCCATGTTAGCATTCCACATGGACAAAATCACTGTGTTGTAGTCGTTGATGTACTTAGACTCTTCGTTCCTCTTCAAATTGTATGTGTTTTTAGGTGATTTCTTCATCACATTATGTCGCAGCGAAGACATCAAACTGTTTACTCTTCCTTTAGAAATCACCGGTCGTGGAAAGCCGAAACGACATTTGGTGTAGAACTTGTCCTTGTTTCGGAATTTACGACGACAGTACTTTCCACATCGATGGCTTTGGAAACGTAGAACTTTTTCTCTTAGGCTTTTCTTCTCCTTTGCGTTTGGAACAGCACACGTAGAATACTGTTGTATGAAACTCATCACTGAGTCTTCTGGATCCGTTCCAAATTTAGGTGCATCCTTGATCCACAGCAACATATGTATATGAGGAGCACCTCTTGCTTGGTACTCCTTTCTCCAGAAGAAATCCAACACCTCTCCAAGAGGTGGATTCTTCTTATTCATGATGAAAGACATCATAGCTTCAAATCTATGATTGAAGTACCTGCATACATTGACTGGATCCAAAGAGCACAGTTCTCCGGGTGTCTTGAATTCGATGTTTTCGATGTTTCCATTTGCCTCTCGTAGAAATTCAAGTAAGTCTTCCCAGCCATACTCGGCACAGCTCAGAGTGAGGAACCATGTGGGAGTTCCTAAGTTCCTCAGCATACATTTTAAATCACCATGACGACGGTACCAGTACTCATTAGTACCACGCTGACACGCCATGAGATTAATCAGGTGAGAATCCAAAATACTGTCTTGGACATTGACTTTATCCATAAAGTCACTTGCCGAGATGTTTTGCATGTGTATACCACTTTTCAAGATGTGGTTCACTGCATATGACAGTCCAGACAGATCGCTTTCAAACAGGAGATGAAACAAATAGGGAATGCATTGTCGAAACCTAGCATCTCCTGCATACAATCGCAAAGTCCGGTATTCAGAAGCAGGAATTTGATGAGGTCGCTCATCATATCTTCCTCCCTGACCTGTTGGAAAAAGCTGTGGGAAACACCGAGCTTCCAAACTTTCCTCCCAAACACTAATGGGACTCCCTTTGGCTTGTTTCATTTGAAACAACTCAATAGCATTCCCCATGACTTCCTTGGAATGCAAAGGATGAACACTATAATGTTCATATATTTCTTCACTAGTACAGGGTTCTACTTTCTCAATTTGACCAGCACACAAATCGCTATCCTCTTCCTCACTTACTTCCTCTTCTGCAACATATACATTCTTATAGTATTTATTCTTTTTTTTCAAATACAATGTTGCCTTTTTAACTTTCCTAACATCCACTAAATCTTGCCATATTTTCTTATTCTTTGTCAAAACCCCATTAACTAAGATAACCAGAGGTTCCTCTTCCACTTTTTCTACTCCAATTGTGTTAATGTTTTTCTTCAAATCTAGAGGCAAATAAACAACTCTTCCCTTTAATCCTCTCTGTAAATCTGATGGAGGCAATTTCCCTGTCTTTGGCTCCATTCTTACAATAGCCTGAAAGGGATGGATACTTTGAATCAAAATAGATTCATAAGTATTTAAATCCTTCAATTCAGAAGGAATCTCAACCAATTCCAGATTATTATGAACTGCTCTAGCAGGCATCTGGTTTTGATTTAATTTGTTACAACAATAAGTACACACACGTTGATCCAATCCCAAATCAAAACAATTTTCTACCATCAAGTATGTTGTGAAATCCTTCCATTCACTATTATTTTCCCTTTCACTTTTTGCATATAAATCCACTAACTTAGTCTGATTCTTATAATAAGTGCGTCGACAACACACACAAGTGAAATTTGGCCTCTCACTTGATTTCACCTCAAACGTCGCAATTTCCCTCTGGAAATTATCTGTACTGGAAACCTGTACACTATCTTCCACATTACCCGCTTCTTCTTGGTCAATTTCAACATTCTCCTCTTTACTTCCAAAGTAACAAAACTCAATTTCTTCACATATATTCTTCACATCTATTTCAGAACCATGCAAAAGAGCAGCGCATAATTGTTTAAGCATAATTGCTGGACTCTTAGCATAATACAACATTCTAACTAATTTCCTCACTTTATTATGATGCACTGCTAGCATCCTGAAATGATGAAAAACACTCTGGCATACTCTCCTGGAAAGACAAGCCAGTGAATGACCATGCAAACCTGTCACTTCTCTCACTCTGCAAGGATCTAATTCTTGCAACAACTTAATTTTCTGCTTCAAACTTTTCTTATTAAATGACCGTACAAAATCACAAAGCAAATTGATGGAATCCTGTCGCACACTGCAAATACTACTACACTTCCAGGTGTACACAGGACCCTTAGGACGTCTTCCTAAAACCTCATTACCTAACACCTCTTCTATCTCTGTTGTCACAAGTTTTTCTTTTTCAACTGGACAACCATCTTTCACTTCATAAGCTCGACCACTGGTGTCAACTGCATGCACCAAATCATTATCCTGGAAATAACTCTCCTCATTAAAAAATGCCTCACAGCTTGAACTATGCATCCATTCTCCAGAAAAAACTTCACAAAAATTACTACGATTAACTATTCTCTTCCATCTACTATTTCTTTTGAAATCATAAATTGCCTTGTTTAGCTTCCTAATTCTATTGATTATCAAAATAAATAACTTACGTTTAATTTCAAATGCCTGATCAATAACTTTCTCAACTATTTTTTTTCTCTTATAAAAAACCACTTTCTGTTGACCTTTCTTAATATTTTTTAACAAATTGCCAATTATCCTGTTGCGGAACATTCGTTTACGAATGTCCCTAAACTGTTGTTTCCTTCTACTATCATGCACAGAGTTATCTCTTGCTCTAGCAGTAACATTTTTCATTGGCCTTTCCTTTCCGTTTGAATTGCTTCTCTTTTTCTGGACTGAAACATTTTCTGTAGTAATATTTTTTTTACTACAGATATTTCTTATGAAGGTTTTTGTACTCTTACCCGGTGCTTTCTTGGTGACTTGACAAATCTTTTTGTTAGAGAACTGCTGCTTTTTTTCATTGACCTGCTGTCTTTGACGTTTTGCAGCCTTTCTCAGTCTTTCTTTGGTTGGCATGCTGAAATCTTGAAATGATCTGCAGTTGAATCTGTGGTAAAATATAATAAAAAATGTTATTAACCACTATTACCCAACAGTAAATCAATAACAGTAATCAAACACTTAAAACACTACTTGACATTTTTACATAGAAGATTTTTTAGTGCTTGGCAAATTTAGAATACAGAAATAGCAGAAAAGAAATGGAATTTATATTCATTTTACCTGTGCTGTTTTATATGTGAATCTGATCTAATTTTATGAGCATATTTTAATATTTTATTGAAGACACTACACATAACCTGTTTTTGAAGGTGTCTTTATTTTTAAATTAAACGGTTTACATTTTTACTTTTTATTTATTATAAATTTTTAAAATAAATGTTTATAGTTCCATAGGCTCAAGCACGTCAGCTTCCCATCCTATGTCATACAATTCTGACAAATCTGCATCCTCATCACGTTCTTCTTCATCCTCAGGATTTAACTCATCCAAGGGATCAACATCCACTGATGTTTCAATTACGAGTTCAATGATGAGGTCGAAATCAACTGATTGCTGATTGTCGCTCATGTTGATGTTGTCTTTATCTTTAAAGAAAGATAACAACAATGAGATGTTGCAGAGTAAGAGACAAATCTCAGAGATTATAATAGTAAAATTGTTTAACAAGAGTAACATTTTGCAGCTATTATTTAGCGATGCTGAGGAGGTGAAGCCTATGTCCAATTTTTCAGTGAACAGGACTCATCTCTTCTTAACCTTGGATAAGCCTCACCGACTCTGTGTCCCCTGCACATACTTAAATGTAAAGGGGCAGATTTATGTTAACTGGCACATCCCCAGGGATGCACCAGTTAACGTGCACCGCTGCTCTGCCACCCATGGTGTGCCGCATTTACAATCAGATAGGACAAAGCTGCGTCAAAACCCTGCTCCTGCTTGAAGCAGGCATAGGTCTTGACGCAGCATTGTGGAGATGGGACACCCCTGAGCCTTGCTGGAGCTGCATCGCACTTGCGATACAACTCCAGCAATGCGCCACCTTTACGGCACAGATGCGTCACGCATCTGTGCCGTTTTTGCCCCATGGTGCGCCGCATTGTAAATGCAGCACACCGTGGGTGGCGGAACAGCGGCGCAGGATGACTGGCACATCCCTGGTGATGCGCCAGTCATCATAAATCTATCCCTAAGCTTCTTATCTTGTTAGAGATGAACCGCCATATGTATCATCAAACTATTTTGCATTTCCTAAATAGCGAATTTTAAGGAATAAATAGCGATTCTTTACCATTCCTAATTTGCGATGAGCAAATTGCTAATTGCAAATTACCCATTCATTTCCATGGGCCAGGAGGCCCATAGGAATGAAGGTGCAATTTGCGATTAGCAATTAGCTCATCGCAAATTAGGAATTTTTCCAAGGGTGCAGGGGTGTCTCAAGAACACCCTGCTGCACCCCTGAAAAAGATATTTGGGGGCATATGGCACCTTTTGTTTTTTGGAAAAAAAGCTTTTTGAAAAGAATTCGCAAATTACCACCAACTAGAAGTTGGTGGTAATTTGCAAATCCTTAATGGCATTTTTTGCATATTTTTTGTTTGATACATTGCATTTAAGGAATCGCAAAATTTGCAAATCCTTAAGTGCAATCGCAAAATAAGGAATAGCAAATTTTGCTATTCCTTATTTTGCATCAAACTTGTTTGATACATACCATTTGTCTAATTAGCATTCGCAAAGGCCGAAATTCACAGAATTTCGGCCTTTGCGAATGCTAATTAGCTTGATACATATGGCCCCAAGTGAGGCCTGTCTTGCAACATGGTGCATCTTTTGCATCACTGCTGCATCGGTTTCATGTGGCACGGTTTTTTTACAGCATGACACATCTGCCTAAATGCATCAATTTGTAATTTTGTCGCCTCATAGCAAATCTTTTGCACCGCCGCTGCATCAGAAAAGTGACGCACAGTGGCGCAAAAGAGGCATACACCTATCATAAATCTGTCCCTAGCATTTTAAATGATTAATTCAGGATGACGATAAGGTGTGGCCTATCCAGAGGTTTGTTTAAGGTGAGGCCTACTCAGGGTTGCAGATCAAAGTTACGCTTGTTGAAGAATACAGAGGAGATAATACATGTAAAGGCCTACCAATGAAGTAAGTGATGTCCACCTCATTGCGCCAGTCATCATAAATCTATCCCTAAGCTTCTTATCTTGTTAGAGATGAATTGCCATATGTATCATCAAACTATTTTGCATTTCCTAAATAGCGAATTTTAAGGAATAAATAGCGATTCTTTACCATTCCTAATTTGCGATGAGCAAATTGCTAATTGCAAATTACCCATTCATTTCCATGGGCCAGGAGGCCCATAGGAATGAAGGTGTAATTTGCGATTAGCAATTAGCTCATCGCAAATTAGGAATTTTTCCAAGGGTGCAGGGGTGTTTCAAGAACACCCTGCTGCACCCCTGAAAAAGAAATTTGGGGGCATATGGCACACATACATGCCCTAAGGGCATGTATGGGCGTCATATGGCACCTTTTGTTTTTTGAAAAAAAAGCTTTTTGAAAAGAATTAGCAAATTACCACCAACTAGAAGTTGGTGGTAATTTGCAAATCCTTAATGGCATTTTTTGCATATTTTTTGTTTGATACATTGCATTTAAGGAATCGCAAATTTTGCAAATCCTTCAGTGCAATCGCAAAATAAGGAATAGCAAATTTTGCTATTCCTTATTTTGCATCAAACTTGTTTGATACATACCATTTGTCTAATTAGCATTCGCAAAGGCCGAAATTCGCAGAATTTCGGCCTTTGCGAATGCTAATTAGCTTGATACATATGGCCCCAAGTGAGGCCTGTCTTGCAACATGGTGCATCTTTTGCATCACTGCTGCATCGGTTTCATGTGGCACGGTTTTTTTACAGCATGACACATCTGCCTAAATGCATCAATTTGTAATTTTGTCGCCTCATAGCAAATCTTTTGCACCGCCGCTGCATCACAAAAGTGACGCACAGTGGCGCAAAAGAGGCATAAACCTATCATAAATCTGTCCCTAGCATTTTAAATGATTAATTCAGGATGACGATAAGCTGTGGCCTATCCAGAGGTTTTTTTAAGGTGAGGCCTACTCAGGGTTGCAGATCAAAGTTACGCTTGTTGAAGAATACAGAGGAGATAATACATGTAAAGGCCTACCAATGAAGTAAGTGATGTCCACCTCATTGCGCCAGTCATCATAAATCTATCCCTAAGCTTCTTATCTTGTTAGAGATGAACCGCCATATGTATCACCAAACTATTTTGCATTTCCTAAATAGCGAATTTTAAGGAATAAATAGCGATTCTTTACCATTCCTAATTTGCGATGAGCAAATTGCTAATTGCAAATTACCCATTCATTTCCATGGGCCAGGAGGCCCATAGCAATGAAGGTGCAATTTGCGATTAGCAATTAGCTCATCGCAAATTAGGAATTTTTCCAAGGGTGCAGGGGTGTCTCAAGAACACCCTGCTGCACCCCTGAAAAAGAAATTTGGGGGCATATGGCGCACATACATGCCCTAAGGGCATGTATGGGCGTCATATGGCACCTTTTGTTTTTTGGAAAAAAAGCTTTTTGAAAAGAATTCGCAAATTACCACCAACTAGAAGTTGGTGGTAATTTGCAAATCCTTAATGGCATTTTTTGCATATTTTTTGTTTGATACATTGCATTTAAGGAATCGCAAAATTTGCAAATCCTTAAGTGCAATCGCAAAATAAGGAATAGCAAATTTTGCTATTCCTTATTTTGCATCAAACTTGTTTGATACATTCCATTTGTCTAATTAGCATTCGCAAAGGCCGAAATTCGCAGAATTTCGGCCTTTGCGAATGCTAATTAGCTTGATACATATGGCCCCAAGTGAGGCCTGTCTTGCAACATGGTGCATCTTTTGCATCACTGCTGCATCGGTTTCATGTGGCACGTTTTTTTTACAGCATGACACATCTGCCTAAATGCATCAATTTGTAATTTTGTCGCCTCATAGCAAATCTTTTGCACCGCCTTGCATCACAAAAGTGACGCACAGTGGCGCAAAAGAGGCATACACCTATCATAAATCTGTCCCTAGCATTTTAAATGATTAATTCAGGATGACGATGAGGTGTGGCCTATCCAGAGGTTTGTTTAAGGTGAGGCCTACTCAGGATTGCAGATCAAAGTTACGCTTGATGAAGAATACAGAGGAGATAATACATGTAAAGGCCTACCAATGAAGTAAGTGATGTCCACTTCATTGCGCCAGTCATCATAAATCTATCCCTAAGCTTCTTATCTTGTTAGAGATGAACCGCCATATGTATCCTCAAACTATTTTGCATTTCCTAAATAGCGAATTTTAAGGAATAAATAGCGATTCTTTACCATTCCTAATTTGCGATGAGCAAATTGCTAATTGCAAATTACCCATTCATTTCCATGGGCCAGGAGGCCCATAGGAATGAAGGTGCAATTTGCGATTAGCAATTAGCTCATCGCAAATTAGGAATTTTTCCAAGGGTGCAGGGGTTTCTCAAGAACACCCTGCTGCACCCCTGAAAAAGAAATTTGGGGGCATATGGCGCACATAAATTTTAAAAACATTCCTTTACCTCAAAAACGATTTTCAAGTCATAATTTGAAAACACTGCCCACGGGGAAATGACTTAAAATGTCCTTAAGACACATGAAAGTGTTTTTTTAAAGCCTTTGCAACTTTTTTGGGTCACTTTTAACATGGCTATGTAACTCAAACAGTCAAAATCTAAATTTACCATGCACAGGTGGGAGCATATTTACAAGGAATTTGCTCCACGGGGAAAGGTCTTTTAATTTAATATGGGAAAAATAACATCAGAGACACTGAAATGCCTTATAAAGAAGCATACACCATTATGTCCTTGTCATAAATTTTAAAACCATTCCTTTTCCCCAAAAACGATTTTCAAGTCATAATTTGAAAACACTCCACATGGGGAAATGACTTAAAATGTCCTTAAGACACATGAAAGCGTTTTTTGATTGCCTTTGCAGCATGTTTGGGTCACTTTTAACATGGCTATGTAACGCAAACATTCAAAATCTAAATTTGCCATGCACAGGTGGGAGCATATTTACAAGCAATTTGCTCCACAGGGAAAGGTCTTACATTAAAATGGGAAAAATAACATCAGAGACACTCAATTGCCTTATAAAGAAGCATACACCCTTATGTCCTTGTCATAAATTTTAAAACCATTCCTTTTCCTCAAAAACGATTTTCAAGTCATAATTTGAAAACACTCCACAGCTCCTATGCACAAAAAAAACCCTGTCAGTACTAATACTTCACATTTTCTCCAATTACAATTTCTCAAAGAAACAAAATCTATTTGTAAAACACTTGAGACAAAGCAACATTTGAAAAACACAACTTTCTTCATAATTTTCTCCTTAAAGCACACTATTCTCTATCTAAATTAAAGAAATCTTTTCTCACCTTAGCAAATACTTTATGAGTTTCAAAACAGTCTCAGAAACACACCAATTTGTCTTCAGCAGAGCAAAAGGTATGCACTCCAGAGTCTGCAGCTATCAAAAGCACAGAAATGCTGTAATTCTTCACACATATCTCTCATGTCACCCAATCAAAACTCTTTCCTCACTTTTTTCAAATCAAAACCCTTCCCCCCTCAGCCCTCTCTGCCTTTTTTGCATAGCAACCACCTCTTGGAAGACCTCTGGTGTTTGCAAGTTCACACAACAATGTTTCAATTGAACTCTGAACTCTCAGTGCACCTGCATATCCAGTGCATTCTTTCATTTAATGATTTTTTCTTGACCACTCAAAATACATCTTTCAAAGAACTCATCCATGCACCCTAACTTTCTGTTTTCAGCAATCAAAATCCACCAATCACTGTTACTGCTTCATTAACACAGAAACTCCACAGTTTTTTTCATTTTAAACTCTTATTTTTTCAAGTGCCATTTCATTGCCACACTTCATCTGACTGCAGCAGAACCTCCTCTCACCATGTTTTCTGTCTGGATTGTTGGACATAGTTACATCTATTGGGCTCAGAGGTATGCTGAGAACAGAAATTTACCTAACCTCAATTTACAAGATGTGGAAATTAAGTGGTTTGGCCACAGAGGATTAAAATGTCACCAATTGATACCATTGGTGAAAACCTGACCTGTTAATTGTGCACTGTGGAGGTAATGATTTGGGCACTTTGACTGGGGTAGGTCTGGAAATGCTTTTAAAGGACACCTTTGAGCAATTGATGGCACTTTTTCCTCAAACTGCCTTGGTATATTCAAATATATGCCAAAGACAGAAATGGAGGTGGTCAAACCAATTTTGTCCACAAATTGAGAAGTCGAGGAAGCATGTAAACAAATCTGTTTCAGCTTACATGAGAGACCATGGAATGGGCTCCATGTACAACAATAACTTGCGTTACTACATGCAAGATATCTACAGAGGAGATGGAGTTCACTTCTCAGATGAGGGCAACAGAATTTTCATTCTGAATTTAAGACTGTGCATTGGTACCTACTTATAAGTACCTAAATGTACCATAAACCCAAAAGCTCTTCTCAGAGCTACCCTACATCTGATCACTCACAATTATTATTTTTCTCTAACTTTTTTCACTAATTTTCAACAAAGTACGCTCCCCGGGGCGCTACCCGGTACGCGAACCGGAAGCTAACCTCGCGAAATTTAAAAAAAAAATGTTTTTTTCCGCACATATAAGCCTCCTCAGCCACCCTCAGAAAACCTAGGGGGTCAAGATAAGTCTACCGTGCCCCCTTCTACCCATTCTGAACATTATTTGCCCTCCATCTTGTATCTTAAGTCGACCGAAACACAAAATGGTGGACTCCCGTAACGCTTCAGGTTCGCGTACCGGGGCGCTCGCCAGTTCGCGTACCGGGAGGCTCCCCGGGAAGCGCACCATCAAAAAAGGTGGGAAAGTAATTTACTGAAAAACGACTGGAGACACTCTCACCAAATATAGATTAGCTCATACTACATACCAATCCCTATCATTTTCACAAATTTGATTGAAATTCCATTTAGCCATTTAGCCTGTAGACCTCTCTAAATACCGTGAGGTAAATTACTTCTCAAAACACATCTGAAGTGTTGGAATTGACAACCAATGAAAATGTTACTTTCATTTTCTACTTTTATTACCTGACATTTGATTGGTTATATACCTGAATATATAAAGGAAGAGAAGGAAACACAGCCATTTTGACTACTACTTCCTGGTGTACATTTCAATTGGATTTTCACTAATCACTTCAACTTCTTTGTAAAGGTAAGTTGTTATTTTTAAAACTGAAGTATATTGTGCACCAAAAGTTAATATGGTAAACTTTTTCTGATAGTTATATACTATCCCTCTGTAGTAGTTATAGATTTAGATAGACTTCTCTGTTATAGTTATGGATGGAGTTAGGTTTCTCTTGTATAATTATGAAATTACTTACGTTAAATCACATACACTTTTTTATATTCCTACTTCCACTCTGATACTATACACTGCCCAAAGATAAATTCACTGATAAAAACTGCCTATCTAAAATTAATCCCAACAGTGCCCTATCTCTACTAATATATTTTTTTTTTATCCAAATTTCAGGCAACATGGAAGGCGAACAGAAAGTTTCATTTCAAATTGTCCTGCAAGAGAGCAGCCAAGAATTAATTGATCCAAATTATATAGAATTTATGGATGAAACTTGGGACCAAGAACTACTGCAATGTGTGCAAGCAGTAGATGACCTCCTTCAAAATGAGGACATTTTACACCCTCAGAGATTACAAACTATGTTCAATGAAAATGACGACATTTCAGACAGTGAAATGTTAGAAATGTTATTAAATTTTGAAACACAATCACAATAATAAATAATTGCTTAAAAAATAAAGAAATTAAAAAATAATCAACAAAACCAACAATCAATTAACATACAGTATTTGAAAAGTCTATCATTCTTTTTTCCTTATAGTACGCTCCCCAGAACGCTTCCCGGTTCGCGAACCGGGCGCTCCCCACGCAAAAAAAAAAATTTTTTTTTTTTTGCCCTGCGGGGCCCTTTTAAAGCCTCCACATCAAACCTAGGGGGTCAGGGAGGATCTACTATGCCCCCTTATGGTCATTTCCCCCTTTGTTTTGGCCTCCTCTTGTCTCTCGATCCTACCGAGAGACAAGATGGCGGCCGCTCCGGACTGTTTAGAATGTTGACAGACACCGGAGAGCCAATCAGCTTCGCTTCGCGAAGTTCCGTTACGCGTAAAGTACGCGAACCGGAGCGCTGCCCAGAGCGCGCTTACAGATATATATCTTTTTTTGAACGTTAATTTCTCAAAATCCACTGGAGCACATATATTGAGACCTAGCAAAGGCACATCGGGCTAACAGTCCCTACAATTTTGCCAAGTTTCGTGCAAATCCATTCAGCCGTTCGGGCTAAAAGTGAGGCCAACCGCCCTATGGAAATTAACATTGGAAAAACACGTTTTGGGACCCCCCTTTTTTCTCGGCCCCCCAAATTTTCAGGGGCTGCTCAGAAACAAAATGTTCCATTTTCCTGAAAATTTCAGCCAATTCCGTCCACAAACGCCAACGTTATTAGACATAGAATTTTCAAAAATCCCATAGGGAAAAAATCCTAACTATATATACCTACTGGCGACCGCCAGTAGGTAATATATATATATATATATACATTACCTACTGGCGGTTGCCAGTAGGTAGCTATAGTTAGGACCAAGTTTCCATAGGAAGAGCATTTTTTTGTTTTGCTTATAACTTTGGCGTCATTTGATGAATCTTCATGAAATCTTTGTTCATATCAGCTCCTATGTTGAAAGTTTGGGTGTGATTCGTCAAGTGGGGGCCGAGAAAAAAGGGGGATCCCAAAACGTGTTTTCTCCATGTTCATTTCCATAGGAAACTTTAGACAAGGCTACAGGTCGAACGGGTGAACTGAATTACCCCAAATTTGGCAAGGAGAAGGGTCTTGGTCTAGAAAGCAAGCTTTTGTTTATTTGGTGTAAATTCATTCAGTAGTTTTGGAGAAATATCGAAATTTTCAGATATCGATATTTGGGAATTCTGCCATCTGATTGGCTGAGCCATTACGAGCACGAGCTTGCTGCTTATTGGCTGCAAGCGGTTGCAACTAGGAAGTGTTGACCGCCATTTTGTGATTCCGTTGACGCGAGGAATGTGAAAAAAGGGTGAAAAGAGTAGGAAAGCGGGGCGCTGTGAGCTCTGTAGGGTGGTTAGGGTGTGCTATAGGGGGAGTGTGAAGCGAAGTATTTACATTTACCGGTGTAAAAGTGGTGTTTTGCCCAGAGGGAGATGGTGGTGAGGTGAGGTGCCGGTAAACTTGGGGATTAAAGCGTGTGCCTAAACAATGAGCTGAGTGCTGTAAACTGATGTGCTGTGGGCGCTGTAGCATACTGTCCGAAGCGAAGTATTTACCCTTACCGGTGTGAAAGTGCTGTTTTGCTTAGAGTGAGATGGTGCTGAGGTGAGGTACCCGTAAACTCGGAGATGAAACTGTGCATTTAACTATGAGCTGAGTGCTGTAAACTGATGTGCTCTGGGTGCTGTAGCATACTGGCCGCTGTAGCATAGCTGTGCAGGTGGTGTTAGTATCCGTTTAGACTATAGCAGGAGTGGGAAGCAAACTACTCACTGATACCACTCTGAAGACCCGGGGATGAAACTGTGAGTCTAAGTTGTGAGCTGATTGATGTAAAGTGATGTGCTGTGGGTGCTGTAAGATACTGGCCGCAGTAGCATGCCTGTGTAAGTAGTATTAGTATGCGTTTACACTATACAGGGAGTGGGAAGTGAACTACTCACCCCTACCAGTCTGAGGACTCAAATACAGTGTTTTAGCAAGCAGGAATAAAGAAATAATCGTGAAGAATATAATGCAGAATGTTGCAATGCCACAGAAGACAAATGGTGAAATGAGGTGTGTCTAAGAAAGTGGCTGTGTGTAATAAAGCGATGGAGTTTGAAAGTTATATAGAAAGTGTCTTTATTTAAGTGCCGTAAATGGACCCACTGGTGCAAGAGCTAGGGCATCCAGGTGATGCAAACTTGAACTGCTTCTGCTGTATTCAAACATAAGCTCCTGCATCAGTGAATTCCATATTACATGTTAGAGTTCCATATGACATAAACAATACCCATTACACTTCAATTAGTCTAAATTTTATAATGGAAATAAAGGTAGGATACAATTACCACATGTATCCTTTAAGAAAACAAACACACAAAAAAATTGTAAAATGTAATTATAAAACTTCTTAGGAACCTGGTACTCCGTTTTTTTCTA
Source organism: Lissotriton helveticus (assembly GCF_964261635.1). Classification (NCBI taxonomy): domain Eukaryota; kingdom Metazoa; phylum Chordata; class Amphibia; order Caudata; family Salamandridae; genus Lissotriton; species Lissotriton helveticus. The sequence goes on from NC_136057.1 coordinate 1,065,508,340, forward strand.
ACACAAATTTATCAACAGTAGAACAGTCAGCAATCTCTTGTACAGTAGATTCAATCTGGTGCGTGTAAGCATTGGTAATAGTTCTACCCACATCGGAACTTTGAGGAGGAACACAAACATTGCGCTTTCTGAGAAGCACATTCGGTACCTTTCTGGTCAAACCATACATTATTGTCTTCAGCTGTTTCAAAAAACATTCTTATGCAGAGAGCTAAGGCATCCAGCTGAAGCAAACTCCAACTGCTTCAGCTGTATTCAAACCGAAGCTCCTGCATCAGTGAATCCAACATTACATGTTACAGTTCTATGTGAATAAACAATAGCTATTAGACATGAATGAATAAATTGTATAATGAAAATAAAGGTAGGATACTATTACCACACTGTGCCAACCAGTTCCTAAACAATGTCGTCTTTTTTCAGTTTGATCATCAGATTGTGAGCAGAGGCTGAGGTTGAGTAAATTTGTGTGAAAGGGCGTCATGGATAAGAGACAGGCAGAGAGACGTGTGCACAAAGAATAGACATGTTTTCTAAATGGGTGTTGGGTTTAGGCTAATTTAGCAAGTAAATTGCGTATTTGCATAGGCCTTATATCACCGATCCCTAGTTAGAGTGGAGACTTAAGGGACAGTAATGAAGACAGAGTTCAAATGTCTGAGTATGCTTAGAAAGTTAATATATCAAAGTAGTACAATTGAAGTGTATTAAAGGAGAAAGTAAAAAAGATGGAAAAAATCCATCCAAGAATAACATGAGTTTCTTACAAGTCTTGGAGATTCCAGTCCAGAAGTTCTTCAGCGGCTTGTGATGTGTAATGTTCCAAAAGGCTATTGTTGTCATCGTGTGAGAAAAGCGAAGCGATCCAATTCATATCCTCAAAGGGGCAGTAAGGTTCCTCGAATGTTGGAGCGGCAATTTGAATAGGCAGGCAATCTGTGATGTTGTGAAAGGTCGCACGTTGCAGGAGATCTTTTGCGGCTGCGCAGAAATCCCATTCCGCCACGATACCTTTTTGCATTGCATTCGCCATTGCTCCACCGACTGAACAATCAAGTTCATGGTTTTCAAGATACTGCATTATCTGCTGGATATCGGGAGTGATTGCTAGGATGTTGGCAAAGCATAGATCCATTCGCCAGTCAAATGGGCAATTTTTGCAATAAAAAGATGGTTGTACGCAGATTGCATATGTGTAAATAAATGTTATGTTGTAGCTGGCTCCGATAATAGATAGAGGCAGCTGAAAAGTTTTTCAATTTTTTTTACAGTATTGATGTAGCTTCGCGTAGAGGCGTATTCTGTCGGACATGGTTGTTACCATAGAGAGCGCAACCATTTTTTACAAGCAAAATTAATAGTAGGATGGCCGCAAACAGAGCGAGAATTATGGGCACTGTTCATGTTATTCCAGAGATGATCGAATGAATGAAGTCTGGTATTAAAAGAAAAACAGTTTGAAAGTGTGTGAGAAGACTGGAGGATACCGCGTTAAAAAAGTGTGCCAGACCTTGAGTGTGAGATGTGTTGAAAAATGTGTAACAATTCACAAAGTATAATGGGAGGTTCGTATTTAAAAGGGAGTGTATTTTACTTGAAGTTCGTGGTATCTGCAGTTGATACATTTCTTTTGCAGAAGTGAGGGACACTTCTGTTATGAACAAAAGCGCTTTCAGTATGGTTTGTTTAATGAAATCTGTTTTCAAAGTAGGGATTGAAGGCCAAGTTGAATTTGGGAGTTGGTTTGTGTGGGTGGGAATAGACATAGCCACGGGAAGTTACTCGGTTTGAAACAGTGAGGACATACGGTATGCCAGATCACCTTCGGTAGGAGTGCATGTTATTAGGAAGCAGACAACTGCCATTAGAAAGCTGTGTGAATGTTGGTCTGATTGTGGGAGTTGGTGTCCTTTTAAGAAAGGACGCAAGATTGGGGGCTGTAAGCTTATAAGCGCCGTTTGGTTGGATATTCTTGGATAGTAATGAATGACTGCCATTGTGGTCGCACTTTTCACGTGTGACAAAAAGTTCTATATGCTCTTTAAAACAGCAATATGTAAATGGGAGAAACCACTGCTCATGAATAAACGCGCTACTTTATATAATCACATACAACATGACAAACAACATGTACACCTAGCAGACACAACAACACTACGTAGTGTGGGAACCGTGGCTAGCCATGTATGCAAACCAAACATGGCATGTTATGTCTGCCACACAATGCAGAATGTGGGGAGAGATGGGAGAGATGGGAGCAAAGTATGTGCTAAGGTGGCAAATAATTCTCGATTATAAAAGTATACAATGCAAAGTGTTGAGGGGATGTGCCGGACAGACTTGAGTATGCAGAGCACCGACATGTACATGTCAACATACACTGATGGTCTATTGAGTGAAGAAGACAGTGGACGCAACCATGATAGTACAGTCAGTAGGAAAGATTACGGAAAGGTTGCACGTGCATGCCACCACTCCACCAAATGTTTAGCTTAGTGTGCTGGCTCGGTGTACGAAAGGGTAGCATAGGGGTATGAAGAAGAGGCACGTTTCTCTGGGTGTGGGTTTGTTCCAGAATGGTAAACTTCTCTGCCTGGTCTGCGCAGGTTACATCGCCACGAGGCTGACGCCCTGAGCGAAGATGGCTGCGTGAATGATGCTCTCGGCGTGCTGGTATCTAGAAACCGTCATGGCCGCTGTGACGCACATATGCTCCATCGTTCACTTTTCAACACCGCCGTATGTGAAAGAGGGCCCACCACGTGCCAGCAGAAGCTCCTGGGCTGAGGTCTGCGAGTTCCGAAGGCTCCTGAGATCAACGCTGGCTACCGCGACACAGGCACACAGCCCCCAGCCTGAAGCCGAGCAGCTTAGAGTGCTCTGTATACTATTGATACAGTAGTCCGATAGGTACCAACAGTGGAACGGTGTTTTGATACCATAGTGGTGATGCTAGAACTGTATCTGAGAGTGGAGATAAAGGTACTCCCCCTCCGACCATGTGCAACCAACTCTAGGTCCCAACAGTGGAACAGTGTCTTGATCCCACAATGGACGATGTCCGGTATTACCCGCTGCTTGGTTTTCACAGAACTCCCTCCGTTGAGGGGCATCAGACGCTGTGCTTGCATAGCTAACTGTTGCACATGAATATTGTGCTTGGTTGACACCAGTTGGTGCAGTACACAGTGGTAAAGCAGGTCCAAACAGTGCAACATGGTCTTGATTCTATGATTGAAGATGTCAGAAGTTAAAGTCTGTGTTGATTTCTGGGCACCCCTCTTTGATCAGGTGCAAGCAACTCGAGGTCCCAACAGTGAAACGGTGTCTTGATCCCACAATGGTCGATGTTAGAACTGCATCTGAGAGTGGAGATGAAGGTACTCCCTTCGACCACGTGCAACCAACTCTAGGTCCCAACAGTGGAATGGTGTCTTGATCCCACAATGGACGATGTTAGACCTGCATCTGAGAGTGGAGATGAAGGTACTTCCTTCGACAAGGTGCAACCAACTCTAGGTCCTAACAGTGGAATGGTGTCTTGATCCCACAATGGAGGATGTTGGAACTGCATCTGAGAGTGGAGATGAAGGTTCTCCCTTTAACCAGGTGCAACCAACTTTAGGTCCCAACAGTGGAACGGCGTCTTGATCCCACAATGGACAATGTTAGAACTGCATCAGAGAGTGGAAATGAAGGTACTCCCTTCGACCAGGTGCAACCAACTCTAGGTCCCAACAGTGGAACAGAGTCTTGATCCCACAATGGACAATGTAGAGACTGCATCTAAGGGTGGAGATGAAGGTACTCCCTTCGACCAGGTGCAACAAACTCTAGGTCCCAACAGTGGAATGGTGTCTTGATCCCACAATGGAAGCTGTCCGATATTACTTTCTGCTTGGTTTTCATATAACTGCCTCTGCAGAGGAGCCACTAAAGCCATTGTTCGCCCATGTCAACTGCCAGGCCTACTAGGCAGCAGCCTTTAGGGTCCCCGTCAGGTACGGACCCACATTTGGAGGCCCACCGTTAGAGACTTGTGAGGCTGCCGCTGGTGGTGGGAGGGCCATTCTGGCCTCGACGCGCAAAAAAGGAGAGCGTACCCTCACGGACATGCTTGTCAAGGGCCCCTCCAAAGGTGATAAAGGCCCTCCGGCCACATCCCCAGCCAAGTCGCAGCCAGAGGACGCAACGGGGGAGGCTCCAATCACCCACACATTTCTTCAGACGCTCTTTAATTCAATTAGAGAGGACTTTCAGATGCTCAAACAAGAAGTGGCAGGCGAAGTGAGGGAGATACAACGGGAAGTGGATGGTCTGGGGGAAAGAGTGGCTGCACTAGAAGGTAATGACCAAGCCAGGAGCGCCGAGGTGGAACAACTCCAACAGGAACTGATCTGTCTCAAGGAACAACAGGTAGATCTGCAAGCCCATGCAGAGGATCTTGAGAATAGATCACGCAGGAACAACATACGGGTCCGGGGCGTTCCATCGTAAGGCAGAAGGATCAGATGTGACCTCATACCTACAGGGCCTCTTCAGGGACATACTGGGTGCCGGTTCGGAGGTGGACATTCGGATTGACAGGGCGCACAGGGTGGGCCAGCTACCGGACATCCTCGCTTTTCTGCCGGATTTCCCCTTGAAGGAAAAGATTCCCAAGGAAGCTCGGCGGAAGCAACCAATACAATACCAGGGGCACGCGGTGGAACTCTTTCAAGACCTTTCTGCCATAACCCTCCACAAAAGGAAAGCGTTCAAGGAGGTCACATCCTTTCTCAGAGATAAAGTAGTTGCATATGCCTGGGGCCACCGGTTCAGACTGATTTTCAAGTGGAATAGCACGCTGCATCAGATGAGGTCCCTCTGGGAAACCTGCAACCTTTTGGGTCTCGAGCACACGGAGTCGGGGGGCTCGCCACCCCAGTCCCAGCAACCTCGCAATGGGGGGTGGCAAACAGTGCACAGACGACGATCCTCACCAGCGATGAGCTTGAAACCGGACCAGGCCATCGTGTCGCAAGAACGGGAAGCGGCGGTGACGGCAGTACTCAGAGACACTTCTCCTGAAGCCTGAATGGACATCTTGCGGGGGCTACGGTAGCACTAAGTCATAGCGGTTTGGGGGTAGGGGGCCGCTAGGGGTCGAGGTTGCACACGATAACACGTTTTTTTTTCTCCACATGTCTGCGAGGTTGGACGGTAGACATGGAATGGAATGGAATGGAATAGAATTTATAGAGCGCGTGGTTACCCGTAGGTGTCCCAACGCTAAGAGAAGAGATTAGACCAGAGCTAGCGGAAGTGGTGGAACCTTTAAGGGAAAAGGAAGGTTTTCAACAGCTTGCGAAACTTCTGAAGGCTGGGTTCAATGTGAATCTTGAGGGGGAGGGAGTTCCAAAGCTTCGCCGCGTTAACGGAGAAACGACGTCCTCCTGTTAGAGCCTTCTTTACTCTGGGGACATTAGCGAGGTACAGGTGGTCAGATCTAAATGCCCTATTGGCTTTATAGGGGCTGACCAAGCTTTCAAAAATGGGGGGCACTTGCCCTGTAAGGATTTGTGCATAATGCACAGCGATTTGAAGTTGACTCTCTCCCGTATTGACAGCCAATGGAGAGATCTGAGGGCGGATTTGGCTGATAGCTTGGTTGAAGATCCAGTTAGCAGTCTCGCTGTCGAGTTCTGAATATGTTGTAGTTTATTTATAGAGGCTTCTGGAGCACCCAAGTATAGAGCATTGCTATAATCCAACCTGGAGAGGATCAAACCCTGCACAAGAAGCCTCCTAGAGTGGGGAGGTAGGAGAGGCACAATTTTCCATACAGTGCGGAGTAGGCCAAAACACACCCCGGCCGTTTTCTTGGCTTGGGTTTTGAGCGAAAGATCTTGGTCAAGCCATACCCCAAGACTTTTGATTTCATTTTTTGGTGTTGGAATTGGTCCCAGGCATGTGGGTCACATAGAGCTAAACACAGATGTGGTCCTATGGCCTAATAGCATTAGCTCTGTTTTGTCTCCATTTTCATGGGACACTGTGTCAGGCCCCATCATGAAGATAGTGACCCTCAACGCTAAAGGTCTCAATAATCCCGTCAAACGTAGCGCCATTTTGTAATTCCTGGAGAACTCGGGGCTTCCCTTCGTCTCATTCAAGAAACACATTTACTCCCAAAGGACTGGCACAGGATGCGCTCTCGCACCTTTCCACATCCAATGCAGACAAAAAGGCGAGGGTTGCCATTCTGGTGGCCAGACAATTCCGGGGTTCAGTGGGGGAGAGAATGGCAGAGGTCAAAGGACGGCTGTTGGCACATAAGGTCACGGTGGGAGGCATGACTTTGGTGGTGGGATCTCTTTATGTCCCCAACACAGGGCAGGAATACTTTCTTAAGTGTGCAGTGTCGGATGTCTTACAGTATCAGGATAATTATGTTCTGATAGGGGGGGGACTCAACCTTGTTATGGACCGGGACAGAGACAGGTTGGGGCACCACTATGGCACGACCGGGGCGATTTCACTGGATGGGAGGGCTTGGTTGAACCAGAGAGGGCTTTTGGATGTTTGGCGGGAGGCCCACCCCCAGAGTACTCAATATACATTTTACTCACACGTACACCACACCTATGCACGGCTTGATAATTTCCTCAGTTCCTCAGAACTTTACCCGTTACTAGATGAGGTAGAAATAATTCCTGTTGCACTTTCAGACCATGATGCCTTGTCACTCTCCCTCACAGTCCCTCGTACACATAGACCTAAGGGCAGATGGCGGCTGCGAGAATCCTTATTACACAAAGATGGGGTGCTCCAGCAGCTTAGGAAAAGTATCACCGATTATCTCTCACTTAATGATCAGCCCGACGTACCCCTTCCAGCACTGTGGGGGGCACTGAAAGCGGTGGTGAGGGGGGAGCTGATTGCACTCTCTGCAGCCGAAAATAGGGAGCGCGCGGAACAGAGAGGACTCCTCACGGCCAAGGTTACAGAGCTAGAGGGGGTTCATAGCAGTACAGGGGCCCCTAGGGTCTTGCGCTAACTGAAGGCGGCAAGGGCACAGCTCGCGGATATAGATTTAGACTGCGTGGAATTTGCGGCATTGCAGCTTAAACACACCTATTATGTGGGGGGCAACAAAACAGGGCGACTTCTGGTGAGCAACCTTAGAGCCCGTACCTAACAAACCAAGGTCTCCACCATCCGGGATGCTAAGGGCACATCGGTCACCGCCAATGATCAGATTGCTGAGGCTTTTAGGGAGTACTACGCGTCCTGTACAGCAGGGATCAGAATGTGGACACAGCGGGAGAGGCCTATCTTAGTCAAGCGGCGACCACGGCCCTCAACGCTGCCGGGGCGGCTGCTCTGGATGCACCTATCCGGCTAGAAGAGGTCATCGGAGTGATTTCTAGACTCAAACCTTTGTAATCCCCGGAGCCCAAGGCTTCTCGGCAGGCTTCTACAAGTCCTTTTGCCAGTTGCTTGTGCCAATTTTAACCCGGCTCTTCAATTCTTTCCAGGGGCCGGGCTCTATCCCGCTGGACATGTTAGAAGCGGAAATCATTGCATTGCCTAAACCAGGCAAGGATGCCGCTCAATGTTCCACGTATAGATCCATTTCTTTACTAAACCTTGACTTAAAATTGTTCACAGGAGTCTTAGCAAGTAGGTTGGGCCCACGTCTCCCTGGCATCATTGAGCCGGATCCGTCTGGTTTCATTCAGAACCAACAATGTGGCGACAATACCAAGCGCCTCCTACATCTCATTGACAAAACCCATTATAATCAACCAGATGCCATGCCCTTATCCATTGATGCTGAGAAAGCATTTGATCGGGTGGACTGGGGGTTCTTGAATAAGATGCTAGCACACTTTGGCATTGAGGATCGTTACAGGGCCTGGGTCGCGAGTTGTGACAATAGGCGGAGGGCATAGATCCGGGTGAATGGCACGACTTTGTGAGCATTTGACATTCAGCGGGGCAGGGGTGCCCTTTGCCCCCCTCTTGTTTGCGCTCTATGTGGAACCCCTCGCCCAACGAATCCGGGATAACCCTGACATCCAGGGGGTTTCCTTTGGGGGGAGCAGCATGCGCTCAGTCTCTATGTGGACGATATCCTAGTAGCTCTGGATTGGCCTCGGCGGTCAGTGCCCGTGTTTCTACGCGAATTGGAAGCCTTTGTGGCGGTGTGCGGTTTTAAATTTAACGCGGGGAAATCCATGCTTCTCCCCTTGGGTAGCAATGCCTCAGAGCCCGGGCATACCCGTGCATACCCTTTGGATTTTTGTCTTCCAAACAATCCCAGTTGGCCCCCCCAAGGGAGCTGTCCGTAAGCTACAGGATGCCATTCAACAGTTCATATGTGCGGGGAAAAGGCCGCGGCTGCGCAGGGACTTGTCCCATCGACCTCCAGACGAGGGAGGACTGGGTATCTCTAACCTCCTACAGTACTTTCAGTCAGCCCAACTCTGGTATTTAGTGGAATGGAGCAGGACTGAGTCGGAAAAGCAGTGGCTTTTTCAAGATCGTGCAATGGCACAAACTGCCTTGTGGAGGATTACGTTCTTGAGGCGCATGGATAGGCCGACATACCTCAACAAATCCCCTGTATCGTGCACAATCATGCGGGTTTGGGATGCTGTTGCTTCTCGGAGGGGGCTCACTACGTTTCCCTCTCCACTGACACTGCTGTTTGAGAACCGAGAATTTGAGCCCAAGATGGATAAACGGGCCTTCCCACAATGGCGCACATCCGAATGTAGGTCTGCCGGCCACCTATTCCATCTTGAAGGCTTTATGCAATTTTCGGACCTTATTCAGTATTATGACCTTCCCAACCCACACAGGTACCAGTACTTTCAAATTAGACATTGGCTGATGCATCCGGAGGTACACCCGCTGGTGGGTCGGGAATTGTTGGCCTTCGAGAAATGACTTATCACTAAGGAATCTGATCGTAAACTAATCTCGGAGCTCTATCGTATGCTTTACCCTGAGACCTCCACTTCGCGCTCCGTGGGTCAGAAACGGTGGGAGGGTGAACTAGGCAGGGTATCTTTCGGATCAGGAATGGCAGGCCATATACTACAGAGCGAATCACACTGCATGGAATACTGCGAGTAGGGAGGCGGCGGTCAAAATAGCCACCTACTGGTACCTGACCCTGTCCGTTGAATAGAGGTAATCCGCGTCGGAGAGCTGCTTGCTGGAGAGGCTGCGGGGAGGAAGGCACTCTAACCCATTTGCTGTGGGGCTGTCGAGAGGTGGAGGGATTCTGGGAAGAAGTTCTTAATGAAGTTGACAGACACTTTGACACCGAAATTCCTAGGTTTCCAGCATACACACTCCTAGGCCTACCCAACAAAATTACTTTCCCCCTGAAATCCATTCTAGGCAAACAGATGGGCCTGGTCTTGGTTGCAGCAGTACAGCACATATTATCAATTTGGGGCACACAGACACGGCCGACCCACTTAGGGTGGCTTCACAGACTTTGGTACACAGCAGGCATGGAGCGTATCCAGGCGTCCCTTACTCAATCCCTGTCAATTTTTTCGTCCACTTGGCAACCGATGCTTGCACTCCTGCCGTCAGAATTCAACAAAAGTTACATGCCCGAAATACCAATGTTTGCTTAGGCTTTCTGACTCTCCCTCTACGGAAGGGAACATGAAGGGGTAGGTGGATACTTGTTACATAAGGATGGGCACACAACGGGACTCCCTTGGGCACACCGGTTCTGGGTGGGGCAGGATGGGGGGCTGGGGGTTCCTTTTTCTTCGTTCCTATGGGGAAAGTGAGTTTCGGCTAGGAGAACCTAGCATATGCAATACCTCCGCCGGCAATCCAGGACATTTTACGACCAAGCGGATCTCCCATTGGTTCAGGTAGTTACTTGGAGGACAGGTGGGAGGCAAGGTAAAGCCCTGTTTGATGGCTGCACTATGTTCCCATTGTATGATGTGATTTACATAGTCTGGAACTCAATAAAAATGAAGTTAACAAAAAAAAAACATTGTGTCTGTGATGTTTTGCAAATTAATCTTTCCCAAGGTGTCCGATTCACTTGGTGTGTGACCTCCTTGCCTCCCAAAAAATCACTGCCTTATGTTTTTTCAGCATCACAAAGATCAAACATTTCTGTTTTATGGAAGAAATACCTGGTTTTCCTTTTTCCTCATCCTGTGTCTGGGAGGAGGGATGGAGATCATCCTCCTTGTTACTATTTTCTTCTCTTTCTCAGTTCCCTACTATCCTTGCACCATCTATACCATTGTACCTCTACTCTTACTTATACCACAGCATCCCCACACTTGTATAAATCCTAGGGCCTTTCCAAGAACCTATAACCTACCATGTATACCTATATTTTAGTACCACTACACCTACTTACAATCACCACAGTTCCTCTATAACTACCTCATCCTATTCTCTAATTTAGCACCTTCATCCCTATCTGTATGCTAGTACCCCTACACTACCTGTACTAAAGAACACCTACCCTAATATTGTTAACCCTGCCTATAACCAACTACCTCCACTCCTGCTTAGTCCTAGTTTCTATCCTAATATCACTAAATTCTACTCCAGTACCTCTACCACCCCTTCCCATACCCTTTCAACTCTACTCTCTAATAGCTGTACTTGTTCATATACTTTACAACATCTGCCGCTGCCTATACACTAATACCTGTACCCCTATACACTATCAGTTCTGGACCTTCAAATATATTGTAGTATCTACACTCTAGTGCCTCTATCTAACTAGTAAATAGGTACCTCTAGTCTAGAATGTCCAATCCAATCCCCATCCATACCCAAGTATTTCTTCCCATTCACAAATTCTAGTACCTTAACGTGTGCCGTTAGCTCTACTTTTATACTAGTAGCTCTATGCCTAGTTTTACCTTCATGCCCCTTTCTGACTATACCCTAATACTTCTACTATACTTATATCTCAGAGCATCCTTGTACCTTTATGCGTAGTAAAACTACATCTACCCTCTCTATACCCCTGTACCTCTACAGGTCATAGTAAAACTACATCTACCCTCTCTAGAACCCTGTACCTCTACAGGTACTCTAGCATTGATATCTCTACATAAAACAAACTTAAAAGTAAGATCCACAATATGTGCCTCCACCCTACTACCTCTAACCCCTCCTAGTACTACTTCCCCTTACCATATCACTTTGACTCTTCATCTGCTTTCTTATCACCTGTGTTCCCATTGTATGCTGTTTTTGTTGAAATTATTTCAATTATTTGATGAAATTGTCATTTTGAGAATTCATCACAGTGGAGTTTAGCAAGCCTGGGTATTTCAGGCTCGTGTTCCACATTTTGATGTTTCCATGTTTCCATGAAACAAGCCAGAGCCAACTGCAGCCTGTTACAGCACTCAAGGAAATCTGAAATCACACCCACCTGTGCAAACACCAGAACTATATTCTTACACATAATGCTAGAAAGCTCATGTTGGAAATAAGCCCTTTATGGAGGCTCGCCCTTAATCTTTTGCCTTTTTGTTGAATTCTGTGTTTTCTCGCTATAGAACTCTGTGCAGTCTACCCCTGCGATCCCAAAGTAAAGTGCTTGTGCGCCTTCTTTCTACATGAAAAAATGTGTATACTTCCGATTGGCACATTTAATTTACTCATAAGTCCCGAGTATATGGTACAAGGTGTACCCAGGGCCTGTAAATTAAATGCTTAAAGTGAACTGCGTCCCACATTGAGCCACCCACTGCAATGGCACTGTAAGGCAGGTATCCAAGCCTATTATTGTAGCCTGGCTGTGCAGTTTTAAAAATGCAAATTCGACATGCCTACATCTTCATTTTAAATATCATTAAACCACCCCTCAGTTGGCTTAATTGCCCACAAGGCAGGGTACATGGTATGTTTTGTAACCTGATGTTATTATACCACATCCTCTCCATAGATTCTCAGTTCCCTGCTGCTCAGCCAGTGTGTGTGGTGTGTGTGTGGTAATGATGTTGTAATGCGGATTGTAGAATGAGGACTTTACTGTCATTTAACATCACACGGGGGCCAGGATTCGATTCCAGTCAGTTAGTTCAGGGTTGGCTGGGAAGAATCTGGTTTCTTCTGGCTGTAAGAAATAAATCTGTGTGTTCAAGGTGCATGGCACTCTTGTGGTAAGCAATGGGTGGAGAAGTTCTGAAAAGAGACTAATAGTTGAGTTGAGTATCAGTGGAGATCACCAGCATACGTCAGAAGCAGATTTCATGTGGAAAAATATTAGCCTTGATTATATTTATTTATTTATTTATTACAATAATACAGCGCATGAATCACCCCAACCAGGGTATCTCCGTGCTGTGACTGCCTTTGTCAACCAGTAAGGAGAAGATCAGAACAGCGTGGTTTTTAGCAGCTTTCTGAAGGCTAGGTAGTTGGAACACAGACGTAGGTGGATGGGCAGTTGGTTCCAATATTGAAGGGCCAAATAGGAGAAGGCTTTCCCCCCCAACCGGGCCTGTTTTATGCAAGGTATTTGAAGGAGATCCTTGGACCCTGAACAAAGGGTCCTGGAAGGTATGTATCTAACCAGATTGTCTGTCAGATACCTTGGTCCCAAGTTGTTTAGGGATTTGTAGACTGTACAGCAAATTTTGTTTTGATCCTTTTACAAATGGGTAGCCAATGCAGCTCATGGAGTATGGGGAGGGAGGCAGTTCTGCAAGGGGCATTGGTGACTAATCAGGCAGCTGTGTTCTGGAGTACCTGTAGTCTGTTCAAGGATGATTCCTTGGCTGAAATCAACAGACGGTTGCAGTAGTCCAAACGGCTTAGGACCAATGCTTATATCAGGGTTTTTCCGCGTGGATAGCGGAAGTAGGGGGAAGACTCTGCAAAGAAGGCTAAGGGCCCCATTAGGATAGCGAGCGGAAAACCTCCCCGTCCGCCATGGAGGCGGGAAACAACCGCCCGCCGGGCCCGCGGATAAACTGGCGGACAAATTAGGAACAACCACCAAAAAAGACCAACCACGGCGGTAGCGGGTAAAACAAAACCGCCCGACGCGGACGGTGATGTCCAAAAACCGACCGCGGTGGTCAGAAACGCTGCGGAAAAGCTACATCCTGCCGCAAGCAAAGAGGAGACACCGCACAGGAAATTAGTATTTGCCCGATGGTCCCGCGGTTCGATCCGCTGTTTCTGACCGCCTCGGTTCAGAAAAGGGGGTGGTGATGAACAGAGTGCCTGAATTAAGCAGACCACTCTTACCCAGTCCAAAGATCAGGGCTTGATCCATCACCGTTTTTTAGCTCACTGCACCATCCCAGCTCAGAACTTGGCTATATGCAAATTAGTCTGTTCCTGTCCCAGTGCATGATGGGAACAGGGCAAACCAAACTACCAAGCCAATTCTTGTACTGGGAAGGAAACAAGCTTCCGGGGACCGGTTTCAGCCATTTCAGGCGTCGTCGGCCCGGCTTTCTTGAATCCTGATGGTGCAATGAGCAAGGGACTCACATCTGAGTATACCCTTCCACGCTTATGGTGGACAAAATGATTCAGAAAAGGGGGTGGTGATGAACAGAGTGCCTGAATTAAGCAGACCACTCTTACCCAGTCCAAAGATCAGGGCTTGATCCATCACCGTTTTTTAGCTCACTGCACCATCCCAGCTCAGAACTTGGCTATATGCAAATTAGTCTGTTCCTGTCCCAGTGCATGATGGGAACAGGGCAAACCAAACTACCAAGCCAATTCTTGTACTGGGAAGGAAACAAGCTTCCGGGGACCGGTTTCTGCCATTTCAGGCGTCGTCGGCCCGGCTTGCTTGAATCCTGATGGTGCAATGAGCAAGGGACTCACATCTGAGTATACCCTTCCACGCTTATGGTGGACAAAATGATTCAGAAAAGGGGGTGGTGATGAACAGAGTGCCTGAATTAAGCAGACCACTCTTACCCAGTCCAAAGATCAGGGCTTGATCCATCACCGTTTTTTAGCTCACTGCACCATCCCAGCTCAGAACTTGGCTATATGCAAATTAGTCTGTTCCTGTCCCAGTGCATGATGGGAACAGGGCAAACCAAACTACCAAGCCAATTCTTGTACTGGGAAGGAAACAAGCTTCCGGGGACCGGTTTCTGCCATTTCAGGCGTCGTCGGCCCGGCTTGCTTGAATCCTGATGGTGCAATGAGCAAGGGACTCACATCTGAGTATACCCTTCCACGCTTATGGTGGACAAAATGATTCAGAAAAGGGGGTGGTGATGAACAGAGTGCCTGAATTAAGCAGACCACTCTTACCCAGTCCAAAGATCAGGGCTTGATCCATCACCGTTTTTTAGCTCACTGCACCATCCCAGCTCAGAACTTGGCTATATGCAAATTAGTCTGTTCCTGTCCCAGTGCATGATGGGAACAGGGCAAACCAAACTACCAAGCCAATTCTTGTACTGGGAAGGAAACAAGCTTCCGGGGACCGGTTTCTGCCATATCAGGCGTCGTCGGCCCGGCTTGCTTGAATCCTGATGGTGCAATGAGCAAGGGACTCACATCTGAGTATACCCTTCCACGCTTATGGTGGACAAAATGATTCAGAAAAGGGGGTGGTGATGAACAGAGTGCCTGAATTAAGCAGACCACTCTTACCCAGTCCAAAGATCAGGGCTTGATCCATCACCGTTTTTTAGCTCACTGCACCATCCCAGCTCAGAACTTGGCTATATGCAAATTAGTCTGTTCCTGTCCCAGTGCATGATGGGAACAGGGCAAACCAAACTACCAAGCCAATTCTTCTACTGGGAAGGAAACAAGCTTCCAGGGACCGGTTTCTGCCATTTCAGGCGTCGTCGGCCCGGCTTGCTTGAATCCTGATGGTGCAATGAGCAAGGAACTCACATCTGAGTATACCCTTCCACGCTTATGGTGGACAAAATGATTCAGAAAAGGGGGTGGTGATGAACAGCCCCGGTCGCACACAGGAGTAAATGGGAGAGACAGCGGAAGAGCTGCAGCATAGCCACCACAGCGGACGATACATGAAAAACATGGCGGACGATGCTAAAACACCGCAACAATGCCAAACTTTGCACAAATCAAAGTAGCCATGCCCTCCTAATACACAAAACACATACCAATGAAAAACAAATGCCAAAAAATATACAATTCCCAGGACAACACCCACAACACACCTGACAGCAACATCCCATTTGGACACACCCACACAGCTGAGTATAAAACCAGCCCCTTCACTCCAGAAGAGAAGGGCATACACCAGATCTGACAGGAGAGGCAAAAGAACTCAGCACACACACCACCACCACCACCACCACCACCACTACCACCATCATTACCACCATCACACCAGCATCAACAATCCCCCAGCACAGTAGGTAGCTATCTTGCTTGGAAGGCTTGTTTGGGGGTGGGAGGCCTGAACCATGACTCCCACCATGCCCCCTGTCCCACACCTGAGCAGGCTAGAGGCCTCCACCACCTATGAGCATGTGTCAGCCATTGCATTGTTCACCAAACAAACTTACAGGTAGGTAGCCATCTTCCCTGTTCTGGCTGTGTGGGGGTGGGAGGCCTGTACCATGACTCCCACCATGCCCCCTGTCCCACACCCCAGCAGCATGGAGCACTTCCCCACCCAGGAGCATGTGTCAGCCACTGCATTGTTCACCTTCACCTAACAGGTAGGTAGCCATCTTCCCTGTTCTGGCTGTTTGGGGGTGGGAGGCCTGTACCACGACTTCCACCATGCCCCCTGTCCCACACCCCAGCAGCATGGAGCACTCCCCCACCCAGGAGCATGTGTCAGCCATTGTATTGTTCACCAAACAAACTTACAGGTAGGTAGCCTTCTTCACAGTACTGGCTGTTTTGTGGGTGGGAGACCTGCATCACTATACAGAACACCAATTGCATGCAATGCATCGATACCTGACATGTGCAAGTAATTGATGTTCCTCTGCACCATGTAATGACGCCCAGCATTACACTTAATAATAATAGTGAAGATCTCTCAATTGTGTAGTGTACAGACAGTGGATGACACGCAGCTCACAGAATACTTGCACAGTGCCCAACACTGACCATTCCCCATCTCATCCATAGGGAACTCACTGCTGAGGACAACAACGACCAGCAGAGCCATTCTCCACCCCCGGTACATGGACTCTCGGTTGTTGACTCACAGGGTAGTTTGGACGATGAGCTCCAGGCTGGCCCATCTGGTGTGCCAGGGACCAACAAGTCCCAGACCACCATCCTCCCCACCACCACGTATGCTGCAACAACAACAGCACAGCAGACCCCTGCAGTCACGGCCTGTGCCTCCACCGCTGCCACCTCCACCACCACCACCAGTAACACCTGCAGCACCTTCCCTGTCCCAGGGGATGACAAGGCCACACCAACAACTGTGGAGGGCAGGGAGAGTATGAGGGGACCCACAGTGGCGAGGCAATAGGTCCGAGGCAACAGGGCAGGTGGGAGGGCCAGGGTCACCCCCAGACCTCAGGAGGTTGGCACACCATCCCTGGACCACTTCACCAGAGTCATCAGGGCATATGAACAGGTCCAGGGACAAAGTGGCCGGTCTGACGAACTATTACGTGCGCCCATCCTGCTGATGAGGTCCATCGACACACGCATTGGACAAATTGTGGACCTCATGGCCCAGCAAGGGGCGTTACTGAGGGACAGGCCTGCGTCCCAAATAACACCTCCGCCCCCCTCTGTTGTGCTGCAGGATGACAGTACACCATCCTCCCCTGCGGCCACAGAGAGGGGTGAGTCCTCAGACATCGCTGGCTATGAAGCAGGCCCCCCAGGCCAAAGCGATCAAGGGGGCATCAAAAGAAGAGCCTGGGAGTCTCTGGAGGCAAAGCACCAGCCGCACACCAGTCAAGGAGCCAGCCCCAATGGCATTCATCTTCCCCACTGCATTGACTTTTTGGACTGTTCTTACCCACACTGCCTTGTGAATGGCACCTGTCTGTTGGACTGGGTCACCACATCCATGTGGTGTCTACTCTTGCATCTCATTTACCATGACTGTCAACTCACTGCTCCATCACCACCTTCATGTAAATATGCCCGCAACCCTAACATGTCAATTTTGTAAATAAAATACCTTACACACTTCAATTGGTGCAGCTTTGTCTTTAGTCCAATATTTACAGTGTTGAAAATGCCCATGATGTATCCAAAAGATGTACAGTATGTAGGCCTGGATAATTTTGGGAGATACAACAGAACAACAGTCAATGGCGTTAGTGTGGCATCACAGACATAACACTACACCAAACATCCACATAAGTCTACAGGCAGACAACATAATGTGCAACAAGTGTCAACAGAGTTCTGTATACGTACACATGTGAAATGTCACTGCCACATTTCCACACACAGGTGACTCAACATGTGCCTGTCTGTACCATCCGCACATAGCCCTTCACATCAACAGCAATCACACCAGACAATGTACAAGTCGTACCTCGTCATCCACCTTCAAGTGAAGTAGCGGGTGATGAGCTGTTGATGCATGTCAACTCCTTTCTCCTCTCCACTGTCCTCATCACTGGACTCAAGGCCCTGAACAGGCGGGGGCCTTGGGTCCTCGCCATCATCCAGGAGCAGGGGAATCCCCTTGTGAATGGCCATGTTGTGGAGCATACGGCATGCCACAATGATCTTGCAGACCTTCCCAGGCAAGTATGACAGTGCACCTCCAGTCCTGTCAAGGCATCGGAATCTTGACTTGAGCAGGCCAAAAGTCCGCTCAATGACACGTCGGGCCCTGCCATGGGCCTCATTGTACCTGACGTTAGTCGGGGTCCTGGGATTCCAAAGTAGGCTCAGCAGCCATGGACGGCTGGAATATGCAGAGTCACCTGTGATTGACAAACACACATTGCAATGTTGCACAGGCAGAGGGCAGCAGGTCACACACACAGCACGCCATATCACTAGGCATACTCACCCACAATCCAAGCACGCTCGGGAAGCAGATTTGCCATCATTCGGGGCACCATGCTGTTCCTCAGGATGTACGAGTCATGGGCTGAGCCGGGGAATCTTGCACACACATGTGACATGGTCATGTCCGCAAGGCACAGCACCTGTACTTTGATCGAATGATAATGTTTACGATTTCTAAAAATGTGCTCACTCGCCTGTGGTGGCACCAGACTGACATGGGTGCAATCGATGGCACCAACAACATGGGGGATGTGCCCAAGGTGATAGAAGTCACCCTACACACCGGACAATTCTGCTCCCCTTGGAAAATGTATGTTTCAATCCTTATATATCATCATGGCTGCAAGAACATCCCTCAGCACCAGGCTGAACATGGGTTGCGACATCCCTGCAGCACTGGCCACGGTCTCCTGGAAGGAACCAGTTGCAAAAAAGTGGAAGGCTGCCATTACTTTGTATGTGGGTGTGAATGCTGTTGGGTAGTGGCGACGAGGCTGCAGGTGGGGCTCCAACAGATCACAAAGGGTCTTCAGTGTTGGTCTGTCGAGGCGGAATTTGTGAATGATCGCAACATCCTCCATGTCCTCCAGCAGTGTCAGGTGACGTATGAGATTAGGCCTCCTCCTAGTTGAGATGTAAATGGACACATGTCAATAACAACCATCATGAGATGGCCACAGCACATCCCATTAAGGATGTCACAGAAAAACAAAGACTGCCATGACAGATGCGTGGCACACCAGGTTACATGGGTGGATATTTGAGACAGACAGAGGGAACACCTCTACATTTACAATACACAAGTTCCTTAAACAACACATAGGTCAATGTGAATGCACACATAGTGAACCTCACATTTCACATGTGCACGTCTCGTACCGTACCATCCACCAATGTGTGTAAAATGACCATGACTGTCTCATACCCATCTGCTGTACCTGTCACTCCTCAATGCTTCATGTGAACTTGGCACACATCCACAACCCATTGATCACAGTAGTTAGAAAACTGTCACTTGTGTGCATGAGCTGATATGAAAGCACAAGTAAGTAACAACACCATACAGTGAGACAAGCCTTGCCAAGGTCAGCACTGACCCACAACACATTGATTGGTTACACATTATTGACACCAGCTTAACACTGTCAAGCATCATCAACCATCAAATGCATAAGTGACATGGCAGGGACTACAGACCAATGTGCGTCACACATAACGTGCGTCCACCTGTGGATTATATGGAATAATGGCATTGTGTGCACAATGATGTGCCCTTTACCATGTTGCTTCTGTGTACTGATGCAGTGTTCACGATGGACATTGCCATTGCATGTGCTCCAAATCGCGGTAGTTACTGCCTGCCTGACCACGGCAGTGTGATACCAGCACCACCACCTTCACAAGTGCGGTAGCCATTGCCATGGAGACATGGGTAGATGGCAGTGGGCATGCTCTGCCACCCAAATTGCGGTAGTTACCGCCTGGCCACGGCGGTGTGACACCAGCACCACCCCCTTCACAAGTGCGGTAGCCATTGGCATGGACACATGGGTAGATGGCGGTGGGCATACTCTGCCACCCAAATCGCTGTAGTTACCGCCTGGCCACTGCGGTGTGACACAGCCATGGGTCATTGCCTACAGCCAATGGGAGCGATGATTGCGGTGGCATGATGCAGTTTTGAAAATTGCGGAAGGCGTGCTCTACCACCGAGGAGGCGGTCATTGGATGCCTTTGAAAGATTCATCATGACGGTAGCGCACCCCGGGCCCATGTGGTGCATCACCGCCATGGAGCATTGCCTACAGGCAATGGGAGTGAAGATTGTGGTCGCATGATGCAGTTTTAAAAAAATCGCGGAAGGCGTGCTCCGCCACCGCAGAGGCAGTCATTGGATGCCTTTGAAAGATGCACCATCGAGGTACCACACCCCTGGCCCCTGCGGTGCATCACCGCCATGGAGCATTGCCTACAGCCAATTGGAGCGATGATTGTGGTGGCATGATGCAGTTTTGAAAATCGCGAAGGCGTGCTCCGCCACCGCAGAGGCGGTCTTTGGATGCTTTTGAATGAGGCAGACCTGGACAACTAATTGTTGCAGCTTTGCACCTTACAAACGACCCCAGGGGGCTATAAATCTGTGTGAGTGAGCCTCATATTTCCACTGCTCACAGAGCCTGCTGCCTGGGACCCTCTCCTGCTGCTGTCTCAAGTGCCTGCTGCCTGGGACCCTCTCCTGCTGCTGCCTCAAGTGCCTGCTGCCTGGGACCCCTCACCACTCACTTCAACAACAGGTGTTCCATGTCCACAGGGATGGCAAGGACAGAAAAGATCTGTGCCAGTCCATTCACAAGCGAGAAGCTGGAGGTCCTTGTGGACGAGGTGCTGGCACAGTACCCAAGGTTGTATGGTGGCCCCAATGTAGTGCTAAGTCATCATGAAGGGAGCTGTAGGGCAGGGGGGTTGTCAGACATGTAGTTGTGCTGCTGCATTATATGCCTGAGGGTGTGGGTTGGTGTCATACAGTGACAAACAAGCTGTCTCCAGGGCGAGGGAGTTTGTGTGTCCCAATATCACTGTTTTCCCTGCCTGCAGTTGTATGTGTGAGTGGAGTGTGTTACATTGTCAGCCATACAGAGACACAGGATGTTGGACATGTAGGTGCCAGGACAGTAATTGCTCAGGTGATTGTTTCTGTGGGTCCCTGTTGTCTGACTCAGTGTGAACCTATAGACTAGGCCCAATGCCCCCCCACCCAAATGAGAACACATCACCGAACTTACATGGTCCTCGCTCCAGTTCATTCACACTGAAAAGAAGATATTTACCATCTCAGCCCTGTATAATTGCACACAAACACACTTCTGTAGATGGCTATTTTGTTGATGAGTCCATGTGCCCGAGGCCATACACATTACAAACACATATGTTCACAGGACATGCTCATTGAATGCTACCCAGTCATGCACACAGTGCTTCTAGACACAGACACAGATAGATATGTAATGTATGTAGTGGGCAGACATGCATGGGACCGGTGATGTCTGCAAGTCACTGAGGGGGTTCAGTGCAGTCATCCTGCATGTGTATGAGATTCTCAGGGACCCTCTACGCCCTCATGTATGCATGCAATCACATGCAGAGTGCCCTTGTGAGGTGTCCCCCAGTTTGGGGTGGAGGGAGATTACAATTGGTCATAACTCTGTGTCTTGCTACTGTACTGATAGATGTTGGTACATGACACTGTGTCACTGGTCATTTAACCTTCTTTTCTCCGATACCTGCAACTCAAGGTACACCAGCGTAAGGCCATGTGGAGGGCCATTGCAGCAAAGGTGCGAGCCCTTGGAGTATCTAACCGAGGAAGCACCCACTGCCACAAGAGGTGGAACGACATCAGCGGACTGGCAAAGAACGTGGCAGAGATGACATTGGGGCTGCTACCGCGCACTGGGCGTTTGGCACGGCGCAACATAACACCACTGATGGGCCGCATATTGGCAGTGACTCATCCCGAGCTGGATGCACGTCTGAAGGAGCATCGCCAGCAAGGCAGGGGTGAGTATTTGGGGAGGGTGACTTTGGTTGGGAGCGGATGAATGTGTACAGGGCCTGTGGCAGCGGTGGCCCATGTGATGTTTGTGTGGTGGTGCTGTGCTGTGTCATGTGAGTGGCTCCTGGGATGTGTGCCAATGTCGGGCATTGGGCCAAACTGGCCTTACAAAGCTGATCCTCCCTGCTGTGCTTTCTCATAGCCAGATGTGTTAGGATCTACATGGTCATTCAGCATTGGGATAGTGTGGGGAATCTATTAGGGGGTGAACAGCAGTGTCCACTATCTGAGTATGACTTCATGTATGCCTACTTTGCATGCACCATGATCGGTGAGGCCCACACATCTGACAACAAGGTGCCCCAAAGTACCACATGGTGCTTGGTATGGCCTACTTGGCATTGTGGACTGTCATGTCCTAATAGGTGTGTGTTGTCCCCTCCTGTTCCCTGAAGGTCTGTCAGTGGCAATGAGTGTTGCCCCCACATCATGTCCCTAGGTGTGGGCAGGCCAAGTTGTCTGTCTGGTACACTTCATCCATGGGCAGGGTGTTGTGCTGTGTGGCCTCAACATGTCTCAGTCATGGCAGATATTCAGGGTTACAGGCACTGTTGTGGTGTATGTAGTGTGTTGCTGCAATGTGATTGCAGGGTGTGGTGGTCACCATGTTGATTTGGGCATCTCCTGTACTGCATTGATTGGATTGCTTTGTCCTGATGATGACACTAACACAACCCTGCATCTGTCTCTCATGCAGAATCGCCAGTGGACATGGAGGAACGGCAGCCAGAAACCAGTGGTGGAGAGAGAAGCACCACAGCTGCACCGGAGGCCAGTGACACAGAGCTCACCAGCGCATCTGAGGGTGACCGTAGTATGCAGGAGGAATCCGTAGCTGAGACACAGAGTACTACATCATTTGATGCCAGCAGTGATGCATCCATGTTGGCAGGCACAGGGGTTGGGGAGTCTGCAACATCATCTACCACACAGCGGCCAGTTGCCAGCCTCCCATCCACTTCCTCCAGGGCTGCCCATGTCCGTGTCAGTAGAAGGGGACGAATTATATTCATACCTGGCACCGCTGAGCCTGCACCTGTCCCCCCTGCTGCCCTCATTGCTGAGTCTGTAGAGCTCCTGCACCAGCTTTGTGTAGGCCAGGTGGTTGACTACAAGGAGGGCATATACTCTGACGTGGGTAGGCTACACCGTACAGTCCAGACTTTGTCATCTGCAGTGACGTCTGCCCTTCAACAGGCAAATGCTCCCATTCCTGCTCAGGTGCCTTTGTCCACCCCCCAGTCAGTGGCCACATCAGATGATAGTGACCACAGTTTGCATGCATCACAGACACCATACAGCACAAGGAGCACACAGCAGACACAACCCAAGCGGTCCCGCCCACAGACACCATCCCCACAGAAGAGCAGAGCCAGCCCAGAATGCAAACACAAGAGCCCGTCAGGGAAGAGCAAGGTCGAAAAAGCAATGAGGCTGACATCAGGCTCACATGCCTCGTAGGCATCACCAGTTAAGGACTCTACTGTCCCTAAAATTTCACGCAGAGCTAGGCGTGCAGTGTCTGTGCCCACTGAGGAGGTG
Source organism: Lissotriton helveticus (assembly GCF_964261635.1). Classification (NCBI taxonomy): domain Eukaryota; kingdom Metazoa; phylum Chordata; class Amphibia; order Caudata; family Salamandridae; genus Lissotriton; species Lissotriton helveticus. The sequence continues at coordinate 1,065,531,471 of NC_136057.1, forward strand.
TTGTATGGCAAGGGTACACCTAGGAAGGGCGCAGGGCCACATCCCCCACCACATCAACTCCAATTCCAAGCCCAGTGAAGCAGGTGGAGGAGGGCACTGTAGGTGCTAGCCCTGGCAAACAGGCAAAGGAGGGCAATGTCGGGGCCACCCCTGGCCAGGAGGAAAAGGAGGGCACTGTTGGGGCCACCCCTGGCAAAGAGGCAAAGGAGGGCACTGTAAGTGGGACACCTGGCAAGCAGGGGAAGGTGGTCCAGAGGCGTGGCCAGACAAACCGTTCACAGGATCCAGCACGTCACCAGAGGGAGTGCCAGTGTCTGTACCTGATTCGGGACAGTTGGTGTGTTTGCCTGTTGTGTCATCACCAGTTCCCATTAACCCCAAGACAGGGAAGCCATTTCCTATTCCCGAGAAGTGGAAGGGCACCACTCCCACCTCTCCCAACCACACTGTGTCACAGGTCTGCATTACTCCACCTCCACGTGCCACTATACCACCTGGTCCAAACAGCCCTCCAGCTTGCCAAACCACTGATAGCCCTACATCACCTGTGCCTCTGTCTCCCCAGTCAAGTGTTCCTGCTGTCCCAGAAACACAGCCAGCTCCAAGTCCGCCTGAAAACCAAATGTGAGTGGCAGTCCGCCTCATACACCTGTCTCTCATACAGGTCTGCTAGTCCTGCCCATTGTTTGCCACCTGGGTGTGTTGCTGGTAATGGAAGGGTACAGTCAAACACACTCACTGTGCAGCTTCTCATGTCCTGACTCCGCATTTCTCCCTGGCCGCAGAAATTGTTATTCACTGCTGTGTTGGACTCTCCCCAGTGCAGCCTCTCATGTACTTGCTGTGCCACCTGCCATGGACACTGGTCCTGTTGCTCTGCTGTGTTGGATTCTCCCATGTGCCATGGACACTGGCCCTGTTGTTCTGCTGTGTTGTACTCACCCCTGTGCCATGGACACTGGCCCTGTTGCTCTGCTGTGTCGGAGTCCCCCCTGTGCAGCCTCTCATGTACTTGCTGTGCCACCTGCCCTGGACACTGGCCCTGTTGATCTGCTGTGTTGTACTCTCACCTGTGCCATGGACACTGGCCCTGTTGCTCTGCTTTGTTGTACTCTCCCCTGTGCCATGGACACTGGCCCTGTTGCTCTGCTGTGTTGGAGTCCCCCTGTGCAGCCTCTCATGTACTTGCTGTGCCAACTGCCATGGACACTGACCCTGTTGATCTGCTGTGTTGTACTCTCCCCTGTGCCATGGACACTGGCCCTGTTGTTCTACTGTGTTGTACTCACCCCTGTGCCATGGACACTGGCCCTGTTGCTCTGCTGTGTTGGAGTCCCCCTTGTGCAGCCTCTCATGTACTTGCTGTGCCACCTGCCCTGGACACTGGCACTGTTGATCTGCTGTGTTTTACTCTCACCTGTGCCATGGACACTGGCCCTGTTGCTCTGCTGTGTTGTACTCTCCCCTGTGCCATGGACACTGGCCCTGTTGCTCTGCTGTGTTGGAGTCCCCCCTGTGCAGCCTCTCATGTACTTGCTGTGCCAACTGCCATGGACACTGACCCTGTTGATCTGCTGTGTTGTACTCTCCCCTGTGCCATGCACACTGGCCCTGTTGCTCTGCTGTGTCGTACACTCACCTGTGCCATGGACACTGGCCCTGTTGCTCTGCTGTGTCATACTCTCACCTGTGCGATGGACACTGGCCCTGTTGCTCTGCTGTGTTGTACTCTCACCTGTGCCATGGACACTGGCCCTGTTGCTCTGCTGTGTTGTACTCTCACCTGTGCCATGGACACTGGCCCTGTTGCTCTGCTGTGTTGTACTCTCCCCTGTGCCATGGACACTGGCCCTGTTGCTCTGCTGTGTTGGAGTCCCCCCTGTGTAGCTTCTCATGTACTTGCTGTGCCACCTGCCATGGACACTGGCCCTGTTGCTCTCCTGTGTTGTACTCTCCCCTGCGTCATGGACACTGGCCCTGTTGCTCTGCTGTGTTGAAGTTCCCCCTGTGCAGCCCCTCATGTACTTGCTGTGCCACCTGCCTGTCACCCTTGACCCTTCCAGGTAGGTCGCCCCCCCTCTGCCCAGCACCGCCTGTGTGTCCCTGCCCCAGCTGCCGCTGCTGAGGAAGTTCGAGGCCCTCCTCCACCTGCGCCTCATCCCTGGTGGCCAGTGGTAGGCCGTAGGTTTGCTCCTCCTCCATTTTATTGCCTGTATTTTCTTTCACTGCTCCAGTTGTAGTGACTGCATTTTCACTGTTGTGTCTGTGACTGCTGTTGTCTGTCTCTCCCACTGCCTGTACGTGGTCTGTGCCCTTTCTCTCCCTCTGTTCCCCTTGCTGCCCCTGTGTCTCTCTGCCTGGTTTCCCTTCTCCTCCCCTCACTGCCCCCGTGTCTCTCTGCCCAGTTTTTCCTTCTGCTCTCCTCGTGGCCCTCGTGTCTCTCTGCCTGTGTTTGCCTTCTGTTGCTTAGCTGCCCCTGCATTTCTTTGACCTTTCTGCCCTTTTGTGTGAACTTTGTGCCCTCTGTGCAACTCGTTTCCGCCCGTTTTTTGTGACCTTTCTGCCCTTTCCTGGGACCTTTCTGCCTCTGTGCCACTCGTTTCCCCACGTTTTTTGTGACCTTTCTGCCCTTTCTTGGGACCTTTCTGCCTTCTGTGCCACTCGTTTTCCCCGTTTTTTGTGACCTTTTTGCCCTTCTTGTGACCTTTTTGCCTTCTGTGTCACTCGTTTCCCCCTGTATTCTTGTGACCTTTTTGCCCTTTTGTGACCTTTCTGCCCTCTGTGCCACTCGTTTCCCCCTCAATTGTTGTGCACTTTTGCCTTCTGTTTCCTTCATCGCCCCTCACCGCCCACGCCGCTGCACCCCCTGAGGCTCCGCCCCCCTGACTGCCCATTCGCTGCCCCCGCCTCCCAGCTGCTCCTCACTCCCACCTCCCCATACATGCCGCCCGCTGTGCGGTCGCGCCGCCCGCGCACGGCAAGCCTGTCTGCTTTGGTCCGCTCCTGGACCATGCCCAGCGCCAGAACCCCTGGCCCCCGCACCCGCCATGACGACCGCCACCACTACGACACAACGGCACTCTGCACGCTCTCAACCCCGCATGGACCCACAACTGCTTCAAGGCCACCCCAAAAAGCACACACAGTCCTTCCACCTGCCGGAACTGCAGCTACACCAGCCACAGGGCCGACAAAACACCCGCCAAGAAAGACCTCAACCACCTCCGATGCATACAACTGAACACCCGCTCCACACGCAAACACGCCGTCGAGCTCTGGGACCTGCTCACACAACCTCCCCGGACGTCGTCTTCCTGACAGAGACCTGGTTGAACAACTCCTCCGCACCCGACATTGCCATAGCCATCCCAGACGGCTACAAGATCACCCGCAGAGACAGCACCAACGGAGTCGGAGGAGGAATCGCCATCGTCCACAAGAACAGCATCAGGATCTCAACTAGCACCAACGACATGCTCAGAACCGCTGAACACATGCAGTTCCAGATCCACACTGACCCCAACTCCACCCTCAGAGGCACCCTTGTCTACCGACCCCCGGGCCCCTCCCCCAGTTCAGCGACTCCATTGCCGACTTCATCTGCACGCACACCCTGACCTCCACCGACTACATCCTCCTCGGAGACCTGAACTTTCACCTTGAGAACGACAGCAACTCCACCACCCTGATCACCAACCTCGCCAACCTCGGACTGAGGCAACTCGTCACAACGCCCACCCACTCCGCCAGCCACATGGTCGACCCAGTCTTCCCCTCAGGCCCGCACGTCTCCATCAGCCACACCACCAAACTCCTCTGGACCGACCACCGCTGCATACACTTCACCTTCCAGAAACCCACCACACACCACCGCACCCAACAGATCCCCCGCCGCCGGTGGAGCAAAATCACAGAAGACCAACTACATGCAAGCCTCTCTCTAAGCCCACCCACCGAACCCTCCAACACTGACATCACTGCCCACAACCTCAGACGCTGGATCCAGGACTGCGCCAACACACTTGCCCCGCTGAAGAAACCCCCCTGCAGAGACACCAGCAAGAGGGCCAGCTGGTTCACCCCAGAACTCCTAGATTCCAAGCAAGCCTGCCGGAAACTAGAGAAGAAATGGCACAGTGAACAAACTCCGGACAGCCACGCAGCACACAGGACGCTGTTCGCAACCACCACCACCTCATCAGGGCTGACAAGAAGACCTCCTTCAAAGACCGCCTCGACAACAATGCACACGACAGCAAGGAGCTCTTCAACATCGTGAAGGAACTCTCCAACCCCAGCTCCAAGACCAACGAGATCCCGCCGTCTCAAGCCCTGTGCGACTCCCTCGCCACCTTCTTCCACCTCAAGATAGCAGACATCCACGGCAGCTTCAACACCCAGATAGCCCCAACAGACAGCAACACAAAAGACCCTCCGCACACCATTGACCACGTCCCCTTGCTAGCCTGGACCAGCGTGAGCGTCGATAACACCATCAAGACCATGAGCACAATCCACTCCGGCTCTCCGTCAGACCCATTCCCGCACCACGTCTTCAACAAAGCAAGCAGCTCCTTCGCACCCCACCTACGCAACGTCATCAATCTCTCCCTTGTGACCGCGACCTTCCCAGAGAGCTGGAAACACGCCGAGATCAATGCCCTACTCAAAAAACCCAAGGCAGACTCAAGAGACCTCAAGAACTTCCGACCCATCTCTCTGCTCCCCTTCCCGGGCCAAGGTCATCGAGAAAATTGTTAACAGACAGATAACCCAATACCTCGAAGAGAACAGAATCCTGGACCCTTCCCAGTCAGGGTTCCCCAGCAACCACAGCAGTGAGACCGCCCTCATCGCCGCCACCGATGGCATCAGGAACCTGCTAGACAATGGGGAGACTGCATCACTCATCCTCCTAGACCTCTCCCCCGCCTTCGACACCGTCTGCCACCGCCAAATACGCGCATGCCTCCATGCCGCAGGGATCCGAGATAAGGCTCTGGAATGGGCCACCTCCTTCCTCTCCGGCAGAACCCATAGCGTCCGACTCCCCCCGTTCCGTTCCGAAGCCTCCGAGATCATCTGCGGCATACCCCAAGGATCCTCCCTCAGCCCGACACTGTTCAACATTTACATGGCCCCGCTCGCACACATCGCCCGACAACACTCAACTGATCCTCTCCCTCACCAAGGACCCCATCACCGCCAAAGCCAACCTCCATGAAGGAATGAAGGCCGTCGCCGACTGGATGAAGATCAGCCGTATGAAGCTGAACTCAGTCAAGACGGAGGTCCTCATCCTCTGCTCCAACCCATCGGGCCTGGGATGACTCCTGGTGGCCAACGGCACTGGGGGCAGCCCTGACCCCCACCGACCACGCACGCAACCTGGGAATCATCCTCGACTCAACACTCTCAATGACATAGCAAGTCAACACCATCTCCTCCTCCTGCTTCAGCACCCTCCGCATGCTCCGCAAGATCTACAGATGGATCCCGACAGATACAAGAAAGACAGTCACCCAGGCCCTTGTCAGCAGCAGACTCGACTACGGAAACGCCCTCTACACGGGAGCGCCGACCAAGCTCATCAATCGACTACAATGCATCCAAAACACCTCGGCACGACTGATCCTCGATGTACCATGACACGGCCACATCCCCCCCACCTGAGAAACCTGCACTGGCTCCCCGTCAACAAGAGGATATCCTTCAAGCTCCTCATCCATGCACACAAGGCACTCCACAAGACCGGCCCAGCCTACCTCAACAGACAGCTCTCCTTCTACACCCCCAACCGCCAGCTACGCTCCACCGACCTCTCACTCGCCACCATCCAGTGCATCCGAAGAACAACCACCGGTGGGAGATCCTTCTCCCACCTTGCCGCCAAGACATGGAACACCCTCCCACTGTGCCTACGACAGACCCAAGACCTGCTGACCTTCCCGAGGATACTAAAGACCTGGCTGTTCAATCAGTAGTGGCCCCCACCTGCCCCCCCAGCACCTTGAGACCCTCGCGGGTGTGTAGTGTGCTTAACAAATGACTGGTTGATTGATGGACAATGGCCCTGTTACTCTGCTGTGTTGTACTCTCCCCTGTGCCATGGACACTGGCCCTGTTGCTCTGCTGTGTTGGAGTCCCCCCTGTGCAGCCTCTCAAGTACTTGCTGTGCCACCTGCCATGGACACTGGCCCTGTTGCTCTGCTGTGTTGTACTCTCCCCTGTGCCATGGACACTGGCCCTGTTGCTCTGCTGTGTCGTACTCGCACCTGTGCCATGGACATTGGCCCTGTTGCTCTGCTGTGTCGTATTCTCACCTGTGCCATGGACACTGGCCCTGTTGCTCTGCTGTGTTGTACTCTCCCCTGTGCCATGGACACTGGCCTTCCTGTTTGAAGTTTGCCTTTGCAGATTATCTTGCATATAATCTGCATTTTGTGCCTTGCTCTTGTCTACTGTTGTTCTACTGTCACATCTGTGCAATATGTGAATAAAGACAGTTACTCCTGTTGTGTGTTTTGTCAGTGTCCTTGCTGATTAAAGTTCTTTTGGTGTGTGCATTTGGTTGCCTGTGCCCCATGCTCTATGTGTCACTTCAACAATGCCAGGCTCTTTGCCCGCATCACATTTTTATACAGGGGTGACAGTGTCTTCAGTCCATTCAGACACTGATACTAGTGTTATCTGTGATGGCTGTTTTACCTGTCATTCAGTTCTCTTTTTAGTGGTTTGCTATTGTTGTTGGCTACATTGTTGCCATGTCAGGTTGGGGTACACTGCCAGCACAGGGTGTGATGCTGTGCACAGGTTTGCATGCAGGATGGGCAATGTCATGAAGTATGTGTGTTATTCCTGTATGCGTGCCCAGCTGTGTATGTGTATGGTCATCTTGTGTTGGCCCTTAGTCCTGGACCCCTGGCCTACATGAGTGTGATGTATTCTTATAGGTTCTGTATCGATCCCCCTATTCCTGACCCTGTTCTGGTTAACAAGTTAACTAGCAGCCATCCCATGATGCAGAAACCGTTATCTGATTAAGCCACACTACGGCACAGGAACGTGTTATCTGATTAGGTCATAACGCTTGCATCTAATTAGACAAGCGATATTCCTCCAGCCCCTGATAAGGCATACGGAGTTCTCAAAACAAATCAAACCTATGACAACCTGGGAAAAACCCTGCGGCCATTGTTTTGATTTCATCGAGAACTTCAGCAAAAGAATGTGCTAACGACCAAGTCGTATGACATCCTTATTGACGTATCTATGTCCATCCTTACGTCAATCTCGGCACCTTACAGGTATAAATATTACCGGTATTGCCTTAAGCAAACACACGCGGTGGTGACGAGATCGGAGCAGCCAGACTTGCCGAAGCCCAGAGCAGAGCAGACCCCGCTGGCGCAGCCCCGCCTTCCTGACGCGCTGAGAACGAGACGCTGCTTTCTCATGCCGAGAAATCCAGCTCCGGCGCTTCCGAGCAGCCCTCGCAGGCAGCTTGGAATATCGAGACCAGAGACGAGAGATACCATCCCTCATTCATCCTAAATTCCAGGTACAGAACTGAATAACCCCTTGCAGAGAATTCTTGAGTCAGTCACTTGGCAAAACAAACTTAACTTAAACTGCTACTTTCTATTCCCGCCCACGTATTAGGCTTAGGTCAGGTACACCGGGGTAGGCGTAGTTAGAAACACCAGTTGAGTACGATTAGTCAAATGTATATGTGTATGTATCTATTTTATCCATTTTAAACCACCTTATGGCTTAGAAACCATATAAATGTTTTTACAGTATTATTTTATACTTCTGCTTTTATTGTATGCACTTTACTTAACCATAAGTATTGCGATAATATCGATCCATTTCTCTTGTATGAGAAAAGAGACTGATCAATAAATAACATCTTTTATTGAACACGCCCGTCTCTTCCTTTTCTCTACAATCTGGTGAGACTAAGAATGCACGTACTGACTGAGTAAAATAAGTTGTCTTTTGTTTTCACACGACTCTAGAGATACACTCTTGATTAGGGGAGAGCAAAGTTGTCATGTTCTATGGTTGTCAGAAACTAAATCCCTTCTTGTCTATCCAGGGAGGTTCAACTCCTCCTTGCCTATTCGAGAAAGTTTCTAGTGAACTCTGAGCTAGCTGGCAAACCCAAAACTTTAAGTCTAATATCGACAATAGAAGACCTAGTTAACGTCTGGTCTAGGCCTATACTATTGAAGGTATTATTCCAATGCGCAGAGCCTATTGGGATAATAGGAACTACACTACATGGCGCCCAAACGTTTGGAAAGGCGATAAAACTAACGCAAGACATTAGAGTAACTCAGTCGTGCTTTTTCACTCAGACCCCTTTTTTTCCCATAATACTCCAAAGACGTCTGGAGTGGGTGAAAGGTCATATCCGCCAAACCTCGCAGGAAGAAACTCCTATGTATGGTTCTTGGTTTAGTCAACGTTGAAGGATACACTGTTCCAAAATATTGTGCATCTAATCTTTGTTTCCAAAGAAACCTTATCTGCAAACAAACAAAATAACCTTCCTGACAGTAGAATGTCAGACACTGAAGAAGAAAGAGAGATAGCTAGAGTAGCAGCTGAACTCGTAGCAGCTGATAATACTATGCAAGAAGCAGACCCGGATTTAATACTCATCCCGGTCAACATAAGAAAATCTATAACTTTAAAACTTATAGAAAATGGACTGACACCTAGAGGTGGCACAGTCATATTCGTAATAGAGGCACACGAATATCGGCAGACAGAGGTATTCTATTCATGGATAAACTTTCCAGCAGCAAACGCTGTAACAAAGTACTTCCACCATTACAAAACAGAGGAACCTCCTGAAGAATACACTCCTTTCGAGGAGGTGGAAGTACCACTTAAATTTCAAGAGCACCTGCTCTTGTTTAATGGCGCCCTAAAACACAACAATCACATCACCAGGCTCGGTCCATTAGGTAGACCAGGAGCAACGTGGCCGGTCCTAGCCGGATACACACCACATCCAGACATCGAAAGAATGTCTGCAGCAGATCTTCTAATACAACTAAAACAATTAATAAAAGTACATAGACAATTAGTCCAATATGTAATGCGGACTTCAACAATCCAACCAGCAATTAAAATTCCACAGCTGACCCCTCATCAGGGGAACACAAATAAAATTACACCACAGAACATACAGTCCTGCCTAGGTAAAGTACCAGCTAAAAGGGAACAAATACCATTCTGGTTAGCACAAAAAATCACCCAAATAGAGGCGGTGTTTCCAGACACCACTCCTGTGGATAAACACAGGATTCTGACTATCTGTCTTCCAATGGGAATCGCACCACACGTGGAGGACTGTGACACTTGGGGTACAGTCTTTGCTTCCATTTACACAAAAACGCATGGTGTACCATCCATCTCGGTAATACCAGATGTGCTAAAACAAATTCAAGACGAATACGGTCCAGAACCCGCTTTAACTCTTGGTATGAAATTACTGAAAGACTTCAAGCAGGTCTCGGCTATATTACTAGCCAATATAAAGGGAGAAGCAGCAAACGTGGCGATCCGCCAAAGGTTAAAAGAAACAGATATAGCAGACCAACCAGCTGAAATTGCCAGAATTATAGAAAAATCCTATGAGGAACTAGGTAGAGATAGTTTAGGTGGAATACCAGTAAAACCCCAACTGATTGAAAGTCCTGAAAAAATATTTATTAAAAATAATCTAAACAGTCAAAAGAAGAACTGGGATGGAGACAAACAATCCTATCCAAAAGAAAAGAAATTCCAGTCCAGAGGAAGGTCTCCTCGGCGGAGAGAAAAATCTCCGGACCAAGGACCTAGGTCTACCCAAAGTGAGCCCTCTGTGAAAAAATACAACCTTAGAAATAGGGATAATATAAAGAAACCGGATAGATATCAAGATTTTGATACACGTCCCTCTCGATCTTTTCAGACTTCCTCGCAGAAATCGGAAAGAAGAGGACGATCGGAACCCAGGGAAGGGCACGTCAAGTCCAAAGACAAGGAACCTGCTCATCCAAATAAGAAATTACAATTTCCAAAAAAGAAGGTAGCCAGTATTAAAGTAGTTAACAATGCCGAGAATACTGAGGACACAACTGAAAAACGGAGAATGGGCTCAGACAATGCTAGACAGCGCAGCAGAAGTGAGCATAGCTCGCAAAGTCCTTATGAATCATCTGGAGACAGTGGACACGAATGAATACCTTCAAGTGGAAACTGCAGACACCAGAGTTAGCAAACCTCACAAAATATATGAAATAACTTTACGTATAGAAGGGGATAAGACTAGAAAAATAAGGGGACTATTTTGGGATAATCTCTCCAAGGGCTATGACATCCTTCTAGCTGAAAAAGACTGGCCACCAGAGTTTGTCTGGGACTGCCCTCATGGCGAAGAAATAATTATGCCTGCCTTCTCAAATCATATCCCAATTCATAAAAAATACACACTTGCTAGAAAGTGGGCAGTAGCTCAAGCTCCTGCTTTATATAAAAATCACGTAGGATGGGATGAGGACTCTCCTCCTCACAAAATCCAGTTAAAATCACAACCTACTGCACAAAGACAGTACCCAATTAGGCAAGAAGCTAAAAAACAGGTAAAAGAAATCCTAGATCAACTAGAATACCAGGGGGTGATTGAAACTTGCACCTCACAAATGAACAACCCTTTGTTTCCTGTTTCCAAACCAGACAATTCATATCGTCTAGTTTTGGATTACAGACACCTTAACTCATGTTGCAAAACTTTTGCAGTGCAAAACTCGCATAGTGCAGCGCTAATGAATAACATAGTGCGAAAAAAATACAAAACAACATTAGACATCTCTAATGGATTCTTTTGTCAAAATATAGCACCAGAGAGCAGATATTTGTCTGCGTTCTCAATAAATGGCGCTCAAAAACAATTCTGTCGGTTACCCCAAGGGTTTAAGAACAGCCCAGGATTATTCTCAGCGAGAGTAATAGAGTTACTACAAACATATGATGACGAAGCATTATCTTATGTCGACGACATATACCTAGGGTGACCAGATTTTCAAAATTAAAAAACGGGATGGGCACAAACATAGAAAAAGGACTACATTTTCTGTTAGGTTTCAGGGCTATATATATATATACACATATATATATATATATATATATACACATATATATATATATACACATATATATATATATATATATATATATATACATGTATATATAAATAAAAAAAATTGAGAACACAAACATATATATTTGTGCTCTTTTAAAGAAATGTACTTTCACATTACCTCCCGTTCTGAGAAGAGCACCAGGGTCCAGCTACTGCTGGGCTTGGCCTTGCCCTGTGGCCTCTGCAGCCCTGATTCACACCTCATTAAATCCTGCTGTGCTGCTCAAGTGAGGCGAAGCACCACAGCAGGAGAGGTAAAGAACTGAACTTCTGCCGCCGTTTCCTGGAGGGCGTGTCGCAATGTGAGCCTGCATAACACAAATTAACTTGCAGGTTCACCCGACCCTTGCTTTAAAAACCGGGACATTTCTTTTAATAACCCAGGCACTACCCAAAAACCCGGACATTTCTCTAAGTTGGATTAAAGTGTCGGGACACCGGGACACTTCTTCAAAACCCCGGACCGTCCGGGGGAAACCGGGACGTCTGGTCACCCTACATATACCTAACAGATGATGACTTGGATACTCACTTGAAGAGAGTGAACACCATAATACTTGGGTTCGCAGCAGAGGGTTACAAATTCAACTTTAAAAAATCTAGAATTGCCCATCTAACAGTCCTGTTCTTAGGATATGAATTATCAAGTGAAGGCAAAAGCCTGCCTGACAATTTCCTAGAGAAATGTGCCGTACTCCAAGCACCTAGAACACTAAAAAACCTACAGTCAATTCTAGGCTTCCTAAATTTCGGAAGAACATACATTGCAAATTACGCAGAAAGGGTCAAACCCCTTTATGATCTAATAAAACCAGATTTTAAAAGAACCAATTGGACTCAAACACACACATAAATTTTGAGATCCTTACAAACAGACATGTTAATTAAAACAAACACGTGATAACACACGCAATCTTGTGATTCGAGTCATCCCAGGAAGATGCGGATTCACATACCTGACCTCTAACGAGGGAGAAAAGGTACCAATTGCATTCAAATCACACTTGTACACAGAAGCTGAAAAGAAATTCAGCATTAAAGAAAACATTGTCATGCAGTTCAAACCGCAATAGCTAGAGAAAAAGATAAAGCTGACGGTAGACACACCACAGTCAGAACAGCAGAATCAGCCTTTGAGGCATTAACAACACTGTGTAATTTACCAACAACTGCATTGAATCCGGAATGGATACAATGGGTGAATTCAATTACAACGGACAAAGTAAAATACTACTTTGATCCAGAATTAAAAGAATTGAAAAATATAGAATATGAAAGAACATTCCCTCTGCCAATCGACATTCTGCCCTTACGACAGTACGCTTGTGTAATCTATACAGACGGACATGCTCAACCCTCAGTTTGGGGAGAACAAGCATACAACCCCACATGTGAGATTACAAAAGAAGTGTGGCGCGGAGGTAAACTAAGACCTCTATTAACAAAAACACACTCAGTAGAAACTAATTCAGAACAACAGACTGAAATAATAGCATTGAAAATGGCGCTAGATAATGCAGATCGCGAATTCCCGACACTTATAGTGTCCGATTCGTATTACTGCGTCAAATCATATAACAGCGATTTGCAGAAATGGATTCAAAACGGTTACAAAGATGACACAGGTGCAACAATAAAGCAAAAACTGCTTTGGGAACAAATAGTTCTGTTACAAAAAGAACTACCAAAGACTCACGTGACACACTCACTGAGTCATCAGCGTGATGGCGTTCACGTTGCAGGGAATTCATTGGCTAAGACAGCCACAGCGGTAGCAACTAAATCGGCTTCCGTAGCTAGAAAAAAGCGTACAATGAAATACATTGACGGTGAAACTATGCTGGCGGTAAAAACGTCATCAAAAGGCGACTGCTCAGCGCTACCGATCAACTATCCACTCAATTATACATACATAATCGATGCAAACTCCGTCCCTTTTGCTCGAATCCCTGGAGTGGGGGATAGAGTATTTCCAAACATGGACAGGAGAACTTTGTTAATTGCAGACGCACATATGGGTGAGGGTCTCAGACACCTCAAACTAAAAGATTCTCTGGAAGAATTACAATCAGTGTACTGGTGGCCAGGCATGAGCCTGCAGCATCACATTTTTGTAAAAAAATGCCCGGACTGCAACAGAGATCGCAGTGGCGAGAGAAACGGTATACTACTGTGGCGTTTTACTCCAGAAAGGATCAGCAGTAAAAAGCAGAGCGTCCGATTAACATATACAGGCTAGTTTCCACTTATAATGTAGATCCCCAGCACTCGGCTGACGTCTGGACTGTTATACAAAGATTTGCGAGTCTAAATGGCATATACGCTAGGAGCATGCTACGTTTGACCAATGTTTTCACTTTAGCACTCAAGCTTGTGGGGAAGCACGGCCAAATGAGCATAGCGATGCGGGATTCTTCTCACTTCCTTCCTGAGGGATACGGGATGGTGTAAAGAAAAAACCAAGGCATAAAGCTATCTATAACAAAGGTATTAGGTTCGGGAGCTGGGTGGGTCAAACATCTAATAAGTGTCCAACGTAGTCTAAATAACCTGCCAAGAAATCCTCTGAAGGGATTCAGTCCGTACGAATTATTGTTTGGAACTAGGATGTTAGTCTTAGATCTTGACAGTCAGACTTCAGTGGTAAAGGAAAAAAGCTTTGATATCAAAGATCGTTTGGCTATTTTGCAGGACTTAAACAAAACAAGAAAAGACCTGAGCAACATAAAGTTGAAACAGCAGCCAACAACCACTGAAGAACCACCACCTGTCCCAGCAAGACCTGTCTGGATTCCAAAAGTCGGGGATCTAGTCAGAGAAAAGATCGCGGTAAAGAAGGAATTTGGGCCTTCTTACAGAAAAGCAGTTCCTGTCTTGTCTATTAACGGGACAAGATCAGTTGTACTACCGCCGCTTGCTGGTAAAAAGGAGAACCGAGTTGTATCCATCGACCTGGTAAAACCACAATCATGTGGCCGATAACAAACAGTAGGCCAAGTGGACTCCCGATAAGTAGTAGAACACCAAGATTTGCTACCAATACAGAGGTCCAAACTAAGAGGCTAATCACTTTCGAAACGCCTACAGAAGAAAAACAAGGACTATGCAACAATGCATTGGAACTTAAACCTCTGAAAACCCAAATAAAAACATTTAGTAGAGACACACCAACCTACAATGAAGTAACAAACGAATATGCAAGAAACAGTAATCCTGAAGCAATTGGAACAATTGACAGAACTGCATCCGGCTACTTCATAAACTTCGATGATTCCTCTGAAGACCTAAGTGAATCAAAAACACAGCAATCAACAAAAACCTTTAAAGATAAAGCTAAAGAACTTTTGAAACAGCTGAAAGAAACATATCTGATTTCTCCATGGATTGAATTTTGGGTGGGCTTTGGTGCATTTATCCTCATACTTTGGCTCATCATGGTACTAACTTTGGGACGCTTCATTGAGGGAAAATATGCTACAATGGACACAGCAAGTCAGAAAATCAACTTGATCCTCAAGCCACACACATCTTCACACGTCGAGAAAAGAGAACTTTCTTCAGTCAACTTCACAGCCAATCCTATACCGGGTGGGGTAGCATGGGACAATACTGACTACGAAATTTATGGTCCGGTTGAGATCCTGAAATATCCACACCAAATTAAGATCTCGTTGAGTGACTTTGTAAAAACAAGCTCATTTGCTGATGATTGGGACTTTGAAAGTATAAATAATATGATGTCTGACTTAGTAATGTCTGCTAAATTTACCAAACATGATTATTTGCAGGGTTCGACTAATTATGATAGTATGTACTGTTACAACCACTATGGTAACCATTTTCTACATAAATCTGCACAACCTAGAAATGTTTTAAATTATAATCAATGGGAACATTGTGCAACCCCTCCAAAAGGAAGCTCAAGAACCTTTTACGACAAATGTTCATACTTTTCAGGGTTTAACACAAGTAATGCTGAAACATTTTATTTCAAATTGTCAAATAAGACAGGGACAAAGACCATGCTAACAAACACGAAATTGATATATTCAGACTCATTTTTTGAACAAATGAATACTTTTGGTTTTGATTATTGGGACAAAAATGTTGAAGTTAAAAGTGTTTGGGGTACAAAAGAATGGTAAGTACAAGGTATAGAATCATTGTTTAGAGCCTGCATGATCCCAGAACAAATTATATTTTTAAATGACACTGTTCAACAAACCACCTGTCTTGGCTTAGCCAAAATCAAAGACTTAAATAAACCGTCTATTCCAAAGCCAACAATGGACAGCAATAGCTCTACAGATGAAGAGATAGACGTAAACTATATATTAAACCAAAACAGAACACATCCTGATTGGAAACAGTGGTTGATCTGGCCCACAGATACTAATAACTGTCAAGACAGATTCCTGAACAAAAAACAGGGGTTCAAATTGACCAGGCCAGACCCTAGATATTCCCAAAGACAACACCCAGGGATAATAACCACCTACAGTGTGGGCAAATTATGCCTTCAATGGCTACAAACTTCCACACTGACAGAAATTAAGCAACACCTAACTTTACTTACTGATGGTGCTGACTTGCGTGATTTCATTATGGGACCGCGCAAACAGCGTCAAAAACGCTTCATAGCAGCCTCTGTATATGCAGCTTACAACGAGGCCTGGAAGGTAACTCAAATTGAGACAGCAGAAAGTATACGGGAAATTGACCGTATTCATTTGGAAAAATCACTTTCTGTAGTTGACAATGGGTTAATGACTCTGTCCTCCAGAATTTTTTCTTTGGACAGCATTGTGTCTTCAGCAATCGACATAATATCGCAAGACTTACTGTTGTTACAACACGGTCAGTCTCAATTGCGTTCTATTGTACAGCTTGGCTGGACGTTACAAAATCTGCATTCAGGCTATGTGCCTTGGCGTTTAATCAACACAACGTCACTATTCAATATCTTTAACCTTACTGATAAACAAATCAGTATGGCACAAAAGGGTGCTGATTATACAATCCTGAGCATTGAGAAACTCGAGAGATTACCAGTGACAATGTCAGAACGACCTGTCAGTGAATGGATAATACATGGGATAATTAATATTCCAATATCAACCTTCAGGTTTCAATACTGCCAAAAATATATACAGGCTGGCATGTACGAAAAATTGGGAAAAGGGTACATTAAGACAACATGGAACTTGCCCTATTCACATGCATGTGTCAGTAATAAAGGACAGAAAGTGTTTCTTAGTGGCAATAATTGTGCGATGTCACTAAGCGGTACACTTCTGTGTAATGGAATTAGTTTGCATGGAGCCTGTGAAGGGAACTCAAATAACCTTTCATGTCACCAGCTAGGCACACCTGCAACGGAGATAGAACCATTCCTTAAAAGACTCTATAACGGGAGTTACATTCTAATTGTGGATCGCAGATGTTGTAGTCTTATGCCCGGGACTCCTTATCTCGTAACTACGACTGCGAAGGTCATGTGCTGTGGACACTCATTGTTCCCCAGCTCCTTTCCAGTCAGGGAGGCAAGGGCATGGCCTAACTTAAAAATTACTTCTATTCGAATAGATACTTTAAGCAGAATGAAAACAGTGCTTCTTCAGACGCCGACCAGACTCACGTCATCAAAAGAAACGTATGATCTCCTAGTCGCAAGGACGACTGCAGAGATTCACTCATTGTTATCAACTAATTCCCCCATACATTTCACGGAAATCCTGAATGAAATCTTAAATATTTCTGATACCAGTGGAGTCTCAAAAGTATTTAAGACAGTATTTTCAATGGCATTAACACCATTCAAAGCCATACTGGGTATTTTTCCAGACTTCGTCCATTCGATTTTTGGCGGACTTCCCCTCATTTTGGGACTAATTGCAGGAATCCTATTCTTGGTCCTAATATTTCGTTATGGCAAACCATGTCACAGACAAAACACCTGCGACAAGGGAAGAAACAATCCGAGCCATTGGATACCGGGACCGGATATCAAAAATCCTGGGACTATCCCGGCTTAGAGACCTGAACATGACTTGGTTTCTTTCATTTCGACCAATGTGGCATCGATGTGTTTTACCTGTATTAAGGTGCTTGCTGTGCGGAGAAGAATGCGTGTTGGACACCTGTCTGACGCTACAATCAGATGCGCCAATGGATGCAGAAACATTGTTGAGTCCAATAACGGCTCATGCTTTGTGCTGCCCTCAACGGCTGCCAATCCTGATGACGGCATTCGTGGAAACTTCACCACTACGATTAAGGGGTAGTGGAGTTCAAGATGAAAGCAGCATCGATCAGGTACGACCTTCTGTCAGCAATACTAATCAAAACGTCAATGGAGACAATCATGCGCACGAATGCATGGTTACACCTTTTTCCGAGTTAGTGGAACTCTCCCAGGAAGCTGTTGACAGCTTTTTCGACAATCAAAATGATATGATGTTCTCACCAGAGCAGAAATAGAGACTTTTGAGCAAGCTAGCACACGGCGTTCCAAACACCCTGAATTTGGCCTTCAACTGATAAAATTACATGAACAATTTTCCCTCCAGTTCACGGACAGCGATTTTTTCAGCAGCCCCAAAATATTTTTACGATTTTTCGGGACACTTATCTTCTGCTTAAAGTAAAAACTATTCTTAGAGAACTAAAATTTTCTATTTTTAGAAACTTTATAGACATTAGCTGCCCGCTGGTATGTTCATAATTATTTTTATTCTGTGATGAAATGGTCTCGAACCTTTTTTCTTCTGTATTAAGAGCCATTTCATGTGTAAATTCTCATATACCATTTAGAAATAATGTATACATATGCGTGATTACTTTAGCATTATTCTACAGCTTGAGTGCATATAGTACATGTGAATATTATTTCCGTATATTACATTATTCGAAATGCATTATATGTATTTTGGGGTGGTAAGGTATACACGATACTCTACAGTATGTTTTACTATGCCTAGATTCGTAAACATGGCCATAGTTAGCGTGGAGTGGGTGTGATGTATTCTTATAGGTTCTGTATCGATCCCCCTATTCCTGACCCTGTTCTGGTTAACAAGTTAACTAGCAGCCATCCCATGATGCAGAAACCGTTATCTGATTAAGCCACACTACGGCACAGGAACGTGTTATCTGATTAGGTCATAACGCTTGCCATCTAATTAGACAAGCGATATTCCTCCAGCCCCTGATAAGGCATACGGAGTTCTCAAAACAAATCAAACCTATGACAACCTGGGAAAAACCCTGTGGCCATTGTTTTGATTTCATCGAGAACTTCAGCAAAAGAATGTACTAACGACCAAGTCGTATGACATCCTTATTGACGTATCTATGTCCATCCTTACGTCAATCTCGGCACCTTACAGGTATAAATATTACCAGTATTGCCTTAAGCAAACACACGCGGTGGTGACGAGATCGGAGCAGCCAGACTTGCCGAAGCCCAGAGCAGAGCAGAACCCGCTGGCGCAGCCCCGCCTTCCTGACGCGCTGAGAACGAGACGCTGCTTTCTCCTGCCGAGAAATCCACATCCGGCGCTTCCGAGCAGCCCTCGCAGGCAGCTTGGAATATCGAGACCAGAGACGAGAGATACCATCCCTCATTCATCCTAAATTCCAGGTACAGAACTGAATAACCCCTTACAGAGAATTCTTGAGTCAGTCACTTGGCAAAACAAACTTAACTTAAACTGCTACTTTCTATTCCCGCCCACGTATTAGGCTTAGGTCAGGTACACCGGGGTAGGCGTAGTTAGAAACACCAGTTGAGTACGATTAGTCAAATGTATATGTGTATGTATCTATTTTATCCATTTTAAACCACCTTATGGCTTAGAAACCATATAAATGTTTTTACAGTATTATTTTATACTTCTGCTTTTATTGTATGCACTTTACTTAACCATAAGTATTGCGATAATATCGATCCATTTCTCTTGTATGAGAAAAGAGACTGATCAATAAATAACATCTTTTATTGAACACGCCCGTCTCTTCCTTTTCTCTACAATCTGGTGAGACTAAGAATGCACGTACTGACTGAGTAAAATAAGTTGTCTTTTGTTTTCACACGACTCTAGAGATACACTCTTGATTAGGGGAGAGCAAAGTTGTCATGTTCTATGGTTGTCAGAAACTAAATCCCTTCTTGTCTATCCAGGGAGGTTCAACTCCTCCTTGCCTATTCGAGAAAGTTTCTAGTGAACTCTGAGCTAGCTGGCAAACCCAAAACTTTAAGTCTAATATCGACAATAGAAGACCTAGTTAACGTCTGGTCTAGGCCTATACTATTGAAGGTATTATTCCAATGCGCAGAGCCTATTGGGATAATAGGAACTACACTACATGAGATGTGTGCTCTTGGGTGGTCAAGAGGTGTGCAGTGTGAAGGGTGTGACTTTGTAGTGGGTGTGGATGTGTGTGTGCCCCTGGATTGTGATAGACACACACCTGTCACCCAGGTGTTGTGTGCCTCTTGCTTGGATTGTCCTGACCTGTGTAAATGATTGTATGCACATGTGTGAGTTGTCTGTTGTGCACTGTGCAGTGTGTTGGTGTGTCCATGCAGATCTGTGTGACTCCTCCTTGTTGTTTTGGTCACTTATGAGTATGCGAAGTGTGTGACTTGCACATCAGTGTTGTGTTTGTTTGATCATCAATGTGTCTTGAGTGTGTTTGTGTAGACTGTGTGGCCCTGCTGATCCTCACTGGCATTGTGTTTGTGTTTCTCATGCATTGCAGGCACATGGTGCATTTTCTCCTCCTGTATGGCATGGTGTGTGTAGCATGGTGTGTGTGGTGTAATGCCATCCCCTACGTGTGCCACTTGTGCCTAGCCATTGTGGGTCTGCAATCCCTCTATTTGTGTATGGTACACCCCTTACATGTCTACTACTGACATGTCTACTACTGACATGCATGTTAGCTGTCCCCTTGTTTTACATGTGTATGTGCCTCCCCATCACTTCATTTGTGACACTGTGCCTTGTGGTGCAGTTCTTGGGCCAAGAGTGATGTTCCACTCTGGACATTGCCCCAATGGTTTATGTGTGATGTTCTTGTGCTATTTATCAGTGAGGATTGCTAATGTGCACTTCAGTTGTGTGTGCTACCCAGTGCTCTGGTGAAGATGGTTCTGCTCTTGTATCCCAGAGTGGTGCGTCCTGTTGTTGTTGTGTTGGATATGTGTGTTGGCTGTGGTGTTGCTTCACTTCCTGGGTGTGCTGTTGTATTTGTGCTGTGCTGATTTGTGGTGTGTGTGTTGAGGTTGTATGAGTCATGTCTGTGTATGGCCGTTGTGCTTGATGTGCACACACTGCTTGCTGTGCATACAGTGCTATGTGTATGTGGCCTTGGCATTGCCTGATGTGCATCCCTGATGTCCTGTGGTGTTTGTTGATTTTTAATTTCATGTGCATCTGCGGTTGGTTTGATGTGGCAGTGTAGTTCTGTGCAGGTGCACTTCTTGTGTGATTTGTGGTATGTTGTGTGTGTTTTGTTCCTGAGTGATGATGTTGTGCACTCATGTTGTGTTTGTGCTCCCATTGCCTTTCTACAGCTTGGCTGACAGGGTATGTCTGTTTCTTTTGGGGTTCTATGTGTGTTCCTGTTGTGTTTGTGTGTTGGTTTTGGGCCGGCATCTGTTCAGGCTTCCCTGTGTGTGTGTTATGTTTGTTGCTATACCCAGGGTGTGTGTTTGTTTGTGTGTGTATGTTCTGGCAAGAATTGTCAGCCTTCAGTGTGTGTGCACTGGTGTTGTGTGTTCCTTGTCAGCCACTCCTGCAGTGGTTGTCTCCCTGGTTGTTTGTTGTGTGGTGCAGGCTGTGGATTGTGCTTATTTGTTGCTGTGCTTGTTGCTTGTTGCTGTGCATGGGGGTGCATAGGATGGGCACATGGCCTGTTACTTGATGGGGTGTGTTGATGTGTGGTTGGGGGTGGTGTGTCCCTGTGGTCTTTGTGCCCTGCCCATGCATTGGAGTGGCCCTGCCTTCTGCATTGTGCGCATGTGTTGACCGCTGCGGCGACTTGACAGGGACCGGGACGTTACTGCTAGTTCGCGGTCGATGTGTGTCCAGGATACAGTGAGGTGACTTGGTGGCAGGTGGGTCATGTGTGAGTGCCCTTGTGTATGTGTTGTTACCCCCAGCAGGGTGTCTGTGGTGGAATTGCACCCTGTGTCAGTCCGTGTGTTGTGTGTTGTATTTGTGTAGTTGCGGTGCGCCTGCCTGTTTGGGCCATCCTAATTTGTGGAGCGGGGCGGACGTTATTCAGCACGGCGGAGAGTCTCCATTGGCTCCCACCGCCGCGGTGGCGGGCGCACTTTGATGGCGGTGCAGGTCGCTCCGCGGCAGACGGGAAATTACCTCTGTTTTGCAATACTAGTATGGCGGACGTGTTTCCCGCTGCTCGCGGGCAGAAAAAGGTGTTTTTCCGCCCCACCTGCAACGTGCTGGTGCCACCGCCCACCATCCTAATGGACCCCTAAATATCTCGAAACAGGTGCCAGTTGTTGTGGTGGCACGCTCCTCTAGGCTGAGCTTCTGGTCAATCCGGACCCCTAGGTTCTTTACCACTTGTTTTGGGGATGGGCCGGGCCCAGTTCTCCTGGTCACCAGTTGGGCGACCACCTCGCTACTGCTTCTCTGAATAACATATTTTCGTTTTTCTCTGCATTCAACTGAAGGAAGTTGTTACTCATCCAATCAGAGATGGCTTTCATGCCTTCCAAAAAGGTGGTCTGGATGTTGGTGCTATTCTTGTCAAAAAAGAGAAGCAGTTGTGTGCCGTCGGCATAGGACATAGGTATGAATCCTAAATTTCTTAATAGGCCAGCCAATCGAGTAACCTAAATGTTGAACAGAGTAGGGCACAAACATGAGCCCTGGGGTACTCCCTTGGTAACATGAGTGGTCTGTGATCTAAAAGGACCTAGGTTGATGGTTTGAGTTCTTTCAGCTAGAAAATTAGTCATCCATTTTAGTGCGTTCCCCTGGATGCCTATATCTCTGAGTCTCTCAAGTAAGATCTGGTGGGAGATAGTATTGAATGCTGCAGACAGGTCAAGCATTATTAGGAGCACTGCCTGACCATTGTCTCCTATCATTCGCATGTTATCGGTGACTGTCACCAATGCAGACTCCGTGCTGTGCCTAGGTCGGAATCCTGATTGTGAGGGATCAAGGCAGTTGGAGAGTTCTATCAATTCTATCAATTCGGACAAGTATTTATTAATGTGCTTCTTTATAAGTTTACTTAATAAGGGGAGTAAAGAAATAGAACGGTAGTTGGAGACATCTTCTGGAGGAAGTTTGGGATTCTTCCTGAATCTGAGCGGCTTTCCACTCCTTGGGGGGCCTGCCTTCCTTCAAGGAGCTGTTTAAGATGGAGCAAATGGGAGCAGCAAGTTGATTGGCGAGCGAGCCGGTGGTTTGGCTGGAATCAGGTCTAAAAGAGAGCTTGATTTAATAAAGATTCTGTCTCCTCAGGGGAGAGTTTTGAAAATTCCTCTAGTTTTGATGTGCCAGGAGTGGTGGGAGGGGGTTCAAATATGTGGCTTGAGCGAGAGCCATTGGCCGCAGTGATCTTGTTGTAGATCTTATCTATTTTCAATGTTAGCTGTCCTGAAATATTGTCTCATAGGGTCTGAGATGGGGCCTCTTCTGTGTTGCAAGCCTTGTGGTTGGTGAATGATTTTTGGACCTGAAATAGTGCATTAGGGGAGTTTTCTGCCTGTTCAAGTTGAATTGCAATATGCACTTTTCGGGCGGGTTTCAGGTTGCTATGGTATTTAGTCAAAGCAGATTTAAATCTGTATTTGTCATGCGGGTCATGTGTGCGGCGCCAATGTCATTCTAGTTTTTTCCATTGGCTTTTTTCAGTTCCGAGATTAGGGGTATACCACGGTGCCTGTAGGCGATTTGGGACCATAGGGGATATTTTCAAGGGTACCAGCTTATGAATTGTGGATTTCATGTTTGCCTGAAAGGGGGTTAGATGTTCCTCCACACTGTCGGAGTCAGAGTGCTGGGGTGGAACAAAGGTGTCTTGGAAGAGATTGGGCGTCAATTTGTGCCACTGTCTATAACTCCTAATGGTGTGTGTTTTAGGGGTCCGGTAATGCAGAATTTGATTTTTGAGTGGTCTGACCATGTGAGAGGGCAAGTTGTTCCGCAAACAATGTTGGGCGAGTTTGAGAAGATTAGATATAGCGTGTGCCCTGCCACATGAGATGGTTCATTGTTGATTTTGGTTAATTCAAGTGTGGAC
Source organism: Lissotriton helveticus (assembly GCF_964261635.1). NCBI lineage: Eukaryota > Metazoa > Chordata > Amphibia > Caudata > Salamandridae > Lissotriton > Lissotriton helveticus. Next base: position 1,065,554,959 of record NC_136057.1, read on the forward strand.
AGCTCTGTCAAAAATGAGGAGGCATCAAGGTTGTTGGGATTTTCACTGTGCACATTCAAATCCCTGAGAAGCAAGACATTTTTAGTCGAAATGACATAAGGGGAGATAAAGTCCATGAGTAGGGTGACGGAATTAAGGAGTGGTCCCGGGGGGGCGGTATACAAGGACTCCTTTCCAGCTAAGTTGTGCATGTAGGTAAATTCTAAACACAAGAATTTCTAATTTGTCATTGCTTAATTGATCTAAGATGGAGATTTTAATAGGGTCTTCATAAATAATAGCTACCCCTCCCCCCGCCCTGCATGGTCTATCCAGTTTTGGTATGTGATAGCCGTGAGGTAATGCTAGTGCAATGGCTGGATTGGAAGATGGTTTGCTCTAAATTTCCATCAAGAACCCAATGTGGGGAAGAGAAGAGGAGAGCATGTCCCAAATATTAATAGCATGTTTTGGGAGAGATCTAACATTTGCTAGGAAACAATCCCATCTTACGTTTTTGTGGGTGGCATGTCAGGGACATAGTTGTTAACTGGAGCAGTGTGAGCAGCTAGTTCCTAGGTCGGCTGCTATAGTGTTGTTCCTGGGCTGTGTGGGTATCATACTCAGATAGTCACAGGCTCTGGAAGCAAAATGACCTTCTAATACTGTGGTATGATGCATGAATTGGTATCAGGTAGACCGAGCCGACATTGCCTGTCTCTAATTCTTATCAAAGAATGGCAGTGTTACTACGTCACTTCCGGTTGGTGTCGGCTGCCTCCACTCAAACGGAACAATCCGCGGTGAAAACGGGGAGGCATCCACACAAAAACAAGTAAGTGATGGGAAATGGGAAGTGAGTGATAGCAACAATAAAATGTGAAATTTTAAAACAATTGATTCTTTAAAAAGTGAGCAAGCGCAATTGCTCAGATTCAAAGCAGCCCTTTTCCAGGCGCTCCCGGTGCTGCAGTACCGAGCGTACTGATTTCTATCTGTCACCTTTGGTTGCCTCAAGTGCGTCTGCGGGGCGTCAGGACGTTTATCTATTTTTATAGTATCAAGCAGCTGAACTGCTGACCTAAGATCGGGAATCGGGTGGCAGTGTTACTACATCACTTACGGGTGGTGTCGGCTCCCTCCATTCAAACGGAACCATCCGCTGTGGAAATTGGGAGGCAACTCACAGAACAACAAGTAAGTGATGGGAAATGGGGAGTGAGTGATAGCAACGTTAAAATATGAAATTATAAAACAATAGATTTTTTAAAAAGCGAGCAAGCGCAATTACTAAGGTTCAAAGGAGCCCTTTCCCAGGCGCTCCCGGTGCTGCAGTACCGAGTGTACTGATTTCTATCTGTCACCTTCGGTTGCCTCAAGCGCGTCAGCTGCGCGTCAGGCCGGTCATCTATTTTTATAGTATCAGGCAGCTGAACTGCTGACCTGAGAACGGGAAACCGGTGGCAGTGTTACTACATCACTTCTGGGTGGTGTCGGATCCCTCCACTCAAAGGGAACAATCTGGGGTGGAAATGGGGAGGCACCCCACAGAACAACAAATAAGTGATGAGAAATGTGGAGTAAGTTATAGCAACTTTAAAATGTGAAATTGTAAAACTACAGATTTTTTAAAAAGCGAGCAAGCGCAATTACTTAGGTTCAAAGGAGCCCTTTCCCAGGCGCTCCTGGTGCTGCAGTACTGAGCGTGCTGATATCTATCTGTCACCTTCGGTTACCTCACGGGCGTCCAATTTTATTGGGCCATTTGATTTTATGCCTAATCAGGAGAGGTTTGCGGCTGTTCTAGTGGATACCAAATCGAGGTGGTTTGAAGGGTGAGCAGTCAAAATATCGAAATGTTACTATCGACCTACACTAATATCGAGTTTTTAATATCGTAGGTAAAGAATATCGAAGTCAAGAATATCTTTGACCGGAATATCGACTGCAAGGAAAGTAATATTGAAGTAAGTAATATCAAAGTAAATAATATCATTAGCAAAAATATTGTAAATTTTATTGATTTTTTTTAGTGTTATGTATTTTAGTATGTATTTTATATGTATGTTTATTATGTTTTAATGGTTTTTCATTAATTTTATATGTTTTAAATGTTTAGAAAATAGTACATTTTTTAAAATACATTTTGCGTTTTGGTATCAGAGCAGGTTGTGGGTTTAGAGGGGAATAGGGTGGGAAGTAATTTAATTATAATTAATTACTTAATATGTTTTTATGTATTGTTATTGATTGTTAATTTACTGTTAATTAATTATTAATTGGCAATTAGTTTGTATTAATTGGTTAATTTATAATTATATGAATTATAATTAATGTATATTCATTTTTATTTATTGTTCTTAATTAATTTATTGTAAATTAATTATTAATTGGTAAATATTTTTATTAATTGATTAATTGTTGATTACATTAATTATGTTATTTTTAATGCGTAGCGGGTTGTGGGTTTATAGGAGAATAGGGTGGGAATTAATTTAAATATAATTAATTAGTTCATATGTTTTTTATGTATTGCTATTGATTAATAATGTATTGCTAATTAATTATTAATTAGTAAATAATGGTATTAATTATAATGAATTTATAATTATTTTTTATTTTTGTTATTGTTAATTAAAGTATTGTTAATTAATTATTAATTGGCAATTCATTTTTGTTAATTTATTAATGGATAATTACATTAAATGTGTTATTTTTTATATATTGTGCATTGTGTGTTTATAGGGGAATAGGGTGGGAAGTACTTTAATGTTATTTAAGTAAATATTAATTTCATTTAATAGGTATTTATTAATAATTCTTTTGTTAAATAACTATTAATATGTTATTTATTTTATAAAAAATATTTAACTGATAAGAATGCTAATTTAACTCCTACGCTATCCTACACTTTCCCTACTGTTGCACTCACTGGAGTGGGAATAGTCATTTTTACCCCTCCGCTATCCAACACTTTCCCTACTGTTGCAGAGTTGGAATAGTAATTTTATTTCCTCCACTCTCTATTTTTTTTTTTATTATTTAAGGGAATGTAGTGTATAATTAATTTTAAAAAGAATAAAAAGATATATATTTTTAATTTGTTACATACATTTATTTAATTTGTATTTATATTATTGTGGTTTTATGTGTATAGATTTATTCATAATGTATTAAAAAAAAGTCGGCAATGTATACGTTATTAAAACATTAATAAGTAGGTATATATATAATATGTATATATTAAATGTATTTTTTAATTATGTATATTACTTATAATTTTTTTGCATTTTGAAATATTTGTAACTATGTTTTTTTAATTATATGTATTATTTACTTTATTTCACAATATTTTTTAACTTAAATAAAAAAGGATATTTTTAACAACGATATTTTTTACATCGGTATTTTTTTTCTCGATATTTTTGTGCTTGTCATAATGTTGATGGGATGTCGATATTCTTGACTTCGATATTTTTGCTGCGATTTTTTTGTAGGTCAATATTGTGACCTTCGATATTTTGTCAGTGATTCGGTTTGAAGTTGTGTTCATAAGGAGTGTAAACACAAAGTCCACAAATGCCATGCTGGAAGAAATCTTTAGGAGAGAGGGAATACCTTCCAAACTTGTTACTGACAAAGGTATGCAACTGACGTTCCAAAGGATGAGAATGTTTTTGGAAGGTGTGGGTGTGAAGCATTTTTGCACTTCACTAGATAACCTGCAAGGGAATGGTCAAGTAGAGAGGCTTGACCAATAGATTAAATGGACTATAGAATTAGCCAGCAAGTGGGTATGGGTGTGCAGAATGCATTAAAGGATATGCTGTGGTCGTATCGCACCACACCCAACATTGTCACTAGGAAAACTCCCTTCGAGTTGATGAGGGGTGGGAGACCAGATGCCAGGTTCTGTCCTTCATGGTTGTAGGAAGAATGTATGGAGAAGGTGGTAAGAAATGTGGATTGTGGTAAAAAAGTAAGCTTAAATGGTGTGGGAGATTGTGTGAAGGTTAAGCGGGAGGAGTGGGTGGAGGGTTGTCGAAGTTTCGATGTCCCTACAGAGTGAAGGTTGTGGGACGAAACTGGCTGAAGTTTTTAACTGATCAGACATGGAACTTGTGAAGAGTGACGAAAGTTTGGGCTCGTGTTCAGGGTGGATCATAATGGATGGTGGTGATTTTCAGGCAAGTACGGCTACTGAGAGAGAGGGTTCAGGGAAAATAATGTTTCTAGGAATGGCCACAATACAGGTGATAGACAGGTTGTGGCAAGGGAGAGAAGATGTTGCAAACCACCAGGTTGGTTAGGGGATTTTTTATGTGGGTAGGAGGGCTAGTATTGCTATTTGTAGTGGGGTCCTAGAATTGTTGTTTATACTGTGATATATTGGTTCCCAGGTGCGTCCTGTTTTTGTTGACTTGACTATGTCTTTCCTCATTATGGGGCTCATTAGGATGGCGGTCGGACTTTGCCCACCCGCCATCCTCACAGGGATTGGGACCGCCCGCCATAAGGGCGGGTGTCCCGTGTGGGGTATTAGGATGTGCCCTCCACAGTGGCGGGCACATCCTGCATTGTTAGCATTGTGGCGGGCGGTGCTCTCAGCACCGCCCGCCACAATGCTAACAATGCATTAATGCATTTGCATACACAAATGATCAGGCACCGCGTGGTGCCTGCCGCTTTGTCTATGCAAATGCCGTGTGCACCCCCCACCTCTCCTTCACTCTGGGGGCCCGCAGGGGGTCCCCACAGTGAAGACCGCATGCCTTTCCGTGGTGGCATCGCCGCCGCGGAAAGGCATCTAAAACAGCCCATCATAATATGGCTGGCGGTGTCTATTAGACACCGCTACCATATTAAACCTTTTCCGCCCCGGTCTGGAAAAGCGGCGGACGGTCTTTTTGTCCGCCGCGGTCCACCCCGCCATCCTAATATGGCGGGGTGGGAATATAGGTGCGGATGGCGGGCGGATTGCCCCCGCCTGGCGGGGGCAATCCGCCCGCCATCCTAATGGGCCCCTATGTGTCAGTTCTGGGTGTGTGAGGGGAAGGGATGCATTACAATGTGTTGTGGATTGAAATTGAGGGGATGTGAAGTAATGATGATGTAATGCGGTTTGTGTACTGTGGATCTTTACTGTCATGTGACTTCACTTGGGGAGGGCCAGGATTCTATTCCTGGCAGTTAGTTTGCGGCTCGCCAGGGAAGGTTCTGGTTTCTTGAGGCTGTAAGAAATAAACCTGTGTTCAAGGGTCCTGCCACTTCTGTGGAAAATTACAACAGTGTGATGTAATGGAATGTTGATGAGTGCCTGAGCTGTAAGAATGTCAGTTAGAGAGTGGGCTGGGCAATGATGATGCTGCTCCTGGCGGGGCAATTTCATATAACCTGTAACTTCTTCAATAAATGTACATTGTAACCTACATGAACTGGCTACTGACTGCTGCCTACTAGAGGGTATCTTTCATTTACAATATTAGTGATGACTAGATAGAAGAACCACTCATCAAAGGAATTAATGTGAATCTAATCTAAGAATCTAAGAAAAAAAGGAGTAAGAGATTAAAGCCTTGAGAAGAGAAATGCCCTGAAAACCCCACCAGTGTTTTTGGCTTGCAGTCAATGGAATTATAGGGTGTTTCACCTGCTTAATTTTCAAATGTAAGCTGATTCATCGTGACTCTGGTGCCAACAAGGTTGGAGTTGGTTTGTACAGCATCGTAGTGAGTGAACTGGAAGCAAGTGTAGCTGTAAAACAGGAGGGCAGTGCACAGCAGTTAAATTGAGAAGTTGGCTTGTGCAGTGCACCGTTTTTAGCCCTAAGACTGTGAGTTTACATTTGATTCTCTGAAAGCCCTGGGTGAGACCATAAGTAGACTGTTATTGGGAGAAGTGGCCCAAATAACATGCCAAAATGTTATGTTATGTTATGTTATACAAGGGATTTATATAGCGTGCGGCTACTCGAAGGAGTGTCCCGACGCTTTGAATTGCACACTAATCTCATAACACAACAGGGAAAGTAAATAAAAGAAAAAACCAGAGAAAGAAAAAAACCTAATAAGGGCCAGAACTAAGAAGTAAAAAGCCAGGTTTTGAGCCCTTTCCTAAAGGCCAACAAATTAGGAATGCTGCGCAGGGACACAGGCAGTTTATTCCACAACTGTGGCGCTAGTAGTTTAAAAGAGCGGCCACCGATGCGAGCTCTCTTCACACGAGGAACCGCCGCAAGAGACAGGGTTTCAGACCTGAGCGACCTGGCAGGAAGGTAAAAAGTCAACCTTTTCTGAAGGTATTTTGCTCCGGCGGCGTGCAAGGCTTTGTGTGCCAGGGTGAGAGTCTTAAAAATTATCCGCTTCCGGACAGGGAGCCAGTGCAGAGCCTCCAGGAGGCCCGAGGCTCTAGCACGGCGAGAAAGTCCAAAGATGGCACGTGCTGCCGAATTCTGGACAACCTGTAGCCGTTGGAGCAGGTATTCTGGCAGGCCGAGATAGAGGACGTTGGAATAGTCAATTCTCGAGCCTATAATCGCCTGCACCGTGATCTTCCTATGTTCCTCCGATAGCAGGGGAAGGAACTTGCGTAGCATCCGGAGTAGGCCAAAGCAGGTGCCAGTGAGACCAATTACCTGTGAGCGTAGTGTGAGGCCATTGTCGATCTTAATCCCAAGGTTTTTAGCTACCTGGGACGAACTTGCTGGTGGAAACATGTTCTCAGGCCACCACACTTTCCAGTCCGGATCCGAACTGCACCCAAAAAAGAGGACCTCGGATTTATCCGAGTTGCACTTGAGGCTGTTATGATGGAACCATTGAAACACAGCCTCAAGGCAACCCTGGATCCTACCTCCATCGAAGTCCGCACCCCTCTCACAGGTGAAGAGGAGCTGGGTGTCATCGGCGTAAGAAACGATCTGGGCCCCGAAAGACTCCGCCAGTGCCGCCAGAGGGGTCATGAAGATGTTAAATAAAGTTGGGCTCAGGACAGAGCCCTGAGGAACTCCGACCCCCAATGGCGACATCTCGGCGGAGCAAGCAGAAGCCCAGACCGTTTGTCGACGGCCTGCCAGGAATGATCGAAACCACTGGAGCACCGTCCCTCGGAGACCAATCTCTGAGAGTCTTGCAAGAAGACCCTCATGAGGGACGGTGTCAAAGGCCGCCGACAGATCTAACATCACCAGCATCGCTCTCCCGCCCGAATCCAGCACCTCCTTTACCGCCTCCGAGACTTCCAGGAGAGCTGTTTCGGTGCTAAGATTGGCGCGAAAACCCGACTGGGTGGGGTGCAGTAGGTCATGGGACTCCAGGTAATTGGCAAGCACCTTATGGACATGCTTTTCAATGACCTTCGCAAAAGCCGGCAGAAGCGAGATAGGTCTATAATTCGCCAACACCTCCACATCCAGGCCAGGCTTTTTTAGCAGGGGAATAATCATTGCCTGCTTCCAGGACTGGGGAACCACACCCTGTGCAAGAGAACAGTTCAACAGGGGGTTCACAAGTGGATTAATAACAGCTGCCATTTTAGCCAGAAATTTTGCGGGGCAGGCGTCCCGGGGGGAACCAGATTTAAGCCCAGCCATCAGGTCAAGTGAAGCGGTCAGCGAGAGAGGAGGGAAAGCTGCCAGGGCCACACCCGCGTTAGGTCGAGTAACAGCGGCATCCTCCGCCCAACCTGGCATCACAGGCTCCAGCACATGGAAGGAGTCCTGGATCCGCTGGATCTTAGAGGTAAAAAAGTCCGCAATCGCCCTGACCCAAGGCGCAGGGGGGGAGGTCTGGGTTGGTGCTGCGCGAGACGTTGTAAACTCCCGCACAATGGCGAACAGCTCCTTACAGGAATTGGAGGCAGCTTCAATTTTTCGTATTTCACGTGCCATGCTCTTTCCGCTACCTTGCATTGCCGCCGTGAGGCCGCCAATGCTTCCGTAAACCAAGGGGCAGATGCACCTTTTCCAGGTTTGCGGAGGGGTCTCAGAGGAGCAAGATCATTAAGTCTCTCTGAGAGCCAGACCTGCAATCGCTCCACATCCTCCTCTAAGTTCCCCGTTAACACACAGGGGTGGTCCACACAAGCCTGTGCCAACAGTTCCGGAGTAATCCGGTGAAGTGCCCTGAATCCCACGGAAGTCTGCCGGGGGGCACCGGAAGGCTTCCTAACTTCCGAGAAATAAAATTTCACCAGCCTATGGTCAGACCAAAGCACCTGGATAGGAGCCAGCATCTCTATAGGGGTCGTAGAGAAGGTCAGATCTAGGGTATGTCCCTTCTCATGGGTCGGTCCAACATGATAAGGAACCAGGCCCAGAGGGGCTGTGACCTCCAGCATTTTGATTGCATCAGCATCCGTTGCCACGTCCATATGGACGTTAAAGTCCCCGGCAACAATACAATGCTCTGACGTGAGTAACAAAGAAGAAGTCACCGACTGGAACTCTTCGAAAAAAGAGCCCAAGGGCCCTGGCGGCCGATAGACTAGGAGACCCTTCATCGATTGGTGTGGTGAAAGGACAATGGCGAAGGCAAGGGATTCACAATCCTTGATCGCGTCCGAGGGGATGATGGTACAGGTGGCTGATTTATTCACTATTAGTGCAACCCCCCCTCCACGCCCCTTCAGCCTGTCCTGCCTGAAGATGTTATACTCAGGCGGGAGAGCAGTAGCGATATCTGGGTTGGACGCCTCGCCGAGCCACGTCTCGGTGAGCATCAGAAACAGGGGTTTTTCTGACTCCAGCAGATCGAGTATGTCCAAAGCATGCCGGCCCAGGGATCTAGTGTTGAGCAGCAGGCCCAGATGTTTAGCGCTGCTCGCCGCCTTCTGTGGTGCCCCGCCAAGATGTTTGTGCGGGCACCAGCCACACTCAGGGCAACGATGCTTGCCCTTGTGGCGAGCAGGAAACACCATACGGCAGGAGCCATTAATGTGTTGCCAAGAACGAAGTTCCGAACCCGAGTAGTGAAGCATAATGCTCACATACACAAGCTACATATGAGATAAAATCGCCCAGTCCCGCCCGTCGCCTCGTACGCCTCCGGGACGCTGACGGGCAGGACTCTGGCACGACTCCGGCTAAGCGGCGGCGTCCCGCTGCGCGATCCCGCTGCGCGGGAGAGGACGACTTTAAATAGGCGTCTCCCACATCCACTCGAGCGTCGGGACGCTCCAAGATGGCGCCCGCGCACACACACACTCAGCCCAACCAAAGATGGCGCCCACAAATGAAATCAACCCCGGAACCCGGACCCGCCAAATGGCGGTGTGTTTTCCAAAATTAAATGCGGGTAAGGGGACAGAAGCCCAGTGGAGCGGCGATAAAATCAGGGGTTTAAGGAACCTAAATAAACAGAGATAGGCAAAGGGAGTTTAAAATCACCAGTTGTCCGAGCTAGGTGTCAGCGCGACCTGCGCTCGTGTAGCAATCAACAGAATGCCTGAAAAATCGAGTCCGCCTTAAATAGGCGTCTCCCACATCCACTCGAGCGTCGGGACGCTCCAAGATGGCGCCCGCGCACACACACACTCAGCCCAACCAAAGAAGGCGCCCACAAATGAAATCAACCCCGGAACCCGGACCCGCCAAATGGCGGTGTGTTTTCCAAAATTAAATGCGGGTAAGGGGACAGAAGCCCAGTGGAGCGGCGATAAAATCAGGGGTTTAAGGAACCTAAATAAACAGAGATAGGCAAAGGGAGTTTAAAATCACCAGTTGTCCGAGCTAGGTGTCAGCGCGACCTGCGCTCGTGTAGCAATCAACAGAATGCCTGAAAAATCGAGTCCGCCTTAAATAGGCGTCTCCCACATCCACTCGAGCGTCGGGACGCTCCAAGATGGCGCCCGCGCACACACACACTCAGCCCAACCAAAGATGGCGCCCACAAATGAAATCAACCCCGGAACCCGGACCCGCCAAATGGCGGTGTGTTTTCCAAAATTAAATGCGGGTAAGGGGACAGAAGCCCAGTGGAGCGGCGATAAAATCAGGGGTTTAAGGAACATAAATAAACATAGATAGGCAAAGGGAGTTTAAAATCACCAGTTGTCCGAGCTAGGTGTCAGCGCGACCTGCGCTCGTGTAGCAATCAAAACTGAAGTAACTGCTGATTTATCCAACTAATGTATTGGTCCCGCGTGCAAGACTGTAGACTGTTATCAGCTGTATGCAAAGCTGTCATTACTTTGTGTGTGAGTGAGAGCTGTTATTTGCAGCGCATGGAAACCTGGACCTCCGCCCACCAACGCTATGACCGAGCAGCACTCCACACACTCAACCCAGGCCGCAACTACAACTGCAAGCTAGCTTCACCGGCTGACACCCACGGACCCTTCAGCTGTCACCGCTGCCGCCAAACCTACAGCACTGCCAGGAACACGGACCCAGCACAACCCGACTGCAAGAACACAATCAAACTGAAGACCTTACAATGCATCCTCCTCAACGTTTGATCCCTCCACAAACATGCCACCGAAATCTGGGACCTCCTCCACAGTAACGTCCCAGATGTAGCGTTCTCCACCGAAACATGGATAAACACCACCTCGGGACCGGGCATCGCCATCGCCATTCCCCAAGGGTACAAGATCACCAGAAAGGACTGCCACACCCACCCGGGAGGAGGATTCGCCATTGTCCACAAATCAACACTCCGCCTGAGCACACTCCCCGACGAGCCCACAGACATGATGGAACATCTACACTTCAAGATACAAACCCACCTTACCACCCCCTTCCGAGGAACCCTCATCTACCGACCCCCTGGTCCCCAGGAACCGTTCACCAACTCCATCATAGACATCATCTCTCCGCATGCCATTACATCCACCAACTACACCTTGCTGGGAGACCTCAACTTCCACATCGACAACCAACTGGACCCCAACACCACATCCCTCCTAGACAACCTCCACAACATTGGACTGCACCAAATCATGACCGAACCAATGCACTCAGCAGGACACACCCTCGACCCCCTCTTCACAACAGGAAACTCCATCACTTTCAGCCACACCACCGAACTCCCATGGACTGACCACTGATGCGTCCACTTTACCTTCAGAACACCGTTCACCCACAGACACCAGCACCTGCTCCCACGAAGAAACTAGACCAGAATCAACGACGACCAGCTTACCTCTTCACTCAGCAACTCCACCCCAAACATCGGGGAAAACGACGACCCCAACACGGCAGCCAGAACCCTGCACAGATGATTCTCCCACAGCACCAACACCATAGCCCCCCTCAAGAAAAACAACAACACCCATGCCAAGAAAGCCAGATGATTCACCACCAAACTTCGAGAGTCCAGACGCACCTGTTGCAGCCTCGAAAAGGCCTGGAGGAACACCAAATCCACAGAAACTCACAACAACTTCAGAGCCGCTACCAACGCCCAACACCAAGGACACTTATATACCCATTTATTCTTCCGTTGACCTTGACATGTACATATATAAAACATATTTAATTTTCAGAAAAACGCACAGTCATTGGATGATGTAATCAGTGATGTCATCTGAGATGTCATCAGTGATGTCATGAGCGATGTCACTGACCATGTCATGAGTGATGTAATATGTGACGTCATCAGCAGTGCATTGCAGGCGCACGAGTTATAGTTAGCTGAACTAACTATAACAGTGGTATTTCTATGGTTTTGTACGAGTGAAATGTCCAGCTAACTATAACGCCCCTGAAACCTACGTTTTTTTCAGTGAATTTCGAAGGTTTTTTAAAAGCTAATTCCTAAATATAACGTGCCTGAAACCTATGGTTTTTTCAGGGAATTTCAAAGGTTTTTTAAATGCTAATTTCTAACTATGCCAACAGAGATAGGACATGTGAAGAAAGAAGAAAAATTGCACAGAAAGAAAATAAAATGCAGAAAGAAGCAACAGAAGCCCTCAAAGACGACGAAATGTGCAAGAAGAAGCAAGACATGTGCAGAAAGAACCAACAGAGGAGCAGAAAGAAGCCTTGTTGCATAATCATCCTGTACCCTCAACTTTTTCAGACGGATACTGGTGGTAACTGAGTCTGACTAACCAGTCCTAGAGCCAGTGCTATGTTAAAAGACACTTAGAATACAATGAAAACACCTACATACACTCGGGAACATTATGCATTGAGGTCAACCTGTCATTAGCATGACCTCCTCTGTAAGCCTCTAGTATATAATAGGGCAGGGGGATTAAAACTACCTCCTAAAACGCGCCACAGAACCTGTTTGCACACGTCACCTCAGGCATGTCCCCTCCCTTCACCACTGTACAAACACGCTCTATGCCATTTTAAGTTGGGAGATTAAGTCCCCTTGAATCCTGAAGGTCCCTAAGGGTCCAAGTAGCCCACTAGGTCCCTCCAGTAAGTGCCACAGAGCTGCGTTGCAGAGAGATGTAAAAAGAGGCACGGCCTAGACCACCTCTCTGCAATGCAGCGCAGTGGCGCTTACTGGATGCACCTAGTGGACAAGTTGGCCCCCAGGGTCCCTCAGGATTGAAGGGGAATTATTTTCCAAACTTAAAACGCTGACAGGGCGTATTTGCACACGTCACCTCAGGCCCCGTCCCTCCCTTCACCACTTTGTAAACACACTCTGTGGGCATTTTAAGTTGGGAGATTGAGTCCCCTTGAATTTTGAGGGTCCCTAGGTACAAATTAGGCCACTAGGTATGTCCAGTAAGCGCCATTGCAGAGAGGTGTAAAAAGGGGCACGGCCTGCACCACTTCTCTGTAACCCAGCACAGTGGCGCTTACTGGAAGCACCTGATGGGCTAGTTGGGCCCCAGGGTTCCTCAGGATTGAAGGGGAATTATTTCCCCAACTTAAAAAGCGCGCCACAGGGCGTGTTTGCACAAGTCAACTTAGGCCCCGTCCCCTCACTTCACCACTGTGTAAACGCACCCTGTGGCGGTTCCAAATTGAGAGATTAAGTCCCCTTGAATCCTAAGGGTCCCTAGGGTCAAACTAGCCCACTAGGTACTTTCAGTAAGCGCCACAGATCTGCGTTGCAGAGAGGTGTAAAAAGGGGCGTGGCCTCTGAACACCTGTCTGCAACGCAGCTACCTGGCGCATAGTGGAGATACTTGTTGGGCTAGTTGGCCCTCAGGGACCCTCAGTATTGAAAGAGAATCAATTCCCCAACTCACAACTCGCCACGGGGCGCGTTTGCACAATGGTGAAGGAAGGGGGCATGTCCTGAGGTGATATGTCTGCAAACATGCCCTGTTGCGCGTTTTAAGTTGGATAAATAATTCCTCCTCAATCCTGAGGGTCCCTCGGGGCCAACTAGCCAACCAGGTAACACCAGTATGCGCCAGAGAGCTGTGTTGCAGAGAGGTGTTCAGAGGCCACGCCCCTTTTCGCAACACTCTTCAAGGGCAATTCGTTCCCCATCTGCAAATGCGTCAGGGGGCACGTATGTAGAGTGCTGCAAGAAGGGGGCGTGGCCTCGGGCACGATCCCAGTCTTTTATTATTTTTTTTAAGAAGGGGGGCTGTGTGGACCCCCTTTTTTCTAATTTACTGGCCCTGGGGACCCCATCCCCCAGGGCCTGCCCCCTTTTTTTTTTTTGTTTTAATAATTTGGAAGGCGGCCGCGTGGTCCCCTCCCGAGGCCTTAATCGGCCCGGAGACCCCATCCCCTGGGGTCTGGCCTCTTTAAAAAAACAAAAAATTATTTTGGAGGGGAGCTGCATTGCCCCCCTCCCCATCCCCCGGAGCTGGCCCTCTCCGTTGGGGACCATGGGGGGTCCCCAATCCCCCCACGGTCCTGCCAGCTCCCCGCATCCCTCGGGACCCGGCATTGCTTTTCCACATGGGGAGCTGCTAAGATGCAGCTCCCCGTGTGGAAAAGCAATTTGGTTTGTATTTTGAAAGAGAGCAGATTTCCCCGCTCTCTCTCTTTCAAAATGCAAAACAGGTTTGATATGGCAGGGCGGGAGCCACTAGGCTCCCCCCCTGCCATAGCAAACTACAGTCTCCTTTTTTCCCCCAGAGTTTTATATAGCGCCAACTAGACCCGAACCGAATCGGGTATCAGAGAGCTTTACATAGCACCAGTTACGTTACATGAGGACACACATTCATTTTAGGCACAGGAAGATTAAGTAATTTGCCCAGAATCAGAGGTGGGGGGCCCCTCCCAACATTTCCAAAGCCCCAGGGGGGGTGGACCCCGGGGCTTGGGGTCTTTCACGGACCCCCAAATTTAAAGATTTAGTGCCCCAGGGAGGTGGTGGTCCCCAGGCGCGTGGGGGACTCAAGCCCCCCACTCAGGGTATTTTTTTTTTTAATCACAATTCGGGGTGGTGGCGATCCCAGGGGCTACGGGGGGCCGTGAACCCCCTGCATATATTGTTATTAAGCCCCATGGGTGGCGGTCCTCAGGGTGGCGGTCCCTGGAGCTTGGGGGGCCTTTTAGCCCCCCCCACTCATGTATTTTGTTGCCCCAGGGACTTGGCCCCCCGGGACTAATTATTAACGAAGCACAGGAGCCCGCACGTTATTTTGTTTTTTCACGGCAGGATACGCGCACCCTGCGTGGATTTTGCCAATTTAAAAAAAGAAAAAATTGGGGGCCCTGGGGGTCCTTGTGGGACCACCTAAGCAGGTCTAGGGGGTCAGGGTGTTTTTACCCTGCCCCCTTTTTTTCGCATTTTGCGCATTTCTTTTACAGATTTCTTGTGCCTCACAAAACACGTTCTGGGACCCCCCTTTTTTCTCGGCTCCTGCTTGACGAATCACCCCGAAACTTGCAAGATAGGAGCGGACCGGAGCGCCACACGAGTTTTAAAACTTTCGAGTAGATTCTTCAACCGGCGCCAAAGTTATTGGGAATGAATGCTGCGAGTTTCCTATGGAAAATAGGTCCTAACTATAACTACCTACTTACTACCTACTTACTATATATATATATATATATATATATATATGGAAATGCGCGCAAAATGAAAAACCATCTTCTTCCAAAATTAGCAGAAGCAGAGACCTCAGCGGGGAAACAGGAGACACCATTTATTAAGCTGTTGTTGGGCATAATGCATTTCGGCCTGGATTAGGCCTTCCTCAGATGCCAACGACACACCACCAGCAGCACTCACCTGGCTGTTGCATTATGGACCCTGCAGTTCCTACGAGCGGCAGGCAGCGTGATTCCACTCCATTGGTGGGCGTGGCGCCTATCTACAAATAGGATTGCGGCATGGACTACTTTTTCGAGCAGCAGAGTCGCCTGAACACTTTCGTTGGCATCTGAGGAAGGCCTAATCCAGGCCGAAATGCATTATGCCCAACAACAGCTTAATAAATGGTGTCTCCTGTTTCCCCGCTGAGGTCTCTGCTTCTGCTAATTTTGGGAGAAGATGGTTTTTCATTTTGCGCGCATTTCCAGATAATGCGCTTCAGTGACCCCGTTCCACTTTGAGGCTTGGACACATCTGGACCCTGCGTTTGCAGTTTCATAATTAAGCAAGGTATTGCTACTGTCACAAGCCCGCCTCTGAACATCGGTGTTTTCCTGGGCGGCAGCAATGGCTGAACCGTGACTTCACGGGGGACTCACTAGCACTGTTTTGTTGGGTCCCTGCTCGCTACACATCGGGACTAGGAGGCTGGAACGCAAAGGGGACCGGAGGGAGCATGCTGATTGTTTTGCGGGTTACTGACTTTTGCTGCTCGCTACATTGCCGCATCAACGTTTGTCCACTTGGACACACCACCAGCAGCACTCACCTGGCTGTTGCATTATGGACCCTGCAGTTCCTACGAGCGGCAGGCAGCGTGATTCCACTCCATTGGTGGGCGTGGCGCCTATCTACAAATAGGATTGCGGCATGGACTACTTTTTCGAGCAGCAGAGTCGCCTGAACACTTTCGTTGGCATCTGAGGAAGGCCTAATCCAGGCCGAAATGCATTATGCCCAACAACAGCTTAATAAATGGTGTCTCCTGTTTCCCCGCTGAGGTCTCTGCTTCTGCTAATTTTGGGAGAAGATGGTTTTTCATATATATATATATATATATATATATTACCTACTGGCGGTCGCCAGTAGGTATATATAGTTAGGATTTTTTCTCTATGGGTTTTTGGAAAATTCTATGTCTAATAACTTTGGCGTTTGTGGACGGAATTGGCTGAAATTTTCAGGAAAATGGCACATTTTGTTTCTGAGCATCCCTTGAAAATTTGGAGGGGGTTCGTCAAGGGGGGGCCGAGAAAAAAGGGGGGTCCCAAAACGTGTTTTTAACATTGAGTTTTCCATAGGGCGGTTGGCCTCACTTTTAGCCCGAACGGCTGAATGGATTTGCACGAAACTTGGCAAAATTGTAGGGACTGGTAGCCCGATGTGCCTTTTGTAGGTCTCAATATATGTGCTCCAGTGGATTTTGAGAAATTAACGTTTAAAAAAAGATATATATCTGTAACAGCGGACCTGGCAGCGTCCCAGGACGCGTACTTTACGCGCAACGGAGCTTTGTGAAGCGAAGCTGATTGGTTCTCCGGCGTCTGTCAACATTCCAAACAGTCCGTAGCGGCCGCCATCTTGTCTCTCGGTAGGATCGAGAGACAAGAGGAGGCCAAAGCGAAGGGGCAAATGACCATAAGGGGGCATAGTACATTGTCGCTCACCCCCTAGGTTTGATGTGGAGGTTTTAAAAGGGCCCCGCGGGGCAAAAAAAAATAAAAATAATAATAATCGAACAGCTGAATGGATTTGCACGAAACTTGGCAAAATTGTAGGGACTGGTAGCCCGATGTGCCTTTGCTAGATCTCAATATATGTGCTCCAGTGGATTTTGAGAAATTAACGTTCAAAAAAAGATATATATCTGTAACAGCGCACCGCTTCGCGTACTTTTCGCGTTACGGAGCTTTGCGAAGCGAAGCTGATTGGCTCTCCGGTGTCTGTAAACATTCCAAACAGTCCGTAGCGGCCGCCATCTTGTCTCTCGGTAGGATCGAACAGCTGAATGGATTTGCACGAAACTTGGCAAAATTGTAGGGACTGGTAGCCCGATGTGCCTTTGCTAGGTCTCAATATATGTGCTTCAGTGCATTTTGAGAAATTAACGTTCAGAAACAAGATATATATCTGTAACAGCGCTCCGCTTCGCGGAGATAAAATTATATGTGTATTACCTAGCTGTTGCTAACACCAGTTAGCGACGGCTAGTAGAATATAGCGACCATCTTGGGCCCCACTTTGCATGTGAGTGATATTTATCACTAATGACATGCAAAGTGGGCATGCCAAGATGTTAGCGACTGGAAACAGTCGCTAACATCGCTATCTCCTATTATCAACTTTTGGAAATATTCGAGATAAGCGCGAATATCTCCAAAAGCTACCACCTGCCCTGAGCAGTTCTTAGCCATGTTATCCAATGGGAGGTGGATAACATGGCTAAGAGCATTAGCTCGGTAATGCATGAATATCGCTGAGTTTTCAGCGATATTAATGCATTGCGGTCGTTTTTTATCGTATTTCCGATAAACCTTGATAATAGCAAGGTTTATCTGCGATAATTTCTGACGGTAAAAAAATCGTTGCTAAGCATCGTTAGGGATAAATATCGCTTAACTTTGGTAATATGCCCCAACGTCTGTTAACGTTCGATTCGAAGGAAATCAGGAAGTGTTGAAAAACATTGTCTGCGCCATCTTGTCTTTTTTCAAATGCCACACTTTTGTCGTGCACGGCAGCCATTTTAGATGCCTTGACCAGACCCACTCTGTGCACGCTGTCGATCCTTAGCATGGCTCCCCACCCTCGCAAGCATCTCCCCCAGGCAGTGGTCACCCCCGCTCTCTGTCTTATGCATGGGTAATAAACCTCCCCCCATCTGCGCTGCTCTTCCCTGAGAATCACACCCTGTGCCCGCCCGACACCTCCCTTTCGCCCTATTCACTACCGCACCCTCTGACACTCCTTTTCCTCTGTGTCCGATTGTCCAGGCTGGTCCTAGGGTATCAGCTAGCCCTGCAGATGTAGTTTATGGCCACAGCTGTAAAGAATCACCCCTCTTCAAAGGAGTTATAGTAGATCAAGGCCCACACTCGATGAGATATGTCACAGCAGAAGCGTTGCTATTATCTGAAAACCATCCTGTATTGTGATTGGGGAGGGGACCGAGCCTGAAGCGGAAGATTCCAGGGATGACTCTTTGTACATCAAAGTTTTTACAATTATGTGTCACATTAAAAATATATAGCACTCCGACAAAGTAGTAAGATTATAAAACTTTATTAATTTATAAATATATACAAGAAAACAAAAATAGTAATAACATATAAACATTTTTAGGGAAAAACAACGAAGTAGCGGTCGGCTGTGCGAATAGTCCCAACGCAGCACAACGTCCAGATTTCCGGCGTGGGGCGTCGCGGGGGGTGGGTCATCAGTAGCAAACTGTTGTGCGAATAGTTCCAAGGCAGCAGAACGCGCTGAAATCTAGATGACACTAAAGTGATGTCTAGTAAGTTGCCACCCAGCAAATAACGGCATGGGGCTTCGCGGGGGGTGGGTCATCAGTAGCAAACTGTTGCGCGAATAGTTCCAAGGCAGCAGAACGATGGCACCAAGGTGATGTCCAGTAAGTTGCCGCACTGGTTTTGGTATCCTACAATGCTGCTCCGAATAACGGCGCGGGGCGCCCCGGGGGAGGCGGTGAACGGGCCTGTCCAGGTGGAGTGTCATCTGTTGTAGTGGGGCGCCCCTTTACCGTTTCAGTTGCCATTCCGTCCGTTTTTGGTCCACTGTGTCAAAAGCCGCAATTCAGCTGAGTTGCGCCCACTCTTGCGGTGCAGCGATAGGCGGCTGTCACAGGACTCTCAAAATGGCGGCAGGCTGTTTCCTTTTTGGGCCTGGTCCACTGAAATGGCCCTGGGACACCTTGGAAATCGGACGCTTGTCTGCTAGGTCTTGGACCCCATTCTCGAAAGCGTCCCCTCCGCCTTGAGAATTCATCAAAAGTTTTGGGGGCCCCGACTCCTGCAGGCTTCTGGTGGGGAGCGGCTGCCATGATTGCTCGCGGAATGACCACGACGGAGCTACGAGATGGTGGTGCTCTCATGCTGACGCCAGTTTAGTCTGAAACATCCAGAAACAAGGTGGGGCTTTCATCGTTTGGGAAAAAAAAAAAGTTTTCATCCAATGAAAAGTGTTGTTTTTAGGTCACATGATCAAGCCTTCCATCATTAGGAAACCAAAAGTAAAATGAACCAATGAAAAGTTTTATAAACAAGTCACATGACCTGTTATGCGGCATAGGGTGTAAAATGCGGAGAAAATACGTTGGCACGTGAGGCGGCGTCAGTAGCGGACCGATGTGCGAATAGGCCGAAGGCAACACAACGCGCCAAGATCCGGATGGCACCGAGGTGGTGTCCAGCAAGTTGCAGCACTGGTGTGGCCATCCTACAATGCTGAAAGTCGGCGTGGGGCGCCCCGTTGGCACGTGAGGCGGCGTCAGTAGCGGACCGATGTGCGAATAGGCCGAAGGCAACACAACGCGCCAAGATGCGGATGGCACCGAGGTGGTGTCCAGCAAGTTGCAGCACTGGTGTGGCCATCCTACAATGCTGAAAGTCGGCGTGGGGCGCCCCGTTGGCACGTGAGGCGGCGTCAGTAGCGGACCGATGTGCGAATAGGCCGAAGGCAACACAACGCGCCAAGATCCGGATGGCACCGAGGTGGTGTCCAGCAAGTTGCAGCACTGGTGTGGCCATCCTACAATGCTGAAAGTCGGCGTGGGGCGCCCCGTTGGCACGTGAGGCGGCGTCAGTAGCGGACCGATGTGCGAATAGGCCGAAGGCAACACAATGCGCCAAGATCCGGATGGCACCGAGGTGGTGTCCAGCAAGTTGCAGCACTGGTGTGGCCATCCTACAATGCTGAAAGTCGGCGTGGGGCGCCCCGTTGGCCTGTGAGTTTGCGTCAGTAGCGGACCGATGTGCGAATAGGCCGAAGGCAGCACAACGCGCCAAGATCCGGATGGCACCGAGGTGGTGTCTAGTAAGTTGCCGCACTGGTGTGGCCATCCAACAATGCTGAAAGTCGGCGTGGGGCGCCCCGTTGGCCTGTGAGTTTGCATCAGTAGCGGACCGATGTGCGAATAGGCCGAAGGCAGCACAACGCGCCAAGATCCGGATGGCACCGAGGTGGTGTCTAGTAAGTTGCCGCACTGGTGTGGCCATCCTACAATGTTGAAAGTCGGCGTGGGGCGCCCCGTTGGCCTGTGAGATGGCGTCAGTAGCGGACCGATGTGCGAATGGGGCCAAAGGCAGCGCAACAATATTTTCTGAATAGAAGACACCACAAGGCGCTGAGATGCCAAGATCCGGATGGCACCGAGGTGGTGTCTAGTAAGTTGTCGCACTTCTGTGGCCATCCTACAATGTTGAAAGTCGGCGTGGGGCGCCCCGTTGGCCTGTGAGATGGCGTCAGTAGCGGACCGATGTGCGAATGGGGCCAAAGGCAGCGCAACAATATTTTCTGATTTGAAGACACCACAAGGCGCTGAGATGCCAAGATCCGGATGGCACCGAGGTGGTGTATAGCAAGTTGTGGCACTGGTGTGGCCATCGTACAATGGTAAAAGTCGGCGTGGGGCGCCCTGTTGGCCTGTGAGATGGTGTCAGTAGCGGACTGATGTGTGAATGGGGCCAAAGGCAGCGCAACAATATTTTCTACAATATTTTCGGAGTAGAAGACACCACAAGGCGCTGAGATGCCAAGATCCGGATGGCACCGAGGTGATGTCTAAGTTGCGGACCGATGTGCGAATGGGGCCAAAGGTAGCGTAACAAGATTTTCTGTATGGAAGATACCACTAGGCGTTGAGATGCCAAGATTCGGATGGCACCGAGGTGATGTCTAGCAAGTTGTGCCACTGGTGTGGCCATCGTACAATGGTAAAAGTCGGCGTGGGGCGCCCTATTGGCCTGTGAGATGGTGTCAGTAGCGGACTGATGTGCGAATGGGGCCAAAGGCAGCGCAACAATATTTTCTGACTGACACCACAAGGCGCTGAGATGCCAAGATCCGGATGGCACCGAGGTGATGTCTAAGTTGCGGACTGATGTGCGAATGGGGCCAAAGGCAGCGTAACAATATTTTCTGTATGGAAGATACCACTAGGCGTTGAGATGCCAAGATTCGGATGGCACCGAGGTGATGTCTAGCAAGTTGGTGTGGTCATCCTACAATGCTGAAACTCGGCGTGGGTCACCCCATTAGCCTGTGAGATGGCGTCAGTAGCGGACCGATGTGCGAATAGGCCGAAGGCAGCACAACGCGCCAAGATCCGGATGTCACCGTGGTGGTTTCATAGTTGAGAGGCTCTTCATCTGCAGTGGGGCGCCGAGATCCGGATGGCACCGAGGTGATGTCTAGCAAGTTGCTGTACTGGTGTGGTCATCCTACATTGCTGAAATGTAGTGGGGCGCCCATTTACCGTTTCAGTTGCCATTCAGCTGAGTTTCGGCTGCTCTTGATGCTACAGCGACAGGCGGCTGCAAGAGGACTCTCAAAATGGCGGCCTGTTCTTTGGATTTGGGCCTGGTCCACTAAAATGGCCCTGGGACACCTTAGAACTTGGACGCTCGATTTTTTTTTCCTTTCCTGTACATGCAAAAAAAGGTAAATGCCCGGTACGTTACACGCTTCATCTGCCACGATGAACTCTCCAGAGGAACCGAAAAAAAATATAGTTGTGGTAACTATACCATGCATCGTCATATGGAGAGGTGGCACCAATTAATTATAGTGCTGCATAAAAGAGAGATTTGGAGGAGAACCCCTGACCTGCTAGTACATTCATCAAAGAAGTGGCACTGAGAGCTTCAGAGGCAAGGGAAACGGTCCCAAATATTTAGTAGAACTTTGGAAAGATTAAAATGACATGTTTAGATTGTGGTAAATTAATTTCATGTGGACAGATGAGTGTTACTCTAATAAATACAGCATATGAACATCATCATAGTCGATGGTTGGTAGAGACATTTTGACTATATCCTGGACCTGCCCGTCCTCGCCCAAAATGGCGCCGGAATAAATGGGACTCGTAACTCCTTGTTGTGTACTGGTTGCAGAACCTTGAAATCACGAGATACATATGCAGTTTTGAAGCACATGGCGGGCGGGGACGAGAATTGATTGAATATTTCGACATCCCTATTGATATTAAGTTCTGATGTGTTATTGATTACTGTACTGTTGAAAGTTCGAATTAACGTCACCCATGGTACTTGCCCGCAAATGTATATCTAGATAATTTTATTGTAACTGGCCCTGTCGTATTTTAATTATAAAATGTACGTCCACCGATTCCGTAACTGTTAGACACCTTAGTTCTTGCAACCTAATGGCCCGCCCGTTACGTTCCTCTACAGTGTAAATGTCTATTCATCATATACGATTACAGTTTGCTCCGTGGCAGGCCCACGTGGTTATAGGCTCGTATTTGTATAATGAAATTTTCACAATAAAGGTTTTTAAAAGAAAACATGGTAGTAGTATATACATTGGTAAAGTTTTTAATAATAGTCACTGTTTTAGAATCATTAAAAGGCAAGTGAAATAAAGCAGACCAATTACATGAAGGGTAAAAGGTATAATACGAAGGAACGCAGTAAAGATAAATGGTCAAGGGCTGTTGTGTTTTCTATTCCTGCAACATAAAGTGATCGATAAGAATCTCATATTCAGGCGTATCGGCGACTAAGACAGCAGGTCGACCCTCTTTTGCTCAACGGCTCCGTCATGGGACGAAGAAACGCTCTTTTTCTCGAAAAAAGAATATATTTTACTTGCAGGACAGTTGTAAAATTTCCGGGAAAGTACATTAGCCTGGAATATTATAACATATATTTAAGAAAAAATAATGTTCGGAAGTAATTAAAAGCGTAATTTTTAGGTGATATGACCAAGGCTTTCATCATTAGAATAAGAAAAGTAAAATGAACCAATGAAAAGTTTTATTAACAAGTCACATGACTTGTTATGCTTACGTTACGCGCTGCGCGCCCCGGATGACTTCCGGATGCGCTAACGCGGCGCGTCATATGACGCATTACGCGACAACGCAGGTCCAGAATATAGTCAAAATGTCTCCACCAACCAGCGGTCGAAACACAACCCCTTTCAGCAGGCTAAATAGTTCTGTTAAATGACAACAGAAGTGACAGGCAACAAGAACCATCAGTCAAAGAGGGGAGGGCTAGTTCTTCTCTACCGGGTTACATTGGGGCGCTACCGGAACTGATCGAATTGGTAGTCTACAGTGTTTCTGGATGTTTCAGACTGAAGCTGGGGTTAGCATGAGAGCACCACCATTTCGTAGCTCCGTTGTGGCCATTCCGCAACCAATCATGGCAGCCGCTCTTTATCATTATTTTGGGCGGGGTGGGTGGCGGAGCCGAGCTGTTTTGCAGCCATCATTGTGTGGAGTTCAGTTCATCTCACTAGTTTTGTATTTGTCATGAGGGGTTGTTCCTAATGTTTCTATTTTAGCGAGGTCAAAAAGAGATCCCATTAGTGGCCTACTGATTTTGCTCGATTCCTTTTCTTTTTTTTTACACGATTTTTCGTTATCTGCAAAGACTAAACAGAGTATTGCGACTCTGTGTTTGTTTGTAAATAGAGAATGAACCAAAGAGAACTAATTCTAAAACAGTAAATACTTGGATAACAATCAATCAAATGGAGAGAGAAGCAGGCACGACGGATTACAACGGGGGCAAAGGCCTGCGTTAACTACCTTTCACTATCTGCAAAGAGAGAGTACTCCTAATAGAAATGAGGGGGGGGGCACCATTCAAAGCAGATCAGTGTGCATAAACACGAAAATGTTTTCACTTACCACGTACTTGACATTCGACAGCTTATGATATTTGCTATTAAAAAACCATTGAAATTCACTGAAAAAACCATAGGTTATAGACCATATATAGTTAGGAATTAGCATTTACAAAACCTTGAAAATTCACTGAAAAAACCATAGGTTATAGACCATATATAGTTAGGAATTAGCATTTAAAAAACCTTATTTTACTCACACAAAACCATTGAAATTCCATATATAGTTAGTTGCACTAAGTATATATCGCGCACCCGCAATCCACTGCTGATCATGTCACATATTACATCATTCATGACATGGTCAGTGACATCACTGATGACATCACTGATGACATCTCAAATGACATCACTGATGACATCACTGATGACATCTCATTTGACATCATTGTTGTGCTAATACGATAAACCTCTTCAGACTCTAATATAACCTTAGATACACTCAGTGTATACAGACACTCACACACTGCCACTCATCCATGGAGTTACTCACACACCCAGTCAGTCATGCAAAGAAACAATCTCACCTCCATTTCTTCAACTATACAGTTAAACACACCTTACTTATTGAAACATATACTAACACATATTTACTCTCTTATACAATCCCTGATACAAGTTCACAATGATCGATACAACCACTCACTCATTCAGTGGCTCTCATGCACAGTTATTTATATATGCCAACTCTCACATGTACTGTGTTTTACATATGTACTTACTATGACATGTAGCATTGAGATATCCATTCACTCATCAATACACTCATGCACACAGTCAACTGCCCATGTAGCTGTTTCCACATGCACTCTTGAACTCATACACCTAGTGAATAAACTGCTCACACATCTATGCATAGAGTCACACACCTTCCAGCCACCCCCACACAAACTCAATCTGCCATAGAAATACTTGGGCAACCAATTAATAACACATATAGCCTCTCGTATAGCTAATGATCAACACATGCAGCAGTTTACAGAACAACAGACATAATGATGCACAAATTAAGACAGTTTAGTCACTAACCCATGCACTCAGTGAGACACGTTTAATCACTCACTCATACATTCAGTCATGCACCTACTAAATCCTTCGTCCAGACACTTATACATCTACTCATTCTTCAATATGTAAAACATATTTAAACTTTACAGAAACACACAGTCACTGGATGACGTCATCAGTGATCTCATCAGTGATGTCATTTGAGATGTCATCAGTGATGTCATCAGTGATGTCACTGACCATGTCATGAATGATGTAATATGTGACATGATCAGCAGTGGATTGCGGGTGCGCGATATATACTTAGTGCAACTAACTATATATGGAATTTCAATGGTTTTGTGTGAGTAAAATAAGGTTTTTTAAATGCTAATTCCTAACTATATATGGTCTATAACCTATGGTTTTTTCAGTGAATATATATATATATATATATATATATATATATATATATATATATATATGTGTATATATATATAATATATATATATATATTCACTGAAAAAACCATAGGTTATAGACCATATATAGTTAGGAATTAGCATTTACAAAACCTTGAAAATTCACTGAAAAAACCATAGGTTATAGACCATATATAGTTAGGAATTAGCATTTAGAAAACCTTATTTTACTCACACAAAACCATTGAAATTCCATATATAGTTAGTTGCACTAACTATATATCGCGCACCCGCAATCCACTGCTGATGATGTCACATATTACATCATTCATGACATGGTCAGTGACAACACTGATGACATCACTGATGACATCTCAAATGACATCACTGATGACATCATCTAGTGTCTGTGTGTTTTTGTAAAGTTTAAATACGTTTTACATATTGAAGAATGACTGGATGTATGGAAGACTGAGTGTGTGTGTGGCTGGCTGGGAGGTGTGTGACTCTGTGCATATCAATGTGTACTTGTATCAGTGATTGTATAAGAGAGTAAGTATGTGTTAGTATATGTGTGAAAAGTATGGTGTTCTGTGTTTAACTATAGATGAGGAAATCGAAGTGTGATTGATTCTTCACAGGACTGACTAGGTGTATGAGTGCATATGATAGTGTTCTAATAATAACTGACTGTATGTATGAGTAATTGTATGGGTGAATGAGTGAATGTGTGTGTAGACGTACAAATCAGTGAGTGCGTATGTAGTAACTGGTATTGGTGTGTCATGATGTCATCAGTGATGTCATTTGAGATGTCATCAGTGATGTCATTTCAGATGTCATTAGTGATGTCATCAGTGATGTCACTGAAGTATGGTGTTCTGTGTTTAACTGTATAGATGAAGAAATGGAAGTGTGATTGATTCTTTACAGGACTGACTTGGTGTGTGAGTAACTCCATGGATGAGTGGCAGTGTGTGACTGTCTGCATAGGTGTATGAGTGCATATGATAGTGTTGTAATAATAAGTGACTGTATGTATGAGTTATTGTATGGGTGAATGAGTGAATGTGTGTGTAGACGTAGGAATCAGTGAGTGCGTATGTAGTAACTGGTATTGGTGTGTCATGATGTCATCAGTGATGTCATTTGAGATGTCATCAGTGATGTCATCAGTGATGTCATTTGAGATGTCATCAGTGATGTCATCAGTGATGTCACTGACCATGTCATGAATGATGTAATATGTGACATCATCAGCAGTGGATTGCGGGTGCGCGATATATAGTTAGTGCAACTAACTATATATGGAATTTCAATGGTTTTGTGTGAGTAAAATAAGGTTTTCTAAATGCTAATTCCTAACTATATATGGTCTATAACCTATGGTTTTTTCAGTGAATTTTCAAGGTTTTGTAAATGCTAATTCCTAACTATATATGGTCTATAACCTATGGTTTTTTCAGTGAATTTCATTGGTTTTTTAACAGCTAATATCTGTAGCTGTAAAATGTATTCTTCTTTAAATCCAAAAATATATTTTATATGTTTATGAATAATTTTTTTTTTAAATATTTTTTTTTCTTCGTTCCCGCTTCGCGAATCGGGAAGCTTCCCGTTAGCTGACCTTGATGCCGCGAAATAGACCGCGAGCCGGTAAACGTTTCTTTACCGCAAGTGCCGCGTTAGAAAACAACATCGTGACGCCTCCCGTCCGCATGACGTTTCACGTTGTCGCGTGATACGTCATATGACGTGCTACGTTAGCGAACTGGTACGCGAAGCGAGTCGCAAAGCGCAGGTTTCTGGAAGCAAACCGGGAGGCCCTGCAAAGCGCTTAACGTAAACACAGCAAGTCATGTGACTTGGTAATAACACTTTTCATTGGTTCATTTCACTTTTGGTTTCCTAATGATGTAAGACTAGGTCATATAATCTAAAATGAACACTTTTGATTGGTTGAGAACTCTTGTTTTTCCCAAATGATGAAAATCCCTCCTTCTTTCCTCACTCTGACTTTCATCATTGTGAGAGAAAGACCCTTTGTGATCACTGAGCAATGGCTTCTTTAGTAGCTTCAGCTGGTGCTTCCCCACCACCTCCACCACATCCAAGGAAGAGTGGACCACCTGCTCAAGTTATAATTCAGCAAGAAGAGGAAGAAGAGGAAGACGAGGAAGAGCAGGAAGAGAGGCAGTTTTTGCCTGAGGAACCCAGGACGTCTCACCGGAAAGAAAACTTCATTTGGCAATTTTTTAAAATTCCCAAAGGTCAGAAAAAAGTAAATGCAAGATACGTAACTTGCCTTATATGTCAAGATAGACTGTCCAGAGGAACCGAGAAAAAATACAGTTTCGGAAACTACACAATGCATCGCCATATGACTAGGTGGCATCCTAACAACTACAGTGCTGCACAGTTTCGGAACGACCTAGATAATCTCCCTATTATGGCCAGAAGATCTGTTGTACCGGAAGTAACGGGACCAGAGGGCAGGGAGATGGTGCCAAATATACAAATGAGATTTGGTGAAGTAAAACACATCTGCGTATTTTGCGATGGATTCATTTGCTACGGAGAAAGAAGCATCACTCTGATCAACAGAGCTATTGACTATCATATGCAAGTTTGTACGAAACGCCCAAAATAATAAATACTTTTTTTTTGTTTTGTTGCTCCTGCTGAGCCCTTTACAATGAATCGTTTTCATTGCCCCCTCCAAGAAAAACCCCAAAAAATATAAAACTGTTCAGAAAAATTCAAAAAAAGTAAAAAAATGTTCTGAAAAATAATAAAAAAAATATAAAACAACAAAAACAATAAAAAAAAAGTTCTTTTCAGAACTACCTCCCCGTTATTAAAAAATTGGTACAATATTTGGAACTGTGCCAACCTCTATTTCTCTTAGTTCGCTTCCCAGTTCGCTCGCCGGTACGCGAACCGGAAGCGAACCAAAAACAGTAAGTATAAGGGAAGGAAACAGACACTTATGTTAAAAGAAAGACAGCTATAGGGGAGTAAACTAGAGATACTATTACCCGTAATCCACTGCTGATGATGTCACATATTACATCATTCATGACATGCTCAGTGACATCATCAGCAGAGGATTGCGGGTTTTTTGGCAACGTGCCTTATCCACGGTTTAATAACGCTGCCTTTTGCTTTATATAAGTTTTCAAATTGTATGAAATATATACCAATAGGTCGTTATGAACCTTTAGGTAGTGCTTTTCTTCATGAGGTCTGGTCGCTTCCATACACATACAGATGTTTCAAAGATGATCAAGAAGTTTATCTGAATGGAGAGGAATGCACTGAGACGCCAGATCATTCACTAATGTGTAGGCACATACAGTTACACGGTTCATGCAACAAACACCGACCAAATGTGGCTTGCGTGTTGCAAGGCACGCCAGTTCCTGCTATCATCCCCACGTTCAAGTTGTTGGAAAATGGTAGTTATTTGATGCTCAATAATGAAGATTGTTCTGAGTTAATTAAAAGTATTCCTTTTATCGTAACAGTAAGTGAACGGGTTATTTGCTGCAGAAATGTTCTATTTTCTCCCACACATGAACATAGGGAGTTTTCAATCTGGCCACAAATACCAACCTTGGGAGAGATTTCAACGGCATGGCAAGAATAAGAGCTCTTTTGTCTCAGAGAGAGGTGGCCTTGAGTTCGGCCCGTGAAACTTTCGTGCTTCACATAGCGAACACCCGTACAGAGGTGCAGACCCTTTTCAATTCAGATTTGCCTTTCAATTTCAGCAAGATGGTTCGGACTATCTTTAACGCATCCTCCACAAAGGCCCTGGCGCACTTTTTTAAAGTTGTTACCAGTGGTCTCGTGACTTCATTTGAGAAAATCTTTGGAGTCATCCCTGCTTTCTTTCATTCTATTTTCTCCACTCTGCTTCGTGGATTGGCATTTTTACTTGCATTACCAGCGGACGCTCTTGTGCTTTTTTACATTTTTAAATATGGATGTCCCTCCTATGCAACCTCCCACCCTGCAGCTGCTGACACTGTTCCGCAATCGCATGCTAGAATATTATGGCACAATGCCGTTGGCGATATTAAGCACGGCATATGGATTATCTTTTCGATTCTCCTACTTCACCTGTGTCCAGCCTGTATTTCACTGCCTGACCTGTGATTTCGATTGGGCCATTGATTTGTGTCTCTGCGGACCGGTTTCTCCTGACGTCGACTTTAATCAGCTGATGACTCCTATCATTACTCACGAGTTGGTTTGTCCTGGCGAAAGGATTATGGCTGTGGCATTGATGCATGGACTAATTGGTCCCTGGAATTTATTGGCGGCAGCACAGTCTTTCTTGGAACAGAGCTTTCTTGAAAACCCACCGAGCTGTCCTCTGATGGTGATAGAGGATCCGGTGCTGGGAGAGCACGTATGTTCTTTTCCGCTTTTAAATTGGATGGCTGAACTGTTTTCGGATGAAGACTGTGACTTCCTATTGGAGGCTGTTGCAGCTTATTTTGCATACACAGTTATGTCATAGACCTTTTTCATGTTTGATATGCTGACTACTAGCATTTCATTGACAATTCATTGACTTATTTGTCAAGTTTTTATTATTTACCTTGCCTATTGGCTTAAGACTCGATAAAGTACTTGGCTGTTTTATTTTTCTTTAGCATTAAATTTTCCTAGTTTTTAATGCTTTACCTTGCGGACCGTCCACATATAAACTTGCAATCTGCTCTCATGAGATGGCACTTCTATTATCTTATTCAGCGCGTTTCCGGATCATGGGGAGGTGTCATCTAGGTCCTGGATATCTTTACACCGTGTTAAGTTAGCATGGGCTCATTACCGGTTTAAACGCCATTTTTCCTTTTTTGCAACTTCTGCACACGACACTTAGTTGTTGCTTTAGCTTTCCACCTAGTAGTTCATCGTGGTTTACATGAGAATAATATGTTATTGCTCTACTATCTGCTTTGCTTGTTAAACTATATCTGTACAGCGAGTGCTAAAGTTTCAAGAACAACACGATACAGAATTGTTATGAGGTCTGATCTCCACGACTTCATACTCATAACATAAGTGCAACTTCTGCCAATTCTGGGCATGAGGCGGGTTTTATATTGCTTTGCCGAACACACATACACAACAGTTGATGCGGTTCACATGAAGAGAGAGCTGGTGTATGCTGATGTGATTCCTTCAAATCTAAGACACTAAAGTATGGGCACGCCCTAAACCAACACAAAGAGACCTTCTTAGCAAATAATATAATATGTGTATTAGGGAGGGTGAGATATAAGCAGCCGCGGGCCGTGAAGGGAGTTACGGTGAGGCAAGGAGGCGGGGAGGGGGAGAAGCAGGGTGGAGCCCTCTCTACCCTGCCCCTCCCCCTCCCCGCCTCCCTGCCCCACCGTAACTCCCTCCACGGCCCGCGGCTGCTTATAAGTGTTGCTAACTCTTATTCATTTACAGCATGTTAACATACTGTCACCATTCGCTTTTTATGTACTAGTAACTATGCTGGTAATTTTGCTACTGATAATATGTGTACTTGTATTCTCCACCCTGCTTCTCCCCCTCCCCGCCTCCCTGCCTCACCGTAACTCCCTCCACGGCCCGCGGCTGCTTATAAGTGTTGCTAACTCTTATTCATTTACAGCATGTTAACATACTATCACCATTCGCTTTTTATGTACTAGTAACTATGCTGGTAATTTTGCTACTGATAATATGTGTACTTGTATTATCTAAGATACTACGCCTGAGAAGACGGCATTAGTAAATAAACATTTCAAATACACATGTGTTCTTCTTAACTCCATGTTCTGGTTTCTAAGAAATATATAACGACCGAGTGTTCATGAGTTCCACGTATCCTGAGGTACTATAAGTTCATATTCTGGATTGTCTAAACATTGAGAGTTTGTTATATCCAATGTGACACTGTACCTAGCTTGCTAAGGAGTTTTTGATTACTAACGTGAGTTTTGGGACACCCTAATTCGCCGAGGTTCCAATCCTCTGTCCACAGTTCTGTGTGAGAACAGAAACCCTGCGACAGGGGCACCCCCGACCCTTGCTGGAGCTTCATCACACTTGCGATACAACTCCAGCAATGCGCCACCTTTACGGCACAGATACATCACGCATCTGTGCTGTTTTTGCCCCATGATGCGCCGCATTGTAAATGCAGCACACCATAGGTGACGGAACAGCGGCACAGAATGACTAACACATCCCTGGTGATGCGCCAGTCATCATAAATGTATCCCTATGCTTCTTATCTTGTTAGAGATGAACCGCCATATGTATCATCAAAGTTTTTTGCATTTCCTAAATAGCGAACTTTAAGGAATAAATAGCGATTCTTTACCATTCCTAGTTTGCGATTAGCTATTTGCTAATTACAAATTACCCATTCATTTCCTTCATTTCCATAGGGCGGTTGGACTCACTTTTAGCTCGAACGGCTGAATGGATTTCCACGAAACTTGGCAAAATTGTAGGGACTGGTAGCCCGATGTGCCTTTGCTATGTCTCAAGATATATGCTCCAGTGGTTTTTACGAAAATTAACTTTGAAAAATATATATTGGGCTACATTGGCCTATATATATGTTGGAGCCCAAATGTAGCCCAATGTAGCCCAATGAAGCCCAATGTAGCCCAATGTAGCCCAAAGATGGCCGCCAGACACACAAAAAAACAAATGTAGCCCAAATATCAGCCAGATGTAGCCCAACTATAGCCCAGTGACAGAATGACCAATCAGCTTCGCAAACCTCCGTTACGCGAAGCGGAGCGCTGTTACAGATATATATCTTTTTTTGAACGTTAATTTCTCAAAATCCACTGGAGCACATATATTGAGACCTAGCAAAGGCACATCGGGCTACCAGTCCCTAATATTTTGCCAAGTTTCGTGCAAATCCATTCAGCCGTTCGATTATTATTATTATTATTTTTTTTGCCCCGCGGGGCCCTTTTAAAACCTCCACATCAAACCTAGGGAGTCAGCGAGGATCTACTATGCCCCCTTATGGTTATTTCCCCCTTTGTTTTGGCCTCCTCTTGTCTCTCGATCCTACCGAGAGACAAGATGGCGGTCGCTACGGACTTTTTGGAATGTTGACAGACGCCAGAGAACCAATCAGCTTCGCTTCACAAAGCTCCGTTGCGCGAAAAGTACGCGTCCTGGGACGCTGCCCGGTCCGCTGTTACAGATATATATCTTTTTTTAAACGTTAATTTCTCAAAATCCACTGGAGCACATATATTGAGACCTACAAAAGGCACATCGGGCTACCAGTCCCTACAATTTTGCCAAGTTTCGTGCAAATCCATTCAGCCGTTCGGGCTAAAAGTGAGGCCAACCGCCCTATGGAAAACTCAATGTTAAAAACACGTTTTGGGACCCCCCTTTTTTCTCGGCACCCCCTTGGCGAACCCCCCCCAAATTTTCAAGGGCTGCTCAGAAACAAAATGTGCCATTTTCCTGAAAATTTCAGCCAATTCCGTCCACAAACGCCAAAGTTATTAGACATAGAATTTTCAAAAATCCCATAGAGAAAAAATCCTAACTATATATACCTACTGGCGACCGCCAGTAGGTAATATATATATATATATACATACATACATACATGCATACATACATACATACATACATATATATATATATATATATATATATATACTACTATAATAAAGCAGAAACTTTCAGGCTTTGAGGCGGGTAAACTCGGGAACCACTGCGCCAATCTACACACCCGATACACCGTTGAAATCGGCAGGGTGTGTAGATGGTTATAGGCTACATAAATTAAAAAAAAAAACGTTATTTAAAATTTTAGGTTTAAAAAAAAAGTAGTCCCTCAAAAGTAGCGCCGGCCGCGACGTGCGT
This sequence comes from Lissotriton helveticus, assembly GCF_964261635.1. Taxonomy (NCBI): domain Eukaryota; kingdom Metazoa; phylum Chordata; class Amphibia; order Caudata; family Salamandridae; genus Lissotriton; species Lissotriton helveticus. Next base: position 1,065,588,113 of record NC_136057.1, read on the forward strand.
GGTCACGTTAGGAGCACGGGGAGGAGCGGCGTCCGAGGAGCGGCGGATATGGCACGGGGGAGGAGCGGTGACGTCAGGAGCAGAGGACCGGCGGCGGAGGAGGAGCGACGGACATGGCGCAGGGGAGGAGCGGTGGTGCGAGCGGACAGGCAGGAGCAGCGCCAGCGGAGGTAAGGGCACTCATGTAGGCGCAGGCGGGGGACGGGATGGGCCGGGCGGGGGACGGGACGGGCCGGGCGGGGGACGGGACGGGCCGGCAGCGGTCGGGGAAGCCTGAGGACAACAAACAGGAGGCAAACGGTGCACTACAAATGTCACACAAACGGTGCATTACAGGAGGAAAAGGAGGAAAAAGTGACGTGTAGCCAGAGGGGTTTTAGATGCTGTGTGCAGGTTACAAAAGTGGGGCGGGCGGGGGCCCTGAAGCAAAGTAAATTACAGGAGGAAAAAGTGACGTCTGCAGGTTACAAAAGTGGGGCGGGAGGGGGCCCTGAAGCCTAATTGCTCCCGGGCAACATCTGGACGGGCTGCTAGTATATATATATATATATATATAATATTTCAAATCCTTCAGCTAGTATGTAATCAATGACCACAAGCCTTGAAAGAAGAGATGTGTTTATTATAGCTACACATATAATGGGAATCAAATCCCAATTGATTCCTATTAATCGAATATACAGTTGCTTCAGGAAAAAGACAACATACATTTGCACAGCAAGAGCGAGATAGCAACTTGTGAAAGAAGTCCTATCAGTAGGACTGCTGCACTGACCAGAGAAATCTCCTTAATGCACAAACTAACATGCATCAAGCCTCCTTTTGAGTAGATAATATGTTTCAGCCCAGATGAAACCACATTTGTCAATAGATACAGGACAATAAGGTGTGAGATAAAAAGTTCCCAACCAGCAGTACTATCCCCATGATTTTTGCCCTGTCTATCACAATACACCGTTTTTATTATTTATGTAACCGTTTCAGAGGCCTCTGATCCAGAAACACCCCTCAAAATACAAATGTGGCGCTCTTCATAAACACTCTTTTCTGTGTTTCAAGATGGGGGGCCCTTCGGTGGTGTAATTTATCTATCTTCAAGGGGGTGCCACCCTCAACCCCACCCTCGCATAAACCATGGGTGATACGGCAATCATAGGTTTTGGGGTGCACCGCCTGGTTGCTGGAAGTGAAACCAAGTGACTTCCCTATTACAAAGCAGTGCAGTGTCCCTGGCATACATGTTCAGTTTTATTTCATGTAGAAATGTCTGCAAACACTACGATCCTAGGCAATATACCTGTTGTTAGGATTAGCCATATCCAACCGTGAACACCTTTATATTTGTAAAAATTGTGTTTGTAAAATAGAGATTGAGGCAGCCCACAAGAAGACAATTCCATGGCCTATTCTTATTTCCCTGTTTTGTTTATAGGACCCACGGAAGAGATACACAATGGTTCCTGTCAAAGGCCAATGGAGGTTATGCATGGAAAGAGGCACTGATTACCAAAATGCATTCTGGAGCGAGTGCAAGGGATGCCCTTCTTAGAATATGTTTAAAGAGGGAATCTTCTCCAAACTGGTTTGACAGATTTTGAACTTTGAATATTCTCTGGCTCTGATTAGTTAGGGGCTGCTTCTTAGCTTCTAAAACATGCAACTAAAAATAATGATTTTCACTGTCTGAGATATTTACTGGAACGTTCACCACAGTTTGCTGATTAAACATTTTAGGTCCAGTATTAAAAGAATCCTGCACCCAATGGTGTTACCCCACTGGATCTGAGCCAGCAAGTGAAAAACAAAACAATATCTTAGTATTCTTTTATTTTTCATTTGCTGACTACGAGCAAGCTTGTGCAGAGAAGGGTGGGGCTGGGGCATGGGAGGGGGGAGAAGGAGTGCTATGTGCACTTTTAAGTGCACAGGTATGTTTGGCCGACCATCTCAGGCCGACCAAACACAAATGCCCAATTAGGTTTCTCCAGCCCGGCTGTATTGAACAGCCGGACTGAAAAAAAACCTCAGACTACCTGTTCCGAGTGGAGCATCTTTTCAGCCCGCTCAGTCCAATCTCCGGCTCCGCACTGCTTACATACGAGAGCAGTGTGGGGATTGCATGGGAGTCGTAATGCTTTCCCAGGGACTCCTGGGACAGGAACTGCAGCAAAGGAGCGTGAGGCGGACGGGTGCACCAAGTGTTTATTTTTATTACTATCCCACCACTGCACGCTTGCCCCATGTGCTTCCCGCTTTCCCCTTCTCCCCACCTCCCGCACCCCCTCCACCCGCTTGCAGGGATTTTTCAGTATCGGCCGCCACTGATTGAACAGCTGTGCTGGAGAAACCCCACAGACTCCCTGTCTTGAGCGGAGCGTCTTTTCAGCCCGTTCAGGCCAATCCCAGCGCTGCTCTCATACGAGGGCAGTGCAGGGTGTGGGTGGGAGTTGTGATGCTTTCCCAGGGACTCCTGGCACAGGAACTGTATCAGAGGAGCGCGAGGTAGACGTGTGCATCAGGTAAGTGTTTATATTCATTATTAACCCCCTGCAGCGCACTCCCCTGCTTACATCCTGCTGGCCCCCTCTGCCCCCTCCTGAACATCCTCCAACCACAACGCTGGTATTTCATAGCGTCACCAAGCAGAATGACCGGTTACTCACCGGTAATATTCATTACTCCGAGTCGTAGCCCTCCCCGTCCCAGTCCTAACTACATGAGCATAGCTCCTCCCACCAGAAACTCCCAAGCAACTTGAAACCCATCCCTTCCCTCCAGGCCACACCCATACCCTGAGGCATATAACCCTGTGACCTGCCAATCAACAACCTGTACCCAACAAGCACAAGAAGCCGAAACAGGGAGGGAGGGATGGGAACCTGGACTGGGACGGGGAGGGCTACGACTCGGAGTAATGAATATTACCGGTGAGTAACCGGTCATTACCTCCTCGTCAGCCCTCCCCGTCCCAGTCCTAACTACATGAGCAGATACCAAAGCAATAATCGGCTTCACTCAGTAGCAAAAAACAGACTTTATTAAAGCACAGAAAGTCACACCACCGGAGTAGAACGCAACACAGCGTCCCCAAACCCAGCAGAATCAGTCCCCCCAACCACCAAACGATAATGGGACATAAAGGTGTGCGGAGAACTCCAGGTAGCAGCCCTGCAGATTTCAGCCATGGAAGCCCCCTGAAAACAAGCCCAGGAAGCCGCCACCCCCCGAGTCGACCTTCCCTGAACAGACCCTGGAGCCAACACACCACAGGCCTCATACGCAGCACCCACAGCCCATCGTAGCCAACGACTGAGGGTAGCCCCAGAAGGCTTAAGACCCTGACCAGCCAGGCCAAAGGTCACAAAAAGGGATTCCACCTTACGAAACGGCCCAGTACGTAACAAATAGATCTCAAGAGCCCGCCGAACATCCAAACAGTGCAGCCGCACCTCAACCTCTGAAAGAGGACCAGGACATAAAACAGGCAAAACCAGATCCGCAGAGCAGTGAAAAGAGGAAGGGACCTTGGGAACAAAGGAAGGATCAGGCCGCAGTACCACCCGATCAGGAAAGAAACGTAAAAAAGGGGCCGAACAAAGCAAGGAGCCCAATTCCCCAATCCGCCTAGCTGACGTAATAGCCACCAGGAACAGCACCTTGATCGTCAGAAACCTCAAAGACACCTCCAGCAGAGGTTCAAAGGGAGCCCCCTGCAAAGCCCCCAAAACCAGAGGCAGATCCCAACTAGGAGCAAAGGACCGAATGACAGGCTTCTGAAGGAAGCAACTCCGCAACAAACGGGACACCAGGGGAACCACCGGGTCACAGACCGAACCCCGAAAGGCCCGAACAGCAGCCCACTGAGCCCTCAGGGAGGACACAGCCAGACCCAAGTCAAAGCCGTCCTTCAAAAAGTCCAAGACCAATACTGGATCCACTGCCAACGCAGACCACCCACGCGCCGTACACCAAGACTGAAAAGAAACCCAATGCCGGGCATAGGATTTGAGAGTCGAAGGGCGCCTGGACCTCTGAATAAATTCCGCCACAGAAGGAGAACACCCCAACGCCACAAGGTTCATCCTTTCAACAGCCAACCCGCCAGCCTCAGGCGGACCAGACACTCCAGAGACAGAGGGGGAAACGACAAGGGACAAGGGACCACTGGCAACCTCCAGCAAGGCCCCACTGCCAACTTCAATAACAGAGGGAACCAAGGCCGCCTGGACCAATCCGGAGCCACCAGGATCACCGAAGCCCGATCCAACTTGACCTTCAGCAGAACACGCGGCAGCAGGGCAATAGGGGGAAAGGCATACATCAGGCCCCCCTCCCACCGGAAGGACAGGGCATCCACCCTCCAAACCTCGGCAGAGCGAACCAGAGAACAAAACGTCTCCCTCAAGGCGTTCCCCGGGGCCGCAAACAGGTCCACCACAGGGACCCCGAACCGGGCCATCAGGCAGCGAAACACATCCTGAGACAGGCACATGTCCGATAGGGAAGGAAACACCCTGCTCAGGCGATCCGCCTCCGAGTTCAAAATCCCAGGCAGATGTAAAGCCCTCAGAGACAACAAGTGAGACTCCGCCCACAGGCCTATACTTTGAGCCAACAAATTGAGGGAAGCCACCCTCGCGCTCCCCTGGCGGTTGATATAACACACCACCACCGTGTTGTCGGACCGCACCATCACATCCCTCTGGAGGACCCAAGGCAGAAAATGAGACAACGCCAACTGAACCGCCTTCAATTCTCGCCAATTCGAGGACATTTCCGCCTCCGGCACAGACCAAAGACCCTGCACAGACTCCTGACCCAAGACCGCACCCCAACCCAGTACGCTGGCGTCGGTCGTCAAGACCAACCTCACCTGGGACACAAAGGGCGAGCCCTGCAAGAGGTTCCGATCCACCAGCCACCAGGACAACTCCCGGGCGATGGACACACCCCCCGGAACCAACAGCTCGTAATCCAGAGAGGCCGGATCCCAATGCTCCAGAAGATGATTCACAAGGGGGTATAAGTGTAAACGGGCCCAAGGAACAATCATCACAGTCGCTGACATCAGCCCCTGAACACGCAACCACTGGCGAGCCGTGGAAGACTTTGCCCCCAACACCTTCTTCAGTTCGTGCACAAGAGTCAGTCTGCGGGGCTCCGACAGGAAGACCTTCCCCAACCTGGTGTTGAACACCCCCCCAATGAACAACAGTTCCTGAGTGGGGTGAAGATGGGATTTCTCCAAGTTCAGAATCCACCCGAACCGTTGAAGGAGACTGCAAACCTCCCGGGAGTGTGACTGAGCCTGAAGGAAAGAAGAGGAAGAAATCAGCCAATCGTCCAAGTAAGGGAAAACCTGTATACCCTTAGCATGCAACAAACCCACCAAGGGCGCCAACACTTTAGTAAACACCCTCGGAGAGGCAGACAGGCCAAAGGGCAATACCTGGAACTGGTAGTGATCCACCCCTACACAGAAACGCAGGAACCTCTGGGAATCTGCGTGCACTGGCACATGAAAATAGGCGTCCCGTAGATCGAGAGAAGCCAGGAATTCTCCCACCGACAGGAAGGGAAGAATCAACTGCAGAGTCACCATTTTGAAGGACCGATGAGGGATACACAAGTTCACCGCCTTCAGATCCAGGACCGGACGGAAGTCCCCATTTGGCTTTTGGATCAAAAACAGGATTGAGTAAACCCCCCGACCCTGTTGTCTCACAGGCACCCTCACCACAGCACCCTTTGACACCAAGTCCCGAACTCCGTCCAATAGAGCACGACATCTTGCTAGAGATCTGGGAACAGGGGTAGCTATGAACACATCCACCGGAGGAGTCCCAAATTCTATTCTGTAGCCCAGCCGTACCACCTGTAGAACCCACAGATCCCGAACGAACTCCTCCCAGACAGGTAAAAAAGAGGTGAGGCGACCCCCAACCGGCACCTCCAAGGAATCCATCACATAGTCACGACTTGGAGGGACCTGCAGAAGAGGAAGCACCATGTTGACCCCGGGACTTGTGGAAGGAAGGGACACCCCGGCCACGTCCCCTACCACGAAAGGGCTGAGCAGCCATCTTAGATTGAAACGCCTGCCCAAAAGCCCGCTTATAACCCGCAAACTTCCCTTTCTGAGAAGAGCGGACCGGAGCCAACAATTTTTTGTCCTCAGCTGTCTTTTTAATCAAAGCTTCCAACGGCTCCCCAAACAGCTTAGAGCCCGTGAAAGGAATCTTCATCACGGCCGCCTTCTGAGCAGCTTCCGCCTTCCAAGACTTAAGCCACAACTGCCTCCTAGCAGCAACCGAGGCCCCAGCAGCCGCCGCCGCAGCACTAAGGGAGTCGAAGGACAAGTCAGCCATGAAACGCAACTGCTGTTCCAACATGGACAAAGACTCAGAGGGATCCTCTTCCTGCATGAGCTGCGCAGAAATACCCTGACAGTCCTTAAGAAGCGACTGAACAAGATAGCTGGTGTAAGCAGCAGACCGAACAGCCAGATTGGAGGCTGCAAAGGACCGCTTCAAGGCCCCCTCGACACGCTTGTCCCCAGGATCAGAAGGCACCGCATCTTCAGACACCACCAGGCTCTGAGACGCCATACCAGCCAGCAGAGAATCCACTTTCACCACAGCCGGAAACTCCTCCGCGAAGCCCTGCAAGGGATACCTCTTAGCCAGAAACCGGGGAAAGGCATGCCTGTCAACATCCTTCCACTCCCCCTCCAGCATTCAGTGCCCCCCTCGACGAAGACTGCTCGGAAGTGATTCCGCAGAAAAAACAAACAGGTTGTTGATTGGCAGGTCACAGGGTTATATGCCTCAGGGTATGGGTGTGGCCTGGAGGGAAGGGATGGGTTTCAAGTTGCTTGGGAGTTTCTGGTGGGAGGAGCTATGCTCATGTAGTTAGGACTGGGACGGGGAGGGCTGACGAGGAGGTAATGTGGGGCCAGATGCTGCTGTTTCTTCTTTTTCACATGTTAAGCAAATTCACCCACTTTGCTCTGCTACTTTGCTTAACATTTGATGACTCCCACGGGGGAAGACCTTTGTAGCCAGGGACAGGCGGTCTTTCCCCCAATTCGAGAGAGTAGCGGATTAGGGAAGAACCATTTGATAAAGCATGCAATCAAGGGGTAACCCTGGTGGGTGAGGGTTGTTTAAAGAAAAACATGTCTTTTCCAAGACGGGGTTTTGAGAATATGTATATCTGAAAAAGAGTGACTCCTTTTGGTTACAATAAACAAATATCAACCCATTGGGTGTAGATTGCTTATTATTAATCGAATAGGGCAATATTTTTGTACACAATATTTAGGACACATTATTAATATCAGGCGATATTTTGGGATCGAAATTTTGATACCACACATTCCAGATTTCCTGCTATGATATTTGACAGGATGGGGTTGGTAATTAGATAAAAGGCTAGAGAATCCTGTACATAGTTATCTTCCTCTTGAGATAAATCTAAAACATGCATTTTATTAAGGAATGCATCAGCTCAAAATACTCTGTGAAAAAAGAAGATATTTGCTTATTGCTTCTACCTACTGTATTGAGTCAAACTCATTGTTGTTGTGAGTATTCATTAACATTCCGGATGCTTTTTCTAGCAGAAGTGGATATATTTGCAGTGCAATGAGAGTGAAAAGTGCCCCAAACACCTCAGTTGTTTCAGGCTCCATAAGAAAATGCACTGGTTTTAATACAAACTAGTTTCCATATAAAGAAAATAATAACTGAGAAGATCCGACGTACATACACATTTACCTGAATTATACACTGGGAGATTTAACTTAATTATACACTGGGACATTTACTGCATCCTGCACCCGTCAGGGGAGTTTGCACTGGGGTTGCGGAGGTGCTGCAACACCCCTATAATAACTTTGCCCGAGTTCAAAATGAGAATGATCAATAAAGAGGCGTTTTATTTTATTTAATTTTTTTTATCTTGTAAGATTTGACGTGCATTGAAAGATAGAGGTCAAATATCAAGTAATATCCCCTGACAAACTGCTGCTTATTTTTTCTCATAACATGACGATTGATGTTTACTTTCCTCTTCTCTTCTTGAGAAGCGCACGAATTTTGAAACCAAGTGACAATCCTTCTTGGTTACAGAGAGTGTGAAAAGTGAAAGCAGCAGTATAGAAAACGATTGAAATAACGCAATTTAATTACTTGTACATTAACTTTACAAATATTGCAGTACATATAAGTAGCAATTAAAGGGCAAATAACTACGGAAAATATGTCTGGTTGAAAGGAGGCATGTTATTTATATTTTCTAAATCCGAACTGTGATAGAAATGAAGATTGTAATGGATCAGAACAAACCAAGACACTTTACTTGTCGGATTAATATGCACAGAATCCAAATGCCCACTTGTTCTTGTTTGTGCACAAAGGATTAGCAGTAAAAGTGTACGCCTTACTTAAATGTAATGGCCATTTCAAGAGGACATTTGAATGGAATATGTTCTCTTTTTACAGGGCTGCACCCCTTCACTCCATCCTTCACACATACTTTTAGGACAATGCGCTTCAAAATGCAACACTGGACATATACTACAGCCATCCCATTCTCCTGCTCAATGGACATGGCACATTTGCACCCTTTATGTAGTGCTTTGATTTTACACAAGCCCTTTAACTTCAGTGAGGCAACACAGATGGCAGCACCCCTACTCTGAAAATTGTTCCAGCACCACTGTACTTTGGAATCTCAGAGTTAAGGCTGAGAGCTCTATTTCAGGGAAACTGATCAAAGTCTTAGTTTTCCCTCAAGCACACCTGTCAGTGTAATGACTCAGCACCTGGTGCCCATTAGAAAGGCAGCTCAGCTGTGACAGCATTACCAAGCCAAAGCCGTCATTGCCTGTCAGAACCACTCACCCATCACCAGCTACCTAGCTAAATCAACTCATACAGGACACCTGCATAGAGCCCCGTACGAGGAGTGCACAAAGCACATATGTTTTTCAAGAAAACTATAAGAACAGAAGGCATGGAGAGGTTAGGAATGCCACAAAAGAACACACATACCAACATAAGTTTGGTATTCGATTTAGCGGAACAAGGCAGAGCAGGGACATCATAAACTTACCTGCTGTGGCATCCAGCGGACCTATTCTTCCCTGCATCACACACATCAGGAGCCCATAGAAGACCAATCCACACAAAACTGGCACAATATGCCTGGCCTCCATGACCACAACCAGCAGATCTGTCCTGCGTCAGGGTGTTTCACTCTGCAGCGTCTGGATCATTGCAAATGCTGGGTACCACAAACACACAGAAAAGTCCAGTTTTTAGGGCCCAATTAACAGGAACACACCAAGCGAAGGGAAATTCCATGTGAAAAAGGCCCACAAAGCAGCAATATAAAGCAATGTCACTAGGGACACGGTTTCGCATGAATGTATCTACATTGTGTGTCACAGAATGCCAAACGACCGAGAGGAGCATGGCTAACGTCTTCTGATGGCAATGTCACTACTGGGGCATGGACAGTTTTTATTATCATTGCATTGTGCCACTGAATGTACACATCCTAAACACAGTACCATTACTGATATAGTTGATAGTGGAGGAAGATATTATTACAATTCTATAAAATCACTTTAACCTTTCGGTTTTTTCAGTGAATTATTTTTAACCTAGAATATGATGCCCATCACTGTGAGAAGTGTGGGGTTGGGCGCACAGCGCCCTCCCCCGAATGCCCAGCCTTCGGCCGTTCACAGCATGGGGTTGTGCGTGGGTGCCCAACCCCTTTTGTTAACTGTATAAAATGTAAAAGGCAGATCTATAGGCTATTTCAGGGAGTGACCACATCAACAAATATAAAACAGATCTATTGACTTTGTCAAAAAGTCACCAATAATTATATTAAAAGGTATATTTTATAAATACACACAGCGCAATTTTTAACAATGCTTATTGCCTCAAAGTATTTTAAATACAATTTATTTTAAAAAGAACCATAAGCATGTCTTTGTGTCTTTTTTTTACTTAAACATTTTAGAGGTCTCAAAATGCATCCATGCAACTAACCGAAAGGGGTCCCTGCACTCTAGCCAAAGAGCATACACCTGCAGCTTGGAGTTCTTTTGAAATAATTGAACAAAAAAACACAAAAGGGAGTGCCTCAATAGTCCAACAATTTTACTGTAGAGCTTGTTCTCCTTTTTTTATTTTCAGGAAAAAAAAACATTATTCAGAGGTATCAATATACTCTACTCCAAGATCAACCTAGCATGGGAGCTGTAGTGTGAAGTCTACAAACAATTCAATGTACTATTCTTCAAAACATCAAATATTCATCCCGTTGAAAGCATTTCATCCTCTGAGAGGACTTCATCTGAATTTATGTATTTCTTTGCAGCAATATCCAATCGATGTCTGAGTGTAAAGGAATCTGTTGTCCTCAAAGTTCTTGGAACACTCGTATTGCTCCTTTTCATTTCATAGGAAAATAACAGAGGGCCTTATAAAAAAAAAAAATAACTTAATATATTCACATTTAATAGGGTTCTGTAAGCTTAGACCAGATAACAGGGCGTGCCACCACCATCAAGTACATTCTTCGGTGGTGGTGCATGAAGTAATCTGGTCTGAGTTTACAGAACCCAAGGGATGTGGATATTAAGCTGCTTTTTTATATTATAATTAATTGAGATGGAGGTCCTGGAGCCTCTTAAGGCTCAAGGAGGAGTCCACAATGGAAAAAAGAAAGGTTCAACGGACCTTTTACAGAGGGAAAGCAATAAGATCTTAACTTAGTCTACAGAAGATTTTCCCTTTAATCCCTCAGGAGCTGCAAAAAACTATTGTAGTAGCGCTTTTTCTTTCAAAATTAGATTACTGCAATGCTCTTTTTTATGGGCATCGATAAGTCTCAGAGAAGGGAAAATTATAATCACTGCAAAATGCTGCGGCTCGATTGTTATTAAACATTCCTAAAGGCCACTCTACCTCGGTGGGCATAAGGTCACTTCAGTGGCTCTCTGTCCAGCAACGAGTGGAATTTAAGACCCTCTGTCTGGTGCACAAGGTTCTAATGGGTGTGGGTTCTTTGGAGATCTAGAAGGGGTTCTCATGGTATTCTCCCATTAGAACCCTTAGATCTACAAACACGGGCCTCATCCACACCCCTAAAATCCGTAGAGCAAGGTTTGGGGGGTCGGAGTCTATCATACTGTGCAGCCAAGCTATGGTATGGAATGAATTGTCCTCTACCATGCGACTTCAACCTAATCGGCTGATCTTTAGGAAAACGCTGAAGACCTGGCTGTTCCCTTCAAATTAAATCTCTGGTTCTACAGCCCAGTTTCCCTAAGTACACACCCAGCGCCAGGCCGCCATGGCATTCGATCGCTTTTAAAATAATTATCCTATCCTATCCGTATGGTAAAAAAACTAAAGAGAATTTCACTGTAAAACCAAAGGATGAAATTACACTTTAATTAGGTGTTTCAGGAATAAAAGATAACCTTTAAAAATCAAAAAGACACTGAAATTCACAAGTTATAGTTAAATGAGCAATTATAAATTATTCCCCTGCCAGGCAATGCTTATGACCTTGCATATTGCATCACTCATAACATGCTAAATAACATAATTGAATATATTGCTGATGGCATCTAAAATGAGATAATTTTAGATACCACGCAGCTCCACCTGGGAGCTGTTTGCCTGCTGTGCTCCTAGTTTAGTTCTCGAGGCCCTCCTCCACTCGCAGGATCTCGTCTGCACCTCAGCCCTGGTGGCCTAATGGTGAGTCTGTCTCTGCTTTTCTGTCTCCTTCTTTTTCTTGTTCTATTCTGCTTCTCTGTTCTGTTTTTCTAGCCTTTCTTTGTCTTTTTGCTCTGTATTTCGTTTTTTCCCCTTACTCTGTGCCCTTCTTCCTGCTGCAAATTTCCCCACGCTTGTCCCATTCCTGCGCCACTTCCTGCCTCCCAGCTGATCATAACACCACTTAACGGCTGCTGCTGAGCCGTGAAGGACCAGCCTCACTGCCCGGGTCAGCGTGTATTGCTCCCCTGCCGTGCAGCTCCACCTAGTAGCGGTTTGCCCGCTGCGCTCCAGATTTAGGGTTTAGGCCCTCCTCCACTTTCTCTGCTTTCCTACTTTCTCTTGTTCTGTTCTGCTTCTCTGTTTTGTTTTTCTAGCCTTTCTTTGTCTTTATATTTTGTTCTCTGTATTTTACTTTTCCCCCTTCCCCTCACTCTGTATCCTTCTTCCTGCCCTAGCCACTGCTCAATACCTACAGCCCCACCCCCTCCAGCTCCGTTTCGTGCCTCCCAGCTGACCAGCTCTCTCTCCTCCCAACACTACTTAATGGTGGCCACACCGTTGGTGCAACGAAGGGAAGGCCGTCTGCGCCTATCTGCTCCTGGACCGCGCTCAGTTCCACAGACCCTGGTCCTTGCGGCTTTCACCATTACGACGCTGGCACTCTCCATGCACTCAACAATGAATGTTCCACGGCCTGCCACCTCACATCACCGAAGGACACCCAAGACCCAATCACCTGGCATAACGGCACCTTCTCTTGCCTCCACACACCAGACCTGCTGACTACACGGCCCACAAGAACTGGACATGACAACCTCAGCCGCATCCTACTCAATACAGGCTCCCTCAACAGACACGTTGTGAGATCAGGGACCTGCTTGACTTCATCTCCCTCTACTTCGCCTTCTTCACAGAAATCTGGATGAATCCCACCTCAGCCGTGGACATCTCAACCGTAATCCCCAACCGGCTGCAAGATTATTCACTTGGATTGCCCAACCAACCGTAAGGAGGCATCGTGATCGTACACAAAACCACCCTCCACCTCACAACTAGCTCCGACGACCACTCACCCGACATGGAGCACCTCCACTTCCAGATCCAGTCCAGTCCGAACGCCAACCTTCAGGGCACCCTCATCTACAGAGCTCCCAGACGTTGTCCCCCGTCAGCAAATCCATCGCCAACTTCATCGCACACCAAGCTCTCGCCTCAATGGACTACCTCCTCCTCTGCGACCTTATTTTCCACCTGACCAACCTCAACGACCACAAAACCTCATCCCTCCCGGAGAACCTCGCTACCATCGGACTGAAACAACTGGTCTCCAACCCAACCAACTCAGCAGGACACACGCTCGATCCCATCTTCTCTGCAAGCCGCAACATCTCCATCAGCCACACCTCCGAACTACATTGGACAGACCAACACTGCATCCACTTCTCCTTCACCAACCCCACCAAAATCCACCATGCCCACCGCGACCCACGCAGAAGCTGACACAAGGCCTCCGAACACCAACTAGCCACCTGCCTCAGCAAAATCCCACTGCCGATGACCACGAACTCCAATGCCTCAGCATGCAACCTACACCGATGGATCTTCGACTGCGCAGACACACTTGTTCAACTTAGGAAACCCACCAGCAAGCAGCCCCCTGGGAAAGCCAGCTGGTTCTCCTCGACACTCCAAGAGTCAAGGCACACCTGCAGATGGCTCGAAAGAAGATGGCGAAGCAGCAAGACCTCAGCAGAGTACGCAGTCTTCAAAACCACCAACACCACACATCACTACCTTATATGAATCACTAACAAAACTGCCATACAGGAACGTATCAATGCCAACGCACACAACAGCAAAGAACTCTTCACTGTGATCAAATAATTTGCCAAACCCTTCACAGACACCACAGATATCCCCCTCCCTAGACCTTTACAACAACTTGCCACCTTCTTCCACCCCAAGGTCATAGGTATCTATGACAGCTTCATAATCCAGGACCCATCCACCCCAACCACAACCACCACACCCGAATGTTCCAGACCCCAGCTGACTCTGCTCAACGGGGCCACCCTCACCGCTGACAACACCCTAGGGATCATGAAAATCATCCACCCTGTAACCCCCTCGGACCCCTGCCCCCACCACATTTTCAACCAAGCCAGCACCACCATCACTCTTGAACTCTGCCACACTATCAACTGCTCCATTGAATCCACCACCTTCCCTGAAGACAGGAAACAAGCAGAGATCAGCCCCCTGCTGAAGAAACCCTCTGCTGACCTGATGGACCTCAAGAACTATAGACACATCTCTCTGCTAATCTTCCCAGCCAAAGTCAGAGAAGGCCATCAACGCCTAACTCACAGAATTCATCTAAACAAACCACACCCTGGATCCCTCCCAATATGGCTTCATGAGCAACCACAGCTCCAAGACTGCACTCCTCGCCGCAGCTGACTACATCCACACTCTCCTCGACTAAGTCAAAACTGCAGCCCTCATCCTCCTGGACCTCTCCGCTGCCTTCAACACCATCTCACACCACACCCTCTGCACAAGACTTCACAATGCCAGCATCTGCGGCAAAGCATTAGAGTGGATCCGCTCCTTCCTCGCCAGCTGAGCCCAGAGAGACAAGCTTTCACAGTTCTCCTCACAACCTACAGAGATCAGTTATGGAGTACCCCAGGGCTCCTCTCTGAGCCCCACCCTCTTCACCATCTACATGGTCCCGCTTGCAGCCATCGTCAGAAACCACAGACTCACCATCGTCTCCTATGCCTACGACACACAGCTGATTCTTTCCCTCATAGACTAATCTAAAACAGCTAAGAGCAACTTCCACAACGAAATGAAGGCAGTAGTCACCTGGATGGAGGACAGCTGCCTTAAATTCAACTCCATATTGAATCACAGACCACGTGATTGAGCCATGACGTTCCAAGGGACCGGCCATTGCGCCGGCTCACCTACTCTCGAGTGGAAACACGAGTTTAAAATCTACTCTGGGCAGCCCCAGGTGCGCCCGCAAACACCGCCTCCGGCTATCTATACCGGACCGTCTGGCAGCCTGATAATATGTCAGTCAGCCTTCCCGCGCCCCCCTGGCAATTGAGGCTTTTAAGTATTAGGCATATAACCTATGTCCTGTTGATTATCCGCGAATTATACGTCGGATCGAAACGCCATCGACAATTGAAATGCCTAATACAATTTAACCTTGAATGTACCAAAAATTGTAAAGGTGTCTAATGCGATTTGTTGCTTTTTGATATTGTTTACTCACCAAGCACAACAAACTGTAAAGCTTTGCCTAAAGCCCTTTGTATGTCGCTTTTCTGTTTGTAATTGTTTTTTCATTTGGTTAGTAGGTCACAAGCTTGTGTCCCACATCTTGTATTGTTAAAAATTGTTCTCTATTACCAAAAGTAAAAATCAGACCTCTGTCCGGCTGGACAAGTCACCCTAATATAGCTACGACTGAGTCTACATTTATTGTACCTTATCTTCCTTTCCCGGGACCACTGTTGCTTATAAAGATCAAATTCAACTCCAACAGAACCAAAGTCCTCATCCTGGGCTCCACTTCCTCTGCATGGGACAACTCCTGGCAGCGCTTGAAATTCACCCAACACCCACCAACAAGGCACGCAACCTTGGCACCATCCTCTGCTCTTTGCTCTCAATGAACCGCTAAATCAACGCCGCATCATCCTCCTGCTTCCACATGCTCTGCCTGCCCTAGAAGACCTTCAAATGGATCCCTGGAGTCCAGGAGAATGGTCACCCAGGTGCTCATCAGCAGCAAGTTCGCTTACGGCAACACACTCTACCCCGGCACCACCCAAAAACTCCAAAAGAAATTGCAGCACATTCAGAACGCCTCCACCAGACTTAACCTGGACATCCCCACCTGATGCCACATCTCCGTCACTTGAGAGACCTCCACTCACTCCCGATCAACAAAAGAATCACCTTCAAGCTCCTCACGCACACCTTCAAGGCCCTCCATAACACTGGACCCAAATACCTCAACCACAACTTCTCCTTCTACAAACTAAGCAGACAACTCCGCTCCACCCACCTGGTCCTGGCTACTATCCCACAGATCCGCAAGACCTCGCCTGGAGGAAGATCCTTCTCCTACCTTGCTGCAAAGACCTGGAACTCCCTATCTCTGCAGCTCAGGCTATCACCGCTCCTGCTTCAATTCAGGAAGGACCTCAAGACCTGGCTCTTCTACTGAACTGCAGAACCCCCTCCCCCAGCACCTTGAGACGGGTGACTAGCAGCGCTCTACAAGAACCTGATTGATTTGTTTGATTGATTGACATCATTGATGACCTCACTTAGCCACTGTGACAGTGTCCCGTAGAGTTTGTGAAATAATTCAACACGTTAAACCTGTGGACAATTTTCTATCCCCAATCACATAATAATGGACATAAGGTTTGACCACATGCCGACACTTAGCTCATCTATCAAGTCACCCACATTTGGTGGATTTTAACCTTTTTAGCTAACCTTTTTAGCTTTTGCCTAAGACAGCTCATGCACTGTTGCTTGTGAAACATTTTGCTAGCTTACAGCAGGCTTGGTGCACTTGGTTGGCTTTAGTGCCACTCCCACTTCCTTGCGTCTCTTTTGTCAGAGAGTGCTGGCTTCACTACCTTTTTGTGTATTTGTCCCTGGTCTGGCGCATGGCCTAAGTACTAACTTTGTGCCCCATCTGGGTCCTTATACTGCTTGCGGTCAGATTAAGGGACCTTTTCTTCTTTTTGCTTCACCCATCATTGTTCCCAGTTGTTGTTGTTGCTTCCCCCTTTGTTATTGCATCCTACCTTTGTTTTTGTTTCCCCCTTCCAGTGGAAATAGCTTAATGGCCTTTTTCACTTTAAGGACCTGTTAAACATGAAACTTTTACATGTCCTACTGTTGAATACTATTGTAAATTAAATCTACCCTCTTGAAGGCAGGAGTCAGTAACTGGTTAATGTAGGTTACAAGGTAGATTTCTAGAAGAATATTTCTCTTAAGTTACAGGTTAGATGCAACAGTCCCACCAGGAGCAGCATCCTCACTGCCCAGCCCACTCTCCCCAACTGACACTCTTACAGCTCAGGCACTTATCAACATTCCATTACATCATACACACACTGGCGGAGGAGCAGGGAACTAAGAAACTATTGAGAGCATGCATTATAACAACATCAGGCTGCAACACATCTCTTCCCCTTGGAAAAATACATTAAAATTCAACAGGACATAAAATGGAAAATAAAACAATCAATAATAAATCCTATAAAAGTATTCAACTCTATCAACTATTAAGACAGTCCCAATAACCACCTTCACACACACAAATAAGCGACAACATAGTATATGATAGTCACACATAACCTTACATGGAAAGATGGTTCCTCAACCCTTGGAGGAGGAACAAAGATGGACCATGATACAGCATGGAATTATTCCTCAATCACAGTAGTAGGAAACCAGGAATGGCTACAGCAGAGAAAGAAACCTGCATATCTTTACCAACGGAGGAAGAACTCTTGCAAATTTAGGGTGTAACACAACATGACCGATGACAATCCTTAACCCCTGAGGAAGGAATCTTGCAAAACTCAGGGTGCACCACATATGACCTTTACAGCATCTCCTCAACCCCTGAGGGAGGAGCATCTTAAATTACAGTCTAAAACAACACCCATACACTTAATCATGAACCCCTTAGGAAGGATTCTCACAAAATGACCCCAACAACATCTCCTCAACCACTGAGGGAGGACGCTACAGACCAGATACATCTCAAGTCAATCATGTTGCATTGTTCATGCTTGGCACTGATGTCACTGGGAGAATGACACCAGGTGACATCGGCACTAAGCGAGGAAAGTTCTGGAATGTTGGGGATTTAGCATTTGGTCTACCTGGGGTTTTATGCTTGGTACTGATCTAAATAAAGTCTTCATCCATATCTTCTGTGAAGTGAGTATGTACAAAAAATCATGCATCTCAACTATAACAATCCTTAACCAAAAAGGAAGGACTTTGCAATATTTAGGGTGCAACACAACCTGCCCCTTATAAAAAC
The DNA here is from genome assembly GCF_964261635.1 of Lissotriton helveticus. NCBI lineage: Eukaryota > Metazoa > Chordata > Amphibia > Caudata > Salamandridae > Lissotriton > Lissotriton helveticus. Next base: position 1,065,606,023 of record NC_136057.1, read on the forward strand.
TATAACAACATCACTCTATACCGCATACACATGCAGGCTTATGGCCACATGTATGAAAGTAGGATTTTGAAATGACCAAATAGCGATTTTTTAAGGAATCGCTACATGGTAATTACAGAATGCAATATATTAAGGAATCTGTAAAATTTTGGGGATTTCTTAATATTACCTAAAAGCGATTCGCTAACTATTGAATCACTATTAAGTAATATAACTCCATTCTTTCCTATGGGCCGAAATTGGTAATTGCAAATTAGAGACCCCCAAAATTTAAATTGTGCAAATGTAAAGCACACACATGCCCATGCAATTGCGACTCCTGGTGCTCTACTGGTTGGTGGATGAAGTCGTCTTGGCTGCTGAGGGTTCATGGGGGGCCAAGAACCTTTATTGTTACCACAAGTAAGTCCCCCACAGTGTGATTCCTTAGACTTTATCAGAGGTCCGCCTTCTTTCTCAACCACTGTGCAGATGCCCCTCTGGGTGGGGTACTGGTTGGAGGATGAAGTCCCCTTGGCTGCTCAGGGTAATTGGGGGCCAAGTATTCCTATTGTTGCCGCAAGTAAGTCCCCCACAGCAAGATTGCTCACACCTTGTCGGAGGCCCTGCCCCCTTTCTCAACCTCTCTGCAAATGCACCTCCTGGCACACTACTCTTTGGGGATGAAGTCTATGGCTGAGCGTCTCAGTACTCTCCGCCCCACCGGCGGTTGGTTGAGTTTTTGCTGAACTCCACGTTCCAAGCACAATTTACCATTTGTAAATCTTTGGATCATGATGAAGCTGCAAATCTATTCCAGTGGCTAAGCCACTTGGGTGGCTATGAAATCCACCAGTTCTCGTTCAGAACTATTGAAACCAAAACCAATGGATTCACCTGGAGTTTTGTGATGACATATTCGATTCAGAAGGACTCTTACCGGCTTCTGCCACAGAAGCTTACACCGCTAGACGTTTTTGGCAATCTAAAAATAGACTCAATCAGATGGGGATCCAACGGTAAATGCCCTTAAATTGATTGCTTCCTTCCTCACCAGAAGAACCCAGAGCCTCCACATTCCACCTTACACCTCAGGGCCTGCAGCATTCCCCAAGGCTCCTCACTGAGTTCAATCCTGTTCAACACATACAAGGCCCCCCTGGCCATGCTGGTCAAATTCTCTGGTGTGAACATCATATCATACGCTGACAATACTCAGCTCATCCTCTCCCTATCTTCAAACCCCACTACCAACAAAACCAATTTCAACAGGTGCATGACCTGCGTAGCCAGCTGGATGAAAATAAATGCCTCAAACTCAACACAGACAAAACAGAGGTACTCATCTTTGTGGGCAACACCTCCCCATTGGATAACTTGGTGGCCAGCAGAACTGGGTCCCTCGCACACTCCCACAGAACACGCCAGAAACCTCCACATCCTATTTAACAACAAGCTCACTGTGAAGAAGCAGATAAATGCGATCTCCTCAGCCTGCTTCCTCACCCTCTGCATGTCCGGAAAATATTCGAATGGCTCCCCATAAACACCAGAAGCACCATCTTCTAAGCCCTCATCACCAGCTGCCAGGACTATGGAAACTCCCTCTACGCGGGCATCACCTCACAACTACTGAGCAGACTGCAAACTATTCAAAACGCTACACCCAGGCTCATCCTCGACCTCCCGGGAAGTGCCCACATCACCCCCCACCTCAGAGCGCTCCACTGGATCTCGTCCAAGAAAGGTGCCAGTTCAAACTGTTGGCACACAGAAGCCGCAGCCACACCTACTCTTACCTGGCTGCCAAGACCTGGAGTCGCCTCCCACTCCATCCCCAGACAGCACCCACACTACAGAAGTTCAGAGATGGCCTAAAAGCCTAAATGTTCAACTGACAACTCCCAGCGGCAGACCTCCCCCGCACCCTCCTGTGTCTGCATATTCTCACAGGTGATAAGCAACTCTCTACAAATGATTGATTGATTTATTGGCCAAGACTAATTCAGAAACTAACCACTTTGAGAAGATCTGCTTTGTGTATCTGACCTCCACTATGGTTCGCCTATATCCTAGTCAACAACCAACTGAAACTTGGTCCCTGCATGTTATGCAGATGCTTATTATTTTCAAACTTTAATAATAATATCTCCAGTTCACCTTGTCTGATTTTAATCACTTTGGTACGACTAATTTAATGTTTACTCTTTCTGAAAGGGTTGTGAAGTTTATTGTGTTTTTTCTAACTTTTGTTGGTATTGCTTGAATTTAACACACAGTTTTTGTATGGAATTGCCCGCTGCTTGCCCTATAGCTACTAGAGGTCGAGCAGTGATTCTCTAAGAACTGCATTTTGGCCTTCTCATATTGTGTTTGTTAAGGGTCATGCCCTCCCAAACTAAACACTAGCTGTAGGCAAAATATGATGTTATAATTTAAGGAATTTCGCATTACGCTTGCTATGTGATATTATGCCACTTTTCATAATTACGTGCCATTCGCAGTAACAAATTAGTGCAAGCGTGCCATTCATAGTAAACATTTAGTGCAAACACACAGGAACAACGGAACACGAGTGGCTGTTGCTTGTGGTACTGCTTTATCCATAACGCCATGATATCTTTGCTTAAAATGTGTCCTAGGGACAAAATGTATGCAAAAATACATTTTGCACTAAAATATAGCACGGTTTTGCATTTCAAGTAAGTTCATGTAATATTGCCGAAAATTTGCATCGTTAAATTAAAGCAAATTATGCACACCCCAACTAATAATTCAATTTATAATATCGACATTTGTAAAGAAAAGAATACTCTTGCTCGTCCTCATTGAATGCCTTCTGGAATTGCTTGATGTGATACGAGATACTAACCTAAATTCTTGTTTTTAGTTGGCAGCCCCAGGTACATGAGTCATTGTGTTTTTCTATATGTATTGATGTTCAAGCCTACAGTGTAACCAAAGTGTGACCATCCACTTGAAATACAAAAAACTCTGCCCACACTTTCAATAATTGCTCAGTGCGTTCGGTTACACTTGAATTGGCTGGAAAAAGTTGGTTTCAATGACAAATGTGTCCCTAGTATAGGAGAACCTACCACTATTAGGTTTCTACCTGGACAGCAATAGTACAATAGTACAGGTGTATACGAGGTATACGGGTAAACGATTCGATCCTAGATTTGAAAATATATAGCACTCTGTTTAAAAACTTTTTTCCCTAAAATATTAACCCTTTGGCTGCCATTATGCACTGTATTTCCATCATGAAATGGTATTGGTAGAACGCTCAAGACGCACATATGCTATATTGCTTGCTGGCGCCCAAGTCCAGCACCCATTTTGTTTTTCTCCAATGTTTGCCCTCCTATTGGAAAAAGACCCCTTTTCATTGTGGAGGTGGGGCAGTTTGGTGGGTTCTGATCCCTTGTGGTAAATGGCAAGCACCCGATTAAGGTGACCTCGCACTCACTTCTGGGTTGCCTCGTTAGTATGAATTGGATGTCACTAGTGATGCCGCACATGTATGAGAAGGATGTAGGTGGATTCACTAGCCCTCCCAAGGTCTCCCAGGGTAGGGGGTGGTATTGAGAAAGGTTAAAGGCAGCCATAATTGCCTCAAATGCCTTCCTAGGCGTGTCCACCAGCCCGATCCACTTTTTTGTGTTGGTGAGATAGAGTGGGCCGTGGAAGAGCGGCAAGGAGGTGTCAACTCCTCCCAGCTTTGATCCCACTTCACCAAGAAATTAAATGAACCATGATTGGGAGAATGGAAAGGTACGAACTGGAATTGTTCCTAGTAATTCCCCTTCCAATTACAAATCTCTTTCCTTTTATAATGTGTCTGTTTAAGAATAGCAAAGTGAAACAAAGGAGCTGTGTGTCTGACCCACAACAAAAACCAAACACTGTATAAGAGGATTTGGTGACAGACACGCCCTAATATAGAGCCTGCGCAAACCTCAAGATGAACTCTCACCAGGCGTGCAACGCCCATTGGGCTCAAAGGGCTTTAGCCCCCCCCGTCCTATGTGGCAGCATGGGCTGAGACAGCTTCCCGGGCCCACAGAAGGCACCCCAGAGTACATCACAGGTCTTTAAAAGACCATTTACTTGCTAATGAGGCTTTGTTGTTTGTCACCCCTTCGTAGAGTCCCTGCATCTCCACTCTGCCTATTGCTGGAAGAATTAACCCCCCAAAAATGTTCTTAGCCCCCCCACCCCCTGAAATTTGGCTCTATTTGTGCCTCTGACTCTCACGTATACAACATCTAAACAGTTGCACCCAGATAGATAGCCATTGAACTTGCAATAAGCAGGCTTGCAAGCTGCACAGAGGTAGTATATTCACAGCCATCGAGGTCCAAGGAATACCACTATAACCAGGGCTTTAAGTGGGAAAAAAACTGGGGGTGCTCTAAAAGGGGCGAGGCGAACCTCTTAAAGGAGTGTGGCCTATCCACGTAGGGGCGTGGTATAAATCAAGATGACTAGCATTGTGTGCTTAAGAAAATCCCCTCCAATTATCCTACCTTCGGAAAACACTCTCATTAAAGGATTTCCCTTCCTTCAACAACACTGCTCACCTAGCATGACGTCTGCACTCCTCAGTAGTGATGCGCACATCGATGTTCATGCTCTCACTGCAGTCCAATAAAAAAGGCCAGAAAATAGAGCTCGATAAAGACCCGTTTCGAGGCCCCCTGAAAATAACTGCTGGTGCTCAGACCCAGCCCACTTAAAGCCCTGCATACATTCATCCTAAGCACTGCACCATCCAACCATCTTTCAATCCATCCATACATTCCTGCCAACATACAAACATACATCTGTCCCTGCACCTATCCTAAGCATCTATCAGCCCACCTGCCTATCCTAAGTACTGGTCCTTTCATCCATTCATCCATTCATCCATTCATCCTTCCATCCATTCATCTAATCATCCACCCATCCATTCATCCAGCCAGCAATCCATTCATTCATTCGTTCATTCAATCATTCATTCATCCATCTATACATACATAGATGTGTTCCTGGGCCTATCCTGAGCATCTATCAGCCCACCCGCCTATCCTAAGCACTCTGCCATCCATCCATCCATACGCCCATACATCCATACATACATCTGTCCCAGAACCTATCCTAAGCATCTATCAGCCAAGCCCGCCTATCCTAAGTACTGGTCCATGCATCCATTCATCCTTCCATCCATCCATACATCCATACATTCATCCATCCATCCTTCCATCTAGCTATCCAATCCTCCATCTGGCCAACCAACCACTCGCCCTTTATTCACCTATTCGTCCTCCTTTCCGTGCACCCTCCGCCCCCGATCCTAAACACCCCGTATTATACTCATCCACCCAGCCTCTTAATGGGCCCAAAAGGCTGGTGATAACCATTGACAGCCGGATGTTTCTTATAAAGAACAAGAAAGCTTTCAGTTGCTCTTTGTGGACCATAGCTCACCAACCTTCTCTGGTGGTGTTTTGAACAAAGGTTGATCGAGCGAAATAAATGTAAACCAGCTTTTCAGTGTAAGACGCTAAATCGGAAACGTAACCTTTTGTCCATTTCTATATAGGAACACTGTTTGTAATTGTCTGTGACGGACAGATACTGAATACCTGTAGTTCTTACATTTGAGAGAGTATTCCCAAACAGCTAATTTGGGGTGGTGAGAACCTGCCCTTCTATATTTCCATGTGAAGCACAGTATAGGAATATAAAGGTAATTCCAACGCTACTATCTTCATATTAAAGAGGGGGGGTGAGAAATAAGTGAGCCAGGCAAAGCGTGCGTTTTCGTAGCACGAAAACAGGACACTGTGAAAGGTCAGTGCAGGGTCGTGGTGGAGTTGGCTACCTCTGGTTGTCTCCAGAGGCGCAACTAGAGCCAAATTTAGGGGGAGGCTAATTCTTACAGCAATAGGCAGAGTGGGGATGCAGGGGCTCTAAAAGGCGGTGAAAAATAACAGAGCCTCATTTACAAGCAAATGGTCTTTTAAGTACTCGGGGGCCGCTGTGTATGTGCCGGGGAAGCTATCTCAGCCCGGGACAATGGGCGTAGCACGCCTGGTCATCTCTCTCCTAATCATCCCCCATGATGTTGCTCCTGCACTGCAAAAAGAAAAGGGAAATCCTGAGAGAAAATGGCTCTCTTTAAAGGATTTCCCTTCTCCTACAACGCGGCTAATCTGGCACGACGTTTCCACTTCTCAGTAGTGGGCGATGTGCATGCTCTCACTGCAGTCCAATTAAAAAAAAAAAGAAAATGGACTACCTATGAGAGGCCCAACAATAGAGCCCAATAGGGACCCGTTTCGAGGAGCCCCTGAAAATAACTGCTGGTGCTCAGACCCGGACAGACCCGGCCCACTTAAAGTCCTGACTATAACTAATCAGAGGTGCCAAGCTAAGTTTAACCCCACCCCGGTTATATTTTAGTTGCCCTCCATTTTACCTCCCACCTCCAAAGTTAACACTTCCAGAAATTGTAGGCACACAGCTCGTCAATAGGCAAGCATCCCATCAGTGACCGATGACACGCGCAAAGCATCGGAATTCACTGACTTGTGAGTCACCAGTCGCCTCACCACACACGGATCCTGAGCCACCAAGATTGTAATGCAATATCTGTATCACATGTATGTAATGACTGTAATCAAGAGACGTGATTCACTATACCATGCAATGTACATTTGTTTGTTTAGTGTTGAGACAAAGAAAAGCCTTACTGCTACAGCGGTCAACCTTGAAGCTGGGGAACCGTGTTCGAGCGGCAATGCTCAACATCCTGTGATTCTGGGCAAATCACTTAATCCCCCCGTGCCCAACAAAAATGAATGTGTCCATCTGTAACAAAACTGGTGCTCATGTAAAGCGCTCTGATACATGACATCTCCGAGTAGAGTTTGCGCTATATAAACTAAATAAAATTCCAAACAGCATCTGGATTCGTGCTGTGCCATGAACACAAAGTTCTATTCCCCAGCAAGAAGCCAAATGCAGTTTGGAATTTTTAGGTCTCGCTAGACGAAAGCAAAAGCGAAGCTTTTGCTGTCTATGCGAGACAACTAATGTAATCACTTTTGGGGGAATGTGGACAGCAGACTGTCACGAGCTTCTCCTGCCGGAGATTGGACCTCGTGTGCGCGCACGCCCAGCCAGCGCCGTGCACATCCCCTGCCTCTGATTCTCACCTAAACACGCAGTCAGGCACACACGCAGGCAGGCACCCACACAGACGCAGGCACATACAATCACACACGCACATGCACCCCCCCCCACACACAGCCACGCACGCACACCTACCACTCACGGGCGCGCACACACACAGATACAACCCTCCCCCCCTCCCACTCACCGTGCTCTTTCTGCCTCGTTTTAAATTGTGCTTGAATACTGTTCTGAAGGTTTGCAGAACTGCAGGAAATCGAGCATTGTTCCGACACCCCTGTAACACTGACGAAGCCCCCGGGCTCCCCTAACGCTGCGCCTCCTGTACAGTTAGAGCTGCGCGCGCTCTGCATCCAGCGGGAGCCCGCCCAGCCTTCAGCAGTTCTTGCAGTCACGCGCCCTCTACACAGATACAACCCCCCCCTCCCACTCACCGTGCTCTTTCTGCCTCGTTTTAAATTGTGCTTGAATACTGTTCTGAAGGTTTGCAGAACTGCAGGAAATCGAGCATTGTTCCGACACCCCTGTAACACTGACAAAGCTCCCGGGCTCCCCTAACGCTGCGCCTGCGCCTCCTGTACAGTTAGAGCTGCACGCGCTCTGCATCCAGTGGGAGCCCGCCCAGCCTTCAGCAGTTCTTGCAGTCACGCGCCCTCTAGTGGCCCGGTGTGGTAGAAGAGCTCGCGCGCAGCTGACGTCAGCGGCGCGGCCGCCTGAGCTTGGAGGCTGCTGGAGCGCGAGACGAGCGCGCGGGGAAAGAGTTGCTGGCGGAGCAAGGAGTTGTGCGGGGGGCACGCGGGCAGCCGGAAGAGAGCCGGAGCATCGGGAGGATGCGTGGCTGGAACAACGGGGTGCAGGGGCGACTCCCGCCGCCGCCAGTCCGGCGGCAGCCATGGCGCGGGCGCTCGCTGCCATCCTCGGGACTTTGCTTGGACTTGTGACTGCGGTGCGGGAAGGCGAGACTTACACAGGTAAGGAGAGCTGCGGATGGGACAGATCTGGGTGCTGGGGGGAGGGCAGCCCCCTTGTTGTGATTTTGCTTGATGCTCTGTTGCAGCAGAGAACCGGTGACATGGGTCGTCTACCCCTGTACTGCCAACAGTGCCCCTGCAGTGCTACCTGTGCCTCTGCCAAGCTAAGGGGTGCACGGGCACAGGATGCATCTGTAGTTTAAGGGTGAAAGTGTTCATGTAGAGGCCCGTGGCGTGGGTGAGCCCTTCCCTATCAGTGCATGCAACAGTGTGCGTACTTGGCAAACTCCTCACCTGTGACTCGGGAGCTCTCTGGCAGCAGGCGCCCTGGCACGGCACATGGTATCAGCAGCAACTTCAGGGTGGCGGCCAAGGCTGCCCCTTTCCTCGCCCGAAACTGCCCCCTGGTCTGTCAAAGGATTTCTATGCTTCCATTCCTGTGCCCTTTCAGCTTTTGTTGCAACTCCTGATGCTACCCTCTTCCCTATACCATGAGGGTGCCCTCGCCACCATGCTGTATCACTCCCGTTGTATGTGCCCTCATGCCCAATGTGGCTGCCCTCCTTCCTTCTCTGTCGGCTCGCCGCAGTTGCCCTGTCCTGTGCATCTGACCTCAGGTCTGTCTCCTGTGGGCATATCTGCGGTGTATTTACCCGAGATCTGCCCTTTCAGTTGTCCTATTCTCTGCTCCTCTTCATAGCTTAGGATCTGTGTATTTTTGCGGTCAGGGGGTGGGGGCACCAAAGTCTGCATGGTTCGCACGGGGTTCGCACGGGGTGCACCCCAAGCAGCGGCTCCTGCTCGGAGCCGATGTGCACTTTAAATGGGCAGGTACAGTTGGATACAGAGTTTCTGCACTTTACTTATGAAGGGGGAGCACCTGCCCTTCTCAGCAGAGATGCAGGGGAATATTACCGTCACTTCGCAGTATCCCGCGGGTATTCTGGGACAGTGAGTACCTAAACTTCTGTATTTCCATTTCAAATACTGGAACAGGAGCACACCCAAACCTAATGTCAAATCTGCTCCAAGCCCACTGACAGTCACTCCTTCTCGGGCAGTCTCCAGGGAATCTTGGCAAAGCTCGCCCGCGCCCTCCGCACCTCCTGTGAACTTCCAGTGCCGGTCGCTGAGCAGACACTGCCTGATAAACATACTTCCCATGGCGGGTCGACTGGGTGGTACAGGCCTTATGCCAGTCTCCTCAGCGGGGGATCGTCAGTAAACATTAAAGAAGAACGGGGGGAGGAGGGGGGGCGCGATTCTCTCCAAACGCATCTCTTTCCAGAGATGGTGCGGTGCCCTGCAGTTTCAAAGTTTGGAGCCAGGGCACCAGCCGCCGAATCCTGGCGCTCCCCTCCCTTCACCTAAAGTGTCTGACACTGGGCAAATCTCTGTAATTTCCAGTTCCACGCTTCCTTATCAACGTGAGGGCTGGGAGCACTTACGCTGAAGTCTGACGAGCCTTGCTGAAATTAAGTCAAGTTCACACTTAACTCTACGCCTAGCCGCAAATTGACCCCAAACTCTACTAAGCTCGGTTTCCGTTGCTGAATAGCATCCTAGCAGGGGCGTCTGTCAGTCATGGTGGTTCTCCCCTTGGGGCAGGCTACGTGCCACCTAAATTTGTAATCTGTAAATATGTAACTCTCACCTCGAATAACCGTAGTAGCCATAAATGTGGTTCCTTACTACCTTGTTACTTTAAACCTTCTCATGTAGCACTCCTCGCTCCAATGTAGAGCGCTCTGACGCCTCTGGTAGTGCAGGCGCTGTATAAAATCGCATACATAAATCTGTAATATTGACTAGTGCGTGTTCTTGGAATTGTCCCAGTTGACTTGCTATGACTAATAAAGTACATTTGAATTACATTTTGCTGAGGCCCTGTAATCCACCCTCCCCCCGGAGTGTTCTTTGGGGCTCGTTAAAAGCACACACTTGAAGCGAGCACCAGGCACACACACCACCAGCCGTCAGTGCACGCTTTAGCCAGGCACATACCACCAGCTGTCAGTGCACACTTTCACCAAACACACACAATACCAGCCGTCAGTGCACACTTCCACCAGGCACACACACCACCAACCGTTAGTGCACACTTCCACCAGGCACACACACCACCAGCCATCAGTGCACCATTTCTACAGGCACACACACCACCAGCCATCAGTGCACACATCAATAAACGCATCCACAATTAACTATTGTAGAAATCGCAGTATGGCACACTTTACTTTCCACGCAACCACTGCATCACTCAGCGCAACCACAGCATCACTCAGCACCACCACAGCATCACTGGTTCAAATATGTTCTCTCAATGTTTCAAGCTTTATTACAAATGTCACAAAAAGATGTTAATATTTCACTTCTGTTCTTGGATTTTCGTCACAATAAAATACACTGAACATAATGTTCACAAAAGTTATTTACAGAAGTTTAAGCTATTGCCATTATAAATTAGAATCACTTTTAAGTATTAATTATTAAAAAGAAATAAAAGCCATTGTTATTTGTAATACCAACACATGTAAGTCACGTAAATACAAAACATGTTGCATTACCAATGCTATAGGTGTCACATTTGTGAAAGTTATAACTATTGGCATTGTAAATGACAAAGCTATTAATTACGTTATTTTAAAAAAAAACACATACATAAAAAATTTGTCATTTACCATACCAATAGCTCAAACTTTACTAATGCGAGACCTATTGCATTGCAAATGCTTGTTTCTCATGTGTTAAAAAATTAGATTAGGTAAGGGAGATCTGGCATCCAGCTAGAGGACACTTAAAATACTTAGATGTTGAAAATGTATGTTTATGGTGGGTTTCCATGCTGTAACGACACACTGTGGATCTAAGGGGAATGTTTATAAACCGAATGTGCATATGTCTCTAACACACAATACAACACAAAGTATGCACACTACCACTCATTCAAAAAGAATGGATCTTTCCCATGTCTGTTCTGCTAGCAGCATCAAATACCTTTGTTGAGGACAAAACCCTCATCCACCATAATGTGGCGTGCTTCATCACAGGGTTCTTTCTCACACCAGTCGCCAAAGTCAATGTTGGGGGATACAACGCCCCTAATCGGGAAAAAGAGCACTTGGTGGAATAGTGAGAAGTAGAAATCCTGAATGACCCTGTAAGTGGAGGTGAGGGGTATAGAATGCTAAAGGGAGGATATTGCAACTAAAACTATCTGTTGGTTGACTCGGCAAATACTTTATTTGTGTAGCCAAGGGATGGGATGAAACTAAGAGTGGAGTGTTACCTCAACCCAATTATGGTAAAGGGGTCAAAGTGTTTCTACTTATCTCAAAACCTTATTACGACGTAGTTAGGCATACTTCCAGGGCATTTTAGTAGTTATTCTAGCAATAAAAGGGAATGCAACTGTGGAAAATAATGTATAAAAATGCAGTACAATCAATGAATCAATGAATTGGTTACCTCTGAGGCGGAAGCCGGAGGCTTTGTTTGCACTCGTTTTTAAAATTGTATTTTTTTGTGTTTGGAACCTTTTAAAAAAAACTCACACCTTTCCCAGAGCACTCCTCTGGTTCTAGCATCCTCCCAGGCTTCCCACTACCAGCGGATCAAGCGCTGCTCCGTGGGCAACTTTTCAGGGCCGCCATCACTGCGAACGCGAGGCCACGCCCACCGTTAGGCCACGCCCACCTCGGCAACCTATGAATAGCGCTGATTGAAAGCGCATTCAGTTGAATTGGTTACCTCTGAGGCGGAAGCCGGAGGCTTTGTTTGCACTCGTTTTTAAAATTGTATTTTTTTGTGTTTGGAACCTTTTAAAAAAAACTCACACCTTTCCCAGAGCACTCCTCTGGTTCTAGCATCCTCCCAGGCTTCCCACTACCAGCGGATCAAGCGCTGCTCCGTGGGCAAGTTTTCAGGGCCGCCATCGCAGCGAACGCGAGGCCACGCCCACCGTTAGGCCACGCCCACCTCGGCAACCTATGAATAGCGCTGATTGAAAGCGCATTCAGTTGAATTGGTTACCTCTGAGGCGGAAGCCGGAGGCTTTGTTTGCACTCGTTTTTAAAATTGTATTTTTTTGTGTTTGGAACCTTTTAAAAAAACTCACACCTTTCCCAGAGCACTCCTCTGGTTCTAGCATCCTCCCAGGCTTCCCACTACCAGCGGATCAAGCGCTGCTCCGTGGGCAAGTTTTCAGGGCCGCCATCGCAGCGAACGCGAGGCCACCCCCACCGTTAGGCCACGCCCACCTCGGCAACCTATGAATAGCGCTGATTGAAAGCGCATTCAGTTGAATTGGTTACCTCTGAGGCGGAAGCCGGAGGCTTTGTTTGCACTCGTTTTTAAAATTGTATTTTTTTGTGTTTGGAACCTTTTAAAAAAACTCACACCTTTCCCAGAGCACTCCTCTGGTTCTAGCATCCTCCCAGGCTTCCCACTACCAGCGGATCAAGCGCTGCTCCGTGGGCAAGTTTTCAGGGCCGCCATCGCAGCGAACGCGAGGCCACGCCCACCGTTAGGCCACGCCCACCTCGGCAACCTATGAATAGCGCTGATTGAAAGCGCATTCAGTTGAATTGGTTACCTCTGAAGCGGAAGCCGGAGGCTTTGTTTGCACTCGTTTTTAAAATTGTATTTTTTTGTGTTTGGAACCTTTTAAAAAAAACTCACACCTTTCCCAGAGCACTCCTCTGGTTCTAGCATCCTCCCAGGCTTCCCACTACCAGCGGATCAAGCGCTGCTCCGTGGGCAAGTTTTCAGGGCCGCCATCGCAGCGAACGCGAGGCCACGCCCACCGTCTCTTTCCTTAAATGTGCCTTCTACGCAAGCGCAGCGGACGAGCGCAGCGGGCGCGCCGTTTGCACGCCAAAGGCAAGCCCGTCTGCGCCCGTCCGCGCTCGACCGGGCTTAGGGCCAGAACCTATGCCGGATCCAGCTCCCACAAGGGTAAGCTATTCCCGTCGAGACCTTCTTAGTCTCAGACCCGCTAATGACAGCACTTGCAACTATGTACACGATCTAGACGGACCCTTTACTAGCTGCATCATCTGCAACCCAGTCCAGTTACAACTCCCCAAACTTCCAGTACCCCCCCCCGGGCCTTAATCTAGCCACATTAAACTGCAGGTCTCTACCCATGCATTCCATGCTCATTAATCATCTCATAGTAGACCACGACCTGGATATACTGTTCCTTACAGAAACGTGGATCACCGACCACTCGGATTCGGATGTAGTCATGGCCCTACCCCCGGGCTTCCTTATCCAGTCTCAACCACGCCCCACCGGCCGAGGAGGCGGACTAGCCATCATCTTCCGGGATCACTTATCTTGTAGATCTAGCGATGCCCAAATCCTGGACTCCGAAAGCTGCCTTTTTACCATCCAGCTAGCCCCGACAAGTACCTTGTCCGGCCTATTGGTATATCGTCCCCCTGGCCATTTTGGCCCTTTTGCGGTCGCTCTCCTTGAATCCATATCATCCTTGGCCCATCTCACCTCCAATTTCTCTATTCTGGGAGACTTAAACATTCACTTCGACGACCCTCTAGACACAGGGGCATCCGACTTGATTAATGACCTGGCGGCCTACGGCCTCCTTCTTATCAACTCCGGAGCCACACACAATAAGGGACATTTGCTAGACCCAGTGTTTACTAACTTCCTTTCCCTACAAACCAAAGAGTCCCTCCCCCTCCCGTGGACGGACCACTTCTTGGTCACTATCCACTTACCAGGGTCATTCAGGAAACCCCAAAAACCAGCCACTTATACCAGGGACAGGGCATGGGCCAGACTCTCGGCGGAGGACTGGACCAGAGCCCTAAACTCAACAACCCCTAGTCTTCCGGATGACCCGGCCACTGCCGACAAACAGTTCAGGGAGTGGATTTCCACCTCCCTCGACTCCATCCTCCCTATAAAAACTCGTGAGGAGAAAAACAGGAAAATTGGCTCTGCCCCTTGGTACAGCCCTGAACTCAGATCTCTCCGCAAAGAGTGCAAAAAAGCAGAGAGATTGTGGAGAAAGGACTGGCTCCATACCAGTAAGGACGCCTACCGCAGGTCGGTGAGAATTTATAAATCCACCATGAACCTTACTAAAGCCGCCTACTATGACGCCAGAATACAGAACTCTACCAACTCGGCTAGAGAATCTTACCTTATCGCCAAAGAACTGCTTAAAATACCAGGGCCATCTTCTTCGCACCCACCTCCACCGGACAGAAGTACCGAACTGGCATCCTACTTCGATTCCAAAATTGCCCGGATACTAGCCTCCCTTCCACCTCCTAGTCCATCCAACCACACGGACAAAGAGGCGGCCACTATTCCTATGGGTAACAGCTTACATCCCCAGCTGTCCACATTTAGAGCAATATCTCTGGACGAAGTAGTTTCAACACTGGCCAAGATGAAAAGCGGCTCTCCTCTTGACCCGGCCCCTGTGAGATTCTTAAAAACTGTGTCCCCTAGCATAGCTCCCACTATCATGGAACTAATCAACATCTCTCTTTCGCAAGGCTCTGTTCCTTCGAACTGGAAGAGCGCTGTTGTCAAGGCTCTTCTCAAAAAACCTCAACTGGACCCCGCGGACATGGCCAACTACAGACCGATCTCGCTTCTCCCATGCATTAGCAAGATGGCTGAGAAATTGGTTAATGTGCAACTTTCTCAGTACCTCGAAGTCAACAATCTCCTGCGTCGGTCCTAAACTGGATTCCGCCCCGGCCATGGCACGGACACCGCATTCCTCACTGTCATCGAGGAGGCAAGGTGCATTCTGGATTCAGGAGGGTCAGTGGCGGTGATCCTCCTGGACCTCAGTGCAGCCTTTGACACGGTAGACCACCGTGTCCTTCTCCATCGGCTGGCCAGGGCAGGAATCGCGGGTACTGCGCTCGCTTGGATAGACTCGTTTCTATCAGGCCGCTCATTTCAGGTTTGGGATGGCAACTCACACTCTGCCCCTCTTCCACTGTTAAGCGGAGTCCCCCAGGGGTCTTCGCTTAGTCCCACCCTGTTTAATGTTTACATGGCCCCCCTTGAGGATGTTGTTGCCCCTTATGGGATAAAAATAGTGAGCTATGCGGACGACACGCAATTGGTCGTCTCACTATCTCACCTTGACAAACACCCAGATAACCTATTAAACTGCCTCCAGGACATTTACAACTGGATGAGCGAGTCCTCTCTGAAGCTCAACGGAGCGAAAACTGAAATCATGCTCATGGGCAAGAAATGGACAACCATCCCCCTTTCGGTCTGGCCAGACGTTTTCGGTGAGGTGCCAACCCCGAAAAGGGAAATCAAGACACTGGGAGTCTGGCTGGAACCTGAGTTGACCATGAAGACCCAGGCAGCCAAAACAGCAGGAATCTGTTTTGGGCTCATGCGATCCATCCGCAAGATCCTTCCACTTCTTCCTCCCTTATCAAGGAAACTACTGGTTCAAGGTCTCATTCTTGCCCGGCTTGACTACAGCAACGCCGTTTACCTCGGGGCCCCTGAATCCACCTTGGCTAAACTCCAACGCACCCAAAATGCGGCGGCGCGGCTCATTATGTGCCTCCCCCCCAGAGCCTCGGCCAGACCTGCCCTCAAGGCCCTACACTGGCTTCCTGTGCGTCAGAGGGTAGAATTCAAGGATCTGTGCACTGCCCATAAACTCATCAACGGTGTTGGCCCCGCTGTCCTGAAAGATATGGTCACCCCTTACAGAGCCCCCAGACTCCTGCGCTCGGACAACGAACGCTTGGCCACTGTCCCTAGATTCAGGAAGGTACGCACCGGTGGTCGACGCTTTTCGGTAAAAGCGTCCTCAGGATGGAACTCACTCCCCCGCAGCCTGCGTCTGGAATCCTGTTACCCCCTCTTCCGTAAAAGACTGAAAACTTTCCTTTTCCCCAAATAGTACCCCTCCCCATTCCCTCCGGTCTCCAATAATTTCACAGCGCGGGGATGCCTCCGGGTCACCAGGCGCTCTATAAATCGCTAAATAAATAAATAAATGTATCAACATCAACATGGCTGTTACAACCATTGTCATCACCTGAAACATAAACAATAATTCATGCAACAGACATAAAAACATCACTAGTGTTTGTCACTCAATTGTTCCAAACGGAAAAAATATGTGTGTCATGCCCATGTGTAGCAATAAGAAAACTCGTCAGCTGACAGTGTAAGATGTATTAGCATACCCTACATTCGTATTGAAGCACCCTTACCTGTAAAATGGTCAGTATTCCTCTTTAATCGCTGTCTGGTTGAAGAGACAGGGGGCTCCCGATGCTGTTCCTCATAACTACTCAAGGCTACCTCATTTATGCACACTATCGACTCATGAGAACTCTAATCCCATAGTCATCTCATAATGAGAAGTGCGTATGTATTAATGCATAGCACCAAGGGAAATGAAGTCCCAACGGGGGACTAAAGGACAGATGCAGGTTAATTCTAAAATATGGCAGAGGTCTCACTGGCTCCTGTCAGTGTTGTGTATAATTTCAAAATGTTAACGATTCAGGCTTCAACAGTTAGGCCCAGTGCACCCTACATGCGATGTTGTGATATCAAAATATGATGATTAATAAGGAGGCATGTACACACATATGCTAGCATAGGGGATTCACAGTCTAAAGCGGTCTTTGCCTAGCAAATGTCTATGAAAGAGTTTATGGTAGGCCTCATCTCTAACAATACTGTGCTCAGGGTAAAAAGATCCTCAGAATGTTATCATTTAACCCTACGATATGGGTCTTAAGCCGAAACACCCAACATTGTTCTTTCAGGAACAGAAAGTTGTTCAAATCATGTAACCGGGATCGACAGCTAGGTTTGCCAATAACAGTCCGCCTAATGTCTTCATCACTGTGATTGTGGTCCTGAAAATGCCTCATCTTCGTATTGTTATTGCGACATCATTTAGCGCTGCGATGTTCTGTTTATTTGAGACTTGATCTTACATACGGTCAAGCCCACATAGCATTGGCCACATGAACATATTATCAGATATATTTATTTATTTATTAAGTGTTTTGTATAGCACGTACATGACCAAGGGGTATAAGAGTGCTGCACAATACACATAGAACGTTTCTTTGTACAAATATGAGAGGCCACTGTCCAGTTTCACCCATTCTGGTTATAGGAATTTATGGATTGTAAGTTTTATGAGGTATGGGCGGTTTGCTGCTAGTGTCCAAGGATCCATTTGGTAGCCACTCCAGTGCTGTCTTCGGTACTATGTTTTTCCCCATAGTTACTAGTTTTAATTTGGTTGGAATTCATAGACCTGCTTGGTATGGAGATGGAGTTTTGTTTATCTTTCCTTCCAAGAAACTGGCCAGTTATATTATGTGTTTAGGTCCTAATGGGTTTGGCGCGTAGTGTTGGTAGGCTTATTCCTTCATGATACCAAGGCATCTTTTTAGTAGTAAGGATTTTGCACTCCTCTTGAAGTAGGCTGTTGATGGGTTAGCACGCATTTCTAGTGGAATTGAGTTCCATATCCTTGGTGCGTTTCCTGTGAATGAGCATTTATATGATCTATGCTTTTTTAACTTTGGCCGTTCCAGATGCAGTGTATCTGTGCTCCTCTGTTGGCGGTTTCTTCCTGATCTGATCTTTTGATAGGTAGTCCGGTATTTGTGGGTGCATGACCTTCTGTGTAGTGCAGGCTGTTTTGAGGGTGCATCTCCCTTCAACTGGTAGCCTTTTGAGTCTTTCAAAAGTGGATGTGATGTGCTCAGAGCATTTCTCTCCTGAAATGAGCCTGGCTGCTGCATTTAGTGTTGTCTTCATTGGTGCTAGGTGGGGTTTTAGTGTACCAGTGAGGGTTGCGTTCCCATAGTCTAGTCAGGAGATCACTATGGCTTGGATCACATTTCTGAGGCCTTCCTCAGATATGAGTGGTTTGATTTTTTCGATTGAATGGCACATGTTGGTGTGGAATTTATATTGGTAGTCATATTCAGATGTTTGTTCAGTGTGATCCCTAGTGATTTGGTATGGTCTTCTATTGTTGGCTGACAGTTAAGAGTATCCAATTGAGAAATCCATTCATGTATTTGAAAAGTTTGTTTTGACAGGAGATTATTCAAAATTCTGTCTTTTGGTGGTTGAGTTTTAGATGATTTGTATCTAGCCAGTGTTGCACTTCCATTAGTGTCTGATTTATGTGGACGATATCAGTGAAGTGATTTAAAGGTAACTTTACATGTCGTCTGCATAAAAGTTGTAGTTGAGGTTGGCTTCTTTCAGGATAGTTGTCAGTGGTTGCATATAATAGTTGAATTATGTGGGGGGATAGTATTAAGCATGCGTAACACCTTGGTTGAATTGGACTGTGTTGTCTAGTGAGTCATTTATTTTGACTAGTTGTGAGTGACTGTTAAGGTATGTGATGAACCATTTTAAAACGGTGCCCTTGATTCCCACACATGATTCTAGAGCCAGGTCTTCTTCAGGCCCTTGGAGATTCCTTCAAGCAAGGGGCACAGCACAGAGCAAAGTCCTTCCCCTCTCCTTGGCAGCAAAGCAACTGCAGGTCAGTCCAACAAAGAAACAGCTGGACAGTCTCCCTTCTTCAGTCTTCCAGCTTTCTCCTTGGCAGAGGTTCCTTCTTGATCCCAGGATCTCTAATTTTCTGTAGTCAGGGGTCCTACACTTATGCCCCTAAAAGTCTTTGTTCCCTTTGTGCAGGAGGGCTCTGAGCCCGGTCTGAACCAGTTCTGGGTGTTCCTTGACCCCTTTGTTTTCCTGGGGTCTCCCTTCTTTTCAGAGAGAAGGGCAGGGTCGTCAGCCGCCCAGCAGGAGGTGGAGCCAGCATTGTGGAAGGGAGGCACAGGCCTGTTCAGGCCCAGGTGCAATCTCCTCCCACCACTCAAGATGCAGATGCAGTCATTCAGCCTAGGGCTGACTCAGCCAGCCTCCTGGGGGCTCTCAGCCTCTGTCACTCTCAAATCAGACAGTCAATTCACAAACAGGCCAAGGCACACAGAGAGTTCAGACAAGAGAACAGTCACTTTCTAAAAGTGCTGTTATAAAACACAGGATTTAAAAACAACCTTTCCTAAAAGATGTGTTATTAAATTCTGAGTTCAGGGATACCAGACTTTTAGTCCGACCTTGCTCCTATGGGAAGATATGCTGGTAGCCACTGTAGCCAGCATTCCCCATAATAGCCTATGGGGCAAGGTAGCCTTACAATAGTGAAAAACGAAAATGGCTGTCATTCACTTCCAGAGCATGTCACCTGTATTAGTGCATGCTCTACCTTTCACATACACTGCACCCTGACCAAGGGGGTACCTTGGACCTTCCATAAGGGTGTTCAATGTGTACAGAAAGGGAAGGGTTAGGCCTGGTCAGTTGACCAGGAGGACATGGCAGTTCACAGACTGCACACAGGCACTGCGGTGGTAGGCCTGAGACACCATTTTGGGGCTACTCATGTGGGTGGTACAATCAGTGCTGCAGGCCCACTAGTAGCAATTGTATCACCAGCCCTGGCACACTCAGTGCACTTTACTAGGGACCTCTTGGTGATACAAATATGCCAATCATGGATAACCAATTACAATACAAATTTACACGGGGAGCACTTGCACTTTGACACTGATCAGCTGTGGCAAAGTGCCTAAAGCATCCAAACCAGCAAAAACGAAATCCAGCACAGCGTCAAAAATACAGGAGGCAGAGGCAAAAATACAGGGGAAACCATGCCAAAGATGCCAGGTCTAACAGGGGCCAACATGCACCCCTTTCCTAATTCTATAGGAAGGAGAAAGTTCTCCATTAGGGCCATAAGATACGTTAGCTGAAAGATTCTTATAGAACTGTGCATGAAGACAAACATTATTCACGGGCCCCATAGAAGAGCAGAGTATGCTGCAATATTGAATGATCCACTAATTGTTGCGCCATCCCAAGTTCCTTTCTGAGTCCATTCTGGGCCTCCGACAGGATGTAATTGTCAGTTGCCCTGTCCTCTAGTTCCTACAGAACAACTCTACACATGCTTTTCACAGATAAATCCAAGAGGAATACGGGATGGTAGCAATTCAGGTTTGATCTATCACCCATCTGATATATAGGTACAATAATACATTTGGCCAAAGAAGAAGGTGCATGCCCCTATACTGCAGCTTTAAAAATGCAAGTAAGTATTGGTGTGGACAACTCACACATGCCTATAAAAACATCAACCAGGACCCCACTGGGTCCAGAAGCTTTCCCTTTAGCAAAGTTTGGCATGGCATCTAGGATCTCATCCAACCTAAGACCAAGGGCAAACCACTTATAGGAGTGGGACTCCTTTCTGGTCTATTTATGGCCAAAGGAAAAGACCTTGATTCAGTATTGATTAAAGGGTCAAAAATCCTTTGAAAGTGGTCTACCCATGCTTGTAAGGGAACATGAGATGTTAAATCAGGACACAAATCGCTTTTCAAAAATGGGGCATTTGCGGTGTTCCAAAACAGGACAGTATCGTTTGTCTCAGCAGCCCGAACCAGAAGTAAGTCTTTATGGAATAGGTGTAAGAATGAGAGCAATCGATGTGAAGTTAAAGGAAAAAGAGAGACCATGTGTCTGTGTGACTACCGGCTTGTTTCTGTGTCGTTCTCACTTCCATCATCCATGTCAAATATTGGCATGTCAACTGACAGAGTTACACCATTCATATAAACAAACTAGTTAAGAAAAGGGGGCTCCTAAATTAAGCCTCTACAGCAACGGACTCCCGCAAGTATCTCGCTGAAACACATTCTGAATTAGAGGGCTCAGTCTAAGCCTGCGACTCTTCAACCATATGCAGAAATAAGAAAACCACATTACCTTTGAAAAGGCCATGAAAACTTCACATTTGTTGACTGTAAGAAATACCTACGCAGCCAAAAAGAAAATTACCCATCAATTACCAAATGATTAAACCACAATACAAGCCAGGAAACTACATATACCAACAATGAACTCAACAATTTCAGATAAAATATGCAAAGCTGAATAAATCTCAATCTATTTCCGCACATGCCTTTTAAAGCGATCCACGAGTAGCATGACGTTTGCTGAAACACAGGCAGAACACACGTCAGGGCCTCATTCTGCAATCAAATATTCAGATCCTCTTGTCTTCACTATGGGCAGTTAGAGTAGCATTTACGCACTATGCAAGCACCAGATAACATAACATAATATTTAAGTACACTTAAGCAAATTCTCAAATATGTCAATTTTGTCCGACGAGTTGCCTCCTTTTTTCAATAATGCTAGCCATTCTTGGTCATGCTTTCAATAACCTCTTGTTCCTACTTAAATGATCTCTCATCACACTTCAGAGGATCCAGACAATGCCCTTATCCCACCGGGCCTGCCATACATCAGTTAATTTTGCTCCCAGTGGCACAGGGGATACAGTGCAAGATGCCTTGTGTGGTTTGAAAACCGAACTTCGACATCAAGGCTTAAGCACTCCCACCATAGTGTACATGACAGAAGAAGGGAGCAGGATGCTAGTCAGTGGCTATGCAGCAGAATAACTCCGGCTAATTTCCTTCACCCTCGCCGTCCAGGAAAAAGAATTGACAGCCATTATGGAAGAGTTTGACAATGTCTTCTAAGGAATAGGGTGCCTAAAAGGAAAAGAGGTCTCTCTCCACATCGACCAATCAGTCCAACCAGTGGCGCTGAGACACCGACTCATAGCGTTCCACTTAAGGCAGAAAGTCGAAGAGAAACTGGAGGTGCTTGAACGGCAAGGTATCATAGAGAAGGTCAGTGGGCCCACTCCCTGGGTTTCACCAATCGTAGTGGCCAGAAAGCCAAAGAAGTCAGGCCAAGTGCGCATCTGTGTAGACATGCGCCTTCCAAATGTGGCCATTAAGAGGGAACGTCACTTAACACCCACCATACATGACATACTCTGTGAGTTAAATGGTGCCGTCTGGTTCTTGAAAATGGACTTACGCTCAGGGTACCACCAATTGCCTCTACATCCCAATTCCAGGTACATCACCACCTTCTCTACCCACGTAGGCCTGAGAAAATACAAGAGGATGAACTTCAGGATTTAGAGCGCAGTCGAGGTGTTTCAGAACACCATCAGAGAGGTCCTGAGTGGGCTCCCAGAAGTTCTTAATGCCAGCGACGACCTGATGGTCTATGCTGTGTCCCTGGAAGATCACCATAAAAGGCTCCGCAGTGTGTTTCAAAGGATCCGAGATACCGGCCTCACGTTGCACAGAGAGAAGTGCCAAGTCCTGCAAAAGAAAATCAGTTTCTTCGGGTACACGTTCTCAGATAAAGGAGTAGCCCACGATCCGGACAAAGTCAGTGATATTCAAGACACACCGGTACCCACCAACATATCTGAGATGCGGAGTTTCCTAGAAATGGTTAACTTCTGTGGCCGTTTCATCCAGGACCTGACCAATGTCACAAAGCCACTCCGAGAATTGACAAAAAAGTGCCACTTCCTGGCAGTGGTGGCCTGACCAGGAACATGCCTTCAGGGACACCAAAGCAGCCCTCTCGGCAGACACCACGCTGTTATATTTCGACCCAGCACAGCCCACCAACATCGCTGTGGATGCCAGCCCCTACGGCCTAGGTGCTGTGCTCACTCAACATCAACGCAATGAGGAATGGGCCCCGGTGACGGAATCCAAGCAGCGCTATTTACAGATTGAAAGGGAGGCCATCGCCATCCATTGGGCCTGTCGGCACTTTCACATCTACGTATATGGCCGCATGTTTACAGTTTCCACAGACCACAAGTCTCTCATCCCCTCTTCCAAGGGTCCACCTCCAAGACTCCTCGAGGATAGAAAAATGGATACTCCAACTGCAAGGATATGATTATCAGGTAGACTACAAGCCCGGTTCGTCAAACCCAGCAGACTATCTCTCGAGACACCCGAGGGCAGCGACCAAAGCCAAGGAGGACGAAGCTGAAAAAACTGAAGAATATGTCCGCTTTGTGGCCGAACGGTCCTGGCCGATGCCAATGACAATCGAAATGCTGGTTGAAGCCACGAAAAATGATGAGTGTCTACAGTTAGCCATTCAATTCAAGCAAATGACTGGTGATCCATCCAGACCAGCATGGCCAGACGGACAATCCCAGTGAAAGACACGTTAGAGTCGCCTGTGAGAGTCAAAGAAGAGCTGTCGACTGACAGCAGCGGATGCCTTTTGAGAGGTCCATGACTAGTCCATGACTAGTCCTTCCGTCAAGCCTTACACAGCAGGCAGTGTATCTAGCCCACTGATGGCACCAATGCGTGGGAAAAACAAAAAGCAGGCTAAGGGCAAAGGTGTGGTTCCCAGGAATGGACACAATTGTAGAACAGGTCGTCAAAACGTGCCAATGGTGCCAAGTCTCAGGCCAGCTGGAGCGACCCGTACCTATCATCACAGAAGCAAATCCACAACGACCTTGGGAGTGTGTTAGCATTGATTTTGGACATTTGCCAGATGGACGCTATGCCCTGGTGGTCCTAGATGAGTACATCAAATACCCGAAGAGAGAAATTGTAGGAAGCCAAACCGCAGGGGAGGTTATCACCAAAGTGGAAAAAATCATCGACACACAGGATTTTTGAAGTGAAGACTGATAATGGCCCGCCTTTTTAAGGACAGGAATTTGCTGAATATCTTGCATCCTGGGGAATCCCCCATTTGAAAGTAACACTGCACTGGCTTCAAGCAAACGGGGAAGTTGAACGGTTCATGCGCACCCTCAACAAGGTCATCCGCATTGCTTATGCCGAGGAAGTGTCCCTAGAACGAGCCATATACAGCTTCCTGAGGGAGTACTGTCTGACGCCCCACCTCATAACAGAGAGAGCACCGGGGGCCTGCTAGCATGGGCCGGGTAGTACGAGACACTATTCCCAATCAAGTGACCCATTGACGGAGCTTGAGTCCTAGCGAAAAAGGACCAACACCAATGTCAGATCCAGTATTGACAGAAAAGCGAAGGCATCAAGCATCCGTGCAGGAGACAAAGTATATGTCAAGGACAGACATCCAGGGAGCACATTCCACCTCCCATTCAAGCAGTCTCCATGGACAGTAACTCGCCGAAGAGGCGCGATGATCACTGCCTGTAAAGGCACGGAAGAACTTACACGAAATGTATCCTTCTTCAAGAAAGTACACATCGGGACGCCTAATTTCCCAGTCCGAGAAAATGAAGAAGAAAGTCCAAACCCGAGAACAGCGGCGGATGGTGACATCAGTGCGAGGAGGTTCCCAGTGGCTGTCCCGAGCGTGCCAGGCCAAGAGTCCCCGTCTCCACACAGAGACCCTGAGAGAGAACCAGCCTGCTCCCCACCGGAGTCTCCGGGTTGCTGCACGCAGGCAGAAGGAGTTCCATCCCCTGTACCATCCAGTGAAGAGCGTTCCCAGTATCACCTGCGGAGTAATCCTGCTCCCTCATCCCGCTTAGCTGGATTCTTTGTTTGAGGACCCACTGTCATGTGAGTGGCAGCGACTGTAAGCGGCGTCAGGTATCCGAGTTGGAACTGGTAACAGAGTGTTTTGATTTTTGGTATTGTGTGTAACTACGGTGAAGAGGAATGTAATGTTCTCAGTGCGTGGTGACGGCCTAGTCCTCCTCTGCACTGAGTGCACGCGTACACACTGGTTCATGACACAATGCGCATATATAAATAAAGATGCGGGGCTCGGCGGCGGTAGTCGGGACCGCGTTGCAAAACCAATAAGTTGTGTCCTGCATTTTTTCATGCTTGCAGCGCACAAGTGGTGCCAAGCAGGTGAGCATTTTACACTGGCGACGAGGCAGTAACGAACACACGCTGTCTCGCTGTGTGAAGAATGGCTGCACAGCCGCCCACAGAGGTACAGCTGTTTCTGCCACCAGCAAGGCTTCTGCTACCCTGCCTTCACACCCTTCCTGGTGCTGGCCCTGGGGTTCTGCCACCCCAGCTTCACGCCACCAGTGCCTGCTCAGCTCAAAGTGGCCCCTACCAAGTGACTGCTAGGTCCCGGCTGCCCTCTGCAGGACATCCACTGCCACACGTGGCGCCCAGCAGGCGAGCATTTTACAAAGGTGAGAGATGACTGGAAGAGATGAGGCTAGCAGAGAGCAGCGATGGTAGCAGAGCTGGAATGAGGCTGGGGGAGAAAGAGGTTTGTTTCTGAGAATAGTAGAGATGGAGCAAAGAGAAACAGATAGAAGTGACGAAGAAAGAAGTCCAGTGAGATGAGAAAAGGAACATCAATGGAAGTGAGAGAAACAGAAAAGTAGAAATGAAACAGATAATGACAGGAATAACTGAAAAGAAAAATGTAGGCGATTGTAATGAGACATACAGATGAAGGCGGCATAATGCGAGTTGTAGAGATGAAGAATACTGAGAAGCGAGAAGAGAGAGGGTACCTGAGAGAAAATAGGTAAACAGAGGGCAGAGCTAGAGATAAAGGGTGGATGATTGAGAATGGCTGAAATAAAGACAGTAAGAAAAGAAACAGTAGACATAGGGGAAGAGAATCTTGTTTAGTGGACACCAGTTTCAGCAATTGGTGTTGTAACACTGGTTTCCAGGGACCACACTACTGTTGCACCCAGATTGAAGCACTTGACTCTCTAAAGTTAGTGGGGGTGAGCAGTCGAAGGCTTTATCAAAGAGGTGATGTGAAGTTAGACATTAAATCACAGTTAACTCTTCGATGGCAGTTAATAGGTAGTTGTGTAGGTGATGCTACACTTTTTAGAACAAACGTACTTTAACATACCTAAGAATATACTACATGTAAAATGATGATAGGCAACGTAAACGCTAAAAGCTGTAAAAATATTTAACACGGGGACCTAAAGACATTGGAGCATATTAACAAGAGCAGGCGATAAAATTATCGCCGCTTTATCGGCAGGAAACTGCCGCTAAAGCAGCGATAATGGGCTTGATAATATGTCCTTGTGAATTGCCATAGCAGCCCAGGTTCTGGTATTAACCTGGGCTGCTATGGGAAGTCACAAGGGCATATTATCAAGCCCATTATCGCCGCTTTAGCGGCAGTTTCCTGGAGATAAAGCGGCGACAATTTTATCGCCTTTTCTTGATAATATGCCCCATTGTTACTTAATGGGCAGAGTAACAACTACTTGTCCTATCTTTAAATTCAAAGGAGCTAAGACTAACGATCCCTGTGAAAGGATCAGATAACCAAACAATAAAATGTTTTCAATCCTTCAAAGATACACTTTAAAGAGTTGGCACCTTATTCAGAAAGGTAAACTTACATTTTGTGCAAGTTTATGACTGTCTGCTAGTCACAAACGTATTTTACTTTACTGGTATTCTGCAAGTAGTGTCATTACGACTGTGGAGTCTCCGCACATAAAAAAATAGGACAGTCCTAGGATAGTTTGGGAGACTCTGCAGTCATAAAGATTCTACTCGTAAAATTCCTAAGTGAATAGTAAGCAATCATAAACTGACACTTTGTGTAAGTTTATCTTTGTGAACCAGGTCCCTGGAGTTTGCAGTGCTGCAATTCAAAGGGGGAAAATCACTTTTAATGTTTTTCGTCCAAAGAATTGGTTTCTGGTAGAGAATTGTTAATGGGGTTTAATGCTTCTATCACAGAAGCTTGTGAGGGCCTACGATCTGCTCACAGATGCACCACCCGATAAATTCATTCACACCCCCGTTCTGGCAAAAGCAACAATCTCTTTGGGGGTATGTGGATCGTGTCTTAATTGTTTAGTGCCCGTTAAGGGAGGCACAGTCCTCTAGTCCTGCTAATCATGTAGCCACTGAACTAGCTTTAGAGGTGCAATAGTGGGGTCAGCATACCAGCACAGCTTGATACCTACTCAGATGGTACTAAAGGTTGTGGGGTATGTACCTCAAACCCACTGGCTGTAGTCAGGATATTCTGGAGGAGGGTCTGACATGAGGGTGGTAGCATCAGCCACTCACCACAAAACAAGAAAAAGACAAAATCTGAGGCTATGCACGTCCAGGGGTAGTGACGAGGGTTTAATAGAGTTATCTCTGAAAATGAGTGAGCTGGAATAAAAATACCAACAGTACTGAAACAGGGCAGCCTCCTCCAGCTCTGCCACTGAATCCTTAGGCCATACAGTGAAACTGAGATATACTGAAAACACATGCAGATCCCCAGAGCACTGGCAAGTTAGCGATGGAATGGGTTCACCATCGACAATGGAGAATGTGGACACTTTACTCCTTGGACCACAATAATGCTCCAGCAGATGATATTCCCTGATAAGCCGTCAGGGGTCATCCTCTTACTTCCAAATTGGATGCAGTCCAACAGTTGTCTCCATCTGATCCTTGGTGGTCAATGGGGTTTGGTAGCAGAATGTCACTCCTACAGAAGGGTGCAGTCCGCCTTCTTCATCAGTCAGATATTCCTCCCTGCACAGATCAGCTACATCAGCAATTTCATCAAGTTCGACCCGTACTGCTGCCAAATCTGGAGGAAGAAAGCCTCCAGCAAATTTCCAGCTCTGGATCACAATCTTTCTCAGCTACACCGGTGTGCAGTCCCTCCTCATAAGTAGAGAAAAGTTGGAACCAGGCACTGATCAATGAACTGAATGCTTATGGTCAGACCTGTCCAATCAGATCTCTAGCATCCTTTGTAGCTGAGGGCTAACCCATCCTCGAATGTCCTGACAACCAGGTGATCATCTCATGTAGGGATCATGTTGGAAGTAGCTTACCCTGGGCCACTTTGAGACTGTCCTGCTGGCATGTGCTTCAGCTCAATACAGGAGGACATGTCCTAAAATTAGGCAACTCACTGTCAATAAGAGATAAGAGAGTGCTATTGATCTGGTGTAGGAAGTACAGCTATATTCAGTGAGGGGGATCACAAACTATATTTGCAGTAGGGATTAACATAGGTCCTGATGAGTAAAGCAGTGGGGGACTGCTTACGAAACATGTCGACCGAGTAGGGTGTAATAATTAACCCTACCACAACCCCTTTTTACTGTTCCCAGCTAGAGAAGTGAATAAAATATTTTTTTCTACTAGCCAGGGAATTTTTAATATTTCTTTTCTCTCACTTATTCCCTCCACCCCCTACCACTCACACCATCCTTACAACACACATAGCCTATCTTTCATAACAATCAAGTGCTCCCGCGTAGTCCGTAGGTCGTAGCACGCCCCGACCGTAGAGGGAGGGGAAGACCCCAATGATGAAGCATGACACTATGGGATTCATAGTGTGTGAGGGGTATTTTAAAAACACATAGTGCTTGCCCTTGTCAAACACAAGGCCCAGCCAACACTCCTCATCACACTTAATAATAAAAATAAAAAATATCATTTGATAGAATCTCATTGTTTGGAAAAACTGTATTGGAGGGTGATTCTATCACTGAAACCTCTAACCTCCCTCTTTTGGTTACTATAATAGATCGCAAACTATAAACATGTAGATCCCCTGGTCTATCACATACTCTAGGCAGTCTTGCACAAAGCCAGTCTGCATCTTGTCAGTATCCACACATGTTGAGTCCACTGAACTACAACACTAATCAGGCAAGCATATTTGTAAAAACCCTACTCAATCTAACTGTAAATACACAGAAGCAGGGTTCAAACTTGTAAAGGGTGACAAGGACCGCAGTTATGCAGGACAGAATGGACCTCACCTCAATCTGTTGGGAGCCAGTAGCCATTCTCCCTGTTGAATGTAGGAAAAAAGCTTGTCCCTGTACTATTCATTATGCTGCCACTACCGCCTGCCTCTGGTAACCATGGTAAAGAGGGCACCAGCTGAGATCTGTCATGAATTTAAAAAGAGAAACCTCATTGGATTAGCAGGCTGTAAATTTCACTGAGAGAAACATGCAGGGTCGCCCGACCCATCCCCAGGACGTGCTTTGTCCAAATATGCGGTAAGAGGTAGTGACGAGCTAAGAGAATGAGAGACTACAGCTGAATGTGTGATGATAGTTACAGGTGAGTGTAAAAGTGACACAGGCAAAACATGAGAAAGGGTAAAGTTGAAGGGAAGAAATGAATGAGGTAGAGATGGAGGTGATAGACTGAGAGGTAAATAGGACAGAAGAACCGGGAGAGATGGGTGAGAGGAGCAAGGGATTAGAAGAGAAGAGTATGAGACAGGTAGACATGACGAGAGTAGCAATAAAAGGACTTCCATGGAGGCTGTAAGAAGATGAAATTATAACAACAGTTAAAGGTTGAAGTAAGAGATTGAAATACATAGATGAAAGGAAACCTGGGAGACACAGTGATAGGAAGAAAGAGGTCAAGCGGGAGAAACGTGAGTGAGAAAATACGGGACAGAGACGATCTCTGAAGATTACTGGAGCAATTTGCAATGGCCAAGAAGTAGCATCTTTGCACAGAGCTATCTTTGATGTACTTCTGACCCGCCAGTCTCCAGAATGTCACCTATGATTGCAGCACCCGTTTATTAAAGTTAACACATGCCACTGCCTGAAACTACTGGAGATCCAACAGTCAGCTCTCTTGTACTGTGTGACGGCACCTGACTGAATATATTGCTATCCGCAACTTTCAAAAAAAGAAAATAAAGAATAAAAATTGAATAAAAGAAAGAAAATTCAAGTCACTACTTTTGTGTGTCCTTCTGAATATTTGGGAAAACTATCATTTCTGTTTATCAGTATGTTCTAAAATTGTTTTTGCAACAAATGTGTAACTTTTGAAGGGTGCTGTCCAACTTTCATAATTAGTTTTTTTGGGCGATAGGTTGTCTACCTCCCTTAAGGCCCGTGTGGGAATCACGTGTCTGGACATAGCACCTTCAGTCTTGACAAAGCTGATGGTATTTCAACAGTGGTGCAGTTTTTTCCTCAATTCCCAGTTCTTTTGTCTTTCTCTTGTACTGTGTGACGGCACCTGACTGAATATATTGCTTTTATTTCATGTAAATGCATTGGATTTATTAAGTTTGACTTGATTCCCCTTCCAGAGCGTTTGATCAATGCCTGCTTCTGTGTTAAAGGAGCATGATAGATATATGCTTTTTAGCAGGTCATTCCCTGCTCTTATTCGCTGTTGCACCTCTCTCCTACACATTACAAATACAATTGCATTCCAATTAACATCTTCGAGTAGTTGATGTTACTCTGAGTCATGAGCATAGCATCATGTCTTACACACGTGAGATCCATTTACACTTAAGAAAACATATCCAGCCTAAACGGGTCGCTCACATGTGACACTGAGGTCATGGTTTTAATTTTCATGATTAAAGTTATGCTTTTGATAAAAGTAGGAATGCATGCGCCAGCACAGCTGCGGATGGGTATATGATATTTACTTTACCGTGCACTTGTAAGAAACCCACACACCAACCACATGCCTCAACACAATCTGATCCTTTACAGGAAATGCCTTTGAAACCTTAATGTGCATCAGTCTTCGCCTTAAATAAACACATGTTAATAGGTGATTGAAGAAGTCTGGTTAAGTTCACAGGATTTTGCCTTCCAGCCTGGATTATCCTGCGTGTCTTCAAAAGGCTTGGATTCATTGGAGCTTTTATATTTAAATTTAGTATGCTGTTTTGCTGGTTTACTTCAAGGGACGCTCAATAAAATTAAACTTTCGCTTCAGGGGAACAGATTCTTCTTGTCGAATAGGTCGGTTTAAAGCAATTTTAGATTGCACTTTGCATAAACGCCAAAATATGCAGCACTGATCTGGACTGAAATCTGGTTTTCAATGACCGGTATAACTATAAAATCCATTTTCAAATTCCCCATAATTGTCCATGGATTTACAACATCTATTCTGAATAAATTTAGAGGTTTCAAGAGAAACTGGAATTTGTAATACATTAAACAGCCAGATATTACCACTCTTGCCGAGATGCTGCAGGCTTGATGGGAGTCAGGGGACCAGGTGCCTGCCCTGTGGGTAGTACAGTGAGTCAGTTTTGGGAGTACCTTTCATTGAGCAAAATCAGCTTTCTGCTCTCATGATGTAAAGTTATTCAAAAACTCCCTGAGCTCAGATGCCTTGTGTGTTTCCTTCCTTTTTTCTACATGCTGATTTTAGATAATTAAAGTAACTGTATGTCCCATGGGGGAGGTTGTCAAAAAGCAGCCATTGCACACAAGAGAAGGAGCTATCAACTGCATTGGACTCAATGGAATATGTTACTTACCATAGAAATGAATCAAACGAAAAAATTTAGTCCTCCTTGTCACAGTCAATACTTTGTTGGAAATCGCGACTCCTGGACGGAACCTGTTACACAATTGTAGTCTTTTTTCATGCTCTATGCAGAATACTGTTCCGTTCCCATTGAATTAGCCCCTCCTCCCTGTTACACTGCTTCACCCCAACGCTTCATTGAGGATTAAAGAATTATGTAAGGCAAGGAGGAAACTCTGATTGTGACGGGGAGGACTATAGGTTCGGTAATAAAGATATTTGATATTTATGTGTATTTGTAAAGCGCAAACGTTCGCTCCCAAGGGAGCATCATGGCGCTGAGCAAGCTGCAGAGAATAACTGATAAGTAGGATGTGATAAGAGATAAGAACTAGATGGCAGCCAATACAGAGGTGTCTGATTGTTGGAAGACCCATGTCTTAAGGAGTTTTCTAAAACTATTCACATTTTCAATGAGTCTAAGGTTGACTGGCAGGTTGTTCCAGGCCCTGGCCGCTAGGACAGTAAAAGATTTCCCACCTTTAGTCTTGTATTTGAATCTGGGGATCATGACAAGATTTGTCCCAGAGGATCTCAAACAACGCGGGGGGTTGTAGCGCGTGAAGCGATTTGCAAAATAGTGGGGCCCTAGGTTTTGCATAGATTTGAAAACTGTAAGGAGCAGTTTGAAAAGAATTCTTTTATGCAACGGTAACCAGTGTAAAGATTTTAATGCTGCTGACGCTGATGACCTTCTAGGGAGTTGTAAAACCAGTCTGGCCGCTGCATGTTGTATGCTCTGCAGCTTTCTGAGGGTAGATTTTTTCACTCCGGCCATCAATCCATTGCAGTAGTCGAGTCGGGAAAGAATTAAGGCTACCGCGACTGACTTTCTAGCTGCAATGGGGAGGAAATCGAAGAATTTCTTAAGAGATTTAATTAGGCCGAAACAGCGACCAGCAGTGATCCTAACGTGGTCATCGAAGGAGAGAGATGAATCAAATTGTACGCCCAGGTTCCGTGCTGAAGATACTGCACTGGGAGGGGCCTCTGATCCTAAGGGCCACCAGTCTTTCGGATGAAAAGACAGATTTTTACCCAGTGGAATGATTTCTGTCTTGGCACTATTACATCGTAAGTGGTTTGTATTTAACCATTTGAATACATCGGAGAGACAGTTTTTAAGCCGTAGGTCCGCGTCCGTCCACTGTTTGTCAATAGTGACGACCAATTGGGTGTCGTCAGCATATGACGTGACAAGAATCCCATGTGATTCTATCACAGCGAGGAGGGGTGCCATATAGATGTTGAAAAAAAGAGGGCTTAATATAGAACCCTGGGGCACTCCAGATGTAATGGGTTTTTCGCAGGATAGATAGGGACCGAGGGACACAGTCTGGGACCTATTAGATAGGAAAGATGAAATCCAAGCTAAGGCTGTGTCTGTCACGCCAATCTCTCGCATTCTGTTAATCAGGATGGCATGCGAGATGGTGTCGAACGCTGCTGTCAGGTCTAGCAGGATGAGGACGGCTAGCCTACCCTCATCCTGCAGAAATTGATGGAATCAGCAAGTTCGATCAGGGCTGTTTCGGTGGAATGACCGGAACGAAAACCTGATTGTTGAGGGTGCAGGATGTTATGGGCCTCTACGAATGTTTTAAGCTCCTCATGTACTAACTGCTCTGCGATTTTACTAAGGACAGGAAGTAAAGAGATGGGGCGCATGTTGGTGAGGTCAGTAGGCGATTTGTTCTGCTTCTTCAACAAGGGTTTTACAATGGCCTTCTTCCAGTCATCCGGTACTAGACCGGATTTGAAGGATTCATTAATTATGGCATTTATGTAGGGATTGACTGCCTCGATCAGGTGATGTAAAATGATAGGAGGACAGGAATCAGTGGGTGCTCCTGATTTACAAGTTAGGATTGCCTTGCTAGTTTGTTGCAGGGAGACAGGTTTAAAACTGGAGAGGGGGGAATAGTTATCTGTTACCTCTAGGAGGTCAGTCGGAGAAAGGGGAAAATTTTTCTGGATGTTGACGATTTTATCCACAAAAAAATCTGCAATTTGGTTGCATAAGCCCTCTGAAGGAGGTATTTCAATCATGAGGGCTTTCGGATGAGTGAAAGACTTAACTATTGTAAAAATAGCTTTTTGATTTTGATGGGCTTCAGTTATGACCTTAGTAAAATGTTCCTTTTTTGCTGTTTTAATGTCGGCCAGATATAGTTTCCTCTGTTGTACATAACGTATTCTAGAGGCCTTGTCATATGTTTGTCTCCATTGTCTTTCTAGTCTCCGACATAGAAGATGGCTCTCGGATAGAATCTGAGTGAACCAAGGAGCATTAGGCTTTTTCTTAGGGCCTTTTACCTGGTGGATTTTAAATTCGGAATTGGCCGAAACAATTTGGTTCATCCAGGTATGAAAATTGCGAGAGTCAATTTCAACATCTCCAGTAACTTTAGGGGATAGAGGTAGCGGTTTTGACTCCTGCTTTATGCGTTCAGTCACCTTCTTCCAGTTAACTGTGAAGGAGGCCGAGGGACGCCCTATGCTGAGTGGGGTGGGAAGGGGTATAACAATATCAAACGGGATAAAACAATGATCTGTCCAAATTTGCGGTAAAGGCAAGGACGTGGAGAGGGTAGAGAGATTAGAACAAATGCCATCCAGAGTGTGTCCGGCACTATGAGTGGCAGTAGTGATGTGTTGGGACAGTCCAAAAATGTTTAAGGAATGTAAAAAGGAGACGGTATGGGGGTCAATAAGAGATTCCAAGTGTAGGTTCATGTCACCTAATAATGTAAAGTTGGGGTACTGCAACACAAGCGCTCCAAGGACCTCGTCCAGAGAATTAAGGAAAGGAGTAGCGTTTCCTGGAGGGCGGTATAAGAGCCCCCCTGAAAAGGAAAAAGAGGCGTTAATTTTAATGGAGAAGCCTAGGCCTTCAGCGTCCTTGAGGTGGCCTAGATCAAAAGTGTGACAGGGAAAAGTTTCCTTAATAATGAGATCACTAGTAATTAGAATATTTATTGCCCCAAAACCAGTCCTCCACTTCAGAGACAACACTTTAAGAGATTTACATAAGATTAATTATGCAATGTTTCAATGACTAAACTATAACACCACAGTGAACTTGGAAAAGCCTCTGTAGCTAACAGTACTTATAGCTTTGCACATACAACACTCAGGGGGATATTCACAAAGACGGGCGATAACTATCGCCATCGTCAGTCATCGCCAGAAAAGTAAACACTGCCTAACCCTGATTAATATTGCCAGGTTAGCTGGGTATTTTCAAGCCCGCGGTACATGGCGATAGTAACAGGGATGGGGTGTCAAAACACACATACTAATCATCGCATTGGGGAATTAAAATCCTGCGTTAGCCGGCAATAAGTTGTGAATGGCCAATTATCGCCGGAAAAGTCCCATCATCACTACTTTTAGCTCCCGGCCCAACACTGCCCCTGCTGGAAGCCAGGTGTCACTGTGAGACTGGCAGCATGGTGACTGCGGCAATCAGCGTCCTCGAAGTCTGACCATTTGTTTTAACCATAAATACTATCATTTTAGTGGTGCTAACTTAGGCAGACACCTTCCATCTGGAATACCTTCATCTTAAAAGTCTCCTGGTTGTGTTCCCTTCCATGCTGCAGGTAGTCCTCCAGCCGAACACCAGCAAAAGGCAGGTGTAAACTCCCTCGTGCTACCGCAGGTTATCCCCTGTTTTTGCTTCGCTTCGCAGATCTGGCAGTTCGTTGTAAATGTGGTGTTGTGGTTTTCTCGTGTGTTTTTGCACGAGAACGCCCACTCTGCATCTCATTACTGTTAGTTGGTGGTGTCCACCGGATAGATAGATTTGGGGGCAGTTACCGCTGGGATACTGGTGTTGTCTGCAGTTTGCACCAGCTTTTGAATGGGGTGTTAATTCTATCACTAATTTTGATGCGGAAAAGTGGGGATAATTCAGAGATAAGTCCTTGCGGATATGCCCCTTAGTTAGTTGAATTTAGAGTAGTGTACCAATCATAGTTCATGTAGCCCATATTGCCCAAACAATCCTTAACATTTGAAAAAGATGAAAAAGCACACCTGAGATTAAATTCTGAGAGTCCACTTGTAAGAGGTATTCTCCACAAAGTGGTTTTTATTTTCAGGTTCCAAAATATTAATCCATACGAATTCTTTCCTTCTTTTGACATTTGATTAAATAAATATGTCTAAAATTCCCTTTATCGGCCTACCCAGCCCAGCCAATGTGTTTCATTCTGTCACCAGCACTTCATGAGGGATATGATATAATTATCATGCTA
This sequence comes from Lissotriton helveticus, assembly GCF_964261635.1. NCBI lineage: Eukaryota > Metazoa > Chordata > Amphibia > Caudata > Salamandridae > Lissotriton > Lissotriton helveticus. The sequence continues at coordinate 1,065,641,654 of NC_136057.1, forward strand.
CAGAACTTATTTTTTTTGGCAAATAGGTAGCACAATCATTGGGGCATTCTCTAATTTCTGGAAATATCCACTTTGATTTCACAACACAATTCCTCCATAAAACCTCCTTTCTTGTCGATATTATGAATTCATGTGTGCAAATATGCAAGCCAAAGAGTCACTCTCAGTAGTAATAATCATTAATGTCATGGAGTATGATCAAGTCCACTAGAGTTATGTGATAGTGTGGCTGTGGCGCTTTACGCATAACTATAGATTTGCTGCTTTTGCCACATCATCCATCATCTGCTGTTTAAACTGCAGATTTAAAAAAAGTTATTTCTAGCTCAAACAGCTCAAAGGATACTGAAAATGCAAGAACACGTGGTGCTGCTCACTAGAAAGCCCTTTGCAAAGGTTTACTGGTCTTTTTTCTGTTGCCCTACTGGTACTAATTAGGTGCAACCAATGCCCAGACAGTATTACCATGTCTAAAAATGACAAAAAATGAAGTAAACCCATCATAAAATGTGTTGCATTATGTTCCATAATTTGACTTTTCTTGGTGTATAATTTACTCAACCGTGCAGCATAATTTGGCCGTCCCATGCCACATAATTCTACTGTTACGTAGTTTGTTCTACATCTAGGTCTGCTAGCGGTCTGGTACATGCTGCCAGAACCAGATGCAGGACAAGAAAGTCAGTCTTGCAGCAGAAGTTTGAGTGACCTCATCAGTATGGAGCGGGGTCTGATCAAACTTCAAACATTATATAGACTAAGTTTTGAGTGAACTGTTTCATCCAGTATCATTTGTTTGTGAAATCAAAGTGAATACTTCCAGATTATAGAGTACTCCCCAAGGAGGTTGATACCTGTTTGCCCAAAAAATAGATTCCACATCAGGGGAGTAATATAATAGCCCTGATGAAATTGTGATGATAGAACAAGATAAGATGGCTGGGCTGATAAAGTTGAATTTTAGATGTTTTCCTTCAATAAAGTGGGCCTTCCTGCTGCACTGCTCTACGGCAAAAGAAAAGGGCAAGAATGCCCCATATCTATTACTGTCCTTTTCCCCTATGCAGGCGCACAACGGGCTGCCGTGCGCCAACACAGGCACATTTGCACCATGGTGCAAGGGTGTCTGCGTTGAGGGGCTGAATATTTTTGTGCAGGAAGGGAAACCTTCCTGCACAATAACAATCACAAGAGGTTTATCGGTTTCGATGTTTCGTAGCGATTGCCATACCCTTCTATTTGCCAGCTCTCCACTTTCTTCTGTGCTACTAGCCGCGGGCTGCCTGGCCCGGGGTGGCGCCCATCTTGCACGATTGTGTTTCTCCTTTTATATTTCTTTATTTTGTTCTTTCTCCTTCTTTTTCCCCCCTTTCTTTCCCCCCCCCTTTTTGGTTTCCTTCCCTTTGTTTCCCCCCATATTTTTCCCCCTTTCCTTCTCTATCCCCCTTCCCCCCCCCTTTTCTCCCCCCCCTCCCCCTTTTTCCCCAGGCTCGTATTGTTAGAAGTGGGTTCGGTTTGTACAGTTTATCCGTTCCCCTTGACTCTGTTAGCGTGTTATTGGGTGGGGGACATAAGATCTTGGTAGCGCTTGTATGCTCCACTGTGTTTTACGTTTATTTTGTGCTGCGATCGACTTGTGCCCTTACATCCTCCCTCTCCCCCCCTCAACCCCCCCCCCCCTCTTCTCGTTTCAGCATGGGTGTACTCCTGTTTTTGGGCTATCCCGTGTTTGTGAGTCAGACATGAGCCTTGTCCCCTTATCATAAAATAGACCTCATTGATCCTGATATTGGGCCGTTATTGCCGCGTATCCCATTTCTAGCAATGTTTACTTATGTTTGCTTGCCTGCCAACTGGTCTTGTGTCGCTTATTTTGATTTTTGATCGTCTTTGACTTGTGGCCGGCCGGATTGGTTGTAGGCCTGCATATGTTTATCCTAATGATGCAAATAAAGGTCTTCAAAAAAAAAAAACAATCACAAGAGGCTGTTTCCTCTTCCTATGCGTGCTGCAGAATGCAGCACTCATAGAAAAAGGAAAAGTTAGGAGGAATAAAAGATATTTCTCCCTGTTGGGCCTCGCTTACGCCCCCCCACCGGAGGCATACATTTTTGCCGCTGCCTCAGACTAATGATTTCTCGTAAGTTTGGAGAAGTATCAAAAAGCCGTGGCTGTTGCTGGGAATGCCTCCAGCAACACCCATGGAACGCTCATTTCACACAATTGTTTGCTGGAAAGGGCACATATTTATAAGACCATGAAAAGCCACATAACATGGCCTTCTAAATATGACAGTGGTACATTGCCCCATCGGAATGTAAAGAAAGTGACGTTCCGGTGGTGCAATAGTGCTGGTAGGGCCTCATAAATGAGGCTGTTTGTCTTTAGTCATTGGTTCATACCTTGTTGCTGTAGAATTCTATGTTCCAAGTCAGTTGTTGTACTGGATTCACTGCTGCAATGTGTTCCTGCTCTAAATAAAGAATTCAGCTACGAATATGTTCTCTTATCTTTTACCTACCATATTTGGCCTCTTATCTTTTACCTACCATATTTGGTGTTGAGCTGTAGGAGCACGCATGTGCATTGCATATGCTCTTGTTGCCAAGATTGTTTGTATGGGCAAGGATTCATCGTGACAAAAGTTGTGGCTCACGGTTACATCTAGCGTTTTCGTCTGACTACTTGTTGCCACAGGCTGTAATTTCATTATGGGAAGCATTGCTGCAAGAATTAAAGGCTGGTGGTGGTAAATAATAAACGTGATGGATTGGTCATTGAATTAGATCACTACAGGAGCTGCCACTGCTGTTGATGTCTGAGCAGCACATGGCGGATGATAATCACTCCGCGCAGACATACGCTCTACATTCTGTTTGCTTGCCGTATTGGTGCTTGGTTCAGTGGTGAGCCATAGGGCACTAATGTCAAGTGATGCAATTTTGGAAGTGCTGGCGGCACTGTGCTGTTTTATGTGTAGACAATTATCGCAAAGGATTATCTTTAAGAATCAGCTGATTTTTTTCCATCGTTTTCCACAAGGTTTGATTCATGGATTGCAATGCTACATTCAGGAACATCGGTACTGTTTACAACACATTTTTGATTATACCTATTTCAAACAATTGTTAGCATAATATCACTAACGCACAACACACACACTGCACACCACCACACTTTGTAACTCTTGCAACACATATACTTCCAATGTAATTATGGATCTACATATTTATCACTTTCTTCTAATTTAGCATTTCCAATGCACTAACCTATTTCGCAGCCTATACTTCGCTCAATATATCTTCTAGCCCAACCTTCTGACTCATCTCAAACTTCTTCTACTACTCCTTCCAATGCACTACCCTATCTCTCATCCTATACATCTATCAATATATCCTCTACATCCACTCTCTCATTTATCCCAAATCCCATACCACTACTATGATTGCCAAAATAACCCTTTCTAGACTCTCTCCTACTCTACCCCTCCTTGTATCATCTGACACCTCTTTTACTATGCCGATCCCCTAAAACAAACCTTTCCAAACTCTTTCCTCTGAGTCCTCCCCTCCAAAACTCCTTTTTACTCATCCAAAAGACTCCTCCTATTGCTAAGACCTAAAAAAAAAAAAAATCTTTCACTCTTTTATCCCTCCACTATCCTTTTCAATCGAAATTAACAGACTAACATGTTCACTTCTCAAATTCCATATTAAACAATACTAATATACTACCCAAATATTTGAATAACATATCCACTACTCAAATTACTTCACATTTTTTTACTATACTAATTTTCAACAGTAATCCTTTATGGGTTCCGGAGTGGCGTGCTTCTCACCAGAAAAGCGATTCAACACCCATCAGGGGTAACAATTGCTATATGAATGCAAATCTTTCTTCCCCTTTTATCCCTCCGCTATCCTTCTCACTCCAAGTAACTGACTAATATCCACCACTGAAATTACTTCATATTTCGTTTTTTTTTTTTTTTTCATAAAACCTGTATTTAGCAAAAGTATGGAAATACAGATTCTCGCCTACAACCCTTCGGGCCGGCCAGGAAAACATCACAAGGTATAGCATAATACACAGCTCATCAGCCGACAACCAGGGGTCCGGCAGCCATGGTAGAAAAAATCGTTAAGTTCCAAACGACAGGATACGAGCGGTTTCATTTCATAACATTCAAACAACAAAAGAAACAAGGCTGCACTCCGATCAGCATGGTCGTTTCGTGTGTGGCAGGAAGAAGCGGTCAGGAAACAATATGGTAAACAGGAGATGGAAAAAAAGAAAGGGAGGGAGGGACAGATCGGGAGCCCAGAGCCAGTGAAAATATCGTACAGGTAAGAGCCGAAGTGTACATTCAAGGGGAACAAGGAATATCAGGGAGATCTACGAGGGGGGGTTCACAAATGTCCCCACGGAATGCATTCCACTGGTTCCATATCCTACCCCATTTTTGGGGCCTGCCACGGGAAATGTAAACAATTTTCTCTCTGTACATGCACCAGTCCATGTTATCTTCCCACCCGGAGACCAAGGGAGCCCTCGGAGACCCCCATAACTGCGCAATGTCCCTCTTCGCGATCATGTAGCCTAGAGTCACCCATTGAGTCTGAGCAACATTACAGTCGGTCGGTTCCCACACATTCAAGAGACAGCGCCTAGGTTCAGGTAGCAGCCGAACACTCGTGACGTCATTCATCACTTCATGCACTCCCCTCCAGAAGGACTCAACCACCGGGCACTCCCATACAATATGGAGGAAAGTAGCAAGCATACCACAACCCCGCCGACACAGTCCATCATCAGAAAAACCCATACGCATCAGCCGGGGACCAGTGACATAGACTCGGTGCAGGACTTTCAGCTGAACAAGTCGCAAGCGCGCCGGAATCGCGACCTCTTTAGGAGAGGACACCGCAGCCTGCCAATCCTCATCGTCTAGCTCCAGCCCATCGGCAGTCCAGGCACCACGCAACTGGACAAGCAAGTCAGACCGAACATTAATAAGTTTTTTATAAATAAGAGAAATAGTGCTGTCTGGAACATGACCGTCCAATACCCTATCCTCCAGGGGGGAACTCTCCGGAATATCAGAACCAGTCGGAAAAACCGACCCAACGGCATGGCGAACCTGAAGATAACGAAAAAATTCCGAGTCATGTAGACCATACTCTAGCTGTAGTTCCGCAAAGGTCTTCACTCTATCCTTAACCCAAAGATCGCCCAATTTACTAATCCCAATGAGGTCCCATCTGTCGAACCCCTTCGACGTCCATAGTTCACCCAGCCTCTCCGAAGCAAATAAAGGGGTCGCCCTGGTAAGCCTATCTGTCCACCCGGTAGCCGCGGTCGCGCTGCTCCAAACCCGCACCGCCACTGCCGTGGGGCCCGTCAAATTCCTCCTAGCACTCCTAGAATAAAATGCCCTGTAGTAATCCCCCCCAGGTAAGATTCATCGGTTCATTTCAAAAGCCGGGTTCGGGACAGGACCATACATAGCATGGTTCACGGCACTCAACTGGGATGCCCAATAATATCGTCGTACGTCAGGTAAAGCAATGCCCCCGTCGTACCAGGGTAGCTTGAGTTTAGCCAATGCTATACGGGGCCGACCAGCCCACACCAGCTTTCTCTGTAGGCACTCTATTTCACGAAAATAGGTAGCCGGCACCAAATCTAGCGTGTTTTGTATGGCATACAAGAACCAGGGGAGGGACATCATTTTGAACAGTGCCGCACGTCCCAAGGGGGAGAGGGGCAAAGCGCACCACGCCGCAACGTCCGACCGGAGCCGAGCGAGCGGAGGCAGCAAGTCACGATCATAACACAGCACAGGGTCAAGTGAAATATAAATCCCCAAATATTTAAAACCAACAGTGCAAACCGGGATCGGACATATTCGGGGCAGAGAAAGAGGGTCACTAGTAAGCGGAAAGATACAGGATTTAGACCAATTGATAACCAACCCGGAGTTGCGGCCAAAACAGCGCAGTACGTCAATGAGAACTCCCAGCGATTTGCGGGGGGACGTCAGGTATAACAGGATGTCATCAGCATATAGAGAGACTCGGTCTTCAAAATCCGGAGCCCAGCGTATACCTTTCAGAGAGGGTTCCCACCGAAGCCAGGCGGCCAGCGGTTCAAGCGCAAGCGCAAACAACAACGGCGACAAAGGACAACCCTGCCTCGTGCCACGCCCGAGGGCGAAGGGTGCCAAGGCTCTGCCATTGACCACCACCTGCGCAAGCGGCTGTTCATACAGGAGTTTAACCCAAGCGAAGAATTTAGGGCCAAAACCGAACTTGGCAAGGGCGGCCCACAAATACGGCCACTCAACCGTGTCAAAGGCCATCGAAGCATCGAGAGAAACCAAGATGGCCGGCTCACGAAGAGATCCCGCCCTCGCGACGACACCATGTAGACGGCGAAGATTAAGAGCAGTATTGCGCTGGGGGATAAAACCGGACTGATCTGGGTGAACCAGTCCGCTGATCACCGTGACCAGACGATTTGCCAGTATTTTCGCCAATATCTTAGGTTCAGCGTTCAGAAGGGAGATTGGACGATATGACGAGCAACGCTCGCGGGGCTTACCATCTTTATGAATGACCACAATGGAAGCCAGCCGCTGGTCCCCGGGAAGAGAGCCAAGATCTCGCGAGGCCGCAAACATACGCAGCAAATACGGCGCCATTTTGTCCGGACACAGTTTATACAACTCAACCGGTATACCATTAGGGCCCGAAGCCTTCCCCGAACGAAGGGAGCGAATGGCAAGCGCAACCTCATCGGCGGAAAAATCAGCCTCCATGAACACCCCGTCCGACTCTGAGAGACTAGGCAGCGCAAGGTCGCAAAGTAACAAGCACGAGTCCTCCTCCGGGAGGCCCGAAACCGGGGCATATACGACCCGAAAATGCTGAGCAAACACCTCAACTATCTCCACCGGGTCCACGACTCGCACTCCATCATCTCCCTCAATCACTGGCACCACACGATTCAATCTGTCTCTCCTGTCCAGCCACGCAATCAATTTCCCGGCCTTATCACCCACATCATAAAGTCGCCCTTGCTGCATGCGATGCATCGCCTCAGCAGCGGCAGTCACAAGTGCCCTGTATTCAGTTTGCTTAAGAGCCAAAACATGCAGAATCTCAGGCGTCACTCCAGCCTCCAATCGCCCCTCAAGCACCGCAATCTCAGATTCCAAACTCACCACCTCCTCTTGGTTGCGCCGTTTCTCATCGGCCACAAGGGACAAGGTCTGACCTCGGATCACCGTCTTATAAGCCTCCCACAATGAAACCGGGGAGGAGACAGATCCCTCATTTTCTGCAAAGTAATAGTCCACACATTTGACCACCTCGGATCTGAGTCTAGGGTTCTGGAAATGCCACGGATTGATCGGGGCGATACGGCCCCCCGTCCCCAAACAAACGTCTAAGTGAAACCATATCGGGGAATGGTCCGAGATCCCCCTAGCCAAATGTCTAATTTCACGCACCGAGGTCAACTGCACCATAGGCACGACAATATAATCAAGTCTCGAGAGACTCCCATGAGCCCCGGAATGAAAGGTATACTGTAGTTGGCCAGGGTGCAGCTGCCTCCAACAATCGGCCAACCCAAAGGCATCAAGAAAGTTCCCCAACCACAACTGCGATGCAGGGAGGAGCCGGGGGGGGCTACGATCACTCTCACCATTTGCCACCGAATTGAAATCGCCACCCAGCACAAGCAGGCCTTCGGGCCGGCCCAGAATGACCTCGCCCAAGTCAGCGAATGTGGTAGACTGCAGCCCAGGCGGAACATAAATAGACAATATGGAGATCAATTTCCCCTCCCACCTCCCGGTAATGCCAGCATAGCGGCCCCTATCATCCAACAATGTGGTGTCCACCTCCAAGGGAAGGGAATTCCTGACCAGGATACCAGCCCCCCTCGATCCCGAGGTGAAGCCGGAGTGCGCCACCAAACGGTAGCCTCTCCTGTGCAGAGCGTGGCATGTGTTGCCCACCAAATGGGTCTCCTGAAGCAGGACCACATCCGGGGAACACCTCTTCAAGTATTGCAGCACAATCCCACGTTTTATCCTGTCCCCAAGACCATTAACATTCCAGCTCAAAACCCTAAGCCCCCTACCCCCCATCCCTGAAGCAAACCGACCGCACTCCCCACCTCGAAACAGGCAAGCGAAAGCAAGTGAGAAACAGAGCACAGCCTCGAAACAAACAAGAAGAAACAAGCATTTACAATGCAATAGGTCTCGCAGCATTAAAGTTTGAGCTATTGGCATTGTATATTACAATGTGTTGCATTAATTTGTTATCAAACTCTGAATTGTTTTATAAAGTTCATTTGCAAACTGTCGAATGTTGCTGAATAGTAAGCAACGTGAATAATATTAAGTATGAATTTGCTGTTTCCACTGTATTCTTCTCTAACTTCCCTTTGAATTTCTGTGATCTCTTCACAAAAGATATACACTATGTATCGCTGCTGTTGGCTGATAGACCATTAATTAATAAGATGCTGCTGACAGTCCCTTGTCTCCGGCGGGTGTGGCTGAGTGTCCTGTACTCTGCTGACAGCCTTAGCAGGCGCTGCTGTGATCCTCAGCAGACGCCACTGGCAGTCTCCTGCTGACAGTCTCTCGTGTCCGGCGGGTGTGGCTCAGCCCCTGTCCCCTCTGACGGTCTCAGCAGGCGCTGCCGTAAGTCTGGTGAGACCCTACAGACAGACAGACAGCCTCTCGCCTCCTGCTGCCCCCGTGAGACCCCTGCAGTGAGCTGCTGAGGCCGCCTCGCCCGGTCAGTGCCCTCACACGGGGCTGTGAATGAAGCCTGCCCTCTGCACACACTCACACCCGGGTGCCAGCCCCTCCCCTGCCAGGGCCGGGCGGTACCGGCCCATTCAAAGCACTGCCGGTAGTGCCCTGGTGAGTCAGTCTACCCCCATAGAGCCCACGCGCTACTTCACAGTACAGTCCGATTACCCCAGTACTGCACCTGTACCCCAGAACACCCACGCACACCCCAGGCTGCCCCCCCTCCCCGCCCCCCACACACACACGTGCTCTCACCTGTGCAGGCCTCTGTGTCCCTCCAGGCAGGTGGGGTGGCGGCTCTGTGTCCCCTCAGTACTGGCAGATGTCCCCGTCTCCTTCAGTTATTGGCCTCTCATTCAGATTTTGCGGACAAACTTTTATCTCCGGAGTGGGGGCGGGGGGGGGGGGGATTTCTCAGGCCCTGTCTCCTGCTGACAGTCTGGACGGATCCTGGTGAGAGGCTCTTGTCTCAGGGGATGTCTCTCAGGCCCTGTCTCCTGCTGACAGTCTAGACGGATCCTGGTGAGAGGCTCTTGTCTCAGGGGATGTCTCTCAGGCCCTGTCTCCTGCTGACAGTCTAGACGGATCCTGGTGAGAGGCTCTTGTCTCAGGGGATGTCTCTCAGGCCCTGTCTCCTGCTGACAGTCTAGACGGATCCTGGTGGCAGGCTCTCGTCTCTGGGGATGTCAGTCACTCCTCTGTCTGCTGCTGAAACTCTCGAGCAAACGCTGGTAACTGTCTCTCGCTAGCAGTCTGCTGCCGGGTCTTGCATCTCGACTCCTACTAGCAGTCGCTTGTCTCCGGCGGGTGTGGCTGAGTGTCCTGTACTCTGCTGACAGCCTTAGCAGGCGCTGCTGTGATCCTCAGCAGACGCCACTGGCAGTCTCCTGTCCTCTCCTGAGAGTCCCAGCAGATGCTGCTGTGAGTCTGCTGAGATCCTATAGACAGACAGCCTCTCGCCCCCTGCTGAGAGTCCCAGCAGATGCTGCTGACAGTCCCTTGTCTCCGGCGGGTGTGGCTGAGTGTCCTGTACTCTGCTGACAGCCTTAGCAGGCGCTGCTGTGATCCTCAGCAGACGCCACTGGCAGTCTCCTGCTGACAGTCTCTCGTGTCCGGCGGGTGTGGCTCAGCCCCTGTCCCCTCTGACGGTCTCAGCAGGCGCTGCCGTAAGTCTGGTGAGACCCTACAGACAGACAGACAGCCTCTCGCCTCCTGCTGCCCCCGTGAGACCCCTGCAGTGAGCTGCTGAGGCCGCCTCGCCCGGTCAGTGCCCTCACACGGGGCTGTGAATGAAGCCTGCCCTCTGCACACACTCACACCCGGGTGCCAGCCCCTCCCCTGCCAGGGCCGGGCACACGCCTCCTGGCACAGCTGTGCACGACTCGACGGACACTGCCCCAGCCGGACATGCGACGGACACTGCCCCAGCCCTGCTGGCCTTTGAACTACAGTGATGTTTGTCTAATGTCATGCCACAATAAGCAAACGTTCAAAAATGCAGTTTCAAGTAGCTATTCAGCCTTCATTCCACAGCGTGTTTGCTCTTTTCAAGATGTTGCGTTTCTGTAGTTTTATTTTCGTTATACAAATGACTCTTGTTGGGTGCAGACTGTGAAATGTGTCGTCTCCACATGTGTGCGTCTTCAGGTTGTGAGTGTTCAAGCTCTGGAGCGGAGTCTGAGAGCAGTGCAAGTTTCTCTCAGAGTCAGTGGAACATAAAGGTGTTCACATTTCATGCCCATCCGTTCTTTGCCTCGGTGCATCTCTGAAATCACCCTGAGGGATGGTCAACATATGTGCCCGTTGTAAAGAGAGTGAGAGGCCAATAGAAAAAAATGAACAGCACCAAAGGAAAAGACAAGCATTTAGATGAGATGATCTGCGAGATCAGGCGAGATGCGATCTGCGCGCGCATTCCAAAACGAAACCTAGCGTGGGGGCGGGACTCCGTCTTGTGCGCGAAGCCCGCGCCCACGGAGTTCCTGGTCAAGAGCAGTGCGTGATGCGGGGCTCCCATGCCGGAGATCCCCGCGGAGGCGACAGAACACACTGGATTGGCGGTAAGTGGGCCTTGGGGGGCGCTTGTGTGTGTGAGTGTGTGTACGCGTGTGTGCGTGTATGTTCGCTCCTGTGTGTGTGTCTCTGTGTGCGACGGCGGGGGGTAGGGGGGAGTGTATCTGTCTGTGTGTCTGTCTCCGCTCGTGTGTGTGTGTGTGTGGGCGCATGCGTGCAGGGGGAGGTGTGCCTGGGTATGTTTGTGCTTCCCAGGAGACAGCCAGGCCGAGCGCGGCGCGTGCCAGTCGGCGCGTGCCACTTTCAAATCGCCTCCAAGACGATGCGCGCGGCCAGGACTGTCTCCTGGGAAGCTCACATGCCGACAATAGGGGCTCGGCGGAGACGCGCTTCGCGTGGCTAGCCGAGACCTAAAAAGACCCCCCCACCCCCAAGGAACCCAACAGTGTCGAACCCCCCACCCTGCACCCCTGCGGTAGACCCAAAAGCCACCCCAACTTGCAGTGTGCCTGTCGCCCCATTAAACTAACCTACAGAAAGAGAGAAAGAAATCCCCAGAGGAGGAAGACCCCTCAGACCCCCCCCACACCCCCGGGCAGACACATAATACTCAAAACACAGTCCGGCAGCCCCTGCGATGTAATCCGGCTCGCCAACGTAGACTCACTGCTCCTGGTCCTCCACGCCTCCCTCGGCCCCCCTCGAGTCTTCCGGGTCCTCGGTGCGCTCCGGTAAAGTGTCCAACCAGTCACTCACCACCTCAGGGCGGTCAAAGAAAAAGGCACGCTCAGCATGTTCGATCCTCAGGCGGGCCGGGAAAAGCATGGCATATTTCAGTCCCAGGTCCCTGAGGCGCCTCTTCACGCCCGTAAAGCCCATCCTCTGTTTCTGGACAGCTTGCGTGAAGTCTGGATAGAAACTTATGGAAGCGTTCTCAAATTTAATGGGCCCAGTGGTTCGCGATGCTTGCAGGATAGCGTCTCTATCGCGAAAGTTAAACAGTCTAGCTATAATAGGCCGTGGAGCGGCACCCAGCTTCGGCTTGCCTCCCGGAACACGATGGGCCCTTTCGACCGCAAAAAATTTACTTAGGCCCTTCGCCGCCAGATGCTTCAAAACAAGGTCCTCCACCAGGACATCAACAGGCATATCGGCAGAAGTCTCCGGGACACCAACGATGCGGACGTTGTTGCGCCTGGCCCGGCCCTCAAAATCCTCCAACCGATTGGCAAACTGGTCACAAGTGGTCCGGAGATTACGGACTGTGGTCTGGAGGTCCGAGACATCCGTGGTCAGACTAGCGGTCTTAAGATCAAGAGATTTGACACGCTCGTTTGTTTTCCCAAGGTCCGCTCTGATGAGAGAAACATCAACCGCCACCGTGTCTATTTTAGCAGCCAGGGTTTCATACTGCTGGCCCATGCTGGATTGAATACTCGCAATGGCGCCCATCACGTCCTTCAGAGTAGGCTCCACATCATCAGGAGCACCTTCCCCAGCTTCCTCCAGGGCACCACTCGATCCGCCCGGGGAGCCCTTAGGTCGAGTAAAGCGATCAATGGTCTGAGATTGGGTGGCTCCCCCTCGGGACGAACCTCTTGCGCCGCGTCTCTCGACCACTGTCCTGCCCGTCATGGCCAGGGTGTAACTCCAACTGGAATCGCAGAACTCGGACAAAACAAACTCCATCGTGGCAGGCGCCAAAGTGCGAGTGAATAGGGGCACAGCACAAGCACCAGGCTGGCAGTAGCAGAGTAAGAACTCCAATCGGGAAGTGGGCTGGCACGAGGAGCAGAAACGAAACCGAAAGTACACCAGGGGCAGCGGGCGTGGCCCACCAGCCATTGTTGTTCGATCGCCACCTGGGTACCTCGGGGACTTGAGCCCCCGGTTGGCATACGTGGTAGGCCTCAAAGTTCAGGGCGCAGTAAGTTCAGCGTGCGACGGCCAAAACAAGTCACGAAAAGAGCGCTGGCATCAGCAGGGCGTCAATAAAAAATATCCGTCGTCTGAATCAGGATAGATGACAGGATAGTCGCCGGAGGTGGAAGGGGTCCCGGGAGCTCTTAGCTCACGCGTCCATCTTGGAATCGCGCGAAGCTCCTCCTCATTACTTCATATTTCACCATATTAATTCACCACTAAACCTTTGTAGGCTTCCTGAATAGCGTGTGTCAACAAGCACTATATAAATACAACAAACTTTATCCTTCTGCTATCATTCCAAATCCAAATAACTTGCTAACCTATCCACCACTTAAAATGTACTTGCATGTTTCACTATACTAATTCAACACTAATCCTCTATGGGTCCTGGAGTAGTGTGCTACTTGCCGAAAAAGTGCTTTGACGCCTCGTCAGGGGTAGTAAGCGCTATATAAATGCAATTACAATACAATACATTACAATACAATAAATAGTGTGCATGGAAATCTTTTCTGTCTGGGTCTAATCGGCCAGCGAAAAATGGGACAAGTGGCCACGACATTTTAAGAACGATATGCTGGCAATTAATGAGGATTTGTTTGCGTCCGATAGGAAATAAACACCATGATTAAATCTTATTGGAATGGAAGCTGGGGACATATTTGAACATTTAGCCCCTACGTAAGCTCCTCAAAGAGTAGATCCTCGACTGTGATTGTTTCACGGAAACATTAAATGGGTTAAAAGCTGATTTACTGGGGAGCTGCATATTGTTTTAGAAGGATTTATTTCTACACCAGACATCAACATGTCATTGAATCAGGGAATGCGTATTTTCCATGGCTCACAGTTCTAGCAGCTGAATGTGCTTTTGGGGTGGGGGTGGGTATGTAGATTATAGACCAGCTAATTATTAGATGTTCTAATAAGAAAATTCAAGAACAGTTGTTGCTACATCGCAAATTTTCATTAATGGAAACAATTGGCATTCGTAAAAGTGTTGAACATTCTATTGCTTCATTTAAGACTGTAAATGTGGATAATGTATTTCTCAATGTGGCTGCTGTATCTACTAAAGATTTCAATTACAAAGGAAAAGCTACAAAACAGAAAAATGTATTCTCGCAAACAGCTCATAATTCCAACGCAGCGACGGCCGACACAGATAAGTGCAGTGGGGCGGTGGGGCGGGGATGGACGGGAGGGGGTGAAAGGGAAGTCGGCAGACGATGGAATAGGTATAACTAAATAAATAAATAATACCTATTCTGTCATCTGTCGACTTCCTCACATGCCGTGCCCCGCCCAACCGTGCTTACATGTGCCGGCCGCCGCTGTGTAATCGGTAATGTTTGTATGTCTGGGAATAGAAGAAATGACTTGGTTCAAGACACTTACAGTACTGGTGAGTTAGAGAAAGAAAATGTTGTTTTGTGTTTGGCAGAATCTGAACATTTGATAAAAACAAGTGTATGAAGGTATGTGTGGACAAAGTATATTTACTTTCTTATGGTCAAGCTGAGAGATCAATGTGTTTGAGAAATATTGTAAAGTGGAAAGGATATAGTAAGTGTGGGTACTGTTGAGAATTAACATAAAGTGTCCAATGATTGTAATTTGATGGATGTTAAGTTGGTTGGAATAGATAAGGTTCATACACAACAAGGAGCATAAGAGGGAATTAACAGTCAGGTTGCCCTCCACTCATTAAATCACAATATATAAGAAACCCGATTGTACTTTGACATCAATCCTTTTCAAGGATACTAGGGGCAGCTTAATAATATCTCTGCCCAAAGGCTGGCTTTATAAAGTATGCCAGTCATATCTGGATCCAGGTGTTCAATTTTCACTGTTTGTCAATCCACCAAACTGAAAATCCTCTTGTAAATGTGATCAAGAAGAAAAAATGTGAGAAAGGTCAGAAAGTACCTCACTTAAGCATCACCAAGGCAGCTGCTGGTTGGTACTCACCAGTTTGCTCGCGCTTTCATCATTGGTGACTTTCATGACCGTGAAAAAAATCAAAATAGTGCCAAAATTATGTTTAAAGGTGAAGAGAGAGAAAGAGGCAGAAAGTGCTTGTGTCATTCTGTGCCCACTGGACCCCTTAGTAAGAAAAAGAATATTGCTTCTCCAAGCTAAAATTGTATTTATTAATTTTATTTAATGCGATTTTATATAGCGCAAACATTACCAGAAGATTTCAGAGCGCTTTACAAAAGAACCAGTTGCGTTACATAAGGACTTTGAATTACATGAGCTACACAAGAGATACAAACAGAGAAAAAAAAAACATTCAAATTTTCAAGTGGAGTGAAAGGAGGAAAAAATTGCAAATGTACAAGTTGTAAAGTCACACAAGGAAGAGGTACAAACAGAAACTCTAAAATCACATAGGCGTGATAGTAAGTACAAAAGGTCTACTACATATACTAGTCGTTAGAGTTATATATACAAGTGGAGTGAAAGGAGTGGAGACAGTTTGCAGGCACACAGGCCCACATGCATCATTGTGTCTTTTTGCATTTCTTAATTTGCGAAAAATAAGGAATCGCAAATTAAGAAATGCAAAATGATATGCATCAATATTTTCGGTATTCTTTTTGGATTCGGTAAAAATCGCAATTTTTACCGAATCCCAAAGAAATACCGATTTCTTAACTTAATTTTCGCAATTCCCATTGATTCCTATGGGCCAAAAGGCCCATAGGAGTCAATGGAAATTGCGAGTGGCACTTAGAAAATTTCATGGGTGCAGGGGGGGGTCCAAAGGACCCCCCCATGCACCCCTGAAATGTATTTTTCGCATCATGTTGCACACACACATGTCCTAAGGACATGTGTGTCCGTAACATGAATGTTGAAAAAAAACCATTTTCAACATTTTACACACTTTTTCCAAATTTACCGAGTGGTTCAACCACTCGGTAAATTTGGCACCCTATTTGCGAATTCTCACTTTTTAAAACAATGATGCATTGCTTTTAAGAAATCGCACATCTGCAACTTCTTAAAAGCACCCGCAATTTTAGAATTCGCACACATGTTACGAATTCTAAAATTGCTTCATGCATCCCAAAAAGCACTTTTGCATTCGCAAACGGCCGATTTTAAGGAATCGCACCGTTTGCGACTACATAAATGCTTGATGCATGTGGGCCACAGAGCTTTAAGAGCAGAGACATGCCAACTTTCTAAAAGTGGTATTTCTAAAATTGTAATGTCAAAACCAAATTTACCAGCAAAGAGGATTTGTCATTACCATTCTAAAGATATAAACCACGGGTGAGCTACTCCTTTCTAATCAGTGATGACAGCTTAAAAGTCAAAATGTCAGGTATACATTTGCATATTCCACAGATCAGAAAATGCTTGATTATAAAATTATGAGTTTTATTCAGGTTAGGGAGATATGCAAACACAGGACCAAGGAGTTCACCCTCAATTTCAGCAATTGTAACCATGGATTCAACATCTGTGGAACATACTGCCATATCATTGGCAAAGAGGTACTATGCTATGCAAGCTCATAATGCCTCTCATGTATGACTAAAAGTATAACTAGAACAGGAGTAGAGAAAGTGGACATCCCTATAATGTACCCGTCACCATCACTATTTTCTTGGACTGGAGCCCCATACTCACCACTGCAGTTGTAGACCTCTTACAGAGTGCCTGTATTTGGTCTATACAGGTGGATCTCAAACCAGTCGTATTCTTCCTAGCCCACAGGAATTGAGGAAACCCTTATTGAAGGGTTTTACAGCATCCAATAGGTTCATATTGGTCTTGAGGAGTAATCATTTGACAATACCAAAGTCCGTTCTAGCTGTATTAATATGAAATGTTGTTTAAAAGGAAAGTACCTGCATGAGTCTCAAGAGTGTGTTGCCCTCTGCACTACCTTGTTTTTCTGTACAAACTCAGGGCCTGATTTAGATCTTGGTAGATGGGTTACTTTGTCACAACGGGGATGGATATCACATCCGCTGAAATATAAATCACATTATATCCTACGGGATTTATATTTCGACTGACGGGATATCTGTCACTATTGTGACCGAGTAACGCATCCACCAAGATCTAAATCTGGCCCTTTGTCCAGTTGTTGTCTATCCCCCAACAACTGAGGCAGGCAATCATGCACATTTTACTGGGAATTCTCCTTGTCATTGGACTGAGAGCTGTGCTCGTAGGTCAATGGGCGTCCCATAGTGTAGCCCTCTTTAAGAGGGGCTATTGCCTTAGCTATCCATGCTTTGTGTTACTAGCAGTGGTGACATTTAGTGTGAATGGACAGGGTAGGACTCTCTCCTCCAAACAATCTCTTTACGGTGGAGAGGCATATTGGCCTCTCCTGTGTAAAGGTTCTACTAGTCTCTTGATGGGTTGTTAAAGTCTGTTCAGGAGATGTATGTGTGGAAGGTGCATACATAATAGGTGTATAGAAAAGATTGAGAAAGAGGGCAGTTTATCTGCCTGTTCGAGTACATGATGGAATCTAATTTGGCTGTGTCATACTTGTTGCATAAGTCTAAACTTTTGAAGGACTGAATGCGTGGCTGCCTAGGAGACTACACGTAGCAAGTTGTCTGAGCAAAATAAAGATTATTACCTGAACTAGTTAGAAATAGCTCATGAAGGCCTCCGGTTGTACATGACACTGGCATGAGCAGATCATGCAGTGGCTGTGCACTCTTTGATTAGTGAATAATTTGAAAATTGGAGAGCTTTGTATCCAGGCCTGTTCTAAACAGCTTTTAATTCTAAATGGCACAACCTCAGCTGCTGGCGACAGTAGCAGCTGCTGAGACTTTGAATTCCCTATTCCCTCTTTCAGCCCAGCATGGCTGACTTCAAATGGCTAGACTGTGCCCAACTGTGCGGCCCCTACCACAGATGTGTCTGTGCTGTCACTGGGCTGTGGTATCCAGAGCTCCAGAGCAGCTGTATAACCTTACGCAATGTCCCTCTATAAGCTGCCAATCAGTATGCCACGTTGGGAGCACGTTTGAGGCAGGGAGATGACTCACCATGGAGTCAAGAGCAGCAATGTGCCAGGAAAAAAAGGAAATCATCTCTGTATGTTGATCTACCCTGCTGACAGAGTGCTATGGAGTTGGTGTGGACCTCTGGCAGCTACGCCCAGCCAACCAATGCCTTTTCACTTTCCACCTCTGCGAGGCAGATGAAATTCCTTGCAGTTTCACAGCAAAGTATGCTGTACATTCAAGGCAATGGAACCCAGACTACCTAAGCTTGCGACTAATGAGCAATTTAGAAAGAGCAGGCCACATCACTGTGGCAGAGAATATTGTGAGCATGCTCCTTTCACCAGCCCAGGTACCTAACCTCTTTTCTGCACTATACTTCCAGTTGGCCAATGCCTCAGCCAATGTCTGCCTGTCTCTGTGCTGTTTGCCCCTTGGTACTGGTGACAGCGGTCCTCCTGACCCACATGCAGATGCATATGATCTGTTCCTCTAGATAGACACCAGTAGAAGTAGTGCATTCTAACCTCTCCAAAAGTCTCACAGTAAAGAGCGTTGACCAGATGTACTGTTTATGATGTCTGGTTAGGGGTAAATTATTGCTCATCCTATTTGGGGCAATTCTGGGACATAACGTTTTGATCCATAGGCAGAAAATGGATTCTGAGTCCAGATATCCTACAGAGTTCTTACTTGAATTTTACTTAGTGGGGCAATCTATGAACTTTGGAGAAAAGGGAATGAAATTGAAAGTGGTGTGCAAATCCCTGCCTCCTCTCCTATCGTCAATTTGGCCTACCTAAATGGGTCTTTGTCTTCTAATGCAAGGTGTATATAAGGAACAACATTAATTTGATAATTCATCACTTACGGCTATATGGTAGCTCAATTATCCTACTTCACCAAGAAATCTCAGCATATTAGGTTGGTCTTGCAGAGATCTCTCCTTGCATCTTGGATTCAGATACTTAGAGTCAAAAGCCAAAGAAATGGCTATGTCCATGGAGACAAGTGTTCGTGGAAAAGTAGTAGTTACAGTTTTACAGTGAAACGATTTTCTCTTTTCCTTCTCTATTAATCAAAATGGCCGAAGATTATGCCCCAGTTGTAGAATTTTTTTTTTTATTTTTTTTTTTATTGTGGCATTACGTGGAGATAAGCTCTAGTGGTGGTGGTGGTCCCTACAGTGGTGGGGAGCACACAGTGTTGTGTAGAATACCCCTCACACACCAACAGGCCCCTTGGTGTCATGCTTCATTATCGGGGTCTTCACACCCCTCTACGGGATGCGGCGTGCTGCGACTCACGACTACGTAGGAGCACTTGAAGTGAACTATGTGTTGGTGAGTGTGGGGGGGGGTTTAGTGTGAGTAGTGAAGTGGTGAGAGGTGAAAGTTTAAAAAGATACCTGGCTCGTAGGGTAAAAATAAAATGTATTAAGCCCTCGGCTGGTATTGTTAAAAAGGTGCAGGGTGAGGTTGTTACTGTATTTTAATGTACATCAACCTCAAAGAGTGCGTCGACATGACATGTTTCGGAGTGTGGAAACTCCTTCTTCAGGACGAGGGAGTGCACAAACCTCCTCACCTTACTCACATGTGGTGTAGATGTTAAAGTGTTAGTTACAAAAATTAAAATCTACAAAAAAATTAGGTGTAATGTTCCTAATTATGTTTATATGGTCTGGAAGTCTGTTGCGCCCAATTGGCGGTAATATAACAAGACTTATTTAATAAGGCAGGGTGGCCTCATGAGCCCTGCGTGGTATTGGGGGTAGTCTTCCGGCTCAATGCGGCTACGGTTACAGCATGCTTAGATGGACTGTCATCCCCTCAACGCGGCTCCGTCTCAAACCCCCCATTCTATGCACTCGTCTCAGGCACCACCCCAGGACGTTGCCAGTTCCACCATTGGCGAGTCACACAATTCACCCCGGTAGGTGTTCAAGTGTCCCCGTTTCTTGTCCCACACCTTGGGGCAACCCCTTATTTTATACACAGTCTTCTCCGCTAACATGCATTGGTCCACTGCGGCCACCCAGCCTATCACCAACGGTCTATCCGGGGAACCCCAACTCATCGCTATGGAGCGTTTAACCAGCAATAACCCCAGGGCCGCCCATTGTAGCTCCGGAGCAGTAAGGTCGTTGGGCCCCCCTATGTTGAGGACACATTCTTTAGGTGAGGCAGATAGGGGCTTACCCAGGGAGCGGCTCATTTTACTCAGCGCGGCCACCCAGAACCGCTGTATCACCGGGCACACCCACAGGATGTGGTGGAAGGTTCCAGGGAGTCCGCAACCACGGGGGCATAGGGTGTCCGGTCGCCGACCTATCCTGGCCAGTGTAAGGGCTGACATGCATGCTCTGTGTAAAATTTTTAGTTGGATCAGTCGGAACCTATGACATATAGCTGATTCCCTCGGAGACATCAGTGCCGATCTCTAATCCTCATCCTCTAGGGGACCCAGGTCTGCCTCCCACTTGGCCCTCAGCGGCAGGAAGGAGTCGGGGAGATTATTGCAGAGTTTACGATAAGTTAGGGAGATGGCCTTTTCAGGAAGAGGTTCCGACAAAAGCCTATCTTCCAAAGGGGCGGTGCCTGGGATGGAAGCGAAGTCCGGGAATGCCTCACGCAGAGCGTGTGTGATTTGCAAGTACCTAAAGAACTCCGTAGACGCCAGGGCGTATTTGACTTGTAGGTCGGAAAAGGTCAGCAATCTACCTTTGTGTACAAGGTCTCCGATCTCGGAAATCCCGATAGCATCCCATCTATCAAAGCCCTGGGAGAAGCATAGGGAACCCAGACGCTGAGCGAACCACAGGGGCGAGGCCGTAGTAAGTTTGTCAGCCCATCCGAGCTTTCTGTTGGCAGTGTGCCAAACCCCCACTGTATGAACGATAGGTCCAATGTATCCATTTTTTGTGGGTTTACTATACAGAGCTCCCAGGTACCCCTCACGTCCCGTTTGTGCTCTGTCCAACAGAAAGGCCGGGTTCAGAGGTGAACCATGTACCCAGTGGTTGATCACCACAAGCTGGGAGGCCCAATAGTAGAGACGGAGGTTGGGGAGGGCCATTCCCCCGTCGTGCCAGCCCTGAAACAACTTACAGAGAGCGATCCGGGCGGCACCCCCGTCCCAGAGCAGCCCTCGGAGCTCGCTTTCCACCGACCTGAAGTATGAATCCGGAACGGGGAAGGGGCAGTTCTGTAGGACGTACAGGAAGCGTGGAAGTGCCAGAGTTGTAGACATTTCTGATGCTAAGGTATTGTCTTCTTACAGAGTTCCCGTCTCTGAACTATCCGTGACTAATATCTGTGCATTAGAAAGTACATTCCTTAGGAAGAGAATTATAGTATTCTTTCTTCAATGTTTAAATTCACAATGTCGTATGGCCTCATTGGTAGTGGCCAGTTGCTTGAACTGGTAAATCTGTTTCACTTGAGCTATGGATATTGGTGGCATTAGTAAATCTGGGGGGTGGAGTTACTGAGTATTATGAGTGGGATGCTGAGAGTCTCTCTAAAAATGAGGAATTACTGGGGATATTGGAATTTCTGGTCTTCATTCCCATGTTAAGTGCCCATTCCTTCCAGACTCCGGCATTTCATCTGGAGATTTCACCTGCTTTTTTGCAGATGGAGCCTTGGGTGAAAGACACTGCACAGATTTCATAATTATGATTAGTCTGGTAAATTGCATAAGCAGATACTTTGCTATTAAGAAGTAATTCATGACAAGGATCTTAATGTTCTACTTCAGCATGAACCCTCAGTGTTTTTCAGGTTTGCTTATTTAAGCAGTCCATACTGCCTGCACTTCAACTATTGTTGCCCTATCTCAGGAAATTTCAGAAGCCAAAATTCAAGAGAACCCTCGGTGCCTTGCAAGAGCAAAGATGGAGAATTAAACAAGGTTGTCTCACCTCAATTGTTGTATTGAACAAGACACATCTGCCTGCCTGAGACTTACTTTGGTAAAGATAGCTTTGGTAAATGTGTCATGCTGCTTGGGTGTGTTACTTATGACAAATGTAATCAGACTCTTGTGAATTCTTTGAGTCTTGGACAAATCACAGAATCTCACCTATAGTGGTTGGTTGAGCTTTTTAACCTTATGCCATAGACCCTGGAAGTAGGGATGCTTGGGTGAAATAACAATTTTTATGTTAAATGTATTTTATAAAGTTTTGTATAGCGCGAACTTGACCCCTGCAGGTATCAGAGTGCTTCACATTTAGGGTAGGATTGATACAGTAATGGGAGAAGATCATTCGATACATAATGTGCATAGTATGCTATCGTTGTTATTCCCAACAGTACAACAATGTAGTAGTCAATCAAGGCATCAGAATAGAGGTCAGTAAGGAAGCAGAGGAGCCAAGGCCTTTAGGGCAGAAACGTGTTCATTAAAATCTTTTTCACTTCCTTTTTGAAAGAAGCTGTCGATGAGATTCAATGGACTTCCGGAGGAAGGGAGTTCCATCGGGGCAATGCCTAAGAAAGCTCTGTGACTCATTCTTTTTTTGTGAAAAATCTGTGGTTTTGGGAGCAGTGAACTTGCATTTCATGATGGTCAGCACCCCCTGATAATTCTAGTCTTTGAGTGAGCCAGATAAAAGGGGGTCTTGAAATGAAGGGCTTTGTGAGTCATGCAAGCAGTCTTTAGCTGTATTCTTGTTTCATATGACAACCAGTTTAGGGATTTTAGGGCTGGGTATAGGTGATCATTTCTTTTTGTACCAGTAATCACTCTGGCTGCGGCATTAATGGAAACCCTTAGTGGGGCCAAGTTATGTTTGGTCAGACCACAGAGCGTGGAACTACCGCATTCTAGGCTTTGCAATATTAGAGCTTGTACCGCCAATTTGGAGCCTTCCTGTGAAAGGAATGGTTTGAGAATCCTTAGTATTCTCATCTGGTGTTTAGCTCCCTTGGTTGCATTGCTGATATGATTCTGGATGTTCAGGTGCATGTTTAATGTGATTCCGAGGGATTTAGCTGACTCAATAATGTGGGAGAGCAGCTGAATGCTGTAAGATGTTTCGTCCAGAGGTCGATCTTGGGAGTGTGATTAGGGGGAGTGATGAGATGGATTTCTTTTTTGGAGGTGTTGAGCAAGAGGTAGTTCCCAGTGAGCCAGCTTTGAGTGTTCATCAGGGTGGAGTTGAATGAAATGAAGTCTTCAGGGGAGGTGACTTTCAGATACATTTGAGTGTCATCCGCATACATATGAAAAAGAATGTACACGAAGTTCAAAGCATTTTCTAATGGTTCCAAGAATAAATTGAAGAGTATGGGTGAAAGGGCGGACCCTTGTAGAACCCCCATGGTTACTGTAGAGGGCTGAGATAGGGATTAATTCATCTTGACTCTTTGGGATCTTTTGTGGAGAAAATAAGTAAACCATTGCATTATCGACCCTGATAGGCTCATCCTGTATTCTAGAGTGGATGGTAGTTTGACGTGATTAACAGTGTCGAAGGCAGGTGATAGGTCAAGGAGAATCAGAAGGCATGATTCATTTTGGTCTAGCAATTTTAAAATGTCATCCATGATGTGAGTGAGTGCAGATTCTGTGCTGTGACCTCTCCGAAAGCCAGATTGATGTTGATCCAACAGTTTTATCAATCAAGTAAACCTTATTCGGTTTCACAAAGAAGAACCATAAAAGTTACAAACATACAATTACATAAAACCATAATTCATTAAAAGTACAGGTTAAAAATAAAATCACTTACACAGCCTCCCATGTGATCTATAATCACAAAGTGCAATGTGCCATAAAAAACCTCGCTCCTTTGAGGATTTAACCTTATAATGTAGTCTGAGCCTTCACAACTTAATACCATCCCAATGATGCATATGTTAACTATACATCCAAGCAAGCCCTGGTTTTCACAGTGGATTTTAGATATCCCACAATGAAGGGTAAACAGTCCTCTTTCAGCAACTGCAAGTACAAAAGGGCGGGGTGGGCCTGAGTAAAATCCATCTTCTTTAAAATTGGAACCAAAAAGTGCCTTTGAGGGATTACATAAAACTTACATATAAACATAAAATGCAGCAAATCCTGTGGAAACTGACCGTCACAGCCACAGGGTGCTAGCACATAACCTCTACTGCATCCCTTGGGCCTTGCTACCAGGAGGTGAAAAAGGTTAATCCGAAACCTAGTAAGTAAAAACCTCTCGTGTGTAGATAGAGGCCCCATAAGATAAGGCTCCATCAACTGAGTTGTTTTAAGCATTAAAAACTTGCGTACACATAACTTCTGCAACTCCTGTTCATCCCTATCCAATTTTCTTTGGGTTAAAAAGGATCCCTAATTGATTCAACATCTTTCTTTACAATGGTTTCAGGCTTAAAAAATAAATTTGCACGCCCAACCCCTTCAAGTCTACTTTTAATATAATTTAACCAGGGGATTTGGGTTGCATTATCAAGGGACATACATTCTAGTAATATCATATGGTTAAGAGTTAGTTCCTCGTTCAACCAACACTTCAACCGAAACACGAGAGGACGTAAGGCCAATGTTTCACTTAAAATAGGAACCCCCAACTCCTCGTGAGCCACTAGGTTGGATAGACCACATGGGACACACAGCAGGCGCTTCAAGAAATTATTCTCGATCACCTGAAGAGAATCCACAGCGACATGTCCATAAATTTCACTTCCATAGCTTGCTGCTGCCACTCTCTTGGCTTGATAAACTTTTAGCATGGATCCAATCAGTTTCCTCCCTACTTTTGATGCAAAGTTAAAAATTGCCGCATTCACCCGAGTAAGGTATCACCTTTTACTCAAAATTAGTGGCCCCCACTTTAACTGATCGTCCGTGAGAACCCCTAAATATGAGAAAACATTTGTACGGGGGATTTTGGCCGGACCAACACTAAATTGAAAGCTTTTTTTAGAACGTTTCCCCAGTTTCATTATATAAGATTTTGCATTATTTACTTCCGGGTTCCGGTCCAATATAAATTTAGAAAATGCCTTTAATAAAATGTGCAGGACTAATGTGGTCCTAGATAGAAAGACGGCATCGTCTGCATCAAGTAAGACAGTTATGCCACGCCTTCCTACACAAAGGAAATCTATCCCCATGGCTCTCAGTACACTATCCAGCTCGTTAATATAGAAATTAAACAAAATGGAGCCAAAATTCAGCCTTGCCATACTCCCCTCTTAATTTCCACTTCCCTGGTGACCCTGAGATCCTTAGAGAACCTAACATTGGCCGTAGTAGACTTGTGCAAGTCCTCTAAAAAGTTAACAACACTGTCGAAAACCCCCATTACCCTCATGGACTGCCACAATTTGACCCTGTTGACACAGTTAAAAAGCGGACGACAGTTGGAATTTCTCAATGTGTAAGCAGAGTTGCGATTGCATGCACTTTTCCAGATGTTTCGCCAGCGTGGGGATGTTAGAGATAGGGTGGAAGTTATTAATATCAGAGCTGTCTGCGTTACATTTTTTTTTTAGAAGGGAGGATACCTGCACTGCTTTTAGACAGTCGGTGATCATGCCTTGCAATAGTGAAGCATTGACAATCTTTGCCCATATGTGGAGGATGGCAGCCTTTATTTCTTTGAAGATGGAAGGTGGTAGAGGGTCGCAGAAGTGGTTAGATGGGTTGATCGCAAGAAGAGTGTTGTAGATGTAACTTTCACTGAGGGGAGTAAAGGTGTGCCAAGAGGCATTGTTCTTGGGGCTAACACTTGGGGTGGCGGAGTCGCTCCTGGTGGGCAAGTGGAGCAGTGAACCGGTAAATATGAAGTAGAGCCCTCTTTGATTCTAGTTTGATATTGATGCTTTTTGTTTTCTCAGCAAAGAAGATGGCCCATTTGTCGCATGTTGGAGAGCTGTCACCAAGGTCAGGGTGGTTGGGTGCCTTGACCTATTGTTGCTTAATAATTTTGAAAAGATTCTTGGGGTGGTTTTTGGCTTGATTAAGTTGGGATTTAAAGAAATCGGCTTTTGAAATCTTCATTTTTTTTGTAGTAAGAGTTCCAAATAGCTCTAAGGTGGTTTAGAGGTTCTGTAGATAGTTTGGATCTCCAAGATCATTCTGCTGCCCTCACGTTACGGCGTTACGAGTTTAGGTTGTCGGTGTTTCGATGTTTGGAGATTTTGGAGGAGGAATATTTTTGTTGTAAAAGGGCTATAGCATCCATGATACCAGAGATAGAGGAATTATAGAAATATGTGAGGACATGACTATCATTCATGTCTGCTTGGGAAGTAAAGGCATTTATACAGCAGATTGCTAGCTCTTCAGTGTTGATATTTCTGAGGTTCCTTTTCCATTGCTTCGTTTTCTTGGGTTGATCCCACTTCGCGGACACCTCTCTGTTAATAAAGAAGAAGATGCAGGAGGGGTTGGGCAAGTCACATGGGATAATGGAATCCTATGTGATGGTACTACCTTTGGATATAGTGTGGTCCAGAGTTTCTCCCTCGTTATGAGTTGGGCTTTCACAGAATTGTGTCAGCTCATTATCCAATAGGAAGTGTTTAAGACAGTTCACTGCGTGATAGTTTGGGTTAGACCAGTGGAGGGTGAAGTCTCAGAAGAAGATTTGCAACACTAGAGGGTCGTCATTAGATGAGATGATTTCCATTAACTGCTCAATGAAGGAAAGATTTTCTCCGGGGGGGTGGTATAATGTGTGTCGTTCACTGGAGTTTAGATGGTGAATGAGTACTAAAGATGCCTTTAAGTTTGCTTATGTTTTTTCATATGGGAGATTTGGGTTACGTGTTTTTTTACTCTGACTGCAAAGTTAGATAATTTTGTAAAGTGAATCATACCACAATAAATAAATAAAATTAAAATAAATCTTGCTGGGTACAGTGAGTGTGAAAGGAAACGTTGTAGGGAGTCACTTTTATTCCTAACACACTACAAAATTTAAATACATGTAAATGGCCTGTCCGAATATTTCATTTCACATCTGCTGTTGGAAAAGCACAATGAACACCTTTTTAGGTCTGGCCTGACCCAGCGCTTGTGAAGCTCTGGCCAGACCTTAATTAAGAAGGGCTTCAAAAAATGCTACCACCAGCTACAGCTTGCAGTGCATGTGTACAAGCGCGCGCTTAGGAACAGAGGCGCCGTCCGTGGACACTTTCCCCCATGATCACTTTCGCGGCACCCCTTTGATGTTCTCGTTCAAAGAACATCAAACATCAAAGAACATGTTGTTGTGTTAATGCTTTGCTGCTGCCCGTTTGACTTACAACATGCTTTGTCTTTCCACAAACTCGATGTTTGTGTTCCTTTATTTTGAGATGCACACACACAACTACACACACAACAACACATACGACCACAACCACACACACATCCACAACCATATGCACAACCACACACACAACCACACACACACACAACCACACCCAACCACACAACCGCACACACAACCAACCACAACCACACACACAACCACACAACCACAACCACACACGCAAACACACACAACCACACAACCACACCCACAACCACACACACAACTACAACCAACCACACACACAGCCACACACACAGCCACACACACACACACAACCACACGCACAACCACACACACAACCACACACACAACCACACACAACCACACACACACACACACACACACACAACCACACACACAACCACACACACACACAACCACACACACACAACCACACACACAACCACACACACAACCACACATACACATAGCCACACCCAACCACACCCACACATATAACCACACACACAACCATATACACACACGCACCCACACACACCACCACACATACACAACCACACACTCACAACCACACACACATAAACACACACAACCACACCCAACCAAACACACACACAACCACAAGCACACACACAACCACACACACAACCACACACAACTACACAACCACACACACAACCACAAACACAACCACAAACACAACACACACAACTACAACCACACATGCACAACCACACACAACCACAACCACACACCCAACCACACACACACAACTACAAGCACACACACAACCATACACACACAACCACAAACACAAACACAACACATACAACTACAACCACACACACCCACACACACACACAACACACACAAAACCACGCACCACACACACATAACCACAACCAAACACACACATACACACACAACCACACACACACAACCACACACACAACTACACACAACCACACACACGCACACGCACAACCACACAACCACACACGCACACGCACAACCACACAACCACACACACAAACACACACAACTACAACCACACACACAACCACACACACACAACCACACACACAACCACACACAACCACACACCACACACACACAACCACACACACAACCACAACCAAACACACAACTACACACACACAACCACACACACAATCACACACACAACCACACACAACCAAACACACAACCACACACACAACCACACACACACACAACCACACACACAACCACACACACAACCACACACACAAACACACACCGACACAACCACACACACAACCATACACCCACACGTGTTACCATCCTTGTGGGGACTATGTGTGAATACCTGCCTTGTGGGGACTAACCTTTCCCAATGTTTTTAAAACACACTAATAACAGAAAAAGGTTAAGAAAAAATGTATGATACAGGATCCTTCTTAAAATTTGGAAATATATTGTTATTTAATCGTGCGCATAGCACCATCCTTGTGGGGACTTGAACTTGTGCTACCATTCTTGTGGGGACCTAGTCTGTAACACTATTTGTGATTGAATACAGTTGAAGGCACATGGCTAAATGTTTATTTTATCAACAATATACACAAACAACATTATAATATATTCATTTATGAATAGCTGCTTATATACTAGGGGTATGCATTAAAGACAGGTTATGATAATGTGCCAGAAAATATCATATCATGCTTAAAGAAAGACACTTAAAGCTGCATTTAATCTCTTTATCAGTGCCTAAAATCTTAGGGAGTAAGGGAACTAACAAATAAAGAAATTATCATATGGAACCTAGGAATATGCTCAAGTGGAACCTAAAGCTTGATTAGCTGCTTACTTTTTTTTACCAAAATAGATGTTCAAGTCCTCACATAGATAGTGGCTGAAGATTATTGTGTTTAAGTCTCCATAGAAATAGTGTGTACATTCAAAGCTTGAATCCCATTATTAAGAGAGTAAAGCTAATGATGTTTAAGTCCTCACAGAGGTTGTGTGTAATTATAGAAATGCTCAAGTCCCCACAGAGATGGTATGTTATTATAGCGATGTTTAAGTCCCTACAGAGCTAGTGTGTTATCATAGAGATGTTCAAGTCCCCACAGAGATGGTGTGTTATTATAATGATGTTCAAGTCCCCACAAAGATAGTGTTTTAGTACAGTGTTGTTCAAGACCCCCAAAGATAGTGTATTATTATGGTGATGTTTAAGTCCCCACAGAGATAGTGCGTGAAGGTGACTGTGTTTAAATCCTCATTAAAATAGGCCCCCATTCAAAAAGGTAAACTGAGACAAAAAGTCTAACTTTACTACTTTTCAGTATTCATAAAGGTAAATTTCGACCAAAAGTCTAACTTTACTACTTTTCAATATTCACAAAACCCTATGAAGAGAATGTGAAGCTGATTATGTTCAAGTCAAAGCAAAGACAAGGAGATGATGGACGGAGTGGTGAAACCTTTCAGTCACTCACCCCAGTCACAGATATGGGTTGGATCCATCATTGTTCTTTAGCTCAATTTGCCACCCCAGTTCAGACCCAGCTATATGCAAATCAGTCTTGACCCTGTGCCTCATGGGAACAGTCCAGCCCGAACTGCCAAGCCAGGTCTTCCCTGGAACAGAAACATGCATCCTGGGACCGGTTCAGCCAAGCTAGCTTGAATCCAGTGGCAAAATGAGCTTAGGGTGAACAAAGCAAGAACAAGAAGATGATGGACTGGGTGCTGAAACTTTACAACACATACGACCACAACCACACACACATCCACAACCATATGCACAACCACACACACAACCACACACACACACAACCACACCCAACCACACAACCGCACACACAACCAACCACAACCACACACACAACCACACAACCACAACCACACACGCAAACACACACAACCACACAACCACACCCACAACCACACACACAACTACAACCAACCACACACACAGCCACACACACAGCCACACACACACACAACCACACGCACAACCACACACACAACCACACACACAACCACACACAACCACACACACAACCACACACACACACACACACAACCACACACACAACCACACACACACACAACCACACACACACAACCACACACACAACCACACATACACATAGCCACACCCAACCACACCCACACACATAACCACACACACAACCATATACACACACACACCCACACACACCACCACACATACACAACCACACACTCACAACCACACACACACAAACACACACAACCACACCCAACCAAACACACACACAACCACAAGCACACACACAACCACACACACAACCACACACAACTACACAACCACACACACAACCGCAAACACAACCACAAACACAACACACACAACTACAACCACACATGCACAACCACACACAACCACAACCACACACCCAACCACACACACACAACCGCAAGCACACACACAACCATACACACACAACCACAAACACAAACACAACACATACAACTACAACCACACACACCCACACACACACACAACACACACAAAACCACGCACCACACACACATAACCACAACCAAACACACAAATACACACACAACCACACACACACAACCACACACACAACTACACACAACCACACACACGCACACGCACAACCACACAACCACACACGCACACGCACAACCACACAACCACACACACAAACACACACAACTACAACCACACACACAACCACACACACACAACCACACACACAACCACACACCACACACACACAACCACACACAACCACAACCAAACACACAACTACACACACACAACCACACACACAATCACACACACAACCACACACAACCAAACACACAACCACACACACAACCACACACACACACAACCACACACACAACCACACACACAACCACACACACAAACACACACACAAACACACACCGACACAACCACACACACAACCATACACCCACACGTGTTACCATCCTTGTGGGGACTATGTGTGAATACCTGCCTTGTGGGGACTAACCTTTCCCAATGTTTTTAAAACACACTAATAACAGAAAAAGGTTAAGAAAAAATGTATGATACAGGATCCTTCTTAAAATTTGGAAATATATTGTTATTTAATCGTGCGCATAGCACCATCCTTGTGGGGACTTGAACTTGTGCTACCATTCTTGTGGGGACCTAGTCTGTAACACTATTTGTGATTGAATACAGTTGAAGGCACATGGCTAAATGTTTATTTTATCAACAATATACACAAACAACATTATAATATATTCATTTATGAATAGCTGCTTATATACTAGGGGTATGCATTAAAGACAGGTTATGATAATGTGCCAGAAAATATCATATCATGCTTAAAGAAAGACACTTAAAGCTGCATTTAATCTCTTTATCAGTGCCTAAAATCTTAGGGAGTAAGGGAACTAACAAATAAAGAAATTATCATATGGAACCTAGGAATATGCTCAAGTGGAACCTAAAGCTTGATTAGCTGCTTACTTTTTTTTTACCAAAATAGATGTTCAAGTCCTCACATAGATAGTGGCTGAAGATTATTGTGTTTAAGTCTCCATAGAAATAGTGTGTACATTCAAAGCTTGAATCCCATTATTAAGAGAGTGAAGCTAATGATGTTCAAGTCCTCACAGAGGTTGTGTGTAATTATAGAAATGCTCAAGTCCCCACAGAGATGGTATGTTATTATAGCGATGTTTAAGTCCCTACAAAGATAGTGTTTTAGTACAGTGTTGTTCAAGACCCCCAAAGATAGTGTATTATTATAGTGATGTTTAAGTCCCCACAGAGATAGTGCGTGAAGGTGACTGTGTTTAAATCCTCATTAAAATAGGCCCCCATTCAAAAAGGTAAACTGAGACAAAAAGTCTAACTTTACTACTTTTCAGTATTCATAAAGGTAAATTTCGACCAAAAGTCTAACTTTACTACTTTTCAATATTCACAAAACCCTATGAAGAGAATGTGAAGCTGATTATGTTCAAGTCAAAGCAAAGACAAGGAGATGATGGACGGAGTGGTGAAGCCTTTCAGTCACTCACCCCAGTCACAGATATGGGTTGGATCCATCATTGTTCTTTAGCTCAATTTGCCACCCCAGTTCAGACCCAGCTATATGCAAATCAGTCTTGACCCTGTGCCTCATGGGAACAGTCCAGCCCGAACTGCCAAGCCAGGTCTTCCCTGGAACAGAAACATGCATCCTGGGACCGGTTCAGCCAAGCTAGCTTGAATCCAGTGGCAAAATGAGCTTAGGGTGAACAAAGCAAGAACAAGAAGATGATGGACTGGGTGCTGAAACTTTTCAGTCACTCACCCCCAGTCACAGATCTGGGTTGAATCCATCATCGTTCTTTAGCTCACTTCACCATGCCAGTTGAGACCCAGCTATATGCAAATCAGTCTTGACCCTGTGCCTCATGGCACCCCCTGGTGCTTCAAGTCAAAACAGAGCTTGCGTTTAATTACAGGAATGCTCAAGTCCCCACAGAGAAAGTATGTTTTTACAGTGACGTTCAAGTCCCCACAAATATAGTGTGTTATTATAGCGATGTTTAGGTCCCTACAGAGAGAGTGAATGAAGATGATTTTGTTTAAGTCCTCATTAAAATAGGGCCTGATTCACAAAGGTAAACTTAGATTAAAAAATCTAACTTTTGTACTTTTAAGTTTCAACAATGTAAACTTAGACCAAAAGTCTAACTTTACTACTTTTCAGTATTCACAAAGCCCCATACAAAGAATGCGAAGCTGGTGATGCTCAAGCCAAAACAGAGCTTTCATGTAATTACAGGAATGTTCGAGTCCCCACAGAGAAGGTGTGGGACTATAGTATTACCACGGTCACCGAAGAGAATGTGTGTGATTATAGACATGCCCAGGTCCCCACAGAGATAGTGTGTGATTGTAGACATGCCCAGGTCCCCACAGAGATAGTGTGTGATTATAGACATGACCAGGTCCCCACAGAGATAGTGTGTGATTATAGACATGACCAGGTCCCCACGGAGATAGTGTGTGATTATAGACATGCCCAGGTCCCCACAGAGATAGTGTGTGACTATAGTATTACCACAGTTGCCAAAAGAGAATGTGTGTGATTATAGACATGCCCAGGTCCCCTAGAAATAGAGTGGGATTATATACATGACCAGGTCCCCACAGAGATAGTGTGTGATTATAGAGATGTTGTGGACCCCACAGAGATGGTGTGTGACTTTAGTATTACCACAGTTGCCAAAAGAGAATGTGTGTTATTTGAGACATATCTAGGTCCCCACAGAGATAGTGTGTGATTAATGGGATGCACAGGGATAACAAACAGAGATAGTGCATGATTATAGTCATGTACAAGTCCTCACAGAGATATTGTGCGATTACAATGATGTTTAAGCCCCCACAGTGATATTGCGTGATTGCAGTCATATTCAAGTCTCCACAGTGATGTGTGTAATGAAAGGTATGTTGAAGAACCCATATAGATAGTAGTAGTCTGGTGGCTTATTAAATGAATTAATCCACTTGAGGAATATGTGTTTGACTACCCTCTCACATGTTTGAATCCTGGTGCTACCACGCAGACTTTATTCCTTCCAAGGTCTATACAATAAGTACTATTTACTTGGATAACAAAAACATATGGTATTCAACAAGAATATACCCTCAGGTGTGAATGTGCACTCTATATATGCACATGAGATGACATGGTGTAATAATAGTGTTACTCAAGCCACCACTAGAGGTAGACTGGAATTGTCCCACATCTTTGAATCCCACTTCGAATACAGCATTAACTGATTTAAAATGTGTTCATCCAGGAAGGCCCACACTTGCTTAAAAATCCAAGTCTCTAAGTTCTCATTTTCTTTTCTAGCCCCCATCTTTTCAACTCTAGTCTCCATTAAGAAGACAAAACTGTATTTCTGATTACAATAAACTCCCCATACTGATTCATTCTGACACTTTAGGATTATTACAATAAAGAAATTGATTTAAGAACTGGCACGTCTTTATAATTTGTGTCTCTATATTTCAAGAATGAAATGGTCCTCTCTTCACAAAGCTCTTCTTTCTCTCAAAGTATTCCTCTACTTGCTCTTGGGGCTCTTTCTAGCTAACCCGTCTCCCACTCTATAAATCTATAAAAACCTGTACATGTATGTATGTGTATATATATATATATATATATATATATATATATATATATATATATATATATATATATATATATATATATATTCACAGAAAAAACCATAGGTTATAGACCATATATAGTTAGGAATTAGCATTAACAAAACCTTGAAAATTCACTGAAAAAACCATAGGTTATAGACCATATATAGTTAGGAATTAGCATTTAAGAAACCTTTTTTTTACTCACACAAAACCATTGAAATTCCATATATAGTTAGTTGTACTAACTATATATCGCGCACCCGCAATCCACTGCTGATCATGTCACATATTACATCATTCATGACATGGTCAGTGACATCACTGATGACATCACTGATGACATCTCAAATGACATCACTGATGACATCACTGATGACATCTCAAATGACATCACTGATGACATCACTGATGACATCTCAAATGACATCATTGATGATATCACTGATGACATCACTGATGACATCATTGATGACATATCAAATGACATCACCAATGACATCACTGATGACATCACTGATCACATCTCAAAAGACATCACTGATGACATCACTGATGACATTATTCATGTGATAATACGATGAATCTCTTCAGACTCTAATAAAAACTTAGATACACTCACTGTAAACAGACACTCACAGACTGTCACTCATCCATGGAGTTACTCACACACCTAGTCAGTCATGTAAAGAATCAATCACAGCTCCATTTCCTCAACTATACAGTTATGCACACCTTACTTATTCAAACATATACTAACACATATTTACTCTCTTATACAATCCCTGATACAAGTTCACAATGATCCATACAGCCACTCACACATTCACTGGCTCTTATGCATAGTTATTTATATATGTCAACTCTCACATGTACTGTGTTTTACATATGTACTTACTTTGACATGTAGCACTTAGATATCCATTCACTCACCAATACACTCATGCACACAGTCAACTGCCCATACAGCTGTTTCCACATGCACTTTTGAACCCATACATCTAGTGAATCAACTGCTCACACATCTATGCACAGAGTTATACACCTCCCAGCCACCCACACACACACTCAGTCTCCCATACAAATACTTAGGCAATCAACCAATAACCCATATAGTTACTCATATAGCTACTGATCAACACATGCAGCAGTTTACAGAACAACAGACATAATGATGCACAAATTAAGACAGTTTAGTCACTAACCCATGCACTCAGTGAGACACATTTAATCAGTCACTCATACAGTCAGTCATGCACCTAATAAATCCTTCATCCAGACACTTATAAATCCACTCATTCTTCAATATGTAAGACATATTTTAACTTTATAGAAACATACAGTCACTGGATGTTGTCATCAGTGATGTCATCAGTGATGTCATTTGAGATGTCATCAGTGATGTCATCAGTGATGTCATTTGAGATGTCATCAGTGATGTCATCAGTGATGTCACTGACCATGTCATGAATGATGTAATATGTGACATGATCAGCAGTGGATTGCGGGTGCGCGATATATAGTTAGTACAACTAACTATATATGGAATTTCAATGGTTTTGTGTGAGTAAAAAAAAGGTTTCTTAAATGCTAATTCCTAACTATATATGGTCTATAACCTATGTTTTTTTCAGTGAATTTTCAAGGTTTTGTAAATGCTAATTCCTAACTATATATGGTCTATAACCTATGGTTTTTTCTGTGAATTTCAATGGTTTTTTAATAGCAAATATCAAAAGCTTTAAAATGTATTCTTCTTTAAATCAAAAAATATATTTTATATGTTTATTAATAAAAAAATGTATGTATTTTTTTTATTTATTTTTTTGTTTCGCTCCCGGTCCGCGAACCGGGTCGCTTCCCGTTAGCTCAAAATGGTGCCGCGACCCGGTCCGCGAACCGGTAAACGTTCCGTTTGCGCAACTTCCGCGTTAGAAAACAACATCGTGACGCGTCGCGTCAGCGTGACGTATCGCGTAGTCGCGTGAAACGTCATATGACGCCCCGCGTTAGCGTACCCGGAAGTGAACCGGTACGCGAACGAGGCGCGAAGCGCCGCTTCCCGGAAGCGATCCGGGACGCGGCCCAAAGCGCGTAACGTAAACACAACAGGTCATGTGACTTGCTAATAACACTTTTCATTGGTTCATTTCACTTTTAGTTTCATAATGATGTAAGACTAGGTCATGTGACCTAAAAGTAACACTTTTCATTGGTTTAGAACTATTGTTTTTCCCAAATGATGAAAACCCCTCCTTCTTTCCTCACTCTGACTTTCATCTTTGTGAGAGGAAGACCTTTTGTGATCACTGAGCAATGGCTTCATTAGTAGCTTCAGCTGGTGCTTCCCCACCACCTCCAAGGAAGAGAGGACCACCTGCTGAAGTTATCATTCAGCAAGAGGAGGAAGAAGAGGAAGAAGAGGAAGAGCAGGAAGAGAGGCAGTTTTTGCGTGAGGAGCCCAGGAGGTCTCATGTCAAAGAAAATTATATTTGGCAATTTTTTAAATTTCCCCGGGGCCAAAAAAAATCAATGCCCGGTACGTAACTTGCCTTATATGTAAAGAACGTCTGTCCAGAGGGACAGATAAAAAATATAGTTACGGGAATTATACAATGCATCGCCATATGCAGAGGTGGCACCCTATCAACTACAGTGCTGCGCAGTTACGTGACCAGCAAGATAATCCCCCTTCTATGGCCAGAAGATCAGTTGTACAGGAAGTGACGGGACCAGAGGCGAGGGAGATGGTCCCAAATATACAAATGAAGTTCGGGGAAGTGAAACAAGTGTGCGTGCGTTGTAACCAATTCATTTGCTACAGAGAAAGTAGCATCACTCTGATCAACAGAGCTATCGACAATCATGATTGTCCGAACCGCCCCAGAGAATAAATTCTTTTTTTTTTGTTGCTCCTGTTGAGCCCTTTATAATGAATCGTTTTCGTTTCCCCCACCCAAAAAAACCCCCAAAAAATATAAAACCGTTCAAAAAATACAAAAAAAGTAAAAAAATGTTCAGAAAAATAATTTAAAAAAATAAAACAATAAAAACAATTAAAAAAAAAGTTCTTATCAGAACTACCTCCCCTTTATAAAAAAATTGGTAGAATATTTAGCACTCTGCCAACCTCTATTTCTTTTGGTTCGCTTCCCGGTTCGCTCGCCGGTACGCGAACCGGGAGCAAACCCAAATTTTTTTTTTCAAAAAAAGAAGAGTAAGTATAAGGGAAGGAAACAAAGAGTATTGTTAAAAGAAAGACAGCTATAGGGACTAAACCAAAGATACTGTTTAATAGATCTATTTACCGAAGAAAAGATGGAAGAGGGTATAATTGAGAAAAACAAAATAGATAAGGAAGTGAAAGAAAAAAAAGGAGAGTAGAGAATGTGACTGAATGATTAAATTAAGATTAAAACATTGGAATAACAGAGAGAAAAACACAATGCAGAAAAGAAGAAGTAACAGAAAAGGAATGATTGAAACAGCAAAGAAATGTAAATAACATAGGGGCATATTATCAACATAGGCGATAAAAGTTTTGCTGCTTTTATCGGCAGAAATCTGACGCTAAAGACGCTTTTGCAGCAGTTTTCTGCCGATAATGACTGCTTTTATCGGCAGAAAACTGGTGCTAAAGCCGCTTTTGCGGAAGAAAACTGCCGCTAAAGCTACTTTTGCAGCAGTTTTCTGCTGATAAAAGCAGCGATAATTTTATTGCCTGTGTTGATAATATGCCCCTTAGTGTGCTTGAACAACAGAGAGAAAGCATAATGAACAAGTAGTGAAAGAGTGATCAGTCAGAGACAGTGAGAGTAATAGAGATGGAGTGAGTGAACAAGAGTGAGGAAGTATGAGAAGAGAGGGACTGACAAAAATAGTGGAAGGAGTAGAGTAAGTAAGTAATAGAGAAAGGAATGTGGAAAGTAGCAAAGGCAGGAAAGTGAGGGTTAAAGAAATGAAGTAGTGAAACTAATAGAAGTTAAATGTGATAGAAATGTAACGAAAAGAGTAAAAAACATTTACCTTATAATTGTCGTTAACTTAGTCACTTGTTATTTTTATACTTTCAATCTGTGAAAGAGAGAACAAACATTTGAAAAATATTAAAACATGTATTTAAAAATTAGAAAAGACAAGGGAAAAGATTGAAGGACAAACAGTTTTTCAACAACTTTGACACTTACAGAAGCCTCTGCTTCTCCATGCCCCTACACAGTCCTAAAAATATACATTTTAAACTAACAGTATCTTGATGCAGATGAAGTGAGGCCTATCTTGCAACATGGTGCATCTTTTGCACTGCTGCTGTCTCACAAAAGTGATGCAACGGCAGCGCAAAAGAGGTGCACAGCCATCATAAAACTGTCCCTAACATTTTAAATGATTGTTTCAGGATGACAATAAGGTGTGTCCTATCCAGAGGTTTGTTTGAGGTGAGGCCTACTCAGGGTTGCAGATGAAATTTAGGCTTGTTGAAGAGTACAGAGGAGATAATACATATCCATGTCTACCAGTGAAGTGAGTCATGTCCACTTCACTCTTGAACAAAGGCCAGACCTCCTCTGTTTCCTTGGACAGGCCTAAACTTGATTTGCACAATGTGATGTGTAATGTTAGGAAACACAGGTGATGTAATTGAAAAACGTGCAATTTCTTTTGCTCATTTCACAATCACATCAATTGTGTTTCCTTTGCTTAGGTATCTCATTGTGCAGATGTAGTCCAGCATATGAAAGAGTACCCAGAAGTGCAGCACTGCATGCAACAACTTTGACACTTACTGAAGCCTCAGCTTCTGCATGCCCCCTACACAGTCCTAATTATATACATTTTAAACTGACGGTATCTTGCTGGAGATGAACTGAGGCCTATCTTGCAACATGGTGCATCTTTTACACTGCTGCTGCGTCACAAAAGTGACGGAACAGCGACGCAAAAGAGGCGTATAGCCATCATAAATCTGCACTTAACATTTTAAATGATTGTTTCTAGATGCTGATAAGGTGTGGCCTATCCAGAGATTTGTTTCAGGTAAGTCCTACTCAGGGTTGCAGATGAAATTTAGGCTTGTTGAAGAGTATAGAAGAGATAATACATGTGCAGGCCTACCAACGGAGTGAGTCATGTCCACTGCACTCTTGAACAAATGTGAGACCTCCTCTGTCTCCTGGAACAGGCCTAAACCTCATCTACACAATGTGATGTGTAATGTTAGGAAACACAGGTAATTTAATTGAAAAACGTGCAATTTTTTTTGCTCATTCCACAGTCACATCACCTGGGTTTCCTTTGCTTAGGTATCTCATTGTTTAGATGTAGTCTATCATATGAAAGACTACGTAGAATGTGAGCACTGTATGCAACAACTTTGACACTTATAGAAGCCTCAGCTTTTCAATGCCTACTACACAGTTCTAAATGTATATCATAAATACAAAAAGTACAGAATTAATTATACATGTTAAATGGTTTATTTTTGCTGTTCTCAGAATTTATCAAATTTCACTAAAAATAGTGACTTGAAGGTATTCATCATATAACAGCGGGGGAAAAAAAAACACAATCAAAATGATTGTGTTTAAAAAACCCATATAACATAACCAAACAGAAATCAGAACTCCTGAAAAGTAACTTACTTTCCATGACGTCGAAGGATATCCTATGAACAGCTTACACTCTGTTGTGCTGCTATTATTTTCAGCCCGCCACTTTCTGAAAGAAAAGCTCCATCGTTTTGAAAAATATGTTACATACAATAAATGACTTCTCGCTCTCTACCGCACGTTTCCACAAGGCCAAATCGTGTAAGAGCCATTTATAACTCTTGGAATTCTTCTAAGCAAATCCCGTCATTTTGTATTTCCGCAACTTTCAGAAAGAAAACGTTCAAGATCACTTTCACAATCCTGGACTAGTAATATCTTACCCTTCTTGCTCACTCATGTTCTACATTTCCTATGACACTGATACTGCTTACTATGAAGCAGACTTACACTACCTCTATGACTACTACAATTATTTAATTCTCTACATCACTTTTAATCACAAAGCAATATAAAACAGTAGATAAAATTATATCAACCCCTAGAATCATTATACGGCAGTTACCTACCCTAAATTCTCTTTTCTGAAAACAGAAAGTAAGAATATTTTTAAATAAAAAGGCAACATTGTATCGTAGTCAAATGGGAAT
The DNA here is from genome assembly GCF_964261635.1 of Lissotriton helveticus. NCBI lineage: Eukaryota > Metazoa > Chordata > Amphibia > Caudata > Salamandridae > Lissotriton > Lissotriton helveticus. The sequence continues at coordinate 1,065,682,097 of NC_136057.1, forward strand.
AATTTCCGAAACAGCAATTTTTTTTACATTTTCAATAAGCTGTGTAATAAGCGGATCTGTCAAATGACCATCATGCCATATAATAGCTGCAGTTACAAATGTTCTTCCTAAAATCAACGACTGTGTAGCCACAACATTTGTAATTAAAGTTGAAGACTTACTTTCATCAGGTTTATATAGTTGGATTTTCAAAATGACATTATAATCAAAGGTTTGGACCAATAATCTAGACAGCATTGCAGACATACATTCCCTCTACTCCATGTTTTGATTGGCTGCTTGAATTAGCTTATAAAAAGAAACAGTTTTTCTGAACTCATACGAAGTGCAGTTATTTTTCCATGACGTCAAGTGTTATGGTAAGAACACCGTTTGCTTTGGGAAATACTCTGTTGTCCTTCAACTAATCTCTGCCCACCACTTTCTGTAAGAAAATCTTCTTTTTTTCCAGGAACTATTTAAAACTCAAAAATAACTTTTGACTCTGTACTACACTTATCCTCAAGGCCAAATCGTGTAGGAGCCATTAGAACCTCTTGAAATTCCTCAGAGCAAATCCTGAGATTCCTTCCCTAAAATTTTGGTTTTAAAAACACCAGGTAAGAATTTTTAAGGTCAAAAGGCAATTTTTTTTTTAAGTTAAAACAGAATCATTGCAGAATGACCAGCCATTTCTAGACTTTAAATAAGCTGTGTAATGTCCTGATGTTATTGAAGGACCGTCATGATATATAATTGCTGCAGTTACAAAAGTCCTTCCTGATATTGAAAACTGTGAAGCCACAACATTTTTTATTAAAGTTGTCAATTTTGTTCCATCAGGCCTACATCGTTGGAACATTAAAATGACATACTGGCCATATGTTCGTATAAATAATGTTGACAACATTTCAGACTTACATTGGCTACACTCCATGTTGTGATCAGCTGCTTTTACTAGCTTATTAAAGGACACTGATTTACTGTCTGGCAAAGTTAAATATATAAATCTTTCTGAGTCTACACTAGTAGTACTTGATACCCTACAGTTCTCGCAGTCATGCTGCCATTGATAAGAAAGCCCAAACAGGTGATCTACATCTACACCTTCAGCATGCAATACATCAAGCATATACATTAAAAACTCCTGACAATCTTGCTGAATATTTTGAGAGAATTGTGTTTGACCTGAACATCTGTCTAACAGATTTCGAATTTCAGACACACTTTCTATTTTTGTTCTATCAGTGCTACATTTCTCTAACACAGAATTTAACAAACTGCAAAATCTTTGATCAGAATTGACCACAATCTCTTCTTTTACATTTTCTAGAGAAAACAAAACATTAACCACTACATTAGCATGGCAGTTGACACCAGAACTGTTTTCAAATTGAAAACCAACAACATCTTCAACAGAATCCTTTTTCTTTCTGCTTATAATTTCAGGTTCATCGACTTTTCGTCTTTTTGCTACAACCTCCCTACTATTGGTCACATTTCTTCGTTTCCGGCCTGCCACACGTTTCTCAAACAAAGGATATTGAGGCAAATGTGGCGCATACTCTCTTCTTAACCTATTGTATTCCTTAACACAATCTAGATTGGCACAAATGTTTGTGACATCACACTCAATCAAGTACAATCCCGATAAAGTTCTAACTCGTGACAATGCCACATATGCCATACCCTCCTTGAACACAGAACTGCCAATATTCACCAATGCACTGTCTACACTTAAACCTTGCGATTTATGGATTGTCACCGCATATGCCAAGCAAACAGGAAACTGCTTACGGCGAACATATAAGTCTTTTACAAGCAAAAATCTAGCAGAACAACGACCAATTAGCTGTACTTCCTCAATGCCATCAAATTTAATTTTTAAAAATTCAATTCCATCTCTATTTCTGTATTTCACAAAATCAACAACATTACCCATTGATCCATTTACCAGACCTCTTTCAACATGTAAATTCCTTCTTAAAATTATACGGCAGTTTAAGCACACATTCAGAGTCTTTTCAAAACCTGCAGTTTTAGATATAGTCTTCTCTAATGAATCCAATTTTGTTTTCAAATTCTCAGACAACATAATTGTTGATCCCATATGCTCTACTCTGTCAATAGCTTCCAGTTTCACAATCTCTTGGTTTTCTAAATGCAACATTTTGTTGTTGAAGATGGTACATTCTGCAAGAGTTGGCATCAAACATATTCCAGATTTCTTCTCAGTAATTTTCTGAAAAATATTCTCAGGCACAACGTCTTGTTCTGGATATAAATTTGACAGTAATCGTGCATGTAAAGCTTCTTTCCCATGCTCGGTCACTGTTGTATGAAACTCATCACTAAGTCTTCTGGATCTGTTCCAAATTTAGGTGCATCCTTGATCCACAGCAGCATATGTATATGAGGAGCACCTCTTGCTTGGTACTCCTTTCTCCAGAAGAAATCCAACACCTCTCCAAGAGGTGGATTCTTCTTATTCATGATGAAAGACATCATAGCTTCAAATCTATGATTGAAGTACCTGCATACATTCACTGGATCCAAAGAGCACAGTTCTCCGGGTGTCTTGAATTCGATATTTTCAATGTTTCCATTTGCCTCTCGTAGAAATTCAAGTAAGTCTTCCCAGCCATACTCGGCACAGCTCAGAGTGAGGAACCATGTGGGAGTTCCTAAGTTCCTCAGCATACATTTTAAATCACCATGACGACGGTACCAGTACTCATTAGTACCACGCTGACACGCCATGAGATTAATCAGGTGACAATCCAAAATACTGTCTTGGACATTGACTTTATCCATAAAGTCACTTGCCGAGATGTTTTGCATCTGTATACCACTTTTCAAGATGTGGTTCACTGCATATGACAGTCCAGACAGATCGCTTTCAAACAGGAGATGAAACAAATAGGGAATGCATTGTCGAAACCTAGCATCTTCTGCATACAATCGTAAAGTCCGGTATTCAGAAGCAGGAATTTGATGAGGTCGCTCATCATATCTTCCTCCTTGACCTGTTGGAAATAGCTGTGGGAAACACCGAGCTTCCAAACTTTCCTCCCAAACACTAATGGGACTCCCTTTGGCTTGTTTCATTTGAAACAACTCAATAGCATTCCCCATGACTTCCTTGGAATGCAAAGGATGAACACTATAATGTTCATATATTTCTTCACTTTTAGAGGGTTCTACTTTCTCAATTTGACCAGCACACAAATCGCTATCCTCTTCCTCACTTACTTCCTCTTCTGCAACATATACATTCTTATAGTACTTATTATTTTTTTTCAAATACAATGTTGCCTTTTTGACTTTCCTAACATCCACTAAATCTTGCCATATTTTCTTATTCTTTGTCGGAACCCCATTAACTAAGATAACCAGAGGTTCCTCTTCCACTTTTTCTACTCCAATTGTGTTAATGTTTTTCTTCAAATCTAGAGGCAAATAAACAACTCTTCCCTTTAATCCTCTCTGTAAATCTGATGGAGGCAATTTCCCTGTCTTTGGCTCCATTCTTACAATAGCCTGAAAGGGATGGATACTTTGAATCAAAATAGATGCATAAGTATTTAAATCCTTCAATTCAGAAGGAATCTCAACCAATTCCAGATTATTATGAACCGCTCTAGCAGGCATCTGGTTTTGATTTAATTTGTTACAACAATAAGTACACACACGTTGATCCGATCCCAAATCAAAACAATTTTCTACCATCAAGTATGTTGCGAAATCCTTCCATTCACTATTATTTTCCCTTTCACTTTTTGCATATAAATCCACTAACTTAGTCTGATTCTTATAATAAGTGCGTCGACAACACACACAAGTGAAATTAGGCCTCTCACTTGATTTCACCTGAAACGTGGCAATTTCCTTCTGAAAATTATCTGTACTGGAAACCTGTACACTATTTTCCACATTACCCTCTTCTTCTGGGTCAATTTCAACATTCTCCTCTTTACTTCCAAAGTAACAAAACTCAATTTCTTCACAAATATTTTTCACATCTATTTCAGAACCATGCAAAAGAGCAGCGCATAATTGTTTAAGCATAATTGCTGGACTCTTAGCATAATACAACATTCTAACTAATTTCCTCACTTTATTATGATGCACTGCTAGCATCCTGAAATGATGAAAAACACTCTGGCATACTCTCCTGGAAAGACAAGCCAGTGAATGACCATGCAAACCTGTCACTTCTCTCACTCTGCAAGGATCTAATTCTTGCAACAACATCATTTTCTGCTTCAAACTTTTCTTATTAAATGTCCGTACAAAATCACAAAGCAAATTGATGGAATCCTGTCGTACACTGCAAATACTACTACACTTCCAGGTGTACACAGGACCCTTAGGACGTCTTCCTAAAACCTCATTACCTAACACCTCTTCTGTCTCTGTTGTCACAAGTTTTTCTTTTTCAACTGGACAACCATCTTTCACCTCATAAGCTCGACCACTGGTGTCAACTGCATGCACCAAATCATTATCCTGGAAATAACTCTCCTCATTAAAAAATGCCTCACAACTTGAACTATGCATCCATTCTCCGGAAAAAACTTCACAAAAATTACTACGATTAACTATTCTCTTCCATCTACTATTTCTTTTGAAATCTTAAATTGCCTTGTTTAGCTTCCTAATTCTATTGATTATCAAAATAAATAACTTTCGTTTAATTTCAAATGCCTGATCAATAACTTTCTCAACTTTTTTTTTCCTCTTATAAAAAACCACTTTCTGTTGACCTTTCTTAATATTTTTTAACAAATTGCCAATTATCCTGTTGCGGAACATTCGTTTACGAATGTCCCTAAACTGTTGTTTCCTTCTACTATCATGCACAGAGTTATCTCTTGCTCTAGCAGTAACATTTTTGATTGGCCTTTCCTTTCCGTTTAAATTGCTTCTCTTTTTCTGGACTAAAACATTTTCTGTAGTACTACTTTTTTTTTTACAAATGTTTCTTATGAATGATTTCGTGGTCTTACCCGGTGCTTTCTTGGTGACTTGACGATTTTTTATTGTAGAGGACTGCTGCAACAATTGATGAACCTGCTGTCTTTGACGTTTTGTAGCCTTTCTGATTCTATCCTTAGACGGCATTCTCAAAATTTGAAATGATCTGCAGTTGAATCTGTGGTAAAATATAATAAAAAATGTTATTAACCACTATTACCAAACAGTAAATCAATAACAGTCATCAAAAACTTAACACACTACTTGACATTTTTACATAGAATAATTTTTAGTGATTTGGCAAATTTAGAATACACAAATAGCAGAAAAGAAATGGAATGCTTCTACATTTTACCTGTGCTGTTTTATATGTGAATCTGATCTAATTTTATGAGCATATTTTAATATTTTATTGAAGACACTACACATAACCTGTTTTTGAAGGTGTGTTTAATTTTAAATGAAACGGTTTACATTTTTACTTTTCAAGGTAGCGGAGCGCTTTACTTCAGGAGCGCGCTGTGCTGTGTGTTGAGCGCTTTTAACTGCAATTAGTGCATTTTGTGTGCAGAATTTGTGCTGCGCCGAGACAGGTGGGCTTTTTAAAATTCCTCTTACCCTCACGGTAAATTGTGTCCCCCACCGCCGCTTGGCGGGCTTGGTTCCTGGGGCGGGCGCCATAGTTCAGAGGGGCAGAGCAGCTTCATTACGCCAGCGCTTGACTGCGCATGTGTGAGCGAGGAGACGCCTACTAAAGGCGAGTCCCTGGCGTTTTTCAGCAGACAAGGTAGCGGAGCGCTTTACTTCAGGAGCGCGCTGTGCTGTGTGTTGAGCGCTTTTAACTGCAATTAGTGCATTTTGTGTGCAGAATTTGTGCTGCGCCGAGACAGGTGGGCTTTTTAAAATTCCTCTTACCCTCACGGTAAATTGTGTTCCCCACCGCCGCTTGGCGGGCTTGGTTCCTGGGGCGGGCGCCATAGTTCAGAGGGGCAGAGCAGCTTCATTACGCCAGTGCTTGACTGGGCATGTGTGAGCGAGGAGACGCCTACTAAAGGCGAGTCCCTGGCGTTTTTCAGCAGACAAGGTAGCGGAGCGCTTTACTTCAGGAGCGCGCTGTGCTGTGTGTTGAGCGCTTTTAACTGCAATTAGTGCATTTTGTGTGCAGAATTTGTGCTGCGCCGAGACAGGTGGGCTTTTTAAAATTCCTCTTACCCTCACGGTAAATTGTGTCCCCCACCGCCGCTTGGCGGGCTTGGTTCCTGGCGCGGGCGCCATAGTTCAGAGGGGCAGAGCAGCTTCATTACGCCAGCGCTTGACTGCGCATGTGTGAGCGAGGAGACGCCTACTAATGGCGAGTCCCTGGCGTTTTTCAGCAGACAAGGTAGCGGAGCGCTTTACTTCAGGAGCGCGCTGTGCTGTGTGTTGAGCGCTTTTAACTGCAATTAGTGCATTTTGTGTGCAGAATTTGTGCTGCGCCGAGACAGGTGGGCTTTTTAAAATTCCTCTTACCCTCACGGTAAATTGTGTCCCCCACCGCCGCTTGGCGGGCTTGGTTCCTGGGGCGGGCGCCATAGTTCAGAGGGGCAGAGCAGCTTCATTACGCCAGCGCTTGACTGCGCATGTGTGAGCGAGGAGACGCCTACTAAAGGCGAGTCCCTGGCGTTTTTCAGCAGACAAGGTAGCGGAGCGCTTTACTTCAGGAGCGCGCTGTGCTGTGTGTTGAACGCTTTTAACTGCAATTAGTGCATTTTGTGTGCAGAATTTGTGCTGCGCCGAGACAGGTGGGCTTTTTAAAATTCCTCTTACCCTCACGGTAAATTGTGTCCCCCACCGCCGCTTGGCGGACTTGGTTCCTGGGGCGGGCGCCATAGTTCAGAGGGGCAGAGCAGCTTCATTACGCCAGCGCTTGACTGCGCATGTGTGAGCGAGGAGACGCCTACTAAAGGCGAGTCCCTGGCGTTTTTCAGCAGACAAGGTAGCGGAGCGCTTTACTTCAGGAGCGCGCTGTGCTGTGTGTTGAGCGCTTTTAACTGCAATTAGTGCATTTTGTGTGCAGAATTTGTGCTGCGCCGAGACAGGTGGGCTTTTTAAAATTCCTCTTACCCTCACGGTAAATTGTGTCCCCCACCGCCGCTTGGCGGGCTTGGTTCCTGGGGCGGGCGCCATAGTTCAGAGGGGCAGAGCAGCTTCATTACGCCAGCGCTTGACTGCGCATGTGTGAGCGAGGAGACGCCTACTAAATGCTCCTCCCTTCCGTAGCGGGATCGCGGAGCGGGCGCGTCCTCGCGTGGCCGGAGTCGTGCCAGAGTCCTGCCCGTCTGCGCCCGTCCGCGACAGGACGTGCTGGACGTGGCTGGACTCTGGCCCTCCTCCTGGCCGTATTTCCGGCCATCATGCGGTGTTACACCAGAGACAGTCTGGCCGCCATCAACCGGTCCTGGGCGACCTGCACTGCACCTCGTGTGGACCCCTTATGCGGCCCGTTCTCGTGTGGTTGCGGATGTTTCATCTTGTCTGCCCCTGCAAGTGGGAACTGCAGGGAGACCTCCCGTGCGGCCATCAGCCTGCAACCCTATATCAGCCTTTGGAATCTCAATGCCAGGTCGCTTGTTAGGCACCATCTAGATATTTGCGATCTGCTAGATGAGGAGTTGCCCGATCTATTCTGTGTGACGGAGACCTGGCTGCAGGATGCTGATACGGCCGTCGTTAATCTGGCTCTCCCGCCGGAATACTCGGTGTTTACTTTAAACCGAGCTTCTAGAGGCGGAGGAATAGCTCTCGCTGTTAAATCTTGCTATTCTTGTACGTGGCAGGGTCAAAAAATTCCGGGTTGCGAAAGTGCTATGTTCAAGGTAGCTGTTACACCTAACTTCACCCTGTCGGGGCTTTTGATTTATCGGCCACCGGGAAGTGAAGTGGCCTTTAGAGCGGCGCTACCTGACGCCATTAGTCAACTGGCTACGGGGTGCTCCAATTTCTCCATCATTGGAGACTTAAATTTGCACTTTGACAACTCAATGAGCCCCTCGGTGTCCAGTTTTGTGGCAGATCTTGAGGCGCTCCAGCTGATTCAGCTGGTGGCACAGCCCACCCACTCAGGGGGTCATACCCTTGATCCGTTTTTTACAAATCTTACGGAAGCCTGCATTACCAGCTACACACCTCTAGCATGGACTGATCATTACTTGATACAGATCCAGTGCCCTTTTCCAGCTATTCAACCCAAGCCAGTGGTGTGTACGATTCCAAGACGACGCTGGAATAAACTTAAGCTGGATGAGTTTTTCCATCTCCTATCGGTTGACCCATTTGTCATCACGGGGTCACCTGATCAGGTTTATGACAGGTTTTGTAATTGGGTATCTAGGGCTTTGGACACTCTGATTCCCTTGGTCGGCTGCAAAACTGGGTCCGGTAAAGCCAGCCCCTGGTATGACGACGCACTGCGTGCTTTGAAGGTCTCCTGTAGGCGTGCAGAGCGGGCATGGCGTAAAGCCTACAACAGTACGAAGAAAGTTCTCTACCTGTCTACTGTCAAAGTGTATCATCGGGCGGTATGTAGAACTCGTGCCGCATTTTATGCTGCACAATTCAGGACTAGCTCGAACCCGTCCAAGGCTATTTTTAAGGTATTAAAAGACCTTACTGCCAAAAAGGTAACAACGACGCACCAGAGCTCCGTTGAGCACTGTGAAAAATTGGCAGAGTTCTTCCTGGAAAAGGTGAATGCTATCTATCGGGCCTTTCCTTTGGCTACTCCCTCGGCTAATCCATCTGTTAAGCCGCTACCATCTGAGGGACTGCATTCCTTTCCTATTTTAACATCTGATAGCCTAGACATATTGGCCCGTCAAGTGAAGTCTGGGTCCCCAGAGGATCCACTTTGCCCAGATGTGTTCAAAGACTTAGCGGTACATGACACCTCGCCGCTATGCTCTCTGATCAACTCGTCATTAACATCTGGCGAGGTTCCACTGAAGTGGAAGCGAGCCATGGTTCGGCCTATCCTTAAGAAACCCAGCCTGGACGGCAGCAAGCCGGAGAGCTATCGGCCGATTTCACTCTTGCCGTGGCCGGCTAAGGTTACGGAGGCACATGTAAACGCTGTCCTCTCGGAACATCTCCGCCGTGCAGATATCCTCGACGCAACGCAGAATGGGTTTAGGGCTGGTCACAGCACGGAGACGGCTCTGCTCTATATGGTGGAGCATCTTCGCTCCGTGCTTGACGCGGGACAAACGGCAGCGCTTGTGCTATTAGATCTGAGCGCTGCCTTCGACACCGTCTCGCACCCAATCCTTCTGCTGCACCTAGAGGAGGCTGGTGTGACCGGTATCGCTCTCCAGTGGTTCCGGTCGTTTTTAGCCAACCGGGCCTTTAGCGTGACCGTCCCACCTCACCAGTCCAAATTCCATCCGTTGAACCTGGGGGTTCCCCAAGGCTCCTCGCTGAGTCCTACGTTGTTTAATCTATACGTAAGGCCGCTAGCTGAGGTTGTCAGGCAATGGGGTATGACGATGGTGTCATATGCCGATGACACCCAGCTAGCGGTTACGATCAGCGGGGACGCCGAGGTAGATGCCCCCAGGTTTCAACAAGGACTGCGGGTGGTCGCCAGCTGGATGACGTCCAACTGTCTCCAGCTGAACGCTAGTAAGACCGAGGTCATGGTTTTTGGCAGACAGCCGGATCTTTGGGGAGAGAGATGGTGGCCTGGGGATTTGGGTCCTGCTCCCATCCCAGTCGCCGAGCTTAAGAACCTCGGGGTCTGGCTGGACCCTTCCCTTACGTTTGTGTGTCATACCAAACGCACGGCGGCCTGCTGCTTTGGCATCCTGCGCGGGCTCCGTCCACTGCTGAAGTTCTTCGATGCTCCCACTAGGCAACTCATGATCCAAGCCACAGTCATCTCGAGGCTGGATTATGCGAGTTCCTTACTAGTTGGTCTGAACCAAGCGGAGATTGGGCGCCTACAACGGATCCAGAACGCCGCTGCAAGAGCGGTGGTAGGCCTCCCTAGATTCTGTCCCACCTCCAGTACCCTGCGGTCATTGCATTGGCTACCGGTGGCCCAGCGGATTCAGTTTAAGGTCCTCTGTGTCGCCTACAAAATTCTGAAGGGGTCCCCAGCAACGATTCTTGTGGCTCTTCTTGCCCACTACACCCCAGCTCGACTCTTAAGATCTGTCGACCTAGAACTAGCTGTCGTGCCGCGCTTCAAGCGGAGTCGAGCTGGAGGACGCTCGTTTCGAGTGCGCGCGGCGGTTCTGTGGAACTCCCTGCCCCCGGCGATCCGCGCTATGAGGCATCTGCTTTCCTTTCGCCGTGCGGTGAAAACTCTTTTATTCCCTTAGTTTGTCTACACTGTTTGTTTATTGTTTCAGTTGTGTTGTGCAGCTGCCTTGTCGGGCGCCAGGACGCTCCTTATCTGGAGCATCTGTGCGCCAAATAAAAACGCATAACATAACATAACATAACATAACATTTATTGTAAATTTTAAAAATAAATGTTTATAGTTCCATAGGCTCAAGCAGGTCAGCTTCCCACCCTATGTCATACAATTCTGACAAATCGGCATCCTCATCATGTTCTTCATCATCCTCAGGATTTAAATCATCCAAGGGATCTACTTCCACTGACGTTTCAATTACAAGTTCAATGATAAGGTCGAGATCAACTGATTGCTCATTATCACTCATGGTTGATGTTGTCGTTATCTTTAAAGAAAGAGAACAACAATGAGATGTTGCAGAGTAAGAGACAAATCTCAGAGATTATAATAGTAAATTGTTTAACAAGAGTAACATTTTGCAGCTATTATTTAGCCATGTGCAGCGATGCTGAGGAGGTGAGGCCTATGTCCAAGTTTTCAGTGAACAGGACTCATCTCTTCTTAACCTTGGATAAGCCTCACCGACTCTGTGTCCCCTGCTCATACTTAAATGTAAAGGGGCAGATTTATGTTAACTGGCGCATCCCAACGGATGCACCAGTTAATGTGCACCGCTGCTCTGCCACCCATGGTGTGCCGCATTTACAATGTGGAGCACCATTGAGCAAAAACAGCACAGATGCGTCACGCATCTGTGCCGCAAAAGCAGCACATTGCAGGAATCATGTCGTAAGCGCGACATGTCTACTGCAATGCACAGGAGGAAGCCTCACATTGCATGGTGCATCACTTCTTATACCTGTTTCAAACAGGCTTAAGGATTTGATTAAGCAATGCTATAAAGCTGACTCAGTGAAATCTTCTAAATTTCACTGTGTTAGTTTTACAGGGCTTTCATGCAAATAAATGCATACCCTGCAACAAAACACCTATATGAAAACTGACGCAGGTTTCATGTGGCACAGGACTTTACAGCATGACACATCTGCCTAGATGCATCAAGTTGTAAATATGTTGCCACATAGCAAATCTTTTGCACCGCCGCTGCGTCACAAAAGTCACGCACAGTGACGCAAAAGAGGCATACACCTATCATAAATCTGTCCCTAACATTTTAAATGATTGATTCAAGATGACGATAAAGTGTGGCCTATCCAGAGGTTTGTTTGAGGTGAGGCCTACTCAGGGTTGCAGATGAAATTTACGCTTGTTGAAGAGTACAGAGGAGAAAATACATGTGAAGGCCTACCAATGAAGTAAGTCATATCCACTTCACTCTTGAACAAAGGCCAGACCTTTTCTGTGTCCGTGGACAGACCTAAACCTCATCTGCACAATGTCATTCGTAAACTTACGAAACACAGGTGATGTAATTGAAAAATGTGGAGTTTATTTTCCTCATTTCACAATCACATCACCTGTGTTTCCTTTGCTTAGGTATCTCATAGTGCAGATGGACTCTAGCATATCAAAAAAGAGTACACATAAGTTGAGCAGTGTATACAACAATTTTGACATTTACAGAAGATTCAGCTTCTTATCTTGTTGGAGATGGAATGAGGCCTGTCTTGCAACATGGTGCATCTTTTGCATCACTGCTGCATCGGTTTCAAGTGGCACGGGACTTTACAGCATGACACATCTGCCTAGATGCATCAAGTTGTAAATATGTCGCCACATAGCAAATCTTTTGCACCGCCACTGCGTCACAAAAGTGACGCACAGTGACGCAAAAGAGGCATATACCTATCATAAATCTGTCCCTAACATTTTAAATGATTGATTCAGGATGACGATAAGGTGTGGCCTATCCAGAGGTTTGTTTAAGGTGAGGCCTACTCAGGGTTGCAGATGAAATTTACGCTTGTTGAAGAGTACAGAAGAGATAATACATGTGAAAGCCTACCAATGAAGTAAGTCATGTCCACTTCACTCTTGAAGAAAGGCCAGACCTCTTCTGTGTCCGTGGACAGACCTAAACCTCATCTGCACAGTGTCATTCGTAAACTTAGGAAACACAGGTGATGTAATTGAAAAATGTGGAGTTTCTTTTCCTCATTTCACAATCACATCACCTATGTTTCCTTTGTTTAGGTATCTCACAGTGCAGATGGACTGTAGCATATCAAAGAGTACACATAAGTTGAGCAGTGTATACAACAATTTTGACATTTACAGAAGATTCAGCTTCTTATCTTGTTGGAGATGAAATGAGGCCTGTCTTGCAACATGGTGCATGTTTTGCATCACTGCTGCATCGGTTTCATGTGGCACGGGACTTTACAGCATGACACATCTGCCTAGATGCATCAAGTTGTAAATAGGTCGCCACATAGCAAATCTTTTGCACCGCCGCTGCGTCACAAAAGTCACGCACAGTGACGCAAAAGAGGCATACACCTATCATAAATCTGTCCCTAACATTTTAAATGATTGATTCAGGATGACGATAAAGTGTGGCCTAACCAGAGGTTTGTTTGAGGTGAGGCCTACTCAGGGTTGCAGATGAAATTTACGCTTGTTGAAGAGTACAGAGGAGATAATATATGTGAAGGCCTACCAATGAAGTAAATCATGTCCACTTCACTCTTGAACAAAGGCCAGACCTCTTCTGTGTCTGTGGACAGACCTACACCTCATCTGCACAATGTCATTCGTAAACTTAGGAAACACAGGTGATGTAATTGAAAAATGTGGAGTTTCTTTTCCTCATTTCACAATCACATCACCTATGTTTCCTTTGCTTAGGTATCTCACAGTGCAGATGGACTCTAGCATATCAAAGAGTACACAGAAGTTGAGCAGTGTATACAATAATTTTGACATTTACAGAAGATTCAGCTTCTTATCTTGTTGGAGATGAAATGAGGCCTGTCTTGCAACATGGTGCATGTTTTGCATCACTGCTGCATCGGTTTCATGTGGCACGGGGCTTTACAGCATGACACATCTGCCTAGATGCATCAAGTTGTAAATATGTCGCCACATAGCAAATCTTTTGCACCGCCGCTGCATCACAAAAGTCACGCACAGTGACGCAAAAGAGGCATACACCTATCATAAATCTGTCCCTAACATTTTAAATGATTGATTCAGGATGACGATAAGGTGTGGCCTATCCAGAGGTTTGTTTAAGGTGAGGCCTACTCAGGGTTGCAGATGAAATTTACGCTTGTTGAAGAGTACAGAGGAGATAATACATGTGAAAGCCTACCAATGAAGTAAGTCATGTCCACTTCACTCTTGAAGAAAGGCCAGACCTCTTCTGTGTCCGTGGACAGACCTAAACCTCATCTGCACAATGTCATTCGTAAACTTAGGAAACACAGGTGATGTAATTGAAAAATGTGGAGTTTCTTTTCCTCATTTCACAATCACATCACCTATGTTTCCTTTGCTTAGGTATCTCACAGTGCAGATGGACTGTAGCATATCAAAGAGTACACATAAGTTGAGCAGTGTATACAACAATTTTGACATTTACAGAAGATTCAGCTTCTTATCTTGTTGGAGATGAAATGAGGCCTGTCTTGCAACATGGTGCATGTTTTGCATCACTGCTGCATCGGTTTCATGTGGCACGGGACTTTACAGCATGACACATCTGCCTAGATGCATCAAGTTGTAAATATGTCGCCACATAGCAAATCTTTTGCACCGCCGCTGCGTCACAAAAGTCACGCACAGTGACGCAAAAGAGGCATACACCTATCATAAATCTGTCCCTAACATTTTAAATGATTGATTCAGGATGACGATAAAGTGTGGCCTAACCAGAGGTTTGTTTGAGGTGAGGCCTACTCAGGGTTGCAGATGAAATTTACGCTTGTTGAAGAGTACAGAGGAGATAATATATGTGAAGGCTTACCAATGAAGTAAGTCATGTCCACTTCACTCTTGTACAAAGGCCAGACCTCTTCTGTGTCCGTGGACAGACCTACACCTCATCTGCACAATGTCATTCGTAAACTTAGGAAACACAGGTGATGTAATTGAAAAATGTGGAGTTTCTTTTCCTCATTTCACAATCACATCACCTATGTTTCCTTTGCTTAGGTATCTCACAGTGCAGATGGACTCTAGCATATCAAAGAGTACACAGAAGTTGAGCAGTGTATACAACAATTTTGACATTTACAGAAGATTCAGCTTCTTATCTTGTTGGAGATGAAATGAGGCCTGTCTTGCAACATGGTGCATGTTTTGCATCACTGCTGCATCGGTTTCATGTGGCACGGGACTTAACAGCATGACACATCTGCCTAGATGCATCAAGTTGTAAATATGTCGCCACATAGCAAATCTTTTGCACCGCCGCTGCATCACAAAAGTCACGCACAGTGACGCAAAAGAGGCATACACCTATCATAAATCTGTCCCTAACATTTTAAATGATTGATTCAGGATGACGATAAGGTGTGGCCTATCCAGAGGTTTGTTTGAGGTGAGGCCTACTCAGGGTTGCAGATGAAATTTACGCTTGTTGAAGAGTACAGAGGAGATAATATATGTGAAGGCCTACCAATGAAGTAAGTCATGTCCACTTCACTCTTGAACAAAGGCCAGACCTCTTCTGTGTCCGTGGACAGACCTAAACCTCATCTGCACAATGTCATTCGTAAACTTAGGAAACACAGGTGATGTAACTGAAAAATGTGGAGTTTCTTTTCCTCATTTCACAATCACATCACCTATGTTTCCTTTGCTTAGGTATCTCACAGTGCAGATGGACTCTAGCATATCAAAGAGTACACATAAGTTGAGCAGTGTATACAACAATTTTGACATTTACAGAAGATTCAGCTTCTTATCTTGTTGGAGATGAAATGAGGCCTGTCTTGCAACATGGTGCATGTTTTGCATCACTGCTGCATCGGTTTCATGTGGCATGGGACTTTACAGCATGACACATATGCCTAGATGCATCAAGTTGTAAATATGTCGCCACATAGCAAATCTTTTGCACCGCCGCTGCGTCACAAAAGTGACGCACAGTGACGCAAAAGAGTCATACACCTATCATAAATCTGTCCCTAACATTTTAAATGATTGATTCAGGATGACGATAAGGTGTGGCCTATCCAGAGGTTTGTTTAAGGTGAGGCCTACTCAGGGTTGCAGATGAAATTTACGCTTGTTGAAGAGTACAGAGGAGATAATACATGTGAAAGCCTACCAATGAAGTAAGTCATGTCCACTTCACTCTTGAACAAAGGCCAGACCTCTTCTGTGTCCGTGGACAGACCTAAACCTCATCTGCACAATGTCATTCGTAAACTTAGAAAACACAGGTGATGTAATTGAAAAATGTGGAGTTTCTTTTCCTCATTTCACAATCACATCACCTGTGTTTCCTTTGCTTAGGTATCTCATAGTGCAGATGGAGTCTAGCATATCAAAGACTACGCAGAAGGTGAGAACTGTATGGAACATGGCTATGTAAGTCAAATAATCAAAATCTAAATTTGCCAAGCACACATGGGGGCGTATTTACAAGGACCTTGCACCACAGGGAAAGGTCTTAAATTAAAATGGGAAAAATAACATCAGAGAGACTCAAAGGCCTTATAAATATGCCCCAAGCAACCTATGAAGCTCTAGCATTACATATCAAGAAACCTAATTGATTTCAAAAATCGTTTTTAAACACATCATCTAAATCAATTATATACCTACATTCATCGGGAAGTGACTTAAAATGCCCTAAGACACATGAAAGCGTTTTTTTTAAGCCCTTGCTCCATTTTTAGATCACTTTTAACATGGCTATGTAAGTCAAATAATCAAGATCTAAATTTGCCAAACACAGATGGGGGCGTATTTACAAGGACCTTGCACCACAGGGAAAGGTCTTAAATTAAAATGGGAAAAATAACATCAGAGAGACACAAAGGCCTTATAAATATGCCCCAAGCAACCTATGAAGCTCTAGCATTACATATCAAGAAACCTAATTGATTTCAAAAATCTTTTTAAACACATCATCTAAATCAATTATATACCTACATTCATCGGGAAGTGACTTAAAATGCCCTAAGACACATGAAAGCGTTTTTTTTAAGCCCTTGCTCCATTTTTAGATCACTTTTAACATGGCTATGTAAGTCAAATAATCAAGATCTAAATTTGCCAAGCACAGATGGGGGCGTATTTACAAGGACCTTGCACCACAGAGAAAGGTCTTAAATTAAAATGTGAAAAATAACATCAGAGAGACTCAAAGGCCTTATAAATATGCCACAAGCAACCTATGAATCTCTAGCAGTACATATCCAGAAACCTAATTGTTTTCTTAAATCGTTTTTAAACACAACATCTAAATCAATTATATACCTACATTCATGAGGAAGTGAGTTAAAATACCCTAAGACACATGAAAGCATTTTTGTAAGACCCTTGCACTATTTTTGCGTCACTTTTAACATGGCTATGTAACACAAAGAAACAAAATCTATTTGTAAAACACTTGACACAAAGCAACATTTTAAATACACAACTTTCTTCATAATGTTCTCCCTAAACCATACTATTCTCTATCTAAATTAAATGAATCTTTTCTCACCTTAGCAAATACTTTATGAGTTTCAAAACAGTCTCAGAAACACACCAAATTGTCTTTAGCAGAGCAAAAGGTATGCACTCCAGAGTCTGCAGCTATAAAAAGCACAGAAAAGCTGTAATTCATCACACATATCTCTCATGTCACCCAATCAAAACTCTTCCCTCACTTTTTTCAAATCAACACCCTTCCCCCCTCTGCCCTTTCTGCCTTTTTTGCATAGCAACCACCTCCTGAAAGACCTCTCATGTTTGCAAGTTCACACAACAATGTTTCAATTGAACTCTGAACTCTCAGTACACCTGCGTATCCAGTGCAATCTTTCATAAAATGATTTTTTCTTGACCATTCAAATTACATCTTTCAAAGAACTCATCCATGCACCCTAACTGTCTGTTTTCAGCAATTAAAATCCACCAATCACTGCTACTGCTTCATTAACACAGAAACTCCACAGTTTTTTTTATTTTAAACTCTTATTTTTTCAACTGCCATTTCATTGCCACACTTCATCTGACTGCAGCAGAACCTTCTCTCACCATGTTTTCTGTCTGGATTGTTGGACATAGTTACATCTACTGGGCTCAGAGGTATGCTGATAACAGAAATTTACCTAACCTCAATTTACAAGATGTGGAAATTAAGTGGTTTGGCCACAGAGGATTAAAATGTCACCAATTGATACCATTGGTGAAAACCTTTATGCATTTGCCTAAACCTGACCTGTTAATTGTGCACTGTGGAGGAAATGACTTGGGCACTTTGACTGGGGGAGGTCTGGAAATGCTTTTAAAGGACATCTTTGAGCAATTGATGGCACTTTTTCCTCAAACTGCCTTGGTATATTGTGGAAAAGTAAATTTTGCCATGTTCTGTGTCCCTACGTGTTCCCCATCTTATGTTATATGTGCATGATTAATATGCATATGTATTCCCTTATGATTGATTAAAGACGCAATTATAGTTGTGTCCAACTCTAATATACCAGTTTCCAGTTCTCGTGAAAGCTACGAGTATTAGGCCTATGTAAAGTTACGTTGCCACGTTTCACAGTGTGCACGTTAATTCATTGAAAAGTCCCCGTTTCTAGGCCTCAAAAAGGCCCGGACTCAGATTCAGCTTCTGTCTCCTGAACCCTCTCCGAGGAGCGATACAGCCCCCACCTGTATCCCTGACCCTTCACTTACTTCCTGCCTCACAGTGCCCGGCTCGGCCTGGCTCTGCCTGCTAGTCTGCCAAGAGTATGTTATGATTCTAGTTATCAGTCCAGCCCTCCTTCTCTGCATTCCTAAGCTACTGAATCGCATCAATAGTTTCAGTCATCGTCTAGCCTTTACGTCTCCATGTAAGAGAAATACTGTATTAATGGTCATTTAATATTCCTCAACACGCACTACATGTAGAATAATGCATGCACCAGTCTTAGTGTCTGTTAGCCTTTGCCCTGATAACTTTTGGATTCTATCAACATGTTCTCTAAACATCAGATACTAGATAGGTTTAGGTACATGTCGCTCTGACTCCCCAGACTTTAGTCTCTTCTTCTAGCGCAGAAGTCATAGCCCCCAGTTTCTCCTAGTAACACGTCATTGCCAGCTTGCGCGCACCACTAGGTCAGAGGTCCCGGCTCCTTAGGTAGCCCCCTCCATGTTTCCGCCCCATTTATGACATATTCTGTTACGTTTACATCACATGTCTATGTACACGCCTCTTGTTACTCCTACTTTATGCCTTATCTTTCGCGACTGCTACAAGCTCCGCCTACTGCTACGCCTACTGTACTGAATACTATGTATTTTGTTTAACTATATATACTTGTGCACTGTTATTAAAAGTTAGCTGTTGTCCCGATCCTGCCCCCCCGGCAGCTGCCATCCTATTCCCGTGCAGGTTGTCCTGTTCCTGTCCTTTATGCCTGTATTAAAACCTGCAAACTCCAGCTACCTCGAATCTTGACTCTTATTTATTGAGCTATCTGTTATTAGTATATCTTGTCAAAAATAGCACAGGTATTTAATTATTTATTTACCACATAATGGCGCCCGAATAGGGACTTGCCCTTTCCCCACGCGCCGGAGAAGCCACGCAAGCCCCCTGACCCTCTGCAGTCGTGACGGAACCATCCTGCGCAGTGGCAGATATTTCTGCTTCAAGTATCCCTCAGGCCCACGAAGGAGACGGAGGTTGCGGTCCAGCATCCAGATGAGGCGGTGGAGGAACGCGGCGAGTCCCGACCAGAGCCCAAGCCGAGAGTCCAAGGTCCGAGGTATCCGGAGGCCCACCCGTAACTGAAGTCCGAAGTTCGTAGTCTGTCGTCGTAGCAGTCCAGTCCAGTCCGAGGCTTTCCGTTCTTGCTGCCCGGTGAGTACCGTTGCTGGGGTAGTATCTAGACAGGGTCAATCTAATTGTCTCTGGTCCGTGGGTTTGGGTACGCAAATCCAACACGAAGTGTCCACCTAGGTGGATGCGGGTCCTGACGTGTCTCTTTATGGGACCGGTATTTTTCGTACTGTTTCAGCAGTGCATCTAGTAATTCTAGTAAGTTCTGTTCTCGAGAAATTCATGTGTTTCCGTTCTCAAGTATTTCAGGTAATGTTTCTGTTCGAACTGTTATTTTAAATGTTATTCAATGTGTTTTCAATGTCGTGGTATGAATGTGTTGTTCTCCAGTAATCATCGTGTTCATTGTGTATTGTATTGTGTCTAGACTCTAGTTCAGCCATGCCTCTGTTTTCCAAGTTACGTCAGTTAAAAACTAGAAAATGTCTGCTCGAAGAAGCAGTTCCTGTCCCGCCTAGGGACAGTCCAGGTCATTTTATGTATCAAAAGCATGGCATAAGTGCCATATTATATCTAGATTTATGGGTGGAGTACACCAAGGAATTAGAAGAGAAATATAGATGGCCTGCATCAGGCACATGGGATGCCGAGTGCATCATGCGAGTAGAAGAAGTATTATGGAAAAAGAAAGCCAGACAGTCCCAGAAAGATGCCATCGAATTATGGTGCAAAGAATCTCATAAAAGAACCGAAAAAGAAATCAGAAAGTCAGAATTAAGTAGAGAATCCTCAGAAAGAGCCCAAGAAAGGGAATTAATCGAAATGGGTGAACGAGTTAAAACCGAACAGTCAGACAGACAGAGGAATGCCCTTATTAAGGGTATGTACCCTCTTCTTGCCGAGGGCTTGCCAAAAGCAACCCCGGAGGCATCCAGTAATTTTCCGCCACCACTAGTTCCGACCAAGCTACGTCACAAACCGACCGCAGCTGATATTTTTCTCTCGTCCTATTTGGACGACACAGTCCCCGAATATGCAAATCCTGCTCCGCCAGCTCCTGTAAATAATGTAATTTCTGTTCCTCCAGCCACCGGGGCACCTGTTACAGCACCTGTTACGGTACCCCCGGTCCAGCCTACAGTACAAGTACCCGCTACGTCGGTCACTCTGCCAGCACGAAGAGTATCAGTCGACGATTCCAGTTTAGGGGCCGCGGGAGGAGGTCCTCCGGGAACCCCGCCGCCACACAAACGTGTAACGTTAGTCGAGTTACATGAACGTGCGTTACAGCGTACGCCCAAATATCAGTCCGTTGCAGATATCAGACGAGCTCTTACCGAATGCCGTTATGATCCAGTCCCAGGTGATGATAGTATGGTTATATATTCATTACGTATAAGACGGGTGACCGAGTATTTGGACACCCTACCGAGTATGAAAGAAGATCTAGACAGAATATATCGTTTCATTCGTACAGGAACAGATCCAGAAAGTATTGGTGAAGTCATGTCTCAAAGGAAAGCTGAGACCCAGCTCATACTATTAAAGTTTTTAATTAATTGTTTAATAAGGGAACAAGATTATCCGACTAAAGATCCGACCGAAATGAGAGTTCTGACAAGGTGGAGTGATAATATAGCCGAGGGTAAACACAGGACCATCAGTAGTATAGAGAGTATGTACAAGAAAATCCGTAAAGAAATAATAAGGTTACACGAGAAACGTAAAGCAGCACAAGTAAGCGAGAAAGAAAATGACTCTTCTACTGAAGAGGTAGACAACGAGAATCCTTCCAGAATAGCGTATGTAGGTAGAACTAGACTTTCCGACCGACATTCACGTCTAGACTACAAGAAAGTTATCCCTCATCCAGCACCAGAACAAGGTTCTCTGGAGCAAGTATTTCAAGCTACCGATCACATTCTGAAATCACGAATCGGTTATAGTGAACTTAGTACCATGCATGAACAAGAACTAGCCCGATCAGCAGTCCGATGGGCTACTGATTCTACCACTTTCCAGACAAAATAGTGGCACAAATGTTTCTGAAACTGCCCCCAGACGAGCAGCGACTGGTGGGTATGTATATGATCCAGCACCTCATTACACTGTATGAGGGTCAACATTCTGATCCAGGTCCGTTACATGATGTTCTGAACGAGTTACTCCAGTATAAATGGAAAGGTCTAGGTACTGATTTAATTAGAATCATTCTAGAACAGCGCCACAAATATAGAACGTTTCTGAATCCGCATTTTGTTCATGTCTCACCCCCAGAAAGTAAACCATTCTACATAGATAGACAGCATCCGTTACGAGAAGTACACCCAGTTAGGACACCAGCTGGTGAAATGCAACGAGTATTTGTTTACACCCCGATTACAAAGATGGAACTCTTAGAGATGAAAAAGTTAATTCCCTGTCACGACAAAGATCCAGCAGGGTTCCACCGAGAATTAAAAGACATGCTCCGTATGGGAGAATACACGTATCCAGATATAATTAAAATTTTAAAAGTCCTGTTGCCTGCGGGCATATATGAAAAACTCAAAGAAAAAGAATGGGAGGTGGGAGAGAAAAAGATAGATTGGGCAGCTCTAGAAGCTGAAGATAATATACGAGTACCAGGTACCGGTCTAGGAGAGAAATGTAAAGAATTACCTGAACTGTTAATACAAGTTTTACCAAGATTACTAGCCACGAAAAAGGAAGACTGGGATGCAATCTCAGCCTGTAAACAGAAACAAGACGAAGATACTAGTGATTTTTATTCTAGGTTTGAGAAATGTTTTATCATTAACAGTGGTCTCAAGACGAGTAGTGAGTCATACCCTCATCTTTTTGTTACTAAACTAGTCGAGAATTCAAGTCCACAAGTTAAAAACCGAGTTTTGAAAGTCGAAAGTACCTGGCAAGCTAATACTCCGTCCCAAATGTTACAGATGCTTCAGTATCACCAGAATAGAATCAGAGAAGAGCAAGACCATGAAAGGAAACGTATGAAAGACACGAAAATGAAAGTATTAGTTGCACAATCTGTTCCTCAAGACAGTCAGAAGAGGGGTACGAATCAAGCCAGTCATCCTGCAGTTCCTGTTAAAGGGACCTGCAATTATTGTAAACAGCCAGGTCATTTTATAAACGAGTGTGCAGTTCTGAAACACAACATAGCTACCGGTAAGACTAAAGAAAGACCACGTCCGCCTAGACAAGAACAAGTTTCACAGACTTCTCAGCCACCACAGAATGCACAACAGACAGTTACAGTACCGCAGCCTATTGCTGCAACACAGCATGTTACACAGCAGATGTACCAGTATGCACAGTCCGAGTATCCAGAGTACCAGCAGTATTCATGAAACAGCCTAGAGAGGGAGGTAGGCTTGCCTCTCATCGAGATACCTGTAGATCAAGAGGGTCCCTATGTTCACAGTCAAGTATTAGGGAAAGACAGAAAGTTTCTGATTGATACAGGGGCAAGTAGGACTACTATCAGTCATGACGAGGTTCCAGGGGCTCCGCTCTCAGGCTCTAGAAATATTTCCCTTGGATTTTCAGGAAAACCAATAGTTAACGAGATTTCTAAACCAGTTACTCTAGAAGTAGGTCCATTGTCCCGTACTACTGATTTACTACTTACGAAGTCATGTCCAGAAAATTTGTTAGGTATTAAGACATTGAAAGAATTAGGTGCAGTTATTTGCTGCTCCCCAGAAGGAATACGTTTGTTCTTACGTGACTTTAAGGGTCACTATGTATTACGTGATTTTGATCCAAGATTATTGAATGTCCCGCAGCATCTATGGGCGCAAGGTCCAACTGATGTTGGTTTTATGCAAATCACACCCCATCGTGTGACCCTCAAACCAGGTGTAGTGTTACCACGAATCAGACAGTACAGATTGCCACCTGAGGCTGTAGCAGCCTTATCCAAAATTATTGACGAGCTCATTGCTCAAGGAGTGGTTGTAGAAACTGACTCCAATGTATGTAATTCTCCTATCATTCCAGTCATGAAACGTACTGATCCAAATGCACCTCCAGTATATCGATTAGTGATTGACCTTCGAGAACTTAATAAATGTATCATTCCCCAGTACCCAGTTGTTCCAGATATTTCTTCCCTATTGACAGCCATTGATTCTGAAGCTACGTTTTTCACAGTCATAGACCTCAAGAACGCATTTTTCAGTGTCCCCATCCATCCAGACAGCCAGTTCCTTTTCGGATTCTGTTTAAATGGAAGGAGCTATAAATTCACACGAGCTCCTCAAGGTTTCACAGAAAGTCCTAGTATTTACAGTCAAGCACTTAAAAGACAACTAGACAATATTCACATGCCAACTGACACTGCCCTGCTCCAGTATGTCGATGATCTACTGATCACAGCCCGTTCTGAACGTGACTGCGAGCGAGCGTCACTTACAGTTCTGTATTTTCTAGCCGAGATGGGGCACAAGGTGTCCCCTTCGAAGCTTCAATTCTGTGTCCAGCAAGTGATCTATTTAGGCCACTTACTGTCCAAGAGGGGTAGGCAGTTGACACCCGACCGTATCCAGTTAATAGCGAGTCTTCCTCAGCCCAAGACCCAGAAAGAGGTACGTGCTTTTATCGGCCTCACTTCTTATTGCCGACAATGGATTCCTCAATATGCATTCCTAGCCAAGCCACTGATACAGTTAACGACACAGGAGGCAGCCGTATCGACTGTCCTCCCTTGGACATCTGAACATACACTTGCTTTTAATGAATTAAAGAAAGCCTTATGCCAAGCACCTGTTCTAACAACACCGAACTACAGTAAGCCTTTTACACTTTTTGTCACAGAACGTGAAGGTACAGCATTATCTGTTCTCACACAAGATCAAGCAGGACAATACAAGCCTTGTGCTTATTTTTCGAGCACATTAGATCCAGTAGCCCAGGCTCTGCCTGCGTGCCTCAAGTCAGTTGCAGCCACAGCTCTAGCTATCAGACAAAGTGATTCCATAGTATTAGGACATTCCCTGACAGTACAAGTTCCACACTCCGTGGAAGTTCTTTTAAACCGAACACAGACTCAGCACTTGACAATTGCACGTTTAACAGGTTATGAATTGACACTGTTCCAGCCACACATAGAAATCAGACGCTGCAACGTTTTAAATCCTGCAACACTGTTACCGTCAGTTACTTCAAATCCTGCCACACATGACTGTGTGGAAGTAGTTAACACTATGACAAAGCCAAGACAAGACCTGACAGATATTCCACTACCAGATCCCGACCTGACACTTTATGTGGATGGTTCATGTATGAGAACAAGTACAGGAGAACTAGTAGCCGCGTATGCAGTGACTACTGACACTAAAGTTTTAGAGACACACCGTATTGACACTCTGTCCGCTCAAGCAGCAGAGCTAGTCGCTCTGACCCAAGCCTGCATACGTGCCAAGAACCTGAAAGTTAATATTTACACAGATTCACGTTATGCATTCGGAGTCGTACACGACTTTGGAGTGCTCTGGCAGGAGAGAGGTTTCATGACTTCTCATGGAACCAAGATTCAGCATGGTCTCCTCATTCAAGCTCTGTTAGAAGCAATACATTTACCGACAGCTATCGCTATCATGAAGTGCAAAGCACATACGAAAGTCACTGACATTATTTCCCAAGGTAACGATCTAGCAGATCGAACAGCCAAGCTTACAGCTCAGACTCCAGACATTCCAGTTAACACGACACTGACACACACTCCAGATCCGACTACATGTATGACAGTTAAGGACCCTACACAAGATGTCATAGATATCCAGTTACATGCTACTCCCGATGAAATCAAGAAATGGTCCGAACAAGGAGGGGTCCAGACAGATCAGGGATGGTTGACGAAGGGAAAAGCCACATGGTTTCTCCCCGACTCAATGGTTCAAGTCATTATTAATACCGCACATAGTCCTGCACACTTAGGAGAAAAAGCCATGTTAGACAGTATCCAGAACATTTGGTTCAACAAGCACTTACGAGCTGCAGCCAAGCAGAAAGTCCGTACCTGTATGATATGTTGTCAGTTCAATCCAGGTAAAAGTGTCCCGGTGGAACAAGGGGGATTCCAGCCTCCTGACCACCCTTTTGAGGTCCTCCAGATGGATTATATTCAGATGGAGCGATGTCGAGGTTTCAAGTATGTCCTTGTAGTTGTATGCGCTTTGTCCAGGTGGACAGAGGCATATCCAGTTCCAGATTACACAGCCGCGACCACTGCCAAGCAGCTGGTTCGTGAATTTTTCCCCCGTTATGGACTCCCTAGGGTCGTGTATTCAGATAACGGCCAGCCATTCTCATCTGAACTCATGAAGCATGTTTCCCTTCTGTTAGGGTACCAGTGGAAGTTCCATTGTGTACGCCATCCTGAAGCAGCAGGTCTCGTAGAGAGACATAATCAGACCCTGAAAATCCGTCTTGCCAAAGTCTGTAAAGAGAAAGGTGTAGACTGGCTAGTAGCTCTGCCAGTCGCCCTGTTCTATATGCGCATGGTCGCACATTCCAGATCAGGTCTGTCCCCTTATGAGGTCGTGTTCGGCCGCCCCCCGAATATGTGGGGTACACCTAGACCCCGAAGTATTACAGATGTTTCCAGTAATATGCTGACAGATTACCTAGCTTCCTTGATGTCTGCCCTACACTCTTGTCGTTCACAGGTTGCCGCCGCATTTCCAGACAATACCGAGGTGAAACCGCATGAAATCGTTCCAGGATGTCTGGTTCTTGTCCGAAATTTTGATCGTTCAAGTCCGCTGGAGCCTCGCTGGAAGGAACCGAAGCAAGTCCTTCTGACCACCCGCACGGCCGTGAAGCTAGAAGGCCGCAAAGGCTGGGTGCACCTGTCTCACGTCAAGAAATTCCATGGATGTCCCATAAAAACTTTGGACTGTTCTATTTTAAAGGACTGCCAGAATTCTAAAAACTGCCCTATTCTCAAGGACTGTCCCGCTACAAACTTTGATTCCAAGCCTCCCCTGTTAGAGGAAACTCCGCAGCAGGAGTATAAAAAGAAGCTCCGGTCTAGTAAAATAAGTCAGCCAGTTTAATTGTCTAAGTCCCCCTCGGGTGAAACGGTTAGACAGGTTTCTGACATGTATGACATAGACCCCCATAGTGAGAGAGTTAGTCAAAACTCTATCAGATGTATCGTTATTTTATGTTTTCTTCTATTTTTGAGTTTGATGGTTACCTGCACAAGTTATGCATCCAGAATCGTCTCGTTCTTGACGTCATACTGGCCGATAGAGGAGGAGCATGTAGAGTCATCGGATCTAGTTGCTGCATTTTCATTCCTAATAACGCGCCGTCTGTTTATTGAGCTATAACCAGACTTCATAAAATTGCCCATCTGTTACACCAGAATCCAGGCACCTGGACATGGTCCGGTTGGCTCTGGAGTATTATTTCTGCCTGGGGATGGAAAGTATTGTCATTCCTAGGTATAGCAGTAATGATCATATTCAGTTGCTGCCTCTGTTTACAATGTGGCCCTGCGATTTGCGGCATTTGTGCTACATCATGTATTCCAAGTCCCCGTCCTAAGTCCCGTTCCAAGACAATTCGAGACGAGCAAATGATACTGTATGAAATAATAGATGGTATCATGAATATTGATGTTTCCTGATGGAAACGTAGTGACAAGGAGGGAATGTGGAAAAGTAAATTTTGCCATGTTCTGTGTCCCTACGTGTTCCCCATCTTATGTTATATGTGCATGATTAATATGCATATGTATTCCCTTATGATTGATTAAAGACGCAATTATAGTTGCGTCCAACTCTAATATACCAGTTTCCAGTTCTCGTGAAAGCTACGAGTATTAGGCCTATGTAAAGTTACGTTGCCACGTTTCACAGTGTGCACGTTAATTCATTGAAAAGTCCCCGTTTCTAGGCCTCAAAAAGGCCCGGACTCAGATTCAGCTTCTGTCTCCTGAACCCTCTCCGAGGAGCGATACAGCCCCCACCTGTATCCCTGACCCTTCACTTACTTCCTGCCTCACAGTGCCCGGCTCGGCCTGGCTCTGCCTGCTAGTCTGCCAAGAGTATGTTATGATTCTAGTTATCAGTCCAGCCCTCCTTCTCTGCATTCCTAAGCTACTGAATCGCATCAATAGTTTCAGTCATCGTCTAGCCTTTACGTCTCCATGTAAGAGAAATACTGTATTAATGGTCATTTAATATTCCTCAACACGCACTACATGTAGAATAATGCATGCACCAGTCTTAGTGTCTGTTAGCCTTTGCCCTGATAACTTTTGGATTCTATCAACATGTTCTCTAAACATCAGATACTAGATAGGTTTAGGTACATGTCGCTCTGACTCCCCAGACTTTAGTCTCTTCTTCTAGCGCAGAAGTCATAGCCCCCAGTTTCTCCTAGTAACACGTCATTGCCAGCTTGCGCGCACCACTAGGTCAGAGGTCCCGGCTCCTTAGGTAGCCCCCTCCATGTTTCCGCCCCATTTATGACATATTCTGTTACGTTTACATCACATGTCTATGTACACGCCTCTTGTTACTCCTACTTTATGCCTTATCTTTCGCGACTGCTACAAGCTCCGCCTACTGCTACGCCTACTGTACTGAATACTATGTATTTTGTTTAACTATATATACTTGTGCACTGTTATTAAAAGTTAGCTGTTGTCCCGATCCTGCCCCCCCGGCAGCTGCCATCCTATTCCCGTGCAGGTTGTCCTGTTCCTGTCCTTTATGCCTGTATTAAAACCTGCAAACTCCAGCTACCTCGAATCTTGACTCTTATTTATTGAGCTATCTGTTATTAGTATATCTTGTCAAAAATAGCACAGGTATTTAATTATTTATTTACCACAATATTCAAATATATGCCAAAGACAGAAATGGAGGTGGTCGAACCAATTTTGTCCACAAATTGAGAAATCGAGGAAGCATTTAAACGAATCTGTTTCAGCTTACATGAGAGACCATGGAATGGGCTCCATCTACAACAATAACTTACGTTACTACATGCAAGATATCTACAGAGGAGATGGAGTTCACTTCTCAGATGAAGGGAACAGAATTTTCATTCTGAATTTAAAACTGTGCATTGGTACCTACTTATAAGTACCTAAATGTACCATAAACCCAAAAGCTCTTCTCAGAGCTACCCTACATCTGATCACTCACAATTATTATTTTACTCTAACTTTTTTCACTAATTTTCAACAAAGTACGCTCCCCGGAGCGCTACCCGGTACGCGAACCGGAAGCTAACCGCGCGAAATTTAAAAAAAAAAAGATTTTTTTTCACACATATGGGCCTCCTCAGCCACCCTCAGAAAACCTAGGGGGTCAAAATACGTCTACCGTGCCCCCTTCTACCCATTCTGAACATTATTTGCCCTCCATCTTGTATCTTAATTCGACCGAAACACAAAATGGTGGACTCCCGTAACGCTGCCGGTTCGCGTACCGGGGCGCTCACCGGGAAGCGCTCCATTAAAAAAGGTGGGAAAGTAATTTACAGAAGAAACCCTGGAGACACTTTCACCAAATATAGATTAGCTCATACTACATACCAATCCCTACCATTTTCACACATTTGGTTGGAATTCCATTTAGCCATTTAGCCTGTAGACCTCTCTAAATACCCTGAGGTAAATTACTTCACAAAACACATCTGAAGTGTTGGAATTGACAACCAATTAAAATGTTACTTTCATTTTCTACTTTTTTTACCTGACATTTGATTGGTTATGTACCTGAATATATATAAAAAAAGAGAGAGAAACACAGCCATTTTGACTACTACTTCCTGAACTACATTGCAAGATCATTTTCACTCACAACTTAAACTTGTTTTTAAAAGGTAAGATATTATTTTATAAATTTGAAAACCTTTTGAGATAGTTATATACTATCCCTCTGTAAGAGTTAGACATTGAGAAAGGCTTGTTTATTATAATTATGGATTGATTTAGGTTTCTGTGGTATTATTATGAATTTACATAGGCTTTCTCACAGGCACTTTTTAATAGTACTACTTCATGCCTCAAAAGTACCTGTCTGAACTTAAACCCAACAGTGCCCTATCTCTACTGATATATTTATTTTTTATTCAAATTTCAGCACAAAAATGAAAGGAGAACAGAACCTTTCCTTTGAAATTGTCCTAGACATGAATAATGAGGAAATAATTGAACCCATTGACTTGGAATTCATGGATGAATCACAAGACCATGAACTTCTACAATGTGTAGAATCTGTGGATTATTTACTTCATTATGATGACGGTCAAATGTGGGAAGTTATGTTCACTCAACAAGAGGACATATCGGACAGTCAAATGTTAGACGTTCTATTAAATTTTGAAAAAGAATCAGAAAAATAAAATTATATTTAATATTAAAAAATTGTTTGAGTCTTTAATCATTTTTATATGTAATTCATAAACTAGTACCAAATTGATTATAATGTAAAGTCAGACTTATAGTATACTGTGCACAATTCCAAAAATACATTTATATTTAATAATCATTAATACTGCTACTTAAATAAAAATTAAAAAAAACAACAAAAAGAACAATCAATAAACATACAATATTTCAAAATATCATAGTCTATCATTCTTTTTTCCTTATAGTACTCTCCCCGGACCGCTTCCCGGTGCGCGTACCGGGCGCTACCCACGCAAAAAAAACCAAAAAAAAAGTATTATTTTTTTGCCCCGCGGGGCCCTTTTCAAGCCTCCACATCAAACCTAGGGGGCCAGGAAGGATCTACTATGCCCCCTTATGGTCATTTCCCCCTTTGTTTTGGCCTCCTCTTGTCTCTCGATCCTACCGAGAGACAAGATGGCGGCCGCTCCGGACTGTTTAGAATGTTTACAGACACCGGAGAGCCAATCACCTTCGCTTCGCGAAGTTCCGTTACGCGTCAGGTACGCGAACCGGGGCGCTGCCTGGAGCGCGCTTACAGATATATATATTTTTTTGAACGTTAGTTTCTCAAAATCCACTGGAGCACATATATTGAGACCTAGCAAAGGCACATCGGGCTACCAGTCCCTACAATTTTGCCAAGTTTCGTGCAAATCCATTCAGCCGTTCGGGCTAAAAGTGAGGCCAACCGCCCTATGGAAATTAACATGGGAAAAACGCGTTTTGGGACCCCCCTTTTTTCTCGGCCCCCCCTTGACGAACCCCCCCCCCAAATTTTCAGGGGCTGCTCAGAAACAAAATGTTCCATTTTCCTGAAAATTTCAGCCAATTCCGTCCTCAAACGCCAAAGTTATTAGACATAGAATTTTCAAAAATCCCATAGAGAAAAAATCCTAACTATATATACCTACTGGCAACCGCCAGTAGGTAATATATATATATATATATATATATATATATATATATATATATATATATGTACGCTCCAAAATCCCAGGAACATCAATCCAAAAGGAAGGTAGCACACTCAGGGGAGGTTTCACAAAGATTTAATAAGGAAACCAACAGCAACGACGCGTTTCACCTTAGGGCTTCGTCAAGTTGTGCAGAGAGCCGAGGCGCGCGTCCATTTAAAAAGGAAATCACATGCACAATCAATTACAATTCATTGAAATAAACATAGGACTGTACAAACAAATGTTTGGTCGCCATCTTGGAGTGGAGGAAATAGTCGTGTAATGCAAGCAAATAAGAAACAATGATGCTTCAAATTAAACGCCTAAACCATTGGTATGCAGTCGATTATGAGCATATGCGTGCGATTGCCAAAAAGGATGACACCTACCCAGTGGCCAGGCACTTTGCAAGATTGCACAACAGCAACAGGGATCTGTTAGCTTATACCTGCATAGACAGTGTGCCTACAAGTATTAGAGGAGGGGACCGTCTACTTAGATTGAGACGTCTGGAATCCAGATATATTATTGACTTACAGACCAAGCATCCGCTAGGCCTCAATATGCATGAAGAATTAGCTGTTCATTTAGGTTGACAACTCTAGATGCACATAATTTTGTATTCCCTTACCTTTCCTTGACTGTGATTTTATATGAACTGTTTTAAGTCTGATGACATTCTAATGAATTTAGGAACACATGCTTAATTTTGCAAGCCCATCCAGGGCGTTATAAGTATAATATTTGGAATATATGTTTGTGTGATGTGCCTTTTTATGAAATTAATTCACAGGATAGGCGCGGATGATACCGCCTTGATGTTTGAATGCCCATTTAGGGCTTGATAAATGAATCATAATCGACTGCATACCAATGGTTTAGGCGTTTAATTTGAAGCATCATTGTTTCTTATTTGCTTGCATTACACGACTATTTCCTCCACTCCAAGATGGCGACCAAACATTTGTTTGTACAGTCCTATGTTTATTTCAATGAATTGTAATTGATTGTGCATGTGATTTCCTTTTTAAATGGACGCGCGCCTCGGCTCTCTGCACAACTTGACGAAGCCCTAAGGTGAAACGCGTCGTTGCTGTCGGTTTCCTTATTAAATCTTTGTGAAACCTCCCCTGAGTGTGCTACCTTCCTTTTGGATTGATGTTCCTGGGATTTTGGAGCGTACATTTTGATTTCGGGCACACCCCCGACTTGGTGTGCACCCACTCGAGCAGTGCAACTGGCTGGTGTTCGTAGCTTCTGTATATATATATATATAGATGGCCCTGCAGCGTCAAGAGCCACGGAATAAAGATTGGCAAGCTGCTTGCAGCAGTTGGACACTGAGGAATCAGTAATTCCGTTGGGCGCCAAGAACGACAGGACGTCGTGTGTGGACAGAAGTATTTGACTTCAAGGGGGCACACAGTCTCGCATTTGACCGCCCTCACACATGAACTCACCTGAAGGGACGGGCTGCTGCAGCTATGGGGACTCAGGCAGATTCCCGCTGTTTCTTGGACCTACGTTCAACCCACCTCACCTGGAGCTGGCTGCAACCTACAGTTACCCCGCCTCCCCACGCCACCAGCCTCGCAGCGCCGGGACAGTGCCTGCTGGGACTTGGAGTCCATTGAATTTTGACATGTGCTCCTATTGGTGTGACGACATCATTAGGGGGAGGGGATACAGCACTAGCAAGTATTTTACACAGGATGAGCGCTATGGGGTCGTTACTCAACAGCACAAGGCACTGAAGAAGGAGAGTGTTCCGAAATGCATCTGCCGTTGCTGGGGTGTTTGAAATAAAAGGTTCCTGCACTGCTTTCCCCTGTGGCCTCTGATCTTTTCCTCGTGAAGGGATCCTTTTGGATATATATATATATATATATATATATATATATGAATATATATATATATATATATATATATATATATATATATATATATATATATATATATATATATATATATATATATATATATATATATATATATGTTGAAGAACCCATATAGATGGTATAAGTCTGGTGGTGTATTAAATGAATTAATCCACTTGAGGAATATGTGTTTGACTACTCTCTCACATGTTTGGATCCTGATGCTACCACGCAGACTTTATTCCTTCCAAGGTCTATACAATAAGTACTATTTACTTGGATAACAAAAACATATGGTACTCAGCAAGAATATACCCTCAGGTGTGAATGTGCACTTTATATATGCACATGAGATGATATGGTGTAATAATAGTGTTACTCAAGTCACCACTAGAGATAGACTGGAATTATTCCATATCTATGAATCCCACTTCAAATGCAGCATTAACTGATTTAAACTGTGTTCATCCAGGAAGGCCCACACTTTCTTAAAAATCGGGTTCTGAGGGCTCGATGCCTTGAGCGCTCGAGTGAACAGAGGATGCCTGCATCACAAGGTAATACGTGCAAGTGGAAGACAGTTTGGCGAAGCCTCTCACCCTAATGGGTATGACATTTTACATGAACGGAGGCCGCGGAACCCACTTAGGGAGTGAACTTTTGAGCCTGTGTAGTGTATTGCGAACTCCAATTACCAGCATGCTACGGCGCCCACTGGGGCGGGGCTTATTATTAAATAAATGTGTTCTTTGCATTCCGCCTCCTGTGTTCAGCCAGCCAGTGACCAAGAAGGTAATGCTTGAAACGTGTATGGCAGATGGGAAGGCTGCTACCTGTTTTGAAGCTCTGCAACCTGTGGTGCTAGTGCGGATAATTCTCCTTTTGTGGCGATTCACTTTTGGGGCAACTCGTGTGTTTTGTATTTAGTGGCTGGCTCAGCCACGGAAAAGCCCCACCGCTTGCTAAGGCGGGTCCTAAGTGCTCGATGACTGGAGCTCTCGTGTGAACGGAGGATGCCTGCATCACAAGGTAATACGTGCAAGTGGAAGACAGTTTGGCGAAGCCTCTCACCCTAATGGGTATGACGTTTCACATGAACAGAGGCAGCGAAACCCACTTGGGGAGTGAACTTTTGAGCCTGTGTAGTGTACTATGAACTGCAATTACCAGCATGCTGCGGCGCCCACTGGGGCGGGGCTTATTAATTAAATAAATGTGCTCTTTGCATTCCGCCTCCTGTGTTCAGTCAGCCAGTGACCAAGAGCAGCACTACTTCTGGACCCCACTGGACCCTCGAAGAGTGGCGCGCACGGCGGCGGAAACAACCGGCAATCTAATGTCCCACAATTCTTTGAATCAGGGCGCTCTCAGGAAAGAGAAAAACAGCAACTCGATAAGTGTCTGTGTTGTTTAATTCACAACGCATTTCACCATAGAGAATGGCTTGATCACTTGAAAGTGTCACCCACCAATCACCACGTAAATACGGCATGGTAGCATAAACATAGAAATAAGACTCATCTTTTCAAAAAACAAAAAGAGGGTTATAGCGTGTTAACATCATGAATACATTCATTAAGTCGCTCTTGCTTAATTATAAATATGACAAATGTTGAGACAAATAATAAGTATTGTACAAAACAATGTGGACAGTGGACCACTTTTACACACTCAAAGCACCAACCCACATATCACCAATATCTGTATATAGTTTTCTTTCGAATTGCGTGCAATTTTCAAATACTCCCTGTCCTAAGAGTATATCCCAAATCCTTGGGAAAAATCAGTATTGTATCAAACTTTGAAAAGCACCGCTCGAGAATTTGGATCTCCACCATATGTGGGTGATAAAGTCTGTAATCAGGAGTGTTCCAAATGAAAAACACTGAATCCGTAATTGCAAAAAAGTTCAAGGTTCTTTTAATAATCCATTTGAGGTACCAGCCAACGCGTTTCGTTCCGTCAAGCGCAACTTCTTCAGGGCTGTAAATCATAAAGTGAAGCACACAAAAAACCCGTGTAAGTTACTTCAAACTAACATGTGTACACACGTGAATTAATATACAAAAATCAATACATACACCAAAGCAGACCCAAATTAAAAACATCCTTTTGTTTAAAAATGCAGCTTTCGCATCACATCAGTACATTGTTTGACCCTTTCTCTAAGTTATTGTGCTGCATAGTCAATCTATTAAAAGTCTCATTATATACCCGCGAACAAACCGAAAAGGTAAGGTGATATTATCGAGCAAAAAGACATTCAATTATTCACATATTTTAAAAGAGCAAATCCTCATGCATTTTTGTTTTTGTTTTCAAAATTACAGTTACCAGAAACAGCGTCATTATTATTGTCATTCACATCTAAGCATTAGACTGTGGTCATGACTCCGCACCAAACATTTACTTTGCCAAACAACTCATGTCATCGTCTAGAATCAGAGACACTTATTTCTCCATAGGCCAAAAGTTATTATTACCAGCAATGTTGCCGAAAGTATAATCTCAAAAGAAGAGGTTATATTTGGACAGATGGTTACTATGGGACCCAGGATACAGACCCCAGTGTTGTCCCTGTCCTCATAAGCCAATACTTAAAAGAAACACTTCTAGAAGGTAAGCCTATTGTTTATGGACATCTTTTTTGAGATAATTCTTTGTCCCAGTCATCAATAAAACCAGTCCAAGCCACACGAAAGCAACAGCAAATCTCTCCATATTTACCTCTTATAGCTACAAAGTGAAAATATTGAGAAACATGGAATTCATTAAAAAAAGAACATATATGCTTCCTACCGCAATGAATATCATCAGCCGTACGTATATTCCAAATCAAGGTATCGAATTGGGATATGAATCTGTTCCCTCAATGTAGGTAATGGAAAATAAAGTGGATCCAAGATGAAAGTTTTTTCAAAACCTGTTTCTTGCCGATTGTTTCAAAGTATTTTAGAGATATAGTATTCACCTGGAAATACATGAAGTAAAAATATATATGAGGGAAATACTAATTCCCAAATTTTTCATATATATACATTTCTGAAAACCTATATCTACAACAGCCCCATATGGTGTAAAAACATATGATATTTATGTACCTTGCAATTTCAATTTCAAAGGATATATTTCTTGAAAAAAACGCTCCTATTTCTTCATCCTAGTTTCGGATATACTGCGTGATTCACTGTGAGGTATTAACCTAAAACAATATTCAAATTGTAACTGGTTCTGTTACAGAATATACATATATTCTGCATTAATAACGTTTCTATCTCTGTGCGAATATAAATCTCGCATTAATTATGGGCTGTTCGAGTAACATACCTTAAGTATTATAACGTGCACGTTTTGCACCGTCACGTGGTCAAACTCCTAAATCTTCGGTTGACTCCCAATTCACAGTCACTTTAAGGTAGTTACCTAAAAATCGATATAGATATAGGCGTTCATACACTATGTTGAAAACATCGTTCATAAAACAAGTCCAGGTGCCATTTACTCCAAATCCGCCATTAAGTAAGCGTAGTATCGGTTTCCCGGAAAACCACCCATGTCGTCCCCTGGGAACAATGTAAATGCATCTAAAAACTATATTGTCCCTATCGTTGGTATCGCAGGACACGGCGCAATTATGTCGGGAACCAACAAGAAGGTCGCGATGACCATAAGACCAGATAGCGGAAAATATACCCATATCGCAAAAAGTCATTAGGTTATATATTTATCGGCATGAAGAATTTATTATTTCAACGGATCCCAAAAGAGGTGGTTTCATACAGGTCCTACCTGTCAGGGTCAAATTCCAATACCCCCAGTTGGCGTCTCGACGGTCCGCGCGCCAAATCCTTTCCGGCAAGTATTAGGAGGCACCCTCCCTTGGATAGGTTTAAATGTAGCCACTCCTAATCCACATGTAGTGGATAGTGGATCGCACGTCATTTACCACTATTTCTTGGTCTAAAACGGGCGCCATTTTAAGCTAGTCAATCGAAGCTCGTCATAGTTCTATTTTCTATGTAAGCCGGAATAGATATCAAAAATATCTTTAAAGGTTACGCAATTAGTCACATGAAAGTTCATTCTTTTATATAATCAAATTAAAGTGTATAGAGCAATTTGCCTATTTATATTCATCGGAAATTCCATTTTCTGGTTGGATTAGATCAAAATACAACTTATCATAGACATATTGAAAATATATCAGAAATTATATTCCCAGTTAATGGTTATAATAAACCTTACCGTAGACCTATTCTAGTACTAATGAGTGCAATCCAGGGAACTTGAGGAAATACATATCATTGGTAGAGAGAGATTATTGCTGCTGCTCCATATAAACCCGGACTGGTGGCATGACGGCAAGGAGTACCCAACCTCAATGTGATCACACAAAACTACCTTTAGTTCATTAAGATAAAAAATCAAACACATTGTGTGCATTGAATCTTCATAAGGCATCACAAAACATGCACAGTCCTTCAACATTTATCGGTTGTAATATTTGAAAAGGCTATTGGCCATGATGGTAGAGTACAGAGGTCAAGGAGAGGGCACGAAAGCAAGAGAGCCAGATAAACCAAGCGAAAGTAAGCCAAATTGTGTTGGCTGCAAGTTTACAGATACTATGTTGGCAACTTAGCACTAGCATCCTAGCTTATTGTAAATAATAGTGCATTTCGCCCTCTGTGTTGTGTCCCCTTTCCACACACCTTAAGCGACATATCCAAGCTGCTTCCCTTTTCCTTAGAGTGAGTTCACGATTTCCCCCCCTCGGATGTGGTGGTATGTGGTCAATGCCCTGAAACCATATTGTCTTGTTGTCTTTGTGGTGTTCTTGCATGTGGTAAGTCATAGGGTACTTTAGATCATAGTTTTTCATGGCTCGGGTATGTTCTTGGATCCTTAGTTGTAATAGTCGCACAGTACTTCCAACATATATCTTTTCACATCCGCAACCAATAACATAGATCACATGGGTCGTGTTGCAATTTATATAGTGCCTTATCTCGTATTCTCTATCGGTATTGTATTTGAACCTCCTAGTTTTGTTCTTGCCAAGAGGGCAGATGTTACACCCTCCACATGTATAGAAGCCTTTTGGTTTTGTCTGCATCCATGTTCCTGTCTTCTTCTTAGTAGGATAGCTGGGGAACAGAATGTTATGTAAGGTTTTACCTCTCCTGAAAGTGATTCTAGGTGTATCACTAATATCTTCTTTTAGGTTGGGGACTTCACTCAATAATTTCCAATGTTTTCTCAGAACTTTAAAAACCTCTGTACTGTTTTGTGTATATTGAGTAATGAAGGCCATACTGGATTTATTCGTCTTTCTATTTTTCTTCGCTTTCTTGATTAGAGTATTGCTACGTGTGACAGTCAGATTTCTCTTTTCCGCCTTGTCCAAGGTTTTTCTGTTATACCCTCTATCGGCAAATCTAGTTTTGCTGTCTCGTATAGCATCCCTAAAGTTTTTTTCTTTACTGCAATTACGCCTAATGCGCACCATCTCTCCGTAAGGAATATTACGGATAGTTGAACTGGGGTGTGCACTTGACGCATGCAGTAAGCTGTTACACGACGTGCTTTTGCGGTACAGATTACTTTGTATTGTATTATTTTCTACATAGAAGAGTATATCCAAGAATTCTATTTGATTATAGTTTGATTTGACTGTCAATTGTATATTGTAAGGATTGTCATTCAAGTAATTGAAGTATTCCAGTAATTGTGCTTCACTCCCTTTCCATAACATAATGATATCGTCAATATACCTCCCCCAAAAGATAATCATATCCATCCAGGGGGAGGCATATTTACCCCAAGCATGTTCACGTTCCCACCACCCCATAAACAGCCCCGCGTATGAAGGATCAAATTTGCTCCCCATCGCGGTGCCCCTTATTTGGTGGTACCAAATGTCTTTATGTAGAAAAAAATTCCTTGATAATATCAGTTCCGTCATTTCAATGAGCATTTCGTTATGGTCTATATGGTCTGCTGTCCTCAATGATAAAAATGACGAGAGTGCTCTAATACCAAAATGTTGCGGTATACATGTATATAATCCCGTCACATCAAGTGTAACAAACATTAGGTCCGCAGACCATTCTAGACCATCAAGTTTTTTCAAAATTTCCCCAGAATCTTGTATGTAGGACGGTAAATTGGCCACTAAGGGTTGTAAAAACCCATCCACATATTGTGAGAGACATTCTGTTGGGGAATTAATCCCCGATATAATGGGACGTCCTGGAGGAAAATGGCCTCCCTTATGTATTTTAGGCAATACGTAAATACATGGTGCCATAGGATGTGCTACCTTGAGGTAACGACATTCTTCTTCGGACAGGAGACCAACTTCACCCCAGTCTTGTATCCGATTGTTGATATGGGTGACAAGGGAGAAAATGGGATTGTCCAATAGTCTTTTGTAACAAGTGGTGTCACTTAGTTGTCTAATGATCTCACTGTCATAGTCGACAGTGTTCATCACGACGACATTTCCTCCCTTGTCAGCTTCCTTTATTGTGATACTATTATCTTTAGCCAATCCATCAAGTGCCAATCTCTCTTCCTTCGTTAGATTATGTTGTTTGTGTATATATTTGTTAGGTGAGTCAACCATTTTGCAAAAATCCTGTGAGACTCTTTCGTTAAACAAGTCAATGTTTTTGTGTGTGTTTGTAGGAATATATTTGGAACGAGCCTTCAAACCACTATTAATGGTTATATCCTCCTCGATGTTTAAATCAGAGCGAATTTCTTGCAATGATGGATTGTCACCAGTCTCAATAGATAACAGAAGTTGTGCATTCTGAAGGTCAGAGATAGTGGTGGTACAGGAAGGTGTAATACTCAAATCACAAGCAGGAATTCTAGGATTGTTCTGAAAGTGATCTTTTAATTTTAGAAGTCGTATGAATTTAAACAAATCAACCATCAATAAGGTTGGATCCCCGACCTGTGATGGACAAAAACTTAAGCCTTTCTTTAAGATGGTTGTCTCCACATCTGTGAGTTTGCGGTCTGATAGGTTTACAATAGACAGGGCGTTGTCAGTAGGAATTACAGGGTCTATATTGGGGCCAATGTCAAGAGGGGGAGTCAGAGTGTCTAGGTTCTCTTGGATCTGGTGTCCATTTGGTGTACGGTTCCCCACCTTGGTTGTGTTGTTTTTCCACCCTTTCCCTCCCCTCCTGGCTTTGGGTCTGGGTTGGTATTTGGTATCTTTTGCCCTTGGCAAATGCGTTCCATCTCCAATAAAAAATTACGTCTTGGAGAGACGGCCTGGCATGCCCCACCATCCTTGGAGGATGAGCTATCCATAGAGGAAATTGAGCTACTACTGCCGCTCATTGATTCTTCTCTAGGTCGTTTACCATCACCTCCTTGTTTCAAATTGTCGAATTTGTGGGCAAACGTATAGATACGCCCTGTCTTGTAATCGTTGTCGTCGCGCTTTATTTTGCGAAGTTTTTTGTCACGTAAGTAGACCTGGTATCGGCTTATAATATCATCAAAGATTTCATAATTCTTTTTTATGCTGTCTTTCAAACTAGATGTATCTATTTCACGTTCCAAGTCCAAGATTTCCTGTTTTAAAGTTACAACCTTTTTCTCAGAATGGCGGATTAGTATTTTCATCATGGTATGCGAAGCCTGTTTCAGATTTTCTTCCCAATCCTTGAGGGCATCGTCATCCAAGTCCGCATTTACAATGTGGCGCACCATGGGCCCAAAACGTCACCGAAGCGTTACGCATCTGTGCCGTAAAAGCGGCGCATTGCT
This sequence comes from Lissotriton helveticus, assembly GCF_964261635.1. Taxonomy (NCBI): domain Eukaryota; kingdom Metazoa; phylum Chordata; class Amphibia; order Caudata; family Salamandridae; genus Lissotriton; species Lissotriton helveticus. The sequence goes on from NC_136057.1 coordinate 1,065,722,341, forward strand.
GGAGTTGCGTCGCAACGATGGCGCAGCTCCAGCAATGCTCTGGGGTGCCCTATCTCCCCAATGCTGCGTCAAGCCGTACGTCTGCTTCAAGCAGGCGCAGGGTTTGAGTGACGCATCATTGTCCTAAAAGTGACTGATTGAAATCCTGTAGATTTCCCTCAGCCACTTTTAGGATGCGTTCCTGCGCAGGAACGCCCTCCCTTGCGCCGGAACGCTCCCTGATGGCGCAGGGCTTTACAACGTGAGGCATCTCCCATATGCGTCACGTTGTTAATATATGCCGCACCATGGCGCCTCTTTTGTTTTGCTGCTGCATCACAAAAGTCACGCAACAACGGAGCAAAAGAGCCACAAGGGGCTTGTAAATAAGCATGGGCGTAAAATCCGTTCCGCTCGCGGATTTTTCGGATTTTCGGCAAATTCGCAATCCGCGAACTCTCGCAAATTTGTCGGAAATCCGTGAATTCGCTCGCGTCAGATTTTTTGGTTGTTGACAATATTGCGGCGCGCGGCGTGGTGCACGGCGTTCACTTTCCGTCATTAAGTGTTTGCCGAGTTGTTTTTCTCGATCATATTTTGCGAGTGCTGCGCCATTTTGGATCTTGCTGCGGGATCCCGTGGGAGTTTGGCGCCCGCGAATACGTAATCGCGGCTTGCCACCTTGCAGAGCACGCCTCGCGAGAGTTCGCAATTGCGAACACGTAGTTGCGGCGGACAGGAACAATCTCGCACTCGCGAAATAGAGATTTTGCAATTCAGCACAAGAAATCCACCAGCAAACAGGATAAACCTTCAGAAAATGATGATTTTTATCAGAATCACTCCTCAGGTTGACATTTGCATGGCCTTTTTTTTTTGCAAGGAGTCCATTTTTGGGGGGGGGGAAGTGCCCTACAGTCTCCAACTTCCTGTTCCTGTCCAGCAGGCTCCTCCCAGTGCTTTCTTCATGTGCTGGTCACTTTCATTTGGACCTTGACCTGGAAGGATTACTTTTTGTGGGTGCTGCTGGATATTTGGATTTGAGGCCTTTTTGACTTTCTTTGGATCACTTTTGGATTAGAAATCAACTTTCACAAGTAAGTTTGTTTGGGGCATTACAGTTGCTGCAACTACAATTTTGGAACTTTTTCAGTACATTAAATAAAATATATTGTGGGTAGCCACAGTATCCAGTAGGACCAGGGTTGGTTATGGGTGCATGATACAACTGTTTTGTTGAATTTAAACACCATTGAGGCCATGGATGGGCTGGGATTGTGCTGATTTTTGTTGTTTTTGTCATTTTTTGGGGGCTGCTGGTGGGGCCCTTTGCCCAGGGGTGGTGAGTGTTGCATGGGCCTAGTCTTTCTGTAGGGTGTCTTCTTGAATTTAAACATCATTGAGGCCATGGATGGGCTGGGATTGTGCTGATTTTTGTGTTTTTGGTCGTTTTTTTGGGGCTGCTGGTGTGGCCTTTTGCCCAGGGGTAGTGGTGCATGGACTGAGTGTGCCTGTGGTGTGGTCTCACTCTCTTTAATGTAAACATCCTGGACGGCATTGGATTGTGGTGATATTTGGGTGTTTTTCTGTTTTTTTGGGGTGTACTGTTGATGTGGACTGGCCATGTGGGTGGCGGTGGTGGTGGCCATCTTGAGTGCTGGCTGGTACAGGCAACATGTGATTGGGGTGCAAGGGGCCATTTTGAAGAGAGGCAGTGTCTGAGGCCTGCACTTATTTTGCCTACTTTTCATCCATTATGCCCAGGGGTAGTGAGTGTTGCATGGGCCTAGTCTTTCTGCGGGGTGTCTTCTTGAATTTAAACATCATTGAGGCCATGGATGGGCTGGGATTGTGCTGATTTTTGTGTTTTTTGTCGTTTTTTTGGGGCTGCAGGTGTGGCCTTTTGCCCAGGGGTAGTGGTGCATGGACTGAGTGTGCCTGTGGTGTGGTCTCACTCTCCTTAATGTAAACATCTTGGATGGCATTGGATTGTGGTGATTTTTGGGTGTTTTTCTGTTTTTTTGGGGTGTACTGTTGATGTGGACTGGCCATGTGGGTGGTGGCGGTGGTGGCCATCTTGAGTGCTGGCTGGTACAGGCAACATGTGCTTGGGGTGCAAGGGGCCATTTTGAAGAGAGGCAGTGTCTGAGGCCTGCACTTATTTTGCCTACTTTTAATCCATTATGCCCAGGGGTAGTGAGTGTTGCATGGGTCTAGTCTTTCTGTGGGGTGTCTTCTTGAATTTAAACATCATTGAGGCCATGGATGGGCTGGGATTGTGCTGATTTTTATGTTTTTTGCCATTTTTGGGGGGCTGCAGGTGTGGCCTTTTGCCCAGGGGTAGTGGTGCATGGACTGAGTGTGCCTGTGGTGTGGTCTCACTCTCTTTAATGTAAACATCCTGGATGGCATTGGATTGTGGTGATTTTTGGGTGTTTTTCAGTTTTTTTGGGGTGTACTGTTGATGTGGACTGGCCATGTGGGTGGTGGTGGCCATCTTGAGTGCTGGCTGGTACAGGCAACATGTGCTTGGGGTGCAAGGGGCCATTTTGAAGAGAGGCAGTGTCTGAGGCCTGCACTTATTTTGCCTACTTTTCATCCATTATGCCCAGGGGTAGTGAGTGTTGCATGGGCCTAGTCTTTCTGTGGGGTGTCTTCTTGAATTTAAACACCATTGAGGCCATGGATGGGCTGGGATTGTGCTGTTTTTTGTGTTTTTTGTCGTTTTATGGGAGCTGCTGGTGTGGCCTTTTGCCCAGGGGTAGTGGTGCATGGACTGAGTGTGCCTGTGGTGTGGTCTCACTCTCTTTAATGTAAACATCCTGGATGGCATTGGATTGTGGTGATTTTTGGGTGTTTTTCTGTTTTTTTGGGGTGTACTGTTGATGTGGACTGGCCATGTGGGTGGTGGTGGTGGTGGCCATCTTGAGTGCTGGCTGGTACAGGCAACATGTGCTTGGGGTGCAAGGGGCCATTTTGAAGAGAGGCAGTGTCTGAGGCCTGCACTTATTTTGCCTACTTTTCATCCATTATGCCCAGGGGTAGTGAGTGTTGCATGGGCCTAGTCTTTCTGTGGGGTGTCTTCTTGAATTTAAACACCATTGAGGCCATGGATGGGCTGGGACTGTTCTGAATTTTGTTGTTTTTGTCGTTTTTTTGGGGCTGCTGGTGGGGCCCTTTGCCCAGGGGTGGTGAGTGTTGCATGGGCCTAGTCTTTCTGTGGGGTGTCCTCTTGAATTTAAACACCATTGAGGCCATGGATGGGCTGGGATTGTGCTGTTTTTTTTGTTTTTTGTCGTTTTTTTGGGGCTGCTGGTGTGGCCTTTTGCCCAGGGGTAGTGGTGCATGGACTGAGTGTGCCTGTGGGGTCTCACTCTCTTCAATGTAAACATCCTGGATGGCATTGGATTGTGGTGATTTTTGGGTGTTTTTCAGTTTTTTTGGGGTGTACTGTTGATGTGGACTGGCCATGTGGGTGGTGGTGGCCATCTTGAGTGCTGACTGGTACAGGCAACATGTGCTTGGGGTGCAAGGGGCCATTTTGAAGAGAGGCAGTGTCTGAGGCCTGCACTTATTTTTCCTACTTTTCATCCATTATGCCCAGGGGTAGTGAGTGTTGCATGGGCCTAGTCTTTCTGTGGGGTGTCTTGAATGTAAACATCATGGATGGCATGGGATTGTGCTGATTTTTCTGTGTTTTTCGATTTTTTGGGGTGTATAACTGAACTGATGTTCCTCTGTCTTCCATTGCTTTTAGGTGCACAAGTCTCAAGAGAACCACCAGTGCCAGGAAGAAGTCCTGCAGCGGTGTGTGTGTGCAGCATAACGTCACGCGACGTCACGTCTGGACACAGACAACTCTGCAACTCGTGCAACTGCTGCCTGCTGTTCTGACCTGCTCTGAAGAAGATGGCCCCAAAAAAAGTTACCCGTAGCTCCTCTAGCAAGAAAGTTGCCAGTAAGGAACAGAAGAAGCAAGTTACCAAGGAGACTGGTGTGCCGGCCGCCCCTTTTTTTGGGAGTAAAAAAAAAAGTATGCCTGCAGCAGCAGCGGGATCTGCTGGGGACCAAGCTGGGAGCAGCACCCCCGCTCCATTGGACTCAGTGCCACCACCACCACCACGCCAACTTAAGTCCAAGCCCTTCACTGCTGCAGAGGCACTTAGTCTAGTTGTTCAATCACCATCGACCAGTGATGTTGGCTCATCGCAAGAAAGTAGCAGCAATGTCCCTCAATCAACACAGGTTGTTGTAACTCATCTGACGAGTGTTGAACAACCACAGCCGCAACAAAAACCACATGTGCAAGCACAAGCCCAAGTACATGTGGAAGGAGAGGCAGCGCAAGGAGATGCGCAAGCAGAGGTGCATGGAGGGTCACAAGTGCCCACAATAGTTGTTCCTCCCGAAGTAGGGGCACATCAGGAAATCGACAATCAAGGCGAGGTATCATTTGAGGAAGACACTCCTCCTGATGATCATTCATTGTCTTCCACACCCCTAGCAAGGAAGAGATCAAGGGTGGTGTCTACATCTTCTTCAAGCACACCTCCTTCTGATGATACGGATCAAAATCGGGAACCAGCACCACTGCCATCTGAGAGTGAGGCACATGATCTGACAAAGGTAGTTAAGCGTAAAAGGAACCTCGTCCAAAGTCTCAGAGTTATGGAGTGTGATGATGAGGCTCAACAAGAAGTGGCGAATACTGCTGCTGATGAAGACTCTGACAACGATGACCCAGTCATCATAAAGGTCACTGCAGCCCCAGCGGGCATGCAGCAAACAGACATTTTGACCCTAGCCCGAAAAGCTGCTGAGCGTGATGATGATGATGTTGTGGACGAGGAGGCAGTGGAAACACCACAATCATTGGAGTTAAGTAGTACACCAACTCATACCGCTTCCATATTTCTTTCTCACAAGAAGGGACCTCCATCCACCTCGACCTTAATTAGTGGCGGTGAAAGTGCACAACGTACAAAAGTTGGGCAATCCAGATCCTCCACTTCATCTGGCATTAGCAGCATGACCACCACCACCAGTATCGCCGCCTCCTCCGGCCCCCACAGACACTTCAAGTCCCCAGTTTGGGACTTCTTTACTGTTTGCCCAAAAAGGGAAAAGTTCGCCATTTGTACCATTTGTAAGGTTGCAGTTAGTCGTGGTCAGCTTGGTACCAACTATGGTACCGGAGGCCAGAGAGGTCATCTTAGGAGACAGCACACTGTCCAATGGTTTGCGCACCTAAAGGCGATCAAGGAAGCCCAAATTGGAAGTCAAGAAAAGGTTGATGTTTCATCTGAGGATGACGAGGAGGAAGAAGACGTGTTAAACACTTCACTTACACCCAGTACCCCTGTCAGCAGCACACCCCATGTGAGGCACACTAAGAGTGTTGGAGCGAGTGAGACACCAACGCGAAAAAGTTCACCAGCGAGCATAATTGGGTCAAAGAAGTCATTATCATCCCGTAAATGCTTGGTCCAGGGCAACATTAGAACCATGTTTTGTTCAGACGCGCCATATGAACGCAACCACCCACTGACGCGTCTGTATAACACTAAGCTGGCTAAAATGCTAGCTGTGGACCTTCTCCCTTTTTCTTTTGTAGAAGCGGTAGGTTTTCTAGAATTAGTGGCAGCGCTCTGCCCTAAATGGAAGGTTCCTAGCCGGTTCTATTTTGCCAGAGTTGCGGTTCCAGCACTACATGGAGAAGCGTGGCTCAGTGGTTAGAGGCGTCAGACCCGGAAGCTGAGATCGGCCGTGGACCAGGGTTCGATTCCCCGCCTCGGCGGGTCTCGGGCTCAAAATTCCACGGACTCGACAATTCTCGCACCGGTGCCTACTCGACTCACGGGGTCACACTCTGCGACTCTGGGCAATAGCTTGCTTAATCTCCACTACGGCCCCTCGCGGCGGGATGCCTGGCTTTCACCTTGTGGATACTCTGCCGGGGTATCTCACAGGGGAATACCAGGACGGGTTCCCTAGGCAAGCGCCTTGATACCTTCGGGTGATACGTGCGCTATATAAGTCGCAATACATTACATTACATTACATGAAGATGTGCTGGAGGTGATTGGGACAGCTTTGCAGAAGAGTGCTGTTCACACTATACATCTGACAACAGACATGTGGACCAGTGGCGCAGGCGCTGATTACATGTGCATCACTGCACACTGGGTCTCTTTTTCAGGGGTTAAAGCAAAGCTAAATGCAGGTGTTGACCCGGACCAAGTTTTTAAAGCTGCTCGGAAACATGCAACACTAGCCATGTTTGGCTTGGAGAAAAGTCACACAGCACGAAACATTTTGGACGAGTTTAACAAAAAGGTCTTTCACTGGCTGTCCCCAAAAAAATGCCAGATTGGTTATGTTTCCACGGATAATGGCGCCAATGTAGTTAAGGCCATGGCGCTGGGTGACTATTTCAGAGTGCCGTGTTTGGCGCACTGTATCAACCTGGTAGTTCAAAAATTCTTGAGTGATAAAGACAGTCCAGCGTGCGAGGTAATGGCCACCTGCCGAAAAATGTGCAACCATTTCAGCCATTCTTTTAAGGCCCGGAAGCATCTGAGGAGCCTGCTACATGAACGTCGAATGCCAGTGAAAGCACTCACCCAGGAGGTGGCAACACGTTGGAACTCAACCTTCTACATGCTTGAGCGTCTGTATGAGCAGTATACGGTACTCGATCACCATTTCTTAACACTGGGTACAGCTCAGAAGGACCTGAGGATGGATGCGGCGCACTGGGAAATAGTTAAAAGCCTGACAGAAATGCTTCGTCCTTTTGATGTCTTCACGCGTGCAGTCAGCAAGGAGGACTGTAATTTGGGAAAAGCTATCCCATTGTTGTGCATGCTGGAGCACCAACTGAAGGCGGTGTTTTCTGAGTTAGAAAAAGATGAAAAAAACAAAGACCCTTTTGTTTTGTCGGAGAAATTATTAGAGCGCCTACGTGGTGATGAACGTCTTAAAATGATCAACTCAGAAAAGCATTACATTTGTGCTACTATTCTGGATCCACGCTACAAAAAGGCGCTGGCAGGCCAAGCATTCTTTCCTTTTGCTGATGAAGATGTTAAAAAGTACAAACGTTGGCTAGCCTGGTCAGCCAAGAGGTTTGAAAAAGAACGGCAGGATATTGAAGGAGAAGGCAGTACATCAGCATCAGCATCAGCAGGCCATCCCCAGTCAAAAGAATCCACTTCTGCACCTGTGGCTGTGGCACAAGTGACCTCTCAGCCGTTAAAGACACCGGCAACCGGATCATCTGCACCACACACAAGAGTAACATTGGCTGCTGAAGAGGATTGGCTATCTTGGCTTGGGTATGGTTCTCGAAAAAAGGTCACAGGCACAGCAAAAAGTAAGCAAAGTGGAGGAACCGTTGAGGACCTTGAGTCGATGGTGCAGGACTATCTGAATGACTCAACAGAGGTCTTTCTTAATGATGAGCCATTGGAGTATTGGCATGGGAAAAAACAACTGTGGCCACAGCTCTCCAACCTGGCTATAAACTACTTGTCTTGCCCACTCGCAAGTGTGTCTTCTGAACGTGTTTTCAGTACTGCTGGTGGCATTGTAACTCCCAAACGGAGCCGCCTCTCGCCCAAAAATGTGGAGAGGCTAACAATGATCAAGATGAATCAGCACCTCATACCACCAGATTACAAAGTACGAGAAAGCACGCCGCATGAAGACGAGGAGGACAGCAACGTAGATGAGGGAATTTGTTCTCTGTTCGGTGACGCTGACCTCATCCTGCCTGAATTCGCAGAGTATGATGACGAACTCTTATTCTTATTCCCTGACACCGAGCCCTGAAAATGAGACAATGAATCAATAACTTTCTTTTTCGTCCTTATTCACTTTTATTCCTGTGTGTCTGTCTTTCTTTGTTTTGCACAGTTAATTTAATTCAAACTTTAATCACCTAATCACAAAAACAAGCCCATCAGCAGAACTGTCTTCACTTGTTTGCTTATTGATTTGAAGGTGCCACAGTCTACATTCCTCAGGTTCACAAGTTCAGAAGAACATGCTCCTCTATCCTCCTCCTCCAGACTCCTATTTCCCTCAAAGCAGAGGGCTGGATTACGCCCAATGAAGAAAGACTCAGCACTTGTGGAGGTGTTCTACTTCTTTGTGGGTGAGTTGACGGCTCTGGGCCCATTGCTGTGAAGCTCTAATAACGGATAAAAGTGTTTTGGACCAAATATGAGGCGGAAATTTCTTGCCGTTTTTGCTGACTTGCTTGCCTTTGAGGTGCTCTTTGGCGGGGTTCTGGGTGTTTGTGGGTGACTTTTGGGGTCTGGGGGCACTGCTGCGACAGTCTAATCTTGATTGCATTTGCTTTTCAGGAAATCCGTGGTGGAAAACAGGAGTTATGATGATGACCTAGCTGCACAGCGCGTTTGGACCGAAGGCCGAGAGATATTGTAAGTATGGGATTTTGCTTTTTGGCTGTTTGGGGGTGTTGTCGCGTGCTTTTTTGTGGGTGGGTTGGCGGGTCTTGGGGCATTCCTGGGAAGGTCGAATACCGGATAGAAGTGGTTTGGACTAAATCCATGCAGAATTTTTTTTTGCCATTTCTTCTGACATCTTGCTCAATGTAGCGTTTTCGAGGGCCTGTTCGGGGGCCTTCCTGGTGTTTGTGGGTGGGTTTTGGTGTCTCTGTCGGAGCACTGCTGCGACAGTCTAATCTTGATTGCATTTGCTTTTCAGGAAATCCGTGGTGGAAAACAGGAGTTATGATGATGACCTAGCTGCACAGCGCGTTTGGACCGAAGGCCGAGAGATATTGTAAGTATGAGATTTTGCTTTTTGGCTGTTTGGGGGTGTTGTTGCGTGCTTTTTTGCGGGTGGGTTGGCGGGTCTGGGGCATTCCTGGGAAGGTCTAATACCAGATAGAAGTGGTTTGGACAAAATCCATAAGGAAAAGCCTTTTGGCAATTTTTGTAACTTATGGTTCGTTAGGGTTAGCCCTAGCAGCAGGATTGCATGTGTTTCGGGGTGTTCTAGATTTTTACAACTGGCTATGGATACTTTTGCTTGCTTGCAAGTGGTTTGAATACAATCCACGGTGGGTAAGGGGGTATTTAGGCCTACTTTTACTTTCAAAGTATGTTTTGTCACCATTTTTCTGCTAGGCCTCGTTTTTTGCGATCTGATTGGGGGTCTTCTACATTTTTGCGACTGGCTTTAGTAAGGGTCTTGGTGGGAGCATTGCTGGGAAGGTCTAATTTTGTTCTAAAACACAGTTTACAGTACACCTAGCTTGAGGGGAAAGATCCGCTAAATTAATTTGGCCATACTTATTTATCCTTCAAAAGGTGACTCAGACAGAGTACGCAATTTCAAAAATATTGTACTGCCTATTAGGAAAATCAAAGTGTGACTTTTTGCACCACACAGCGTACATACCTTATATTTATTTAGCAGTGGCATTGTAATAGCACTTCCTGTTTTCCGTTCAATAATTACAGGCCGGGTTTCAGTCAACATCCGCCAGGCAGGCAGTGGACAGGGTGTCTTCTGTCAGTGGTCACCAACAGTGATGGACGAAGCGTCAGCTGGAATGGATGAGTGCCGCTAATAAGAGGAATTGTTTGCTGCATGCAACTTACTTACCAAATTCAACAGGACAACTCCAACAACATACAGATGCAGTATCTATTGTTTTCTTCTATGAGTCTGACTGCATTTCTTGGATCTCTCTCTGCTTCTAAATTGATCCCTACAGCCATTTCTTTATCTTCAATTATTGTTTGTCCATGCTGTGCTTTTTTTTCCTTCTCTCAACAAAACCTACCCAAAAAGAAACCCCCATTCCCATCCATTTTCCAAACCCTAACCCTCTTCCCCCGGGCTGTGTGGTTTTGCTTGATGTGTGACTAAATGACATCAATAATTCCACACACTTGCTGGGGAGGATAAGGTCATAGCAACAGGCTGGTGAAGGAATCCAAGGATATATTCTAGACTTACTCAGCTTCAGTACTATTTCTTGTAGTAGTAGGAGCCAATGTCAAATAAATTCAACGCAAGTACTAGTTATACTTGCAATACTTTACCATGTGCTAGGCTACATTGTGGCACTGTTCTAGTGTACTGTCACCTGCTATATTCTCTATCGTACCATAACCGTTGTAATGCTACAGTAAGGACAAACCAGGTTTCGTTTTCTTTTTTTCCATAGGCATGCAACTGCCACTGTGTCACACCACTAGTACCACTGCAATGAGGACATTTCATCCGCCCAGGATTGCCAACCTTAATCCCCATTTCCCGTGGAGCCAGCCCTGGGCCTAGCCCTAATTTCAAACACAAATTACAGGTAAGATAAGCGTTTGGTGGGAGGTAGTATAATGGAGTATTAGGACTAGACAAGAGATTGACGGTAGTACTACTAAAGTCCCTAGGACTCTTCAGGAAAACAAACTTACTGTTAAACCCCCACCCACCAGACTCAAAAGCAGTAAAAAACAGGTATGGTCAGATAAAGTTTAAAAAAGTATATTTATGTAGCCCTAACAAAATAATCTCCCTCAAGACCCTCCCTAACCCCAACGATTGTCTTTCAAAAGTCCCAAAAAGAACCCAACTCCCAAATCCCACCCCCCAAAAGTCTCTAAAAAAAGGGCAAGGGACACTACACTACTGGAGGGTTCTGGTAAATTTAGCGGCCAGGGCATCATACTCCTTGCGGAGGGTGGCATGGTCGAAGCGGAGGCCCTCCACCAAGTTCTTATAGTTATGGACCTCCTGCTCCAGGTAGTACACTCTCAGTCCTAGGCGGCGCTGGCGTGCCTTGCAGCTCCTGTGGGGGGCAGCTGGTGTCTTTGCTGCTTGGCGGTGGTGGTTGGCTTTGGTAGCCCGGCTCCGTACCGCTGGAGCACTGCGCTGGCTGGCAGCCCGTGGGGGCACGGAGGAGGATGCAGCTGTCCCAGTGGAGGATGTTGTGGTTCCACCGGTTGACTGCGTGTCCTCCTCCTCCAGGGCCACCAGCCGCCGATATTGGGCAACAGTGGCATCCAGCCTCCGTTGCCGGGCCATTCGAGCCTGCTCCCTCCGTGATGTCTATTTGGAAGGAGCAACTATATGAAGAAAGAAAGACATAGTCTGTAACCAATGCTCCTTAACATTAATAACACAAAGTGATTGAGCCGAAAGTTGTGTCACAGTACAAGTAGCAAATTGAAAGCACAGTACATAACTATTGAGGACAGTATCTATCTAACCTCCCACTTCTGCATCCTTGCTCTAACATTAGTGGGAGTTTAATGAACAAATTCTACGACCACTATGGACTTCCATTACAGTTGACTATGACAGTACACCAGTCTTATTCTTCTTCTTCTCTCTTGTTTAGGAAAATTGGTACGTTATCTTATGCAAGCCGGCAGAATGCCAGCGCAGTGAACTTGCACCCGAGAAAAACAGACGCACACCATGATGAGTGAGACAGACTTGCGTTACTGTACCGGTCCAGTACATGCAGGTGGTGAAGCTATTACTTTTCTATTACGGGTGGCACTGAGAATACTCTGTTACAAGGGCTACTGCTTAATTAATTTACCTTTCACCCTACAGTGCAAATGAGTACTAGAAAAGGAAAATGAAGAAGCTAAATAATTTGATTATCTATCACTTCACATGGGATGTATTTGATGACATATGGGATGACTTTAGGTGCTTTGCTTATTATTGAGTGAACAGTGATACACCCACACATGAATGACGTACTACTACTAAACTAAAGTTATTAAGAGAGGTACGTGGTGTCCACCGTAATAACCGGATATATGCTGTGCTTGCAGTTGCAATACAAACTACTGCTACTATTCATGGTAGTATTGGACAAATTTACAATTTCTTTTCCTTGCCAGTTGCCAGTTGCCTTCCCTACACTGGAACGCACGTGCGGGTGCGGTGTTACATGCTCTTCAAGGTAACACTTAGTTCATCCAGTGACCATCTACTCTCTCTAGATACACATATGCTATCTAAGAGTCAGATAATACCATGCTCCAGGCATCCATCCATTCAAAGTATATGCACACATACAGTTTCTGTTTCACCCACCCAGGCTGTTCTCCTTCCACCCATCCTTGCTTCATCATTGACCCAGCCATGCACCATACCATATTCTTTCCTTCACAGCCACCTCGGGGACCAAGCAAACACATATCATTCTTCTTTGCCAGCCGTCATAAAATTTCTCGTCCTTCCACACTTACTTACACCCTTCTTTCGCTTTTCGTTCATCCCATCCATCAAGTTCATCTAAGATCTTATTGGGATTCTTCTCACCAAAAACTTCACAGCTAAGTCGAAGTACATTTAGAGGAGGCTACTACCTGGTTGATTTATTATACACCCGTGCAGAAAGCACACTATGCAGTCTTCAATCTCAATAAGTAAGGAATATATAGCTTACCTCTTCCCGCCACCACCGTGTGAACACTCACAGGAACGTCCGGCACTTGCACCGCATCCTCCCCAGAGTCCTCGTCCAACACCACCACCTCCGCGCTGGCCCCGCCACCAGATGTTACTCCTACAAAGTACATTTAAGAATGTTAGAAATACACCACTCACTACTATATAATATTTGGTTTAGGAGGAATAAAGAAATGTTAAAAAAACGAAATACAATGTAATAATTTGTAACTGTATACTCTAAAGTAAAAATGTCCCTTTTTCCAGGGAAGGCTGTTGTCTTGCTGCACTTTTTGGCACAACTGATGAATGCTTGCTTTTTATTTTTAACACACGCCACTTTTTCTCCTAACAGAAGCTTGACTTCTAAGAACACGATCAGGGTCAAGCTCAAGTTCAAACCAGGTGAGAGCTCAGCTCGACCACAAGAAATGTGTCCAATTAATCGTTAGCACTAAGCACTTTTCCAATTTCAGTTAAACTTTTACTTTTATGACAAAGTGTATTTTAATAAATGTGTTTAGTTTTAATAAAGCTTTTAAACTTAAATAGACTCTGTGGTTTTTGGTCCTCCAGACTAGAGTGGATGAGCTAAAGGTTTTGGAATTTTTGCAAGCATGAGTGCCTCTGACACTTCTTGACAGACTCCGCACTCTTGTCCTGCGTTGGGTAATCTAATCATCATTGGGGATCAATCATCGGTGACTTTGGGAGCTAAATGACTCTGCCACACTATCTAGTCAGTAAGGAGATTGGCGGTTCTTCAAAGTCTGATATCACTGAGGTATGTGGAAAGAAAGTCTACCTGCGCCTATTATATTTGATAAACAATGCACTATTTAGTGTTCATAGTTCGGTTTGTGCAGATTTGTCCCTGCAACAGTAGTAGAATGGATTGTCCTCCTATCCAAACCAAAAGTAAAGTAGTATCTTATTCTTTCTTGGTGGTCATTCACCTTTTTATTGTTGGCAATTGTCAAAGCATAAACATTTAGAAGACTTGAAAAGACATTATGGACAATCCCAGAGGACTGCACTCAGTGCTTAGAGCTATTGCTGACTAGAATGGGAGTCCAATGGAATTGCCAAATGTGTAATCTTAGTTAGCTACACAGACAGACTAATAAGAATAATCTAGTAATACCACAGGGAGTCAAAGTCGAGGCAGGATAAGAATTTAGATCCAGTCTACAAGAAGATCAAAGACGATTTAGAAAAAATCGAATGAGGAACGCTAGGAAAAAATAGGTACTCTATATTAAAATTAAAACTTACTGGGGCCAGCAAAGGAGCCCTCGCCTGCCCGATCCTGGCTTGCATCCTCCTGAACAGCACCCTCCTCCTCCTCCTGTGTCCTCTTGCCCTTGGGGGGAGCTGATGTACAACATGAAAGAAAGAAAGACCAGAAAACATGGATGAGATTTGTCAACCAAATCAAACATTTCAAAAGAACAATAACAAAATATTTTGGAGAAATAGCAAATAGATAGACAACTATTCCACAGGATATATTGACCAATCTCATATGGTATACTACGTTATTCGTATTGCCTGATTTGCGGACCGTTGACTTTGAAAGTTCCTATGTAACTCACTAAACAGACTACTAAAAAGGTTTGCCTAGGCCTGGCAGGCAGCAGTCCGCAGCACGCGAAGTGACAGACAAAGTCCATCGTGCTTGCAGATCAGTGAATACTCAAACTATCAATCCACCGACCACCACCACTATTTCTTCTTATAGCCATGTGTCTAAAGGAAGTACTGGACTTCAGTCTGTTGGGGCTGATTTAGAAGTCCCTTGTGGCTCATTTTACTCCATTGTTGCGTGACTTTTGTGACGCAGCGGCAGAACAAAAGAGGCGCCATGGTGCGGCGTATATTAAAAAAAAAATGACGCATATGGGAGATGCATCACGTTGTAAAGCCCTGCGCCATCAGGGGGCGTTCCGGCGCAAGGGAGGGCGTTCCTGCGCAGGAACGAATGCTAAAAGTGGCTGAGGGAAATCTACAAGATGTCAATCAGTCACTTTTAGGACAATGATGCTTGACTGAAACACTGCGCCTGCTTGAAGCCGACGTACGGCTTGATGCAGCATTGGGGAGATAGGGCACCCCAGAGCATTGCTGGAGCTGCGCCATCGTTGGCACGCAACTCCAGCAATGCGCCGCCTTTACGGCACAGATGCGTAAGGCTTCTGTGACGTTTTGGGCCCATGGGTGGTGGTGGTGGCATGGCGCACAATTACTGCCGCATCCCTGCTACTTTGCAGGGATGCGCCGGTAATTGAAAATATGACCCTTAGTGTCTAGCATTACGCAGTTCTTTACACTACACTCATACATCATTTCTCAGGCCAATGAAATGAACACAAAATACAAAACAAATAAGCATAGTAGCAAGCAAGGCTACTGAGAAGGAAAGCAGTGCACCTGAAATGCATAGAAGATTTTGAAATATAATTTACCTACAATGTAATCGGCAGCATTATTGCTCTTGGTAAAGAACAAAGATTTGCAAATAACAGAGCCGGATAAAACAGAGTAGTGATGAAATAGCTAGAAATAGCTACTACTACTCACCAAGCCCGGGGACCTCTACGCCGAGCGCGTCCAGCAAGTCGCGTTCCCGGTCCATGACATCCGTCCAGCGGTGGGTGGCCTGGTTATAGGTGCGCCGGACCCCAGAGAGCTTAAACATGGCCCGGCACACCTTCTCCCACCGCTTCCGGCGCTCCCGGATGCCATAGCCGGTTGCGATCTTGCCGCCTCCCAGGATGGTCTTGGGGAGGTGGCGCTGGACGTGGAATATTAGTGCGGCCACCTCCTCCGCGCTAAAGATCTCCCGTGGCATCACTAGCTCCCCCCTCAAACGCCCGCACGGGAGCCGGGCACGGGATGCGGGACCCTTCCCCTTCTCAGGGTGCTTCCCGGCTCCCTTTACCATGGTCTGGGCAGAAATGAATGTAAATAATAAAGAAGAAATAGAATAGGGACGAAGAAATGGAAAGAGTTTAAAAAAGAAGTTTAAAATTAACAAAAAGTAGCAGAAAACACAAAAATATAGAGCTAGAAAAATAGAGGGATAGATAATAAGTAAAATAGATCAAAAAAACTTCAAACAAGCAAAGGATGGAAGAGATTCAGAGAGGATACAGAAAGCATGCCCAGAACCATAGCAATGAATGAGAAACAAGATGGCCGCGCCCGTTCACGACCGCATGGGTAAGTTCGCGCAAGATTTTCCTCGCGATCACGCGCGAAATTGTACTAGCGAGCAGCACACTTTGCGAGATTACACATAGCGGCCGGAAACGGAATTACGTCACGCAAACAAGATGGCCGCGCCCGTGCACGACCGTTAGGGTAACTTCGCAAACGTATCGCTACAAGCGCCTTGCGAACATGCACAAAATCACGCGAACATACACGCCGCAAAAAAAAATAGTGTATTCGCACGCATTCGCGGCTTCCGAAATAGATCTCGCACGGATTCGCGCCCCGCAAATGGCGGGAAATTGCAGAAAAACTGCTAAACTGAAAGCAATCAGCAGGTGCAAAAGTTCAAACTTAACATTAGTAACCATTCACTCTAGTGCTTCCTGAGGGGCCCCTCCAGAGTTCAGTTGCCTATTTGCAACTATTCTATGACCCTGCTATGACCCAAACAGCAGGCTCATAGAATAGCTACAAGTAGACCATAAAGGTCCTGTGAAAAAAAAAATTCACTGCAACAGAAAGGAAATTACAGATAAGGAAGGAAGCAGGTGCCAGCCAGACTGGAAGTTTCAAAATTACTGACACATTAATGACCCCCAAATTAATTCATGGCAGTTGAAGAAGGGCAGGTGTGCTTGCTTTCACTGCAACAGAAAGCAAATTACAGATAAGGAAGGAAGCAGGTGCCAGCCAGACTGGAAGTTTCAAAATCACTGACACATTAATCAACCCCAAATTAATTCATGGCAGTTGAAGCAGGGCAGGTGTGCTTGCTTTTTTTCACCCCCATAATCTACAGTGATAAACAAACCTAATGGGTGGCAGTGAGGATGTACCAGAGGGTGGCATGGGTGTACCAGAGGGTGGCAGTGGTGAAACAGAGGGTGCTGTGAACCTGTGATGATAAACCAGACGTAGAAACAACATAGTCGCGGCCGTTGCGAGCCGAAAAGTAAGTTCGCAATTGCGAAATGGTCCACAAATCCTCGCGAACGCTCGCCAACACAAAAAACACAAAAATCCGCAAATGCGCGAGAGTTCGTGGATTTTGCGGATTGCGAATCCGTAAATACGCAAATTCGCGTACGCGAGATCCACTAGATCCGCCCATACTTACTTGTAAATCTGCCCCTACAGACTCAAGTCCAGTCCTTCCTTTGTACACCTGGCAATAAGAAGAAATAGTGGTGGTGGATTGATAGTTTGAGTATTTTAATGACTGGTTAATTTAGTAGGAAACTTTTTAGTGTTGTCACTGATCTGCAATCACGATGGAGTTTGTCTGTCACTTCGCGTGCTGCGGACTGCTGCCTGCCAGTCCTAGGTGAACCTTTTTAGTAGTTTGTTTAGTGAGTTACATAACTTTCCAAGTCGACGGTCCGCAAATCAAGCAATACTAATATCGTAGTAGACCACATGAGATAGGTCAATATATCCCATGGAATAGTTGTCTATTTGCTATTTCGCCAAAATATTTTGTTATTGTTCTTTTGAAATGTTTGATTTGGTTGACAACAATCATCCATGTTTTCAGGTCTTTCTTTCTTTCATGTTGTACATCAGCTCCCCCCAGGGGCAAGAGGACAGAGGAGGAGGTGGTATCGGCTGCTGCTGCTGTAGAAGGCCAGGATCGGTCAGGCGAGGGCTCCTTTGCTGGCCCCGGTAAGTTTTCATTTTAATATAGAGTACCTATTTTTTCCTAGCGTTCCTCATTCGATTTTTTCGAAATCGTCTTTGATCTTCTTGTAGACTGTATCTAAATTCTTATCCTGCCTCTACTATGACTCCCTGTGGTATTACTAGATTATTCTTATTAGTCTGTCTGTGTAGCTAACTAAGATTGCACAGTTGGCAAAAGGTATTAAATGAAACTCCCATTCTAGTCAGCAATAGCTCTATGCACTGAGTGCAGTCCTCTGGGATTGTCCAAAATGTATTTTCCAGTCTTCTAAATGTTTATGCTTCGACAATTCCCAACAATAAAATGTGAATGACCACCAAGAAAGAATAAGATACTACTTTACTTTTGGTTTGGATAGGAGGACAATCCATACTACTACTGTTGCAGGGACAAATCTGCACAAACAGAACTATGGACAATAAATAGTGCATTGTTTATCAATTATAATAGGCGCAGGTAGACTTTCCACATACCTCAGTGATAACAGACTTTGAAGAACCCCCAATCTCCTTACTGACTAGATAGTGTGGTAGAGTCATTTAGCTCCCGAATTCATCGATGATTGATCCCCAATGATGATTATCCAACGCAGGGCAAGAGTATGGAGTCATAGTCCAGAAGTGTCAGAGTCACGGACTCATGCTTGCAAATTGCAAAGCCTTTTGCTCAGTCACTCTTGACCAAAAACCACAGAGTCTATTTAAGTTTTAAAGCTTTATTCAAAGTAAAAACATTTATTAAAATCAAGTTTGTCATAAAACATAAACGGTTGATTAAAAATGGAAAAGTGCTAAGTGATTTATTTCACACATTTATTGTGGGCGAGCCGAGCCCTCACCTGGTTTGAACTTTAATTTTTCTTTTTGGTGCTGAATCGTTGGTCACTCCGTCCTAGTGATGATGATCTGATCTTGCTCTTGTTCTTAGAAGTGAAGCTTCTGTCTGTTATGAGAAAAATGGTGTGTGTTAAAAAGCAAGCATTCATCAGTTGTGCCAAAAAGTGCAGCAAGACAACACCCTTCCCTGGAAAAAGGGACATTTTTACTTTAGAGTAGACAGTCACAAATTATTAGATTGGTTTCTGTATTCACATTTCTTCATTCCTAGACAAAATACTAGTGAGTGGTGTATGTCTATGACATTCAACATTCTTAAATGTACTTTGTAGGTGGAACATCTGGTGCCGGGGCAGCGCGGAGGTGGAGGAGGGCACTTCTGGGGAGGAGGCGGTGCAAGTGCCGGAGGAAACTGCTGTGAGGGTTACCACGGTAGTGGCGGGCAGTGGTAAGCTCTTATATTCCTTAATTATTGAGATTGCAGACTGTGCTCTCTGCACGGGTGTAGTATATATGTTATACAGTTAAGTTACTATACTGTTAAGAAGGCTTTCAAATTTAGAACAAAGTTTTTATCAACCAGGTAGTAGCCTCCTCTCAATTTACTTCAACTCAGCGGTGAATTTTTTTTCGAGAATCCAAATCAGATCTGAGATGAACTTGATGGATGGGATGAACGAAAAGCGAAAGAAGGGTGTAAGTAAGTGTGGAAGGACGAGCAAGTTAAAAGTAATGATGACTGACAAAGAAGAATGATACGTGTTTGATTGCTGCCCGAGGTGGCTGGCAAGGAATATGATGCATGGCTGGGTAAAGAATGAAGCAAGGATGGGTGGAAGGAGAACAGCCTGGGTGAGTGAAACAGAAACTGTATGTGTGCGCAATATATCGTTTGGTTGAAATTCAAATGCAAGTCAAGCACGGATGTATGGCTTGCGGTTTCCCAAATAAAATGAAAAGGTTGTTTTCCCGTGAGAAAACGTAAGGTTTTTCCAGATGAGAGACATGAAGAAGAATGATTGACATATAGTTGAATGGATGGATGCCTGGATCATGGTACTATCTGACTCTCAGATAGCATATGTGTATCTAGAGAGAGTAGACGGTCACTGGATGAACTAAGTGTTACTTTGAAGAGCATGTAACACCGCACCCGCACGTCCGTTCCAGTGTAGGAAAGGCAAGGAAAAGAAGTTTTAATTTTGTCCAAATACTACCATGAATAGTAGCAGTAGTTTGTATTGCAAGCACAGCATATATCCGGCTATTACGATGGCCACTCACTACCTCTGTTAATAAGTTTAGTAGAACTCGGTCATTCATGTGTGGATGTATCACTGTTCACTCAATAAAAAGCAAAGCACCTAAAGTCATCCCATATGTAAGCAAATACATACCATGTGCAGTGATAGATAATCAGATTATTTATCTTCTTCATTTTCCTTTTCTAGTATTCATTGGCACTGTAGGGTGAAAGTTAAATTAATTAAGCAGTAGCCCTTGTAACAGGGTATTCTCAGTGCCACCCGTAATAGAAAAGTAAGAGCATCACCACCTGCATGTACTGGACCGGTACAGTAACGCAAGTCTGTCTCACTCATCATGGCGGGCGTCTGTTTTTCTCGGGTGCAGGTTGACTGCGCTGGCATTATGCCGGCTTGCAGAAGTTAACGTACCAATTTTGCTAAACAAGAGAGAAGAAGAAGAATAAGACTGGTGTACTGTCATAGTCGACTCTAATGGAGTGAGTCCATAGTGCTCGTAGAATTGATTCCTTAAACTCCCACTAATGTTAGAGCAAGGATGAAGAAGTGGGAGGTTAGATAGATACTGGCCACAATAGTTATGTACTGCGCTTGCAAGTTGCTAGTTCTACTGTGACACAACTTTCTGCTGAATCATTTTGTGTTAATCTTAAAGAGCATTGGTTACAGACTATGTCTTTCTTTCTTCAAATAGATGCTCCTTCCAAACCAACACGGAAGGAGCTGGCTAAAAGGGCCCGGCAACGGAGGCTGGAGGCGACTGTCGCCAAATATCGGCGGCTGGTGGCCCAGGAGGAGAGGGACACGCAGTCGACCACAACATCGACCGGGACAGCTGCATCCTCCTCCGCGCTCCCTGGGTCAGCCAGTCAGCGCAGCAGGTCTCCAGCGGTACGGAGCCAGGGTACCACAGCCACCCGCCACCGCCAAGCAGCAAAAAAATCAGCTGCCCTCCACAGCAGTACCAAAAAAAGGTTGCACCGCCTTTCACTCAGGGTGTCCTACCTCGAGCAGGAGCTGTTGAACACCAAAACCCTGCTCGAGACCCTCCGCAAGGAGCATGCCGACCTGGCCCGAAAAGTGAACAGCAGCCAGCAGTAGGAGGAGACTGTCCCTTGCCCCTTTTTTAAAGACTTGGGTGGGAATTGGGAGTTGGGTTTTTTGGACTTTTCACGGACATTCGTTGGGGTTAGGGAGGAGGGGTGGGTTGGGTCTTGCGGGAGATTATTTATGTTGGGGATATAAATATACTTTAAACTTTATCTTAACATACATGTTTTTTACTGCTTTTGAGGCTGGTGGGTGGGGGTTTACCAGTAAGTTTGTTTTCCTGAAACTGAAGTGGCATCTTGATTCAAGTTGTGTAAGTAATTGCCCAAATGTTTTCAAAACTAAGTGCCTCTCACAGAGTAAGTGAATTCAATAGTCCTAGGACTTTACTAGTACTACCGTCAGTCTCTCGTCTCTCCTAATACTCCATTATACTACCTCCCCCCAAACGCTTATCTTACCTGTAATTTGTGTTTGGAAATAGGGCTAGGCACAGGGCTGGCTGCACGGGAAATGGCGATTAAGGTTGGCAATCCTGGGTGGATGAAATGTCATCATTGTGGTGGTACTAGTGGTGTTACACAGTGGCAGTTGTAGCATATGAAAAAAAAGAAAATTAAACCTTGTTTGTCCTTACCGTAGCATTAGAACGGTACGATAGAGAATATAGCAGATGACAGTACACTAGAACAGTGCCAAAATGTAGCCTAACAAATGGTAAAGTATTGAAAGTATAACTACTACTTGCGTTGAATTTCTTTGACATTGGCTACTACTACAAGAAATAGTACTGAAGGTGAAGGACACAGCAGCGTAATCATTTGCCACGTCTAGGAGGAGGATGGTCTTGATGATCAATCAAGTTGATGGCGCACATGAAAATCTGCTTTCATTTGCCAATAGTCATGGGTCTGTGTCAAGCTGAGTAAGAATATATCCTCGGATTCCTTCACCAGCCTGTTGCTATGACCTTATCCTCCCCCGCAAGTGTGTGGAATTATTGCTGTCATTTAGTCACACATCAATCAAAACCACACAGCCCGGGGGAAGAGGGTTAGGGTTTGGAAAATGGATGGGAATGGGGGTTTTTGGGAAAGTTTTGTTGAGAGAAGAAAAAAAAGCACAGCATGGACAAACAATAATTGAAGATAAACAAATCTTTGGGTACAAAGCTATCCATAAATCTTTTAAGTGACATAAAGGAAGTGCATGCACTACTGCATGCATGGTTACTGAAAAGTAAGTATTACTTTCGACAACCGTGAATGAAAGAATGCAACAGTACAGGGCTGCAGTAATTATGCGTTTTCACTTGCATATCTCTGCACTCAGAGTAACACTTCGTACATTAAATTAGGTTTGAAAAATAGCAGAAGTAAAACCTATACAATGGCTGTAGGGATGAATTTAGAAGCAGAGATCAAAGAAATGCAGAGTCACACTCATAGAAGTTCACAGCAATAACATTACTTAAAAGATAATTAGAAAAGAACGGATACTGTATCTGTATGTTGTTGTAGTTGTCCTGTTGAATTTGGGAAGTTGCATGCATCCAACCATTCCTCTTATTAGCGGGACTACTCCATTCCATCTGACGCTCCGTCCATCAATGTTGGTGACCAGAAGACACCCTGTCCACTGCCTGCCTGGCGGATGCTGAATTGCGGCTCGCTAATGTGAAGCCTGACTTCATCCTTTTTTTCCCCTTGCACAGGCTGAATTCCGGCCTGTAATTATTGATGGAAAAACAGGAAGTGATATTAGAACATCACTGACAAATAAATATAAGGTATGTACGCTGTGTAGTGCAAAAAGTCACACTTTGAGTTTCCTAATAGACAGTACAATATTTTTGAAAGTGCGTACTCTGTCTGAGTCTCCTTTTGAAGGATAAATAAGTATGGGCGAATTAATTTAGCGGATCTTTCCCCTGTAGGTGTACTGTAAACTGTGTTTTAGAACAAAATTAGACCTTCCCAGCAGTGCTCCCAGACCCTTACTAAACCCAGTCGCAAAAATGTAGAAGACCCCCAATCAGATCTCAAAAAACGTGCGATACTGGTACCTGTCAGAGGCCTAGTAGAAAATGGTGACAAAACGTACTTTGAAAGTAAAGGAGGCCCAAATCCCCCCTTACCCACCATGGATTGTATTCAAACCACTTGCAAGCAAGCAAAAGTATCCATACACGGCACTGCTCCAAGACTCACAAACCCCCCCACAAACACCAGGAACCCCCACAAACAGCCCCCCGAAAACGGTAGAGTGAGCAAAATCTCAGAAAATGCAAAAACTTTTTCCCCGGGGATTGTCTCCAAAACACTTTCTTTCGGTTATTAGACCTTCCCAGCAATGGCCCCAGACTTGTCAACCCGGGCGAAAACAAATTTAACACCCCCAACAAGCCAAAAGGCAAAACCCGGGAAAAGCCACACTTAGAAAACTTTGGGCCTACCTGGAATTCAGTCCAAATGTGCTCTGCAGCTAGGCCCCAACTCCCCTTTTCCACCATGGATTTCCTGTAAAACAAATGCAATCAACATTAGAATGTGCCAGCAGTGCTCACAGACCCCAAAACCCACCCCCAAAAACCTAGAAGCCCCCCAAATAGCACCCCAAAGACAGGCAAGTGAGCAAAAATGCAATATACTTTTTCACCTCCGATTTTCTCCAAACCACATTTACCCGGTATTAGACCTTCACAGCAATGCCCCAGACCCGTCAACTCACCTGCAAAGAAGTAGAACACCCCCACAAGTGCAGAGTCTTTCTTCATTGGGCGTAATCCAGCCATCTGCTTTGAGGGAAATAGGAGTCTGGAGGAGGAGGATAGAGGAGCATGTTCTTGTGAACTTGTGAACCTGAGGAATGCAGACTGCGGCACCTTCAAATCAATAAGCAAATAAGTGAACACAGTTCTGCTGATGGGCTTGTTTTTGTGATTAGGTGATTCAAGTTTTTTTATATAGATTTTGCAAAACAAAGAAAGACAGACACACAGGAATAAAAGTGAATAAGGACGAAAAAGAAAGTTAGTGATTCATTGACTCATTTTCAGGGCTCGGTGTCAGGGAAGAAGTGCTCGTCCTCAAACTCTGCGAATTCAGACGGGAGTAGGTCAGTTAACAGAGAAGAACTTCCCTCATCTAAGTTGGTGTCCTCCTCGTCTTCTTCCTGCGTGCATTCTCGTATTTTGTAATCTGGTGGTATGAAGTGCTGATTCATCTTGATCATTGTTAACCTCTCCACATTTTTGGGCGAGAGGCTGGTCCTTTTGGAAGTTACAATGCCACCAGAAGCACTGAAAACACGTTCAGAAGACGCAATTGCGAGTGGGCAAGACAAGTAATTTATAGCCAGGTTGGTGATCTCTGGCCACACATCTCTTTTCCCATGCCAATACGCCAATGGGTCATGATAAACATAGACGTCTGTTGAGTCATTCAGATAGGCCTGCACCATCGACTCAAGGTTCTCCAGGGTACCTCCACTTTGCTTACTTTTTTCTGGGACCTTTTGAGAAGCCAACCCAAGCTGAGTTAGCCAATCCTCTTCTTCACACAATATTACTGTTGTGTCTGGTACAGATGATATGGTTGCTGGTGTCGTTAACGGCTGAGCGGGAAAATCACTCACTTCTGCCACAGCCACAGATGCAGAAGTGGATTTTTTTGACTCCAGATGGCCTGCTGATGCTGATGTACTGCCTTTTCCTCCAATTTCCTGCCGTTCTCTTTCAAACCGAGTGGTTGACACAGCTAGCCAATGTTTGTACTTTGTAACATCTGCGTCATTAAAAGGAAAGAATACTCTGCCTGCCACTGCCTTTTTGTACCGTGGATCCAGAATAGTAGCAGAAATGTAATGCTGTTCTGTGTGGATCTTTTCAAGACGTTCATCGCGAAGTAGGTGCTGTAATAACTTCTCCGCCAACTCAAATGCTTCTTGCTTTCCATATTTTTGAAACGTAGAAGACACCCCCTTAAGTTGGTGCTCTAGCATGCGCAACAATGGGATAGATTTTCCCAAATTACAGTCCTCCCTGCTGACTGCACGCGTGAAGACCTCAAAAGGATGAAGCATGTCTGTCAGGCTTTTAACTAACTAGCTCCCATTGCTCCACCTGTATCCCCAGGTCTATCATAGGTGTACCCAGTTTAAAGAAATACTGATTGACTACCGCATACTGCTCATACAGACGCTCAAGCATGTAGAAGGTTGAGTTCCAATGTGTTACCACCTCCTGGATGAGTGCTTTCACTGGCACTTTACGTTCATGTTGCAGGCACCTCAGCTGATTCTTGGCCTTAAAAGAATGGTTGAAATGTGTGCACATTCTTCGGCAGGTGGTCAGTAACTCGTAGACTGGACTTTCTTCACGCAAGAATTTTTTAACAACCAGGTTTATACAGTGCCCCAAACACGGCACTCTAAAATAGTTACCCTTATCCATGGCCTTAACTACATTGGCGCCATTATCCGTGGAAACCTTACCAATCATGCGTTTTCTTGGGGACAGCCATTGAAAGACCTTTGTGTTAAACTCATGCAAAATGTTTTCTGCTGTATGAGTTTCCTCCATGGCAAACATGGCTACTGTTGCATGTTTCCGAGCAGCTTTATAAACTTTGTCCGTGTCAACACCTGCGTTTAGCTTTGCTTTAACCCCTGAACAAGAGACCCAGTGTGCAGTGATGCACATGTAATCAAGGGCTTGGCAACTGGACTACATGTCTGTTGTCAGATGTATAATGTGAACAGCACTCTTCTGCAAAGCTACCCCAATCACCTCCAGCACATCTTCATGTAGTGCTGGAACCATAACTCTGGCAAAATAGAACCGGCTAGGAACCTTCCATTTAGGGCAGAGCGTTGCCACCATTTCAAGAAAACCCACCCC
This sequence comes from Lissotriton helveticus, assembly GCF_964261635.1. Taxonomy (NCBI): domain Eukaryota; kingdom Metazoa; phylum Chordata; class Amphibia; order Caudata; family Salamandridae; genus Lissotriton; species Lissotriton helveticus. The sequence continues at coordinate 1,065,747,718 of NC_136057.1, forward strand.
TTCCACAAAAGAAAAAGGGAGAAGGTCCAGCGCTAGCATTTTAGCCAGCTTAGTGTTATACAGACGCGCCGTTGGGTGGTTGCGTTCAAATGGCGCATCTGAAAACAACATGCTTCTAATGGTGGGCTGGACCATTTTACGGGATGATGATGACTTCTTCGACCCAGTTACGCTCAGTGATGATGAACTTTTTCGCATTGGTGTCTCACTCTCTCCCACACTCTTAGTGTGGCTCATATATCTTGCAGGGGTGTGCTGCTGACAGGGGTACTGGGTGTAACTGAAGAAATGTTTGACGCTTCTTCCTCCTCGTCATAGAGGAGGAAGATGGCGGCCGACTGAAGACGCTCGGTCGGGAGCTCCGTTTCACCAGAGGAAAAACCGAGTAACTAAGGCACTTTCCCCAGCAATCTTCCAGCGGTACAATGGATTGGAATTTACGAATCTAAATACATAATTTACGCGAGTTGACTGTACCTGAAGCGGCTTTCGGAGGGTAGCGGCATGGTCGACGCGCTCCACGGAAAGCACACGGAGACCAGAAGCAGAGCGTACACCGGGATCTGGGCTGCTGCTCGGGGTGCAAGGCGAAGCTGCCGCAGAGCGCTCGGAAGGATCTCCTTCCTGTTCCGGGGTGGAGGAGGTAGGGACAGCAGAGCTGCTTGCAGCGAGTCAAAGGCTCCGGCCTCAGAGACAGCCTCAGCTTCAGTTTCGGGAAATTCCTCCGGCTGCCAAACGTTTGATAACAGCCCAGAAAATAAAAGCGGCTTGCTGGGGAATAGTGAAAATAGGCAACATTTTGGAAGTACGATCTTTTTGCAACCAAAACGGATGCAAAAGGAGGAAGAATCAGGTTCCCACGAGGCTCAAGGAGAAGAATCATCAAACCACAACATACACAGTGGTTACAATAGCAAGAGAACAAAAGAATCAAATAGTGCTACACTGGAGTCGGATCTCGATCACCCATCAGAGAAACAGGTACAAGAGACAGAGGGGGAGCTGGGAGGGGTAACAGCCCCGGATTTAATTACTGGGTGTAATAGACACTACCTAGGAACGGTGGAAGGAGGAAGTGAGTCTCAGACCCGGTACGAGCCAGACACGATATTGGAAAGTGGGGCAAAATGGAGGTCTGTTTATTGTCTTAGAAACCGCCAGCTTACCAAGCAAAACCCCCTGCCACTCTCAAAAAAAAAACTGTGACCCCTAGAAGCACCAAAAGAAAACAGCGAGTTCCACCCAAACTAGTTGAGCTATCAGAAAATATAAAATCGAGAGCCACGAAGCAAAAGGAACACGGGAAACTCTTAGCAAATCAAGGTATTAAAGTGACTCCCTCGTTAAGAACATTCTTTAAAGTTCAGCAGGTGACACAAGTGCAAGGGGGCAGCCTCTCAGCCCAGACTAGGAGCCCGCCTGCTTGCGACAAGTCAAGTACAAACTCAGGTACGGACCTCCTAATAGATCAGGAACCTGCACCAGCAAGCCCAGTGGTGACCACAAAGGAAGGGAAAATGTCAAAAACCCCAACCAGCACACCTCCCCAATTAGTCTCGAATGGGGACTCATCAACTCAACGCTTGGTGGAACTCCCTGGTCAAACTACAGACCAAGAGGGGGCTGCGTCACTGATGAATGAGCGAACTGAGAAACTATTGGAAATGTGCATGGATAAAATTATGGGGGAGATGAGGGAAAAATTCGCGGTTTCTGAGGCAAACCAGAACAAAATACATTAGGTCTGTGAGAACTTGGATCAAAAGTTAAACGATCTAGGAGAGAGAGTTACAGCTGTAGAGTCAACGATTGAGACTCTTAGCAAAAAAGTGGCTGCCAATCAAAAAAGTATTAGCTCACTAAAAGACAGTGACCGGGCTATAAAAGAGAAACCCAATCATTGGAAAAACAGGGAAGAAAAACCAATCTAAGAATCCTGAATGTTCCCGAAAACTTGGAAGAAGCTGACATTAAGGCATTTATTGTGAATCTCCTTGAGGAATTCTTCCCCTGGACCAAAGACAGTGATCTGATAGCAGATATCCAGAGGGCCCACAGGGATCCATTCAGGAAAACCAAGGAAAGAAAAGCTCCAAGGAAAATATTAGTTAATTTCAAGACATACACACTGAAGGAGAAAATTTTAAGTGAGGGCTTAAAAAGTGTGGCATTAAACAAAGACAACTGGTCCTTTAAGATCCGCTCGGATATATGCAAAGCCACGCAGGACAGGCAATGGGAATTGGGACAACATATGCAAGAACTAAAATCCCTCGGGGCAAACGTGCAAATGAAATTCCCTGCAGCCCACAGAATAATGTGGCGCAACAAAATGCACAACATAAGGGAACCTCAAGAAGTAGAACACTTGATTCAACAGATAAAGGACCAGATTCAAATGGAGAAATCGGTCTAAGGAAGGGAAAGTGACCTAACTAACATAATAGTCAACATAAGCTCTGGTGAAATCGGAGCTCGAAGCGGGTGGAAAATTCCTCCCAAAAGAAGAAGAAGGGAGGCTTCCTCAGGGTGGGAAAACCGAATCTCACAAGTATATAGTAATGTAAATTCTGTAAAAACATGGGTGGGGCGCAAAATAGGGAAAAAAAAACAAAAATATCCTCATAATCCAAAAATCAAGAGCTAAAAGGGAGTCAATCAAAACCTATAAATCGTGCATTAGCCTAGATCAGGTAGCTACAATTGTAAATAAAAGATGACAAAGGAGAGAACTGTTAAAGTCCTATCGTGGAACGTTAACGGCCTTAGAACCCCTAGCAGACGGAGAAGAATTTTGGAATATTTAAAGGAAGTAGATAATGAAATTATTATCCTCCAAGAGACCCACCTTGTAAGTTCTGAATGGGACCAATTGGAAAAAAACTAAACTGGATGGAGACTTGCATTTATACGACACAAGACTGCAATATAAAAGGGGTAGCCATTATCCTAAAAAAGTCTCTTAAAGCCAAGGTCATAAGTAAAGTGGTAGATAAGAAGGGAAGATGGGTAGTGATTAAAGATAGTATAAACGATAGTATACTGACTATAGCTGGCTACTATGGTCCAAACTTGGACGTCCCGTCTACCCTTCAGGAACTCTCTACGGAACTACTGTCTACTTCCACCCCCATAACCATAGGTGGTGACTATAACATAATACTTGACTCCAAAGTGGACAGAAAACCCTCAAGCAAACAGATGATCCTTCCAAAAATGAGGGAGTGGATCGGGAATTATAAACAAGATCTAGGCGTGGAAGACCTATGGAAACAAAAAGGAGAAAAAACGCATACTTTTACATTTCATAATAAAAAATTGGGCCATAGGTCAAGGATAGATTTCTTTCTTCTTAGTAGGAATCTTCTAAGCAATGTCAAAAGCATTGAACACCTTCCAGCGCACTTGTCCGACCATTCTGCAGTACAACTAACCCTCTTAACACCTAAAGATGTAAGCCCCCCCAGATGGACAGCTGAACAAACCATTTTTAATGACTCTCAAATTGTGTGCCAACTAGAAACTATGTCGGCATATTTTTTTGAAGAAAATTCAACTGGCACGTTGAAACACGTGACTTGGGATGCTTTCAAAGCGTTGGCTAGAGGGAAGCTGTTGAACATAGGTGCCCACAAAACTAAGAACAGGAAGCGAGAAATTAGAAGAATGGAATCGGATATTAAACTAGTGGAGAACCAACTAGAGGGTGGATCCTTTTCAGAACCTAAAGAAGTTTTATAGGAAAAGAGCAGGAAGCTAATAGAGACCCTGGCTGACTATCTAGAGGACATAGTGAGAGAAAAGTGGGAATGTAGTAGGCTGTCTAACCACCAATATGGGGAAGGATGTGGGAAAATGTTAGCATGGAGAGTCAAGACTGATCAATCAAGGAATAACATATCATGCATACAAGTTCAAGATCAAGGGCAAGAAAGCTTTGATGCCGCTGAAATTAGACATAAGTTCTCAAAAAAAAATTCTAACCTATATAAAGAAGATATACACCCAACGGAGGAACAGATCAAGAATTATCTTGATACTGTACAGCTTCCTACCTTAACAGAAGAGGAAAGGCTAGAACTAAATAGCGAAATCAAACCTGAGGAAGTTAGAGCAGCCATAAAAGAATTGAAAAGAGGAAAAGCGTCGGGCCCTGACGCACTTCCAAATGAATTCTATATAGCCCTAAAAGAATCATTAGTTGACCAGTTAACAAGTCTCATGAACACTATATATCTGGATCAGGAGAAAATACCGGATTCTTGGAACGACGCCACGATCACCATTATCTTAAAACCTGGGAAAAACCCTAAGCTATGCGAATCATATAGACCCATATCGCTACTAAACGCTGACTACAAAATATTTATGCAAGTCATATCTAAAAGACTAGCGAAGGTTATGCCAAAACTAATCAATCCGGACCGGAAGGGCTTTACAAAAGGACGACAAATTCAGGAGATCACTCATGAGCTATTTGCAGCAATAGACATAGCTGAATGTGAAAAATCACCCTTAACTATAATCACGTATGATGCTGCTAAAGCCTTTGATAGAGTCAATTGGGCCTTTCTAAACGAAACCATCAAGAAAAATAAACTAGGGGAAAGCTTTGGTCACATGGTAAGGGAGATATACAACACCCCAAGAGCAAAAATTATAGTCAATGGGAGCCTAACTAACGACATTAAAATACATAGATATTTACAACAAGGGGTGGTGAGGGACAGAGTCTCTGAATTAAGCAGAATACTCTCACCCAGTCAAGAGATCAGGGCTAGATCCAACACCGTTTTTTAGCTCACTGCACCATCCCAGTTTCAGAACCTGGCTGTATGCAAATTAGTCTGTTCCTGTCCCAGTGCATGATGGGAACAGGGCAAACCAAACTACAAAAGCCAATTCTTACACTGGGAAGGAAACAAGCTTCCGGGGACCGGTTTCTGGCATTACAGCCGTCCTCGGCCCGGCTTGCTTGAATCCTGATGGTGCAATGAGCAAGGGACTCATGTCTGAGTATACCCTTCCACGCTTAGGGTGGACAAAAATATTTACAACAAGGGGTGGTGAGGGACAGAGTCTCTGAATTAAGCAGAATACTCTCACCCAGTCAAGAGATCAGGGCTAGATCCAACACCGTTTTTTAGCTCACTGCACCATCCCAGTTTCAGAACCTGGCTGTATGCAAATTAGTCTGTTCCTGTCCCAGTGCATGATGGGAACAGGGCAAACCAAACTACAAAAGCCAATTCTTACACTGGGAAGGAAACAAGCTTCCGGGGACCGGTTTCTGGCATTACAGCCGTCCTCGGCCCGGCTTGCTTGAATCCTGATGGTGCAATGAGCAAGGGACTCATGTCTGAGTATACCCTTCCACGCTTAGGGTGGACAAAAATATTTACAACAAGGGGTGGTGAGGGACAGAGTCTCTGAATTAAGCAGAATACTCTCACCCAGTCAAGAGATCAGGGCTAGATCCAACACCGTTTTTTAGCTCACTGCACCATCCCAGTTTCAGAACCTGGCTGTATGCAAATTAGTCTGTTCCTGTCCCAGTGCATGATGGGAACAGGGCAAACCAAACTACAAAAGCCAATTCTTACACTGGGAAGGAAACAAGCTTCCGGGGACCGGTTTCTGGCATTACAGCCGTCCTCGGCCCGGCTTGCTTGAATCCTGATGGTGCAATGAGCAAGGGACTCATGTCTGAGTATACCCTTCCACGCTTAGGGTGGACAAAAATATTTACAACAAGGGGTGGTGAGGGACAGAGTCTCTGAATTAAGCAGAATACTCTCACCCAGTCAAGAGATCAGGGCTAGATCCAACACCGTTTTTTAGCTCACTGCACCATCCCAGTTTCAGAACCTGGCTGTATGCAAATTAGTCTGTTCCTGTCCCAGTGCATGATGGGAACAGGGCAAACCAAACTACAAAAGCCAATTCTTACACTGGGAAGGAAACAAGCTTCCGGGACCGGTTTCTGGCATTACAGCCGTCCTCGGCCCGGCTTGCTTGAATCCTGATGGTGCAATGAGCAAGGGACTCATGTCTGAGTATACCCTTCCACGCTTAGGGTGGACAAAAATATTTACAACAAGGGGTGGTGAGGGACAGAGTCTCTGAATTAAGCAGAATACTCTCACCCAGTCAAGAGATCAGGGCTAGATCCAACACCGTTTTTTAGCTCACTGCACCATCCCAGTTTCAGAACCTGGCTGTATGCAAATTAGTCTGTTCCTGTCCCAGTGCATGATGGGAACAGGGCAAACCAAACTACAAAAGCCAATTCTTACACTGGGAAGGAAACAAGCTTCCGGGGACCGGTTTCTGGCATTACAGCCGTCCTCGGCCCGGCTTGCTTGAATCCTGATGGTGCAATGAGCAAGGGACTCATGTCTGAGTATACCCTTCCACGCTTAGGGTGGACAAAAATATTTACAACAAGGGGTGGTGAGGGACAGAGTCTCTGAATTAAGCAGAATACTCTCACCCAGTCAAGAGATCAGGGCTAGATCCAACACCGTTTTTTAGCTCACTGCACCATCCCAGTTTCAGAACCTGGCTGTATGCAAATTAGTCTGTTCCTGTCCCAGTGCATGATGGGAACAGGGCAAACCAAACTCCAAAAGCCAATTCTTACACTGGGAAGGAAACAAGCTTCCGGGGACCGGTTTCTGGCATTACAGCCATCCTCGGCCCGGCTTGCTTGAATCCTGATGGTGCAATGAGCAAGGGACTGAACTGGGATGGTGCAGTGAGCTAAAAAACGGTGATGGATCAAGCCCTGATCTGTGGACTGGGTAGGAGTGTTCTGCTTAATTCAGAATACTCTGTCCATCACCACCCCCTTTGTAAATAATTTTGGCCACCATAAGCGTGGAAGGGTATGCTCGGATGCGAGTCCCTTGCTCACTGCACCATCAGGATTCAAGCAAGCCGGGCCGAAGACGGCTGTAATGCCAGAAACCGGTCCCCGGAAGCTTGTTTCCTTTCTGGTAAAGAATTGGCTTGGTAGTTTGGTCTGCCCTGTTCCCATGATGCACTGGGCCAGGGACAGACTAATTTGCATATAGCCAGGTTCTGAACTGGGATGGTGCAGTGAGCTAAAAAACGGTGATGGATCAAGCCCTGATCTGTGGACTGGGTAGGAGTGTTCTGCTTAATTCAGAATACTCTGTCCATCACCACCCCCTTTGTAAATAATTAAAATACATAGAGGCACAAGGCAAGGCTGCCCGTTGTCGCCGTTACTTTTCAACCTGTATATAGAACCACTGGCCTGCTCTATCAGAAATCACCCCTTAATAACGCCTTTCAAGCATCAAAACTGGGTGAAAAAAGTTGCATTATATGCAGACGATCTGATGATCTTCACAGATAATGCTGGAAAAGCCAACCAAGCAATAGAAGAAACTATAAACAGCTTTGGAAGGGTTTCAGGTTATCTAACAAACCAGGAAAAAACAGAGGCGATGAGCTGGAACACGAATTCCAACACTCCATATAACAAAGATAAAATAACATATCTAGGAATCATCTTGGTTAAAGAAATTGAAAAAATCTCACAACTAAAGCTGAGCAGAGTAGCTAAAGACATGAGAAGATTGCTCAGAGTATGGACGGGCCTACCACTTACCTTTTCGGGAAGATCTAACGCAATAAAAATGACTATCGTTCCAAAGTTCACATACCTCTTTAATACAATCCCTTTGGAGTTCAAAAAAGACACTCTGAAGAAGATCCAGGGAGAATTAGCTAGCTTTATATGGGCAGCAAAAAGCACGCGAATAGCATGGAGCAAACTAAGGAGGAGGAAAGAGCTAGGTGGAATAGCTAGTCCTGACATCTACGAATACTACAGATCATTTCAATTCAAGAATTTCAGACCATTATTAAAGAAATATCATTGTTACCCAAAATACTTTCAGATTATGACAGACAGTACAGATCACTTTCTTTTCAAGTTTGGGCACCCAAAATACTTTAAAAAAATAAAATTAAAGATCTTATATAATGCAGTAAGGCTTTGGTTTCAGATCAGAAACACTGTAAATATACCCTATTACAGTTCCAAGGCCCCAATATGGGACTCCCCAGGGACACCAGAATGCCTGAAAGACTCATTGGCAACACCACTAAAAACAGCTGGAATAGAAAGATGGGAACAACTAATGGTAGATAACGATATAATCACGTGGGAACAGTTATGTATAACTACAGAAGCCAAATTATCAAAATTCAAATACTATCAGTTAACCAGCTGGGCGAAATCGTTACCAGAAGGAAAAAAGGGCAATGAGATCCTTGAAAATGAAATGACCAAAATATCATCAATAAAGAAGGAAATAGCAAAATGTTATTGGGCGTTCCTCGGGGCTGGCGAGAAAGACTTTTTAATACCAGAAGTCACATGGAGGAAAGATATGCCTGATCCAGATCTAGACCTACAAACTATATGGCAAAGATCCTCGGGAAAATGTTGGTCATGTATAAAACCGGCCGCCTTGAAAAGGAATCACATGTTCACTATTCACAGGGCATACTGGACTCAAAAAAACTATCAAAATTCAAAGGAACAAATATTAAGGCCTGTCCTTAATGTGGAGAGGAGAAGGCGGATGACATCCACATGTTCCATAACTGCCCTGTACTTGGTCCGTACTGGTATGAAATCGGTAAGACTTTGACAAAGGTATTGGGAGTCCAGATTACTGTAAGTACACCTCTTATTATTTTTGGGATATATAACAGTAATGAGGCGGGGATGGGCATGTGGACCAAAAAGCAAGAAAACCTTCTATTTGTATTGACACTACTGGCGAGGAGAGAGATCTGTATAAATTGGGTTAAACCATCAGCACCCACGCACATAAACTGGTTAAACTCTGTAGTAAAACATAACAAACTTGATAGGAAAGGGAAAAGCACTAGGAGAGTTAACTTCTGGGAAATCTGGGAACAACATTTCCAGATAACCACCTAATACCTTTTTGGGTTACCGGATCTTTCCAATGATTAAAGCGATGACAATAATTTCAGGCAAGAAATAATTTTTTGCTGAGTAGCCCGGAAGGGCTAGCTCCTCCCCCAACCACCGAAATTATTGACCACGATAGAGGACATGGAGAGAATCTGGTAGGCGATAAACTACAAAGGGATACTCCCCAAACAACGGGGCAGTGAAGGCATAGAATGTGGAACCACCAGACTCCCAAGCCTCCTTATCCGTACAATCGCAATATGAGGAAAAAAAAAGAAAAAGAAAAAGGGAGAAGGTCCAGCGCTAGCATTTTAGCCAGCTTAGTGTTATACAGACGCGCCGTTGGGTGGTTGCGTTCAAATGGCGCATCTGAAAACAACATCCTTCTAATGGTGGGCTGGACCATTTTACGGGATGATGATGACTTCTTCGACCCAGTTACGCTCAGTGATGATGATCTTTTTCGCATTGGTGTCTCACTCTCTCCCACACTCTTAGTGTGGCTCATATATCTTGCAGGGGTGTGCTGCTGACAGGGGTACTGGGTGTAACTGAAGAAATGTTTGACGCTTCTTCCTCCTCGTCATCATCAGATGAAACATCAACGGATACAATTTGTTGACTTGCAATTCGGGCTGCCTTGATCTCCCTTAGGTGCGGAATAAACAGGGGTTCTGCCCACATTACCCTCCCATACCTGGGCAAGGAACATCACATGGATGAGAAAGTAGAACAAAAAGGTACTGAGGGATAAATTAAGCAAACGCTACTTCAAAACAGGAAACAATTTATTAACCTGTTTTCTACACTCTTTTTTTCAACAATAAATGATATAATTTTTGCAAAGGACAAAATATTGAGCCACAAAACAGGGGGGGAAGGTAACCAGACTATATACAGTAATCAAAATTAGGTAATTACAATATATACAAATATACAACTATGTACCCTAAAAAAAGAAAAACAGGGGGGTAAAGAAAACACTATTAATTATCTGTCGACGCAGTCGCGGTCGCGTTTCCGCCAGTGGTTTCTTATGGCTTCATCAGGACAAGGGTACTGCAAAATGTAGTGCACGTGACCCCCCCAGTGGGAAGTGCGGAGGCACCACCCTGGGGGTTACAGTCGACCTCTTTCCAAGGGTCAATCAGTTCACGCTTTCCTTCACAAATATCCGATTTAGGTGGAGGGGAAGGATTATTTTGTCGGTGTCAGCACACCCAGACTACTTACACGCCCTCAAAAGGAATAAACAGGGTTACCTCTGGTGCTACAATTCCCCCAAGTCACACAAGATTAAGGGAGACAATCCGTCGTTTGGAAAGCTCCGCCGTCCATTAGTCAGGAGACAATCTCCCTTAGGTGCGCATGCCATTTGACAGTGTGCTGTCTATCAAGATGACCTCTCTGGCCTCCGGTACCATAGTTGGTACCAAGCTTACCACGACTAACTCGAACCTTACAAATGGTTCAAATGGCTATATTTTCCCTTGTTGGGCTAACACTAAAGAAGTCCCAAACTGCGGACTTCAACTGTCTGTGGGGGGCGGAGGAGGCAATACTGGGAATGCTAATGACAGATGAAGTGGAGGATGTGTGTTGCCAAAATTTACTATGTTGTGCACTTACAGCACCACTAATTGAGGAAATGGAGGTCGAGGTGGATGGTGGTCCCTTCTGGCGAGAAAATATGGAAGCTGTAGGTGGTGGTGTACTAGTTAACTGCATTGGTGGTGGTCCCATTGACACGTCGCCAACATCACGCTCAGCAGCATTTCGGGATAGGGTAAAAATGTCTGTTTGCTGCATGCCCGCTGAGGCTTGAGTGACGTCTATTATGACTGCGTCGTCGTCGTGAGAGTCTTCTTCAGCAGGAGTATACGCCACTTCTTGTTCAGCGTCATCATCACACCCCATAACTATGAGACTTTTGGGGACCTTCCTTTTATGCTTAGCTACCTTTGTCAGATCATGGTGTGCCTCACTCTCAGACAGCACTGGTGGTTTCCAATTTTGATCCATATCATCAGAAGGAAGGGGGCTTGAAGAAGATGTAGACACCATCCTTGATCTTTTCCTTGCTGGGGATCTGGAAGACAATGAATCATCAGGAGGAGTGGCTTCCTCAGATGATACCTCGGCTTGAATGTCGATTTCCTGATGTGCCCCTACTTCGGGAGGAACAACTATTGTGGGCACTTGTGCCGCTCCATGCACCTCTGCTTGCGCCTCTCCTTGCGCCGCCTCTCCTTCCACATGTACTTGGGCTTGTACTTGCACATGTGGTTGTTGTTGCGGCTGTGGTTGTTGAACACTCGTCAGATGAGTTACAACAACCTGTGTTGATTGAGGGATGCTGCTACTTTCTTGCGATGAGCCAACATCACTGGTCGATGGTGATTGAACAACTATACTGGCTGCCTCTGCAGCACTCAAGGGCTTGGACCTAAGTTGGCGTGGTGGTGGTGGCACTGAGCCCAATGGAGCGGAGGTGCTGCTCCCAGCTTGGTCCCCAGCAGACCCCGCTGCTGCAGGCGTACTTTTTTATTTCCCAAAAAATGTGGCGGTCGGCACACCAGTCTCCTTGGTAAGTGGCGCCACTTGCTTCTTCTGCTCCTTACTGGCAACTTTCTTGCTAGAAGAGCTACGGGCAACTTTTTTTGGGGCCATCTTCTTCAGATGTCAGAACAGCAGGCCGCAGTTGCACAAGTTGCAGAGTTGTCTGTGGCCACACGTGACGTTGTGCTGCACACACCGCAGCAGGACTTCTTCCTGGCAGGCACTGATGAGGAACGATAAGGCTCATGATTCGTCTTTCTGCACCTAAAAGCAAACAAAGCCAGAGGAACATCAGTTAAATAAATGTTGCATATGTAGCGCTTCAATTAATAGTTTGCAAGTAAGCATTTTTATTATACCCACCCCCCAAAATGGAAAGATCAATAAAATGCACCACTGACAGAGTACCCCTGGGCATAATGGATAAAAGCATGGCAGACTGGGTGCAGGCCTATGGCACAACAAAGCACACTGCCTGGCTTCAAAATGGCCCCTAGACCCCCACCCACATGGCCAGGCCCTGCCTGGACCAGGCCTCAAAATGGCCCCCACCCACATGGACAGGCCCCAACACCACCCCAAAAAGTCGAAAAACACACAAAAATCACCACAATCCAATGCCATCCATGCCCTCCATGATGTTTACATTAAAGATACCCCACAGAAAGACTCAGTCCATGCACCACTGAGTACCCCAGGGCAAAAGGCCCCAACAACAGCCAAAAAATCGAAAAACACACAAAAATCACCACAATCCAAAGCCATCCATGCCCTCCATGATGTTTACATTAAAGAGACCCCACAGAAAGACTCAGTCCATGCACCACTGAGTACCCCTGGGCAAAAGGCCCCAACAACAGCCAAAAAATTGAAAAACACACAAAAATCACCACAATCCAATGCCACCCATGCCCTCAATCATGTTGAAATTCAAGACACCCCACAGAAAGACTCGGTCCATGCACCACTGAGTACCCCTGGGCATAATGGATGAAAACATGGCAGACTGGGTGCAGGTCTATGGCACAACAAAGCACACTGCCTGGCTTCAAAATGGCCCCTAGACCCTCACCCACATGGCCAGGCCCTGCCTGGACCAGGCCTCAAAATGGCCCCCACCCACATGGACAGGCCCCAACACCACCCCAAAAAGTCGAAAAACACACAAAAATTACCACAATCTAATGCCATCCATGCCCTCCATGATGTTTCCATTAAAGAGACCCCACAGAAAGACTCAGTCCATGCACCACTGAGTACCCCTGGGCAAAAGGCCCCAACAACAGCCAAAAAATCGAAAAACACACAAAAATCACCACAATACAATGCCATCCATGCCCTCCATGATGTTTACATTAAAGATACCCCACAGAAAGACTCAGTCCATGCACCACTGAGTACCCCTGGGCAAAAGGCCCCAACAACAGCCAAAAAATCGAAAAACACACAAAAATCACCACAATCCAATGCCATCCAAGCCCTAAATGATGTTGAAATTCAACAGAACAGTTGTATCATGCACCCATAACTAACCCTGGTCCTACTGGATACTGTGGCTACCCACAATATATGTTATTTAATGTTCTGAAAAAGTTCCAAAATTGTAGTTGCAGCAACTGAAATGCTCCAAACAAACTTACTTGTGAAATTTCTAATCCAAAAGTGATCCAAAGAAAGTTAAAAAGGCCTCAAATCCAAATATCCAGCAGCATCCACAAAAAGTAATCCTTCTAGGTCAAGATCCAAATCAAAGTGACCAGGACATGAACAAAGCACTGGGAGGAGCCTGCTGGACAGGAACAGGAAGTTAGAGACTGTGGGGCACTTCCTTCCTCCCCCCCCCCCCAAAAATGGACTCCTTGCAAAAAAAAATGCAGGCAAATGTCAACCTGAGGAGTTATTCTGATAAAAATCATCATTTTCAGAAGGTTTATGCTGCCTGCTGGTGGATTTCTTGTGCAGAATTGCAAATTTTGCAATTTCGCGAGCGCGAGATTGTTGCTGCCCGCCGCATCTACGTGTTCGCAATTGTTTACTCCCGCGATGCGTGATCACGGGCCTTTATGACGTACTCGCGTTGACAAACTCTCGCTGTGCAAGGTGGCGGGCCGCGATGACGTAATCACGGTCGACAAACTCCCGCGGGATCACACAGCAAGATCCAAAATGGCGCAGCACACAAAAACATGGAGAAAAACAACTCTTCAAATGCTGAATGACGGTAAGTGAACGCTGCGCGCCGCAATATTGCATTTTTCAAGCGCGACTAAGCAAAAAAATCCGCTGCTTGCGAATTTGGGAATTTTTGGCAAATTCGTGAGAATTCGCGGATCGCGAATTTGCCAAAAATCCGCAAATTCCACGAGTGGAACGGATTTTACGTCCATACTTAATAAATAACGAATGTTGAGCTGCACGTGAGAAATTTAGTAATGTTTTTTGTGATCCCATTGTAGCTGACCTGTTTGCATGTTTTACTATTCGCACAGGGTTTGCAATGGCCGCACGGGTAAAACCCATCAAGGCCTTACATGTTGGCAGGAGGATATGACGTGATATCACTGTGGACCAGCATGTCCCTGATGTTTTTACCAAGTCGATTGGTAATACCAGGTCTCTCAGGGATACTGGCTCCAATGACATTATCAGACTTGAGTACCTGTCAGTTTTTTGTAATGATTTTCCTAATTGCCTGGGCATCAGAACTGTGCATAAGTATGAGCCTAGTGGTGTTGTTGTTCTTTTCAATGTCGGTATCTTTCTCAGCAATGGTTTGTGACCTCGCTACTTTGTCAGCTCTGTCTAGAGCAGTTTTGAGCACCCAATTGGGGCAGCCCCTCTCCCTAAACCTTTCCAGAATGATACTGCTTTCCAATAAGTATGCCTGATCAGTGTTACAGTTCCGTTTAGCCCTCAGCAGTTCCCCATGTGGAATACTCCATTTAAGATTGTCGGGGTGACTACTGAGGGCATGCAGGATGCTGTTACCAGCGGTGGCTTTCCGATGGAGGGAAGTGTGGACTTTATTGTTTTTGATCTCCAACTTGACATCAAGGTACTCAATGCTGGTTTTGCTCTTAGTCCCGCTAAGGACGATTTTTCGGTCATTCTGATTAAATCTTGTGATGAAGTTGTCAGCCTCATCAGCGGAACCTTTCCATACAATGAACAAGTCGTTGATGTAGCGAAGCCACATCGACACATTCTTAAAGTCCTGATGGAAAGTAGGATCAGACCGTATGCTTTCCTCCCAGCTCCCCAAGAAAAGATTTGCGAAGCTGGAAGAAAAGCATGACCCCATGGCTGAGTCATTGACCTGACTAAACAAAGTACCGTTGAATAAAAATATGTTGTTATACAAGCAGTACTCCACCATGTCCAGCACCATCTGAGTATGTTCATGAAACCTGTTGTGTCTGTTTCCTAGAAATTGTCTGCATGCCTCTAGGACTTGTTGGTGATCGATGATGGTGTACAGACTCTGCACATCAAGCGTGATGAACATACACTCTGTATCCCATTCCAATTTCTCTATTTTTTTTTAGGAAATCCTCAGTATCCCTCACGTAGCTGTCCAAGTTAGTCACATACTCCCTGAGAAAATGATCAATATACTTGAACACACATTCCGATACACTTCCTCGTGATGACACTATGGGTCTCCCTGGTGGTCTGGTGGCATCCTTGTGTATCTTAGGTAAGAGGTAAAGGACTGGGAGAACCGGATAATCACATTTAAGGTAACCAAACTCCTCCCAAGTAAGAATCCACTTATCCTTCCACTCTAGTAGGAGTTCCCAAAGGATGCTAATGCTCTCATGATACTTTTCAAAATTAATGGGTTCATAGAACATGTCATCAGACAATTGTCTGTTGGCTTGCTCTATGTATGGTTCTCGGTCAAGAATCACAATGTTCCCTCCCTTATCAGCTGGACGGATGACAATCCTGTCATCCTCCATGAGGGATTTGAGGGCCTGTCTCTGAGTGAACGTCATATTAGGATCCCCCTTGTGCTTGAACTTGTGTTTCTTGTGTCTAAACTCGTTCAAATTCATATTCACACACTCGTGAAAGGTGTCTATATGGTCATGTGGAAGTGTGGGAACGAAGGTGGATTTGGGTTTAAAATCTGTGTCTGCAGCTGCATCAGTGCAGATGTCAAGTTCAGATATTAATTGAGTCGGAGTAACAGATACTCCCCTCCTACCTGATTACTCCCCAATTCTAACACAGCACTCAGAATTTTGGTGTCTCTAATGTCAAAGTCATATGCATTAGACATATCATTACCATTTTCTCCCATGATACAAGCACTACCCTTCAATTTATGGCACTTTTTGAGTTTCAACTTGCGAATATATTTAAAAAGGTCAATACGATTTTCGGTAGACTTAGAGGGGTAGGAAGGGCAAAAAGATAAACCTAGGCATAGGGCTTTTATCAGTCATATTATTTTTCTCTTGGACAAATTAATAATAGTCCTAATCACCATTCTGTCGTCCATTAGTATGCTCTTCTGGCGCGTGCTCTGTTGGTTCCCTTTGCGCCACGTCCCCTGCCTCTTTTGCCACCGTTGTCTAAGTCTCGTTCTTCGATTTCTACGTTGCCTCCCTCCCACGTCCTCTGCTATTGGGAATCGGTGTCTCCCTTGTTGTTTGGCGACCCCTCCTTCCTTATTCTTCTTTGTTTAACCACTTAGTTTAAGTCAAGCGTGGATTAAACTAAATGGTTAAATGGTTAAATAAAGAAGAATAAATGAGAGTAAAGACTGAAATTGATTCATCGGATTCAAACCAAGTCAGGGCTGTGCAGCCTGGTGGAATCGGTAAAAGGGTTCTTTCGTGGATTCGAAAATACGGCCGCTGTCATAGTCCCCATAGTCACGATTGAGTTTTCTTTCTTTGGGTGCTTTAATGTCATCTTCATGTTTGGCCAATCTCTCGCCGGTTGACTCCGCTGGCGTGCACGCCACTCTTCGAGGGTCCAGTGGGGTCTAGAAGGAGTGCTGCTGTTTTTGGATTGAATACTGAGGACCTCGTATAGTGGACCGGCCGACTGATTATACTCACATGAAAGGAGGGGTGTTGGTACGACCGTGAGCGCTTTTCTGATTTAAGCGGAACAGAGTTTCTCCATCCTTGGGGGATTGGGGTGGGGTGCCCAGCGGCGGTTGGACGTTGTTACTCCTGCGACCTGGGGCAGAGGGTTTCTCTGGTATACCGCGTTGGTACCTTATACGCTTTCAAGTGGTCAATAATGTTGGCACACCCGGACAGATGGTCCAGTATTCTGTTGACTGTCTATACTGTTTTATGATCTAAATAGACAAACGCTCCTGTACACGGGAGTGATCGTGGCAAAGAGAACCTAGGGGGACTGAGTTACAGCACTTTTAAAGTATTGTTGTGTTGAAGCGCCACTATGGAGGAGGATGAGGAAAGCACCAAAGCAGCAAAAACAATGTTTATGAGAAGAGTGATTCCCAGTAGCATACCGAAGGCGACAAATAATCAAACACAGCCTTTTGATGAAAAATTGAAGCAATATAAAAAACTGAAAATAACTGAAATCACCAAGTGGTGGGAGGCAACGTTGTTGCAGCATTATGTAGAGCAAAACATGGTGCCCAGAGGCTTGAGAATCTTTATGAAAAACCTAATCCTCTGATGTCGGAGGAACGGTCGATCAACTCGGCAACCAGCTCAAGGAGGATGTTAGAAATCCTTATACAGTATGCATGGATAGACCGTGAAAGCATCATGAAGGAGATCAATGAACTGATGGAGGATCTCAAAAAATTTACAGACACTGAAAGTCTGGATAAAGCACTTAAGATTATCGGCGAGAGATTGGCCAAACATAAAGATGACATTAAAGCTTGCAAAGAAAGAAAACTCAAATGTGACTATGAGGACTATGACAGCGGCCTTATTTTGACATTTAGTCATAAGTATGACCATCTTTACAAAGGGGACGGCTCTGAAAATGTGACCATAAATGATTCAAGAACCAACCCTGGAAGTGAAGTGGCAACCACAAGTGAAAGTGAATCTGATGTTTCCGTGGTGAATGAGACACTCACAAAATCTAGTAAAAAACAAGTCACTTTTTTAGACGAGTACTGGACCCTGAGAAGGGGTCGCCAAACAACAAGGGAGACACCGATGCCCAAGACAAGGGGACAGAGTGTACGTGGGAGGAGCCGCAGAAGAGGCAATGTAGAAATCAAAGAACAAGACTTAGACAACGGTGGCAAAAGAGGCAGGGGACGTGGCGCAATGGGAACCAACAGAGCACGCGCCAGAAGAGCATACTAATGGATGACAGAATGGTGAACAGGACTATTATTAATTTGTCCAAGAGAAAAATGAATATGACTGAAAAAAAAAAACTAAGCCTAGGTTTATGTTTTTGCCCTTCCTACCCCTCTAAGTAAACTGACAATCGTATTGCCCTTTTTAAATATATTTGCAAGTTGAAACTCAAAAAGTGGCATAAATTGAAGGGTAGTGCTTGTATCATGGGAGAAAATGGTAATGATATGTCTAATGCATATTATTTTGACATTAGAGACACCGAAATTCTGAGTGCTGTGATGCAATTGGGGAGTAATGAGGTAGGAGGGGGAGCATCTGTTACTCCGACACAATTACTATCTGAACTTGACATCTGCACTGATGCAGCTGCAGACACAGATTTTAAACCCAAGCCCACCTTCGTTCCCACACTTCCACACGACAATATAGACACCTTTCACGAGTGTGTGAATAAGAATTTGAACAAGTTTAGACACAAGAAACACAAGTTCAAGCACAAGGGGGATCCTAATAAGACATTCACACAGAGACAGGCCCTCATATCCCTCATGGAGGATGACAGGATTGTCATCCGTCCAGCTGATAAGGGATAGAACATTGTGATTCTTGACCGAGAACAATATATAGAGGAAGACAACAGAAAATTGTTTGATGACATGTTCTATCAACCCATTAATTTTGAAAGGTATAAATAGAGCATTACCATCCTTTGGAAAATCCTACTAGAGTGGAAGGATGAGGGGATTATTACTTGGGAGGAGTTTGGTTACCTTAAATGTGATTATCCGGTTCTCCCAGTCCTTTACCTCTTACCTAATATACACAACGATGCCACCAGACCACCAGAGAGACCCATAGTATCATCACAAGGAAGTGTATTGGAATGTGTGTCCAAGTATATTGATCATTTCGTCAGGGAGTACATGACTAACTTGGACAGCTATGTGAGGGATACTAAGGATTTCCTGAAAGAAATAGAGAAATTGGAATGGGATACAGACTCTATGTTCATCACGCTTGATGTGCAGAGTCAGTACACCATCATCGATCACCAACAAGGCCTAGAGGCATGCAGACAATTTCAAGGAAACAGACACATCAGGTTTCATGAGCATACTTAGATGGTGCTGGACATGGTGGAGTACTGTTTGTATAACAACATATTTTTTATTCAACGGTACTTTGTTTCGTCAGGTGAGTGGCTCAGCCATGGGGTCATGCTTTTTTCCCAGCTTCGCAAATCTTTTCTTGGGAAGCTGGGAGGAAAGCATACGGTCTGATCCTACTTTCCATCAGGACTTTAAGAATGTGTCAAAGTGTCTTCGCTAAATCAATGACATGTTCATTGTATGTAAAGGTTCCGCTGATGAGGCTGACAACTTCATCACAAAATTAAATCAGAATGATCGAAAAATCGTCCTCAGCGGGACTAAGAGCAAAATGAGCATTGAGTACCTTGATGTCAAGTTGGAGATCAAAAACAATAAAGTCCACACTTCCCTCCACCGGAAAGCCACCGCTGATAACAGCATCCGGCATGCCCTCAGCAGTCACCCGACAATCCTAAATGGAGTATTCCATATGGGGAACTGCTGAAGGCTAAACGGAACTGTAACACTGACCAGGCATACTTATTGGAAAGCAGTATCATTTTGGAAAGATTCAGGGAGAGGGCCTACCCCAATTGGGTGCTCATTACTGCTCTAGACAGAGCTGACAAAGTAGAGAGGTCACAAACCATTGCTGAGAGAGATACCGAAATTGAAGAGAACAACAACACCACTAGGCTCATACTTACGTACAGTTCTGATGCCCAGGCAATTAAGAAAATCATCACAAAAAACTGGGGGGTACTCAAGTCTGATAATGTCATTGCGGACAGTATCCCTGAGCGACCTAGTATCACCTATCGACGTGGTAAAAACATCAGGGACATGCTGGTCCACAGTGATATCACGTCATATCCTCCTGCCAACATGTAAGGCCTTGACGGGTTTTACCCGTGCGACCATTGCAAAGCCTGTACGAATAGTAAAACATGCAAACAGGTTAGCTACAATGGGATCACAAAAAACATTCCTCAATTTCTCACGTGCAGCTCAACATTCGTTATTTATGCGATCATATGCATGTGTAACAAGTGGTATTTTGGGAGTACCCCGTGCATGGCAAAGAAACGAATTCTTGAGCACACTAGGGATATCACTAATTTTGACCCCAAATAACCTGTGGCACGTCATTTTAGCGAGAAAGACTTTTCCAATGTTAGAGATCTTAGTTACATCACCCTGGAACAAGTTGTAAAGAATCCATGGGGAGGCAATAGGGTCCTCATGTTGAGACAGAGGGAGTCAAAGTTGATCATAGACTTCCAAACGAAGGCTCCGGGAGGCCTTAATCAAGAGGAGGAATTATCGATACATTTAAAAGAATAATGTTCATTATGTGCTTATGTTCCTCATAATCTTCCATTCCTTTTTAAGAATTGTTTTCAGTTCTGTGCCCTAGTATTAATTTTGTGTAACATGTACCTATGTAACTGGATGACAGGTTATTCTTATTCTGTTTTTAATTCTTGTTCTTTCTCTCTGTTCTTTCTTTCAGGAGGAAAGGAAGGGGCCCAGTGCACCTACACTCACTCTGCACGGGCATTCTCCCCTTTCTTCTTCTCCTTTTCACGAGCACCAGAACGTTCCTGCACCCGCCATGACCAATTTTATCCACCATGGGTAACGCCTTTGTTGTGGACTCATATTTGACATATATATATATATATTTTATATCTTCACATTACCGCCCCCCCACCCCGCCCCATGTTCCTTGTCAACTTGTACTTCTTGTGTGACCTGGTTACATGACTGCAAGGACAGTTGGACCTTCACTTGGCATAATCTGGGACTTGCCGGCACTGCCACATCTGGACCTTGGTCCATGTTATTTCATTTGGGTCTACATCCCATTTGCCAACTCTGGCCATACTCATGCTGCATTGCACAGAGTTTGTTATTCATTTACCTTCACCTGGAGCTGGCCTGTTTGTCATTTTCAACATAACTTTATTGAGCCCCTCCTACTGACACTCACGCGGGGTACCAATGATGATGTAATTTGCCTCCACTCCCGCGGATCGCGTGCACTTCTATCTGTGATATGTCCCTTATATTTCTTTGTTGGGTGTACCTTTCTCGATTAATTTACAGATATTTACTGTTGGAATGCATTTATGGACATTAGCGGTAAATCGAGGCACATGTTATTTCATACGTATTTATATTTATGAATACTCGTGTACATACTGATAATTTGTCTCAACATTTGTCATATTTATGATTAAGCAAGAGCGACTTAATGAATGTATTCATGATGTTAACACGCTATAACCCTCTTTTTGTATTTTGAAAAGATGAGTCTTATTTCTATGTTTATGCAACCATGCCGTATTTACGTGGTGATTAGTGGGTGACACTTTCACTTGATCAAGCCATTCTCTATGGTGAAACGCGTTGTGAATTAAACAACACAGACACTTATCAAGTTGCTGTTTTTCTCTTTCCTGAGAGCACGCTGATTCAAGGAATTGTGGGACATATATATATATAGAGAGAGATTTGAGTGCTGGTCTATTCTTCATGTGAGAAGTGGGATTTTTTCGATTGTTAGAGGTGTGATGTGGCATTGCATCAAACCACCACCACTAGCGATTAGGAAGCACT
Source organism: Lissotriton helveticus (assembly GCF_964261635.1). Taxonomy (NCBI): domain Eukaryota; kingdom Metazoa; phylum Chordata; class Amphibia; order Caudata; family Salamandridae; genus Lissotriton; species Lissotriton helveticus. The sequence continues at coordinate 1,065,769,293 of NC_136057.1, forward strand.
CCAGAATCCACAAAACCCAGGTTGCAATATGTATATATATATGTATATATATATATATAAGCTCAAACTCGCCTCGTATTTTCTGAAGAAAAGAGAAAGCACTCACAGGAGCGGATTCACAGTTTATTTAAAAACCCACAGCGACCAGACGCGTTTCGGCGTTTTGCCTTTTTCGATGGACCACTCCTGGGAGTGCTTTCTCTTTTCTTCAGAAAATACGAGGCGAGTTTGAGCTTCTATTTATTGCGGGAGGCACCGCCCGCGAAATCACCCGTTCCTTTGAGTGCGCGAAGTAGGTGTTAACCGAGGGAGCTTTGATATATATATATATATATATATATATATACACACACATAAACCTTGTTTATCAACTTTAAACATTTACTGAGTTTGAGAGTACAAATTCTATAAGTGGATTTCCAGAATGGAGCTAGCAGTCCTTTGTGCAAGAGTAGAAAAAAATCAAGTTGGGAGAGGTACATCACGCCTTTGTATGGGAAGACACATTCTCAAAATAAGCTCAGATGAAACATGGGAAACTTTCACAAAGTTGAAACATTTATTTGTTCAGCCTTTTATATTTGGAGTGTAAAATAGAAGTTATTAAAGAAGGCTTAAACATTCTCAAAAGTGTGAGTGTCAGCTACAAGAGACTTTCTCAGCGTTGATGGTCTTGTTAGTTGAAGGGCAAATCATAAACAAGAGTCTTACAAATTGTATTCCTGAACTGATCTGGTATGCTCATAATGTAAGAGTGGAGAAAGTCACTTTGGCTGAAATACAGCTCTCTTTTTCATGGGAATACAAACCTCAGAATGTGCCTACTTTAATTATAGGAATCTTTCACAATGTTAACAAATTAAATTTTAAGGAGTGAGCCCAAATGTTGTCGGTGTGTGTGGGGTATAAAACTAGGCTTCCTAAAAGTAGCCGGTGAATCCTTTGTTCAGGAATAGAGAAGGACAACATGATAGTCATGCACTAGCTGTTTTTATGAGAAAAGAAACCTTAAAATGTGCCCATGGTAAAGATAGGAGTACTTCACAAAGTTGAAAAACGTGTTTTTGGCAGTGGACATTTTATACATACAGGGGCATATTACCAAGAAGTGCGTTGGTAAACGCACAACGCACATCCCCATATCGCCGGCTATCTCCGGATTTCATCGCATTTTTAGCGTGCAATTATCAATGCGCATCACGTAGGCGAATTGAAATCCGGCGATATGGCACATTAGCGCACGAAAACAAACGTTGTTTTCACGCGCTAATGTGTTCCTTGATAATATGGGGGGGTGGATTCAGCTTTATGATCCACTCCCCCATATTATCAATGCCTTAACACCTGGTCAGAGCAGGCGTTGGGAGACCTGCGATAAACGAGTTTATCGCAGGTCTCCCTCTCCCAACGCCTGCCTAGGTAATAGGGTGTTCCCACCTCCAACCACATTTTACATGTGGTTGGACGTGGAAACGTCCACTTTGCATGTCATTAGCGATGTTTATCGCCGACATGCAAAGTGGGCTTGCGCCAGGCTTTAAAATGCCCTTGTTAATAGGGCTCTAGCAGTATCGCCGCTTTTTCTGCACAATTTGCCGAAAAAGCGGCGATACTTGCCCTTGGTAATATGCCCCACAGTCTTAAACACTAACGGACTTATTAATGAAAAGTGTTGCAACGCTGTGTGAAAGCAGAGATGCAACACTTTTCAGTGCGCCCTCCTTGCGACATGATGGATGTGCCGCATTTATTGTGCAGCGCACCATGTTGCAAGGAATAACAGATTTGTCAGGAATCCTGACGTATCTGTTGGCGCCAAACCCAAGCATTGCTGGAGTTGTGTCGTAAGTATGATGCAACTTCAACAATGCATGGAGGAAGCCTATTCCCTTTGCACTGAGTCACCCTTATGCCTGCTGTGATGCAGGCATAATCAATCAATCAATCATAGCATTTGTAAAGCGCACTACATACCGGTGAGGGTCTCAAGGTGCTAGGGGGGGGAACGCTGCTACTGTTCAAAGAGCCAGGTCTTGAGGAGTCTCCTGAAGGTCAGGAGGTCTTCGGTCTGCCGTAGGCGGATGGGGAGGGTGTTCCACGTCCTGGCGGCAAGGTAGGAGAATGATCTGCCGCCTGCGGTCACTCTTCGGATGCTGGGGATGGTGGAGAGGGCGCGGTCTGCGGAGCGGAGCTGCAGGCGGGGGTGTAGCGGCTGAGTCGGCTGTTGATGTACGCTGGTCAGGTGTCGTGGAGTGCCTTGTGTGTATGGGTGAGGAGCTTGAAGGTTATCCTCTTGTTGAAGGGGTGCCAGTGCAGGTCCTTCGGGTGGGGTGTGATGTGGCTGTGGCGGGGGATGTCGAGGATCAGGCGTGCAGAGGCAAGCACTAGCAAAACCAGTAGGTCTCGTCTTTTGGTGATCAGCATCAGCAAGAAGAAAAACAGGCATTTGCAATACAATAGGTCTCACATTACTGAAAGTTTGAGCTACTAGCATTGCATTATTATTTGCAATACCTATAGCTCAAACGTTTAGTAATGCAAGACCTATTGCAATGCAAATGGTTGTTGAGCAAAGGCAGCAGGCGAGGGCAAGACTGAATTGTCTATTTACGGAGGCGGAATTGTTTATGGTTTTGAGTGGAAATTTGTTGGGTTGCCTGTTTGACAGCTGATTAAAATAGACTTATTTTCGAATATACAAAACAATCTCGCATAGGCAGTTCCTGGGAGTAATCCGCCTTGATCACTTATAACACAGCGAGTTCACATGCTCCCCATTGGAAAAGCCTTTAACGTTGCGTATACAGCAACAGTGTTATGGTACATGGAACTGGTTCAAGATATCTGTGAGGTGAGGTCTCCCGGTTCCGGTGACCTCAGGGGCAACCACACAACCTTTGGAACTGCAGAAACCAGACTACTGCAAGATCACTGAAATATCTTGTGTTTAGGGTTTTGACTTTCAAGGGTTACCAAGGTCAACCAGCAAAGGCTAATTCCTGAATATTGGTTTAGGCTCAGCTAACAATGTAGCAATTTTAATAATTAGAATGTTCATTTAGTGTTATAGCATTCATAAAGAGACCTTATCAATATAAAATCAAAATGCTTAGTAATATTTTGTATTTGAGGTCACATTAGAATTGTCACTTAATAGTCTGTGGATAAACTATATCTATGCTTTGTTCGAGGTCGGCAAGTGTTTCTGAAGGGGCTACGTAGCTCTTGGGAGCAGAAATCAAATAGGTCAAAATGTAGTGTCTGGTTTCCTATGGGCATAAGATTTTATAGTACAGTCTTAGATCGACTTTCTAACTGACTTAAGGTGTTTGGAGATAAGTATTGCACGATACAAAACAAAGCAGGGCATGGAATTTACTAAGTGGGAAAATGATCTCCTACTAAAAGTTTCGCCGTCCAAAATCAGGCAATACATGTGGATTTTGAAGCTCAACCACCCAAAATGCCACATGTCCCAGTGCTAATCACGATTATTTTTACCCCTGTTAAATTCCAGCTAGTTCGACCTGTTGGAACATCTCCAAGGAGTAGGGGGGCATATTATCAAGGGGGGCGTTTTCGGCCGCTAAGCGGGGATAATTCTATTGCCCTATTAGCAAGCTGTCGCTAACAGCAGTTACAGCTACAGTTTGTAGGCGATAGCGAGCGGTTTGGTGCCCGCTTTGCATGTCAGCGATATTTATCGCTAATGACATGCAAAGTGGGCGTACCCAACCTGTTAGCGACTGAAAGCAGTCGCTAACATCGCTATCGCCTATTACCCCATCAGGCGTAGCGATGGAAATATTTGCGCTAAGCGCGAATATCTCCAACAACTAACGCCTGCTAGACCAGTTCTTAGCCATTATATCCAATGGGAGGTGGATATAATGGCTAAGACCCTGTTAGCGATAATGCGTGAATATCGCTGTATTCTCAGCGATATTCACGGATTTTGCCGCTATCGCCTGGAATTTTATCGCTTTTGAGATAAACGTTGCTAATAGCACGTTATCTCAGCGATAAAATCCGGTGATGCGCGGCGATAAAAAAATTGCTGCTAAGCCTACTTAGCGATAAATATTGCTATTTGTTGATAATGTGCCCCAGAGAGTTTTTTACTCTTGGTAATAATGGGAGGAGTTTGGGTTGGGAACGGGCAGGCATTATGAATGGGTGTGGAGTGGACAGATAGACAGTCTGTCACAGTTGGGGCAGCTGAATTCACAGCAAGAAGATGGTACTCCAGTGAGATGAATGTCTGAAGGCTCACAGGCCTTCACAAAGTGGGTCGACACCTCAAACAGAGCTATTTCTCTTTCCTACGCAGCCAGTGAAGCAATTTTTTAAGCGAAGGTCGCAGTTCTTTTCTTGGGATTTAGTCAGCAGCAACACACTCATGGTATGGCACATGTAGGAGAAGGTGGGAGGGGAGAGGCACGTCTTTAGATATTAACTCCTATGTTGATCCTTTAAGATTTTGTGATTTCAAGATCTGCAAAAAAAAGAAAATGCCCCAACCCCTCTGATTGCTGTCATTCTGCTGACCACCCTCTCTCTGTGACACGTATTTTTGCCCCTCCTTCTCCTATTTCCACCTTTACTTGTTTTCCACACCCAACTCCCACCAGTCATTCTTTTTCCTGCATTCCCTGTGGCACCTGTTTTCCCGCCTCCCTCCTCCACTGTACCTGCTTTCCTGGACCTTCTCTCTGCCATGCTGCCCCATCTCCCATGATCACCCCAGACCTTTGACACAGCCGCTGCCCACATAATTTTGTAGGCATACACCTTCAAAGCGTAGTAGGTGCTATTTTTTAAGTTCGCATGCAGATCCATGTTGAATTTGTAGCTAAATAGAAATCAAACGTACAAAAGCATATTTTCAAGTGGGGGGGGGAAGCAACACAAGACAGAGGTAGCAATAAGGGAGGACTGGAGCAATACAAGGGCCCAGGTGAGGGAAGGAGAAACAATTGGCAAGAGACCAACATGGAGCGGGTGAGACAGAAGCATACAGGCCAGAAGCCAATGGCGGAGTACAGGGTGGGGAGGAAAAAAAAGGGCTAGAGAGGAGGGCATGGGGAGCCAACACGGAGTGCAAAGTTGGGAAGCAGGAGCAACATGCAATACAACAACATGGAGTGGTTGGGGGAGAAGCACACGGGTGACAAAGCAACAGAGGGAAGTACACAAAGGTGAGCATATTCAGAAGGGGATAGGAAGAAGCACACGGACAACAAAGAGCAACATAGAGTGCAAGGGGAAATAAGTACCCAAAGGTGCATAGATGCAACACACAGGAAGAAGCAACATCCAAAACTACCAGGTAAACTGGATGTACAGTCAGTTCTGTTGATCAGGTCCTAACGTTTTAATAAGAACTAGGATCAAAAAATGAAAATTTATTCCCATGGTTACAAGGGGACAACATGTTAAAATACATTTTTCATAAATCACTCTAATCTATAACTTTTAGTGCAAATGATTGAACTGAATGACATTCACTGCATCTCCCATTATGCAGTAGCTTATTGAATTAATGCTTCAGACAGGAATGCAGCAATGCACCTGACACCCTACCAACCTGGCTCAATGACTTGAACCTTGACAGCTTTGAACTCAACCTTTCAACGAATGCCAAGTTACTTTGATTCACCCTGCACACCAACCACATACTCAAGGAACACACTTCCAAAAAAAGTGGCCTGGTTCTAGCTCTCTCCTCCGAAAGAAGGGAAACTGTTACTTCCTGAAAGCAACTTCAAAACTGCTGTTGAAGACTTCTTAATCTTGCATGAATATATATATATAATGCCCTGCTCCATGCTCTCCTGGACTCCCCACTGGCACCCTTTAAGAGCATCCTACACACCATAGAACATCTCACCCAGGGCCTGAAGAAATATGGGCACATCACTTTCATCCTAATGGAATTACATGGGGTCCCATTGCTGGCCTGTACCATCTTCAAAATAAGCAGTGTCTTTTACAAAGCCATCACAACAAGCAGCCCGCTTATTTTGCAGACAAGCTCACTATCTCTGGAGGTTTTTAGTACATGCACCGCCAGGATACCATCAGGCTGCAGAATAAGGAATGTAAATAAGAAAAGGCACAAGGCATTATGCCTTTTCCATGTATACACCCAGGATTTGGAACAACATCCCTATATCTTTCAGAACCGCACCAACGCTGCTTCAACTTTGGAGAAAGTTTAAGACCCACCGCTTTACGAAACACTACATTGCACTGCTTTAACTGTTCACAACCCAGCTGTCTCTCTTATGAGTGGTTGACTTTGCTCCTGACTTAGATCTTGGTGGAGGGGAATACTACCCACTCTTATGAGTGGTTGACTTTGCTCCTGACTTAGATCTTGGCGGATGGGAATACTCTGTCACAAATATGACGGCTATCTCATCCACTGTATTACGATCCCATTACATGCTATTGAGATCATAATATGGAGGATGGGATATCTGTCATGTTTTTAATGGAACATTCCATCCGCCGAGATCTAAATGATTATCATTATTGAGATTTTTTTTACCTAATCCATAGCTCATATATTTAAACTGATGATATTTGATACCTTTATGGACGTTCTCACTTTGGGATGTTTGCTCTCTCTCTCACTTAAAAAGTCACTATTCGGTCGATTACAAGTCAAGTGGTGTGTTATCCACAGGGAGATACCACCCCATCTGATTCCAAGTTTTACCAGGTGCACAAATGCACTCAGTAAAACCACATTTCCATGCATTTTCATTCCTGCTCAAAGCAGAGCAAAATGGTCTGGAAACAGACCCAGAACCATCACTAATCTGCAAGTAAAAAATGGATTGATAATTACGGTCCATGCATTTAGTTGCTATTCGGGGTCTAAGAACGGGGGAGAAAAAATGAGCCAGAAATGGTCATTCTGGTCCAGTATTTCTGAAATCCCTGGACCACACTACTCGTAATCAGGTTTTTAATATGCAGTTCCGTTTGGTAATACATCTCCTTCTTAAATCTCCAATCTCCCTCCTGGGTGTTTGCAAATATTAGATGTAAGGTGCCTCTTCTTCTTAAAGAATCACTCAAAGCTCCCCATCTGAATCACCTTACATATTTCCAATGCCATTCTTGTAATTCTTGCCCTGATTCAGCCCTTTCACTCCCTGCTTGCTCTAATCTTTCTACTTCCTATGTGCACCCATCCAGTTCCATACACTTCCCAGGTTTTCATCTCGTCCTATCGCACTCCCCAACATCCCATATTGTCTTCTGTCATGTCGCTCCATGATCTCCACCTTATATGTTCAGGTCCTTCGTCTGGTCCTTTTTTCCTTCCCCAAATATCTCCATTTTTATTGCAAATTGTAGAAGATGTCAGCAGCTTATGAAAACGAAATGCAGTAAATATTAGTGTTCACCTTGTGGCGGGCTCTATGAGACATTAAAGCCTTTTCCTTTGCACAAGTCACAAAAATCTGTAGTTCATTATCTAAAAATATAAGAAAGTGCATAGTAAAATAAGCCATTCAATTTGAAATGAACACTTGGCTTAATTGTTGCAATTGTAAAACTGCAGGCGGATCAAATCTGTGTTCAGACACAGCCTTTGTTTGAACCCCTCAGCCCTATCCTTGTTGCCATCAGTGTCTCAAGTCAATGTCATCCTATGCGACCTCACAGGAACCCGGGAAGGTTTGTTGTTAGGCCCAAATTGTCAGACTTCTGGGATTAAGAGCACACAGGTCTCTTGCGATGCTAATGGCCCTTTTGTTATTAGGAAGGATGCATTTGCATCTCGTGTCGGTCCAGCTGAAGTCCTGCCTTGAGGTTCCTATGAAGGAAGGACTGATCGTGCGCCAATACTAGGGAGAGAGTAGGACAGTACCATATCATAGTTGATTTGGTTCTTTCCTACTCTATCCTTCTTATGCCATGCAATGCAGTGCAGCAAATGTGGGTGTTGTGCTGCAGTGTGTGACAGTTTTGTAAATCTGGGCCTGTTTGTATCTATGTGCATAACTATCCTTTTTATGCCATGTAGTTTAGTGAAGTCTGAATCAGAATTTGTGCTGCATTGCAGCAATGCTCCAGAAGCTCTGACACAAATGTTATGTCAATTAAAGTGCCCTAGAGCCAGTTTGTATAAGATAACTGATAGATGGTTGTATGACGTTACAATGCATGCCATTACCCTGCATGCCATTGCAACGCAAATCTTTAACCCGACTTGCTGTCAGGGTGCGTTGGAAGTTGGAATAGTTTAATTTACTATTCCAACTCCAGTGTATGCAACTGTAGGGAAGGTGTTGGAGTTAAATCCAAAACCTTCAACCCCCTGCTACACACCTTTTGCGTTACAACGGCATGCGGGGTAATGGCATGCGTTGTAACGCTTGCGGTGTAACAGCTGTTTCCCCTGCACTACACATAGTAGATACTCAGTCAAGGCACATGCCATAAAAATGTCAAGCTCAGTTTCAGTGGGAATATTAACCATGTGATAGGCTCATTTGTGATTAAGGGGATGAGCCAAGTAGCGAATGCTGCCATGACCTAACTTGCAAGTGCTGAACCATCTCACTCTGGGCAGGTCGACTAGAATGAACAATGGGGAAGGCTTGTGATGATGCCTGATAGGAAAGCAGCAATTAAGCCTAGCAATGAGGTTTTAGAAATATGGGACAATTATTGTTTTTTTCTCAAACATATTTATTAAAAGAAAGAAAAGATACATGCCACAATAATTTGGGAGAAAACCTAACAGTGGAAATAGCCCCACATATACATTAAGGTTAGCATCTATTTATATTCCCTCATCCCACCAGAAGTGTAATAGATGATACCATAACTAAACCACAAGTAGCTTACCAATCTCAGCTGCACCTAACAAATGGACCGAGACTGAGAGAGAAGGCCCTGAACCTTGTCTGCAAACCTACCCCTAACTGCATCATCTAATTGTTATATGTATATGTGTATCTTGTGTCAAAGAAAAACAATAAAAATATATTTAAAAAAAAATAACAAACTAAGGCATCCACTAAAATATTAGCCCTTTAGTACCTGCAGCTGTTCAATCATCTAGTGAAATTCATTTCTCATTGGCATTAAGTCATGTGTCCTCATCTCCGATGCTGCGCTAACAACACAAGCAACCCAGATTGGTTTCTCCCTGATTGGGGTACTTCAGACAGGTGAATCTTGGTTCCAGTGGCACAGTGAGCATGGGACATATGTCTGGGCATTCACATCACACTGAAGTTTTCAGACTCAAACAAGGGCATGGAACCGGAGCTCAATAAGGGAATACATGTAGTGTCCATTGTCAAGGCAGTGGGAGAGGGTGTTTCCCTATTGATTTCATGGAAAATCAATCCAACAGGCTAGCCTCTCTGCTGTAAGCAGTTTTTAAGGAAGCGAAAGATGGTGATTAACTCGCAATGGATTTTAACTATCACGTTGATAAGAATCAGACTCCCACTTACTTCCAAAACCTCAGAAAATGATGTCAAATGAAGCCTTTTAACTTTCCTCATCAGAAGATTGCAAACTGTTGGAAGGGTTGTAGTCGTCAGATATAACTACCTCTTTAGGATGCTTCCCCTGAAAATCCCTGCCACCTATTACAACAGTCTCACAACCTAATAATACATTGTGTGGAACAACTCCCAACCTCTGTTTCAACTATATGCAGCTACAACAACAGGTGGACTGTGATTGCTGCACATGCTGTCTAACCGCGAGGCCCATTATATTTTTGCGAAAAGGGACTATTACACTTCTAAGTCTCAGCAACAAGCATCCTGTACACAAAAAGCAAGCCCCACTAGACACTGATAACCTATGTTAAATGCAAAGTTTACCACCACACACTCTGTACATAAACACTGAAGACTGACACGCTGAAATGTTCAAATGCTCTGATTTGGCACAATTAAGGTCTGATTTTTGGTGGCTAAAAATTCTTTTGGCCACCTAAAAAAACAAAAGGAATTTTATGGCTAAAGCACAAACTACGAGATGGTCAAATGAAAACATTTGAATCTCAGTGACAGGCATTTCATCTGTCTAGTAATAAAAGTGGTGAAACTTACAACTGACAGAGTGCTTGAAGAACCATTCATTGCCCTGTGATTGCACTAAAGAGAAATTCACCAATCAATTACTTCTTCAAAATTTGGGGACATTAGAGCAGAACTGTGCCGGGTATGTACAAAACAATCCTCCCAGAAACCACCTTCTAAACAACATGAAACTTGTTTGATACTAGCCTGGCAGGATGAACCACAAACAACTTTCTTGGTGGACAGTTAGTCAGAGATACTGTCATTACATGACCTTGACTTCAGACAGGCCACTTGCAACTAAACTTCTTCAAGGCTAGCATTGGTTGCCTCAACTTCTGCACATTCCTCTCTCTGGCTAGAGATGCCAACAGATAGACTGTGGCATTGTACATATCCTATGGTTTGATACAGCCCTTCACACATTCTAGTAAACAATGTGGGAATATTCAAAAGAAACAATGATTAACATGCCAATAGATGTTGCAAAAAAGATGTGCTCTTCGCACAGGGAAATCTCTTAGCTTTCCAGGAACGGAAAAGCTATATGTAGATACCTGAATTATACACTCAACGAGGAGGGGTGTGTGTAAGGTCCATGTCTTTTCTGGGAAAAAATGTACAGACAGTTTCTTGAGCCCTGATAGGATTTGGGGATGTAGAAGGAAGGGGAGGCCTCAAAGAGTCAAGTCTTGTTATTGAACGAAGTCTATTTCCAGAGGTTCCACCAATGGATTTTGGCACTTTCCTAGAGTTACTAACACTGATAAACCTTGGAATGCGTCAAAATGCTACTTCTCACCAGATGAGGCATAATGGGGGTAAATGTATTTATTTCTCCTTATTTTTTCTACTTTCTAACGCCTCTCAGGATTGTTTTTGTGCAGGAAGGTGCCCCTTCTTGCTCAGAAACAACCCTGCTTACAACGCAGGCACCCTTGCAGATGGTGCATGGGTGCCTGTGCCGGTGCTAGGCAGTCCATCATGCGCCAGTGCTGGGAAATGACAAGAATGCACTGTATAATGTTAAGTACAGCGCATTCCTGGCCTTTCCCTATCAAGCAGTGCAGCACAGCAAGGTGGCTTGCTGTGTTGCAGTGGGTGATTTGTTGATCAATGTGCCCCTTAATGAGAGTGTGTAACGCCTCTTGTAACTCATACCACATCACTATAGAATGTGTGTACTTTGCAGTGTAAGACTGCACTACAGGCTGAGTTAGGGAATACATTGTGAAAGGCATACTCAGAGCCTACGGAATAATGTCAGCCTTCACAAAATTAAAAAAGCAAAATATGCACACAGAATTTTTTTTTTTGTAAACTATGCACCTAAAGTGAAATTATGCATCCGATTCTAAGGCTTTATTTCTAGTATTTCTACCATTTAACATACATTGATACAAATTCCAATGTTGTAGAAGATGCAGTGGTTTAACCCTTTCCGTGCTGATGACGGAACCGCTCCGCCATCAGCTGCGGTGGCGTTGTGCTGATGACGGAGCGGTTCCGTCATGGCCCGGCCGCCGCGCCTGCGCGGCGCTGATTCCGTGCCTGCGCTGGAGGTTCTATTGAGCGGGCGGGGCCATGACGGAACCGCTCCGTCATCAGCACAGCTCAACCGAGGCTGGTGACGGAGCGGTTCCGTCACCAACATGCGGCCGACGCGCGGCCGCCCCGCCCCCCTTAGCACCTCGGCGGAATAGCCGCCGCAGCGATGCGGTTAAGAAACTTAACTACGAGTTCAGTAAGTAATAATCAAATTGTTATTTACCAACAAAAGAGTGGGTATTTTGTGCATGGTTGCCCCAGAACACCATTTTATGAATGGTGTTCATTGAATCACTTACATTTTTTTGGCCAGCTTTCATATAGAACGAAATAGACCCAAAGGTATTAGAGTGCTTTATTTGAGCACCACTTACATTACACAAGGAATTTTTTTTTTCAAGCACAGGGAGATTAAGTGATTTACCCAGAATCACTGGATCTGAAACTGAGACTCGAACCAGGATCTCCAGTTCCAACGTTGGTCACTCTGGCCATGTGCCACATCCTCCCCATTAAAGGAGCTAGTGTAAAACAAATGTTGAATTAAAGAGAAAATAAAAACAAGAAAGCACAAGTGTACTATTAGGATTGCCTTGTTTTTTGTTTTAAACTGGGTTTTCAATATTGGGTGAACCAAGTGTTCACATTATTGGGCCTCTGGAAGCACCTCCTTCCATTAGAAAAAAGCCCTGACAATCCGAACAAAAAAGTAATTATTATTAACGTGTCTCAATGGAGCACTCAGGCGCTGAATACATCTGAGAGATGTGTCATTCTAAAATCTGAGAGCTGTTGAAAAAAGTACTGTATTTACAACAGTGGCAGTTAAATGCTCCTCATTTCAGGACAATGCATGTAATGCAAACATGAATGTCTGTCGATTTAAAACAAAACAAATTCATGGCCAATAAGAACGCGCTTTTCGCACCTTTTCTGAATGGCATTAAAGTATTTCATGTTTTGTTGCATCCTGAAGACGATAAAAGAAAGGCCTTCCATCCAGACATCAAGTGGATGTAATACTATCTGCCTTGAAGGGAAACTCAAGGCTGGACTTCTGAACTGCAGGTCAGATTGCAAATGCACGTCTGTGTATAACAAAAGGGTCATTAGCCTCGCAAGATACCTGTGTGGATGAAACCCCTGAAGTCTCCTACCTTCCCAGACTGGGAGCACACCTTCCTACAAAGAAGTGGCATGGGATAGCTCTGATATGCGGCCCTGATTGCAGCAGGTTTGGGGCTGAGGCCGAGGTGTGCAGACAAAGGCAGCCTGTGAACAGAAACTCCGACTCCAAATAATTTTACAACTGCAATAATCAAGGAGCATTTTTCATTTTAAAGGGCAGAACTAACTTTGAAGTGCACTTTTCTAATTTGTAATTAAACAGCTGCACCTCTGCCATGACTTTGAACAGTAGGAAAGGGCCTCAAATCTCCAGCCCTTCAAAAAGTGAACGCTTTGAGTTGTTTTTTCTCGCGTTGTTCATTTAATTGAGATAAAGAGATGTGGGAAAGGAGAAAGTGACAGAGCTAGGAAATAAAACATATAAGGGGGGACCATGGAGAGAAGAGAACATGGAGTGTTTGGAGATTGCTTTATGAAGAGGGATACAAAGTTGAAAGTCTGCGAAACTGTATAAGATCAGAGAAATACGTGTAAGGCTTTAGTGCAATTTTAGAGAAGGAAGATAATTAAAGGAATGGCGCGAGAAATATGTAGGGAAGTTCGGATAGATTTGGGGTGATGTGAAATGGGTATGAGGCACCTTACATCCAACATTTTTAAACACCCTTGCAGGCCACCATCCTTGTGATTGTAGCCGATCATAATGGGTTGCAATTTGCGACCTAGCTCATGCATACTAGTAAGGTAGGTCAAAGTGTGACCCACTACGATTCTGTATGATGTGAATTGACTTAATAGTACATTAGTTGGCTCGTAAAATACAAATACATTTGGTGAAAGTTAATGTGCAAATTGCAAACCCTTTTACCAAATGCATTCTTCGTACATGAAGCAAAGGCCCAGATTTACTAAATTGTCACGCAGCGTAGTGCAACAGCTACAAATGCTGCACTACGTGAGAAGGTGAAAGCAGGAAAACTCCATATTTACAGAAATATGACACTCTCCTCCCCTCTCCCTAGCCGGCGCAGAAATGTGCTGCAGTGCCCCATGCACATATCTTTACACCATAGTGCTTCCAGTACAAAATACTATGCTTAGACTAACTTTAAAACTTATCCCACCTTGTATGTTTGCTGTACAGTGCAGCACACATACAAAGTCAGAAAAGAAAGAAGAAATAAAAGCATTTCTCTGTGATAGCGCCTGGTTGAAGTGGCCACTCTTTTTTGACGCAAAACCCTTTCTACTTTTTAAAGTAAATAGGGTTTGCTTCAGAAACCGTGGGTGCTTGCATGGGTACGCCCATACACCACCCATGGAACGCCCCCTTGCCGATAAATAAGCTGCTTTGCACTCATTTCAAGTGATTTTCCAGCACAAAACACGTTTTGCGCTGGAAACTAAATAAGATTTAGCAATTATTTGCGTCCCTTTTGAGATGCAAACACAGCGCTAAATCTTAGTAAATATATGTTAGAACTGGGGGTCTCTAGTTGGCAGAGGTAGGTACCACTGTCCAAATAGGGATCCTTGCTTCTAATCAGGGTAAGGAGGAAACCCTCTGCGATAACCCCTGCTCACCATCTAGGTAGCTTGGCACGAGCAATTAAGGCTAATCAGAAGACAATGTGTAAAGTATTTGTACCAACACTCAAAGTAACACAGTAAAAACACCACAAACTGACTCCACAACAGTTAAGAAAAATAAAGGTATTTAATCTAAACTACACAAGACCAAAACGACAAAAATCCAACATACACAGTTCAAGAATATGGTTGCAAAAGAGTTCTTAAGGTTGCGATAAAAATAATCCACAGTTGCGTGTAAAGTTCACCGTTGCGTCACGTTTAGCCAACAGTACCTTTAGATGCGACAAAGTTCCAAAAGCAGAAGCTGGGGCGGTGAAAAACAAGCGATGCGTTTCTCCTGAGACCTTGGAGAGGCGATGCAACAACCCCGCTGCAGCAGCGGGCGTGTTGCGACGAATCCGGTCTGTATGGGGAGGAAGGCCTCGACGATTTCCGGGGCGACGATGCGTGGTCCAGCAGCGATCTCTCTCTCGCAGCTCCTCGATGCGATGGCTCTGCGACGATGTTCGCAGCGACGTGATGCGGTCCACAAGCAAGCGGTGCGGCAATCTCACCCAGCGGCGACAGGCTCTGCGACGACACTCGCATCGATGTTAGTCTTCCCGCACCGGTCTGGTGCGTCCCGCAAACAAAGGATGCGCCGGCTCTGGCAGCGGCAACATGCGCTGCGACGATCTCGGCCTTCGTAGCGGCGGGAATTTCCTCACACCGTCGGGGATGTGCTCCACAGCGAGCGATGCGATAACTTTTCTGTAGCAAAGTCTTTAAAGCTTGATTTACAGCTTCCCAACACAGGTACAACTTCCAGAGGCACCACACAAGGGCCACGCACTCCAGGAAGGACAGAACTCTCTCAGTAGAGCTCAGGGGAAGCTGGGGGTGTAGTCCTTTTGTTCCTGGGACTTCAAAAACAGGGAGCCAGCTCTTCTCAGGCACTTGGAGATTTCTTCAAGCAAGGGGACAAAGCACAAAGCAAAGTCCTTCCCCTATCCTTGGGAGCAAAGCAACAGCAGGGCAATCCAGCAGAGCAACAGCTGGACAATCTTCCTTCTTCAGTTTCAGCTTTCTCCTTGGCAGAGGTTCCTTCTTGATTCCAGGATGATCTAATTTTTTGTAGTCAGGGGTCCTGTACTTATACCCCTAAAAGTCTTTGTTCCCTTTGTGCAGGAGGGCTCTGAGCCCGGTCTGAACCAGATCTGGGTGTTTCTTGAGCACTTTGTTTTCCTGGCTTCTCCTTTCCTTTTAGAGTGAGGGGCAGGGTTGTCAGCCGCCCAGCAGGAGGTGGAGCCAGCATTGTGGAAGGCAGGCACAGCCCAATTCAGGACCAGGTGCTATCTCCTCCCACCACTCAAGTTGCAAATGCAGTCATTCAGCCTAGGGCTGACTCAGCCAGCCTCCTGGGGAATCCCCAGCCCCTGTCACTCTCAAGCCAGACAGTCAATACACAAACAGGCCAAGGCACACACAAAGGTCAGACAAGAGAACAGCAAATTTCTAAAAGTGCTATTCTCAAACACAGGAGTTAAAAACCACCTTTCCTAAAAGATGTGTTATTAAATTCTGAGTTCATACTTTTATGTCCTATCTTGCTCCTATGGGAAGATATGCTGGTAGGCACTGTAGCCAGAATCCCTAATGATAGCCTATGGAGCAAGATAGCCTTGCAGCAGTGAAAAACGAAAATGGCTGTAATTCACTACCAGAGCATGTCACCTGCATAAGTACATGCTCTACCTTTCGCATACACTGCACCCTGCCCAAGGGGGTACCTTGGGTCTTCCATAGGGGTGACCAATGGGCACAGAGAGGGAAGGGTTAGGCCTGGTCAGTGGGGACACTGACCAGAAGGACATGGCAGTTCACAGACTTCACACAGGCACTGTGGTGGCAGGCCTGAGACACCATTTTAGGGCTACTCATGTGGGTGGCACAATTAGTGCTGCAGGCCCACTAGTAGCATTTGTCATCACCAGCCCTGGCACACCCAGTGCACTTTACTAGGGACTTCATGGTGATACAAATATGCCAATCATGTATATCCAATCACAATATCAATATACACAGGGACCACTTACACTCTGACAATGATCAGCAGTGGCAGAGTGTCCAAAGCATCTAAACCAGCAAAAACAAAATCCAGCACAGCATCAAAAATACAGGAGGTAGAGGCCAAAAAGACAGGGGAAACCACGCCAAAGATGCCAGGTCTAACAATATACAACCAAGTATTATGAAATAATGAATCATAAAAGTTGCTATTTAAGACTCTGGACCCACAGTACATACAATTTTGCTATTTCCAAATAGGAACTGGAAACATTGCTTTCTGTACATGAGGCCCTTAAAGTAGCAGAAGCAAATGAAAACGATGAAGACAGGATGAGATTCAATTTGCATTTCTCTGGGTGAGAGGAAGGTAGAGGTGTTGGAAGGATGCATATTTTCCAGTAGCGGGTATGATTTGAGTTACTTAAGGCTCAGTTTCTGACTTGATATACATAGAGTTTTCCAAAAACTATGTTGCATTAAAGTTGCCAAATGAAAATTCTCCCATATTCCATACTATGACTAGTTTCAGGGAGCACACTAATGTATACAAAAAAAGATGAATGGAATGTTTGAATTAATCTCAGCCACTGGTAATTACCAGGGCCACTTCCCAGTCTATTCATTTTTTTACACTATGCTACCTGACTTTGGACCCAACCGGATGCAAATCAATCTTGACCCTGCTCCAATGGGCACAGTCCATCCCAAACTTCTAGGCCAGACCCTCCCTGACCTGGAACATAAGCAACACAGGAGCTGTTCCTCTCTGGTAAAGGCACATCAGGCAAGTATAGCTTGGTTCCCGTGACACAGTGTATATGGGACACACAACTTTGTATAATGTAACGGATGCTTATGTAAAGTGCTCCAATACCCTCAGAGCAGAGAGCACTGAAAAGCCTTTAGGAAGGGATATGTAGGAACTGTTGATATACCATAAAAGGCTTTGGTGCACCTCCTGCAGTGATTTCAATAGACATTGCTATAGGAAAATGCCTGAAGGACTGTCACATATGTTTCATTCAAAAGAGAGCACAGGACACCATCTCTCAATTTACCTCAGGGTGAATCTAGAGGCGTATTTGTGCAAAGCACCCAAATCGAATTAAGTCTTACCACTGGAGGTGGAGGGAGTTAATAACTTAGATTCAGTATGAAACAGTAAACAGCACTCAATAACATTAATATCCAGTCTGTACTTTATGCTGTTAAAAGAAAAGGACTTAATTTATCTGGTATATAAATAGTACTTAAATACCTAAGAAAAGCAATTAAATATAGAAGTTGATAGTACTTTAACAGGCCGGGCGGCAACACCGAATGCTTTCGTACATGGGTTAAAGTCTCTGCTGCTGTACATGGAAAGGATATTGCAAATCAGTAAGGAGTTCCATGATTTAGTTTAGCGGAATAAGGCTAAAATAAAAAATTCCTTTGTATGTCATTCAAATTCTGAGGTGATTTACAATATCCTTTTAACTTTCAGCAGAGACGACTTTAATACATGATCACACTATCACTCATCTCACAAACCACTTACATTCTCGTTAACTTGCTCTTTCAAATAAAGGATAATCTGCTTGCAAACATGAAGTGTTATAAGAAAATCTGTAGTATGGAATTTAGCACACCATAAAGAAGTTAGTAACTTGCAGCAAAAAGGTATTAGATCCAATTGTTTGTATTTTAATTGCTTTATATAGTTCTTACTACCACTGACACGATAGTGAATTATTTTGTGCAGGTGGCACACTAATTCAGTACTCAATTAAATTGAAATTATGAAAATGTCATTCATAACAATCTGAAGCCTTGACAGCTATGGTATAGGATTATGGGCATGTTCAAACCTACATATACATAGTGTGTGATAATGATGTTCAGGTCCCCACAGAGATATTGTGAGATTATAGGTGTGATCAAGACCTCACATAGATGGTGTGAGAAGGTAATGATGATCAAGTTCCCACAAAGACAGTGCATGAAGACAGCGTTCAAGTCTCCACATAGATAGTGTGTGTGGATAATGATGTTCGAGTCCTTATAGAGATAGAGTAAATACAGGAAAGTTCAAAATCTCAAAGTGATTGTGTGTGAAGGTAATCATGTTCAAGTCACCACAGAGATAGTGGTTGATAATAATGTTCAAGTCTCCTCAAAGAGTGGGTGACTGTAATGCTGTATTAGTATCAGAGAGATACTGTGGTCCTGATTTACAAAGGTAAACTTACACTTTTGTGTAAGTTTATGATTTTTCAAAACTTCCATGAAATGTTACGAGTAGTATCGTGATGACTGAGGCATCTCTGCACTCAGGGCAGAGAATCTGCACATAAAAATATAGGGAGTCGTAAAGATACTACTTGCAAAATTGCTTTGTGACTTGCAAAATGTCATAAACTTACACAAATATTTAAGTTTATCTTTGTGAATCAGGCCCTGTGTATGAAGTTAATCATTTTCAAGTCCCCACAAAGATAGTGAGTGAATATAATGGTCAAGTCTCCCCACAGATAGTGTGTGGTAAGTGGTATGTTCAAGTCCCCTCAGAGATAGTGTGCAACTATAGTAGTGTTCAAGTCCCTACAGTGACAATGTTTAAACATACTCTTCATGTCCTTGCACAGATAGCATGTGAAGGTACAATTGTTCACATTCAAACAGGTATTATAGGCATGTTCAACCCTGCCCATACATAGTGTGTGATTATAGGAATGTTCAAGTCTTAAAAAGATTGTGTGTGAAGTAAATGATGTTCAGGTCCTCACAGAGATAGTGTGTGATTATGTAATGTAAATTGCATTTATATAGTGCATAAATCACCCGATGGTCTTGGAGCGCTAGCAAATCCACCAGACAGAGAGCAAGGGCAGGTGATCAGAAAAGCCAGGTTTTGAGGTCTTTACGAAATCTCAGATGGTTGGGTTGTGTCCTGATGAGTAGGGGCAGGGAGTTCCAGGTTTCAGGAGCTGTTTTACTGAAAGCCCTATCTCCGTTTCTGACAGTGCGGACTTTTGGGACTGTTAGGAACTGCTTGCTAGAGGATCTGAGAGTTCTGGCCGAATTGTGGAATTTAAGCTTTTTTTCCAGATAGGCTGGTCCTTGCCCATGGATGGTTTTGTGTACTAGGCAGCATAGTTTGAATTGTATGCGTTTCTTTATGGGAAGCCAATGCAGGGTCCTGAGGGAGGGCACGGATGGGGTGCGGGGAGGAAGGTCAAGCACCAATCTGGCAGCGGTGTTCTGTAATACCTGAAGTTTCGCCAGAAGGTTTTCGTTTATAGAAGTTAGTAGGGCGTTCCCGTAATTTATACGGCTAATGATGAGGCCCTGCAAAAGGTGCATACGGGACAGGAGGGGGATCCATTTAAAAATTGTCTTCAGACTGCGAATCAGGCCAAAGCTAGTGTGCCCAACTTTATTGACATGTTCAGCCATAGATAGCCTGTTGGCAATAATCACCCCTAAATTCCTGACCGAGGACTTGGGGGAGGGGCAGGGTCCAAGTGTAGATGGCCACCAATCGTCAGTCCAGAACTTGTCAGCTGTTCCGAAGAGCACAATCTCCGTTTTGCTGGCATTTAGTTTTAAAAAGTTGTTGGTCATCCAGTTGTCAATTGTGACCATACACTTTTGGAATCTTAATTTGGTTTCAGCGGGATCTGGGACAACGGTAATCAGCAGCTGAGTGTCGTCAGCATAAGATACAGTTCCAAAGCCATGGGATCTGATTACTTTAGCCAAGGGGGATACATATAGGTTAAAGAGTGTGGGGCTAAGTATTGATCCCTGGGGAACACCTTTGACATTTTTCTGGTAGCTGGAGGAGTATATTCCTACTTGGACCTTTGAGTGCCTTTTGGACAGATAGCTTTTGATCCAAAGTAACGCTGAGCCCTCGATACCAATCTCTGCAAGCCGATCAAGGAGAATGTTATGCGAGATGGTGTCGAAGGCAGCAGACAATTCGAGCAGGACCAGTATGGCAGATTGTCCTACATCGAGAGTCATACTGAAATTGTCTACTATTTCAAGCAAGGCAGTCTCAGTGCTGTGGAACGCCCTGAAACCTGATTGGGAGGGATCCAGGACTTTGTTAGTCTCCAGGTAAGTGACTAGTTGTTTATTAATCAGGGATTCCATGACCTTTTCAAACAACGGCAGAAGACAAATTGGCCGATGGTTGGAAAGTTGTTTAGGGTCGGCTGAAGGTTTCTTTAGGATTGGTCTAATTGTGGCCTCCTTCCAGTGCAGGGAGACAGAGGCATGAGATAAGGAGAGATTAAGGGTCTTGGGGCCAGATGTAGGTGTCCAAATACCGGTCGGAAACGGACGAAAATACAGATTTTCGGCCGTTTCCGACCGGTATTTGGACATTGGTATGTAGGGGTAGCAAAAACATACAGATTCGGTAAATTTACCGAATCGTTAATTTTACAGATTCGGTAAAATTACCGATCGGTAAAATTACCGAATCTGTAATTTCTTATGTAGGTAGCACTTTAAACAGTGCTACAGGGCCTTTAGAATTCGTTATTTACCACCTAATACCATTGGGTGGTAAATAACGAATTCCTGTGTACATGTTGTCATGTGACACACATACATGCCGTTAGGGCCCTTAGGGCATGTATGTGTGCCACATGGCACACAAGCCAGAAACAGGGGTGTAACAGGCTGTCAAAGTGACACCCTGTCGTCCTTGGCAATTCGGTATTTTTACCGATTCGGTAATTACCGAATCGGTATTTGCTATTGATTCATATGGGCTTCAAGGCCCATAGGAATCAATGGCAAATACCGATTCGGTAATTACCGAATCTGTAAATAACGAATCCTACCGATTCGGTAAAAATTACAGAATTTTTACCTACATCTTATTTACCGATTCATAAATACCGAATTGGTAAAATTCGGTATTTATGAATCGGTAAATAAGATTTACCTACATCTAGCCCTTGGTTAGGACGGGGATCAGGGCGGGTGCGATTTTCGCGAGAATCTGAGAGGAGGTAGGGTCGCCGGGGGATCCTGATTTGATTTTGCGGAGGGTGGATTCTACATCTATTTCTGAAAAAGGTATAAATTCATTAAGGGCTGTGACTGGGAGATCTGGGTCTGTATTGGCTAAATTGAGCAAGGGTGTGGTCTGAATAAGCGGAGTTGGTTGTGGAAAGAGTTTATGTATAACATTGATTTTTTCATGGAAGTAAGACGATACAGAGTTGACCCAATCTTGGGATGAGGTAAAAGCGGACTGACAGGCGGGGGGGTTGTGAATTCTTTAACTATTTTATATAGCTCTTTCTGAGCGTTGGCTGCCTGAGTTATTCTGTTCCCAAGATAAGCTTTTTTTGCTGTAGCGATTTCTTTCATATATAGTCTGTGATTTCTTTTATATTGTTGTCTGTCAAGTGGGGTTTTTGTTTGTCGCCATTTTCTTTCTGCTGCCCTAACAGAAAGTTTTGTTTTCTCAAGGTTTGGAGTGAACCAAGGGGAGATTTTAGAGGGAGGCCTGGAAGCCTTTAATGGCGCAATTATATCTAAAGCCGAAGAGATAGTAAGTTCAAGGTCGACGGCTGCTGTATTAGGGTCAGTGGTTTTAGTGATGGGCGGGGAGTGAAATGGGTGATGAAAGAGTCTAGATTGATTTTGTTCCATGGTCTACTCAATTTAGCTTGGTTACTGGTCTGAGGCTTTGTAGGGGTGCCTTAGATGTGAAATTTAATAACATAATGATCAGACCATAGGACTGGGAGTGTTTCACCGATTTCTACCATTGGGGAATTAGTGCATAGCAGATCTAATGTGTGTCCAGCAATGTGAGTGGGGGTCCGTGGTTAATACTCTTAGTCCTAAGGAGTTGATGCTTGAAATAAGGTCATTTGTGTGGGGTCAAGGGTTTGTTCAGCATGGTAATTGAAATCCCCTAAAAGGAGAAAATTACCAGATGCCAAAGCATGTGGAGCTAGTGCTTCCATCAGTTTGTTTACAAAGTGGGTTTTAGAGCCTGGGGGTCTATAAATAAGGGCAGCCTTCCATGAGCCCTTGTGACCGGTAGTTATGGTGGCGACGCACATTTCGCCCCAGTTTTCTAAGAGGGAGTCGCTGACATGGAGTGTAATGTAGGATTTATAGATGATTGCGGTGCCCCCCCCTCTTTTGCCTGGTCGGTCAAGTCTATATAGCTTATAGTCATGTGGTAAGGCTACGGAGATGTCAGGCATAGAGGACTTGTGAAGCCAGGTTTCTGTGACGAAGAATAGGTCTGGATTTTCCGAGTCGAGTAACGCCCATATTTCTAGGGCATGTTTACAGACGGACCGGGCATTGCAATATAGACAGGTTAGCTTTGTCGGGGGAGTGGGGCAGGCTCGCGTTTGCTATAGTTAGTGACACTGGAAGCCATTAAGCCATCGCGAGTACGGGTATTAAGTTGCGGAGGTGGGAATTTTTCCCATGGCAAGCGAGGAGCAGCATCTAAGGAGCGAAGCTCCTGGCTGGTATACTGAATTTTGGCCATCAGCTGTCAGGATATCCCAGAGGATTAAAAACAAATAAAAAGGGCAGGGTACCTGGCGTCTGGCATCGGACAGGCGCGGACTGGCGCAGACGGGCTTGCCTTAGGCGCGCCTTCGCACGCATAGGAATGTTTAAGATCTCACAGAGATGGTGTGTGAAGGGAATCATGTTCAGGTTACAACAACGATTGTATGCGAAGATTATTATGTTGAAGTGCCCTCACAAATAGTGTGTGATTATACGACTGTTCAAGAAGTCACACAGATTGTGTGAAATTAACCTTAAACAAATCCCCAGAAAGATACTGTGTGAATAAAATGTTCAAATCTTTCCATAAATAATGTGTGATACTAACATGTTCAAGTCCTCACAGAGATAGTGTGCAGTTATAGGGATGTTCAGCCACTCTTGAGACCTATTCCTTGGCTGGCTGCAAATCCACAAACTCACCTGTTGTGGATGATCACAGTTCAGTCGGCAGTCGCAGACTCTTTTTACTCGAGTTACATGCATAAAGAGTCCAGAAGGCACATCATGCTGTAGGGAGCAGTGCACCTGTTTTGAATTAACCCTGAATGTCTATGTGGGCATGTAATAACTTGATAAATACAAGTTAGTGAATAAGCTGGAGATAGCACAGCTCAGAAACAGGGGTGTCATGTCGTTTCAGCAGCTACAGCGGGGGCTGTAGTTCTTTGTGCTTCTATTCTGTCTGCACCTGGGCAAACACAATGTCATCATTAGTGCAATAAAGGAATACTGCCACAATAGAAAAGCAAGCAGGAGAAAGGAAGAACAAAAGATGGGTAAATAGAAAATGAAAGAAATAAGGAATATTTAAAGGAAGGAAGGGTGAAAGGAAGGAAGATGGATGTATGAGTAGGTGGTTAAAACCATCATGGCTCTACAGTGTTTTATGAAAAAGCTAGGAAAAAAACCCATAAAGGAAATTTTAACTATTTATAATGCTACTTGTATATCCGTAGCTATTTATGGTTCAGGATTGTGGGGATATATGAATGTTAGTTCAATTCAAATCATGGAAAATAAGTTTTTACGCAACATGTTGTCCGTACCTGAGAGCACTGCGACCCATATATGTCACGCTGAATTGGGTGTGGTGTGTGTGACTGATACAATAATGATTCAGCCTATTCTACTCTGGCACAGGGTTTGGACAAATGAAGAATGCGTGGTTAACCGGGCTATTTTAAAGGACATTCTTGTACTGGACAATTTAAACAACTTTAAATGGATATGTTATGTCAGAAACTTTCTTGAAGAATTAAGTTGTGCCCAATACTTCGAGGACCCATCTTCAATGGCACATATATCAAGAAGAGGCCTAAAAAATCTGTGCATTGCTCACCTCAGGGCCAAAAGACAAACGGAGGAGGTGAAAAAAAAGACTGTTTCTGCTCACCAAATAATTATAAATGGAGAGAAATTACAGCCATATTTATCATTATACATGTCCAATCATGAACTATTCCTTTTGACGCGGTTCAGATTTAATATCCTTTTCAGGCTATTATCTTTCCCTGTGATGAATTGTTGGGCGAAAGAATTATGCCTTTGCCCATGTGATGATGTTTCCCCACAATCCGATATGCATATTTTATTCTTCTGTAAATTTTATCTATTGTATCGAAGAAAACTTATCATCCCCATCCTCAAAGAGTTAAATGTTTATAGATGCCGCTTAGCGTTTTTAGAGTGTCAGAAAATGGAAACTGTTTTTATGGTAGCATCTCTTGCTGACTTTTTGAAACTTGTTTTTAAGTGTCGTAAATCAATCCAAATCAATTAATTCCTTTTTATTTTGTATATATGTATTTACTTGGGTGTCTCTTTATGTGTTTCCTTTATCACCTGACCCATGTAAACTGTACCTTTTCATGCTACTTTCATGGTTATTCTCTGTTTTTAACCGAATAAAGTACTTTGAACTTGAACTTGAGTAGGTGGATAAATGAATGGGTGGATGGATGAGTGAGTGAAAGGTTGCATGGAATGAATGGATATGTGGATGAACAGGTGAAAGGATGGCAGTGTAAATGGCTGGATGGATGAGACAGCAAATTAATAGATGGATAAACATGTGATGGCAGAGATAAGACATGGATAGCAGAGTAAAGCGATGGATGTATATATAAGTGGACGGATAGGTGGAAGACTGGCTGAGTAAAAAACTGGATGGATGGATGAGAGAGTGAATGAATAGTTGGATGAACGTGTGAAAGGATAGCAGTGGTAAGACATGGATGGATGGCAGAGTAAAGCAATGGATAGATAGGTGAATGGACAGGTGAAAGGACGGCAGTGAAAAGGGATTGCTGGATCTATGAGTGTGTGAATTATTGTATAGGTGAATGGGCAGGTGAAAGGATGACGGATTAAAGTGATGGATGGATGGTTCAATGAGTGGATGAAATGAGTGAATGAATGGCAGAGTGGATGAATGAGTGCATGGATGACAGTGTAGATGGATGACTGAATGGATGGCAGAGTGGATGGATGGCAGAGGATGGTACAGACTGGATGGATGATGGATGGCTAGATGAATTGCTGAGTGGGTAGATGGATGGCAAAGTGGATGGATGGATGATGATAGATGGTTGAGTGGATGGGTGGATGGCAGAGAGGATAAATGGAAGAGAGAATGGATGGACGGATGGTAGAGTGTATAAAAGATAGATGGATGAGTGAGTGATAGACGGACGGCAGAATGGAGAGAGGGTTGACAGAATAGGTGGATGGATGGATGCATTGCAGAGTGGATGGATGGCAAAGTAGATGGATGGCACACTGGATGCGTCATGGATGTAAGGGAAGACTAAATGATGGATGAAAGAATGAATGAATGGATGATTCAATGTAAAAGTTAAATAGTGGATATCAACAAATAGGTGGAAGGGTGAAACGATGAATGAACAGATGCTTGAATGGAAGAGACATGGGAGCTCTTCTAGGGCGGGTTGGGCTCACTTACATCAGAGCTTTAGTTCAAAGTGGGGAGTATGTTCACATTCTGGCTTCTCTCTTGTACATAATATGGAGCTGTGGTGCCACCCTGTTATCTAGAAAAACGACAATTGGGGCAGTGCTATATAAACATTTGTAGTATTCCATTGCACTCCCTTGGACAAATAGTAAAAATAGTACAGCGCCATATTTTCCGCATGCCAATGTCGTCTCTTTTGTGTGATTCTGAGCACTGCACGACAGTGCTAAGGCAAGCTAGTAGTGTACTGTGTGAGATGTTGATGAGATGAAGACCTCCAGTACAAACTTCAACACAAGGTCAAGAGGCTAAGGTAAGTTGTGTCAAATGGATATTTTTTGCAGAAATTACATATGTGTACGGAAATATCATAAGCTTTTCCATATACCCACTGTTTGTGCCTGGTTGGTGGTATAACTTCAGGCAAAGCAGGACATGTTAGATAAGTGGATCTGGCTTTGTGTGGATTCCAGTTATCTTTGCACTGTTCCCACCCTGCTAGTGGGTTGGTGCACCACAGAGCAGAGAATTTAATGCTGCACTTATGTCAATGTTTGACACAAAAAGCACTTTATGTGGCAAAGTTGATTGAATCCCCCTCAATGACATTGCAAAGTGATAGTAAAGCATGGCTGTATTTATATAATATACTGTCTACAGCTTAGCCGCTAACTTAATCAATCAATCATTTGTAAAGTGCACTACATACCCGCAAGGGGGGCGCTACTGATCGAACAGCCAGGTCTTGAGTATCATCCTGAAAGTCAGCAGGTCTTGGATATGTCGTAGGATCAGTGGGAGGGTGTTCCATGTCTTGGTGGTGAGGTGGGAGAAGGATCTCCCGCCGGTGGTTGTTCTTCGGATGTGCGGGACGGTGGCAAGTGAGAGGTAGGCGGAGCGTAGCTGGCGGTTGGGGATATAGAAGGAGAGCCGTCTGTTGAGGTAGGCTGGGCCGGTCTTGTGGAGTGCTTTGTGTGCGTGGATGAGGAGCTTGAAGGATATCCTCTTGTTGACGGGGAGCGAGTGCATGTTTCTCAAGTGGGGAGTGATGTGGCCGTGTCGTGGTACGTCAAGGATCAGTAGTGCTGAGGCGTTTTGGATTCGTTGTAGTCGTTTGATGAGCTTGGTCAGGGCTCCAGCATAGAGGGCATTTCCGTAGTCGAGTCTGCTGCTG
The DNA here is from genome assembly GCF_964261635.1 of Lissotriton helveticus. NCBI lineage: Eukaryota > Metazoa > Chordata > Amphibia > Caudata > Salamandridae > Lissotriton > Lissotriton helveticus. The sequence continues at coordinate 1,065,796,378 of NC_136057.1, forward strand.
ACAAGGGCCTGGGTGACTGTCTTTCTTGTATCTGTCGGGTACCATCTGTAGATCTTGCGGATCATGCGGAGGGTGTTGAAGCAGGAGGAGTTGACTTGCTTGGTCATTGAGACCGTTGAGTCGAGAATGATTCCCAGGGTGAGTGAGTGGTCAGTGGGTGTCGGGGCTGCCCCCAGTGGCGTCGGCTACCAGGAGTCGTCCCAGGCTGTATGGTTGGAGCCGAGGATGAGGACATCTTTCTTGTCCGAGTTCAGCTTCAGACGGCTGAGCTTCATCCAGTCGGCGACGGCCTACATTCCTTTGTGGAGGTTGGCTTTGGCGGTGGTGGGGTCCTTGGTGAGGGAGAGGATCAGTTGAGTATAGTCGGCGTAGGAGATTATGTTGAGGTCGTGCTGTCGGGTGACATGCGCGAGCAGGGCCATGTAAATGTTGAACAGTGTTGAGCTGAGGGAGGATCCCTGAGGTACACCGCAGATGATCTCAGAGGCTTTGGAACAGAATGGGGGGAGGTGGACGCTCTGGGTTCTACAGGAGAGAAAGGAGGTGGTCCATTCCAGAGCCTTGTCTCGGACCCCTGCGGCGTGGAGGAGAGCATGTACAGTGCAGTGGCAGACGATGTCGAAGGCGGCAGAGAGGTCTAGGAGGATGAGTGCTGCGGTCTCACCGTTGTCCAGCAGGGTCCTGATGTCAGTGGCGGTGATGAGGGCAGTCTCGATGCTGTGGTTGCTGCGGGACCCTTACTGGGAACGGTCCAGGATTCTGTTTTCTTTGAGGTATTGGGTTAGCTGTCTGTTGACAATTTTCTCGATGACCTAGGCCGGGAAAGGGAGCAGAGAGATGGGCCGGAAGTTCTTGAGGTCTCTTCGGTCTGCCTTTAGTTTTTTTTGAGTAGGGCGTTCATCTTGGTGTGTTTCCAGCTCTCTGTTAAGGTTGCAGTCTCAAAGGGAGAGATTGATGATGTGCAGGTGGGGTGCGATGGAGCTGCTTGCTTTGTTGAAGACGTGGTGCAGGAATGGGTCTGCTGGAGAGCCAGAGTGGATTGTGCTCATGGTTTTGATGATGTCATCGATGCTCACGCTGGCCCAGGCTAGCAGGGGGTCGGGGTCGATGGTGTGCCGAGGGTCTGTTGTGTACTTGTATGTTGGGGCTGTCTGGGTGTTGAAGCTGTTGTGGATGTCTGCTATCACTTGTGGGACACCCCCGCGCCGCACGGCCACCAGCTGCTGCGTGTGCCCCCCTGTTGTGCCCTCCGCCTCGCTGCCTGCCGCGCTGCCGGCTGACCCTGCTAACGCTGCTCTGCTCTGTTGCGACAATCACTTGTGCTTGTTTTTTCTTCACAGGCTTTACCCGTGGTTAGTGTTGTTTGATCAGCATTTGTGCTTGTTTTTTCCCTCATAGTTGTTTTTTCCCGTGTTTAGCGTTTCTCTTATCCTGCATTTGTGCTTGTACTCTTTGTTGTTGTCCCTCGTGTTTTCCCGCCTCCCTCGCCGCCCCCCGCTTCCCGCCACCACCGCCGACCCCGCCCCTTTTTTCTTCTGTTCCCTCCCCGCTCCCGCCTCCCAGCTGCTCCGCCCACCCGCGCACTTGGCCTTAAAAGGCGACCGTGCGACACAGGTGAGTGTGACCCACTTGTGGGACACCCCCGCGCCGCACGGCCACCAGCTGCTGCGTGTGCCCCCCTGTTGTGCCCTCCGCCTCGCTGCCTGCCGCGCTGCCGGCTGACCCTGCTAACGCTGCTCTGCTCTGTTGCGACAATCACTTGTGCTTGTTTTTTCTTCACAGGCTTTACCCGTGGTTAGTGTTGTTTGATCAGCATTTGTGCTTGTTTTTTCCCTCATAGTTGTTTTTTCCCGTGTTTAGCGTTTCTCTTATCCTGCATTTGTGCTTGTACTCTTTGTTGTTGTCCCTCGTGTTTTCCCGCCTCCCTCGCCGCCCCCCGCTTCCCGCCACCACCGCCGACCCCGCCCCTTTTTTCTTCTGTTCCCTCCCCGCTCCCGCCTCCCAGCTGCTCCGCCCACCCGCGCACTTGGCCTTAAAAGGCGACCGTGCGACACAGGTGAGTGTGACCCACTTGTGGGACACCCCCGCGCCGCACGGCCACCAGCTGCTGCGTGTGCCCCCCTGTTGTGCCCTCCGCCTCGCTGCCTGCCGCGCTGCCGGCTGACCCTGCTAACGCTGCTCTGCTCTGTTGCGACAATCACTTGTGCTTGTTTTTTCTTCACAGGCTTTACCCGTGGTTAGTGTTGTTTGATCAGCATTTGTGCTTGTTTTTTCCCTCATAGTTGTTTTTTCCCGTGTTTAGCGTTTCTCTTATCCTGCATTTGTGCTTGTACTCTTTGTTGTTGTCCCTCGTGTTTTCCCGCCTCCCTCGCCGCCCCCCGCTTCCCGCCACCACCGCCGACCCCGCCCCTTTTTTCTTCTGTTCCCTCCCCGCTCCCGCCTCCCAGCTGCTCCGCCCACCCGCGCACTTGGCCTTAAAAGGCGACCGTGCGACACAGGTGAGTGTGACCCACTTGTGGGACACCCCCGCGCCGCACGGCCACCAGCTGCTGCGTGTGCCCCCCTGTTGTGCCCTCCGCCTCGCTGCCTGCCGCGCTGCCGGCTGACCCTGCTAACGCTGCTCTGCTCTGTTGCGACAATCACTTGTGCTTGTTTTTTCTTCACAGGCTTTACCCGTGGTTAGTGTTGTTTGATCAGCATTTGTGCTTGTTTTTTCCCTCATAGTTGTTTTTTACCGTGTTTAGCGTTTCTCTTATCCTGCATTTGTGCTTGTACTCTTTGTTGTTGTCCCTCGTGTTTTCCCGCCTCCCTCGCCGCCCCCCGCTTCCCGCCACCACCGCCGACCCCGCCCCTTTTTTCTTCTGTTCCCTCCCCGCTCCCGCCTCCCAGCTGCTCCGCCCACCCGCGCACTTCGCCTTAAATGGCGACCGTGCGAACGCGCAGCGTTGACGCGCAGCGGGCGCGCCGATTGTGCGCCGAAGGCGCGCCAAAGGTAAGCCCGTCTGCGCCCGTCCGCGACCGGACCGCGACCAGCGCCAGGACCCCTGGCCCCCACCGACGGAAGCCGACCCGACGAACCTACAACGCCGCCGATCTCATCGCACTCAACACCGGCCGCATCCCAGGATGTCATCGAGCCGCCCCGAAGCACACCCACGGACCCTTCAGCTGCCACGCCTGCAAGTTCACCTGCACCCGGACTCACCCTGCACCAGGACTCGCCAAGCCGAACATCAGCAGCAACCACCTCAAGTGCATCCTGCTCAACACCCGCTCCGTCCACAGACACGCCGTAGAACTCTGGAACCTCCTCGACACCACCGCCCCTGACGTTGCCTTCCTCACCGAGACCTGGATGAACGCCTCCTCAGCCCCAGACATCGCCATCGCCATCCCGGAGGGCTACAAGATCATCCGGAGGGACCGCACCGCCAACCAGACGGGAGGAGGCATCGCCATCATCCACAGAGACACCATCCGCATCACGACCAACACCGACGACACCCTAACCACCGCTGAACACCTGCACTTCCAGATCCACACCAACCCGAGGACCACCCTCAGAGGCACCCTGATCTACCGACCCCCGGGTCCACGCACACGATTCAGCGAGGACATCGCCGACTTCGTCAGCCCGCATGCACTCCCCTCCGCCGACTACATCCTCCTGGGGGACCTCAACTTCCACCTGGAGAACAGCGACCACAACACCATCAGCCTGCTCGACAACCTCGCCAACCTCGGACTCAAGCAACTGGTGACCACCCCCACCCACCTCGCCGGACACACACTCGACGCCGTCTTCTCGTCCAGCAAAGACGTCACCTTCAGCCACGCCACTGGACTCCACTGGACGGACCACAGCTGCGTCCACTTCAGCTTCAAAAGAACGACGATCCACCACCACCAGCAACAGGTTGCCCGAAGAAGCTGGAACAAGATCACAGCCGACCAGCTCTCCGCCTCCCTGAGCCAGCACCCCCCCGCCAGCTCAGCGAACCCCAGCCAGGCCACCGACAACCTCACAAAGTGGATCAACAACGGCGCGGACGAACTCGCCCCTCTGAGAACCCCGCCCAGCAGACCCTGCAGCAGAAAAACACCATGGTTCACCGACGAACTCAAGAGCTCCAAGAAGAACTGTCGAGTCCTCGAGAAAGTCTGGAGAAGGGAACCAACCACGGACAACATGACCACCCTCAAGCTCGCCACCCGGAAACACCACCAACTGATCCGCGCCACCAAGAAAAACACATACAAGGACCGGCTGGACAACAACGCACACAACAGCAAGGAACTCTTCAACATCGTCAAAGAGCTCTCCAACCCCAACGGCGGAAACAATGACATCACCCCGTCGCAAGACCTCTGCAACTCCCTCGCATCCTACTTCCACAACAAGATCGCGGACATACACAACAGCTTCAGCAACCAACCAACGCAAGCCACAACCACAACAACGCCACCCACCACCACCCTCCGCACCTGGACTCCGATCAGCACCAAAGACACCATCCGCACAATGAACTCCATCCACTCCGGATCTCCGACTGACCCCTGCCCTCACCACGTCTTCAACAAGGCCGACGCTGTCATCGCACCCTACCTGCGGGACATCATCAACACCTCCTTCGACACCGCCACCTTCCCCGAGAGCTGGAAGCACGCCGAACTCAGCGCTCTCCTCAAGAAACCCACAGCAGACCCCACCGACCTCAAGAACTACCGTCCCATCTCGCTCCTCCCGTTCCCGGCCAAAGTCATCGAGAAGACCGTCAACAAACAGCTGGCCGCCTTCCTCGAGACGAATGGATCCCTCGACCCCTCACAGTCTGGCTTCCGAGCGAACCACAGCACAGAGACCGCCCTCATCGCTGCCACCGATGACATACGAACTCTGATGGACAACGGAGAAACAGCGGCCCTCATCCTCCTGGACCTCTCCGCGGCTTTCGACACTGTCTGCCACCGCACCCTAGTACAGCGCCTAGGCAACATCGGAATCCAGGACAAGGCACTGGAATGGATCACCTCCTTCCTCGACGGAAGAACACAGAGAGTCCGCCTACCACCGTACAAGTCTGAGGCCACCAAAGTCATCTGCGGCGTCCCTCAAGGATCCTCACTGAGCCCCACCCTCTTCAACGTCTACATGAGCCCCCTCGCGGCCATCGCACGCCAACACAACCTCAGCATAATCTCCTACGCCGACGACACCCAGCTGATCCTCTCCCTGACCAACGACCCCGCCACCGCCAGATCCAACCTGCACGAAGGTATGAGAGAGGTAGCCGAATGGATGACGACCAGCCGCCTGAAATTGAACTCGGACAAGACGGAGGTCCTCATCCTGGGCTCCTCGCCCTCCGCCTGGGACGACTCCTGGTGGCCCCCCGCCCTGGGCACCGCACCCAAACCTACGGACCACGCACGCAACCTGGGCTTCATCCTGGACTCCTCCCTCTCCATGATCAGACAAGTAAACGCCGTCTCCTCGTCCTGCTTCAACATCCTGCGCATGCTACGTAAGATCTTCCGGTGGATCCCCACCGAGACGAAGAAGACGGTCACCCAGGCCCTCGTCACCAGCCGACTGGACTACGGCAACGCCCTCTACGCCGGAACCACCGCCAAGCTCCAGAAAAGACTCCAGCGGATCCAGAACGCCTCGGCCAGACTCATCCTCGACATCCCCCGTCGCAGCCACATCTCCGGACACCTGAGAGATCTGCATTGGCTCCCGGTCAACAAGAGAATCACCTTCCGCCTCCTCACCCACGCGCACAAAGCCCTACACGACCAAGGCCCGAGCTACCTCAACAACCGGATCAACTTCTACACTCCCAAGCGCCTCCTCAGATCAACCACACATACAAATACACACACAACCACACACAACCACAACCACACACGCATAAACACACACAACCACACACACAACCACACACACAACCACACACACAAACACACACAACCACACAGACAACCACACCCAACCACACTCACACACAACTACAAGCATACACACAACCACACACACAACCACACACACACAACCACACACACCTACACACAACCACAAACACAACACACACAACCACAACCACACACACAAACACACACACAACCACACATGCAACCACACCCACACACCCACAACCACGCACATCACACACACAACCACACACACAACCACACACACAACCACACACACAACTACACACACAACCACACACATAACCATAACCACACACACAACCACACATACAACCACACACACACAACCACACACAGCCACACACAACCACACAAACACACACAGCCATACACACAACCACACACACACCACCATACAACCACACACACACACAACCACACACACAACCACAACCACACACACAACCACACACACACAACCCCACACACACACACAACCACACACAACCAAACACACAAAACCACACACAACCATACACACAGATCACACACAACCACACAACCACACACACACAACCACACACACAATCACACACACAAACACAACCACACACACAACCACACACAAAACCACACACACAACCACACCCACAACCACATACACACAACCACACACAACCACACACAACCACACACAACCACAACCACACAAGCAACCACACACACAACAACCACACACACATAAACACACACAACCACACATACACAACCACACAAACAAGCACAACCACACACACAACCATAAGCACACACACAAGCACACACACACACACGACCACAAACACAACCACAAACACAACACACACAACCACAACCACACACACAACCACACACACACAAGCACACACACAAGCACAACCACACACACACAAACACACACACAACCACACATACAACCACAACCACACACAACCACACATACAACCACAAACACACAACCACACACAACCACACACAACACAACCACAAATACAACCACACACACAACCACACACACAACTACACACACATAAACACACACATTCACACACACAACCACAAACACAAAAACAACCACACACAACCACAACCACACACAACCACACATACAACCACACACACACAACCACACACATACACACAACCACACAAACACACACACAACCACACACACACCACCACACAACCATGAGAACACACACAACCACACACACAACCACACACACAACTGCACACAATTAAAACCACACACACAACCACACACAACCACACACACAACCACAAGCACACACACAACCACATACACAACCACAAACAAACACACACAACCACAACCACACCCATAACCACACATACACACAACCACACACACACACAACCACACAAAACCACAACCACATTCAACCACACATACAAATACACACACAACCACACACAACCACAACCACACACGCATAAACACACACAACCACACACACAACCACACACACAACCACACACACAAACACACACAACCACACAGACAACCACACCCAACCACACTCACACACAACTACAAGCATACACACAACCACACACACAACCACACACACACAACCACACACACCTACACACAACCACAAACACAACACACACAACCACAACCACACACACAAACACACACACAACCACACATGCAACCACACCCACACACCCACAACCACGCACATCACACACACAACCACACACACAACCACACACACAACCACACACACAACTACACACACAACCACACACATAACCATAACCACACACACAACCACACATACAACCACACACACACAACCACACACAGCCACACACAACCACACAAACACACACAGCCATACACACAACCACACACACACCACCATACAACCACACACACACACAACCACACACACAACCACAACCACACACACAACCACACACACACAACCCCACACACACACACAACCACACACAACCAAACACACAAAACCACACACAACCATACACACAGATCACACACAACCACACAACCACACACACACAACCACACACACAATCACACACACAAACACAACCACACACACAACCACACACAAAACCACACACACAACCACACCCACAACCACATACACACAACCACACACAACCACACACAACCACAACCACACAAGCAACCACACACACAACAACCACACACACATAAACACACACAACCACACATACACAACCACACAAACAAGCACAACCACACACACAACCATAAGCACACACACAAGCACACACACACACACGACCACAAACACAACCACAAACACAACACACACAACCACAACCACACACACAACCACACACACACAAGCACACACACAAGCACAACCACACACACACAAACACACACACAACCACACATACAACCACAACCACACACAACCACACATACAACCACAAACACACAACCACACACAACCACACACAACACAACCACAAATACAACCACACACACAACCACACACACAACTACACACACATAAACACACACATTCACACACACAACCACAAACACAAAAACAACCACACACAACCACAACCACACACAACCACACATACAACCACACACACACAACCACACACATACACACAACCACACAAACACACACACAACCACACACACACCACCACACAACCATGCACACACAACCACACACACAACCACAAACACACATGACCACACACACAACCACAAACAAACACATGACCACACACACAACCACAACCACACACACAACACAACCACACATACAACCACACACACAACCATACCCACAACTACACACACATAAACACACACAACCACACAAACAACCACACACAACCACACAAACATGAACACACACAACCACACACACAACCACAAGCACACACACAACCACACACACAACACACACCCACACCCACACATACAACCACACACACACAAAACAACACGCACACAACCACACACACAACCACAAGCACACAACCACACACACAACCACAAGCACACAACCACACACACAACCACAACCACACCCACAACCACACATACAACCACACATACAACCACACATACATAACCACACACAACCACAACCACACACACACAACCACATACACAAAACTACACCCAACCACACACACACAACCACAAACACATACACAAGCACACACACAAACACACACACAACCACATACAACCACAACCACACACACGACCACACACACAGAACCACACCCAACCAACACACATAACCACAACCACATACACAACCACACACACAAGTATACACACAAACACACAACCACACACACACAACCACAACCAGACACACAACCAGACACACAACCACACACAACCACACGCACAACCACACACACACAACCACACACACACACAACCACAACCACACACAACCACACAGACCCACAACCACACATGACACACACACAACTACACACACACAACCACACACACAACCACATACACACAACCACAACCACACCCACAACTCACATACAACCACACACATCCACACATAACCACACACCCACACACAACCACACACACACAACCACACACACAACCACACGCATAACCACACACACACACAACCAGACACACAATCACACACACAGAACCACATGCACAAAACCATGCACACACAACCACACACACAACCATACACAACCACACACACACAACCACACACAGACACATCCATACAACCACACACACACAACCACACACAACCACATACACACAACCACACACACACACACACAACCATACACACAACCACACGCACAAAACCACACACACAACCACACATACAACCACACACACAACCACACAAACACACACAACCACATACACACAACCACACAAAACCACACACACAACCACACCTAACCAACACACACAACCACACACATCCACAACCACACACACAACCACTCACAACCACAACCACACACAACCACAATGTAATATAAACAGATATTTGTACCATGCAACTGTCGCTCCAGGGAGTATCTAGGCGCCACCACTGACCAGGAAGATATAAACACTGGTCATGCTGCTATTAGTAATTCCGCCAGGCCTTCATACTAGTACTCTTGCACAGGTATCAGGAAGCCTAAAGATCCAGGTTTTCAGTGCCTTTCGGAATTCTAGTTCCCGCTCTATTGCCCGGAGGTGAGGGGGGAGGTTATTCCATGCCTTTGCCCCTAGAACTGGCAAATATTTACCCCCCCCTTGAACTCAGTCTGAAAACAGGGACAGACAACAGGTTGGCATTGGAGGAACACAAGTTACGCCCAGGGTGGTAATGAGAGAACCTCCCTTGTAGGTACTTTGGTCCCTGAGAATGGAAGGCTCTAAATGTAATAACTAGGATCTTGAAAAGGACCCGTTTGATAATTGGTAGCCAGTGCAAGGTATTTAAAGCAGCAGATGCAGAGGATTTCTTTGGCCATTTCAACACCAACCTAGCGGCTGCATGTTGCACCATCTGAAGTTTGTGCGTGACCACTTTATTGGTCCCTGCATATAGGCTGTTGCAATAATCTAGTCTCGATGTCACGAGAGCGACCATTACCATTTTCCTAGCTGCCAGGGGGAGCAGGTCGAAAAATGTTCTTAGTCCCTTGATGACGTTGAAACAGGCCCCTGCTACTGCCAGTGCCTGTTGTTTGAAAGACAGAGCAATGTCAAACTTGATGCCTAAATTACGTGCCGCATTGGTGGTATGAGGCAGTACCTCTGTGTTCACCGGCCACCAGAGTTTAGGGACAAAGTCATTATGTGCGCCCATTGGCATGATTTCTGTTTTGCCCGTATTACATTTCAAATGGTTCTTCCCCATCCAGTCGAATGTAGCCGTCAGGCAACCTTTCAGATTTTCTTCCCAGTCCTGAGTGTCTTTATCAAGGACTAGGATCAGTTGAGTATCGTCCGCGTATGCAACCACATCAATACCAAAGGACGATATCAACCTGATCAAAGGGGTGGTATACACATTGAAGAGTGTCGGCTTAGACTAGACCCTTGCGGTACTCCAGTCGTAAGTGGTTTTTCCTTCGAGCAGAAATCACCCAGTGTGACCACTTGTCTCCTGCCACTTAAAAAGTTCTTAATCCAATCCAGGACCTTTCCAGTTATGCCAGATGTTGCTAGCCGGTCAATCAAGATGGTATGTGAGACCGTGTCGAAGGCTGCTGACAAATCTAAAAGGATCAGGACAGCCTTCTTAGCCTGGTCCAAAGCCATACGAATGGTATCGGTGGTGAACAGGAGAGCTGACTCAGTAGAGTGTTGTGCTCTGAAACCTGATTGATTAGGGTGCCAGGCCTGGTTGTCTTCAAGGAACTTAGTGATTTGTTTATTTACAAACGACTCTGTAATTTTACATAATACAGGGAGCAGTGAAATTGGTCGGAGGTTAGATAGTGTGGTGAGGTCAGGTAGATGTTTTTTCTGCAGCGGTTTAACTGCCGCCAGTTTCCACTCTGAGGGAATGATGGCCGTGGGCAGTGATGCATTTATGATGTTATTAATCATGGGATTGACAGTATCCACAAGCGTGTGTAGAAGCAGGGGGGGCAAGGATCAAATGGCGACCCTGTTTTGGTTGCCAGTATTGCCCCGTGAGTCTCTTCCTGAATTATTGGCTGAAACATCGCCAGAGAGTGCGGAGGACTATTCACCCTACTGCTAACTTCCCCCAATTCTTCGACAGGAGCTGCAAAATACTTAGTGAGGCCCTGTACTTTTTGTTCAAAAAAATCGGCAATAATATTACAGAAATTTTCAGAAGGTGGAATTTCCTGCGCTAGTATTTTGGGGTTGTTGAAACCATTTACTATCTTAAAGATAGCTTTTTGTTTGTTATTAGCCATTTCTATTGCTGTCGTGTAAAATTTAATTTTTGCTTTTTTAATCAGCGCATGTGTAAATGCTTCTGGCTGTTTTATATTTACAGCGATCTTCCTCGTGATAATTTTTCCGCCACATACGTTCAATCCTACGTACCTCTCCTTGTTTTTCTTTAAGTGACTGGTCGAACCATGGGGCCGATAATCTCTTATGGCCAGACCTATTCCTAACATTAGCAGGACCCGCTTTGTCTTTGAGCCGAGACATCCAGTCCCTAAAGTTATTATTATCAGTTTCCGGGTTTCCTGTCATAAGGGGCCCACAGTTACTGGCCATTGCTATCAATTCCGGGTGGCCGACTATTGCTTTCCATCCCTCATTTCTGTCCTGATAGTTCTTACCAGGCTGCTTGCCCTTCCCATCGCCTTCCAATAAGAGGTTGAAAGGGACCAGCGCATGATCTGACCATGTCTGGATCATGGGGGATTGACTTTAAGTGTGGTGAGGTTAAAACAGATGCAATCTGGGATGTGTCCTGCCCTGTGAGTGGTATTCAGAGTGAGTGTTGCTAGACCAAGGACATCCATTGTTTCTTTAAATGAGGCAGCTGCTGGATAAGTGGGGGAATCCAAATGGATGTTTACATCCCCGAGTACCGTAAAATTAGAAAATCTGAGTGCCAGGTTGATAAGTGCATCCCCAATAGTCCCCAGCAATTCCTTGTATGAACCTGGGGGGTGATAGACCAGGGCGCCAGCGAAGGTAAAGGTGTCATTAACCTTAATGTGGAAACCCATACCTTTGGCCCATTTTAGGTCTTGCACAACCACACACACAACCATACACAACCACACAACCACAACCACACACAACCACAACCACACACACAAACACACACAACCACAACCGCACACACAACCACAACCACACACACAACCACACACACAACCACACTCACACAACCACACACACACAAGCACACACAAACACACACACAACCGCACACAACCACACACAGAACCAAACACAAAACCACACACACAACCACAGCCACACACACAACCACACATACAACCACAACCACACACACAACCACACACAACCACACACACAACCACACACACACACAACCACACACAACCACAAGCACACAACCACACACACAATCACACACACAACCACACACCACACCCACCGCTACATACAACCACACCCACACATACAACCACACACACCCCACACACTGCCACACACACAACCACACACACAACCACACGCACAACATCACACACAATCACGCACACAACCACACAAAACCACACATACAACCACACACACACACAACCACACACACAACCACACCTAACCACACACAACCACACACACAACCACACACACTACCACACACACAACCATACACACAACTACACCCAACCACACCCAACTACACATCCACACACACAACCACACCCACAACCACAACCACACCCAGACACAACCACACACACACACACAACCACACACACAACCACCGGCACACAACCACACACACAACCACACACAACCACACACACACAACCACACACAACCACAAGCACACAACCACACGCACAATCACACACACAACCACAACCACACACCACACACAACGATACATACAACCACAGCCAAACATATAACCACATACACACAACCACACACAGCCACACACACAACCACACACACAACCACACACACAACCTCACACACAACCACACACACAACCACACAAAACCACACATACACCCACACACACACACAACCACACACACACAACCACACCTAACCACATACAACCACACACAACCACACACACAACCACACACACTACCACACACACAACCATACACACAACTACACCCAGCCACACCCAACTACACATCCACACACACAACCACACCCACAACCACACCCAGACACAACCACACACACACACACAACCACACACACAACCACACACAACCACACACAACCACACACACAACCACACACAACCACAAGCACACAACCACACACACAACCACAACCACACACACAACGATACATACAACCACACCCACACATACAACCACACACACACAACCACACACACAACCCCACACAACCACACAAAACCACACATACAACCACACACACAACCACACCTAACTACACACAACCACACACACAACCACACACACTACCACACACACAACCACTACCACACACACAACCATACACACAACTACACACAACCACACCCAACTACACATCCACACACACAACCACACCCACAACCACACCCACACACAATCACACCCACACAACCACACCCACACACACAACCACACACACACAACCACACACAACCACACCACACACAACCACACACACACAACCACAACCACACACAACCACACACAACCACACATACAACCACACACAAATACACACAACCACACACAACCACAAACACACACAACCACACACACACATACAACCACACACACACAACCACATGTACACAATCACATATACAACCACAAGCACACAACCACACACAACCACACACACAACCACAACCACACATACAACCACAACCACACATACAACCACACTTACAACCACACACAACCACACACACAACCACACATACACAACCACACACAACCACAACCACACACACACAAAACTACACCTAGCCACACACACACAACCACAAGCAAACACACAAGCACACACACAAACACACACACAACCACACACAACCAACAACCATAACCACAACCACACACACAACCACACACACATGTACACTCACAACCACACACACAACCACACCACACGCACAACCACACACACACAACCACACACACCCACACACACAACCACTCACAACCACACACAACCACAACCATACACACAACCACACACAACCACAACCGCACACGCAACCACAACCACACACACAACCACACACACAACCACACACACACAACCACACACACACACAACCACACACACACACAAGCACGCACAGCCACGCACACAACCACACAGAACCACACACACACACAAAACCACACACACAACCACACACACAACCACACCAAGCAATGGCATAGCCAATAGGTTTCACCTTTGGGACCTTATAAGCGTTTAACCACGCAACAGTTGATGTGGTTGCACCAAGGATATTGTGCTGCATAACTAAATACTTAGAAGGTCCCAAAAGCGAGACCTATAGGCTATGCCAATGCATGTTTGTAATTCTGAAGTGTGATGGAAGCAAGTATTTGAATAAAATCAACGCAAACAAACTTGGTGATGCATAGGTGAAATATTCACAGAAACAAGATTTCCACACATTATTGTTTGTGCCTTGTAATGATTTATCAGTAAAGTTGTGTGTCCAATTTTAGTAGCCATTTCAATGGAAAATGTGCTGTCTATAAATGGCAGTGCACTACCACACTATGCTTTAGAAATATATTTGTGACAGTGTGCTCCAAAATGCACCACTAGCTGGATGTATGACGTTATAACGCATACTATTACTCCGCAGACCATTACAACGCGACTTTTACTCCGCATACCGTTACAACGCATAGCGCCTTGGGGCGCTGGATAGTGGTAAGTATAATTTACTATTCTAACTCCAGTCCCCGTGGACCCTAGGGAAGGTGTTGGATAGTAAATTATACTTATTCCCTATCCTAGAGCGCCCCCCAGCGCAATGCGTTGTAATGGTATGCGGAGTAAAAGTCGCGTTGTAATGGTAGTGCGGAGTAAAAGATGCGTTGTAACGGGTGTATACCCCACTAGCTATATACATACCTCTAGTCTACACTACACTCCAGATGATTTCAATAATGTAGGATTGATGGCAACACTCCCACTCTGAAATTAGTTCCAACACCAATGCCGTATGCAGTGATTTATGGATCTGCAAAAATAATGCAAGAGTCTGAACAACGGAGGTCTTCATTACAAGTTTCGACCCTACTGCTAAATGACTGACTTTAATGCAGAAATCGATTGTACAAAAGAAACACTGTCCAAATATAACTGAACGTTTGCCCCAATCAACAGCAGCAAATGTTCCTCACTGCGCTACACACTTAGGTTGCTCCAAAGCCTCTGCTGCAGAAGAAGAATCTGCTTAACCTGTTGCTCACAAGAAGGGTGTGTGAAGTTCCGAGTGGATTGCTCTGCAAGTTCTGGGAAATGCTAATCAAAATTGCAATCTTTACTAACTAAAAGTTGTGGACAAACATAAGCAAAAGTTCATTTTACGCCATAAACTCTCTTCAGACTCTCATTTGTAGTGAAAAAATTCTGACACAAACCTTTTATTCCACAGTCCAAGTGTACAACGCTTTGTGTACTATGCAATGTACAATTTGTATTCTGTAGTCACAAGTACAAATCCTGACAAAAGAATATGAGTAGAGTAGAGTGCTAGGGCCAGATTTGCTAACCTTTCATGCAATGCAATGTAGCAAGGCAACTTGCTGGACTGCGCTGCGTGAAAGGGAAAGAGCAGAAAAGCACCATATCTATTAAAATATGGCGTACCTCTGCTCTCATACTGTTGGCATGCTTCAGGCAGCCTAGCGCCAATGCAGGCACCCTTGCACCATTGTGCAAGCGTGCCTCTGTGACAAGAAGAATTGTTTTTGTGCAGGCAGAGATACCTGCGTGCACAAAAACAATCTCTTGAGGCATTTTCCTCTTTCTATGCATGCTGCAGATTTCAGCACACATAGAGGAAATAACAAGGAGCAAAAAAGATATTTCTCCTTGTTACGCCAACCTCTGGGAGGCATAGCTATTTCACGCAATCCCAGGTTTACAAACCTTTGTAAATCTGGGATTGCATGAAATCCAAGGGTGGATGCATGGGAATGCCCATGTCCCACCCATGGACTACCTCCCCGAATGAAATGTAATTGAATGCAGTGCAAGCCGCTGCATTGCGTTACTATTTTTTTTTTACAAAGCCACACAAGGTGGCGCAAATCGCCCCTTGCGTGGCTTTGTAAATATTAACTAGCATTTTGCGTCATGGATGCGCCACAAAAGTGGTGCAACCATTACGTAAAATGTCGGTAAATCTAGCCCCTACTGACTAACACTTGAATAAATTATCAATGTGTCAATACTTCAGAGAGTTAGGAGCAGATTTATCAATATTTCAAACAGTCTAGTGCAGCAAGCCCCCTTGCCGCAATGTGCTGCGTGAAAGGGCAGGAATGCACTGTATTTAACATCATATATTTCTGTCCTTTCCTTGTGCACAATGTGATTCCTAGCGCCAACGCAAGTAACTATGTGTCGTGGTGCAAAGATGCCTGCATTACAGACATGGTTGTTTTTGTGGAGGAAAGACACCCTCTGGCACAAAAACAATACTCTGAGGCATGTTCCTCTCTCTATATGTGCTGCAGAATGCAGCACACATAGAAAGAGGTAAAAACTATGAGAAATAAAGTTATTTCTCCTTGTTAGGCCTCACCTGGTTAGGTATAGATTTTTGATGCATTGCCAGGTCTACTAATAATGGAAAATCTAGAAATGTGCAAAAATCCATGGGCGGTTGTGTGGGAATACCCACGCTCCACCCATGAAACGCATCCATGGGGCACAGTGATGCAACGATTTGCACTGCATTGCATTACGCTAGATTTATCAACCCCCGCAGGGCCATGCGAGGTGATCTTGTGTGGCTTAATAAATCCAATTTAGTAGTTGTGTTATCCTTCCGTAGCACAAGGACGACATAACTCGTTGATAAATCTGCACCTTAGTTTGAGTGGGTGAAAGGGTGACTGAATGGATAGATAGATTGACAGGTGAAAGGATGGCAGTGGAACGTGCTGGATGACTGAGTGAAAGGATAGGCGGATGGACAGATAAAAGAATAGCATAGTAAAGGGAGGAATAGGTGGATGAACAGGTGAAAGGATAGCAGAGTAAAGGAATGGATGGATGAGAGGGCTTTCACCCCTGTGGATGGATGAGTGAATGTATGGCAGAGTGGATCTATGAAAGATTGGATAGATGGATGGGTCAAATTATGAACGGAGAGGGGATGGATGGCAGGTTAGATGGATGGCAGAGTAGAAGGATGGGTGGCAGAGTGGATGGATGGGTGGAAGGATGGCAAAGTGAATAAATCCATGGAATGAATGGGGAAGATAGATGAATGGATGACAGGATGTGAAGGTGAATATCAGAGGTGGATAGAAGGGTGAAAGGATGACTGGAAAGATGCTTGGATGGAAGAGACAGTGGAGATCTTCTAGGGAGGGCTGTGCTCACTCACTTGGTGCTATCAGAGCTTTAATTCAAAATAGGGGGCATATTAATTTCTGGTTTCTCCCTCGCTCCTACTACGTACTGGTTACTGCATACCATGAATAAGGTCAGAAACTGGCCTTCCACAACCTGTATAGCCCTAGACCCTCCATGTGGGTTTGTGCTCTATAATATATCTCAACTAAACAAATTATAATAACACTGTATGTAAAAGATTATCATTGTTAGCAAGGCGATACCAGGGGAGACAGAAGATGTCTGACTGACCACCCCGAGACCCACCTCTCCGTATGGAATTGGCCGAGCGCCGTCGAGAGGCCTCCTGGGCGAGGCTCCTCTCGTACAATCGTAACAACCGAGCAATCGCACCACTACAAAGGGACACCACATGAGAGTAGATTCTTAAGAGTCTTTATAAAGAATAAAGGCAAGTTCTTGCAGCAATAGGTACCGGAGGATCGAGGGATCCTTAAAGTCTCGGTATCAGGGGAAAGGGGGTAGCGGGACAGTCTTGGTATCAACGGTTACTAGGATACCCTGCGCACAGCTCTCAATCCTCGAGCTGGGGGGTGCAAGGAGCCGCGACGTCGTCAGCAGGGCTCTGAGGATGGTTCAGCGTGGTCGGGCCGCGACAGCGTCAGCAGGGCTCCGAAGATGGTTCGGCTTGGTCGGGCCGCGACAGCGTCAGCAGGGCTCCGAGGATGGTTCAGCGTGGTCGGGCCGCGACAGCGTCAGCAGGGCTCCGAGGATGGTTCAGCGTGGTCGGGCCACGACAGCGTCAGCAGGGCTCCAAAGATTGTTCAGCTTGGTCGGGCCACGACAGCGTCAGCAGGGCTCCGAGGATGGTTCAGCTTGGTCGGGCCGCGACAGCGTCAGCAGGGCTCCGAGGATGGTTCAGCGTGGTCGGGCCGCGACAGCGTCAGCAGGGCTCCGAGGTTCCAGGTTCCGAGTACAAGATTTCTTATCAAGATCAGCCGCGACGAGGTCAGCAGGGCTTCGACTCCAAGATACAACTGGAGTCCTAATCCAGGGTTAGCCCAAATATAGGACTGGAGTCCTTTGATGTCCGGACCCTTGTGCCTGGGGGTCAGAGGGGCCGGGATGAGGGTGTCCAGACAACCAGCAGGGGGGTGGCGCCAGCGCCCAGGGAGGTCGGAGGGCGTTAGAAACCAGGCATCCGGGGACGGCTGGAGGGCCATCGAAACTCCCCTCCTCCTGGATCCGCCAAGTGGCCATTCTACCACCTGGGCGGATCTTGGTGCCTCGAGGTCGGGGCTTCGCTGGGGCCGCGGCCGGGGTCACGTGCCTGGACGTGATGGGCCCAAGATGGAGTCGGGCCTGAAATGGCGGTCCGGGGTGGTGGCCGGACCTGCAGGGTTGGGGCGAGCAGGGTTCGCCGGGTTCCAGGGGGGAGAGCCGTGGGTTGCCAGGGGGGCTGCTCTCGTCGAGAGTTCGTGGAGGGTAGTTTTAGGGGGGCGACAGCGGGTCGATGGAGGGCCGATGTCGTCCAGGGCCCGCCATGCGTGAGGGGTAGGACCACGCCACGAGGCCGGGTCCAACACACGTCCCCTCCAGCTGAAGGTAGGGAGAGTCACCCATCTTCTTGGGGGTTCTCCTCGCCGAGGCGGAAGAAGCGGGACAGGCCGTCAGCATTGGCGTGGTCGTTGCCAGGGCGATGTTCCACAGTGAAGTCCATCCCTTGCAGGGAGATGGACCATCGCAGCAGCTTCGGGTTCTCGACACGCATCTGCATCAGCCACCGCAGGGGCCGGTGGTCGGTCTGGACCCGGAAGTGGGTGCCGAAGAGGTAAGGCCGGAGTTTCTTTAGGGCCCACACAACGGCGAAGGCTTCTCTCTCGATGGTGCTCCACCGTTGTTCTCGAGCCAGCAGTCGCCGGCTGATGAAGGCCACAGGATGGTCAACCCCCTCGGGGTTAACTTCCGATAGGACCGCCCCGATGCCGTGCTCCGAGGCGTCGGTTTGGACTACAAACTCTCGGCTGTAGTCGGGGGCTTGGAGCACAGGGGTGGTGCACATGGCAGTCTTCAGAGTCTCGAAGGCCGTCTGACACTCTGGGGTCCAGTGCACCTTCTGTGGCTGCTTTTTGGAGGTCAGTTCAGTGAGGGGCCCCACAATGCTCCCATAGTTTTTTACGAAGCTCCGGTAATACCCAGTGAGCCCCAGGAAGGCTCTGACTGCTGTCTGGGTGACCGGAGGCTCGCAGGCCATGATAGCGTCAATTTTTGGTTGGAGGGGAGCCACATGGCCGCTCCCCACTTGGTGCCCCAGATAGGTCACGGAACCTTGGCCTATCTGGCACTTGCTTGCTTTCACAGTTAGTCCGGCCCGTCGGAGGGCCATCAGGACCTCCCAGAGGTGCTTCAGGTGCTCGGCCCAGTGGAGGCTGTACACCGCAATATCGTCCAAATATGCGGCACTGAACTCTTCTAGCCCCGCCAGCACCTTATTCACCAGTCTCTGGAAGGTAGCCGGGGCGTTTTATATGTCGAAGGGCATCACCTTGAAATGGAAGTGGCCATCGGGGGTCGAGAAGGCAGATCGCTCTTGGGCACCAGGGGTGAGGCCGATCTGCCAATACCTGGCCGTGAGGTCGAAGGTGCTGAGGTACCTGGCGGCCCCCAGGCGATCGATCAGTTCATCGGCCCGGGGGATGGGATGGGCGTCGGTCCTGGTGACGGCATTCAGTCCCCGGTAGTCGACACAAAACCTGAGTTCCGGAGTGGCGCCGGGGGCGGCGGCTTTAGGGACCAGGACAACTGGACTGGCCCAGGGACTATCTGAGGGCTCGACCACCCTCAGGGCTAGCATCTTGGCAACTTCGGACTGGATGCAGGCCCGAACTCGGTCGGGAACTCGGTAGGCCCGGTGTCGCACGGGCGGGCTGTCCCCGGTGTCGACATCGTGGACACACCACTGTGTGACCCCGGGAGTGAGTGAAAACAGGTCCGCAAACTGCCCCAACAGCTCTTGGCAGTCCTGTCGCTGTTCGGGGGTCAGGGCGGAGGAGAGGGTGACTCCCTCGACGGAGCCGTCTTTTTCAGCGCACTTCATGAGGTCGGGCAGGGGCTCGGAGTCGTCTTCAGCTCCGTCATCCGTAACTAGCAGCAGGCTCAGCTCCGTGCGGGCAAAGTGAGGCTTGAGCCGGTTGGCGTGCAGAACCCGGAGGGGGTTCCTGGGGAACTCCATGTCTACCAGATAGGTGACGGGGCTCTTGCGCTCCACTACTTTGAAGGGCCCCGTCCATTTGTCCTGGAGGGCACAAGGCTCGACCGGGGACATGACCCAGACCTGCTGGCCCGGCTCGAACTCGATGGACGAGGCGTTCTGGTCATACCAGCATTTCATCTCCTCCTGACTGGCCTCAAGGTTCGCCTCGGCAAGTTCCCGGAACTTCCGAGTCTGGTTTCAGAGGGTCAGGAGGTACTGGTAGACATCCGGCGGAGCATCTCGGACTGTAGTCTCCCAGCCTTCTTTGACCAGGCTGAGGGGACCTCGGACAGGGTGTCCGTACAATAGTTCAAAGGGGCTGAACCCCAGGGACTTCTGTGGCACCTCCCGATAGGCAAACAGGAGGCAGGGCAGCAGGACGTCCCATTTGCGGCGTAGGGGCTCTTCCAGGCCCTTGATCATCCCCTTGAGTGTTCGGTTAAACCGCTCCACAAGCCCATTCCCTTGGGGGTGATACGGGGTGGTGAACTTATATGTGACCCCGCACTGTTGCCACAGGGACCGCATATATTTTGATATAAAGTTTGTGCCCCGATCACTCACGACCTCTCGGGGGAACCCCACTCTGGAGAAGATCCCCATTAGCGCTCGGCCCACCACGGGGGCCGTTATGGTCCTGAGGGGGATGGATTCGGGGTAGCGGGTGGCATGGTCCACCAGGACGAGGATGAAGCGGTGCCCGTGAGAGGTTCGGGGGTCCAGGGGCCCCACGATGTCGATCCCCACTCGCTCGAAGGGGGTGGTTACCACAGGAAAGGGTTGGAGCGGGGCCTTGACTTTTCCCCCGCTCTTTCCGCTGGCTTGACAGGTCGGACAGCGCCCTGCTATAAAAGTTCACGTACTCTACCCATGTAGTATCGGGGATCTTTTTACAGTCTCTGAATCTCTGCCGGTACATCTCAGGGGTGAGGCCATAGCGGGTGAGGAGGGCGTCCTTCATGTGATCATAGGAGGACATCACATCGTCGGCCAGTTCCACCAGGGTGTCTCTTCCTTCGCTGACGAATTTCCCCCATAAGCCGGCACCCCAATCTTTTTGGGGTATGCGGGCCTTAAACCACTGCTGGATGTCGTCATTTTTATAGTATTCCTTGACGACGTCCTTGGGAATGTGGACCTTCGTGTCGGCCGGAGGCGGGGGGCTTCGGTTCACAGTGGCGCCAGCTTCTTCGCTCTTGGCCTTGATCTCCAGTTCTTAGAGGCCACGCTCGTGCTCCAACGTGTTTTACTTTTCTTCCAATTCGCTCTGCCTCCGTCTCTCCTCCAGGTCTCCTTGCAGCCGTAGTTGCTCAAGGGCCATTTTCTTTTCCGCTAGCTGGAGTTCTCCGTCCAGCCGGAGTCGGGCGAGCTCCAACTCATGGAGTCGGCTTCTCTCTCGCTCTCTGGCGTCTACGTGGGAGAGGCCCGTGTCTATGTTGGCGGTTCTTTTTTCCGCTGGGGCTGTTATGGTTTCCTGGGGCACGTCTGGGACCGTGTCACCTTCGGTTTGGGGTGGTGTCGCTTCGGCCTCCACCCATGTTTGCAGCGCTTCTTTAAAATCCTCTTTGGTGCTTACTCCGGTGGTAGCGATACCTAAATCTTTGCAAAATTGTTTGAGTTCTTTATGGGTGTACTCCTCCAATAGTTCCTTCTGGAACTTTGCGGTCGTTCCGGCTTCTTTAGTACTCATGGTTGCTGTGTGTCTCTGTTAGTAGTGGGCGGTTACTCGCTGTACGATTTGCGTCGGCTCGGATCCCGTCGCCTGCCACCAATGTTAGCAAGGCGATCTCAGGGGAGACAGAAGATGTCTGACTGACCACCCCGAGACCCACCTCTCCGTATGGAATTGGCCGAGCGCCGTCGAGAGGCCTCCTGGGCGAGGCTCCTCTCGTACAATCGTAACAACCGAGCAATCGCACCACTACAAAGGGACACCACACGAGAGTAGATTCTTAAGAGTCTTTATAAAGAATAAAGGCAAGTTCTCGCAGCAATAGGTACCGGAGGATCGAGGGATCCTTAAAGTCTCGGTATCAGGGGAAAGGGGGTAGCGGGACAGTCTTGGTATCAACGGTTACTAGGATACCCTGCGCACAGCTCTCAATCTCCGAAGATGGTTCAGCTTGGTCGGGCCGCGACAGCGTCAGCAGGGCTCCGAGGATGGTTCAGCGTGGTCGGGCCGCGACAGCGTCAGCAGGGCTCCGAGGATGGTTCAGCGTGGTCGGGCCGCAACAGCGTCAGCAGGGCTCCAAAGATGGTTCAGCTTGGTCGGGCCGCGACAGCGTCAGCAGGGCTCCGAGGATGGTTCAGCGTGGTCGGGCCGCGACAGCGTCAGCAGGGCTCCGAGGATGGTTCAGCGTGGTCGGGCCGCGACAGCGTCAGCAGGGCTCCGAGGTTTCAGGTTCCGAGTACAAGATTTCTTATCAAGATCAGCCGCGACGAGGTCAGCAGGGCTTCGATTCCAAGATACAACTGGAGTCCTAATCCAGGGTTGGCCCAGATATAGGACTGGAGTCCTTTGATGTCCGGACCCTCGCGCCTGGGGGTCAGAGGGGCCGGGATGAGGGTGTCCAGACACCCAGCAGGGGGGTGGTGCCAGCGCCCAGGGAGGCCAGAGGGTGATCGAAACCAGGCATCCGGGGACGGCTGGGGGGCCATCGAAACTCCCCTCCTCCTGGATCCGTCAAGTGGCCATTCTACCACCTGGGCGGATCTTGGTGCCTCGAGGTCGGGGCTTCGCTGGGGCCGCGGCCGGGGTCACGTGCTCGGACGTGATGGACCCAAGATGGAGTCGGGCCTGAAATGGCGGTCCGGGGTGGTTGCAGGGTTGGGGCGAGCAGGGTTCGCCGGGTTCCAGGGGGGAGAGCCGGGGGTTGCCAGGGGGGCTGCTCTCGTCGAGAGTTCGTGGAGGGTAGTTTCAGGGGGGCGACAGCGGGTCGATGGAGGGCCGATGTCGTCCAGGGCCTGCCATGCGTGAGGGGTAGGACCACGCCACGAGGCCGGGTCCAACAATCATCATCATTCATTCATAATAAAAGCGTATTTATTTTCATTTTGAACTGAGGTCTTGTCCTATATGTTAACCTGTGAACGTTTAATTAGGAGATTTTCCTTGAAATTATTTGACTAACTTGTGTATTTTAACAACAGTATTTCCGTGAATATTGCAGAGCATTGAGCAAGCTCTCATACACGCAGTTTAGGGGGGATTATTGATAATCCTTCCTAACTGCCGAGATTTCAGAAATGATTTAGATGCACCATAGTGTAATGCGAGGCCATTGTTGTAATTACTGAAAGTCAAGCCCCAGTTTAGCTGTCAATCCGACAAAGATAATTAGCTGTTGACAGATGACGCTTAGTTAGGTGTGCATGGCCTCATGCTTGGGAATGCAAGGGATAAAAACGCCCCTTGTGTTAAAATAATTCATGACGGTCTAGGTAAAGAAGTTAAGAGATGTAACTGCAACTTGTGTTAAACCATCCTTCAGCAGTTATATATTTGTCAAAACAATTAGGAATTATACAGTAGGAGTAGTTCGTTTATGTCATTATGTAGCACATGCAAACTGTAAGAATAGTGCAAACGAGGTTCCAGTACCATACATTTATTTTAAAAACTAGTAACCCAAAAGCAGCAACTGTGTACTGGACACAAACTGTTTTGGTTGCCAGTGACTTTAGGAAAGACCAGAAATGGTGCATGCCCGATGCTTAAGGCAGTAGGTGCAATTCATAAAAGGCATTTTTGGCTGTAAGGCGAAATGCCTTTATTTATACCTTCCAGGAAATCATAAAAGTATTAATGGTGGCAGTGAATGAGTTTAATACTTCCGAAAAATGTTTTCCCAGTGGAGAAAAGGGAAAGACAAAATTGCATTAGCACATTGGTCACCTTTTCTCCAGTGCATACATGGACAGTATATGGAATTTTTCATTGGAGAAATGGAGGCCAGGGAAACATATCCAACTTTCCAGGTACACAACTAGGAATGTTTGTGAATACCAAGAAGTAGCAAATATGCACGTGTTTCTAGTTAATACTATTATAAGTGCAGATTTAAAACCTTTTTGTGAATTGCCCCATAGTTTTCATTCTCACTCTAGGATTATCCCAACTTCTCTGTAATAATGACAGGTTACTCCTCTTGTCAGGCACCCTTGCCTCGAACCAACTAACAGCCGCGGCCCGTGTAGGTAAGAGAGGTGGGAGAGGGGCTAACAATGACAGTGAAGATTGTTGACAGATTGCTTACCATTGGTTGTACATTTGGTGATGCACACTGGCACCAACAGGTAAAGTGTATTTTCAACATGAGCTGGCTACCAGATCTTGTGGTGTGGAAGGCTTGTCTGACGTCCGTCATATGTGGGAGCAAGAGAGCACACTGTGCTTTGGCCACTGCTGTTAACATGTGGGTGCTCAGTGGCTGCTAGTGTGATCCACACTGTCAGGATTCTTTGCAATTCTCCCTGGGTGTTCTGTATTTCTCACTTAATTATTGCTATGTAATTGTCTAATCCAATTCATATTAATTATGTTAGTCGACCGTCACGTATGAATAAACTGTTGTGCGTTAAGTAACAAGAAAATGACCTGCAATTCTCTTAGAACAATATTGTCCAAATGATTAAAATAATCAATAAATCATTATACAGGACATATAATTTTTCACTTCTTTTACTCACTATTTTCTCCACATCTATTTATTCTGCATTCTCTCAACCTCCCACTAAATAGAAGCACAATGATCATTACTAGAAAATTTATCCTGTAACGTAATCACAGCAGGGAGGACAGGGCCGCTTCCCCCTAACACCCACTGTGGTCGAGGAAGCATTTTGGTGGGCTTTAGAACTTTCCTCTGGGCAGTATATTCATTAGAAACCCTGACTATCGCCATTGTCTTACAAAAATCTTGAGTGTTCATTTCTACAATTAAATTGTGCAAATAGTAAACATCACCTACATTCAGAACATATGAAATCCTGGTTCTTATGAAACAGAGGGGCATATTTTCAAGTAAGGGCGTTACA
Source organism: Lissotriton helveticus (assembly GCF_964261635.1). Classification (NCBI taxonomy): domain Eukaryota; kingdom Metazoa; phylum Chordata; class Amphibia; order Caudata; family Salamandridae; genus Lissotriton; species Lissotriton helveticus. The sequence continues at coordinate 1,065,822,879 of NC_136057.1, forward strand.
TTATCGCCGCTTTTATCGGCAGGAAACAGCCGATAAAGCGGCGATAATGGGCTTGATAATATGCTCTATGAATTCCAATCGAAGCCAATGTTAGATGCCTTACTTAATAATATGCCCCAGAATTCCGTTTATAAACGTTACCATCATAGAAAGATCTGCAATAGCATCATTAAATGCCACAGCAAGTTTCTACAATGTTAAGATGCCTCTAATAACACCATTTCACAGTCTGCATATTGCTAACAACACATATAACATTCTTTCCACTCAACATATGGAATGAAGTGAAGAACTGAAAATCGCTTAAAGAAGTGCCACCTACAGCTGTAGTTGTCAAGTAATGCAACATATGGGAAAAAAACAAACAGTTTACGTGTGAATGGTATACTTTACCAAGCCCAGTTAATTGGTGTAACCCTGTCAGTAATTTTAAATCTTACCCAATAATGATTAGGCCTACTGGGCTACAGCAACAATGGAGACCCTCAACTGGAGAACTGTCACATTTGGGTAGGTTTAGCTGATTCATGCTTCAAATGTCTGTAGGGTGTATCCACAGTAACTTTTAAAACTAAGAGCAGCTATGGGAGGAGTAAAAATGTCCTCTTGACTATTCACTGCCTGATCCTCTCTTCAAATATAACAAACCAAAGTAACTGACTTGGCGAGGATAAAGCTTATGGCATTGTTCATTCAGACTGCAAAACCTTTTTACTCACTGCTAGTCATGGCTGTAGCCTGTGACATGTATCGTGTCTTCTAGTCAGATGGTGGATAAATAATTCCTTGTGTCTTTTTTACGGCTTTTTCTGACTTGAGCCTTTAATTAGCTATTAACTCTGGGACACAACCTTGCTTGGTCATCTTGAAAGTAGAAATAGATCACATCAGGGAAAAATCTCCTGGATCTGAACATATTTCTTTTTAAAGTTGCCAATCTTACTTAAGGAGAGGACGAAAAACAAATTTGAAACCGATGTTAAACATAACCGCATGGACAGATCTTGAGCTTAAATCAAAACATATCCTTCAAAGTTAGATGGTTGAATGGAAACGAGGTGGAAATCACTGGTGAAATAGATAAAATTGAGAAGCTACTGCTGTTACAGTACTGAGATATAAAAACATTGTGCAAAAGTAGCTGAAGCATTCAAATCAATGGTGAACAGAAATCATATAGCATAGATCACTTAACATAATTTTATAAGCTTTTCAAAATGTCACTACCTCCTTCACTTGCTATTCTTTTCAGTGATTGCATTAAAAGCAGCATGTTCAAGGCTCCATGCAGAAATCATATGTCACACTAATATCCAAACAGAAAAAGATCACTAAAATGTACCATCTTCAAGCCTATCTTACTAATAAACCTCAATGTTAACCTTTTAATAAGCATTTGGGCAAATTGGTTGAATTTAATAATAACTAACAGACGTGATGAAGCTGGTTTCATACTTATTTATTTATTTATGCATTTTTATAAAGCGCAGACTTTACCCGAAGGTGTCAGAGCGCTGTACAATAGATAAGAGGTAGATCAGGCTGCAACAACATAAGATGGGTCATAATTCACTGCACTAAATCAAAATTACCTTATCACATTCTGAAGCATTTAGATGCAGAAAAGACATTTGATAAAGTTGTCTGATTATACTTTATTTCAAACAATTGTAATTATGAACTTTGTAAAGCCTTTAATGTGTGAACCAATGTGTGAGGGGATGAAGGCATCTTATAACACATATGGATTGTTACCCGCACTCCACAAAGAGACTATACAGGGTTGTCCAACAGCATCACTATTATTCAAATTGGCACTTGATCCCTGAGTAATTGACAGTAGGACAGTGTCACCCCAGCCATCAAAATTATGAAAAACAAAATACAAACACTATTTATTTGCAGATGTCTGGTTGCTCACACCATCTTCCCTACAGACATCTAACCCAGAATTAGTGAACTGGTAAATAAACGTGGCTCTTTTTCAGACAACAAAATGAAATGGTCAAAATACACAATTTCGTGTCTTTCCAAAGTGGGAAATAACAATGAACACACAGACTGGAAGCAAAACATTTAACTTAACTAGCTGTGAACATATAGAAGGAGATGCAGTCCCCTCTTTCTGAGAAGAACTAAAGGCTGCAATAACATCAGGTTTGGAATACTGACACAAGCTTTATTTAGGTGTTTGAGCAAATCAACAAAATAAACATTAATGTTCTACCAAGGATCACAAAATATTTGTACATTAGGAAAAAGTGTGTTGGACCTTTGCACTGGACTCTACTCTGGGAATACCCACCATAACAGTGTGCCTGTTGGGAGGGGACCTGGTTTAACAATTCCTGATTTGCATATGGCTGGGTTCTGTCTGGAATGGTAGAGAGGGCATTCCACCTATCACGTTTTTGAGATTCCAAGAGTGTGAGTGCATGCACATATTCAAGTCTCAATGACACTTTGTTTTATAACTTATGGTATAACTCAATGAAGAGACCCCCAAAAAGGCTGGAACAGCTCTGAGGTTGCTTTTGCTCCTGCGTCAAGTTGTTGAGGCCATGCTCGTCAGGTTGGACTGTTTCTACTGAAGCAAGACCACGTCTGATTTGCATATCTCTGGTCTTGGAATGGAGTGATGGGCAAAAAAAGGAAGGACTGGAATGCAGGCTAAGTAACTACCAGTTGCGAAGATTAATTGAAGAAATGCCCCCTTCAATTTATTTGTTAAACATGGAAAACAGGATGCATGCATGTGTGTGTATGGGGGTAGGGGATGTAGTTAAACATACGTGCCTTGATTGGTCCTCACATCTACATGCCTCTCAAGAGGGTGGTCTGATAAGTGCACGGGTGGCAGAATATTTGGAGCTTTTGAAGCCTGTGTTTACTCACCTACTCTGCTCCCTCCCTGGAAGCAGTGGTCGTGCTCATTGAGAGTTAAACAGTTCCTCCCCTTTTCTACCGTAAATCTGCTCAGTTTTACAACTGGCTCCTGATCTGGAGCCATTTCACTTTTCACCTGAGCTGAATAAAAGTAGTCTCTGGAGGGGGGAGTAGAGCTGCATGCCTGTGTTCAAGCTGAGAACTTGGCCCATAGGATTGGGAAGAGACGCCACAAAATGTAAAAGAGGAGGATAACTACCCTAGTTCAACATTTCATCATAACATCCTTGGAAGTCTTGCACACCAGAGAGGAACAGAGCCATGAATGGAACCACTGCTGGATTGCTATTTCCCTTCCTGACTGTGCCCATGTTTTGGAAAGACTGTGTAAGGATATGGACTGCTACTAACAGGAGGAGTGGCTCATCTACAGTCAATGATATGGTTTACCTACCTGTAAAGTCCTACGTGAAGGACAGCCTGGGGAACTAAGACTGCCCAGGCAATAGAAGTTCACCACAGTCAGCTAGCCAGTCCATAAGATCACTAAGCATGATATCAGGGTCCACAAAATAATGTGTCACTATCAGGTGTCAGTCAGGTGAGCGTGCTTCATCCCCGACCTTTCCTGTGCCCAAAGGGTACCTGTGATGCAGAGAATGTCCTGATTATTTAACTGTTGGTATTTTTCTATTACCTGATGAATTCCGAAATATTATAGTTTGACCTCCACTGTCAAGTGACGTCACCATTCACCACTTTGGCACCTGTTTTGGGACAATCTGGACTGTGACCAATGGAATCTGGCCCAACACACCTGTACACTACTGAAGAGACACTAAGTGTGACCTGTCACTAAGAGAAGCCCAATGTTTCCAACCCACAGCCCAGTACCGACTGGGCTTTGAACTCCTGTGACTGTGGGGCAGCACCAGCAATGATGACCAGACACCCAGATACTGTTAACACTCCAACCCTCTCCCACAAAGCAGCCCAGAGACAAAGTACTTCAAAAAGGACACTTGCATTTTGGATGGATGGTCCAGTAGACATTGGTGGACTTCATTTTAAGCGTCAATGTTTGTTCATTACTTTCATTCCACAGCACATATCAAAACTCATGAAAATCAAATAACTGCTACCAAAACTGGTGCTTTTGTCTTTGAAGTATACCTTTGGGTTCTTCTAAAGTCGCTACTGTTGCTACTATTTGTCAGTGCCTGAGAAATGTTTAGTAGATCCAACAATCCCTGAATCTTCTCCCTTAGAGTAATATGAGCCAATGGTAAAGTGATTTCTAGAGTTCAACACTTAGGAGTTTGAAATCCTATTTGGGTTGGTTCTATGGCCCTGGAGGATTTAAACAAGTATATATTTTGCTAATATTCTTAATTCTATGGGTTTTTTTTACGGGTTTTTATATAGCGCAAACTTGACCTGAAGGTATTGGGTATCAGAACGCTTTACACAAGCACCAGTTGCGTTACTTGAGGACACATTCATTTTTGTTAGGCGAGGGGAGATTGAGTGATTTGCCCAGAATCACAGGATGTATCGCGCATCCCTGCCGAGACTCAAACCTGCTTTCCCAGCTCCGAGGTCGACAGCCATAGCCCTTAGGCCAAATACTCTCCCCAATGTGCATCTTATTGTTCTTTTATTTTATAAAGCATTGAGCTGCATGGACATGAACCTCATTAAGAGCCTCAACTGTTTTACTATTGGACCTCTCGCAGACCTTTAGCACAATTTCACACTCCATCCTGGTTAATCATTTCCTCAGTTATGGCATCCGTTGATCTGCACTCAGATAGTTTTGCTCTTTTCTGTCAGACAGGTCACCGTCTCTCTCTACAACTTCCTTATTGCTCTTCACAGTTTCCACTCCTCCAGAGTTTTACATTTCCTAAGTTTCCAATGTGTTTGAAATCGATCTTGCAATAACATAAGTCAAACTTTGCTTTCTTCCATTTTTGTATGACTTTCTAATGCATCACATGATAGTTGCTGTTGTTGCTGCCTTTGCTCTAATAAAGAATTGTGAGCTTTACAATAAAGGACTGGAGTTTTCCCAATCTTGGGGTTTAAGATGTACCTAACCAAGGCCAACCTTGCTGTCTCAGACTGCATTCTATAGTGTTACAAATTATGCTACCCGAATAGACTCTGAGAACCTCTCAATCGAATGCAATTGTATTATGAGAGAATCTTCAAATGTCGGCTGTAGTAAAATGTTCCTTCTTGCCTGTTCCCCATTGGTGTATATCCTGGGAACCATGTTTTTGTGTAGTAACGTGTGAAATCCTTTCTCTAAAGTCCTATAAAAAGCACCTGGTTTTCCCCTGATGATGGGACCCCCACCTGCCCGCTTTTAGAAGGGGAACCTATGTTGGATTTACTATTGAACTTTACCGAGTACTTTGTATTTATGATTTGAATGCTTTGCTGATAGCTTTACCGATTATATATTTCATATATTTTGCTTTAATAATTCCTTATTTAAATCTTTAAAACTTTGCCCCAGGCCTGTCATTTTTATTGAGAATGGTATTACCTTATGCCTATATACTGGAAGTTATATGTACTAGAGACTGGTCCAATCGGGGAGCTTTAAAGTCTGTATAGCAACTACACCGATTCCGATCCGAGCTGTTGGCACTCTCTGGGTTCTTTAATGCAAGACAGATTTGCACGCTGACAACAACCAACTCTATTTCTGGTCTCCTGATTGGATTGCCCGATGAACTTGGCCAGTCCTCTGTCATAAGAAACCTAGGTACCTTGTTCAATCATAACCTCTCTTTCACATTTCAAGTTTCCAAGGTAGCTGATTTGCCATTCTTAGAACCCTCAAGAAGTTTTTTCCCATTTCTCCCTTTATCATTTTTGAAGACATTAGTCCATGGTTTGGTCACCTCCTGTCTGGAATATGCTAATTCCTTTTATCTAGGTTTGACACAATATCGTCCAAAACAGGGCTGGAAAGGCTCATATGCAATACTCCCCATCACCACTCCATCTCTGGCCATTTAAAGGATTGGCACTGGTTACCTATAGTCAATATTCCATTTTCAAGGCCCTGTGTCTGATCTTTAGTGCTTTTTCTAATAAAAAACCCAAAATCTTCCTTACTTCATTCGTCTCTACCATTCCTCAAGACCTGTGCTCTGAGCTCTACAAACTGGCTCACATCTCCTGCATTAAACATACTAGGCAGGGTGGATGCTTCTTTTCCCACCTTGCCTCTATAAATTTGAACAAGTTACCCCTTAGTATTCAGCTTAGCCCCTTTGAACTTTCCTTCTGCAAAAATCAAATCATGGCTATTTAATCTTCAACTGGAAGTGAGCTTTAGACTTTTAGTCTGTGGTCCAGGATGCACTCTATAATACATATCATATTGTATTCATCTTAGAAGAACTAATTGCTGTTAAAGTAGTCACAGGCTACTGCAAAATGGAAAAGAGGTGGACTGAGAGAGCTCTTCCTCACCTGTACCAATACATCAGTAAATCCTAATCAAAGGGGTGGATTTCCTAAAAATCATAAGTAGGAGTTGCTCTCCAAGTTGACTTTAGGCAAGTAGGTGGAAGGGTAACAGTGCTGTCATCCTTCATTTGACCTGTATAGAGATGATTAGGGGCACCCATTATATGCGATGATAAGTGGTGATTCATCTGGAGGATATGTCGCTCAACATCTGAAAAACTGTACCTCGCAGGTTGTGCGAGGCAATCACCAGACCGAAAGTTATACTGTGGCCCAACATCTGCTCAAAAGGCCTGACTACAGTGAACTCCAGCCTAGTCTGTGAGCATGCATAAGGGGCTTTGTATTAAACCCTGCCACAAGCAGTAGGACTGAAGCCATGAAGCACTGCTGGAAGGTGAACGCAGATCACTATTGTTTGAAATGGTGTCTCTAATTGGCAGAGGTATGTACCTTTGTCCAAGCGGGGACCCATGCTTCTAATCAGGGTAAGGGGAATATACACTATAGATAACTCCTGCTCAACCCCTTGGTAGCTTATTCCAAAGGCCATGTGTAAAGTATTTGCACTCAGAACAGACAGTAATACAGTGATAAGACCACCAATGGACACCACAACAGTTTAGAAAAATAAGGTACCTTTATTTAAACCAAAAAAGACCCAAATGACACAAATCCAAAATACATCTATCAAAATAGCACTTAAAAGCAGTTACTTGCAGAACTAGCACTTTTAGAAACAAATAGCTCCATCTGGGGCTATTACGACGTTGTAACAGGAATAAATATAAAGTATGTCGCTGACTGAGCGGTGCACGGCGTCGGGCAGGGAGTCTCGCGGACCCCCAAACAACAGTAACTTTGAAAACAAATTCTATGGATGATGCATGGTGTTGAGGAGGAGAGGCGATGGTGCAGAGGTCGAGGTCGGTTCCCTGGTTGCCACTTGGGAGGCAAGGCGTCGTATCCACGATAAGTTGATGTGTTGAGTCAAGGAGAGGGGAATTTGGCCGCGCCGGCAGTGAGGCATTGGTTCCGGTGAGGTGAGGTGAAGTCGAAGAGCCCATGAAGTCACCCTCATTGGTTAACGGCTCCGCGATAATGGGATGCTGGCCATGGTGGTGATGGCCTGGGTGTGAGCGCAGGCATCGTGAAAGTGGATAGCTGCAGGCATTGTAGGGCGTCCAAGGGCATCAGAGCTGTGGTGATGGTGGGGCGGTGCGCTGTGCACTTCACGAGCGGTGCCTCTGGCCTTGGTGCAGGTTGCAGCAGCACTGGCGGCAGCGCTGATGGCATTAGAGTTGTTTTTCTTGCTTTCTTTAAGTTTCTTCCATCTCCCAAAAGCAGGAACAACATCTAGAGTCCCAAATCTGGTATAGGCACCTCCTGGCAGATCAGAACTCCCAGCAGTGGATTTCAGGGGAGCTGGTGGTGAAGTACTTATGTCCCTGAGACTACAGAGCAGGAGTCCAGCACACACAAGCCCATGGAGCTTCTTCTTTAAGCAGGTTCACAGCAAAGTTACAGTCTTTGTGCTCTTCCTTGGCAGAAGCAGCAACTGTACGCCAACCCAGCAAAGCACAAGGCAAAGAGGCAGTGCTCCTCCTTACAGCTCTCCAGCTTTTCTCCTTGGCAGAATGTTCCTCTTGAGTCCAGAAGTGATCTATTTCTCTGGGGTTTAAGGTCCAATACTTATACCCCACTTTGTCTTTATTCTTTTTGTGGCAAGGGTCGCTGAGCCCAGTCCAAACCAGTTCTGTCCTCTCTAGTGCAGCATCACTACATGAGGTTGAGGCAGCATTCTGCAGAGGAGACTCTGCCTATTAAGGTGCATTTGAAACTCCTCCCACTACTCTAAATGCAGCCACGGTCTATTAATCTCAACTATGAGCCACCCAGGAAAGGCAGGACACACCTCAACCCACCTTGTGGCCGTCTACAGTGGAAGCACGTCTCCAGCCCCTGTCACTCCAAAACCAGACAGTCAATACACAAACCAGCAGAGGCACACAGACTGGTTAAATAAAAAAAATGCCTACTTTCTGAAAGTACTTAGTAATCAACAAACAAGTGCTAGTGCTAATAACCATTCAATCTACCATTCACCTCCGATGATCACACACTCCAATTGTTCTGATCATTTGAATTTATTTAAACTGATTTTTTCAATTTGCAAATTGTTTTGTAAACAAAGACCAATAATGAGCAATGTAAACAAGTTTCATTAAAATCAATAACCTTACAATACACAGAGACAAACAACTCATAGTATGTACAATACTGAACAAATCAAACTGACAATGGACACAACAACTATGACATCATAGTACAAAACAATGCTTCTCTCTTTGGTTCTGTACAAATAAAGATTATTCAATACAAAAAATGGCCCTTGTTTAATACCATCCAGGGAGTATTTAACATAGTTCTTACAAGTGCAAATACAAAACAGTGACCCTACTGAAATGATTATAAATCTCTGACTTAGGCACAGTGGTGTTGCTTAAACTAAACACTTGTTTGGCTAAAAGAAAAAAACAGTTGACGTGTTTTGAACCCTTCCAAGTGTCTATAAGGGTACTCCTCAGGGTTCAGAACACAAAAGAGCTCTTTTTCTTCTCCACGGGTGGTCACTCCACTTTCTATGTAACCTCCAATTTTCCGAAATATCCAACCAAGACACCTGTAGATGAATGCATTTAATTTTTCTTGAAGATTAAAACATGTACTCTTTAAGCAGCAAAACGTCTAAACTCCATCTCGATCTAATTTCCAGGGTTGACAACTTTCTAAAAGTGGCATTTTCAAACACACAATTTAAAAACCATATCCTTAAACAGATGTGTTATTAAATTCTGAGTTCAGAGAGCCTAAACTCTATTTATCTATCTTGTCCAAATGGAAGTTATACTTGTAAGATGCTACAAAGTAACTCCCATTCTAGTCTATGGGACAGATAGCCTTTCAATAGTAAAAAATAAAACGGGAAGCATTTCACTATCAGGACATGCAAACCATATCAGCACATGTCCTACCTTTTACCTACACTGCACCCTGCCCCTGGGGTAAGCTATGGCCTACCTGAGGGGTTTCTTACATGTAAAAAAAGGAAGGTGGGGACCTGGCAAGTGGGTGCACTGGCCAGGTCGTCATGGCAGTTTAAAACTACGTGCAAACACTGCAGTGGCAGGTCTGCAACACTTTTACAGGGCTACTCATGTGGGTAACACAACCAATGCTGCAGGCACACCAGTGGCATTTGACTTTACAGGCCCTGGCACACTCAGTGCACTTTACTAGGCACTGACCCTTAAAACATATATGCCAATCATGGATAAACAATCATGATAACAATTTACACAGGAAGCACTTGCACGGCCCAAAGCATCTAAGCTAGCAAAAGCAAAATCCAGCACCGCATCAATAATACAGGAGGTAGAGGCAAAAGGTATGGGGAAACCATGCAAAGGATGACAAGTCTAACAGCTATTTACCAGGAATGAGTAGAAGATCCATCCCCACCAAGCATGTGGTAGGGACCCCCTTGAATCCAGCAATGTTCAGTATTCTGACTTGGAGTGAGTTGCTAATCCACAGCACGGGAAATGTAAGCTGGTGGTGATCCAGCCATACACCCCAAGGACAATGGAGGTGCCCTTCAGGAATAACAGATGGCCTGGCTGTGGGACCAGCAACACCCACTCAAGCACTCCTATCATGAAGTGACGACTGACCTGTTTTGCTTCAGGTATCTTCCACGGTAGGATTCAGTATTATTGTAAAATGGACTTCATATCATAATAGCATCCCTGATATACTGACCAAACATTTAAGTCAGACAGGACACAGACCTTATCATATGCCATGGTCCAATGAATGATTTCCCGCATCCATCAACACTGTTAGGACTTGGCCACCAATAATTGGCCTTATTTACACCAAACACCTTCAATTCAAATAATGCAACATCAGAACCTTGTATTATAGACATAGATCTTGGCACCTGCTGCCTTAACTGAGAACAAAATATTTGAACTGGGACATACTTTTGTATTGTTTTTTTATGTTAGTGTGTTTTTTTATGTTAGTGTGACATTCCTTGTCTTGTACATTTTGTCATCATTAGTTGTGCCAGGTATATATTTTTTTGTATTACATGTAAAAAATGCATTTGAATGTGTATGTCATTTTTATATTGCTTCAATGTTTATGACAGTCTCCTTCATACAGATTAAATTAAAATTTTATTTGAACTATTAGTAAATACAAAAACAGTGATCACGTTGGTTAAGTCATGACCAGAAGTCCAAAACCATTTTTGAAGAGTAGTGTCAATATTGGCATAGTTCAGTGATTGTTCACTTGTAGAAACTTTCCTTTTACCTGCCTTAGCCATTTGGTGCCTGCAGCCTGTCTCTGGGTCAAATGACTGGGTGTAGCTAACAGTTGGGCTTTGTGTATTTCTCCTAAATAGCCAGACACAATAGAGAGCTTAGGGGTGGCTGGATGGGCCATCACTGGCAGGATGGGATGGGTGAGCTGAGCACTGCCCTACTTACACTTTAAAGGGCTGTGTCCTGCCTCCACACAGAGGGTTGCATATCCCCTGTAGTTATTCTGGAGCCAGGCAGGAAAGGCAGGAAGCTTGTGCACTTCAAAGAGAATTTTTAGAAGCGTGTTCCACCTTCCGGAGGAAGGGCATCAGATATAAATATTAGACCTCATACACCACCTCTAAAGTGCACTTCGAGGCCTGTGGATATGCTGACAAGTTCTGGATCCGTGGATACTTTGTCAGGAAGAAGGACTGCTGTCAGGCTGAAAGAACTGCCCCCCTACTGGACTGCTGCTCTCAATGACTGATGCCTTGCTGTGTTGACTGAATGCCGTCTTGCCTGGCTGCAGTCCTGCACCTGTTGAACCCAGGTCCCTAGAGTAACACTAGCGGCTAGTTCGCTGGCCTCCTGACTTGAGCGTCAGGGTAGAAGGCTCCAACAAAAGTGAACCCAGCACCTGGATTCTGCCATCTGTTAGTTTACCCTGTCAAATGATGCCGCCCCAGTCCTGGACCCTTGGAAGTGGGCCCAATGTGCTTTGCTAGCCTCGGTGGACCCAGCGGAACCCATCCATCTCCTGTGCTGTGAGGCGCAACCCCGAGCAGAACCGACGCATTGCCACTGCTGCATGGATCATCCTGTCTCAAAGTCCTGCATCGCCTCTGCAGCGCACATCCTCTTCTGAACCGTCACTGCATGACTCCTCCTCAACACATGACCCTGCATCCCTCATCAATGAAAGCCTCGAAGACGGACTCCTCATCAGAGGCTCGTAGCTACTCAGAACTGACACATCATCCCAGGCGCGCAACACCCATTGGGCTCACCGGGCTTCAGCCCCCCCGTCGCCTCCTCTGCCCGGGCTAAGATGACATGCACTGAAATGATTCACTAACGCTGCGCATCCGATCTGAGAATGTGATTTTTTTAATGCTTTCTGAGAGGCCCAGCAGCCCGAGCCAGACAGCCATCCTCTGAACAGTTTCAGCGAGTGAACCCCCCCTGCCCCCACCTCTTGCTTTCCTTTAGAGTGGCACGGAGGTGAAATCCTTGCCTGAAGGCAGGGATTTCACCTAAGCACTTGATGTATTGTGAGCATGGGGTGTGAAGTGCACAGCAGGGGGAAAGGGCTGGCCAATGCAGGTGACACTTTTCCTTTGTAAAGGAATTTCTGCTGGCATCATAGCCCAGGGTGTGCTGTCTGTGCAGTTGTATAGATGTGTATTCCATACAAGTGCACAGACAGCAAACCCTGGGCTATGACGCCAGCAGAAATTAATTTACAATGGAAAAGCGTCACCTGCACTTGCCAGCCCTTTGCCCCTGCTGTCTGTGCACTTGGATGGAATTCACATCCACGGCTGTGCTCACTAGATGAATGGTGAACAGGGCCATGGATCTTTCTATTTTTGCATTCAAGGCCACCCACAAAGAAGCAGAGGAGGCCCTGGCAAGGAGAAACCAGGAAACATTTGACCCACACCTATCTACTCTGTGAGATCTTTGGGAGGGGCTGGATGCCAGGACGCAGAGCTGCTGATCAGCCAGACTCCACAGTACAGTATCAGAAGAGCAGGCAGCAGTTTTTATGTAAGTTCCAGTAACTTTAATGCATTGTTCAGCACAGCATTACCTACTGCCTGCATATCTAAGTTACTCTGAATGTTGTTCTTGACTTACATACATGGAAACGTCAAAGAAGACAGTGCCCTCCGAATATGCAAATGTAGTTTTCATTTTTTGGGGTGCTAGTGGGTAACTTTAGGGTTCAGGGTGGGTGTGGGTTTTAGTGTGCCAGGGAGTCATTTTAGGGTTCAGGGTGGGATACAAATTGGGGTGCCAGGGGGTAATTTTAGGGCACCGAGTGGGTATGGGTTTTGGGGTTCCAGGGGGGTAATTTTAGGTATCATGGCGGGTGTGGGTTTTGGGGTACCAGGGGTCATTTTAAGGTTCAGAGTGGGTGTGGGTTTTGGGGTGTCAGGGGTGCAATTTTAGGGTTCAGGGTGGGTATGGGTTTTGGGGTGCCAGGGGGTAACTTTAGGGTTCAGAGAAATAATGGGTTTGGGGTGCCATGGGGTTAATTTTAGGGTTCAGGGCGGGTATGGGTTTTAGGGTGTGAGGGGGTTAATTTTAGGGTTCAGCGTGGGTATGTGTTTTGGTGAGCCAGGGGTAATTTTAGGGTTCAGGGCAGGTGTGGGTTTTGGGGTGTCAAGGGGCAATTTTAGGGTTCAGGGTGGGTATGGGTTATGGGGTGCCAGGGGGGAATTTATGGTTCAGGGTGGGTATGGGTTATGGGGTGCCAAGGGGGAATTTATGGTTCAGATTGGGTATGGATTATGGGGTGCCGGGAGGAATTTATGGTTCAGCATGGGTATGGGTTTTTGGGGTGCCAGGGGTCATTTTAAGGTTCAGGGTGGGTATGGGTTTTGGGGGGCAAGGGTGTAATTTTAGGGATCAGTGCAGGTATGGGTTTTGGGGTGCCAGGGGTAATTTTAGGGTTAAGGGTGGGTATGGGTTTTGGGGTGCCAGGGGTGATTTTAGAGTTCAGGGCAGATATGGGTTTTGGGGTGCCAGGGGGTTAATTTCAGAGTTCAGGCTAGTAATGGGTTTTTGGGTGCCAGGAGTAATTTTGGGATTCAGTATGGGTTTTGGGTTAATTTGAGGGTTCAGGGTGGGTATGGGCTTTGGGCGGCCAGGGGGCAATTTTAGGGTTGGTATGGGTTGAAGGGTTGTGGGGTTTTAAGGAAATGTGTGTGAATGTATGTATATATATATATATATATACACACCTTACAAAAAAAATACATTTACAGGGATATATAAACCTATATAGTGTACATATATATATATATATATATACATATATATATATATATATATACATACACATATATATACTGTGCACCGTCTGTCTCCCAGCTAGCACGCTCGCGCAGACCCAGCAAGCAGACTCCGGACACGGACCTCGAGGTATAAACAGCTTTTATTCACGCAGAAAGAGTCACCAACGTTTCGGCTCTAACGGAGCCTTGATCACATGACAGCGTACATTTGACTGGGTACACCTTTTATAGTGAAAGCGAGTGATTAACGTAAAACACCTGTGCAAACTTGCTAATAAACATGGAAAACATACTACAATTCTTTACACTCGGCAATGCAATTTCTAAATAGATGTAAAATACAATAAGATTTCTTAGAAATTTCCTAATACATGTAAAATACATTTGGATTCAAATCTTATAAGAGTGACATTCAACAGATTAAATAACAAAAATGACTAAAAAAGTATTGAAGTAAAATACACAGATCTATTATACTGACCCGTTTTAAAACCATGGTTATAATATATAAAATGATAGAAACCCCGTTTATTATAATTACAAAACTGTGAGGAGAATTTACACAGTTTTGTTTTCCAATTCAGGAATCCCAGCATAAAATACATATAAAGTGCTACGTGCTAACTTGCTAAAGTGCATAAGTGCTTTGAAAGTGCATCAATATGTGCAAAATAGGCAATGTGCAAATACATATACTGCAATATGCTGGTGTCCTGATTCATTCCACTTAGATACAGGAGACATTAGCCTGTATATCGAATGTTGGTGAGGAGACAAGATAATGTATCTCTACTCATACAGGGATCTATAGAGTATATTTTACTAAAACTTCAAATCCTAAACGGGTACATCTTATTTCACAACTGTCACACATTAGTCATACAAGTTCATGCTGAAAATCACTGCTAGAGTGCCAAGGTTTCCATGTTTAAAATATGTATGTGTTAGAACGAGTTAAGACAAATACACCAGGTCCACAAGGGGCCTGTAACCCAACACCAAAGTAATTCAAACCATATATAAATAAATGTACAACCAAATGTTAAAAAACCTATACATTTCATCGTATATCCATGGTAATTAACCTGGTTTAAAGAAAAAAACGTGCACAGTGAAAAAACAATAATAACTAAACATTAATAGTTTTCTTATAGCAGCATTATTATTCTCAGTGTAAATTCTTATGGATTGTGTTTGCTCGCAGCCCCCACGGGATCTGTCCCAGCACTTTCCCAGCCGGGTATGTACCATGGACATTATCCACGTGGGGGAGAGTACACATACCTAATATTCAAAGTCGTTCAGAGCAGGCTAGTGTGGAGATCCTCAGTCACATTCAACCCATGGGGCACCTTGGTGTTGAGCAGGAGGATGTATTTTGTTTCCAGTTTTCTCAGCTTGGTCTCCCTATCCCCGCCTCTTTTGGTGTTAATGACAGAATCAATAACCCAGTATTTGAGGCCACCATTGTTGCTTTGATGGTGGTCCTTAAAGTGGCGTGCAACAGGGTATGTGCTGTCCATATTTGTTATTGCTCGCAGATGTTGCAAAATGCGTTTATGGACAGCATTCCTGGTACTGCCCACATACTGTAGGCCACAGGGACAGCGCAAAACATATATGGCGTATTCTGTTTTGCATGTGAGCACTTGGGTTATAGGATGTTCCTTGCCTGTGAACCCATCTCTATAGGTTTTGGTGTTTTCACCATGGGTGCACGCTTTACAGATCTTACAGTTATAAAAGCCCTTGTTACTTTGCCACCACTCAGTTCTGATGAAAGGGTCCGGGTTGGTTTTAACTATATGGTCCCTTAGGGAGGGGGCTTTGCTGTAGGTCACAGAGATAGATTTAGGCAAACTCTTGCCTATGACATTATCCCTCAGCACAATGGGCCAGTGTTTATTCACTATACTCTTAATTTGCTGATGTTGTCTAGTGAACCCTGTAATTAATCTGAAGCTTTCAGGCTCACCCATGCCCGGTTTCGATGTGCCTCCGCTGGGGAGCTCCCTATCTGTTTTACTAATAAGGAGCTCATCTCTACTCTTTAATAGGGATTTCTGCACAGCTTTGTCTATCACCTTTGCGGAGTAACCTCTTTCAATGAACCTCTCCCTGCTTTCCATTTGTGCTTGTTCCAGTTCCACCGGGTTGCTGCATATGCGTCTTAATCGCAGCATTTCCCCATATGGAATACTGGAAATAAGATGGACCGGGTGCGCACTAGCAGCATGTAAAATGCTATTACCTGCTGTCTTTTTTCTGTGAACCCTGGACTCCAAACGGCACCCATTAGTATATAGCTCAGCATCCAAAAAGGTAACCATTTCCTGACTGAGTGATGCAGTGAATCTGAGGTTAAGGGGGTTGTCATTGATATCTTCAATGAATTTAAGGGCCTCCTCCTGACTACCTCTCCATATGACGAACAAGTCGTCAATGAAGCGGAACCATGCTACTAGGTTGTTCTTAATGATATGTTGGAAACCAAGTCCCAGGACCAGTTCCTCCCAAGCCCCCATGTGCAGACATGCGTAGCTTGGTGAGAAACTGGCCCCCATAGCCACCCCCTGTTTTTGGCGATACAGTTGAAAGTTGTATAGAAACACATTATTTGAGAGACAGAAATTTAACATGTCTAACAACATTTTGGTGTGCTTTTCATTGCCTGGTTTCCTTCTTGATAGGTAATACCGTATTGCCTCGAGACCATCAGTATGTGATATACTAGTATATAATGATGTAACATCAAGGGCTATCAACCAATCCCCCTCCTGAATTTGTACATCTTTGATTTTCACTAGGAAGTCCCCAGTATCACGTATGTAAGACCCCAATTGCTGAACATAGCCTTGTATAAAGTGATCTATATAAATATATATACATACACATATATCCTGTATGGACTCCACTTGTGGAGTCCATACAGGACTTGATTGTGTGCTTCCCGGACCACACTTCCCAGAATGCACAGTCTCATTTGAGCCTCCCATCGGTCGGTGTGTTATATATAAAATGGGGAAGTGGGTCAGCGGTTGCGCACACCGCTTCCGTTAAGGCCCCTGAAGAGAAGCATATGGAGCTTCGAAACGCGTCGGGCAGATCCCGTACGGAGCGGCGTCTACGAGTGGATCCCCGTCCTCACCTATACATAAACCAAGCTGCTGTTCGCGTGCTACTCAAAAAGGTGGACACCTTCGAGCATTGATTTATACGCGGCCGTCCAGCCGTGGAGTATGCACCACCCCGGTACCCTGGGGGTCACTAAAGTGAAGCAGCAGTCGTACTTGGAATCGAGGACGGGCCCACTTGTGGAGTCCATACAGGACTTGATTGTGTGCTTCCCGGACCACACTTCCCAGAATGCACAGTCTCATTTGAGCCTCCCATCGGTGGGTGTGTTATATATAAAATGGGGAAGTGGGTCAGCGGTTGCGCACACCGCTTCCGTTAAAGCCCCTGAAGAGAAGCATATGGAGCTTCGAAACGCGTCGGGCAGATCCCGTACAGAGCGGCGTCTACGAGTGGATCCCCGTCCTCACCTATACATAAACCAAGCCCCATTGTTTTGCTTCAGGTATCTTCCACGGTAGGATTCAGTATTATTGTAAAATGGACTTCATATCATAATAGCATCCCTGATATACTTACCAAACATTTAAGTCAGACAGGACACAGACCTTATCATATGCCATGGTCCAATGAATGATTTCCCGCATCCATCAACACTGTTAGGACTTGGCCACCAATAATTGGCCTTACTTACACCAAACACCTTCAATTCAAATAATGCAACATCAGAACCTTGTATTATAGACATAGATCATGGCACCTGCTACCTTAACTGAGAACAAAATATTTGAACTGGGACATACTTTTGTATAGTTTTTTTTATGTTAGTGTGTTTTTTTATGTTAGTGTGACATTCCTTGTCTTGTACATTTTGTCATCATTAGTTGTGCCAGGTATATATTTTTTTGTATTACATGTAAAAAATGCATTTGAATGTGTATGTCATTTTTATATTGCTTCAATGTTTATGACAGTCTCCTTCATACAGATTAAATTAAAAATTTATTTGAACTATTAGTAAATACGAAAACAGTGATCACGTTGGTTAAGTCATGACCAGAAGTCCAAAACCATTTTTGAAGAGAAGTGTCAATATTGGCATAGTTCAGTGATTGTTCACTTGTAGAAACTTTCCTTTTACCTGCCTTAGCCATTTGGTGCCTGCAGCCTGTCTCTGGGTCAAATGACTGGGTGTAGCTAACAGTTGGGCTTTGTGCATTTCTCCTAAATAGCCAGACACAATAGAGAGCTTAGGGGTGGCTGGATGGGCCATCACTGGCAGGATGGGATGGGTGAGCTGAGCACTGCCCTACTTACACTTTAAAGGGCTGTGTCCTGCCTCCACACAGAGGGTTGCATATCCCCTGTAGTTATTCTGGAGCCAGGCAGGAAAGGCAGGAAGCTTGTGCACTTCAAAGAGAATTTTTAGAAGCGTGTTCCACCTTCCGGAGGAAGGGCATCAGATATAAATATTAGACCTCATACACCACCTCTAAAGTGCACTTCGAGGCCTGTGGATATGCTGACAAGTTCTGGATCCGTGGATACTTTGTCAGGAAGAAGGACTGCTGTCAGGCTGAAAGAACTGCCCCCCTACTGGACTGCTGCTCTCAATGACTGATGCCTTGCTGTGTTGACTGAATGCCGTCTTGCCTGGCTGCAGTCCTGCACCTGTTGAACCCAGGTCCCTAGAGTAACACTAGCGGCTAGTTCGCTGGCCTCCTGACTTGAGCGTCAGGGTAGAAGGCTCCAACAAAAGTGAACCCAGCACCTGGATTCTGCCATCTGTTAGTTTACCCTGTCAAATGATGCCGCCCCAGTCCTGGACCCTTGGAAGTGGGCCCAATGTGCTTTGCTAGCCTCGGTGGACCCAGCGGAACCCATCCATCTCCTGTGCTGTGAGGCGCAACCCCGAGCAGAACCGACGCATTGCCACTGCTGCATGGATCATCCTGTCTCAAAGTCCTGCATCGCCTCTGCAGCGCACATCCTCTTCTGAACCGTAACTGCATGACTCCTCCTCAACACATGACCCTGCATCCCTCATCAATGAAAGCCTCGAAGACGGACTCCTCATCACAGGCTCGTAGCTACTCAGAACTGACACATCATCCCAGGCGCGCAACACCCATTGGGCTCACCGGGCTTCAGCCCCCCCGTCCCCTCCTCTGCCCGGGCTAAGATGACATGCACTGAAATGATTCACTAACGCTGCGCATCCGATCTGAGAATGTGATTTTTTTAATGCTTTCTGAGAGGCCCAGCAGCCCGAGCCAGACAGCCATCCTCTGAACAGTTTCAGCGAGTGAACCCCCCTGCCCCCACCTCTTGTTTTCCTTTAGAGTGGCACGGAGGTGAAATCCTTGCCTGAAGGCAGGGATTTCACCTAAGCACTTGATGTATTGTGAGCATGGGGTGTGAAGTGCACAGCAGGGGAAAAGGGCTGGCCAATGCAGGTGACACTTTTCCTTTGTAAAGGAATTTCTGCTGGCATCATAGCCCAGGGTGTGCTGTCTGTGCAGTTGTATAGATGTGTATTCCATACAAGTGCACAGACAGCAAACCCTGGGCTATGACGCCAGCAGAAATTAATTTACAATGGAAAAGCGTCACCTGCACTTGCCAGCCCTTTGCCCCTGCTGTCTGTGCACTTGGATGGAATTCACATCCACTCTCTGCTCACTAGATGAATGGTGAACAGGGCCATGGATCTTTCTATTTTTGCATCCAAGGGCACCCACAAAGAAGCAGAGGAGGCCCTGGCAAGGAGAAACCAGGAAACATTTGACCCACACCTATCTACTCTGTGAGATCTTTGGGAGGGGCTGGATGCCAGGACGCAGAGCTGCTGATCAGCCAGACTCCACAGTACAGTATCAGAAGAGCAGGCAGCAGTTTTTATGTAAGTTCCAGTAACTTTAATGCATTGTTCAGCACAGCATTACCTACTGCCTGCATATCTAAGTTACTCTGAATGTTGTTCTTGACTTACATACATGGAAACGTCAAAGAGGACAGTCCCCTCCGAATATGCAAATGTAGTTTTCATTTTTTGGGGTGCTAGTGGGTAACTTTAGGGTTCAGGGTGGGTGTGGGTTTTAGTGTGCCAGGGAGTCATTTTAGGGTTCAGGGTGGGATACAAATTGGGGTGCCAGGGGGTAATTTTAGGGCACCGAGTGGGTATGGGTTTTGGGGTTCCAGGGGGGTAATTTTAGGTATCATGGCGGGTGTGGGTTTTGGGGTACCAGGGGTCATTTTAGGGTTCAGAGTGGGTGTGGGTTTTGGGGTGTCAGGGGTGCAATTTTAGGGTTCAGGGTGGGTATGGGTTTTGGGGTGCCAGGGGGTAACTTTAGGGTTCAGAGAAATAATGGGTTTGGGGTGCCATGGGGTTAATTTTAGGGTTCAGGGCGGGTATGGGTTTTAGGGTGTGAGGGGGTTAATTTTAGGGTTCAGCGTGGGTATGTGTTTTGGTGAGCCAGGGGTAATTTTAGGGTTCAGGGCAGGTGTGGGTTTTGGGGTGTCAAGGGGCAATTTTAGGGTTCAGGGTGGGTATGGGTTATGGGGTGCCAGGGGGGAATTTATGGTTCAGGGTGGGTATGGGTTATGGGGTGCCAAGGGGGAATTTATGGTTCAGATTGGGTATGGATTATGGGGTGCCGGGAGGAATTTATGGTTCAGCATGGGTATGGGTTTTTGGGGTGCCAGGGGTCATTTTAAGGTTCAGGGTGGGTATGGGTTTTGGGGGGCAAGGGTGTATTTTTAGGGATCAGTGCAGGTATGGGTTTTGGGGTGCCAGGGGTAATTTTAGGGTTAAGGGTGGGTATGGGTTTTGGGGTGCCAGGGGTGATTTTAGAGTTCAGGGCAGATATGGGTTTTGGGGTGCCAGGGGGTTAATTTCAGAGTTCAGGCTAGTAATGGGTTTTTGGGTGCCGGGAGTAATTTTGGGATTCAGTATGGGTTTTGGGTTAATTTGAGGGTTCAGGGTGGGTATGGGCTTTGGGGGGCCAGGGGGCAATTTTAGGGTTGGTATGGGTTGAAGGGTTGTGGGGTTTTAAGGAAATGTGTGTGAATGTATGTATATATATATATATATACACACCTTACAAAAAAAATACATTTACAGGGATATATAAACCTATATATGTGTACATATATATATATATATATATATATACATATATATATATATATATATACATACACATATATATACATACACATATATCCTGTATGGACTCCACTTGTGGAGTCCATACAGGACTTGATTGTGTGCTTCCCGGACCACACTTCCCAGAATGCACAGTCTCATTTGAGCCTCCCATCGGTGGGTGTGTTATATATAAAATGGGGAAGTGGGTCAGCGGTTGCGCACACCGCTTCCGTTAAAGCCCCTGAAGAGAAGCATATGGAGCTTCGAAACGCGTCGGGCAGATCCCGTACGGAGCGGCGTCTACGAGTGGATCCCCGTCCTCACCTATACATAAACCAAGCTGCTGTTCACGTGCTACTCAAAAAGGTGGACACCTTCGAGCATTGATTTATACGCGGCCGTCCAGCCGCGGAGTATGCACCACCCCGGTACCCTGGGGGTCACTAAAGGGAAGCAGCAGTCGTACTTGGAATCGAGGACGGGCCCACTTGTGGAGTCCATACAGGACTTGATTGTGTGCTTCCCGGACCACACTTCCCAGAATGCACAGTCTCATTTGAGCCTCCCATCGGTGGGTGTGTTATATATAAAATGGGGAAGTGGGTCAGCGGTTGCGCACACCGCTTCCGTTAAAGCCCCTGAAGAGAAGCATATGGAGCTTCGAAACGCGTCGGGCAGATCCCGTACGGAGCGGCGTCTACGAGTGGATCCCCGTCCTCACCTATACATAAACCAAGCTGCTGTTCGCGTGCTACTCAAAAAGGTGGACATGTTTTACATATTGAAGAATGAGTAGATGTATAAGTGTCTGAATGAAGGTTTTAGTAGGTGCGTGGTTGACTGTATGAGTGAGTGATTAAATGCGTCCTACTGAATGCATAGGTTAGTGACTAAACTGTGTGAAAGTTTGCATCAGTATGTCTGTTGTTGTGCAAGCTGCTGCATGTGTTGATCAGTAGCTATATGAGTAGCTATATGGGTTATTGATTGGTTGGCCAAGTATTTGTATGGGAGACTGAGTGTGTGTGTGGCTGGTTGGGAGGTGTGTGACTCTGTGCAGATCAATGTGTACTTGTATCAGTGATTGTATAAGAGAGTAAGTATGTGTTAGTATATGTTTGAAAATGTAAGGTGCTCTATGTTTAACTGTATAGATTAGAAAATGGAGGTGTGATTGATTCTTTGCATGACTGACTAGGTGTGTGAGTAACTCCATGGATGAGCAACAGAGTGTAAATGTCTGTATAGGTGTATGAGTGCATATGATAGTGTTGTAAAGATGAGTGATTGTATGTATGAATGATTGTATGGATGAATGAGTGAATGTGTGTGTAGACGTAGGAATCAGTGAGTGCGTATGTAGTAATTAGTATTGGTGTGTCAATGGTTTCAAAAATTATACTCTGTATTTAACACTGGTTGTAACAGAGGTTATATTAAAATGTTAGGAGATGCATTGTATTGTCACATGAATGATATCATCAGTGATGTGGTCATTGATGTCAAATGAGATGTCATCAGTGATGTCATTTGAGATGTCATCAGTGATGTCATCAGTGATGTCACTGACCATGTCATGAATGATGTAATATGTGACATCATCAGCAGTGGATTGCGGATGCGCGATATATAGTTAGTGCAACTAACTATATATGGAATTTCAATGGTTTTGTGTGAGTAAAATAAGGTTTTGTAAATGCTAATTCCTAACTATATATGGTCTATAACCTATGGTTTTTTCAGTGAATTTTCAAGGTTTTGTAAATGCTAATTCCTAACTATATATGGTCTATAACCTATGTTTTTTTCAGTGAATTTCATTGGTTTTTTAACAGCTAATATCTGTAGCTGTAAAATGTATTCTTCTTTAAATCCAAAAATATATTTTATATGTTTATGAATAAAAAAAATTTTAAATATTTTTTTTTCTTCGTTCCCGCTTCGCGAATCGGGAAGCTTCCCGTTAGCTGACCTTGATGCCGCGAAATAGACCGTGAGCCGGTAAACGTTTCTTTACCGCAAGTGCCGCGTTAGAAAACAACATCGTGACGCCTCCCGTCCGCATGACGTTTCACGTTGTCGCGTGATACGTCATATGACGTGCTACGTTAGCGAACTGGTACGCGAAGCGAGTCGCAAAGCGCAGGTTTCTGGAAGCAAACCGGGAGGCCCTGCAAAGCGCTTAACGTAAACACAGCAGGTCATGTGACTTGGTAATAACACTTTTCATTGGTTCATTTCACTTTTGGTTTCCTAATGATGTAAGACTAGGTCATATAATCTATAATGAACACTTTTCATTGGTTGAGAACTCTTGTTTTTCCCAAATGATGAAAATCCCTCCTTCTTTCCTCACTCTGACTTTCATCATTGTGAGAGAAAGACCCTTTGTGATCACTGAGCAATGGCTTCTTTAGTAGCTTCAGCTGGTGCTTCCCCACCACCTCCACCACCTCCAAGGAAGAGTGGACCACCTGCTCAAGTTATAATTCAACAAGAAGAGGAAGAAGAGGAACAGAACGACGAGCACGAAGAGAGGCAGTTTTTGCCTGAGGAGCCCAGGACGTCTCACCGGAAAGAAAACTTCATTTGGCAATTTTTTAAAATTCCCAAAGGTCAGAAAAAAGTAAATGCAAGATACGTAACTTGCCTTATATGTCAAGATAGACTGTCCAGAGGAACCGAGAAAAAATACAGTTTCGGAAACTACACAATGCATCGCCATATGACTAGGTGGCATCCTAACAACTACAGTGCTGCACAGTTTCGGAACGACCTAGATAATCTCCCTATTATGGCCAGAAGATCTGTTGTCCCGGAAGTAACGGGACCAGAGGGCAGGGAGATGGTGCCAAATATACAAATGAGATTTGGTGAAGTAAAACACATCTGCGTATTTTGCGATGGATTCATTTGCTACGGAGAAAGAAGCATCACTCTGATCAACAGAGCTATTGACTATCATATGCAAGTTTGTACGAAACGCCCAAAATAATAAATACTTTTTTTTTGTTTTGTTGCTCCTGTTGAGCCCTTTACAATGAATCGTTTTCATTGCCCCCTCCAAGAAAAACCCAAAAAAATATAAAACTGTTCAGAAAAATTCAAAAAAAGTAAAAAAATGTTAATAAAAAAAAAAAAAAAGTTCTTTTCAGAACTACCTCCCCGTTATTAAAAAATTGGTACAATATTTGGAACTGTGCCAACCTCTATTTCTCTTAGTTCGCTTCCCAGTTCGCTTGCCGGTACGCGAACCGGAAGCGAACCAAAAACAGTAAGTATAAGGGAAGGAAACAGACACTTATGTTAAAAGAAAGACAGCTATAGGGGAGTAAACTAGAGATACTATTACCCGTAATCCACTGCTGATGATGTCACATATTACATCATTCATGACATGCTCAGTGACATCATCAGCAGAGGATTGCGGGTTTTTTGGCAACGTGCCTTATCCACGGTTTAATAACGCTGCCTTTTGCTTTATATAAGTTTTCAAATTGTATGAAATATATACCAATAGGTCGTTATGAACCTTTAGGTAGTGCTTTCTTCATGAGGTCTGGTCGCTTCCATACACATACAGATGTTTCAAAGATGATCAAGAAGTTTATCTGAATGGAGAGGAATGCACTGAGATGCCAGATCATTCACTAATGTGTAGGCACATACAGTTACACGGTTCATGCAACAAACACCGACCAAATATGGCTTGCGTGTTGCAAGGCATGCCAGTTCTTGCTATCATCCCCACGTTCAAGTTGTTGGAAAATGGTAGTTATTTGATGCTCAATAATGAAGATTGTTCTGGGTTAATTAAAAGTATTCCTTTTATCGTAACAGTAAGTGAACGGGTTATTTGCTGCAGAAATGTTCTATTTCCTCCCACACATGAACATAGGGAGTTTTCAATCTGGCCACAAATACCAACCTTGGGAGCAGATTTCAACGGCATGGCAAGAATAAGAGCTCTTTTGTCTCAGAGAGAGGTGGCCTTGAGTTCGGCCCGTGAAACTTTCGTGCTTCACATAGCGAACACCCGTACAGAGGTGCAGACCCTTTTCAATTCAGATTTGCCTTTCAATTTCAGCAAGATGGTTCGGACTATCTTTAACGCATCCTCCACAAAGGCCCTGGCGCACTTTTTTAAAGTTGTTACCAGTGGTCTCATGACTTCATTTGAGAAAATCTTTGGAGTCATCCCTGCTTTCTTTCATTCTATTTTCTCCATTCTGCTTCGTGGATTGCCATTTTTACTTGCATTACCAGCGGACGCTCTTGTGCTTTTTTACATTTTTAAATATGGATGTCCCTCCTATGCAACCTCCCGCCCTGCAGCTGCTGACACTGTTCCGCAATCGCATGCTAGAATATTATGGCACAATGCCGTTGGCGATATTAAGCACGGCATATGGATTATCTTTTCGATTCTCCTACTTCACCTGTGTCCAGCCTGTATTTCACTGCCTGACCTGTGATTTCGATTGGGCCATTGATTTGTGTCTCTGCGGACCGGTTTCTCCTGACGTCGACTTTAATCAGCTGATGACTCCTATCATTACTCACGAGTTGGTTTGTCCTGGCGAAAGGATTATGGCTGTGGCATTGATGCATGGACTAATTGGTCCCTGGAATTTACTGGCGGCAGCACAGTCTTTCTTGGAACAGAGCTTTCTTGAAAACCCACCGAGCTGTCCTCTGATGGTGATAGAGGATCCGGTGCTGGGAGAGCACGTATGTTCTTTTCCGCTTTTAAATTGGATGGCTGAACTGTTTTCGGATGAAGACGGTGACTTCCTATTGGAGGCTGTTGCAGCTTATTTTGCATACACAGTTATGTCATAGACCTTTTTCATGTTTGATATGCTGAGTACTAGCATTTCATTGACAATTCATTGACTTATTTGTCAAGTTTTTATTATTTACCTTGCCTATTGGCTTAAGACTCGATAAAGTACTTGGCTGTTTTATTTTTCTTTAGCATTACATTTTCCTAGTTTTTAATGCTTTACCTTGCGGACCGTCCACATATAAACTTGCAATCTGCTCTCATGAGATGGCACTTCTATTATCTTATTCAGTTCGTTTCCGGATCATGGGGAGGTGTCATCTAGGTCCTGGATATCTTTACACCGTGTTAAGTTAGCATGGGCTCATTACCGGTTTAAACGCCATTTTTCCTTTTTTGCAACTTCTGCACACGACACTTAGTTGTTGCTTTAGCTTTCAACCTAGTAGTTCATCGTGGTTTACATGAGAATAATATGTTATTGCTCTACTATCTGCTTTGCTTGTTAAACTATATCTGTACAGCGAGTGCTAAAGTTTCAAGAACAACACGATACAGAATTGTTATGAGGTCTGATCTCCACGACTTCATACTCATAACATAAGTGCAACTTCTGCCAATTCTGGGCATGAGGCGGGTTTTATATTGCTTTGCCGAACACACATACACAACACTTGATGCGGTTCACATGAAGAGAGAGCTGGTGTATGCTGATGTGATTCCTTCAAATCTAAGACACTAAAGTATGGGCACGCCCTAAACCAACACAAAGAGACCTTCTTAGCAAATAATATAATATGTGTATTAGGGAGGGTGAGATATAAGCAGCCGCGGGCCGTGGAGGGAGTTACGGTGAGGCAGGGAGGCGGGGAGGGGGAGAAGCAGGGTGGAGCCCTCTCCACCCTGCCCCTCCCCCTCCCCGCCTCCCTGCCCCACCGTAACTCCCTCCACGGCCCGCGGCTGCTTATAAGTGTTGCTAACTCTTATTCATTTACAGCATGTTAACATACTATCACCATTCGCTTTTTATGTACTAGTAACTATGCTGGTAATTTTGCTACTGATAATATGTGTACTTGTATTATCTAAGATACTACGCCTGAGAAGACGGCATTAGTAAATAAACATTTCAAATACACATGTGTTCTTCTTAACTCCATGTTCTGGTTTCTAAGAAATATATAACGACCGACTGTTCATGAGTTCCACGTATCCTGAGGTACTATAAGTTCATATTCTGGATTGTCTAAACATTGAGAGTTTGTTATATCCAATGTGACACTGTACCTAGCTTGCTAAGGGGTTTTTGATTACTAACGTGAGTTTTGGGACACCCTAATTCGCCGAGGTTCCAATCCTCTGTCCACAGTTCTGTGTGAGAACAGAAACCCTGCGACAGGGGCACCCCCGACCCTTGCTGGAGCTTCATCACACTTGCGATACAACTCCAGCAATGCGCCACCTTTACGGCACAGATACATCACGCATCTGTGCTGTTTTTGCCCCATGATGCGCCGCATTGTAAATGCAGCACACCATAGGTGACGGAACAGCGGCACAGAATGACTAACACATCCCTGGTGATGCGCCAGTCATCATAAATCTATCCCTATGCTTCTTATCTTGTTAGAGATGAACCGCCATATGTATCATCAAAGTTTTTTGCATTTCCTAAATAGCGAACTTTAAGGAATAAATAGCGATTCTTTACCATTCCTAGTTTGCGATTAGCTATTTGCTAATTACAAATTACCCATTCATTTCCTTCATTTCCATAGGGCGGTTGGACTCACTTTTAGCTCGAACGGCTGAATGGATTTCCACGAAACTTGGCAAAATTGTAGGGACTGGTAGCCCGATGTGCCTTTGCTATGTCTCAAGATATATGCTCCAGTGGTTTTTACGAAAATTAACTTTGAAAAATATATATTGGGCTACATTGGCCTATATATATGTTGGAGCCCAAATGTAGCCCAATGTAGCCCAATGAAGCCCAATGTAGCCCAATGTAGCCCAAAGATGGCCGCCAGAGACAAAAAAAAACAAATGTAGCCCAAATATCAGCCAGATGTAGCCCAACTATAGCCCAGTGACAGAATGACCAATCAGCTTCGCAAACCTCCGTTACGCGAAGCGGAGCGCTGTTACAGATATATATCTTTTTTTTAACGTTAATTTCTCAAAATCCACTGGAGCACATATATTGAGACCTAGCAAAGGCACATCGGGCTACCAGTCCCTAATATTTTGCCAAGTTTCGTGCAAATCCATTCAGCCGTTCGATTATTATTATTATTATTTTTTTTTGCCCCGCGGGGCCCTTTTAAAACCTCCACATCAAACCTAGGGGGTCAGCGAGGATCTACTATGCCCCCTTATGGTTATTTCCCCCTTTGTTTTGGCCTCCTCTTGTCTCTCGATCCTACCGAGAGACAAGATGGCGGCCGCTACGGACTTTTTGGAATGTTGACAGACGCCAGAGAACCAATCAGCTTCGCTTCACAAAGCTCCGTTGCGCGAAAAGTACGCGTCCTGGGACGCTGCCCGGTCCGCTGTTACAGATATATATCTTTTTTTAAACGTTAATTTATCAAAATCCACTGGAGCACATATATTGAGACCTACAAAAGGCACATCGGGCTACCAGTCCCTACAATTTTGCCAAGTTTCGTGCAAATCCATTCAGCCGTTCGGGCTAAAAGTGAGGCCAACCGCCCTATGGAAAACTCAATGTTAAAAACACGTTTTGGGACCCCCCTTTTTTCTCGGCCCCCCCTTGACGAACCCCCCCCCAAATTTTCAAGGGCTGCTCAGA
Source organism: Lissotriton helveticus (assembly GCF_964261635.1). NCBI lineage: Eukaryota > Metazoa > Chordata > Amphibia > Caudata > Salamandridae > Lissotriton > Lissotriton helveticus. The sequence goes on from NC_136057.1 coordinate 1,065,851,479, forward strand.
AACAAAATGTGCCATTTTCCTGAAAATTTCAGCCAATTCCGTCCACAAACGCCAAAGTTATTAGACATAGAATTTTCAAAAATCCCATAGAGAAAAAATCCTAACTATATATACCTACTGGCGACCGCCAGTAGGTAATATATATATATATATTGTTCACCAAATTGGAGTGCGTGTGTTATGTTTGGCGACATTGGTGAAAGATATATATATATATATATATATATAGCGTTTATACTTACCTGTAAAATAGTTATATTTTAAAACGAAACTTTTACTACGCATATGCCTTTGTTGTAAAGGCATATGCGTGGTAAAAGTTTGCATTGTAATGGTAATGTGTTGTAACAGCACATGAGTTGTTACAACCGTGTTGTAAAGGCATGCATTGTGATGGCATGTGTTGTAATGTCAGACATTTGTGCGATGCTGAAACTGCTATCCTTTCATCCATCAATCCAACCATCCATCCTTTCTGATTTCAATTTACTCTGCCAACCTTACACCCATCCTTTGTGTGGTTTTGCGTGGTTTAGAAACTCCAGAGTAATGAGAGGCAGAGCATTGAGCTGCCTTGAGTTACCTTGAGTTGGGAAGTCGTTCCATAGGTGGAGCTAGGGCATTCCCACACACCTGTCTATGGATTTCACAAGCACATTGTCCTCCTATAGAAGCAATTGTTAATGAACTGGCGAAAAAGGGTTGTCGCCTTGAAATGGCATTGTGAAAATTGTGTTCCTAAAGTGCTTTGTAGTAAAATATATTAAATTGGCCTTTTAATTCAGTACATTCTGTTCCTTTTTCATAAGACAATGGCATATAAATGCATCAAGTTAACAAAAATGTGTGCTCTAATTGTTGTCCAGTTTCAAATGCAGAATTCACCACAGTTTTTTCTCAGCTTGACTTGAGCATTAACCGATCCTGATTATCTGCCATTTTAGCTCCGCCCCATTGATTAACATTAGCCACACCCCTTCATTTGCCTTGTTAGCCCCTCCGAAATTAAGATCTAGTTGCGCCCCTGCATCATCCCAACTGTGCACCACATCCTCAACACAAGACTTCGCATTGCAAGCCCCTGTCTACAGGATCCTCATAGACGATGCAGCCTCACCGCACCTCAGAACCAACGCATCACCTCTGCTGCAAAATGCAACTTCGACGTGGATCCTTGCAATGCTCCGCAAAGAAGGATATAAGGTATTTTGTTCAGTGGGATTTCCTGGGTCCCTGTACTCCATCGCAGTCAGCCTGAACTTGTGACTTTGTCCTGTCTGGAATGACCAGATATCCGCAGTTGGTGGGTTATGCTTTTTGGTGCTACTTTCACAGAAATTATTAAAATTGCACATCACTGGGTCGACTGATTGGATTGTTGTTGTTTTGTTCTTGTTTTATTTATTTAAAATGACTATTTTTAGGTCGAACCTAAACAGTTCTTCCGCTTTTAGGCGATCTGCTGTCTGTACTTTATGGGGTCTGACTCCTCTCACTCTTTGGATTGGATTGTGTGTGTATCCTTTACAAATCATAGCCTTCAAATGGCTACTGGTGGGTGCATGTCCCACTTTTTCTCGCAAGTATATTCCCATGAAGTATCTCCGCGGGAGCGAGCAGGCAAGTGCACTCTGCATGCGTACCTTTACCTGCTTGTTTTCTACTGCTGCTCTCCATGTGCATCGCTGCTCCTATCAACATGCCTGCAGCTGCCTGTCTTCCGTGCCCCTGCTCATCGCTACTCCATCTCTACTTCCCATTTAATATAATCATATTATTTTATTTTGCTATGATATGGTGTAATGGGGGATGAGGTATTGGCAGCCAGCTCGCCACCGTTTGGGGGAAGTAGTTTCAATCACTGATCGTGAAGCCTCTGTCTACGCTTCCCCTTCTCCTGTCACCAGCGGCACTGTGCTCTGTCAGTAGGTGATACGCCTCCAGGTCCTGCCCTCTAAGGACACACCACGCCTGCTACGCATGCGGTGTGACGCCTGGGTCTATGAGCACAGCGTGCCCACCTCTCCTGTCCCTCCAGCTCCTCCTCCTAGTGCTCCTCACCTGTCTGGCCATGGCAGGCATAGTACACAAGCTCCCCTCTGCAGACTTTGAGGTGTTTGGCCCTGTGAAGGGTAGTTAGGAGCCTTTCCGTTGTTAAGGAACTGCTATTGATTCGGTGAGTTGGTTATCTGCCTATATGAGAGCCTCCAATAGGGATATATTATGTAACGTTTATGCTTGTCAGCCACTGGTAATAACCACATTCCAAGCTGCCCTCAGCTGGCTCATGTGCATTTTGTGGGAGGGGCTCAATCAGAACGAGTGAGAGAGGAGTCAAGAAAGGTTGTATCTTTCTGTGAAAGGGGGGATTCCTTGGAAGGGCCGGGGGTGGACCCTGCCACTGTGGGACTGCCCCAAGGCTTTAAAGAGGGGGAAAAAGACCTGGTGAATGGAGGCTCCATCCTCCACACGTGTCTGTGCCAGAGGGTGTCTGGCTGTGTGTGAGGCTGTGTCTCCATGTCAGTGTGTCTGCAGAAGTCTGTGTGCAGCCACCTGCTCACCCGAGCAGCTCCCTGAACTTTGACAGGCAGGAGGTGCAACCCAAGGGGGCTCTCTGCACAAATGAGCCAGAAGAGCGATAACCGATGGATCATCAATGAAGGCGAGGAGAACAAAATGGTAAGAGCCCTGTATTCTTCTGCACGGTAGGTGAGCACAGCGTCAGTTGAGCTCTTCTGTAATCTTTGTAACTTCACTGGCTGTGAGTACTGCATCAGCAGAGCTCTAGTGTGATCTCTGCCAATTCACTGACTTTGAGGACAGCATCAGCAGAGCTCTTGTGTGGTCTGCGTCACTTTACTGGTTTTGAGCAAAGCATAAGCAGAGCTCTTGGGTGGTCTGTGTCACTGAACTGGTTTTGAGCACAGAATCAACTGAGCGCCTGTATGATCTGAGGCACTGCATTGACTGTGAGCAGGACATCAGCTGAGCAATTGTGTGGTCTGTTGCACTGTTTGGGACATTGACACTGCCCAACCTGACTAATTTTCTTGTTTTGATTGTGACACGCGCTGTCATCAACTTTATGACAGTCTGATGTTTATAGCAGAAGATGTTGAATTTGTGACCGATGGCTGAGCACCTGAAGGAACATCTCGGAGACATGCCTGGGTTGAGAAGAAAATCATTTGATTCTGCCACCAGGGATGCTGATCCTCTGGGCTGCCCTGCAAATCTCATAATTGTTCCCTGATTCCCTATTGAAAATTTGATTTAATATCACACTTTGTTGTTAAGTGTTTTGTGTATTGCATTGTTTTCTTGTTATTTTGTAGTTTATTCAAAAGCTTTTTTTATTGAAAGGCACTAAAATATCAGGAAGACTGGTGATAATACTCTGCACTCTCTCTCTACCTCTCCTCTACTCTCAGACTCCGTGGCTCTCTTATTCTACCCCTCAGTTCTCTCTCTGGCTCTCACCTCTTTCTTTCTTTCTTTATTTCTTTCTTTCTTGCATTTCCTTTTTCCCCACTTAATTCTACCACCTCCTAATTCTTTTACTGTCTCTCCTACCATCCATCTTTCGATCTTTCCATCTGTTTCACCCTGAATGTCGTTTATTTTCTTTCTTTCTCTTTCTTTTCTAGCTTTCTCTCTCATCAATGTCATTATAAATAATATATGCCATCTTGAGTGATGTCATCAATGATGCGATCAACAATGTTTTCAGTGACACCATGTGTAAAGCAAGGAGCAGTGTGCAGGTGGAGTGGGTTATAGTTTGGTAACTTAACAACAACTGGCCAGATTCAAGGTTTATTTTAGTTTTTTTTTAATTTCATTCTCTCTTTCTTACACTTTTTTCTTTTCTTATAGAGCTGCCCCCATGAACTTGTATTGGGCACCCTTGGTCTACTATTTCACAAATGATGAGCAGAAGTGTCCACATCAGGGTTTTATCTTTGGCACTAGAGGTGATGTTTGTATATTCAGTGGTGAGTCTTGTATAAGAAATATGTTATGCAGAACATTGTGAATGAGCCCTTCCTGCTCACTCGTGAGACACAGGTCCATCATTGGTGCGTTTGAGAGCTTCCACTAAATGTAAATGTAAATGTACAGGAATTTATATAGCGCAAATCACCAAGCGGTTTCTAAGCGCTTGCTTAGGGAACCCGTCCTGGTATTCCCCTGTGAGATAACCCCGGCAGGGTATCCGCAAGGTGAAAGCCAGGCATCCCGCCGCGAGGGGCCGTTGTGGAGATTAAGCAAGCTATTGCCCAGAGTCGCAGAGTGTGAACCCATGAATCGAGTAGGCACCGGAGCGAGAATTGTCGAGTCCATGGACATTTTAGGACTCAAGACCCCGCCGAGCTGGGAATTGAACCCTGGTCCCGGGCTGACCTCTGCTTCCAGATCTGCTTCCTCTAACCAGTGAGCCACACTTCTCACTGGTACTAATCCATGTTTTACCACAAGTTGCTGCTTCCTGTGAAATTGTGCAACTCCTTCTGAAGGACTGGGCTATTTAAGGCCCAGCGGTGCCAGGGAACAACACCTATAACCTTCGTGGGATACCTGTTTCGGCGCACTAAGGACAGAGACACGGGACACTTCCTTCGGCGTCAAAGATCAGAGTTTATTACTGCAGGGAGGCAAAAGTCACTAGAAGTACAACAGCGTGTAGGTTCTACGAGTCTGCTTCTCAACTTGCATATGTGAGTCGCTCTCCTTTATACAAGATTCTGCCATTGCACAATATGTGAACAAAAGGTTACAACCCAGTTCCTATAATAAACATCAAAAGGTCGCTTTCATGTTTTCAGAACCCCGGAACATAATCACAGTAACATCACTGGTTCCCAACTGTAAACGTATATCTTCCCACCACTAGGCACATCCCACCAGAGTTGTAAAAATGAGAAAGAAGAGAGAAAAGAACAGCTGCTAGGAAGTCAGACACATCTAGATAAAAGAGTGTGGGGGTAATATTGGAAACATGATCGAAGGATCAAGGAGCTTGATCCCAGCACGTGCACGGCTGAAACAATAGGCCGCCACGGCACGATTACCCTCAAGCTGAGCCATTTGCCTCTGCAGTGTCATTCCTCCTGTCATAAAGACGTGTGAAAGGAATATGCGTCTTCCGTATGGCTTGGGAACGAATGGGGTCATGAGGCGAACAGTTGCCTGCTCGCTGACTGCGTGAGGGCAAGAAACAAAATGGACGCCGTATCTAAAATGGAACCCGAGGGTTCAGACGACGAAACACGTAATTTAGGCGAACCGTGTTGAGTAGTGTAGCGAAAACGCGTACACTTACTGATTTTCGCCATTTACGGTTCATAGATACCAAACTCGTCCATATTCGGCAATGCCCACAACACCGAATCGATTTTCACGGAACCTCACTTCTAATGTGCTCAAACTTACTCCAAGGTTTGTCTAATCCAGATGTAGTCCACACTGTCAGTGCTTTCTTTTGGCAAAATTTGTGTTTATTTTCATATAACAAGTGAATAACAAGCAAATACAATCCACTGGGTGTCATTACTCTTCAGCCCAGTGAAGTTGCTATTTCCGGGGTTACAGTGATTATCCCTAAAGAAGTAGAGATAACCGAGTTGACACAATCTTCACAAAGTAAATCTCCCCCAACCTGGAGTTTATCACCTCCCACCCCGTTCCCCACCAACCTCCCACCCCATAATAACAAAATTTAAAGTATTGTAGTACATTAGGGAATAGGTTGTACCTAGAGATGAAGCTGTATACCGTGATAGGACGTCTCAGTGCTATTTTCGCAGTGACATAAGTCGCTTATATCCCCCATAGATTGGTACAATCAAAATTGAAACAAGTGGAGCACCCTCGTTCTGGCGAGACAGGCACATAGAGGTAAACCCTTTGAAAGATATGAAACCAGTGGGCTCCAAATATACTCAAACCTTTTGTAGGAGTCTGCTAGGACATCTGCCAGGCATTCCATCATTATTGTCTTCCATAGCCTAGCATGCCATTGGGTCAGCGCGGGGGCCTCCGCTTTTTCCATGCAGCGGCCACTGCCATTTTGGCCACTCCAAAGCAGAGCCACATAATGGATTTGTCCCCATGTGTTTAGAATCGCAGATAATCATTCTGTAGGCCCAAGAGTACAAACCCTGGGTCCTCTGGCATAGGGTATCCTACAATGTCTTTAAGTTGCCTAGTATCTCTGACCAGAACGGTCAGATCTTGGGGCAATCCCACTGTTGTGTAGCATTTTAGAATACAAGCGTAATTTACCGATTCATGCCTTTATATAGGGTACAATTCACATTAGCCTTATATAGGCATAGAAATCATAACCGTATTTAGACATAACCCATCCAGTCCAAAAACAAGCATGGCTACTTCCACTTGTTCCAAAAAGCCACAACGATTTCTAGGAAACACTCAGCGTCAGCAGTCAGGGACATCACCTTACTTGAATATTGATTTGTCCTAGAAATCATGGAGTTTTCAAGAAACTACCATTCCCTTGGGGTTCTTTGATGACGTTATCATGTCCACCTTTACGTCAAACTTGGCACCTTCAAGGTATAAATATGCCTACACTTACCCTAGCAAACACACAGTGGTTCGGAGCAGCTCGACTATCTACTTGCCCGACGCAACTCGCTACAGCAAGTGATGAAGGAAGCTGACCCTCCAGCTGACGCACTGATTGAGAAGCTGTCCTTTCTCTCACTGAGAATCCAGCTCCAGTGTTTCCAAGCTCTCCGAGCGGGGTGCTGGGAAATCTAGTCCCGAGACAGAGATAAAAGAACTCCTTCATTCTAAAACCAAGGTAAGGAGCTGATGCGACCCTAAGAGAAATCTTGGTTAGATTCTTGGCAAAGAAAAACAAAACCTTTGCTACACCTCACTTACTTCTTCCCACGTACTAGACTTAGGTTAGGTACATTGGGATAGGCGTATTTTAGAAGCACCAGTTGAGTACTTTTAGCCTTTGTTATTTATGTATGTATTTATCTATGGTTTAGAAACCATACAATGCTTTTATAGTATTATTTCATAATACTCTTCTTACTGTACCCATTATACTTTGCAACCAGTATTACGATTGTAGCAGTTCACTTTACTTGCATGAGAAAGTAGACTATTCAATAAAAACCCTTTTATTGAAAACGCCCGCCTCTCCATTTCTCTGCAACTCTGATGAAACAAAGCATGCACGATTGACTGAGTAAAATATCTATCTATTGTTTCCACGACTCTGAAGATCAGTTTTATTCTTGAGGAAACAAAGTTGTCATGTTTATGAGGTTGTCAGAAACTAATCCCTTCTTGTGTATTCGAGAAAGTTTCTAGTTACCTCTGAGCTAGCTGGCACTCACAATTAAGTCTAATATATTCAATGGAGGCCTAGCCGACCGAAGTCCTACGTCAAATCTATAGGATATACTATTCCAATGCGCAGAGCCTATTGGGAATATAGGAACTACACTACACCACCAGATATGTTGAAAATCATCCAATAGCCCACAACCCCTCCAACAACAGTCTGATGACTGTGGGAATATTTTCTTCAGTTTAGCAGGATAAAGATACCAATCAAATAATGGTTTGCAATGCACCTCTCTGAGCCCCATGGAATGGTTGAACTTGGGGATATCCCTCACCACCCCTGTCCATTGAGCTTCTGTAATGGAGCCATCTACAACTCCCTCTCAGTGGCCTTTATAACGGGTCCGGGGTGTGTGCAGAATATCCAACAATAGATTATATAGAAAGGAGATAGTGCCCTTTGTACCGCTACTACACTTCGCAAACTTTTCAATGGCTGTGAGTTCTCTCGTGACGGCTTCCCGCATGTTCGGGTGAGATATCCAGTGTATTAACTGATTGTACCTGTAGTGTTCTGTGGAGGGGAGGTGAAAGTCCCGGCCGCAGTTTTCAAATGTTCATACATCCCAGTTGTGAAATACGTCTGAGACCGTTAAGCAGCCCCTCCACCTTCCATGCCTCAATGGGGCCAAGTTGCAGCAAGGGTGGGAATGCCGGGTTGAAATGTATAGGGGTAATTGGAGAAGGGAAGGTAGTTAGCCCGTCAGCCCCATTGACTGTGTCCCACACTCAAAGAGTGGTGCGAGTGGGCGTGCTCAAGTAAGCGTCAATTGGACGGTCCGCTTTAGGCTTCCACAATACGTCCCAAATGTACTTCCCCATAACTGTCCTATCCATACTGAGCCAGTGTTTGTCTGACTCTTGGGCTGGCCATTCAGGGATCACCCTTAACTGTGCTACATTATAGTATACGTTGAAATCTGGTAATCACAAGACCCCCTTATCTTTAGACAATAGCAGCACCTTATAAGAGAGCTGTTCCCTCCCTCCTTGCCATATGAACTGTGTTATCATGGTAGGTAAGTTCGAGGAGAAGCTGCACTCCACTTTGATTGGAAGCCCTTGGAACAGATAAAGCAGTCTCGGAAGGACTGACATTTTAATGGCGTGTATCCTCAACAACTAGGATAGATATAGGGGCGTCCATCTCTTTAAGCCTGCCTTCAATTGCCGTAGTAATGGTGGGTAATTGGCTTGGAATAGCTCCGCCAGTTTGGGGGTGATTTTAATGCCGAGGTATGTAGTCATGTGAGAGGCCCATTGAAAAGGTGTAGATCCGATTAGACCATCCACCTCTGCTTGAGAAACCGTCAGATTAAGTGGATGTGATTTGGATAAATTAATGCGGAGCCCTGCCACTTCCTCAAAGTGCTGTAGGTTCTCTAAGGTAGCCGCAAGAGAGGTAGAGGGTTGGGCCATTGAGAGCAGGATGTCATCCACAAACAGCAATATCTTATGTTCCTCTTCTGCAAATCAGATTCCAGAAACCTGTGGGTTTTGACGTATCCTGGCTGCTAATGGTTCTATGCTTAAAGCAATTAATGAAGCGGAGAGGGGGCACTCCTGCCTCTTTCCCTTCGCAAGTGGGAACACTCTGGAGCTTAGCCCATTGACTAACACCCTTGCCATGGGGGATGAGTAATTCACTTTAATCATGGTCAAGAATCTTTCACAAAAAACAAATGTTCTCAAAGTATGAAAGAGAAATTGCCAATCAACCTGGTCAAACGCCTTCTCTGCTTCCAATGCCAGGAGAACTGCCGGGACAGATTTCTTGGAGACTTTTTCAGTCAGGTGGACTATTCACCTAATATTATTGTGTGTCTCTCTACCTGTTATAAACCTGACTGATCTGGACGGGTCAGGTCTGAGAGTAGGGTGTCCAAACGGGTACCTACGATTTTTGAGTACAGTTTGGCGTCTAAATTCAACAGAGCAATCGGACGATAAGAGCCGCATTTCTTCCTGTCCTTACCTTGTTTGGGGATCAGAGAGATTAGGGCCTCGCTCATAGATTCTGTGACCTTACCCTTGTCGGCCATATAGTTATATAGTGAGACTAGCTGTGGGGCAAGTTCTGCTGTATATGCTTTGTAAAATTGGGATGTCAACCCATCCCACCCCGGAGATTTGTGACATTTGAGATTAGTTATGACATAACAAATTTCCTCCTCTGTGACAGGGCAGCCCAAGAGATCGTTTTGGGCTTCTGAGACCTGTGGCAGGCTTGCAAGTATTCTAACTGCACAGCCTCGTTAGGGAGGTCTTCCGTATATATGGATCGGTAAATCCTTCCGAAGACCTGGGCTTTCCTTGTGTCGTACACAATAGTTTTGTCTTGTTCATTACAAATATCCCCTATATGTTCTTTTTCATTTTTAACTCTCAGTTACCTAACTAGATGGGTACCTATCTTGTTACCCTGGTCATAGGTTGTTCGGTGAAGGCAGAGCAGGGTGAGTTCCGCTCGAGTTTTCCCCGCTGGGCCATAACTTTTTTCTGCTGTGACAACGTGGGATTATCTATGTGAATTTTCTCTGCAGCCTGGAGTTCGGTCTCTAAGGCCTGACTCTCCTTAATCCGTGATTTGTTAAGGGTAGAATTTAGGGCTATACATTGCCCCCGTAGAATCACCTTAAAGGTATCCCAATTGTTTAGTGGGGAGGTGTCACTCGGATTGTTATTTTGGCAAAAATCATTTATGGTGGCCCTTAAGGAATCCCATAATAATCTATATCGGAGCAGCGATTTTGCGAAAAACCATCTCCTATACTTAGGGGGTAGTGTCTCCCAGTTGATACAGATAAGCACTGGTGCACGGTCGGAGAGGGTTATGGAATAAATTGTCGCTGACTGTAGGGCCTGACGTAGACTGTTGCTCACAATTACATCCTCTAATCGGGGATAACTTCCATGTGAATGAGAGAAGAAAGCGGCCTAAGTCTCCAAACTCCCTCTCGAGAGATTTGTGGAAGCTGCCTGTGATTGAGTAGTGCAGATGTGTGCTGTCCAGCTCTGCTTCCCACATAAGATTAAAGTTCCCCAGAAGTATAATTGCCCCTTCTGCAAAATTCCCCAGGGTGGTTAGAAAACTATTTTAAAACCTAGTTTGATTTGTGTTAGGTGCATATAAAGTAGCGAGCGTACATTGCCATCCCATTGTGCCTCCCTGTCTGCCTTACAACCCTCTGGTTCGAACCAGAAGGATGAGTTAAAAAAGAGTGCCACCCCATAGTGTTTAGTAGATGCCGAGGATTTGTACAATATCAGATATTGTTTATGTTTTAAGTGGTGTTCTTCCGAGCGCTTGAGGTAGGTTTTCTGAAGAGCCACTACGTCATGCCTCTGGTCTGTGATATGTTTCCACAAGCATTGCCACTTCAGGGGGGAATTAAGTCCCCTTACGTTCCACGTTAGGGTTGTAATAACCATTACTTACAGTGTTCTGTGACCCTCCGCTGTGAGTGAGCACCATGTGAGTCTCCCATTCTGAAGGATCACCCCCTCCGCCACATCCATCTCATTCTCAAGTAGCTCCCTCTGCTTTGAGGATGAGATTGTCTAACTGCCCAGAATCCCCCCATGTACTACATGAGAAATCAAAAGGTAAACCCCTAACTAACTGAAAACAAAAACCCATTTTACTCATCGACATTTTTTACATGGCCTCCATACTTGCCTAAAGGCGTTCTGGTCCTTACCCTTTAAGGCATTATCTCATAAAACATCCCCTTAGCTGGAAAGAAAAGGGGATGAGGAGAGAGTGAGGGAAGATATATGAGGTGGGCACAGTGCCTGCATGGGCCCAGACCGGTGGTATACAGCATTCCACCACATGCGCCCAGTGAGTTAAAAGTCTGAACTAGAAAAACTGTCTGTTCAGGCAAAGGGCTGTCCTTTCCCTTCATGGGGAGCTCCCATCAGGTCTGCAGGCCAACAATACGCTATCCGTCTTCTTCAGCGGGTTTTGGGCAATTTCTGATGATGTGGTGTCTGCCACTGGTTGTCCTTCGGTGGGTCTGACCGGGGGCCCGTCAGTCTGTCCTCCCTTTCTGCTTCAGGCTTCCCCAACTGCAATGGCAGACCTAGGATCCGCCTCGCTTCCTGAAGATTGGTGACATGTCTTGACTTGTTCTGAAGCTCAAATGCCAAGCCAAAGGGATATGTTCATCTGCCCCGGATATTATCTTGTCTGAGCTTGTCAGTGATAGGCTTAAATTGAGTATGTCTCGCCAATGTCACTGGGGCAATATCCTGAAAGAGGGCACATGACATCCCTTGGAAGGACACTTTGTTGGTCTTTCGTGCCACCTGAAGGATGGCTTCTTTCACTTTGTAGGAGTGTAGTTTGACCATCACATCTCTAGGGTGACGTTTCTCACCCTGTGTTTGGGGTCCTACCCTGTGCACTCTCTCAATTTTTGCCTTTTGACCGGATTCCCCCAGCAGTTCTGCAGAAAGGCCCTGGACAAAGGCCCCCAAATCTAGTCCCTCAGCTCCCTCTTGCAGGTTCCAGATGCGTACGTTGTCCCTAAGCGATCTATTTTCAAGGTCCTTGTGTTTTAAGACTGCTGATTTGAGTTGGTCATGTAGGAGTTTTACTTTATTCTCTGGCCAGTTCGCTCTTCTCTCCAAGTCATTGATTTTAGTCTCCAGGTATACTGCTCTTGTAGCGACCACGTCTACATCTTGCTTGAGAGAGAGCAGCTGGGTGTTGACGTCAGACCTTAAAACCTCCAACGAGGCAGTCAAGTCCGTCTTGAGCTCCTCTCTTAACTCTTTTTTGAAGTTCCTTAATGAGGCCAGGAAGTAATCCTTCATGAGGGCCATGATCTCAGGCTCTTGTCCGCGAGAGAACTTTCCCCCAGAATCAGCTGTAGCGAAGTAGTTGGAGACCCTGTTACTCTGGGCCTTCTTTGGCGGCATAAAGGCCAGTGGGGATCATCAACACCAACACCACTTGAGGACTGGTCCTTGTTAGTGAGATTGCTGTTGTAATGCACCTTCCGCTGCACCAGAGGCTCACCGGCGCCTTCACCTCCCCCTCCCCCACAGTGACTCCAGCCAGTACCGCTCGGTACTAGCACCCCTCAGGGCAGATCGCTATATGGCAGACTTACTATCCTGACTCGACTCCAACTGTCCCAAAAGACCTCCAAGCCCTGCACACCTCCCTCAGTTGCCACTGTATCATTCCCTTTTCAGAGTCGCTGAAAACATTTTGTGTTTACTAGCCGTGCTTAGGGAGAGACATCATCCTGCACTCGGCAGTCCGCATTTAGCTCGTTCCGGAGGCCCCAGTGTTACCGCTGTCCCCGACAGCTGCCATCTTGATGTCAGGCAGTCAACAGTTTTCTGCAGCCCTCACTTCCTCCGCTCTGGGTGCCCATCAAGACACGCCACCAGCCCGGCATTCACCAGAAGCGACCCATACAGAAGCGAGCCCCAAGGCCTTCTTCACTCCAGTTGCATTCCACTGACCGCTCCAGACAGGCCTCTACGTTGCCAGCACCTCACCAGTGGGTGTCCTCGATGGGGTTCAATGGTAGGGACTCTTTCTCACTTGGCCCTTTGAGGTGTCCGCCGTACATCTGCGCTTGTTGGCCTTCGGGTAGCGGACATGTCTTTTCCTCCTCCTGGCGGTGTGCTAGTCAGGCCCTCAGAGGTGTGTCTCACTCGCTCCGTAGGCCCGCCACATGGATCACCGGGCCACCGCACTGGCCCACAAGTGTTTTTCTTCCGTTCCTTCTCCGTTCAATACAGGCAGGGAGTCAACCCCGTTCTATCTCGACCTCCAGACTCCCTCAGTTAGCTCATTTCCAGCTTTGTTTCGGCAAATGCCAAGGAGCCCTTGCGGGTCACGTCCGCACAGCCATCTTGGTTGGCCACGCCCTCCTGCCAGTGCTTTTAATTCTGATACATGTAGAAATCTGCACTTGTCCCCAATTTATAAGAATTGGAAAGACTGGATGAGTAGCCTTGCAGCTAAATAGTCTGGTTTGCATTGTGCATGTAACTTAAGTGAGGGTAATATGCTAATATTTATGCATTTACTTTTTTGTGCATGGGTGCCGCACTTTATGTTTCAGCACAGCACCCGCTTTCATATTTACAACACAGGCGCCGTGTTTTGTGTGGCAGCATGTCGCCTGATTTTATATTTACAAAGCCAATAGCAGTAAGTCTGGTAAATGCGAGACCTATTATCTTGCAAATGCTTGTTCTTACATGGTGTGGGGTCATTTTTGTGTGGTGTTTTTCACTTTATTACTGTTTGAAGTTACGCATTACCTTTGAATTAAGCCTGACTTGATATCCATCTGCCAAGCTACCAAAGTGTTGATTATAGGTTAATTTAGGTGTGGCTCGTGCTTCACCCGGACTTTGTTATGTTATGTTATCTATATTTATAAAGCACAGTGGTAACCCTGGGGTGTCCTAGTTCTAGCTTAGACTATCAGATCAATCAATCAATCAATCAATCAATCAAAAAGTGCTTTATTTGGCTTTGGTGATAAAAACCATAAAGGTCAGGGTTACAACATTACAGGAGATTCCCTTCCATGAATGTCATTGGACAATGGTCACCATTTATTGTTAAAAATACATTCAGAAAAGATACATAAAATACGTATTCACATGTTATATAAAAGTCAGAAATGGTCACATTTTCAAGCCTATACCATACATAGAACTTAGTCGCAGCTAGATCTAAGCCTAACTGCAGCCTTTAAAAAACTAAGAACATGCCATAAAGTGGACCCTGAAAGCATAGCTAAAAAGGTCAAAGCAGGGCGCACTTGAGTAACATTTGCTTGTTTTAAAATAGGGATTAAAAAGTTTTTCCATGGCACCTCATAGTTACTACAAAACATTAAAAAAATGAGTCATGTCCTGAGGGGATTTGCCATCACAAACACACGACAAAAGGGTCTCGCCTTTTTTACTCCCACATGGGTGAGCGTGTTTGAGATAGAATAAATCAAAACGGAATCTTGTCAATAAAAAAAGTTATACGTGTTGGGAAGCCAAAGGAGGTATGGTTCTGTTGAATGTATAGTTTTCAGGATAATATATTTGCGCACGCTGGGCTCCATCAGCTCACGCTCTTCCCTGTTCGCCAACCGCTGTCTAAAGAAAGTCTCCTTGGCCCAAGGAAGATCATTTCTTTCAATTGAATCCCGCTTACTATACAGATCCACCCTACCAAGAGACCTATACCCATTCCGAATGTATTTTCAACCACGGAATGTAATTGGCATGGTCCAGAGCCATACAATCCATTTGTTTAGGACAGTCCCCTTATTCAACCAGACTTTGAGCCAATATGAGAGGGGGCGAAACGACAACATGTCAGTCAGGTAAGACATACCCAGTTCTTCATGTACGGTGAAAGAGGGGGTTTCCTGTGGAACACATAAGAGACGTCTCAGGAACCCGTTTTCAGCTCTTTGTAGCGCCTCGTGTGATGTGTAATAACAAATTATTATACCATAGGATACCTGTGTTAAACATTTTGCTCTATTGATCTCCAGAAGTTGACCTATAGGATTTTTACCTAACCATGAGGCAAAATTAAAGATTTCCGCATTACCCCTTAAAAAATCCTCTTTCTTTGTACTTCTCAAGGGGCCCCAGTTAAGTTTGGAGTCAAACATAACCCCCAGGTACGAGAAGGCGCAAGTCTTAGGGACCGGGATAGCCAGACCCTAAAATGAAAATCCTTTTTTAAACTTGGCTCTATCTGTATCATGTATTACTTGGAGTTGTCGACCAACATGTCCCCGTCCTCCATAAACTTTACAAAGGAGTTAAGTAAAATTTGCAAACCCTTTGCGGTCTGGGCGATAAGGACTGCGTCATCTGCATATAGTAATACGGGCAAACCACACCGTCTCACCTGTGGAAAATTTACCTGTGTGTCAACTAAAACCTTCTCCAAGCTATTAATATATAAATTTAAAAAAAGGGGGCCAATATGCAACCCTGTCGGACCCCTCTCTGGATTGGAAATTGTTGAGTAACCTTACAGTCTCTCGTATATCGTACCTGCGCTTTGGTATCCCTGTGAAGATCTCATAGCAATAGGACAATGTCTTTATCTACAGCCATGCAAAATAGGGTCCCCCATAGCTTGTTTCTATTAAAATGATCAAAGGCAGAGGACAAGTCCATGAAGGCCAAGTATATCCTGCCAGATCGAGCGATGGAATATTTATTGTATAAATTCAAACATTGGTGAACTGTCGACCTCCCTGGCTGAAACCATATTGGTTATCGGTTAAAATGTTGTTATCATTTGCTCAAGTAGATAACCTATACAACAGGATGCGTCCCACCACATTAACAGACGAGTCGAGTAGCGATATGGGCCTATAACAGAGAACACTGTCCCTATTTCCCTTTTTAAAGACTGGACGATGGTGGATATGGACCAGGTGCTAGTTTGGGCATCTCTTATTGCTGCATTTATAACGGTGGTGAGGACTGGCACCCACAGTTGCGGGTTAGATATGTAAAGGTCTGGTGGGATACCATCAGGTCCTGGTGCCTTATTCCTAGATAACCCCGCAATACTCTTGCTGACCTCATCTGCTGTAATAACAAGGGCTGACTTCCCTCCACCACTGGAGGTACTGGTGTCCGGTGGGCTTCTAAACAGTTCCTGGGAATTACCCACTCATTCCTCTTCCATGATCTGTGCATATTCCCCACCCAAAAAAGGGTAATTACCAATGCTCCAAAACTGGGTGGTATTTTTCAACGTACATGCCACAGTGAGCTTACTCCATGCCAAATCCTAGAGCTCGGTCTGGCGCCTTGCTAGTTCCACTATATATATCCCTCTACACTCTTTTACCAGAGCACGGTCCCTAGGTTTAGTCCCCAGTGCCCCCCCTCAAATTCCTGGCTGCGCAGGAACAGTTATGGTCAAACCATTTCATGACTTGATCTTTCAAGTTCAAGTTCGGTGCCTTCAGCAAATCTCCAATTGAGTGTGAGATGGCCGAGAAAGCTTCTAAGACAGCCCCGCTTTTTCCCGTCCAGTAGTACAAGTGTCAAAATCCCTCTTACACTTACCCATGAGGGACTCATTAAAAGAGTCAGGGGTTATCTGAGCCCATCTTAGCCTTCTACCTTGGCCTATTTCCCTTAATGACCCCCTAAATGCTGACATTTGGGATTTTCCAAGTCTTGGCCATGTGGTCGAAGTACAAAGCGGGTTATGATCACTAAAAATACTATCTTCAATGGTAAAATCCAACAGAAATTGGTAAAAGGTGAATGAAACAAAAAAATAAAATCTATGAATGTTGCACCACCCCTACCTGTAAATGGCATATTGGAGGGTTCCTACCTTTAACCATCCTACTCATGGACAATGCTAGATTAAACTCGTCCACTAAGGAATTAAGAGTATCCCTGCAAAGTATGTTCAACATGAATGCCCCAGATACGTGGGCATCCTATTCCAGTTAAAATTCCTTCTGTTGGGTCCTCACATAGATGTACATTAAAATCTCCAGCAATCATGAGGTGACTGTTGTGAGGGGCCTTAACTGTCACTTTTCTTAAAAAAGAGCCCATTCTAGAAATATTACACACATCTGAGAAAGCAGGCAAGGCATTCTAAAGGTTCAAGAGCAACAAGTTGGCAGATCCCTGGGAAAGGGACAAGGCCTGCAAACAAGATTGTCAGTAGCTAACACCCTCAAACGACAATGTACATCCAGGGATACATACATTTCCAGTCCACCCTTAGATCATCCCACCCGTGAAGGAGTGGCTGGGACATAAAATGACTTATCAATCAATCAATCAGAGCATTTATATAGCGCACTACTCACCCGGAGGGTCTCAAGGCGCTAGGGGAGGGGGGTCCGCTACTGCTCGAACAGCTAGGTCTTGAGCTGCTTTCTGAAGGCAAGGTGGTCCTGGGTCAGGCGGAGGTGGGTCGGGAGGGAGTTCCAAGTCTTGGCGGCCAGGTAGGAGAAGGACCTTCCTCCTGTGGTGGCTCTTCGGATGCGGGGGACGGCGGCGAGGGCGTGGCTGGTCGATCGAAGCTGGCGAGTGGGAGCGTAGAAGTTGAGGCGGCTGTTGAGGTATCCTGGGCCTTGGTTGTGTAGGGCTTTGTGTGTGTGGGTGAGGAGACGGAAGGTGATTCTCTTGTTGACCGGGAGCCAGTGCAGATCTCTCAGGTGTCCGGAGATGTGGCTGCGACGGGGGATGTCTAGGATGAGTCGTGCTGAGGCGTTCTGAATCCGCTTGAGTCTCTTCTGGAGTTTGGCGGTGGTTCCGGCATAGAGGGAGTTGCCGTAGTCCAGACGGCTGGTGACGAGGGCCTGGGTGACCGTCTTCCTGGTCTCGGTGGGGATCCACCGGAAGATCTTACGTAGCATGCGTAGGATGTTGAAGCACGACGAGGAGACAGCGTTGACTTGTCTGGTCATGGAGAGGGAGGAGTCCAGGATGAAGCCCAGGTTGCGTGCGTGGTCCGTTGGTTTGGGTTTGGGCCAAGAAAAAGCTATTGGTGTTAGTCCACATCTCCTGCAGGCAAATCACATGAAAACCTTTAGGTAGCCGATCCAAGTGGGATCAGCGAACTTGCTTGCTAATCTGGCTACATTCCATGAAATAAATTTGCAAGCCTTGCCATCCCCAATACCAGTAGGTAGAGGATCTGGTACCAAATGATGCATGGGTGCTGTCTCAATGGGTTCTATACCGGAAAGTCAGTCACAAGAGTCCATTAATTCCAAAAGGTGGGAAAAAGTTATAAAGGGGTAAAATATAAGTTAACTTCTGTTGGTCCAGCACAGGATTAACCGGGAACCTCCATGAGCCCACCTTGTTGGTTCTTGACGTGCTGCTGAAGGATCAATAGAAGTGCCCGAGCGGTAAAGCCACAATAGCTGAGCCAACCCCACCTAATAGATCTCTGAGGCTGCATATAAAATTCTCTCCACCAAGTGGGGTCAATTAAAGTAACAATTACGCAGTCTCCTCTCAAGTCTTTTGTAGATCTTGCGACCCAGGAAACTCTGTGCACCATATTTATAAATTTCTCCAACCTTAGACCAAGGGATGTGCTACGATTCAGACAAAACAGAACCTTGTGCTTTAGTTGCTCATATTCCTCAATGGCACCCAAGGGGAGCACAGGGACATTACCAAGTATTATTACATATGGTGAAGATTCTGGAGGGAGATGTATAGTAGGTAACGTCTGCCTCCATCTCTCCACCATGGGGTCTGCTATGCTGGGCTCTAAAGTGACCCGCCTCCGCTCAGTGGCTTCCCACTGATGTTCTGGCTGGGCCAGGGCCATGCTGTTGGGCACTGTATTGGGCACTGTGGTTTCGATGCAACCACTCCTCCCAATAAGTCCACCTCCCTGGAGTTTAAATCCACCAAGGGCCAGGGAGGGAGATTGATGCTACTTTTCACAGATGTTAAATGTGGCATATACCCACTTGGACCTTGCTCACATCTTGTACTGCTTGCTTGCCGGGGGCCGGTTAAAACCCCCCAGCACTGTGTTGAGAATCTGTATACCAAGCTGGCCTGTGTTGGCAAAACCAAATCATTTCTTGCTCTGTTGTGGATTAATGTTGTCAGATAGGGTCTGGTTATGGTCTATATTTGTCATCAAGGAGCACATCCATCCTTCCACCATGGGCTCCATATCTTCCTTGGACAGCGGTTGCGATTTACTAATGTGTTGTCCTGTCCCCTCTGCCCTTGAGTGTTTTGGTTTAGCCCCTGTCGATGAGCCTTTCCTTTTTGCTCCAAGCCCTGCCCCTGCCCTCACCCCCCCACCCCCCGGGTTGGCTATGCATTCCGTGTCCTTAGTTGAAAGAGCTTGGACAGTAAGATCAGGCCCGGTGATGTTGCCTGGTTCTACATTTAGGCCATAACCTCTATCTAACCCTGCTGGTGTTGATGATGGATCTTGGTCGAACTGGGTATCCTGGGCACACTGTGAAAAACTCCCCTAGGTATGCATGGAGGACTAGAAACAGGACAGGGTACTGGGGAACAAGAACCAGCTTGATTTCCTTATCTATAATACCAGCTGCTCTTAATAGGAACGCATCCATTGTTGTGATTGGTGGACCAGGAGGTACTGCTGTTGGACCCTTACATTTTCCCATAGCTCCCAAAACAGGTTGGCCAGCAAGAGAAGAAGACTAAACTGTATCCACAGTCACACCAGACAAGCCAGGTAAACCTAACACCCTTGGCAGGAGTACAGACAGTGCAAAAATACAAGAAGACACCTCCTACCTTCCTGTATCAAGGGATCTTGTTAAACACCCACGATGATCCCCTATCGGTGCCTTTCCTTGAAGCCCTCACGGTTACACCAAACTCTCTCTAGCGAGTCCCAAAGCCAAGAGGGGTGGCCCAGCCTCCTTCGGGCTCTGACGGGCTCAGATGGGCCCGCACTTGTCCCAGGCTTTGCCTGGGCACGCCCGCATGCGCCGGTGCTGTGGGAGCCCAAAACAGCTTAAATGCGCCTCCTGGCGTGGACCCAGTGACGGTGGTGGCTCCGGTCGCCGAGGTATATGGGGAATGGAGTCACGGCGCGTCAGCTGCAGTAAAGTACCTCCGTGCGATGAAAGTCTCCCACGCTGCGGGGGCCCTGAACGGCTTAAATGCACCCCCTGGCACGGAGCCAGTGACGGTGGCGGCTCCGGTCGCTGGGGAATATGGGGAATGGAATCCGCGAGCGTCAGCTGCGCTAAAGTGCCTCCGTGCGATGAAGGGCTGAGCTGCCTAAATGCGCCTCCTGGCGCGGACCCAGTGACAGTGGCTACTCCGGCTGCTGAGGAATATGGGGAATGGAGCCCCCGAGCATCAGCTGCGTTAAAGTGCCTTTGTGCGATGAAGGGCTCCTACATCAGGGGATGGCATATAGTCCCTAATTGTGAAAGAGCCATGTTTTAGTGCCTTTCTTAACAACATCAAATCAGGGGCGTCTCTAATGTGGAAGGGGAGTTCTTTCCAGGTCCTAGCCGTACAGGTGACAAAACTTCTCCCTCCCCAGTTGACTTTCTTAAAGAGAGGTACTGTCACCATTTTTGCTCCTTAGGAGCGAAGAGTTCTTTTTGTAACATACCAGTTAAATCGCTGTTTAAGATGTTCTGGTCCTACTCCATGAAGGGCTTTGAAGGTTGTACAAAGGGATATGAATCACACTGCTGCCTTGCTGGCAGCCAGTGAAGCTTTTTAATTTCTTTTGTAACTGATACGAATTTCGGCATGCCAGTAAGCAACCAGGCTGCCGCATTTTGCAATAGTTGCAGTTTATTCATGTGTTGCTTTTGAATGTTCAGATAAAGGCCGGTGCAATAATCCAACCTTGATAAAATAAGGGATGTTATCACTATGCGTTGGCTGTTCTCGGGTAGGCTAAGGCAATATTTTCCTAATCATTCTGAGGGACTCGAAGGTGGCTGATGTAACTGCATGTATTTGTCAGCTTGTCATCAACTATTACTCTCAAATGTTTTGCTTTCCTAACAGGCTTTGGAAGGGTGCCTAGCTCTTCCGCCCACCATCCGGGGGCCCAGAAGTTGACATAGTTTCCAAAGATGATGACCTAGGTTTTGCTTGAATTCAATGTCAAGCAGTTCTGTGTCATCCACATCTGAACCGATCTCATATAGTCATGAAACGTCTTGGCCTTCTCTGATTCCTGGTTTGGCAGCAGAGACACCACAATTTGCATGTCATCCACATATGAGGTTAAGTAAAAGCCAAATGATCTAATCAAAGTGGCCAAGGATGAGACGTAAACATTAAAAAGAGTGGGACTAAGAGATGAGCTCTAGGTTAGATGGTCCATCAGGAGATCATGATGGACCGTATCGAAGGCAGCAGCAGATTGTGGTGCTGCTTGACCAGCGCTCACACCCCAGTCAACCAACAATCACATTTCTTACACTCTTCCTCCGCACTAACGGCGCTGCTGACAGAAAGGAGCTGCTGCCAAACAACTGATTCTGATGTTTTCAAGCTTCCTCATTGTCATTACACCTTAATCTTGTTTTAATGTCCTGAAACGTCCTGGACTGCCTAACCGATTTTCTGGACATGTTTATTTGGCTGTACCTTTATGTTTTGATCTGTATATTTTTACTTGTATGTACTTCTATGCAAAGTCCCGGAACGATATGTAAAGTGGTCTGATGCCTTTGGGTCTAGCTAGTGCTATATAAAACGTATAAATAAATAAATAAATAAACTGAAGACCTCGCTTTGCAAGCTGCAATTCCCGGCTAGATAAGGCTATGTGAGGTTCGTACCTACTTGGGTATCCACTTGCTTTACAAATTAATAAAACTGAAATCGAAATATTGCGAGCGAGGTTGCAAGTGTTCCTGCAATCTCTGCTCTTTTCATTATTTAACTATTACTCAAAAGTTCACGTCATTGAGGACTGTTTACACACTTCACTACACTTAGTAAAACAGCTTTGATACATTAAATAGCAAACCGAAATATTGCTGAGATTCAGGTTTCAAAACTGAACGTCTCTTCTACATGGTTAAAAGCAGAACCAGAAAGCAGTGCAGACCATTGCTCACTCCCAAAGGTGTCTAAGTATCCCACACAGCTGTCAAGTGTCTGGAAATGGATGCCCGGAACTTTTAATATGTCTTTCAAATATAAAGAATGAAAATACATATGATGCAATAAATCTGACCAGTCCAAACATTTAAAGTATGTGTGAGAAATGTCTGCTTTAAACACGTTACTCTTGCTCATTCGAAATAATGAATGATTCCCAGCATTAAACATATCGTTTAGTGTTTTCAATTTTAGTTTAGTTTGTAACACAGCCAAATGTCTACTAGTTCAGAAGAACACTCATTAGGGGCATAACACGGGCCCCTGCAGCACCTGCAGCGGGGGGGGGGGAGGGGGGGAGAGAGAGGGGCATTAGGGGCAACGCTTCATAGGAGTCCCATTACTAGTTCATGTGCGTGAGAAGTGGGAGACTCGGGGGGGGGGGGGGCACTTTTCACAATACTGCAGGGAGGCCCCATCGTATGTTAAACCACTGATGCTCATAAGGCCGTACATTTCTGTCTTGCATTCCATAAAGTGAGAAAAGTGAGTGAGTCCCCACGACATTGCAGATTTGAGGCGACTTTACCGTAACAACAATTGACGTATTTTAAAAGGTGCTCGTTTTGACTCTAGGGACCATGTGAAAAATGATGCAAAAGTGGTGCAAGGGGCTTGTAAATCTGCCTCTAAGTGTTCGGCTTTTCACAGTAAACACTTTCTCTACCCTTTAAAACATCACTAAATAACTTACTCAAGAAGGACTACACTGAAAATGGACAAAAGCGACTCTCACCAGCCTTCATTTTTCTTTGCATATGTCTGGAGGTCTCATAATCGCTGAAGCGTGGCTGGAATGTGAAAAAACACTAAAATAACATAAATCAATGCACTAATTCCCCAAACCATCAGATTGTCATTTCCCGAAAATAAAGTAATGTCCCGTAAAATCAGATTGTTGCGCTTCATATTAAATTATTATTTCTGTTCCCCAAAGAAGTTAGCAATTGACATTTAATATTGTTGTTGAGTCTCTAAACTGCAGTTTGTCATTTTCAGTGAATACGCACATTTTGTTAATAAAAACAAGCTTTTCACTTTTAGTGTATACACTGATTTCATTCTGAAACGTACATATGCATGTTTTGGTCCTTAAATTCCAGCTTTTTCATTGTTAGTAAAGAAACTACTTTTATCTCCAAATGTCAGCTCGTTATTCATTAAAAACTACTTTTGTCGCCTGCAAATACCAATGTGTTATTTCTAGGAAATTCACAAATGCTGTCCACACCTATCTAATCATTTTTGTTTTGTAAAGTAAAGAATGCTTCATATTTCGATGTATATCCTCCTACGTCTACCTATCATAAATGCAAGCTACATCTTACCCGCCCACATACAGGATCACATGCCTGCGTATAGGTTTATGTGAGGAACCATTCATATGGCCAGCATTTATTTCCCATTTGCGGGTTCATGTTTCCAGTGGCGTAACGCAAAATGCAGGGGGCCACCCACATAAGGGGCGTGGCCCCGTTAGTGGCAGCCAAAGGGCCGCATAGCTAAGGGGTTCCTTCCGGGTCGTGTGACCCGGAAGGGATATCGGTGGAGAAAACAGGAAGTGCGTCAGGGAACAGGCTCAAAGTGACCCGGAAGCAGTTCGGGAGCGCGAGGCTTGAAAAGCCAGTGCCTCAGTTTACGCCCCCTCTTTGTCCACTTCGCCTCCCAAGAGTCGGATGTCGCATAGGAAGTCCTGGTGGAACCGTGTCGCTGCAGCTGGGACTCGTGGAAAGTCATCCGACTTCAGGCGCAGGTGAGTGGGCCTCGCAGTGCGATAGTGTGGTTGGAAAGCGTATGTGTGATCCGTGCGTGAATTGTGACCAGCATAGAGCGTGGGGCTGGTCGAGGCGAGCGAGCGTGTGGATGAGATACAGTATGTTTGTGAGCGCCTCGAGTGCGTGACTTGGCCGAACACAGCGGTGGTAGGAGCAGCAAGCTCAGTGTAATAAAAGGTGCAGAAATTTTAAAGCGTTTGTTCGAAAAGCGGCAGCGGAGCAATAATGAGCGGTGCTGAGGTGAGTTAGGGTTACACACTTAATGTAATCGAATACCGACGGATTTGGGGCTGACCTGCTGGTGGCCCTGGATTCTCTAGCCCTACCCTGGAAGCCGTTGGTTGCCACAAGTGGTGGCAGATTATTTACCTGCGGCTCTGTTGACTGGAGGGCGGTCAGCTTAAGGTGAGTAGGCTAACTTGGTTGTGGCCTGCTGGCACAGCCCGAAGGTCAAGCAAAACCCCGTTGGAGAACGGGCTGTAAATAGAATGACTATGTATATACGTGTGAGTATTTGAATACTGTGATGTTGATAAGCAAGTTAAAGAGTTTACAATAAACAAAAAGAGGCCAATGGAGTAATTGGCCTGGAACTGTAATTTAATAAAAATGTACACACTGCGAAAACCAAACAAGACTCAGGTGTCTCTATTGAGAGGGGGGGAGAAAATGATGATTGGGGTGAGTGCACTTTGTATGCCATCTATAATGTGTCCACCCACAACGAATGTGAAGAGGAGCACCAGATTCTCTCCTATCTGACAGATATGCATTGGCCTGGGGCTCAATGGGACCCCTTTTTGAAAGGTTGGGGGACCACTGCGCCCCAGGAGCATGTGTCATGCCCCTGCATGTTTCAGCCCTATGTAACACCAACATATCCCAAAAATAACATTAGATAAGAAGGTTCAGTCTCATTTGCACACAGCCGCTATATCTATGTAAGGTATCATGTGCTACTGTACTACTTATATGCCAACAACAGTTTCATATTGTTAGAACCGGCTATTTCTGGTAGGCTAAGGCTGATGCCCAAGCCAGGCAGAAACCACCATTCTAGTCAGGGCAAGGAAGTCACACGCCAAGATAACCCCTGCTCACCCTCTAGGTAGCTTGGCACGAGCAGTCTAGGCTAAACTCGGAGGCGATGTGTAAAGCATTTGCGCCAGCGCACAACAGAAACAACATATTAGGTACACCACAAAAGAGACTCCACACAATGTTATATTAAAATACCTTTTGTATTGTCAAAACATATCAGATAGAACTACACATATACATTGTGCCAACTGGCACGGGCAATATTCACATGGGATTATTTACACAGGACAGGGCCACATGGGCCACTGTCATAATCAGCACTTTTAGAAATAGAAATACTTGTCAGAAATTAGAATAAAAGTATATAAACTTCACTGTAACACAAAGTAACAGTTATAGATCACATCCAGTATCTACTGGGAACAGGTAAGTACCACCTACGCAACCCTAAACCCTTAGGAGACTGTCACGCAGGGGACCAGGACCTCACTAGGACCACCTGTACTGAAAAGAACAACCCCCTAAGTATCACTCAGCATTTAGGGGTCTAAGCAAGAACACATTACCCATGATGTAGGAAACACATTCAGAGGAGTAGTAAAGAAAACCACATAATGCATAAACCTACACATTCAGCGGTGTTAAGAATAAAGCACATGATGAAATAAAAATACATTCAGAGGTACCAGGATAATACAGTAGCGCAATAGTCACATGATGTCTAAAAACATTCAGAGGTGCAGGAATAAAACATGATGCAAGGAAATACATTCAGAGGTGCAAGAACCATACAATTGCGCAAAACCTACATAAGCCACCATCTGTGGCAGTCCCTAGGCCAACTGGCCTTGTTGGGGCTAGAACGCCCTGAGTCTCAATGTCAAGGGCCTAAACAATGCAGGGGCCCACTACTTGCTGGGCCCCTGGGAACACTCACAAGGGCCTAAACGCTGCAGCTGGCACTAAGTGCTGCGCAGCTGTGACTGGCCGGGCACCTCTGTGCCATCTCTATCCCTCTCAGGGACTCACTTTCCATCTTGCGCCTAAACGGTGCAGCTGCCCACTAATTGCTGGGCAGCTGGAGACTCAAAACTGCGCCGGGGCCCTCATGGCCCTAGAACAACACTGCGCAAAAGGTTGGAGCCACACAGGCTCTGAACAAATATGCCCCCTGAGCCTAGCAGGCTCTTAGAACAACTGTGGGGGTCGTTGGAGCCACACAGGCTCTGGCATGACACATGCCCCAGTCATTGGAGCCACACAGGCTCTTGAAAACACTGGTGTCCCCCCAAGAGCCTCACTGGGCTCTAATCACAATTAAGGGGTCGTTGGAGCCCTCCCTCAGGGGCTCGACATCAGGCACCTGGCCCCCGAGCCTCTCTGGGCTTTAGACTACGTTGGGGTGACCCGCTGCCAACCGGGGCCACCCTGACTCTGTGCCCCGAAGCGGCACCAACACCCAGCAATGCGGGCCCTCAAGAGCCCCTCGCGGGCTCTGTAACCCCGGTGGGGCGACCCACTGCCATTCGGGGCCGCCCTTACTCGGTGCCTCGACCGGCACCGCACGGAGCTTCCTCCCCCGCAGCCCTTCACTCACCGGCTCTGCTGCGGGGGGGGGCTCCATCGTCGTGCCGCTCTCTGCGGCGTCCTCCAGGCGGCCGGCACCTCTCTCGGCTCCTAGCAAGTCCGGTCTACCTCTACACACGGGAGACCGGCGACGAGGCAGCCAGGCTTTTCCCTTCTCTCGGGGCTCCCTCTCGGTCACGGGAGCTTCGCAACGGCCGCCATCTTCTCCTCGGGTCTTCCTCAGCTGAGAGGAGCCCCGCCAACGGCCGCCATCTCCCGCGCCTTCTTCAGCTTCCTCCCCCCGCGGACTGCGGGGCGGGACTTCCGGCCGGCCGCGACAGGATTGGCCGGCCGGTCAATCACTTCCGGGTCGCCGCGGGCAGCGCGGCGGCCCGATCCAGACAGGCAGGCGGGCGGCGATCAAAGTGAATGATAAAGCGAGGTGGGCTCTCGTACCTCAGCGCGTCCAGCGCTATCACTGAGCATAAAGCGCTCCTAAGCGCTAGAGAGTCCAGAAAAAGCGCTCTCAAGCGCTTGGGTGCAATGAAGCTCTCCTAAGCACTAGAACACAGGCAGAGCGCTCCCAGGTGCCCAGGAGGAAGCTCAGCACCTCCAGGCGCTAGAAATACAGTTCCAGCGCTATCCACAGGGCAATGCAGCTCCTCCACGCTGCCAAAGCCCCAGAGCCTCCCAGGGGGGCAAAGCCAAGTCCCCCCATCAGCCCAGGCCGCGCAGAGGGGTCCCCCAGGAGTCCAGGAAAATCCATCAGGAGTCCAGGGGCTGGGCAGGACTCAGGGATTCCCCTGAACCCAAGCAGCAGCACGCCCCTGGCAGATTCGAGTCAGAAACAAGAACAAATTGGAAGGGAACACAGCCCCTTCTTATACACAGAAAAGGCTTTGAAGTCTTTTGAAGTCTTTGTGTAAGCGAGCCCCTAAGCCCTGGGTGTATCTGGTTTCCCTCTCCTGTCAGCCTCAGGTCAGAGGTGACAGTGGGCCATCAGGAGGGAGAGCCATCAGGGGTGGGCCGACAGGCACAGCCTGGTTCCACCAGACGCTCTTTCCTCCCATCCCTGACAGCAGATGGGGGCCTTTCATCTACGGCTGACTCAGACCCCCCTCCTCCAGGGCCCTGCAGACCCCGTCCTACTCACCAGACAGTCCATCTACCAGCAGGCCAGGCTCATCAGCCAATCACGTGCCAGCAGACTCACTACACAATTATGCCAACTTCTAAAAGTGGCGCTTCTAGACTAGACACAGCCATGCCGCATACACCATTCTGCAGCATTCATTCTCACAAGTTCACACATATCAAACTCGACCCTGCACTCCCCATGCATCAGGAATCTACCATGGGCATACATATTCCCCATTCATTCCTATGGGAGGGCAGGTCACTCACCACACCTTCACAGAGAGCACACGCACTTTACACTGTACCACAGTGAAAAAGTGCGCAGAGGCCTAAAATCACCATCCCAGGTTCCAAAAACAGGCTAGGAAAAAGCAAAAAGTCACGGGGTGAACCTGCCCAAAGGACCGGGTCCAACACATATGTTATGGTTCAACCGGTAGCGTAACAGTAGAGGAGCCCCCCTGCAAAGTACATGGAGCCCCCTTCCCCTCCCCTCTCCCACCCAGTCAGGAGCTCCCAGTCCAGGGGCCCGTGCACAGTGGAGCTCGGGGCTAATGTCACACCACTGGTTCAGACTCAAATGATCATATGAAACGTCATATTCGCATGTACGTACTCTTATCTCGATGTTTCACATTGTATGAAAGGAAGAGCTTAAAATGGTCAGGCTGGGCCTTTTATCACCACATATGTCCCCATAAGCTGGCATCCTGCCATTGTACGTCAGAAGCCACTTAATGTGTCATTCAACCTGGCATAACTGTGTGAAATCGCAGATAATATAATATTTCATAGATTATACCTTCCTTTTCTTAGGCCCGGTGTCAAATACCCATTAATAGTTTAATAAACAAGTTTAAGCACGTTTTGTATATCCTTGTGTTGTCTCATATACACAAAAATCACACTCACAAATCAGGAACACCCCCATATGCCCAAGGTAAATCTTTCTTTATGTGAGGATGTACAGGGTATCCTATTCTGTGGTTGGGGTGTTAGAACATATCAGGTCCATAATGTGGCCACCACGATGGGTGGGTTAGGTGACACATTGTTGTAGTTGGGCTAGCTTCAAGGAATCAAGAAACTCCAGTGTGCCCCCCACTTCATAATTATCCAAATGAATGTTGAATTCCCGGAGGAGCACGAAATGAGAGTAGCAAAGTGCCCGGAGGATGAGCACCTTGTCCAGGGATTTGAGGAAAGGGCCGGCTAGACCAGAAGGCCTGTACATCAGTATACCTCCCACCGTGTATTGAGGGGAGATGTTAATGCAGAAGTCAAGGGCTTCCA
Organism: Lissotriton helveticus; assembly: GCF_964261635.1. NCBI lineage: Eukaryota > Metazoa > Chordata > Amphibia > Caudata > Salamandridae > Lissotriton > Lissotriton helveticus. The sequence goes on from NC_136057.1 coordinate 1,065,880,317, forward strand.
CCTCCGCCAACTCCCTTATCTCGCTCCATTGACATTTCCAATCATCCCTTAACAACAGACAACTCCACCCCTAGTGACTGCCGCCCTAATGATTAGGAAGTTATAGAATTCTATTGGTTCGAGATTGTATTTGGCATGGAGGTCTTTAAAAGGAATGAGTATGACCCTGCAAAAAGTTGGTGTGGGAAGAAGATACCCTTTCTTATCCAGTGTGGGTTATGTAGTGGTTTACCCTTGTGTAGTACCTTGTCAGGCTGGTCAGGTGAGGCAGGAGTTACCGCTCATTGGGACCGGCTTACGGGTTGAGGCGGTCGCGTCCCTGGGCACCGGAGTGCAGCGCCATACTGGGGCACCACGACGGCTGCACGGCTGTTAGCAACCGGGGCTTGAACCTGCACTTTCCCATCACTGCATACGTCGGCATTTACACCCGGGAGATCCCAGGCAGGTGCGGAGGCAGAATCCGTCGGTGTCGGTTCTGGGCACTTCGTAATAATCTCCTGTGGTGGAAAAATTCACCCTCCTACGTGGCAGGGATCGGATTAGGCAGTCATTTCCACTGCCATCCAAGCCACACCCCCTCTCTCTCACAGTTTTAATGTCGTTTTCTCTATCTCTCTCTCTCTCTCTCTCACTCTCTCTCACATCGTTTCTCTTTCTCTTTTAAAGTTATGGTCGCTGCTGTCAACTCTGACGTGTAGAACCAAAGCTCAGTTGAAGTTGTGAACTCTGTTTGCCACAATGTTTACACAAAGTAAGCAGAACGGCCTAGATATACAATACCTCCGATTAAATGTATTAGAAATAAAAGAGCTTATTTACAAACCCTTGCGCCACTTTTGCGTCACTTACAACATGAGAAAAGCAACACAAAAGTGGCACAAGAGTCTTGTAAATAAGCCCTAAAAAATATTGTCCAGCATAATGACTTGACCTCTCAACTAATTCTGTCTCATCTCTGATTCATTTTAAAGACCTGTTGATCCCAAATATAAATCTGACGCAGTAAGCACTTCTATACAGACACCGCCTGAATGCAAGCCTATAAGATAAGTGAAATGTATCAGGCACACTACAAACATTAAAAAATAATAAATATCGTCAAGTGTTACTTTGACTTGTGATGTTTGACCTCATTTAGTCACATCAATCTAATTTTAAACACTAATTTTCTTTTTTGTTTTGCAGATTAACTACCGCACTTCTATTGGAGTCCACATCACATGTTGTTTATTAAATTATTTTGTTAAAGTTATGGTTCTAGTTATTTATTGTATGATCTTTAAGTTATATTTCCAGTTATTTATTGTTTTAATAAAAGTTAATAAAAAAAAGTATATATGTCTTTTTTTTTGTTGGGGTAGCATTCCCCAATAGAAATGATATTCATAATTTGAAGTATAATTCTGAAGCTAACTCTTTACCAGGGCCCCGATGTAGGTAAAATAGATTTACCGATTTTTAATTACCGAATCATACCGATTCGGTAATTAAAAATCGGTAAATCTAAGGGGTGGAGATGTAGGAACATCCAGATGTTCCTTTTACCGAATCGGTAAATATCTGTATTTACCGATTCGGTAAATACCGACCGGTAATGCCCCATTCATTCCTATGGGCTTTGAAGCCCATAGGAATGAATGGTGCATTACCGGTCGGACAAGGGTGCAGGGGGTGTCACTTTGACACCCTCTAGCACCCCCAAAAAAGATTCGGGGGCCATGTGGCAGGCATACCTGCCCTAAGGGCAGGTCTGCCTGTCATATGGCACAGGTGTGCATGCACACATGTGCATGCACACCTGAATCGGTATTTTACCATCAAATATATTTGATGGTAAAATACCGAATCGGTAAGGGTTGTGGGACTCAGAAGAGTCCCACCTACATAGCAAAAATACCGAATAGGTATGAATACCGATTCGGTATTTTACAGATTCGGTAAATTTACCGATCGGTAAATTTACCGAATCTGTAAAATTCTGGGCCCTACATACCAAATCTTATTTACCGGTCGGTAATGGCCGAAAATACCGATTTTCGGCCGTTACCGACCGACCTACATCTGGCCCCAGATCTTTACCAGAGTCTGTACCTAAAGTGTGGTGAACTTCTAACCTCTGTGCTCACGTCAGTGTTCCATGAACTGTTACTATGGTAACAGGCAGAAAGTCGTTTGGGGGTAGGGTTAAAAGTTACTGGCTATACAAAAACCATTATATTTACCCTGGATCCTCTACAACACCAAAAAGAAAAGCAAAGTAAAAATTAAAACACTGTGTACCAGATTTACAACCCTCTGCACCACTTTCGCGTCACCCCGCTACAAAATTACAAGTATGTGGGCCTCAAAGACCCCCCTCAAGACCCGGGAATCACCACCCCCGGGAATTTGTGTATTACGGAAGGCAGACTGCGAGGCCTCTGCCTTGTCCCCTCGAGGGCCCTGGGAACTAGCACGACCGGCTGCTGCAGTGTCCTGGGGTGCCTACCCCCGGTATACTGCTGTTTGCTTTGACAGAGCCGGACTCTCACGACTCCCGCCCTCCCATAGCAAACTTAGGGGCCGATTATGATCACGGACGGACTTGAGTCCGTCCACGACCCCTGAGAAGGAGGGAATGTCCGCAGGGGCTGCGGCGTTCCCTCCTAGCAGATTAGGATGTGACCGCCAGGGTGGCGGTCACATCCTCTATCTTTAACATTGCGGCGGGTGCAGCTTCAAGCTGCACCCGCCGCAAGGTTAAAAATGCATGCATCGCATTTGCATGCACAAAGCGGCAGGCACCGTGCAGTTCCTGCTGCTTTGTGCGCGCAAATGTACCCCCCATGTGCACCCCCTACCCTCCCTTCACCCAGGGGGCCCGCAACGGGCCCCGGAAGTGAAGGTCCGTATGCTTTTGCACGGCGGAAAAGCCGCCGTGGAAAAGCATAGAAGTGCAGACATCCTAATATGCCTGGTGGTGTCTGATAGACACCGCCAGACATGTTAGAGCTTTTCCGCCGAAGTCGGAAGGCGACCGCGGCGGAAAAGCGACGGGCGGTCTTCCTGACCCCCCAGCCATCCTAATCCGCTGTGGTTTTTCCGCATCCTCCGGGGCGGCGGACACTTCCGCCGACCCGGATGATGCGGAAAAACCGCAATCCTAATCGGCCCCTTAGTTTGCATTTTGAAAGATAGAGCAGTGAAATCTGTTGTCACTTTCAAAATCCAAAGCAGATTGCATTTCCAGATACAAATTAGCATCTACCCATGCAAAAAAGTAATGCTGGCTCCCGAAGAACGCAAACGTTCATCACACAATTTTACTAAATAAAACAGCAAGTGTGCTCGACTTCTCAATATACAACCTTATCCTACGTAATGTTGTTTTCAATCACGTTCTAATAACCAATAAGAATCATGCTTTTAAAAAACAGAAACATGCACCCTTCTTTTCTGTGTAGAATGTTGTCAAACAACCAATCATTTCTTTTCTGTTTTTCAACACTCCATCTTATCCACCTTTTTAGAAAGATCTAAGTTTTCAAACTGCCATTTCATTGACAGAGACCATCCGAGTGCATTGAGACCTCCTTTCAAGATGCTTAGAGTGTGAATTGTGGGACACAACTATATTTTCTTGAGCCAAAGGAATGCAGAACACAAAGGAATTCACAAAGACCTAGGTTTACCAAATGTAGACATTAAATGGATTGGACAGAGAGGATTAAAGTGACACCAATTGGTGCCATTGCTTAAATCCTTTTTGCATCTCCAACACCTTGACCTCATAATTGTGCACTGTGGTAGCAATGACCTAGGCAATTTGAATGGGGTAAGTCTGCAAATGCTTACGTTGGACACCTTTGGAGAATAGATTTCACTTTTCCCCCAAACTCCCTTTGTCTATTCTAACATATACCAAAAGCACAAATGGAACTAGTACAATCAATTTTGTCCACAGATTGAGAAAGCTAGGAAACATGTGAATAATTCTGTTTCTGCTTTTCTCCGAGACTATAGAATGGGGTCCATATACGACAAAAATCTGCGTTTCAATATGGATGGCATTTATAGGAGAGATGGTGTACATTTTACAGATGAAGGGAACAGAGTCTTCCTCTTGAACTTTAGACTCTGCATCAGTACTTACTTGTAGGTACTAAAATCTCTCAATAAACACAAGGGCTCTTTTTAGAGCCACCCAACATCTAAACACATAAGCTTGATATATATCTCAAAAATACATGCTTCGTTTTTTTCGGCGGTGAAATGCGCGGATCCTACACGCATCCTGCGACTTTTTTTGTTAAAAAAAAATGTTCTTACTTTTTTTGCCCTACAGGTCCTTATGAGACCCCCTGCGCAGGCCTAGGGGGTCAGGGTGTGTCTACCCTGCCCCTGTTCACGTTTTGCACACATATTTCACTGACTTCCTCAGCCTCGCTTCTACCGAGGCACAAAATGGCTGCCAACTGTTCCTGGTTTCGAATGTTTACAACCGCTTGACAGCCAATTAGAATTCAGCGTGTGATCGGGACGGTGCGCTTATGCTACAATGCCAATCCTCGCACAATCCGTGGATCCACCGCGCCCATAGATATATAAATGACTTTAACCATAATTTTCTCAGAAACTACTGAACAGATTGACACCATATAAGCAAAAGGCACCAGTTGGAACTGAGGACTACCTCTCTGCCAAATTTGGTGCAATTCCGTTCAACCGTTCGAGCGGCAGCCGTGTCTAAAGGTCCTATGGGAAATTGCATGGGGAAAATATGTTTTGGGACCCCCTTTTTTCTCAGCCCCCACTTCACCAATCACCCCCAAACTTTCAGGGAAGGAGCAGAACTGAGCTGGCCAAAAGTCTGGAAATTTTCAAGAAGATATATATATATATATATATAAACTTGGCTGAACTGATTAATTTCGGCCGGAGATATTTCTTAGACTTCGTATATGATTTATACAAAAAGGTTAGCTAAAAAGTGCTCCATGAATCTTCATGTGCATATTTGTGTGAGAAGAGGGCTTATGCCACTAGCAAAAGCATGCTGTGATTTGTAGTTTTACCCTTCCTGTTAGAAGAATGGCTTCATTAGCCCCATCAGACATATGCCAAAAAAATCATCACTAGCCATTTGAAAGCTATGGATTATGTTTGTTTTGTGAGCCAAGTGCTATGAAAACTCACTCGTGGCACACCATCCTACTCGGAAGAACATCTCTGCAAAGAAACTACCGTATTAAAAAATTTATCGAAATGTTTGTGCTGATAAACACACAATCCGTGTGAAATACAATAAAGCAATACATGAACAGCCAGTAAACGGATAAAACATAGCTGGATTCACATACCTTCACGATGCTCCACAAGTCTCATACATACAACCTCTCCGTCTCCACAATCTCAACGACCACACGCTCCACATAGCTAAGCTTATGAGTGATCACCCCAACTTTGAATGCAAACGGGGAGAGTGAGCCAGACCCCCTCAGTCCTCTGCGGGTTGCTGCATTGTTGGTATTGTTGTGTGTTTGGTAGACCTTGGAGAAGGCTACAATAGCCACCTTGTGGCTGTCGTGTTCATGAGTTTCCATGGCATCCGGATCCAGGTCTGCCCGTGGGTCCTGCAGGGTGCTTGGAAGCACATGTGTCATGCTGGACCCAACATAGTTGCTCTCGAGGAGGCAGTGGCTGTTGAGCAGGGAGTCAGAGGAGGCTGTGGACACCAGGCTTACTGGGCAATCAGAGTCAGATCAGTGCTGAGAGAGGCCGCGATGGACATTCGGTCATTGCTGCTGGAGGATGAAACAGCAGAGAGCCTGGACGAGTCTGGAAAGAGAAGAGTGTGATAAAACAAGTGTGATTATAAAAGGCCAGCTATACAAGCACAAGCGTGCGCCACCTTCGATGGCAGCAGGGGGGAGGGGAGAGCAGGGCCGGACTGGGAACCACAACCGGCCCTGGCAAAGTGCTCGGCCGGCCCCCCCTCCCCACTTGGGGGGTTTGGAGGTGCAGCCGAGCTCTTTGCCGGGGCCGGTTTTCGGCCGATTTTGATACAGGGCCGATTTTGAGCTATGCTGCAAAAACGCCCTGTAACAAAATCGGCCCCCAGGGCCCCAAAACCGGCCCCCACCCGTGCGGCGCACTGGGGGATTGCCCGGTGCCCGCTATGGCCAGTCCGGCCCTGGGGGAGAGAGGAGGGGGCCGGCGCAATTCCCTCGCAGGAGAAAGGGGCTAGCGCCCCAATAATTGAAAACATTTGGCGCCAGCTGCTTGCTCCCGCGACTGAATAGCCAGACGTGCATGCGTTGCCATTGGAAGCAATGCAACGTGTGCACGTTTTTGACTGGAAAGCTCTACCGATGGCTAAAGGTATCTTTCCTCTGTAGCGCATGGGCGCTGCGGAGGCGAGACCTAAACAGGCACTTATAGGGTGTGAATACTTCTGGAGGGAGCTATGTTAATCTTCAAATTCTGTCAAATATATCTGGATTATAGAACACGCCACAGGCAGAAAAGGCAGTGGATATAGTTAGGTGTGCTACAGGCCATGGAATATCTGCTGCACAGAAGACTCCATACAATGGCACAAAATGAAAGGAGATCCTGGCAACTACTGTCGCAGGGTTTCTGTTCTCACACAGAACTGTGCACAGAGGAGTGGAACCTCGGCGAATTAGGGTGTCCCAAAACTCACCTTAGTATCCAACTCACCCCTTACCGAGCTAGCTACAGTGTCTCATTGGACATCTCAAACTCCCAATGTTTAGACAAACCAGAACATGAACTTACTGTACCTCAGGGTACGTGGAACTCATGAACACTCTTTCGTTATATTATCATTACAAACCAGAACATGGAGTAAAGAAGACACATGTGCATTTGAAATGTTTATTTACTAATGCCGTCTTCTCAGGCGCAGTATCTTAGATAATACAAGTATACTTATTATCAGTAGCAAAATTACCAGCATAGTTACTAAGACATAAAAAGCGAATGGTGACAGCATGTTAACATACTGTAATGAATAAGAGTTAACAACACTTATATCTCACCCACCCTAACACATATATTATATTATTAGCTAAGAAGGTCTCTTTGGGTTGGTTTAGGGCGGGCCCATACCTTAGTGTCCTAGCATGAAGGAATCACATCAGCATACACCAGCTCTCTCTGCATGTGCACCGCATCAAGTGTGTTCTATGTGCCTCGTGCAAAGCAATATCAATCCCGCCTGAAGCCAGAGTTGGCAAAGGCTGCACTTGTGTTATGACTATGAAGGCGTGGAGATCAGACCTCATAACAATTCCATATCGTGTTGTTCCTGAAACTTCAGCACTCTTCGTGCAGACATAGTTTATTAAGCAAAGCTGATATCAGAGCAATAACATATTATTCTCACATACACCACGGCAAACTACTAGGTTGAAAGCTAAGTCAACAATTAAGTGTCGTGTGCAGAAGTTGCAAGACAGAAAAATGGCGTTTAAACCTCAAATGTACCTATGCTAACTTAACACGATATAAGGATATACAGGAGCTATATGACACCCCCCCATGATCCGAGAACGGACTAAATATGATAACAGAAGTGCCATCACATGAGAGCAGAACTCAACAGTAAACGAGCATGAATCGAAACTAAACTTTAAAAAGTAATGCTAAAAAATAGACCAAAAATATAACGTGGCTCAAGCCAATAGGCAAGTAAAATAAAAATTTTCTTGACAAATAAGTCAATAAAATCAATGAAATGCTATTAATCAGCACGTCAATCCGAGGCAGTGTCTATGATAAAACTGTATATGAGAAGTAAGCAGCAACAGCCTCCAATAGGAAATCACTGTCCTCATCCGAAAACAGTTCAGCCATCCAATTTAAAAGATGAAAAGAACATACGTGTTCTCCCAGCACCGGATCCTCTATAACCATCAGAGGACAGCTCGGTGGGTTTTCAAGAACACTTAAGTCCAAGAAATTCTGTGCTGCCGACAATATATCCCAGGGACCCATTAGTCCATGCGCCACTGCTAAGGCCATAATCCTCTCGTCAGAACAAACCAACTCGTGAGCAATGATAGGACTCATCAGCTGATTAAAATCGACGTCAGGAGAAACCGGTCCGCAGAGACACAAATCAATGGCCCAATGGAAATCACAGGTCAGACAGTGAAATACAGGCTGGACACAGGTGAAGTAGGAGAATCGAAAAGATAATCCATATGCCGTGCTCAACGTCGCCAACGGCAGTGTGCCATAATATTCAAGCATGCGGTTGCGAAACCGCGTCAGTAGCTGTTGCGCGGGGTCTTGCACAGGAAGGACATCCATATTTAAAGAGACAAAAAACCACTAGCGCGCCAGCTGCTAATGCAAGTAAAAATGGGAACCCTCAAAACAAGGATGAAAAAATAGAATGGAAGAACGCAGGGATGACTCCAAAAATCTTTTCAAATGAAGTCACGAGACCACTGCTAACAACTTTAAAAAAATGTGCAAGGCCTTTTGTGGAGGATGCGTTAAAGATAGTTCGAACCATCGCTCCGAAATGCAAAGGCAAATCAGTATTCAAAAGAGCCTGAACCTCTGTACGGGTGTTTGCAATGTGAAGCACGAAAGTTTCACGGGCCGAGCTCAAGGCCACCTCTTTCTGGGACAAAAGAGCCCTTATTCTTGCCATGCCGCTGAATTCTGCTCCCAAGGTTGGTATCTGCGGCCAGATGGAAGACTCCCTATGTTCACGTGTGGGAGGATAAAGCACATTTCTGCAGCAAATAACCCGCTCACTTACTGTTACTATGAAAGCTATACCTTTAATTAACCCACAACAGTATTCATTATTGAGCATTAAATAACTACCATTCTCTAATAATTTAAACGTGGGGATGATAGCAGGAACTGGCGAGCCTTGTAAAACGCAAGCCATATTCGGTCGGTCCTTGTTGCATGAACCGTGTAACTGTATGTGTCTACACATTAAAGAATTATCTGGCGTCTCAGTGCACTCCTCCCCTGTCAGATAAACTTCCTGGTCATCCTTAAAACATCTGTATGTGTATGGGAGTGACCAGACTTCATGAAGGAAACCGCTACCTAAAGGTTCATAACGACCTATGGGTACATATTTCATGCAATTTGAAAACTTATATAAAGCAAAAGGCAGCGTTATTAAACCGTGGATAAGCCACGTTGCAGCAGTGGCTTCCGCCACGGAAAAAGGTAAAGATTCTAACCTTTCAATATGTAACATAGAAAAGGAAGCATCACGCATTGAAAGTAAGCGTTGTTTGTCAGTCAAATTAAACGGTGCAAATAAAGAAGAAACGTTCATGTACCCCCAGGGAACTTTACCCATTTTCAGTGTTTGAAGGGTCCATGCAAACTGCATGATTGATCGTAATTGATTTTGACCATGGTATAATACTGACACTTCATCATGTACAATATCGACGACTGACGACACAATATTATCCAATGTGTAAATTCTAGAGGAAAGCACATTAATGCTATTGTCAACAACTGCAAGCACTTTCTCAAGATTTGCTTGATCAATAGCCCTAAGGCGTGTAGCAGCCTCAATCTGTGATAGCTTCCAAATTTCATTGTAAACCCCATATAACCACCTTTTCGACCTGCCACTAGCCGGGCCTTTAATGAAATCATTCAAGTCCACATCTGCATTTAGTTTAGAAAGGTGATCCTTAACCGCAGGTAAAGTTGAATGTTTCAGCCAATTTTGACACAATTTGCCTACAGAATACGAGGTGACAGTATGACCTAAGCTAAATCTGGGATCAGATCTAACAGTTTTAAAACCGTCAGTTAAATTCAAAAATCTATGTTGGCAAGAATCAGCACTACGGTGCCAAAGCAGCCAACCCTTAGGATTCATACTGGAAATGTTAAAGGAGGAATTAAGATGTAGAGTCTGTAATTCTCTAATGGACAACTAAGTAAAATTACTCCAACCATCATATCCTTCCAACTCCGGGAAAGAAGGAGTGTTTCACTTTTTAGAAGTAGCCAATCCAAAGCATGTGGTCTGGGAAATCGTTTCATTCAGAAACAACATATGATTCGGGATGAGACATGCACGGTGCAAAGCCTCAGTGCCTTGTACCTGCCAGGCCCTTGAACCCCAAACCGATTTAAGGTCTATTGTATCCTTCCATAACTCATAGCCTCCAGTAACTAATCGATCAAGGAAGGCCTTCGAATACAACAATTTAGTATCGGTAAGTCTAACCTTGGACATTGGCAATTTTTGAAACTTAAAATAAAAGGACTCGGGATTGGACTGGTTAAAGTCAGTAAAGTAAGTATACTTCTTTAGAAACGTTACAGAACTCCCTTGTTGAGGTGCTGGGCAATGTTCCCACTGAGTAAAGGTAACAGTATCCCTTCTGGATGATGTTTTGTGTAAGAAGTGATTGCCATAATGTTGGTAACAGAATAATTCACCATAATTAGCAGATTCTAAATATAAATCCTCAGCATCAAATGCAGCATAGTAACGCAAATCAAAAAATAAACTTTCTACAGCATTGACATCCCAGTCATCAGAACGAATGTTTTGTTTCACCACATCCCCCATATTCACTCTAAGTACATTAGAGACATTAACGACTTCCGTTGGGCCATGTATCTGAAACCGAACTGCATCCCACACGATACCATCAAGGACAGGCCAAGCTGTGATGTTAACCAAAGTCAAGTCTCTTTTAAATCTATGTGTAGAATGGGACGAGGAAAGCGGGGCCAAAGTTCCATTCAGATGAGTAATGCAAGTTCTTTCCTCCACATAGTGTCCATCCATGATTCGAAAAAAATAAAACACAAAACCGATTGACATAAACAGGTAAATTGAAAAAAGGGCCAGCCAAATGTATGTCCAAGGGGGTATCAAAAAATGCTTTTTAAAAAGGCTTGCATAAACTGCAAAACGAGAGGGTTTCTTTGAGGCAAGAGAAACAGAGTCAAAAGAAAATCTGGATTCAGTGGCTAAACGTGCTTGCAGGTCAGGTATGGACAAATCAGTGGGGTAGGCATAGTCTGTCTCATCAACGTTAGTTCCGGGTAAACTATTTAATAAAGGACTGGAAAGAGCAGGTAATTCGATGGCCACATCAGGTTCATTATCAGAAGCAGTGGGCATAACTGAATTTCTCACAATTGAAGGACAGGAAACAGCCGGTGTCATGCTAAGAAGAATCGTCCACTCTGTGTATCTTGACATTGTCAATTGAAATAAACCTGTTTTCCTTACGACCAGGAAGTGGTGGTAAAATGACTGTTCTTGTGCCCTTCACTCCAAGGACGGGAACCGGAGCTCGATAGGAAGGACCAAATTCTTTCTTGTTATCGATCTTCTCTCGAACCAGTTCGCCAACTTGGGGTAGCCAGCCAACTACCGGGATCTGCAACGCATCATCCGACGTGGAGGGCAAATGTTCCTTTGCAAGACTGTCTCTGGTCTTTTGTAGATTCTGTAAAACATTGCAATGTTCATCTGCGTCAAAGGAAGTGGCGCGAACCACACAGTCTAGACCGTCAAGGTCAGGGACGTACATCTTGATGCCAAAGAGCATTTCGTATGGGGTCCGCCCACCCAGAGACCTTCTAGGGAGATTATTAAGAGCACGCTGCACGCCATAGAGGTGAGCCAGCCAGTTTCTGCCAGTGCCTATAACTCGGGCTGTCAAAGATTGCTTTAAATCACGGTTCATTCGCTCAACTACACTGTTACCCTCAGGTCTGTAGGGAGACGAAAACTTGACTTGGACCCCCAACGAAGTCATGGCATCCTTATACGCCTTAGAGACGAAAGCCGGACCCTGATCCGAATGGAAGGCACCACAGGCAAAAATCCCTATAAGGACACGCAAATCTCTAATGACAGTCCGTGAATCAGCGCTGCGATGTGGCCATACCCACACAAAGCGTGTGCATGAGTCAACTGCTACTAAGATGTACTTATACGCAGTATCAGATGAAAAAGGACCGCAGTGATCTAAATAAACACAACCTAGCGGTTTATTAGAAATATACAACTGAGTCTGTGGCGGACGCGTAGCAGTCGAAGGTTTAATCTGCTGGCATATGTCACAAAGAAGGACGTAATCACGCGTCTGTTTGTACAGTCCCCGCCACCAGAAACGTTGTTGTAAATGAGTTACAGTGGCCGAGACGCCCGCATGCGCAGACGCCACACCTTCATGTGCCGCTGTAATCAAGTCTGCTCTGCGATCCGAGTTGGGAATCAGCCGTTCCCCAACGTCAGGAATTGTCACAAAAGGAACCTTTTCGGGACTTAAGTGGTATTTGTACTTCGAAGGGAATCCCGCAGGATGCTTACTTCCCTTCTCAGAGGCAGCAACTGCTGCCAAGATGTCGCTATCAATCTTGGTTTTTGACCTAGTAACCGCTGCAACTAAGTATGTAGATACTGCTGATTTCGCTGCTTCATCAGCAAGCGAGTTGCCAACAGCGTGAACTCCTACGCGCTGATGACCGAGAGTATGAATCACATAAACGAGAGGCAACATAGCCTTAAGCTCTGCCACTCGAACCCAGATCATTTTGTGTTTTATTGTGCTACCCTTGGAATCACGAAAATCATTTTGAATCCAAAAGAACAAGTTTTCATTGTAAGACTGGACACAGTAGTAAGATTCACTTACAACGAGTGTATTAACACTTGGATCTGCGTACTCCAACGCTAGTAAAAGAGCACGAAGCTCTGCCAATTGTGCGGTGCAGTCTCCCAGGGGCAAGGTGTGCACTTCACTGGAAATGAACTCATCGTTCAACATAGCACCGACCACAATGGCGCATGCGGAAACGTAGGCATGTTTAGAGCCATGCGCAACCTGCGCCGAACCGTCAGTGTAAATGATGCAATGGAAGTCCTCCAAAGGCCGTATAGACAGAGGAGCAGGATGAACGAATTCATACTGCAAGAACTCCTGCGACCGTAATGAGGCGTCAAAAATAAACGTGACATCAGTGGACGTCAAGGACGCAGCCCATTGAATCCACCGTGGGTGCAAAACTTTTGAATTTGGTACACTGGCTTTTGTGACTGCCTCCAAATGAGGACAGGGTGTTACCACTAACATGCGCTTCCCCTGTGACAAAGCTCGTTCTTTAAGAATCGCCATCTGTACAGCAGTTAAAACTTTCTCCACAGTGGGAAACCGCAATTCAGCCGAAGTGTACAAGTGTGACTTGTAAGCAATAGGTACTGTGTCACCTTCATTAAAAGTCAGGTACGTGAAACCCACCGCCCCTGGAATTATTCTTATCACCAGGTTGGTGTGATTATCACGAGTCAGTAAGTATTTAGAAGCGAGCAGATCAGCCTGCAAAGATTGCAAAATGGCCGAATGCTCAGGCAGCCAGCATGATTTTGAAAAAGTTGGTTGTATCAAAGCATATAAAGGCTTGATACGCTGGGCATATTCCGGAACATAAGTTCTGCCGAAATTCAATAAGCCCAGCAAAGACTGTAATTTTTTCAGTGTTGTAGGAGCGCGCAACTGTGCGCATTTCTCCAGGAAGTGAGGAGCCAATCCTCGACCTTCATTGTTCAGCTCATAGCCGAGGAACAACACTGTGTGTTCTGCAATGTGCGATTTTGCAAAATTAAACTTGTAACCCATATCTGCAAAGTTACAAATTATTGAATTCACTCGACACAGATGCATCCAAATTTCGTCGTCTGTGAGATAAATGTCATCCACATAAGAACATGCATCTGGATCGATACTCTCCAATAGAGTGACTATTCTTGAGGTGAAGACTCCAGGACTATTTTTGTAGCCCATCGGGAGTCGCCGGAAGCGTTTTTGCACACCAGCGGACGTAAAACTTGTCCATTGGGAGCTAAAGCTATCCAGTCTGTGGGCATAAAAACCGTTGGATATGTCAAGCGTTGTCTTGAAACGCTTACGCACTAGACTATCCACTAGCGCAGAGCCGTGAGTATTCTGTACTGCACAGTTACGGCAATGCGAGTTCAAATGCCGGTAATCCAATACCAAACGATATGATCCGTCAGGCTTGGTCACAGTAAAAAGGGGATTATTCATCGGTGACACACACGTTTCAATAACTCCCTGATATTCCAATTGTTCAAGGATTTCTGCGACGGCAGCTTTAGCTTCACGCCGTATGGGATATTGAGGCTGAGGCTGCGGCTCAGACCGCAAAGGAATTTCGTGGCAAGGAGACAATTTATCCCAACCACATTGGTTGCGGTACAGAGCCGGCGCAAGAGCCCGAGCCCACTCTTCTGCAAAATGCTGCGCATGCTCAGTTGAGACAGTGTGCGCGAAACTGGGAAGGATTACCTCCTCCCCTCGCGGCGCTGCGAGCACAAAAGGTGGGGGCCAGTCAGCCTCAGAAAGCAAAATGTCGTACGTAGACGAAAGGTTCTCCCAAAATACCCCTCTGACAGTACGCTGTATGTCACCTTCAATTAACAGGACAATTTCAAAAAGTCTTTCAGGGGGAGCTAGTCTTGTATCGGCTGTTTCTATTACAACGAACACTTCAGTCGCTGTCACCCTCAGTAGTGGACGGAGCGCCTCTCTGACTATGGTTATCTCCGCCGCGCTGTCCAGCAAGGTCAGAGCCCACGTCAGATTCCGAAGCCGCGTTCTCACTATCTGTGGCATATCGATGCGCCGTTAAGGCTGCGACTTTCTTTTTCGCAAACTGCGGTCTCTTTGGCGTAGAATCCTCCTGCTTCCATGCGCCTTCTGTCTGGCGGGGCTGGCCACGTCCCTGTTGGCCACCACATCCCCGTCCGCCTCCTCCTCCACCGGTCTTCTGGGCCGATGAGTCCTGAAAGGAACGAGGAGAGCGTTGATCAGAAACCTGAAATCGATCAGGTGATTTAATCATCGCGCGATCGCGCAAATCATAAACTTTCTCAGCTGGCGCAGGGACTTGTGTTGCAGGATAAGATTCCTGCGTTTGCTGCTGTTGCTTCCCCTGTTTCTGTTTCTGAGGCCAATTTTGTTTTTTGGACTTTGGTTGTACATCTGCCATAGCAGATTGCACTTGTGGTTGTTTCTTCTCCTTAACCACGAAGTACTTTAAACCCTTACTTGTGCGACCGATAGTTTTATAAGCGGCCACCACAATCTTCGCCAACTGGCGGGGCTTTTCGGCATCGGGTAACGCTGCCAGAGCATTAAAAACCTGGAAGTTCACAGCATCTCCCTTGATGTTGGAGAGTATGAGATCACTTACAATCTCAAAAGAACCACACAGGCGCATACCCAATTCAACCGCTGCCTCAGGACCGTGATCATCCTGAACACGTTTTATGATCGTAGGCAGTACAGCCATAGATGGGGTGCCGAAACACCTCGCATAAACAGCCGCAAAAGTCTTACCCCAACTTTCACAGTCAACGAGCTCGGGAGTAATATCCTTAGGTAAAGTAATCGTCAACATTCTATGTTTGTCAGCAGGAGAAGAATTGGGAAACACGGCTTCCAGTTGGTCAAATTTCTCGGCCAGCCAAAAAGGAAAATCATCTTTATTTTCAGGGCGTTGACCAAAAACCGAATTTACCATAACTGGATTGAGCCGTAAACCACCACGTTCCGTTTGAGCGGCCGGACCCCCCGGGGAACCACCCGGGAGATGACGACCTATGTATTGCACTAGTGCTCGAATCACGGAAATAGATACAACATGTAACCTGCGAATTTCCTGCAGGGTACAAGCGCCGTGATTCGGGTGCGGGGTAAAACCACCCAACGCAGGCCAGTTAGTACCTGGAATCGAGAGTGGACCTAACCTCGCAGCGGACAAAGAGTGGGGGAGGGCGCCATCAAACCAAACTCGATGCTGCCAATGATCAATAGGTATTTCCAGTGCCCTGTACGGTGTATATTCAGCCGGGACAGCCGAGGCGGTGTAGGAGTGGAACAAACCAGAAGTTGCGTCCACAGCCGGAAACGTAACCCAAGAGTAAAACAACTCGTAAGGGAACGCCGGATCTGCACACACCACGAAAATCACAGCCATCCCATCCACCGGGACTTGGTACGTCTGAAGATGGTTGCGCACCGCCACGCGACTATGTTGCGCAATGGCCACCGCCGCCATGACAACACTGGAAACAAGAAAATACAAAGAATACTTTGTAGCACAACTGGGTAGTAATTCAAAGAAACCGTTTAAGAAAGAATCAAGCTTGAATAAGACCTATTTCAAAAAATAGGTAGGTTTCACCGACACCCCGCTTTCCGGAAACGGAGGTGAAGGGGTTAAGGTTTGAACGATATACTACTTGAGTGTCATGATATAAGACCACCGAAAACGTTGGGCGCCATGTCGCAGGGTTTCTGTTCTCACACAGAACTGTGCACAGAGGAGTGGAACCTCGGCGAATTAGGGTGTCCCAAAACTCACCTTAGTATCCAACTCACCCCTTACCGAGCTAGCTACAGTGTCTCATTGGACATCTCAAACTCCCAATGTTTAGACAAACCAGAACATGAACTTACTGTACCTCAGGGTACGTGGAACTCATGAACACTCTTTCGTTATATTATCATTACAAACCAGAACATGGAGTAAAGAAGACACATGTGCATTTGAAATGTTTATTTACTAATGCCGTCTTCTCAGGCGCAGTATCTTAGATAATACAAGTATACTTATTATCAGTAGCAAAATTACCAGCATAGTTACTAAGACATAAAAAGCGAATGGTGACAGCATGTTAACATACTGTAATGAATAAGAGTTAACAACACTTATATCTCACCCACCCTAACACATATATTATATTATTAGCTAAGAAGGTCTCTTTGGGTTGGTTTAGGGCGGGCCCATACCTTAGTGTCCTAGCATGAAGGAATCACATCAGCATACACCAGCTCTCTCTGCATGTGCACCGCATCAAGTGTGTTCTATGTGCCTCGTGCAAAGCAATATCAATCCCGCCTGAAGCCAGAGTTGGCAAAGGCTGCACTTGTGTT
The DNA here is from genome assembly GCF_964261635.1 of Lissotriton helveticus. NCBI lineage: Eukaryota > Metazoa > Chordata > Amphibia > Caudata > Salamandridae > Lissotriton > Lissotriton helveticus. Next base: position 1,065,897,311 of record NC_136057.1, read on the forward strand.
ATGACTATGAAGGCGTGGAGATCAGACCTCATAACAATTCCATATCGTGTTGTTCCTGAAACTTCAGCACTCTTCGTGCAGACATAGTTTATTAAGCAAAGCTGATATCACAGCAATAACATATTATTCTCACATACACCACGGCAAACTACTAGGTTGAAAGCTAAGTCAACAATTAAGTGTCGTGTGCAGAAGTTGCAAGACAGAAAAATGGCGTTTAAACCTCAAATGTACCTATGCTAACTTAACACGATATAAGGATATACAGGAGCTATATGACACTACAGACACTTCAAATATAAATAAAGTTCTATATTTTGTGTTCAAATATATTGAATGTATTTCTGAAATATTGTAATTTAATTTTTTTAAATAAACCCAAAAATTTGGACTTTCACTCCAAAAGTTCTTAAATCGGATTGAAGCTAAGGTAATAAAATCCAGTTTACCAGGTCACTCTACCACCACATTTAGGCCCGGATTACGTGTTGCATGGTATGGGGCACACGGGAACACTGGGACCAGAATTGCAGCTTCTGGATGGTATTATTTCACTAGTACTATGCAACTCAGGGTTTTAAACAAAAAAACGGAGAATACATTGTGAGGACTAGAATTACTGGCCCTTTTTACTGCATGTTTTATCCCAATTCTGGATGTGTGATTTCAGCAGGGGAAATGTATGTGTCGAAATATAATGAGACATACTAAACCAAAATCGGGTGGGTAGGTATCTCTCGGTGAGGTATCTCTCAAAGGAGATATCTCTCCACCCAACTCAGAACCTGGACCTAAGAAGGCTGCTCTGCATAAGTATACATCAGCATGAAATGCAATTTCAGTATCATGCTTTACACCCCAGACTGTATAATGTCTCAAGTTGCACAACACCGCAGTCAACCATTCAGGTGATCATCTGTGGGCATATATGTTGGACCAACATTGATTTGCAATATACTATAGTTTAGCAAACACAGTCATATTTTACACAACCACAGCAACAGGGTACAGAAGAGAACAGCATCACCAAACGATTCAATAGGTGAATGGCCAACAGCACCATAAACACGCAACTCAAGGACTGTGAACACCTAATAATGTCAGCGTGAAAATCGGCCTTGGACAGAGGCAGTGCACAGGAATATGACATGTATATTGCACCCAATATATTGTCCACTGACTGTGGCAAGCGTCCTGTGTGTTTACTTTCGATTGTCCTGCTACATCCCTCCCTTCTCATTCCCCGAGCAACCGAGCCGCATCGAATAGACTCGCGTTTGGATTAATCTCCACCTTCAATGGGAGAGACTTTTCCCCTTTGCCTTTGAACCATTGGATTAATTTCCACCTACATTGGGAGAGACTTTCCCCTTTGACTGTGAACCTCTTAACTCTGGAACCAAGCCCACCCTGGACTAAACTTTAACTGTCTTTCCTCGGACCAAAGTGCTCCACCGTCCTGATGAAGACCCCGTTGTGAGGCCACCACTCACCCTCCTTACTGCAGGGGTCGAAACGTAGACTGTCTCACTAATGACATGCTCATAGAATCAAATGTATGGATGTTAAATACCCCTATGAGCAGTGTTTTGTAAAGGAACTATTGTGACCTACATAGGCTGGAAAGGTCTTTTTGTAAATACTGTGTATTGTTTCTCCATGTCACAAACACCTTTACCTCATCCCCCACTTATCAACTCACTATCACCACCCTGAATCTTCCTTTTCCTACACCTATGAGCACTACCAATAAGAAATGCTAAGTGATCCGCTAATGCTTTGAATTACAATCGCATTTGATGTTGTTATCATTTGGAAATTAAATTCCTGTGTTTTTGGAATTCGTTTTTGTGGTGAACTGTTGTGTATATATATATATATTCACTTTCTAATTGTACTCAATGATCTGACCATTCTGACCAACTGTGCAAACGTACTGCTTTAGTGACCCAGGCCGGGTGGTTTTTACTTGGGCTTAACCACGTACAAACTCAACACATCCCTTCCAAACAGCATTATGTTAAACTCACGTGGAGGTATACTTCCATTACTAACATAGGTAGCTACATGCAAATCATGATGACCTGCATCTACAGGTGGTTACAGCTTCTGTGTGCCAGAGGCTGGTGAAAGCTGGCTGGATTCCTAGCTGAAGTTGCACCTTCACAATGAACTATGCATCCAAGTTGCTGGGGTAATACTGCGCCAAGGGATACCATGAAAGAAGAAAACCTAGTGAGGAGTGGGGAGAAATATAGGATGCACATATATGTGAAAGGAGAGTACAGGGAAGCTTGCAACAAACAAAGTTCAAGTGAACTCTGTTCTCTGGACGCCCCAGAGAAGCAACAACATGGGGATAATGTATACATGCAAGGTAACTGACATGTGTCGTCTATGTGAGGCATGTGCAGATCTTCTGTGATCGCAGAAATACCAATGGACACTTCCATAGGAAACACCTGGCATCTATGTGGGACAACACTTGAGCACTAGAGAAGGATATTGCCAGCTTGCTGGTAGAGTGCTGCACATCATTCATTCTGACTCCTCCAGATGGCTCTGGATGGTGTTGGACTGCTCTAAGGCGCGATCTCCCCTCTTCACGGGACAGCGGGTTGATGCCCAGTCGAGCCGCCTGGCTTGGCTATTTGGAAGTCCGGCCTGGGTTCTCTTGCAACCGTCTCCTACCCAGCTGGACATTGGAGAAAGACATTCCTAGTACCACTGCCGCTGCTGTTTTCTCCTTCTGCCTACTGCCTCGGACCAACTCGCCGCTGTTGATTGAAAATGGGGCCAGCCTTGGTGCAGCTTTGCTTCCGTCGCAGCCTGCCAGTCCTCACTGCCGCCTCGCTGCCTCCCCATGCTGGCTATCTACCTGGATATGCTCCGCCTCATCACTGACTCCGGAGACACGAGAGAACTTTTCCCAGGTATGGGGGTGCGGGACCCACGACCGGCTGATTGTCTACAAAGTTGCCCCAGTGGACCCAAGCATACACGCCTCCTCTCCCTTCCTCCCCGACTTTGTCTTTGGAACTACGTACCCCCGACTTTTTTTTTGCACTTTAATTCACGCTCCCTGGGTCACTTTCATGGACTTTATGACTTTTTATCTTTTGCCCTGCCCTCCATTTTGTTGCTGTTCTCCACCGTTTTCTCCGGACTCAGACCCGGCATCTTGCCAAACCTTTGTCCTTTACCCTTTTCCCTTGTTCCCCCTTGACGATCCTCAAACATTTCTGCCTCTTTCTGAGTTGCCTTTTCTCCATCCACTCATACCTTTTGTCCCCCTCTACGTTTTCTACCCCCTTTCTGATTTTCCCACCTCCCCTGTTAATTTCCGTGCAACTGTCTTTCACGTAACTGTTCCTTGACTGTACTCTTGGCATTTCCATGTGGAATCACACTCTAACTTATTTAAACTCGTAACTTGCAACTCGCTGTGGGGTAACCTAATGTAAAGCACTCTGATGCCTACGGGTCTAGCCAGCGCTATATAAAACTCATTAAATAAATAAATACATTTCTTGTATCACTTCAACACCTCCCTCTGACTGGCCTGTTTATTTAAAAGTATTTGTGAATCATGTTTTAACTTCAGCAAGTTAACCTTGTATTCACCTGGTATAGATTAGATATATGGTCAATAGTTTACAAATTCTGTGCCTCTTCATCCTGCCTAGAATATTTGATACGAAGTAAGCCACATTAATTAGGCAGGGTGATTAGGGAAGGAACCTACAGGTTTTTGCATTCATATGCTGTGTATGCTGAGAAGAGCCTTTCCTTTACTACCACTCTCCTCTAGGAAAACACTTGTCCAGGCACTGGTTATCATTCGACTGGATTTTGGCAATTCACTTTTGGCCTCCATAAATGAGAATCTGCTCTCTAAACTTCAGGTTGTTCAACACATCGCCACACTTCATGTATGTAACCTCTCCCCTGGCACGGCAACTGCCCCCTTTCTTCAGTCCTTATACTGGCTACCGGTGAGAAATAGAATTATTTTCAAGATCTGCTGTTTAACCCACAACGCCCTCCATGGACAAGGCGCCACATATCTAGCCTCAAAGCTTTTGTCTTACACTCCTGCCAGACTTTTAAGATCTCGTGACAAGGCCTGGCTTAAAGTCCCTAAGTTCGGAAAGGCCAGGTCTGGCTGCAGCTCGTTCTCCTTCCTTGCCTCTCATCTTTGGAATAAACTGCCATTGCAACTACGCTCCTGTGAAAATCACTCCCATTTTAGAAAAGCATTTAAGACCTAGCTATTTTAAGAGTGCCTTTTTTTTTGCCTGCCGTCTTGGTCTCGAGCTGAGATGCCCCTTTGGGGGTGATTTGAGCGCGTAATAAATTATATTAACATAACCTGCTACCACATAGAAACAAGCTCCACTGTGCACCAGTTCTGGGGATGCTCACGTGAGCCAAGCTGCTCTCAGACTGAGCATACATCATCATGTGCTGGATCTACAAGACCAACACAATACCTGATGTCACAAGTGCTGATCAAAAATGCAAAGTCAGGCTATTTCTGACCACAAATAGAGGTGAAAGATAAGCCAACAAAGGCCCTCAGTGGCCACATAATGTGTATGGGTATGGTAACAGCATTTACAGCCCCATCTGAATTATGAGATTTGCAGAAATACTGCAGATCCGAATATTTTCACCCATAGTGTCTGGCTTTTTAATCAAGTCTAGGCCATAATAAGAAAATAGTAGGGAAAACCGATCTGGTGTTGCCAATTCTGTAGTAATTCCTAATATCTTAATGGACACTCGTGGTCCACGTCCTCATGGGACTGATTTTCTCCACCCTTAGAGTTACCAGAACCCTGTGTAACAGTTAGTCTTGTGGTGGGGAAATACTTCCCTATTTCCTGTCCACTTATAATATGGGCCATGGCCTACAATGTACTGGTATATCTTTTCTCATTCAATATTAGCGACTATATGGCATTTATATTAAGGGCATGCTACCCACCATCTTATAATACACACCAATTGAAGGTACAAGTGACATTCTTCACACTTTATTCAATGTTCTCCACTGAATAAGAATAAACCTATACTATAATTCTTTTGCCAGGTTCCAGCGCAATGAAAATCTACTTAAATGTATCACATTTCAAACCTATGTAGGGAGAGGTTTGGCCAGCAGCGAAAGTGGCTGACTCCGAAGCAGGGGGCTCGCGGTCGATCGCAGGCGGAAGCTCACGTCAGCATCTTGTGACTCTGGGTAATAGCTCACTTAATCTTCCTGACAGCCATCAGCACCTTGAAACCTTAAGGGGTGATATATTTGCGCTTTACAAATAGGAATTATTATTATTTATAATTGTTTAAAATGACAGCAGTAATTGCTTTAGTTGCTAGTACCTCTAGTAAAAGAGAGGGACCCACAAACCAAAGGGGTGGGGTACCAAAAGACTATAAGTCACAGCAAGAAATCCCCTTTGGACAAACTTACACTGGCATTCTAAGCTTATAGACACAGCCTAAAAGCATTAATGCTTATCAACACAACATTCATTTCAAACACTGGAGCTGACAGCGAATATGAAAAGATAATAGCAATGAAGGAAAGATTAAAAAAGTATACAGTTTATTTCAATTTAAAAACATATATTGCTAAGCAAAATATTTCATTTGATACAGACATCAACAATGATATATTGCAAACATACAGTGGGAAACAATATTAATAAGGAAAATGGTTCCTATAACTTAGAGCTAACTACACTAGTATAGAACATAATCACACTATACAATTCATAAAATATCGTAATTGGAGTGGTTATTGCCAAAACTTAGTGCAGAATAGCTCAAGAATTGCATCGACGCATTTCGGTGGGCGAAGTCGAGTATCAGGGACCGGCGTCTACCACATTGCTGGAGACGCCGGTCCCTGATACTCGACTTTTGCGAGAACAGCAGACTGCGGGCGGTCAAGCTGCCTTTTGGGACCTGGGTCAATCAGACTACGCGTGCCATTTTTTATTCCTTTTGAGAAAATCACTGTTGGCACTTTGAGTTTACCAATGCCCTCCAAGTTACCGTATTGTCAGACATCTACCCGTTGAATATATTATCAACAAGTTTGGACTGCTACGGATAGGACGTACGACGATCTGTCTTATTTAAGATATTAAATTTGTGTGTGGGATTCTTAAATTTTATCCTGAAGAAGGTGCTGGCTTTCTACTTTCACGCCCACCGAAACGCGTCGATGCAATTCTTGAGCTATTCTGCACTAAGTTTTGGCAATAACCACTCAAATTACGATATTTTATGAATTGTGTAGTGTGATTATGTTCTATACTAGTGTAGTTAGCTCTAAGTTATAGGAACCATTTTCCTTATTATTATTGTTTCCCACTGTATGTTTGCAATATATCATTGTTGATGTCTGTATAAAATGAAATATTTTGCTTAGCAATATATGTTTTTAAATTGAAATAAACGGTATACTTTTTAAATCTTTCTTTCATTGCTATTATCTTTATATATTCGCTGTCAGCTCCAGTGTTTGAACTGAATGTTGTGTTGATAAGCATTAATGCTTTTAGGCTGTGTCTATAAGCTTAGAATACCAGTGTAAGTTTGTCCAAAGGGGATTTCTTGCTGTGACTTTAGTTGCTAGTACTCCAGTTACATACTTTGAAAGCAACATGACAATTAATAATAGTTCCTGTACTAGTAAGTATGCTTCCTTGCACCAATAACGAATGACGTTATTAGGGCATTGTTGTTGCCTCTACATTGACCAACCGTAAGTCTACCAGCATTGACCTGCTAATGCTCCAAATCGTCTTGAAGGTGGCATGCAGTATTCTATAAATCTACCCAATAAATAAGAGCCAGATCTGCTAAGTTTGAATTGTGCCGAGTTTTTGTGAATCTAATCTAATGTTGATACCGTATCTATGTACTGATAGATCAATTCACACAATCATTAATCACAGGGGAAGGGGTTATAGAACAATCTGCGCAATTAATATTCATTGAGTAGATCACAATTTTCGACTCCATGTGATTGGTTACAATAACAGAATGGTGGCCTGAAAGGGAGAGAAAACCACTACCCATGTAATTGCTTTCCAAAACATACAAAACGTATTTTTAAAGCTGCCAGAGTGTTTAAAAAAGGAGCAGAGGTTCCTCAAAAAATCAATTTTATTAAACTTCAGTGAAAGCAGGCAGTGGTCCTCTGAAGCTCTCTTTATTTCCCCCTGAAGTGGACATCCCAATTCACAAAGGAGAAGGGGTCCAAAGAGGAAACCTTTCCTCATTGCAAATCAGTTACTACTCAAACTTGGGAGTCAGTAGCTGAGGTCTGAAACGCTATTAGAAAGGGACATCCAAACACACTCCTTCAGAGGGTTTACATCAGGTGAAAACCTTCGTACATCAAGGTGCAGATAGAAACACTACATCAGCAGCATCAGGCAAGACATCCACCATTTTTCTCAATTCATGCAGGATCCACTTGGCAGACCTGCCAAATCTCTCTAGTAGCTATTGTTTTGCACTCTGTCTGACATGTTACTGGAACAGCACATACGCTGCTTATCTGACATCATTTTCCCAAATCCCACCGTCACTGTGCTGTAATGGGCATTCCTGTGTATATGTAAACCAATATTGCTATAATTCATTAACTTTGTTTAGTGTCTTGGTTTGGAATCCTTGGTATGGAACCTTGGGTACTCGAGGTTTTGGGACTGGTGGTTGGATGGTGGAGGGTTGGAATTAAGCTGTGAATGAGATCTTGGATGAATAAAGCTTCTAGTAATTGTTTTCCTTTTTGTTAAATCTTGATTTTGATTTTTGGCCATGAACTGAAGAAAGACCTTCAGCCGGTGTGAACGATAGGCAAAAATGTTGATAGCTGGTGTAGCAAGCAGGGCTTTTGGGCGACACAGGAACTGGTGGTCTATGGAGTTATCATAAGCGTGGGAAGTAGGAGTGCGGGGTGGGTGGTGCTGCAGCACCCCCAAAATAACCATGCTGGATTTCCGAAGGCCAAAAAGCATTAAAGATTACTTTACATTTTGTTTTTATCGTGACACATTTGTGTTGCGTTCAAAGACAGAGGTCAAATGTCAGTCCAGTCCTCTGACAAATTGTTGATTATTCTTTTAATATGGAAATTTGTGTTTACTTTTCTTACTCTTACTACAAAGTGTGATCTACATATATAAAAACGAATGTATGTCTGGCTGTCTGTCTGTCTGTTTGTCCTTTATGCATTACTACACCATTCATCCTATCGCCATGAAACTTTGGGAAGTTGTTGAGTACACTCCTGCGAAGGTTTCTGGCATAAATTTGTTTTAAATATCAGTCCCCCAGGGCCCGCATAATCTTTCGAATACTGATGTACGCACCAGACGGAAAAACAACAAATCGTGTATCCACAAGCTCTCGAATACATAAATATAATTAAAACACCATTCATCTGATCGCCATGAATCTTTGGGAAGTTGTTGAGTACACTCCCGCGAAGGTTTCTGGCATACATTTTTTTTAAATATCGACCCCCAGGGCCCTCATAATCTTTCGAATACTGATGTATGCACCAGACCGAAAAACAACAAATCGTGTATCCACAAGCACTCGAATAAATAAATAGAATCAAAACACCATTCATCCAATCGCTATGAAACTTTGGGAAGTTGTTGAGTACACTCCCGCAAATGTTTCTGGCATAAACATTTTTTAAATATCGGCCCCCCAGGGCCCTGATAATCTTTCGAATACTGATGTACGCACAAGACGGAAAAACAAAAAATTGTGTATCCACAAGCACTCGAATAAATAAATAGAATTAAAACAGCATTCATCCGCTTGCCAGGAAACTTTGGGAAGTTGTTAAGTACACTCCCGCGAAGGTTTCTGGCATAAAAATGTTTTTAATATCGGCCCCCCAGGGCCCTCATAATCTTTCGAATACTGATGTACGCACCAGATGGAAAAACAAAAATTCATGTATTCACAAGCACTCGCATAAATAAATAGAATTAAAACGACACTTTGAAATGTTTTCCATATTAAAATGAATACGTTTCAATAAAAATGACACAATGTAAATTGAATGTTATCATAACGAGTTTCCTTGAATTGCCATTCTTCGGAGATCGCAGCAACGCGCGACGGGTAAGCTAGTATTCCATAGATACTTCTGTTCACATAAAAATATAGGATTTATAGGTCCTCCAAAAGCAGGCGACACCCAGATCCAACAACTAAGCTGCAGCTTTAGTGATTTTTCATAGTGTACCGACTATACTGCAATTGATATGGTAAAATATAAAGCATGAAAAATGGCAATGAAAGAAACCTATATATTTCTGAAATGTAACCAAGATACTAAATTTAGTAAACTATGGTTATTTGCACACCTCTGAATTTGAAGTTATTCATGCTATTGTGAGTCAGAACGCATTTCGTAAAGCGTCTTCTTTATTGCACATCGGCTTACAAGTGAAAGTGAAAAATGCTGAGAAATCCAATTGATCATAATAATTGTGCTGCTATTCTGTTTTCCCACACAACTCCCAATAAAAATGGTACCCCACTTGCATGACTGGGTCTAGCAATTGCTACACAAAATGCCACAAAACGTAATCTGGAGATATTGCATTTCACTTCTCAAAAGCAACTCTTTTTTACAATGTGGATAGATGTGGAATTTGGGCACTAGCTCAGCCGCCATCTAGGGAAACTTATGAAACGTAGAAATGTTCAGACAACTAGACAGCGAGTGGAGTCCAGGGTGGTGTCACCCGTGTGGATCCCATGAAGTTTTCTTTTTACAGAGCAGGCACTGCAAACCTCAAACTTTAGCTAAAGCACACATTTTCTCACATTTCTGTGAAGGAAAGTTCTGGAACCTCTGAGGATCCACAAAAAGCCTACCACCCAGCCTTTCCACACATCTCCTGATAAAACTGGTGACACACATGTGAGGTTGGGCCTAGTGCCTGTGACACAACACACCCCAAACCGAGACATAGGAACATCCCATTTTGCTAGTCAAAACCAACGCTTTTGCAATGTGGGTAGTTGTGAAAATTGAGTCCTTGCTCTGCCATCCACCAGGAAAAAGAAGAAAAAGAGACATTTCTGAAAATTACAACCCCAGGGGAGCCCAGGGTGGTCTGGCTTGTGTTGATGCCCCTACCTTTTTTTCTTAGCCACAATCCCCTTCTACTTCAGGCTTGTCAAACAGTGCACTTTTATTACATTCTTGGGAGAGAAAGTAACAGAATCTGCAGGGAGTCACAAATATCCTACCACCCAGAGTTTTCAAACATCTACTGATAAAAATGGTACACCACTTGTGTGTCTGGGCCTAGCGGCTGCATAGGAACATATAAGACCATGCACCATGAGAAGATCATAATATCTTGGCATTATCCATTGGTTTGATTTATTTCCGGTCACCAGCACTAAGTCCAGCCACACAAGTGGGGTAGCGGTTTTATTGAGAGACATGTGAGAATGCTGTGAAACAGGTATTTTGTGAATCTGCGTATAGTCCAGAATATTCTATCACAGATAGATGAGGAAAAGTTTGAGGTTTACAAGGCATTGTTGGTAAGAAAAAGTTGTGGGATCCACACAAGCACACCAACCTGGACTCCCCTAAATGTCTAATTTTCACAAATGTCTGGGTCTGGTAGGATTCACTTGTTGCCAAGTGAACCAGTGCCCAAACAGTGAAGCAATTTAGAATGGCCTGTGAGACAAAATGGGGATTTACTCTTTCTTCTGGCTCAAATGTAAATCAAAATTTCCTCTCTCTTGCCATTCAGATGAGGATGCTTTAGGACCCGGGGGCAGACCAACTGTTGCGGCTGTTTTGGGTTGGAGGTACAGCCTAATGCCTTGCTGGGCTACCCAACTCTGTTATTTGGATCTTTTTCCCCTGATGTCTAGTGAGTTTTCGATCTCTCTGGGATACGGGAGGCTGCTTGAGGGTATACTCCCAGATTTATCCCTGGAAGGGGTTAAAATATGTGTTACACATTTTTGGGGAGGGGAATATGGCCTCATGCCTGGTTGGGCAGTCCCACCACTGTTTCTCCTGGTATTTTTGTCCCTGGCGTCTTCTGGGCTCTCTGCCTTTGTGGGGCAGGGGCAGTGCCCAATACCTCGGTGGGTCACCCCACACTTATATTTGGGCCTATTTTTCTGTTGTGTTTATTGGGCTTCCTGCTCCAATGGGCAAATTTAGGCAAATGCCTGATTTGCCCCTTAAGGGGGGCAGAAAAACATTATCGCACTTCTTGGGATGGGGTCATAGCCTAATGCCAGAATAGGTCAACGTCATTCCTTTTTTGCCCTAAATTTAAAGTCCTGGGCGTCTAGTGAGCTTTCTATCCCAACTTTCCCATGGGTAGGATATGGGCCAACCCCCTATCTGCCCCCAGGGAAAGCAGAAAGACTCTCTTACCCCAAGGTGGATCACACTTATTCTTTGTTTGCACCATTGTGAAATCCCTGGTGTCTAGATGGTGTTTTAGCCCAAGGAGGCAGTTTATGATCAAAATCCACAATCAGACTTTCAGTGAGGCAGACAGGCTGTATTACCCCTTCAGGGCAGGGGGGCAGAGCCCAATGCCTGTTGAGTCACCCCAGCTCTTTTTTTGGGATCAATATAAAATCACTGGTATCTGGTGGGTTTTCTATTCCACGCCTCCATTGAAAGAATGAGGGCAAACCCCCAATCTGCCTCTTGTAGGAGCAAAAATACTATTTCTCCCTTTAGGGTAGGGCTAGTCTATGCCAGAGTGGACTTCTCCCACCACTTTCAATTTTCTTGTTGCCCGTGGGATTTCTGCCCCTTTAGTAGCAGATTAGAGGTAAACACCTACATGTGTCCACCAAGGACAGGGGCAACAAAGAATGACTGTACCCATGATGGAGGAGTGTAGTAGAGGCGCATTTTACCTCTTGGTTCCTTTTTCACTTTTACAGTAATGACGTTAGCGCAGCATGCACACTGATCATCATTAAGAAAAAAAAAAGAAATAGCTCTGGCTGCTTAGAAAACTCTTTCCCAACGACGCGGCCTGAAATGAAAGAAAGTGAATCCCTCTGGTGCCAGCATCAGAGGAATCCTTGCCCTGGATGCTTTGATGTGTCCACCAACTCCATAGCATTCGACTTTCAGTGCTGTTGACATGAATGTCACATGAATAGCACCCAAACAGTTAATCATATTATTCAAAAAGGTGGATTATAATTTAAAAAAATGTTGCTTTTTTTAAAATGTATATATCTACACTGTGTGCTTTGATTTCACCTAGGGAGGTTTTTATTCTCTCACCTCGTGCTATTGGCTATTTGGTGTATTATTTCACCTTGAACGACGTGCCTTCTTGCTTTTATTGGAAAAGTGCACTTAACCATCACACTGTTTGTCCCATTCAATTCTATTGTTTCTATTCCATGCAGAATGAAAGAATGTTTTCCTATTTTCTTTTCTTCAGCATTGGTAAAGCCAATGGTGCTGCATACCAACGCAGCAGGCAAACACACATAAATAAAATGGCATAATAATGCCATTTTATTTTGCCACCGGCTCACGCTGTGTACAGCGTAAGGCAGGTGGGGTTATTGCAGGATTGCTGCTGCCCCCTTTGAGTCCGCATGTCGGGTTGACCAGCTAGTTACCTACGGCCAGCCCAACATGCGCACTGTAAACCCAGCAATCCCTTGGCTGTGAAGCAACCGGGGGAATTGCTGGCACAGGCCCCCAGCGCCAAAATGAGTGCTGGGTTAGCCTCCTCCCACCAATCCTGGAGCTGCTCTCACACTGATAAGAGCAGCACCAGGATTGGTTGGATCCTCGTTCCACTGAGCACGAAGGAAGTCCTTCCATTCCTGCATGTGGAACGCCGGGGAGAAGAATTGCGGCACATATGGTGATCATCCGAAGCAAAGCGTTCTTATATTGCCATTCTTGTGCTGGTTGTACTAACTAACATTTCCCCTCGACCTAACCACCGATGTTATCATTAAACTGAAAACATGTGCTATATTGTCACTTCTCACTCAAGAAATATATACCAGAAGCCCGACCTCATGAAGGTGGCAGCAGAGTTTGCGATGAGCGAAGAATATAATTAATCCTGTGTACTACATTCACAATTCGCTCCACATTGTTAAAGGCTCCTTGAAAATTCAGATTTTCTTTAACCCGGCACAGATGCTTTATTAATGGGAGATCCTGAAACAAATCCTGAAATCGCGAAAGTGACAGAAAATGTTGCTTTCGTTTCACCAGGATTGAAAATAGATTTGCACCAAAACAGTGGTGCATTTTTCCCACTGGGTATGATTACGAATGTGGCTGCAAAAGTACTCTGGCCCCCTGCCAAACTGTACAGAACCTGTGCAAAACGAATGCCTGTTGTTGGGGCAGTTTTTTATTCAGCTCCCTGTTTCTTCACGTGCACAGCAGGGGTAAGTCGACTCTGCTTGTCAGACCTCCATTCTTGAACATTCAAATCAGCCTCATATCCAATGTAAATATTATAATCATATCAGTTCTCGATTCATTTCAGTTAAGGCTGACCTCCTGGGAGTGGAACTACCTCTACAGACTGTAACAATTCCCAGAACCAGATCAGGCCAGTCGATGCCAAAAACTCAAACATTGTTTTGTTCATCTTACTGCTCTACCAGTCTACACAGAATGTGCTGGCGCCTACCTATATTAATATTCTAAATCCACATAAACATGACGTCATTGCATCAATCACAGGTTCAAATCAACACCCGTGCACCAGTCAAAGAACACCTAAGCCTGGAGGTATAAGCCTTAATGCTCATGTTTATTCGCATAGAAAGGAAACACAAGCTGGGCACAGGGCGTTGACTGATTGGGCCTAGAGATTCAACTTCAGACATTATCAGCCGCTTGGGAGAGAGAGATGGCTGCCTCCTGCTAAAGCCTTTGCTCTCCAGGTAAGAATAAATACGGTTCAGAGGGAAAAAGGTCATTCTAGTGACCATCAACAAGAGTTGGCACTACAAAATCGTTACCCTCTGCAGTCCACGTCTATAACGAGTACCCCATAACCACATCTATACATAGGAATTCTCTGCATAAGTGTGGAGCCCATTTGTATAAACATAACTTTCAAAAACGTGTTTTCTTTAGAATTAACATCATGTAAGATGCACCTACTTAGGAAAGGTTGGAGGATGGAAGGGGTGCTGATCACTATTCAAATAAAAAATAAAATGTAGTACAGTCCACTTTAAAAGTGGATGAAATCTCATTCAATTAAAATGTATTCAAGGGTCAAACAAACAACCAAAGTCAGGATGGGCGACGGATCCTTCTCTAAATCAGCTGCTGTCCTTTGGAACACCCTCCCATCTGACCTACGCCTGACAGATGACTATCTGCTTTTTAGAAAGAAGCTAAAAACCTTCCTGTTCCCCAGATACTGACCCCATAACTGATTCAACTTAGAATAACCTCCTTCTCTCCTCACTACATTGCCTTTTGGTCCTAGCGCCCTGATGTCCCTCGGGATGAATGTCGTGCTCTACAAATACTTTTAAATACAAATACAAATACAAAATACAAATAAACTGAGTGTGCTTATTTTTCGCTAATCTAAATATGTTGCAGGGTGAACACTCACAGTGAGCGCCAGTTGACGTATGTGTGAGATACAAATTATAGCTGGCAATTGCGATTTGCAAGGATTCTCAGAACAAAGACAACACTCACCTGCTTTTGACTCACCACCAGGTGTTTAGCGCCTCTCTCCGGCTCACCACAAAGTGATTGTGCAATGGATTAACTGAAAATCTGGCACTCGGTTGACTTAATGAGCTCATTTAGAGAGATTTAGCACTCTAAACCAAACGCCTTTAACAACAAAAGAAGCCTGAAGTCTACAGTTCTTTCTACTGGTTTTCAAATGACAAAAGGACACGTTCAATATGAGATAATTACATCATTTGTGTAAATATTTTTTTTATGAAGTCGAATTATTGTAACGATCAATGCTACAGTTTGTGCCAAGTAGCACAGATGAATATAAAATACATTAATTTCTAGGGACAGGTCACGAAGTTTGAAATTAGATTTCAAAATCTATAGAATTTTGTGCATAAGGGTAAAGTAACACCATGCGCGTTTCATTCAATTACCTTAACTACAGACTTGTAAATAAAACATTGAAAAGCAGTGAAAAACCAATAAAAAATAAATTAATTACATGTAAGATTATTAAAAATGATAGTTATATTAAGTAGGTCTTATTTTCAGTGATAAGAGTTGTTGATGATTTCTGTTAATTTATGTTCTTAGGCATTATTAACAACGTGCAAAATGCAGTTTCACACTCTATTGTACGAGTACATGCAGATATAATACAGTAATATTGTTTCATACGACGTGCAGAAGTGTGTTTTCCTGACTTTTGTTAACTTGGCCTCAATTTGGGCTTAGCAGGCATATTTGTCGAAATGGATTTCACCCTTGTCTACGCCCTGCATGTTTCACTGTCAATTTCTGCAGCACCCAGTCAAGCAGAATCAGATGTGTTTATTCCATTGCCATGGTTCATGCTGTTATGGATGATTCTTTCCGGCTCAGTCATAAAACTCCTGTTGCTTCAAGGTTCTTCCGCTAGCCCACTGTACACAAATTATTCATAACAGTTTGTTGTTGTTCATGTACTTAGTTTGTTCCACCATCCCCGGATGATATTTGCACAGAGTGGGCAGAAAAAGTATTCACATAGGGGATAGTGCTTAGGTCTTAAGGCATTATAATGCTTAATAAGACTGTACTTAGATTTGCCGTCAATGTAACATAGGTGATCATACCACAATGATTCTGCAGTTTTGCTAATTTCATCTGCGATGATGTATAAAAATCCGTAATTTGGGGGGTGAGCAAAAACTTTCTGAGATCTTTTCTGTGCTGTCCATTTCTCTCCTAATTTGCTGCACACTTTGGAATTAAATGAAAAATGAATTTATAAAGTGCCTTATGCTCGAAGGTATCTGAGCGCTTTGCCAAAACTACAGAGCTCCTAAGCACAGAAAATCCAGAGAGCCAATGATGAGAAAAGCCATATTTTTTATGATTTCTTGAATGAGGCAACGGAGTCAAGTCTAGCGATGTGGACGGGCAGGGAATTCCATAACTTAACAGCAGCCCCAGAGACTTTACAGAACCTGGGCATGGTGAGTTTCCTAGCAAACACAAGAAGATGCTGGATGGAGCGCTGAAACTTTTCAGACACTAACTTCCAATCACAGATCTGGGTTTAATCCATCATCGTTCTTTAGCTCACGTCACCACCCCAGTCCAGCCCGAACTGCCAAGCCATTTCTTTCCTGGACCGGAAACAAGCATCCTGGGATCGGTTTCGGGCTAACAGCCCTCATCAGCCAGGTTAGCTTAAATCCATTGGCAAAGTGAGCAAGGAACCCACATCTGGGCATACCAACTTAGGGCGAACAAAGCAAACACAAGGAGATGATGGACGGAGCGCTGAAACTTTTCAGACACTCACCCCCAGTCACAGATCTGGGTTGAATCCATCATCGATCTTTAGCTCACTTGCCACCCCAGTTCAGACACAGATATATGCAAATCAGTCTTGACCATGTGCCTCATGGGAACAGTCCAGCCCGAACTGCCAAGCCATGTCTTCCGTGGACTGGAAACAAGCATCCTGGGACCAGTTTCGGGCTAACAGCCCTCATCAGCCAGGCTAGCTTGAATCCAGTGGCAAAGTGAGAAAGAGACATAGCTGAACAGGGTCTGAGTGACCTGTCTAGAGTGTACCAGCTGAAGAGCGAGGAGAGATGTTTGGACCCTTTATGATGGAGAGAGAGGAAGGAAAGGCAAATAGCCTTGAAAACAATGTGCTTCGTCACAGGAAGCAAATGTAGCCAATGCAGTGCTCTAATGCCATCTCTGACAGAACCTCGTTTGGAAGTGTTAAGAATAAGGTGTACAGCTGCATTTTGCACCACTTGTTGAGTGAAGAGGCAGTAATATTCAGATAGAGCACATTACAGTCATCAAGTCTGGAGACTAAAGCAATGACCATAGAGTGATGCAATTCAACTGGATTAAAAAGAAACACCTTCCTAAGAGTCCTGATTATGTGAAAGCAGGTACTCGTGATAAGATTGACCTACAAGTCAAAGTTCAGGGAAAAGTCGAAGATTACTCCAAGTTTTTTGGACATTTTAACAGGCGTAGGTAAAGGGCCCACATTCCTTAGGCCACCAACAGCCGGACCGGATGGATTATTATGCAAGAAAACAACAGCACCTCAGTTTTTTTCTGTGTTCAGTTTAAGAAGGTTTTCCTTCATCCAGATGTTAATCTTGGTCATGCAGAGATTAAACTTGTTAGCTACTGAGGGAAAGTTGTCAGAGATGGATACAATAATCTGTGTGTCATCGTCATATGAGGGTGCTAAAAACCGCATGAATGTATAATGTTCAGCGAGAGGAGCAACGTAATCCACATTAGTTTTTTTGGAAGGGTGGTTACAGTAACCTGCTTACAAGTGTGAGGGAAAATTCCTGAATCAAGGGCATGATTGAGTACATGCTATAAGGTTTTGGCAACATAGTCAGGTGCCAGTTTCAGAATTTTAGGTAGGTGGAAAGGGGTTCACCGGGGACCCGGATCTAAGGCTCATGAAACGCTGCTTAGTTTTTTGCTCAGAAATAGGAGGGAAGGCAGAGAGCTTGGAGGGCTTAGTGGAGATGGCCAATGATTCCATAATAACTGGGCTCAACAGATGGGGGAATTCAGAGCACATCTTAAGAATTTTGTCTCTGAAGTAGGTGGCCACTCTATTACAAAAATATTGTGAAGGATCAGTAAGGTTGGGAATGGGCAGGTGAAACAATTCTTTAAAAACTCTGAAGAGTTCTTTAGAGGAGTTACTTGCCATTCTAAGTTTGTCTGTGTGGTTAGTGGACTTAGCATGGTAAATAGCTAGTGACTTAGGACTTACAATATTTTAGATTTTGCACTTCTCTGTAATACCCTATTTGCTCAGAGCCTTCATGGCATTGACTCTGTGCTACATTGCTTTTCAATTGTTGTGATAAATCCTTTAACTATTCGGTTGATCTAAAGTGGAGGTATTGAGTGAGACCTTTTACTTCATTGACTGTTTTCTGATGTTTTGATGTGCTGGGAGGCATCTTACCTCAGGAACACATTGCATCATGAAATAGGCTTAACTTCAGCTCCGAATCATCAAATTTTGGACATTCTGTTGAGGTAAATTTTGAGGTGTCAAGGTTACCAGGTCCCTATAGCCAGCTTCCGGTAATATGCCCAAACAAGGAGCTAATCAGGGAGAAAACACTGATGTAAATGGAAATCAAGGTGTCAAAAAGAAGTGTAAATCATATGCTTCATTGAAAAACTCTATTTGCTAGTTTCCTAAACCCAAAATGATCATGTTCACCGTAATCATCATTAGAGATGTTTGCATGGCGCAATCCTAACATTAAAAGGTAAGCAAAGCAAAATCCTAGGCACACATAATGGTGATCAAACAGTATGTACATTGTTACAAGAACTACAACATAGTAGAAACAGTTTTGAAATATATCTTCTGGTGGGTTGGATATCATTCAGTCTTAAAGTCTCTTTTCATACAGCCAACGAAAAGGGGGGAAAAAACCAGCCGACATGTGTTTCGTCACGTCTGGAAGGTTATTCCGCGACTTCCTCAGGCCTGTAAATGGAGGTTAATAATCTTGGTCGTCACTCAGCCGGTGATAATTCCAGCCCGACTTAATCGGGCACCTGGTCCTGATGATGCATTTGGATTAAGGTTACACGATGACGCAATTTTGTGGAGGACTCCATATTCTAGACCACATTTTCCTTCTACAAAGTCATTATAGAATGGCTTGACTTAAAGGAGAGGCTGGTTTCGTTCTAAAACCAGTCGGAAGGCAATAAAACATGAACTGTCGCTCCAGCTAAAGCAAGCCTGGTTTGAAAGAATTCTAAAAAATTATAGGACAGCACATCTTAACACTGCGCACTGGTAGGAACTGTATCTCTCAGATCATAAAATAGAGGTGTGCCAAGACTGTATCCATCGAGGGATAGCATGCTGTTGGAGACCTTTGAGGATTAGCTCTGTTGTCTCAGAATGAGGTTCGAGGGCTGTTGTATCTCTACAAAAAAGCTTCCAGCCCTGTGCCTGTAGGATTGGTATAATTTGCGACAGGTTGAGGGGACGGTTGAGAGGACACAAAGCGTTTCACTTGCGGGAGCGAGCCAGGGGAACCATGTGTTTGCAAGTTAATCATAAACATATGGTGTCAAGCTCGCTCCCGCAAGGGAATCCCCAAACATGCACTCGTTGCCTTTGAAGGCAATGCAACGCGTGCACGTTTTTGGGACAAAAACCAAAGCGATTGCTACAGGTCTTTTTCCTATGCAGCTCATGCGTGCTGCATAGGCGAGACTTAAAAATTGCCTCTAATATACAACTAAACATCCTTTACAGTTTCTAACAAACAAGTCTACAATATGTCATGATCTTTAACACTAATAAAGAAAAAAGAATACTTTTATTATCTGTCAGCTCTGAAACAACTCGTGAGTGAGCCACTGTTTTTCTGTGACTTCTGTATACCCCACTCAAAAGATTAAAAAAAATGGAAATGATTCAGGTGGGAAACAATATTCAATTTCTCAATGGCTCAGAGAATTCATTTATAAACCTTCCCACTGGCTGTCTAAATGGCACGCAGCAAATGCACACAGACTACTTCACCACAGTATGCCCATTATTCCACATCTGAATGAACCAGGACTATCTATACTCAAGATGGCCTCCAGGGGCTGCTGAAAGGAACATAAGACTCTGTCCTAGTGATGACGCTGGGATTCACATACAGATTCTTCCGTTCCAATCCTTAGAATCCCTGGCCGACTGAATCTCTTTAGTCTGCAAAGAAGTGTAAAGAGAAGTTTTCTATTTTCATACCTATGACAGTTTTCCAAAGACTAAATACATCTCAGTCTAAAGGACAACTGACTACGAAGTAAAGTTTAAAAATGTATTACAAAGCCAACAATAACTGAACATACAAGCACCTCAGCAAGAGGTTCAAGAAATAAACTGCCACTAATAAAAACATAATCCTACGTAGGAGTCTCAGATGACTCTGAATAAAGAGCAATGTGAGTTCAAGAAGCATTAGACAAGTAATAACAGTTCCCACTGCAGTTCTCAACTGCATCTGCTCCAAAGGAAAAGAAAAGATTAGTCTATCCCTACACTAACTCTAAGGTGACACCCCTACTTAGCATATCTCCCAGGCAAGAGAAAAAGGTGTCAGCTGTGAAGGCTCCCTAAGAAGCACATTCACTTCTTCCAAGTAAGTAGCCCAAACTACCGAGCTCGTTCAAAGATGCTCCTTAATTTATCCTGCCTAGTTCCCACTGAGACCCCTGTCAAACTGCATTTCCAATTGGACTGCCTTAGACAGGACCCAGTCTGACTCCAACTGACTCTAACGCTAACTCCAACTGTGACTGACTCCCCTCCCTCAGGGCACTTTCCTTAATACAAAATCCCAAAACAGTAGACACACCCTGGTCACACCCCCTCTTGGCAGGTGCAGCCGCTCGTACTTTTACAGTACAGGTCCATCTTCTTTCAAAAACCGTTGCTGTGTCCTTGGGTCCCAGGCCCCTTCTCCGCCAAATGTTGCAGTTTTGCATACCAGTAGACTCCCTTCGTTCTCACTCCTACCAACCTAACTCCTAAAACAATGGATTATTCTACCTAACGAGCTACATGGCCTTGCACCTGCAAAAGAAATGCATGAGAAACAATCCTGTACACGCTCTAAGTTACATTTCAAAATTCAACTGCAAACAGGAGCCTTTTCCCAAGGAAACATTCAACCCTGCCTTTCTTGTTATGCTAAGAAAACTACAGTTAGGCTCCTGCTGGCAATTTCATGTCTCAGGCCTTTACGCTTTAAATGCATTGCTAATACAACATAAGCATTACATTGAAACCATCCTAAAGCAATATTTCATTAAATTTTTAAACATTAGTCCTTATCATGTTAGAGCATCACGCATTTCTTTAATAATAAGCAACCGACACGTGCAACTTTAATATGGCACATTCAATCTAATGCAACATTTGAAACATGAAGCAATACATTCTACATTATTTAAGGCATATTCTTGAACATGGCACATGATATAAGCACACAACTACATATTGCACTGATTCCCTGCATAGTACTACATTTTAAAGTCACACAATAACATGGTCCTCTAAATATGTGGGTGCTAACTACTTGGGATTATGGTGCACCCCTACAATTTTTCAGAATAACATGGCACTCTATCAGCCCCCCCCTTTTATGACCTGTGTCATCACAAACTACACCATCCTTGGTGCCATTCTTCCTATCCTGAGCATTTCCATGTTTTTCAGATTCTGGTATTGAATGTCCTGCAGCCTCTCCATTCGTCTCTCTTGCACTCTCAGCGATCTCTCCAATCTGCTAGACTTGTACCACTTGTAAATTCTTATCAAACCCCACAATCCAATCACACATGCCACAAGTATGATAAGGGGTTTTAACACAGCGCCAAGGGACCCTTTTTCAAGGTTCGCAAGCCAACTCCCCACTTTGCCAAAATCTTTACCAACCTTTTCCCTTACAGTTTCTTCAGTCAAATCCTCAATCTCATAGTGAGTGGATGTGATGTTACTTATATATTTTTCCAGATCTTTGCTGTTGTCTGGTATATAAGTACAGTACTCTTGAACCTTCAAAAGTTTACAAACTCCTCCCTCTTTTGCCAGAAGGACGTCTGAAGCAAGACGATTTTGTGAAACCATCGCCCTTATCAATAACATCTCTCCTTCGACCAACACCAAGGATTTAGCTGTATTCATTGACAATTCGTCCACAACAGTTGCCAACCTTCTCATCTTCACATCATTCAAAATCACTCCCAAAGTTGGTATAATTGCTCCAAAAATATCTCCAACCACCGCTGCTGCACTTTTACCTCGCTTCACTCTTACATGTTGTCCTCCTTCTAGGAGCTCAAAATCTTCTGTATGATAAATCTTGGGAAAAATGATCACTAAATAACACGTACCATACCATTTCTCAGGCAATCGCATATATGCATTCCTCCCACAAACAAAATACACAGTTGGAATTATCTGCACTATACTTTGCAAGAAGTCCTTTGCATAATACTCACATGTGGTCTGTCCCACATACACATTCTCGAAATATGTCTGTGGACGACTTATGCACAACTTCCCCTTCTGCACTTCATCTAGAGCTATCGGACCATAACTTCCCTTCGACTTGTGCAACTTCTCCTCATCTGTCCAGTCTACTCTAACCTGTCCTGAGTCTCACAACTGCTTTTGTTTCCTGTATCTATCTTCTACTTGATCTATAAATTTCTTTTCGGTATCTGACAACAGGCACGTCATATTATGTTGATGAGCACAAGCTGTATCCAACTCCTGAGTCGGAATGAAATACTTTCTGAGTCTATCTTCTGATTTGTAATAATCATACTTATTCAAATGCTTATAAGCTGGCACTTCAGGAAGAACTGCATGATAATTCGAAAAGAAATACTCAAAATGATTTCGTCCATAGAAAATGCTAAGCAGCAAAGTACATGAAATACCATATGTCAATGGGAGATGATGGTATCTAATACCCTCATCCACTGAAGCTGGCAACTGCATACACACATAACAATCCTTCGCATCCATTGCATCAATATACTCATACAACAACTTTGCATACGCATTAAGCTTAAAACTACCTCTAGACAGATCTGCATGTAATCTATGATTCTCTTCTACTAGCAAAGCTCTTTCGTTTCCTACCTTGACCTCTTCTTTGCTAGGAGTAGTAGGTGTAGGGGTTCCCTCTACCTCCACTGCCTGCTCATGTGGTGCTAAATCCAAATCTACAACCACTAAAATTATGAAGAGTATCACTCCTCCTACAAGTGTGCTACTATGCACCTAGCCCTATGGCTTGGGTTTCCACCCTCCATGGTCTCAGAAAGATTTTCAGCTTTTTGGCTCAGCAATAAACGCTCAAAAGTCTCTTTTCTCCTTCTTCAGATGTTTGTGAACCAACTCGAACTGAATCTCGGAAAGCTGGAAGGCCCCTTTTTTGTTTCAGTTCCTTATTTACAGCAAGCAAAAGACAACCTCAAGCCTTCTCCGTCCTCTGTGGAAAGCCCCTACATTTCTTCTTCTTCCACTCGGACCTAGGTTATTTAAATCAGCTTATTTACAACAAAGTCTTTTCAATCCAAGATAAGGTTTGCTCCAACAGCTTCTAGAACATGCTCCAACAGTTCAAGACGAAGAACAATAGATTTGTGAGATAGTATTTCAGTTCCAAAGGTAGGGAAAATCAGTATATTCAAGATCAAGTTACGAATTCTGCTTAGAATCGGAGGGTTTGGAACTGTGATGGTCAGCACTCCTTCAATTTCAAGTCCTGGTACTAAGAACACCACATCCAACTCCACGTTAGGGCTGGTACTAATCACTGTCACTGCCCTCACAGTCCCCGATCTCAGCACTCCTGGCATCAGTCACAACGTATGACCACTCTGGAGTCACGTACTTTCGGAAAGGCACTCTTCTTCGTCTCTCCTCAGACCTCCACGAGCTTGGTCGTCTCACCTTCGTCTGACTCTGTCTCTTCAGACACGGGAGCAAGATCCCTCTCGGAGACCAGTCTCAAGTTTAGTCATCTCTGCCTCTCCGGCCACTGCTCTTCTGCTCTGCTTGTTCTCCTGCTTTCTCCTTGCTCACCCTGCTAACAACTTCTCTCGGCTTAGTCTGACTCTGGACCACTTTCACAGCAACTTCCCCTTTCGGAGGCAGTTTTAGTGTCGCTGTTGTTGTGACCCTCCTCAGCTCGATCAAGTGAGCAACCAGCTTCATCAGACACCATCACAGCTTGGCTTGTCCCCTCCTGTGGCCCTGTCACTTCAGCTGGATTTTCATTAGGGAGAGGAGCTGTTTCTTCAAAGGGTGCTGAAACTCGATGGGTGTGAGAAGCATGCACCCAATTTGGCAATCTTCCACACTTTACTGCAGTGTTCGTCACCAAGATAACCTGGTAAGGGCCTCTCCAACGAACATCCAAGCAACTCTTTCTCATGTGCTTCCGAACCAGCACCCAGTCCTCCGGGCTTAGGTCGTAACAGAGATCACTTGAAGCTGGAATCACAGTAGCCTGCACCTGATGGGACACAGAACGGATGACGTCAGCTAGTTCCTTGCAATAATCAAGGATCAGATAGTCTGTGATGCTTATTAGAGCTGTCGATGGAATCAATGGTAACCTCATAGCCCTCCCCATCAGTATTTCATGAGGTGAAAGACCTGTTCTCCTGTCTGGGGTACTGCACATACTCATCAACACCAAAGGTAAAGCATCAGGTCATTACAAAGAAGTAGATGAACAAACCTTTCTCATTGGAGCTTTCAAAGTCCCATTCATCTGTTCCACTATCCCAGAAGCCTCTGGACAATAACTTCAATGGAATCTCTGATCAACATTCAGTGCTGTGCAAAGCATCTTCATAACTTCACTATGGAAGTGTGTTCCTCTGTCCGATTACAAAGAGGTCGGAATCTCAAACCTAGGAATGATTTCCTTCAACAACAGCTTAGCTACAGTGAGTGTATCGCACCTACGAGTAGGGTAAGCTTCCACCCACCTTGAGAACACACAAACCACAACCAAAATGTACCTCAGCCTGTTGCACATAGACATCTCGATAAAATCCAACTGCATCCTGTTGAAAGGTCCCGGGACCTTCCAATGTGACTCATCATAACCACAATCTTCTTTCCAGCATTCATTTGCTGACACGTAACACACTTTTGTTACACAGCTTCAGCCACTGCACGAAATCGCGGATTGTACCACATTTGTCTGAACACTCACACCATTGCATCTCTTCCCAAATGCACTGCACCATGAATCTGTCTTGCCATTGGGCTCAACAACTCATCCGGCAACACTGCCCTTCCATCACTTGAGACCCAAATGTCCACATCCCCTTTCACACAGCCTGAGTTGATCCACACATTCTTCTCCTGGTCCGAAACCTGCTCCTGCAGGCACTTGAGCACATCCCAAGTAGCTGCTATGGCCAACATCATGTTAAACTCTGTTCTTTCTTGGCTCCCATCTAAATGATTCTCAGTGAGTGAACAACCTTGTTCAGCACAGAATCGTGCAACTTCGTCCGCATAGCGATTTCCAAGTGACACAAAATCTGTCCCCTTTCCAAGAGCGGTGCCCTTAACAACTGCAATTGCCTTGGGGCGCTGTAAGGCCTCTAGGAGTAACCTCACAAACTCCCCATTTCGGATGGGTGATCCAGATGATGTGATGTAACCTCTCTGGGACCATAACTGTCCAAAGTCATGAACCACACCAAACTCATACTGGCTGTCAGTGTAAATGGTAATTCGAATTTGGTCTGCTGCCAAGCAGGCACGAGTCAAAGCAATGATCTCAACCACCTGAGCGGAGTATACTCCTTCCAGGCATGCAGCTTCAACTACTGTAATGGTACATACAGCAATTGCTGCTCTCAACTAACCAACACTATCTCTTATACATGAACCATTGACAAAGAAAATCTCATCAGGGTCAGGCAATGGTTCATCAACAATGTCGGGTCTCGGTTTGGTGCAAAGCTCAGTCACATCAAGATAATCATGATCCGCACAATCTTCATCAAGTGTGTTTAGCAACGTCATCAATGTGGCAGGATTCAAAACAGAACACCTCCTAAGGGTCACATTCTTCGCAGCATGTATAACCTGCTCATAACGTGTGAGCCTATTATTGGTCAGGTGCTGTGTCTTGGTCCTGTTCATCAACAACTCAACAGAATGTGGAACATGAACTACTAGAGAATGACCCATGACAATACTCTCACACCTTTCAATGCTAACACACGTTGCAGCAATGGATTTGGGACATCTGGGAAACGCTGAAGCTACTGGATCTAAAGTAGTTGAACAGTAGGCAACTGGTTTACGGACACCTTCCTGATCTTGGACTAAAGCTGACAGTGCACAACCTTCTCAGCGCCCTACTGAAGAAACCATCGGCAGACCCCACCGACCTCAAGAACTACCGCCCCATCTCGCTGCTCCCGTTCCCTGCCAAAGTCATCGAGAAGACCGTCAACAGACAGCTGGCCGCCTTCCTCGAGACGAACGGATCCCTCGACCACTCACAGTCCGGCTTCCGAGCCAATCACAGCACCGAGACCGCCCTCATCGCAGCCACTGACAACATCCGAACCCTGCTCGACAGCGGGTAAACAGCGGCCCTCATCCTCCAGGACCTCTCCGCAGCGTTCAATACTGTCTGCCACCGCACCCTAGTACAACGCCTCAGCAACGTCGTAATCCAAGAGAAGGCACTGGAGTGGATCATCTCGCTCCTTGCCGGAAGAACCCAGAGTGTCCGCCTCCCCCCGTTCAGATCTGAGGCCACCGAAGTCATCTGCGGCGTACCACAAGGCTCATCACTCAGCCCCACCCTCTTCAACGTGTACATGAGCTCCCTCGCAGCCATCGCACGCCAACACAGCCTCAACATCATCTCCGACGCCGACGACACCCAGCTGATCCTCTCCCTCACCAACGAGCCCGCCACCGCCAGAACAAACCTACACGAAGGGATGAAAGAAGTAGCTGAGTGGATGAAGAACAGCCGCTTGAAACTGAACTCAGACAAGACGGAAGTCCTCATCCTTGGATCATCACTATCTGCCTGGGACGACTCCTGGTGGCCCCCGGCCTTAGGCAGCGCACCCAAACCAAAGGACCACGCAAGCAACCTGGGCTTCATCCTGGACTCCTCCCTGTCGATGACCAGACAAGTCAACGCCGTCTCGTCTTCATGCTTCAACATCCTACGCATGCTCCGAAAGATCTTCCGATGGATCCCCACAGAAACCAGGAAGACGGTCACGCAGGCACTTGTCACCAGCAGACTAGACTAAGGAAACACCCTCTACACCGGAACCACAGCCAAACTGCAGAAAAGACTCCAACGCATCCAGAACGCCTCCGCACGACTCATCCTGGACATCCCCCACCGCAGCCACATCTCCGGACACCTGTAAGACCTGCACTGGCTCCCCGTCAGCAAAAGAATCATGTTCCGACTCCTCACCCTTGCACACAAAGCCCTCCACGACCTGGGCCCCAGGTACCTCAACAGCCGCCTGACCTTCTACCCTCCCACCCGCCAACTACGTTCGACCAACCACGCCCTTGCCGCCGTTCCACGCATCCGGAGAGCCACTATGGGAGGAAGATCCTTCTCCTACCTGGCAGCCAAGACCTGGAATTCCCTCACCATCCACCTCCGTGTTACCCAAGACCACCTCTCCTTCAGGAAGCAACTCAAGACCTGGTTGTTCGAGCAGTAGCGGACCCCCCCCCCCCCCCCCAGCGCCTTGAGACCCTCCGGGTGAGTAGCGCGCCATACAAATTTCTTGATTGATTGATTGATTGATTCTCGCTCACAAAAGAATAGTGAAAAAGGTTTTATGTAATCAGGCATCCCCTGTGCCGGAGCATGACAAAGGTCTTCTCGCAACTCTAAGAACATACGGTCGTTGTCCCATGGTACCGGATCACTTACATCCTTGTGCGTCAGTCTCTGCAAAGGCTTCGCTTTTAATTACAAGTTGACAATCCACTGACGACAGTAGCCAACCATCCCTAAGAACATCCTGACTTCTCTCTGAGTAGAAGGCACCATCATTCCCATATTTGCCTCTACCCTGTCTGGTGACACTGACACCTTCCTCTTGCCTTTTTCTATCCGGTGACCCAAATACTGCACCTCATTCAAGCAGTACTGTAGCTTATTTAGCGACACTTTGTGTCCATTCTCTGCCAAATGGTTCAGTAAGGCGATGGTATCAATCCTACAAGCATCTTCAGTCTCTGACACCACAAGGAGGTCATCTATATACTGGACGAGAACGGAGTTATGCGGCAGTACAAGACTCTCAAGGTTCTTTTTCAATATCTGATTAAAGATCGATGCACTCTCTGTATACCCCTGTGGGATACGACACCATGTTAAAACACGATTTTCCAGCTTAAAAGCAAAAAGAAATTGGCTCTCCTCGTGCAATGGAATTGAGGAGAAAGCCTGAGAAAGGTCAATCACAGTGAACAACTCTGCTTGACATGGAATCTGAAAGAGTATTACAGATGGATTCAGTACCACTGGACAACAGGGAACAACTATGTTGTTAACCCGGCGCAAATCCTTCACAATTCTGAATTTCCCACTCGGTTTCTGCAATCCCATAATAGGCGGGTTACATGGACTGCCCATTACTTCCTTCAGAATTCCCTGCTTAATCATGGACTCAATCATAGGCTTTATTCCTGCAACTGTCTCTGGCGTCAAATTATACTGAGGTGTTCTGGGAAACTCAACATCCTGCTCGACTTGAATCTGAACTGGCTCAACTCCTTTGATCAAGCCTATGTCCTCACCAGTGAAGTCCCACACTTCCCGCGAGACTGAATTCCTCAAATCAAGTGGAAGCTCTTCCACTGTCACAACAGGGTACATTTCAATGCACAACTGTTGATTTATGACGTTAAAAGCAGCATCATCGTGATTGGTTTGCAGTTCCACTCCTTTAGGGGTGCAATAAATGGTTCATTTGAGTTTACACTTCCCTAGTAAACAAACAGGGCTCGAATCGCACACCACGAACTGATGTTTGTCTCGAAACGTTCCTATCTTTACAGGAATTGGTTCAGTCAAAGGGCTGGTTATATTCCTATTTGCAACAACTACAACTTGGATATATTGTTCCGAGAAGGGTAGGTTGGGGACTACTGCAGATTTCACAGTAGAACGGGTAGCACCAGTATCAATCAGAAAGGTGGTAGGGTCACCATCGACATCAGCTTCCACAAATGGTCCCCTATGGTCTACCTCCAAGACTGCCCCAAGAATGCAGTCTTCCTCCCCCGTCAGGCACCGTCATGCCGACTGGTCTAGGTAACAATCATTGCTGTCATCAAAAAGAGGCATCTGCTGGTAGGTCAGAGTCCCTGTCGGGACCCTCGGAGGCAGGGGAACCTGAACTCGCGGAGCCGAAGTCCCCCCTTTCATTGACTTTGGCTTTACTACTGTCTTTGTCACCTCAGGCACTTGTACCTGCACTACCTCTTCCTCCTGTTGCATCTGATTTGCAGGATTCAAAGAACACTCGCGTCTCCAGTGTCCAATCTGATGACACTGATGACACTCAGTAGTCCTTTTCGGAGTTGCCAAATCCACTCTTGGTCTAGGATCCTCTGTACTTCCCTTTCCCTTATTCTGACCATTCTGTTTCCTTCCCAGCGTACCTCCACCTGACTGTTCTTGGCCTCTCTTATCGGCAGCTTGCATCTGAACCAACATCAACTTGTCCTTGAGCTTCTTATGCTTCGAATCTACCTCATCACTGCAATATCTAGCATACCTCAATATCTCATCCAGCGGTTTGTTCTGCCAACAAATCAAATGCTGCTGAATCATAAGAGAAATCTCAGGTCTCAATCCTAGAACAAACTTCGACACAAACTGACCCATATCCTTAGGAACCATTACATCCAACCCACTGTACTGCTTAAAGACTTGCAACAACCTTTCGTAATACTCATGCACCATCTCTTTTGGTACCTTGGATTTCAACTACGTGATCACCTGCTCGTACTTTTTCATAACAAGCAGTGATGGGCCATTAGTGACAACATCCCTGTCTGGTTCAGAGGTGGGCCATTCGACTGCAACCTTACATGCTACCCACAAGTCACTCGGAACCACAATGTCAAACAGTGTGTTCAAATCAATCCAAAACACCTTCGAAATCTTGACAAACCTCTCAACCTGCTTGGACCACTCAACTGGGCTCTCTCTCAGTTTTGGGAAATCATTTGTGAATGCCGCCAAATCTCCTCTACTCCAAGGCACATGCACATACCCTACGCTAGCTACCTCCCATAAAGAGTAGTTCCCAATTCCTTGTACTCCCCCTCCCTGAGGAGGTGGTTCTGCCACATTTCGCTTAACACTCTTTTTCTTGGACCATCTTTCTTCCCACTTATCAAGCCTACTCCATGCTCGTATCCCTATAATCAGCTCTCTGATGTGGGTCTTTAGTCCAATTACCCTCTTTTCATCCAAATCTTGGTCAGTATACTGTAACCGGTGACCACCCTGCAACATTTTAGTTTAGACAAATCCACTTCATACATGTTTGCCAATTCAGTGAGTTTCTCATGTGCCGACCTTGCCTTATGGGTCACATCCTTTGCCACAAACAACAACTCGTCTGGCTCATAGAGTTCTACTCTCTCTAGAGGCAAGTTCCCTTCAACAATCGTGTCCACATCTGGTTTCAATTGCATCACATCTAACCTCTTTGCCCGATTGCTGGCAATGGGTGCTCGACTCTACGGGCCTCGTTGATGGAACCAACCCATTCACTACACTGTTCATTCCAAAGTCAGCACTTCCTTCCCAGTGGCGGCTGGTGAGATCTGAGAGTGGTAGGGCGTAAAATTTGTGTCTGAGTGCACCGCGGCGAGTGCGTGCAGAGAGCGAGCACAAACAACCTAAGGTGGGGGTTGGGGTTTCTCCCCCGAGAACATTTTGAAAGAAAATTGGGAATATGGTGCATTTTCAAGCAAATTTGAGAAAGCAGAAAGGTTAATAAAGCAATTGTGAAAGTGCAGTTATAACATTAATAAAGAGATGTCATATAAGAACATAGGTACCTTCCTAGCTACTAAACACCCAACCGCACCAAGAAAAGCACCAAACACACCACATATCTACCCCTTAGACCCAATTCCTTTTAGTGCATACATTGACGTGCCATGTGGCGCACATCCACCTATAGCACACACGGTACCCCCAATGCAAGGACAACCAGATCTCTGCGCATCCACCCTGGCAGCAGGCAATGCACCAAAGCAAATCTCCTTCAAGCTCAAGTTCAACAAGGGACAACTTCACACTCTGTGAGGCAACTGAGCACTTCTAATCTCCACCCCTCACACTCATTACCCAAGTCACTGGAGTTAGGTCACACGAGCATCCTCCTCATCTGTGTGTGACTGCCCTCGCAATGTAGCAGCTCCTCGAGGCCACACTAGTGACATCAGAGCGATGTTTACATGACAATTAGCTTCTTAGTGTGTATTTCCACTCTGTTAGCAATGGTCACTAATACTGACTGCAGATGTTAAATTAATGGGTGTGCCGAAAATTCGAGGTTTACATTGCAGAAATGCACAGATTACCACTAATTTGTAGGTACTTCCACATACTGGGCACTATCCATGAAGGTACTGTCACTATCTGTCCGAACATTAAGGACACAGAATGCTGTACGACTGACTATGGAAGACACCGTCATGCAATAACTTTTCTTCTAGAACAAAACCAAGTAAGTGTGCAGCTATGACTGACCTGCTTTAAGGTTTCTCTGCAGTGTGCAACGGCCCCTAGGCACTGCAGTACTGCAACAGCATAAACCATATTACTGCCTACACCGCGTAATTACTGAGTGGGAGGTGGTGCGATGTAATTTAGGGTGCACAAAAAGGAAGATGATTCATATGGGTCCACTGGAATCTGACTGTTTAGCACTGTACACGCACACCGGAAACCGGGTCCCCATTCCGGAAAGGAAGAAAGGTTTGTCAGACACATGGGTATCACCAACTTGGGGTCTTCTTCCTACTGTACTACAAATCTGTACACTACAGCAACAACGGAGAATGCGAACAGACGGCTCTTCACTCCAATCTGATGACAAAAAACGCGACACAAGGCATTCACTCAGACCAAGCTGGGCCAGAGAGTAGAGGGTGCCCCCATGACCTCTCGAGGAGTGATTCACAAGTTCAAGGCTTATTGATTATTTTCCGTCAAGAGGAATCAAAATATTGTTTTGCTACAATGTTTTTCAGCCCGATCTTATCCCTGAGGTTGTTAAAAAAAAAAAAAAAGCAGGAAATACAAAATTAAATGAAAAAAAACCTTGTCTCCATTCAAATCTAAATTCATTCGTGAAGCTAGCTAGTGTAATTTTAATGCCGCACAATGATGCACCCTGAGCCATGTTCTCTACTATTTTGCTTGCAAATTGTATTCGCTGCCATTTGTGTCACATTTAAAATGCCAACAGAATGAATGTCATTTACACAATCGGGAGTTTGCTCCGGAAAATTACTTTGACTTATTCCTTCTGCCTGTTATCTCCAGGCCAAAATTATGCTACTCATTCCTCGAGAGTAATACTTAATGAATGGCGCCATTAATATTGTCAAGGTCCGTAGGTGTCTGTCGGTTAATGGATCGGATAGGCGTCAACAAGAAGGGGCAGGCACCTGACTCCCCTTAATGTTCCATGAAAACAATATCAGACAGTACGGGGTAATTACGGAGCAGGCGATGGCGGACCGCGCCGGCGATCTTTGGAGTTTCTTAAATATTTTTTAATTAGACGCCGTGCATCTGTAATTTACCTGAAACCTTTGCCTGCATAGATACGCACCAAGTTTAAATGCCTAAATATAATAAACTGAAAAAAAAGGCCGTAATAATACACAGAGGGCAGCGTTGAACACTTGGCAGCATTAATTCCGGCGGCATGCTCACGGGAGGGAGGGGGGAGCGCGGGGGAATACAAATATAAAATAAACAAATAATAACTTACCAATCAGTCTGCCCGGCCTCCGACGCAAGTTCAGCCGGTTCCTGTCACCCGGCCGTGCATGGTAGTAGTGTGAACACAGGGTGTGCCTGCCTCGACAAGGAGGTTCAGTCTGACGTCACGCTCACTCCCGGCTTGAGCAGTAGCGCGCATGTACTGTATAGGGGCTTAACAATGTTTGCGACCAGCCCGTACATGCGCTCTAGGCTGCTCATTAGAAAAGCGACATGGAACAACCCTCGCTTTTCTAATGAGCAGCCTAGTGCGCATGTACGGGCTGGTCGCAAACATTGTTAAGCCCTAAACAGAACATGCGCACCACCTGCACTGAACTCCTGCTGCCTCGTCCCCTCTGAGCCGACTGCCTCCGGCGGCCGAAATTGTAATTTACATATCAATGTGAGTGATCGAGTGACGGCAAGGGCACGCACACACGCTTGAGTCAACTCACTCGTGCCTCAAATTAATTAGTGGGGCAACGCCCAAGCGCCCTAATGGACGCACCGCCCCTGTTCCTTCCATTGCTGTCTGTGATGGGCCTCCATTCCTCACCTACTTTGGATTGTACACTGACACTATGGGCCCAATGGTAACCAGCACCCTAAGAGCATCCGGTAACCTCTGAGAACTGACACTTTTGGTGTTCTGCATTTCCCCCATTGAGAGCGTACCCACTACTTCAGAATACGGTAGAGCTTGCGGTTCCCTAGCTCCCTCTGTTGGGGCTGATCTCTCCCCCTCTGACTCCGGATTGTATGGAGGTGGTCTCTCAGATAACAGTCTTTCTATTAAGCTATCGTCAGTATCACTGTCTTCTTGCTCAGCCTTCTTTTTCTGCGTATCCCCTGACTTGACCAACAATGGATACAATTTATCCCCCTCAATCGTCTGTACTCTCCATCTCTTTTCCAATGGATCCCATCTCGCATCTTGAAATGCCCTGACTAACCTCTTCACTTGTTCCTGTCTCCTGTCCCTGTTTCTTTCGTGTGCTGCCCTTATCCACGCATGCAATGCCTCGAACTGTGTTGGTCTAGGCAAAGGTTGCAAAGAAGCCATAATCGATTTCACCTGGTATAACACTTCCAATCTAAAAGTTCCATATCTGGGAAAGGTCAACTCCTCATTTCCTTTAGTCATTTTGCACCAATTCTCAAGCCACAGTATACTATGCAAACCCACATTCGGAGCCATGTAATGAGCTGGAGTCTCGTTGGGCGGAGCCTCTCCCCCCCGGGGCTCTAAATTCTTTACTCTTTTGAACAACTCTCGCAAAACTTTGAAACATTTCATGATGAAACCAGCGTTTCTCTTTTCACAGCCCTTGTTTACTTCCTGATGACAATCCACCAATCCCAGCGCTGTTTCACACTAACCGCCCTATCACAGCGTGGCACCTTTTGACGTCACTTTTCCCCCACTCGCAGCAGTTCCCCTCCTTTACAATTCGCTTCTCACTCACGCATCCATCCCATACATACACTGAAATAATCGCCTGTACATCCAAGCAATTACTTCGCTGACTGTACATCCACAGTCTGACTGTACATCCACAGTCGTGTAATTGTCTACCGAAAGCTGGCAACTGTCTGTCCACAAAACGACCGGACAATCACCTCAACTGATAGGTTACAAACACTCGGCAACCCACGACCAGCGTCATTTACTCACGCACTCACACATTCCTTCCCCCTATCTCGGTCCAGCAGGCAATCGATTGTACCTCAAGATTCCCTTAACAATGGTCGACAATTACTCCGGGTGTCTGCCACACCCAACTGCTTAAGCTACTCCTTGAGCCTAAGACTTTCCCGGGCTGCGCGTGCTCACAGCCGGATCTCCTTTCATACAACAGGCATTCCAACTCCCCAAGACATCACAACACAACACTGCAATCTAACAACATATAACCCTATTCATACTCACTCTACCACGAACTGCTGCTTTCGCCGCACCGTCACTCTCCGTCAGTTTCCATGAAACGCAGTTTTCCGCCGGTAATCCACTGGACGGTCATCACCTAAATTCTATGGGACTTGGGGAAACTCTTATCCTAATCTAGAACTCCCTTACTTCCAGAGACAAACTGGCTACCAACTGATGACGCTGGGATTCACATCCAGATTTTTGCTTTCCAATACTTAGAATCCCTGGCCGACTGAATCTCTTTAGTCTGCAAAGAAGTGTAAAGGGAAGTTCTCTATTTCCTTACTTTTTACAGTTTTCCAAAGACCAAATACATCTCAATCTAAAGGACCACTGACTACGAAGTAAAGTTTAGAAATGTATTACAAAGCCAAAAATAACTGAACATACTAGCACCTCAGCAAGAGGTTCAAGAAATAAACTGGCACTAATACAAACATAATCCTACGTAGGAGTCTCAGACGACTCTGAATAAAGAGAAATGTAAGTTCAAGAAGCATTAGGCAAGCAATAACAGTCCCCACTGGAAGTCTCGACTGCATCTGCTCCAAAGGGAAAGAAAAGATTAGTCTATCCCTACACTAACTCTAAGGTGACATCCCTACCTAGCATATCTCCCAGGCAAGAGAAAAAGGTGTCATCTGTGAAGGCTCCCTAAGAAGCACATTCACTTCTTCCAGGTACGTAGCCCAAACTACCGAGCTTGTTCTAAGATGCTCATTAATTTCTCCTGCCTAGTCCCCACTGAGACCCCTGTCTAACTGCATTTCCAATTGGACTGCCTTAGACAGGACCCAGTCTGACTCCAACTGACCCTAACTCTGCGACTGACTCCCCTTCCTCGGGGCACTTTCCCTACTACAAAATCCCAAAACAGTAGACACGCCTTGGTCACACCCCCTCTTAGCAGGTGCAACCCCTCGTACTTTTCCAGTACAAGTCCATCTTCTTCCAAAAACCGTTGCTCTGTCCTTGGGTCCCAGGCACCTTCCCTGCCAAATGTTGCAGCTTTGCATACCAGTAGACTCCCTTCGTTCTCACTCCTAGTAACCTAACTCCTAAAACAATGCATCGTTCTACCTAACGAGCTACATGGCCTTGCACCTGCAAAAGAAATGCATGAGAAACAATCCTGTAAACACTCTAAGTTACATTTCGAAAGTCAACTGCAAACAGGAGCCTTTTCACAAGGAAACATTCAACCCTGCCTTTCTAGTTACTCTAAGAAAACTACAGTTAGGTCTCTGCTGGCAATTTCATGTCTCAGGCCTTTACACTTTTAAATGCATTTCAAATACAGCATGAGCATTACATTTAAACCATCCTAAAGCAATATTTCATTACATTTCTAAACATTATTCCTGATCATGTTAGAGCATCACGCATTTCTTTAATAATAAGCAACCTACACGTGCAACTTTAATATGGCACGTTCAATCTAATGCAGCATTTGAAACACGAAGCAACGAATTCTACGTTATTTAACCCCTTGCATGCTCATGATGAGTTGGACTCGTAATGGCACACAGTGCTTGTGTGCTCATGACGAGTCCAGCTGGTCATGAAACATTGCACTTGAAATCCCTCTGGCGCGAGCACCAGAGGGATTTCCTTTTTGCCAAAAGAGCCTCGGGAGCTGGGGAAGAGCTTCCCTGGCTGCCGAGGCCCCCCCTGGTTTCCCTGAAATGACGATCAGCGCGCACGTCATGCTGACGTCATTTCAGTGAAACCGAAACTGAAATGAGCCAAGAGGCTCATTTTCAGTTTCAGTTCCTACGTGCTCAGAAACTCAGGAGAGGTATGGTTGGAAAGGGGAGAATTTCCCCTTTCCAATGGTACCCCTCCCTAGTGGATCCCTGCTTGGGGATCGCCCCAGGAGGGCGATCCCCAAGCAGGGATCTTTCCAATAGGCACCAGGGAGGGGGGAGCGG
The DNA here is from genome assembly GCF_964261635.1 of Lissotriton helveticus. Classification (NCBI taxonomy): domain Eukaryota; kingdom Metazoa; phylum Chordata; class Amphibia; order Caudata; family Salamandridae; genus Lissotriton; species Lissotriton helveticus. Next base: position 1,065,934,031 of record NC_136057.1, read on the forward strand.
CCCCTTGGGCAAGGGCCTTTGCTCCCCCCATGATAAGTTTGGGATAATTAGTCTTTCTCCCCCCCTTGCGGGGTAGATGGGGGAGTAGCCCAGAATCTGCCCCCCAGGGGGGTAGAAAGCCCACTAGACACCAGGGATTTTATTATAGGATATTTATTAGGGGTGGGGGCTGCCCAAAACGGGCATGCCCCCACCCCCCTGGCCCCAAAATGACAATCTTTCTGCCCCCCCTGGGGGGCAGATAGGGCAGTACCTTCTCCCCCGCAAAAATAACAGCCTTAATGCCCCCCCTAGGGGGCAGATGGGGCAGGAGCCCCCAATCTGCCCCCCGGGGCGGCAAAAAGCCCACCAGTCGCCAGGGATTTTTTTGTGCAAATTTTGATTAGGGTGGGGGCATTGGCAGGCCTGTTTTTGGCAACACCCACCCTAATTAAAATTTGCTCAAAAAAATCCCTGGTCTCAAGTCAGCTTTCTGCCCCCTCCGGGGGGCAGATAGGGGCATTAGCCCCGTTCTGCCCCGCCTGGGGGGGCAAAAAGGCCAGTAGATGCCAGGTTTTTTTGGGGGCAATTTTGAATTAGAGTGGAGCAGCCCAAAATGGGCATGCCCATTCCCCCATGTCCCACAAAAATTACAGCTTCCTGCCCCCCGGGGGGCAAATGGGGCAGTAGCCCCCAATCGTCTAGGCCAACTAGGCGCCAGGGATTTTTTTGGGCACATTTTAATTAGGGTGGGGGCTGCCAAAAATAGGCATGCCAATGACCCCACCACCACTTGCAACAATTACAGCCTTTATGCCTCGCCTGGGGGGAAGATGGGGGCAGTTGCTCCCAATCTGCAACCCCCAGGGGGCAAAAAGCCCACTAGACGCCAATGATTATGCTGTCTTTTTTATGTGTAGGGGTGGGGGCTGCCCAGAATGGGCATACCAATGCCTCAAACCCCCAAACAAATAGCCACAGTGTTTCTCTGAAACCTCTGACGAAGAGCCTTGAGGCTTGAAATGCATTGGGTGTTATTCATGTAATGAACCCACTTTGGAATATGATTGACCCCACGGGTCCCTTTTGAAAGCCTGGATTGGCAGCAGGAGGCATCTGAAGATATTAATAAAGTATTATCGTGCAATCATGCTGTCTCCGTGATAATTAGAGAAGCAGGAAGATTAATGATATAAGTTTTGGTATTACTATTGGATAATGAAAGCAAAATAGATAACCTACGAGGAAGTGGTTTACTGCAAGGGATGATTTCCCGTTTAGCTGTGCGACAGATGGGTGCTCGAAGAAAGTGCCCTTTTGGAAGGCTGCCCAGAATAGGCATACCAATGCCTCAAACTCCCAAACAAATAGCCACAGTGTTTCTGACCCCCTTGGGGTCATATCATGGCAACCCCCCCCCCCCCTCCCGATATCTCCCCAGGGCGGCAGAAAGCAGACTAGGGACTGATTTGTTTTTAGCAATATGCCTACCTGTTAATTTTGGGCCCTAGCGCAGCCGGCACATAGGGAAACCTAGCAAACCTGTTCATTTTTCCAAACGAGACACCCAGGGGCATCCAGGAGGGTGTAACTTGACTGGCTCTCATCAGGTTCTGTTAGCAAGAATCCCTTGCACACCTAAAAATGTGTCAAAAAAAAACCAAATTTTCCTCCCATGTCTGTCGTGGAAAGTTCCAGAATCTGCGAGGATCCACAAAATTACACCCACCCCACGTTCCCCAAAGCCTTCCGATAAAAATGGTGCCTCACTCGTGTGGGAGGCCCAAGTACCCGCAACAGGCAGGGGCCCAAAACATATTGAGGTGACATCATAATTGCCTATTATCAAACAACCTGGTTTTGCAAGGGGGGTCACCTGGGTTTAGGCCCCATGCTCGGCGGCCATCTAGGGAAATCCTACCAAACCCACACATTACTGAAAACTATATACCCGGGGGATTCCAGGGAGGTATGGCTTGCGTGGATCCCACAATGTTTCCTTACCCAGAATCCCCTGAAAACCTCAATTTTAGTTGATAAATCACTTTTTTCACACATTTTTGTGTGGGAATGTTGTGGCATCACCGGGCTGACGCAAATGTCCTGTCACCCAGCATTCCCCCGGGTCTCCCAATAAAAATGGTGCCTCACTCATGTGGGAGGCCCAAGTACCCGCGACAGACAGGGGCCCAAAACATATTGAGGCGACATCAAAATTGCCTATCACCAAACTACCTGGTTTTGCAAGGGGAGTAACCTGGGTTTTGGTCCCCGTGCTCGGCAGCCATCTAGGGAAAACTACCAAACCCACACAGTTCTGAAAACTAGACACCCGGGGGCTTCCAAGGAGGTATGGGTGGCGTGAATCCCCCAATGTTTCCTTACCCAGAATCCCTGAAAACCTGTGTGGAAAAAGTGATTTCTTCAGCTAAAATTGTGGTTTGCCGGGGATTCTGGGTAAGGAAACGTTGGGGGATACACACAAGCCATACCTCCTTGGAAGCCCCCGGGTATCTAGTTTTCAGAAATGTGTGAGTTTGGTAGGTTTCCCTAGATGGCTGCTGAGCACGGGGCCAAAAACCCAGGTGACCCCCCCTTGCAAAACCTGGTGGTTTTGAGATAGGCAATTTTGATGTTGCCTCACTACGTTTTGGGCCCTTGCCTGTCGCGGGTACTTGGGCTTCCCACACAAGTGAGGCACCATTTTTATTGGGAGACCTCTGGGAACGCTGGGTGGTAGGAAATTTGTATGAACCCGGTGATGCCACACTTTCCCACACAAAAATGTGTAATAAAAATGATTTTTTTTCAGCTAAAATTGAGGTTTGCAAGGGATTCTTTGTAAAGAAACGTTGGGGGATCCATGCAAACTATACCTCCTTGGAAGCCCCCGGGTGTCTAGTTTTCAGAAATATGTGGGTTTGGTAGGTTTCCCTAGATGGCCTCCGTGCACGGGGCCAAAAACCCAGGTGACCCCCCTTGCAAAACCAGGTGGCTCTGAGATAGGCAATTTTGATGTGCCTGACTACGTTTTGGGCCCTTGCCTGTCGTGGGTACTTGGGCCTCCCACACAAGTGAGGCACCATTTTTATCGGGAGACCTGGGGGAATGCTGGGTGTTAGAAAATTTGTGTGAGCCCGGTGATGCCACTCTTTCCCACACAAAAATGTCTGAAAAAAGTCATGTTTTCAGCTAAAATTGATGTTTGCAGGGGATTCTGAGTAAGGAAACTTTGGGGGATCCACGCGAGCCATACCTTCCTGGAAGCCCCCGGATGTCTACTTTTCAGAAATGCGTGGGTTTGGTAGGTTTCCCTAGGTGTCTGCAGAGCTAGGGTTCACAAACTACAGCTAGGCACTTTGCCAAAAAAAGGCATTATCCATTGCGAAATTGAGATAGGACCACATTGCGTTTTGCACCGTTTCCTGTCGCAGGCACTAGGCCGACCCACACAAGTGAGGTACAGTTTTTCTCAGAAGACTTGGGGGAACGCGGGGTGGGTGGAAATTTGTGAATCCACGCAGATTCCAGAGCTTTCCACCACAGAAATGTGGTGAAAATTGTTTTTTGGGGCAATTATTTAGGTTAGCAAGGGATTCTGGGTAACAGAACCTGGTGGGAGGCAGTCAAGTCACCCCCTCCTGTATTCCCCTGGGTGTCTAGTTTTCAAAAATGTATGGGTTTGCTAGGTTTCCCTAGGTCCTGTCTCAGTGGAGGCGAAGTGAGTGTGGGCCTGGAGGGTTCCCTAAGAGAGCGCCAGGTCGGGGGGCTAGGTTGTACTTACAGGTCATTTGAGGAGGATCTTCCTGTGTCTAGAGGATGGGGAGTGTCTGTAACCAGAACTCCGGCGGTCCTGGTGTTGGGCAGTATCGCTCCTAAGTGGAGGGTGCAGAAGTCCTGGTTGAGGAGTGAGAGGGGGAAAGAGTCCCCAATGGAAGAACCAGTGGGTCAGGGGCCAGCCAGAAGGGCTGTGCCACCAGTGAGTGACCATGGTGATGCCACTTCTGTCTTGGGCGATCTCTGCGCCCTGTCAGTTGGACAGGAGTTCGCGAGGTTAGAGCCAGGCAGACTGTCACACGACACGTTCGTTATGTGTCACCCTCAGGGGGGGCATGCGTACTCCCCATGAAGTCCTGGTTCACTGGGCATTTGACCGTCTAGAGTGCTTGACCATTTGTGGGGCCTTTGGAGGTCGTTCTCCAAGGAAGGGAAGGCCAAGTTCAGGTTCAGCCTCACCTGGAGGGAAGGGCATCTGTAATCAGTGTCCTGACCGGTTTGGCTTCCAGGGGTACCGCTCCAAGGTGGGAGGGTGCAAAACTCTGGAAGGGGGTGCAGAGGGAGGGCGTCCTTGCGTCTGACCCTGGTGCAACCTGAGGGTTTAGACCCTAGGTTGGGAGATTAGGAAACTTCCAGGTCAAGAAGGAATCTCTGCTAAAGTAGATCAGCTGAAGAGACTGAGGAGGCTGCCCTTGCTGTGTGTTCTGGGGCCTACCTGCAGTTTGTTGTTTCCACCGAGGAAGAGGAAAGGGGACTTTGCTGTGTGCTGTGTGTCCCCCACCTGCTTGAAGAGGGAATGTGCTGTGTGCTTTGTACCTCCAAAGTAAAATAGTTTCCATATCCCAGGTGGTAGACCAGTTGATGGAGAGAGGTCCTGAGCTGATGAGAGAGTTGTGTTCTGGTGGGTGCTTCCCCGGGAGGGTGCAGAAACCCAAAAGTAGAGGTAGGGTGGGGCATTCTTGCCTGTGACCTCTGGTCAGCCTGAGGGTGCGGACCCTTGGTTGAAGGATCAGTGGTAGTTGTAGCTACACTGAGAGGGAGAGTGGAGAATGGCTATTGTATGCCAGGGGTTACTACCCCCCACTCTGTGGATTGGCTAGGACCTGTGACATCTGGATGGCCTAGGGCCTGGCCGTGGACAACTAGAGAGTGCCAGTGGGGTATCCTAGTTGGGCCAGAGAGTTCTTGTTTGGAGGGAACCATGTGGGTTCAGAATGGCGTAGAACCGGAGGATGAACCTGCCGTGCGGGCCCGCGTCCGTGTTCTATCACCCAAAGCAGGGAAGCCCATCAAGGGAGTTATTGGTCTACCCTGCGTTTTGACTGGAAGGGATTTGTGTTGGACTTGGACCTTTTGGCAGGTTCACCCCGAAACTGTTTGCATTTGCCTAGCCTGTTTCTGTAACCTGGTGTTGGTGATTTTAGGCCTCAGCGCACTTTTCCCTGTGGTCCAGGTGTAAAGTGCATGCGCTCTCTGTGTATGTGTGGTGAGAGTGGCATGCCCTCCCATAGGAATGCATGGGGAATATGTGTGTCCATGGTAGTTCCTGATGTGTGGGGAGTGCAGGGTCGAGTTTGGTATGTGCGAACTCGTGAGAGTAAAGCTGCACGATGATGTGCACGGATTTATTGTGTCTCTAGTGTGCCACTTCTAGAAGTTGGCATGTCTGTGCAGTGAATGTGAATTGGCTGTCAGGCTTGTGATTGGCTGGAGCTGGCTGGTGTGCCTGGCTCCAGGAGTCAGGATGGGTCTGCCCCGAAGGTGAATGAGAGATCTGCATGTTGATAGGAGGGAGGAGTGCACCTAGGACCTGAATAGGGCTGGGCCTTCCCTCCACAATGCTGGCTCCACCCCCTGTGGTGCGTCTGATGTCCCTAGCCTGGCCAGTGAAAGGGGGAGAGGGGCAGAGCAAACCAAAGTGCTCAGGAGTTCCCCATAACCATTTGTAGCTGGTTGTCCCATTGCCTGCACCCTGGTAGACAAAGGATTTTGGTGTATAAAAAGGGGGCTGTTTCCTCATGAAAATGTTCTTGTTTTTCTAACTTGAAACTACCAGGGGCGTGCTGCTGCTGGGGCCCAGGGGAAGGCTTGCCTCCCTGGGCCCTGCCCAGCCCCTGGATGCTGGAAGACTTCTTGGATCCTTTTTGGTGTTTCTATTTTTCTAGCCTTATGGATTTAGGCTGCCCTAGTGCCATGGGAGCACATTTCCTGCTTCCTTGGATTTGGATTCCCCCAGAAGAAGGGAACCTCGGGGCTGCGCAGCGCTGATGCAGCAGGCCCTGGTGAAGGAACCCCTCTCATGGGGATTCCCCCGTGATGCCAGCCTTGCGGGTACCCACCCTGCTCATTTGATTATTTTGGGTGCACAGGTGCCCACCCTGCGTCTTCGTGCCTGTTGGTTGGTTAGAGCGGCGGGTGCCTACCCCGCATTTTGCTCTCTCGCAGGTTCCCACCCTGATGGTATGCTTCGTGGTCCTAGCGGGTGCCCGTCCCGCAGTTTATTTCAAAATACGGGTGCCACCACGTTTATGCAGCCAAAAGAATCACCGCCGCGGCCTTCGCGCCGAAAACAGGAAGTCAGGCATCGTAGTGCCTGACAAGGGGCGGGACTTCCAGTTTGGAAGGGAAGTCCCTCCCGCCGCCGCGCTAGTATTGGAGGAAGCCCGGGGAGAGTGAGGAGGTCGGCGCCGGTGAAGACGCAAGCCCCGGTGACTGGGGCTCCCCCGACCCCTAATAGTGCCTCTGACTTGTCGGGGTAGGTTTTGTCTCTGGACCTGCGGGCCCCAACGATGCCCATCATTATTTTCTATGAAGGGCCAGTGAGGGCCCCGTGTAGTCAGAGCGGCCCGTATAGCAGCGGGCCGCTACAACAGATGAGCATAGTTGTTTCCCAGCCCTGTGAGGGGTCCGTGGTTGCCCCAGTCGAGGGCCCATGCTTGTTATTCGAGGAGCCAGAGTGCTCCAGAGGGCACATGTGTGTTCAGAGCCTAGGTTTCTCCACCGTTTGTGCAATATGTATTTTCAGAGCCCCGTGTGGCTCCAACGTTTTGGCGCAATGTTCTGAAGGGCTAGTGGGAGCCCCTGTCACAGTTTAGAGTTCACAGCCGCCCAGCAAGTAGTGGGCAGCTGCACCGCTTAGGCTTGTCTTTCGGGGGACCTGTTCTTGGTGAACCTAGGAGTGAGTCGCACTCCCGTCGCCCCTACTTTGTCCTCCACAGCTGCGCAGCACTTAGTGCCAGCTGCAGCGTTTTGGCCCTGTTCTTGTCCTCAGCTGCCCAGCAAGTAGTGGTGAGCTGCAACATTTAGGTTTGCGCCGGTGCACCCCTGACTGGCACTGCGTTGGCAGCGCGCCCTGAAATTCGGGACACAGGGCATTTGAACCCCCTTCATGCGATGGCCAGTTGGCCAGGGTGGCTGGTATGTGGATGGGGGCAAGGCCCTAAATGTGATTTATGTGCTTTAAATGTGGTGCTAGGAAATGTAATGCATCTAGAATGTTTTACGCACCATGTGTTGATACCTCTAGAGATGGTTTTACCTATGGAGTTTTGTGTTAGTGAGATTGTGCTTCACTGTGATTTACGCCCCTAAATGTGAGTTGTGCTTAGGGGGTAGGGTCTAATGTGTTTAGACTAGTGAGGAGATTGCCTACTGTATTTATACTAATTAGGCCTAATGTGATTTATGCGTAATGCACAATGCCGTTATGCCTGTGATACCTCTAAATGTGTTTTCATGCTTAGGAGGTTGCTGTGCCTAGTATAGTTTATACTAGTGAGTTAATGCGTCCCTGCGTGATCTATGCCTATGGTGATTAGTATTGCGCAGTGTGTACCTACCTTTTATCAATGGCTACTGGTTGTGTTCTACAATTGTTATTGTGTGCTACAGTTATTCTAAATGCTATTTCTACTAAGTCCTGATCCTGACAGTGGCCCACGTGGCCCTGTCCTGTATAAATAATCCCTTGTGAATATTGCCCGTGCCAGTTGGCACAATGTATTTATTGTGTGATTACTATCTGATGTGTTTTAAGAATACAAAAGTTATTTTTATATAACCTTGTGTGGAATTCCTTTTGTAGTGTGCCTGGGATGTTGTTGCTGTGTGCGTGCACAAATGCTTTACACATTGCCTCCGGGATAAGCCTGTCTGCTCGTGCCAAGCTACCAAGGGGGTGAGCAGGGGTTATCTTTGGCGTGTAACTCCCTTGCCCTGACTAGAGTGGTGGTTTCTGCCTGACTTTGGCGCAAGCCTTAGCCAACCAGAAATCCCAGTTCTAACAATGGTTGTCAGCGGTGAGGATTAGGCATTATTGTTTTTGTTTTTCCTCAAGAGGGTCATTTTCAAATGGTGTTCCTGCGCTTTATGTTTAGTGGCAGAAGAGAGAAAATGACGGAGCGGGACGCCAGTAGATAGGGAGTTCCTTCCTGGGTCCAGTTTCCAATCTCTGTTCCTGTCCCCAGAGGTGTGGGTAGATAGGAGAGAGGGGGTGTGGAGGAGAAATGGCTAGCTCAGGAGGGCGGTTATCGCCTGAGTGTAGTATGATTGTCTGGATTCCCCAATATGGTAGAATCCAGTGGTGGCAGCTAAAATGTGTCCAGTGCATGAAGTCCCATTCCCAGTTCCCAGAGTATGGTGCCTGGTGCTCAGTAAGAGGGGTACAGGTTGAGAGTCAGGGGCAGTGAGGAACTGTCTCACCAGTCTAGAGGGGGAGTGTGTGGATGAGTGATGTGTTGAACTGGAGGAGTTGGTGTGAGTTCTTTGCTTGACAAGAAGCTTGCACAGGAAGTGTATCTCTTGTGGTGTGTGGTAGGTCCTGCAGAGGCCCTGGAGGAGTAGGTGTGAGTTCTTTGCTTGACAAGAAGCTTGCATGGGTTGTGTACCTCAGGTGTGCTCGAGGTCCTGCAAAGGCACTGGACAAGAAGGTGGACCTCTGGCGGTGTGCTAGAGGTCTCGCAGAGACATTGGGGAGTGATTCCAACAGGATTGACGTGTGTATCTTCTGGTCCTGTGAGGAGGAAGAGGTTCATGTGTAGCCCAGCCAAGTCCCAGTAGTATGGGAAGGGGTGTAGGGGCTCACGTCCTGTCTCAGTGGAGGTGGAGTGAGTGTGGGCCTGGAGAGTTCCCTAAGGGAGCGCCAAGTTGAGGGGCTAGGTTGTACTTACAGGTCATTTGAGGAGGATCTTCCTGTGTCTAGAGGACGGGGAGTGTCTGTAACCAGAACTCCGGCGGTCCTGGTGTTGGGCAGTACCGCTCCTAAGTGGAGGGTGCAGAAGTCCTGGTTGAGGAGTGAGAGGGGGAAAGAGTCCCCAGTGGAAGAACCAGTGGGTCAGGGGCCAGCCAGAAGGGCTGAGCCACCAGTGATTGACCATGATGATGCCACTTCTGTCTTGGGAGATCCCTGCGCCCTGTCAGGTGGACTGGAGGTCACGAGGTTAGAGCTAGGCAGACTGTTACACGACACATTCGTTATGTGTCACCCTCAGGGGGGGCATGCGTGCTCCCCATGAAGTCCTGGTTCGCTGGGCATTTAACCGTCTAGAGTGCTTGACCATTTGTGGGGCCTTTGGAGGTCGTTCCCCGAGGAGGGGAAGGCCAAGTTCAGGTTCAGCCTGACCTGGAGGGAAGGGCATCTGTAATCAGTGTCCTTACCGGTTTGGCTTCCAATTTGTGTTTGGTACCGCTCCAAGTTGGGAGGGTGCAGAACTTTGGAAGGGGGTGCAGAGCGAGGGCGTCCTTCGCTCTGACCCCGGTGCAACCTGAGGGTTTAGACCCTAGGTTGGGAGATTAGGAAACTTCCAGGTCAAGAAGGAATCTCTGCCAAAGTAGATCAGCTGAAGAGACTGAGGAGGCTGCCCTTGCTGTGTGTTCTGGGGCCCACCTGCAGGTTGTTGTTTCCACTGAGGAAGAGGAAAGGGGACTTTGCTGTGTGCTGTGTGTCCCCCACCTGCTTGAAGAGGGAATGTGCTGTGTGCTTTGTACCTCCAAAGTAAAATAGTTTCCATATCCCAGGTGGTAGACCAGTTGATGGAGAGAGGTCCTGAGCTGGTGGGAGAGTTGTGTTCTGGTGGGTGCTTCCCTGGGAGGATGCGGAACCCCAAAAGTAGAGGTAGGGTGGGGCATTCTTGCACGTGACCTCTGGTCAGCCTGAGGGTGCGGACCCTCGGTTGAAGGATCAGTGGTAGTTCTAGCTACACTGAGAGGGAGAGTGGAGAATGGCTATTGTGTGCCAGGGGTTACTACCCCCCACTCTGTGGATTGGCTAGGAACTGTGACATCTGGATGGCCTAGGGCCTAGGGCCTGGCCGTGGACAACTAGAGAGTGCCAGTGGGGTATCCTAGTTGGGCCAGAGAGTTCTTGTTTGGAGGGAACCATGTGGGTTCAGAATGGCGTAGAACCGGAGGGTGTCCCTGCCGTGCGGGACTGCGTTCGTGTTCTATCGCCCAAAGCAGGGAATCCCATCAAGGGAGTGATTGGTCTACCCTGCGTTTTGGCTGGAAGGGAGTTGTGTTGGACTTGGACCTTTTGGCAGGTTCACCCCGAAACTTTTTGCATTTGCCTAGCCTGTTTCTGTAACCTGGTGTTGGTGATTTTAGGCATCAGCGCACTTTTCCCTGTGGTCCAGGTGTAAAGTGCATGCGCTCTCTGTGTATGTGTGGTGAGAGTGGCCTGCCCTCCCATAGGAATGCATGGAGAATATGTGTGTCCATGGTAGTTCCTGATGTGTGGGGAGTGCAGGGTCGAGTTTGGTATGTGCAAACTCGTGAGAGTAAATGCTGCACGATGATGTGCACGGATTTATTGTGTCTTGTGTGGAAGTGCCACTTCTAGAAGTTGGCATGTCTATGCAGTGAATGTGAATTGACTCTCTGGCTTGTGATTGGCGGGAGCTGGCTGGTGTGCCTGGCTCCAGGAGTCAGGATGGGTCTGCCCCGGTGGTGAATGGAGAGATCTGCATGTTGATAGGAGGGAAGAGTGCACCTAGGACCTGAATAGGGCTGGGTCTTCCCTCTACAATGCTGGCTCCACCCCCTGTGGTACGTCTGATGTCCCTATCCTGGCCAGTGAAAGGGGGAGAGAGGCAGAGCAAAACAAAGTGCTCAGGAGTTCCCCATAATCACTTGTAGCTCTTTCTCCCATTGCCTGCAGCCTGCTAGACAAAGGATTTTGGTGTATAAAAAGGGGACTGTGACCCCATGAAAATGTTCTTGTTTTTCTAACTTGAAACTACCAGGGGCGTGCTGCTGCTGGGGCCCAGGGAAAGGCTTGCCTCCCTGGGCCCTGCCCAGCCCCGGGATGCTGGAGGACTTCTTGGATCCTTTTTGGTGTTTCTATTTTTCTAGCCTTATGGATTTAGGCTGCCCTAGCGCCCAAGGAGCACTTTGCCTGCTTCCTTGGATTTGTATTCCCCCAGAAGAAGAGAACCTGGGGGCTGCGCTGCGCTGATGCTGCAGGCCCTGGTGAAGGAACCCCTCTCATGGGGATTCCCCCTTGATGCCAGCTTTGCGGGTGCCCACCCCGCTTATTTAATTATTTTGGGTGCGCAGGTGCCCACCCTGCGTCTTTGTGCCTGTCGGCTGGTGAGAGCGGCGGGTGCCTACCCCGCATTTTGCTCTCTCGCAGGTGCCGACCCTGCTGGCATGCTTCGTAGTCCTAGCAGGTGCCCACCCCGCTGTTTATTTCAAAACACGGGTGCAACCCTGTTTATGCCGCCAAAAGAATCACCGCCGCGGCCCTCGCGCCGAAAACAGGAAGTCAGGCACCGTAGTGCCTGACGCTGGGCAGGACTTCCGGTTTGGTAGGGAAGTTCCGCCCGCCGCCGCGCTGGTATTGGAGGAAGCCCGGGGAGAGTGAGGAGGTCAGCACCGGTGAAGACGCGAGGCTCCCATGAGCAAGGGGGAGCCCGGCAGTACCGGCCACCAGAGAGAGCCCGGCGGGATGAGGAGTGGCTGCGGTCCGCACCGCATCTAGGAAGAGTCCCGGGTCACAAGCGGGGGCCCGGGTAAAGCGGTACAGCCTTTTCCGTTGGCGGGGGCGCGAGGCACATTGCCGGTGCCTGCCCCTCCGCACTGACCGCATGGAGTCCTGCCCCGGTGCCACAACAGAGCCGGTGAGTGTAGACGGCTGTGCGGGGGGCGGAGACCAATGGAAGCACACGGAGGAGCCCAGTGACTGGGGCTCCCCCGACCCCTAATAGTGCCTCTGACTTGTCGGGTAGGTTTTGTCTCTGGTCCTGCGGGCCCCAACGATGCCCATCATTATTTTCTAGGAAGGGCCAGTGAGGCCCCGTGTAGTCAGAGCGGCTCCGTCTAGCAGCGAGCCACTCCAACAGATGAGCATGGTTGTTTCCTGTCCCAGTGAGGGGTCCATGGTTGCCCCAGTCGAGGGCCCATGCTTGTTATTCGAGAAGCCAGAGTGCTCCAGAGGGCATATGTGTGTTCAGAGCCTAGGGGGCTCCACCGTTTGCGCAATATGTACTTTCAGAGCCCGTGTGGCTCCAACGTTTTGGCGCAATGTTCTGAAGGGCAAGTGAGAGCCCCTGTCGCAGTTTAGAGTTCCCAGCTTCCCAGCAAGTAGTGGGCAGCTGCACTGTTTAGGCTTGTCTTTCGGGGGACCTGTTATGGGTGAACCTAGGAGTGAGTCGCACTCCCGTCGCCCCTACTTTGGCCTCCACAGCTGCGCAGCACTTAGTGCCAGCTGCAGCGTTTTGGCCCTGTACTTGTCCTCAGCTGCCCAGCAAGTAGTGGGCAGCTGCTACATTTAGGTTTGCGCCGGTGGCGCACCCCTGACTGGCGCTGCGTTGGCAGCACGCCCTGACATTCGGGACACAGGGCATTTGAACCCCCTTCTTGTGATGGCCAGTTGGCCAGGGGGGCTGGTATGTGGATAGGGCGCAAGGCCCTAAATATGATTTATGTGCTTTAAATGTGGTGCTAGGAAATGTAATGCATCTAGTATGTTTTACGCACCCTGTGTTGATACCTCTAGAGATGGTTTTACCTATGGAGGTTTGTGTTAGTGAGATTGTGCTTCACTGTGATTTACGCCCCTAAATGTGAGTTATGCTTAGGGGCTAGTGTCTAATGTGTTTAGACTAGTGAGGAGATTGCCTACTGTATTTATACTAGTTAGGCCTAATGTGATTTATGCGTAATACACAATGCCGTTATGCCTGTGATACCTCTTAATGTGTTTTCATGCTTAGGAAGTTGTTGTGCCTAGTATAGTTTATACTAGTGAGTTTATGTGTCCCTGCGTGATCTATGCCTATGGTAATTAGTATTGCGTAGTGTGTACCTACCTTTTACCAGTGGTTACTGGTTGTGTTCTACAAGTCTTATCGTGTGCTACATTTATTCTAAATGCTATTTCTACTAAGTTCTGATCCTGACAGTGGCCCACCTGTCCCTGTCCTGTGTAAATAATCCCTTGTGAATATTGCCCATACCAGTTGGCTCAATGTATATTGTGTGATTACTATCTGATGTGTTTTAAGAATACAAAAGTTATTTTTATATAACCTTGTGTGGAGTTCCTTTTGTAGTGTGCCTGGGATGTTGTTGCTGTGTGCGTGCACAAATGCTTTACACATTGCCTCCGGGATAAGCCTGTCTGCTCGTGCCAAGCTACCAAGGGGGTGAGCAGGGGTTATCTTTGGCGTGTAGCTCCCTTGCCCTGACTAGAGTGGTGGTTTCTGCCTGGCTTTGGCACAAGCCTTATCCAACCAGAAATCCCAGTTCTAACAGTGGTATTTGCTGTAAGTTACTACATTCTCAAGTTTTGTGTCTGACTTTGCTAGCATGGAACACAGATCAACAGAATGATAGCAGGTGACAGTGTTTATATGAGAAGGGGCATAGCCAGGCAATACAAAATTTCAGTGCAGCACTCAAAATAGTTCAGCAACGACCAGATCATGTACTCTCTAAAGTGAAATGTACTATTTCATGAAAGAATGAATGCATGCATGAAAAGGTTTGTAAAGTGCACAGCTACTGATAAAGTGTTCCACTGTCATTGTAGTCTTTAAACAGATGGGTTTTTAGTTATTTACGGAACAGTTTTTTGTCCAACATGCATCTGAGGGGGAATGGAAAATCATTCCAGTATTTGTCAGCCAGCACTGTGCAGGCTAAACCACCCAACCTCTTCTTTTTGGTGAAGGGGATGAAAAATAGAAGGGCAGATGAGAATGTAGGTGTCTGTGCGGGCAGTAGCTGGTCATTGTTTCATGTAAATATGAAGGGCCGGTTTTATAAAAGCCTGAGTGTGCTATTAATAGAGCTTTAAAAATTATCCTTTTATGTACAGGTAGCCAGTGCAGCTGGTTACAGTATTGAGTGATCGAGGTGTGCTTAGGAAGATTAAATAACAGGTGGACAGCCATGTTCTGCACCTTTTGCAAACTATAAATGAAGAGAATCAGGGAGTTCTATGTACAAAACATTGGCATAGTCGAGCCTAGAAAGGATCAATGCATGTACCACTGTCTTCCCAATGTAAACATGTAAGGAATTTCCTCAGCATCCTTTATGAACCGAATGTGGTTTGGACCACAGCCATGATCTGGAATTTGGAGGATAGGTGTGAGTCAACTAGGACCCCTAGGTTTATGACCAATGCAGTAGGGGGACAGGTCACAGTACAGCTAGATGACCAGGCCCCTGGCCAGTCAGAGAGGGTGTCATTTCCAAATAGCAGGGCCTCCATTTTATCTGGATTGCATTATTTATCTAATAATGTAAATGCTCATAAAAATACAATACAGCTAAAATGCATGTCATTCACAGAAAGAAACATACATAATACAAATACATCTCAAGATCAGCACATTGAAGGAGTGGACAGGTAGAGAGACAAAAGAAGAGTAAACATTTGCAAAATATTATGCAAATCAGAAATCATGAATATTACCTATCACCAAAAATTCTAGGAAATGGAAATGCTACCCTCTGGCCATGAGAGTAAGCAAGGCACTTCAAGAAGATTTAAAGTGCAAAGATTTAAAGGACAGGATCTGCGGTTGGTCATACAACACTCAAGAATTGGAAACAGCGCCACAGCTCTCTCCTCTCACAAAGTTAGGAAAATGCCCTCAACTCCTCCTACTTTCTAGGTTTAGTTATACTCTATTTCCTCACAAGTCCATCCCAGTATTCCATCCATTCCACCTAACTAACTATTGTAATTGGCTAAAACGAGGGGTGTCTCGGTCACACCACTCAGGCAAAAACAAAACTATTGAAGAACACCATTGTTCATAAAGCTACATGTTATGTTATGTTAGCATTATTTATTTAGCGCACAGCTGCTCCAGCAAAGGAGCGTCCTGGCGCCCGACAAGATATAACATAACACTACCAACACAAAAGCTAAAAAAGAACAACTACGGGGGGCCTAAAATAGAAATGTTTTGATGGCTTTTCGGAACTGCAAAAGATCCTCCAGCATGCGGATCTCAACTAGAAGAGAGTTCCAAATAGCCGCAGCCTTCACACGAAAGGAGCGGCCACCGGCACGACAGCGCTTAAAGCGAGGGACCACGGCAAGCGCCTGGCCCAAAGATCGAAGAGAGCGCGCCGGAACATACAAGGACAGGAGATTGGACAGGATCGGAGGGGAGGTACCTTTCAAAATTTTAAAAGCCAAACATAGAACCTTAAAATGGATTCTCATCCTCACCGGCAACCAATGCAGGGAGCAAAGGACATTGGAGACGGGGCAAAACCTAGGCAGGCCCACTATAGCTCTGGCTGCAGCGTTTTGAACCCGCTGCAGACGGGTGATTTCTGCCTGGTTAGCCCCCACCAAGAGGGAGCTGGCGTAATCAAGCCGGGAAATAACCGTCTCCTGGATCACCAGCTGCCTCGTCGGGGCATCGAAAAATTTGAGAACAGGTCTTAAACCCCGGAGCACGCCAAAACAACAGGCCGCAGTTTTTTTAGTATGGCCAACAAAGTTGAGACTGCAGTCCAACCAGACTCCCAGGTTTCTTAACTCTGAAACCGGAGTCGGGGATGGACCCAGTTCCGGGGGCCACCACCTGTCCCCCCAAAGCTCCGCTCTCTTTCCGACAATCATAATCTCGGTCTTAGTTGCGTTAAGCTGGAGACAGTGCGCCGTCATCCAGTTGGCCACCGCCTTCAGTCCATTGTGAAACCTGGGGGCATCAAGCTCCGCATCCCCGCTGAGAGTGACCGCCAGCTGAGTGTCGTCGGCATACGAGACCATAGTCAGGCCCCACTGCCTTGCGACCTCAGCCAGCGGTCTCACGTATAGATTGAATAACGTGGGACTCAGTGAGGATCCATGCGGAACCCCCATGGCCAGAGGGTGTAGTTTGGACTGGAAGGGTGGGATGGCCACGCAGAAAGAACGATTGTCGAGAAAGGAGCGAAACCACTGCAGGGCCTGTCCCCCAACCCCAATCTCCTCCAGCCGGTGCAGCAGAATGCTGTGAGAGACGGTATCGAAGGACATCATTCACAGGCCTCAGTATCTCCTTCTTCCGCAGCACGCTCATGTTCCATGTAACAAATTGTGTTCTTGTCCGCTTCCAGAGGAACTTGACTGTAAAAGTATTCTTTGTCTTCCTTTGCATTACCTTGGTCATCACCGGAGATTACATTTCTCTGTCAGATTCCTCTCCTAACACCACCATTCTGAATGCTCAAACTGCATTATTAAGGCTAACCATAACATCCAAGCAGTACAAAAGGCGGTGGTGATGGACGGAGCATCTGAACCAATCAAACGCTCACACCCAGTCAACAGATCTGGGTTTAATCCATCACCGTTCTTTAGCCCACTCTGCCACCCCAGTTCAGACATGGCCATATGCAAATCAGTCTGACCCTGTGCCTCATGGGACCAGTCCAGCCCAAACTGCCAAGCCATGCCTTCCCTGGACTGGAAACAAGCTTCCTAGGACCGGTTTCTGGCATTTCAGCTGTCTTCAGCCAGGCTTGCTTGAATCCAGTGACAAAGTGAGCAAGGGACTCACGTCTGAGCATTCCCTGCCAATTTATGGCGAACAAAGCGGTACAAAAGTAGTGGTGATGGACGTAGCATCTGAACCAATCAAACACTCACACCCAGTCAACAGATCTGGGTTTAATCCATCACCGTTCTTTAGGCATGGCCATGTCTGAACTGGGGTGGCAGAGTGGGCTAAAGAACGGTGATGGATTAAACCCAGATCTGTTGACTGGGTGTGAGTGCGGGCGAATTAATGAGCACGCGTGGTCATGACGTGGAGCCATCATGAGCACCAAATCGCCGTGCTCACCCCCTAGCCCTCAGCGCCATGGCGGAATTCACGGCGCAGGGAAGGGGTTAAAAATAACTAAAAAGAAAAATTTAGACTTGAATGAAGGAATGAAATGTAAGTGTAATCCAGGCTACTCCAGCGTGCTTCTACCTCTCTTTTTTTGTCTTTTTTTTTTACACAGCTCTTCACTTTAGCTCCAGCACTTTTCTTCACTGTTCTCTTTTTGCACCTTTTTTATTTGTCTGACAGTTCATTTATGGCGGTTTCTCTTTGATTATGTTCTTCCTTTTCAGACACCACATATGTCCGTTCCAGTGCTCTGTACTTTTTGTTCAGTTCTCTTGCTCTTTTTCACTTTCAAACTGTCTCGTCTTCTGAATCACTTTGTTCTGTTTGACTCAACACTTCTATTATAGGATTTGGTATCCTATCTTTCACAGTGTATTTCAGTCTTTTCACTCCTTTAGGCCATATATCTCCTTTTCTTGCTTTCTTTCGTTGAACTGAGTCACCAGATTCAAGCCAGTCTTCAAAGCTTCTTTTGTTGGTGTCTTTTTTTTTACTCTGTTCTTGAATTGTGTTTTGTTCTTCTGCATTTTTAACACTTTCAGCAGTTCCTTTTGAGACCCAGTAGCTGCTGCCCACTCTACCTGATCATTTTCAGACTCTCTGTTATTCACAGCCTTTTCCTGATCTTTTTCTTCTGCTTCTAGTGGACTTGGGACTCTTCTTGTATGACTTGCATGAATCCAATTTGGCAAGCCACGACACTTGACTGCTGTTGTTGTCACCAATATCACTTAATATGGCCCATGCCAATGTGGTTCCAAACACGATTTTCTCACATGCTTCTTCACCAGGATTCAATCACCTGGACTTAGGTCATGTGCTTGATCTTGCTGTGCTGTGTTCGCAACTTTTCCAACCCGTGGAAACACAGAACGTACCACATCAGCCAGTCCTTTGCAATAATCGAGTGCCAGGTCATCAGTTATTGTTATCAATTGATTCGCTGGAACTATTGGCTGTCTCATTGCTCTCCCCATTAGCACTTCATGAGGGGACAATCCAGTCTTTTTATCAGGAATACTTCTCAGACTCATTAAAACTAGGGGCAAAGCATCTGGCCATTTGAGTGCTGTGGATGCACATACTTTTGCCAATCTGGATTTGATAGTGCCATTTATTTGCTCAACCACACCTGAGGCTTCTGATCTATAGGCACAATGTAACTTTTGCTCAATTTGCAAAGCTGCACAAATCATCCGAATGATTTCATTATTAAAATGAGTTCCCCTATCTGTTACTAAAGAGACTGGAAATCCAAATCTGAGTATTATTTCTCTCAAAAGTAGTTTAGCTCCTATTAGACTGTCATTTTGTCTTGTTGGATATGCTTCCACGAAACGAGTAAACAGACAAACCACGACTAACACATATTTTAGCCCATTACAAGGGGCTAGTTCTTTGAAGTCAGCCTGTAATTGTGGAAATGGACCTGCTGCTTTACCAATTCGTCCCCAGTTGACAACTGTCTTTCTCCCTGCTTTTTGTTAACACACCTCTGGCAAAGACTTTCTGCAATGACACTGAATTTTGGAATACACCATGTCTGCTTAAAAAGCCTGATCATGGCATCCCTACCTATGTGTGTTACTCTGTGGTATATTCTTGCCATGTGCGACAGCAAACTGTTGGGCACGATTGGTCTCCCATCATTACACACCCATACTTCATCTTCCTCTATGCGTGTGCAACCTGATTTGATCTCTAATTATGTTTCTTCCTCACTAGCCTCTCCCTGCAATTGTCTAATTTCATCCCCATGTCTAAATAGAAGAAAACATTAAATGACATTTTGAATCAGATTTCTGGGTACTTTTGTTTATTGTAATTTAATTTTGTACACAAAATCTTGCAACTTGATCAGCATAGTTATTGCCAACTGTAATGTAATCATTTCCAGATTTTGTGCGTAGCATTTCACCACCCCAATTTTGGTGGGCAACTGTAGTGCATTCAATACATCTTTAACAAAATTACTGTTTCTTATTGGGGAACCTGAGGAAGTCAGGTACCCACGTTGCATCCACAGTTGTCCAAAATCATGCACAGCCCCAAAATCACATTGACTATCCGTGAATAAGGTTATTCTCAGATTTTTCCCAATTATGCAAGCTCTCGTTAGAGCCACCAGCTCTGAAATTTTTGCTGAAACTGTACCCTGCAAACATGAGGCTTCAAGAACCAATAGATACTGTACAAACAGCGTATGCACCACGCAAAGAACTCTTTTCATCTCTTATGCATGATCCATCCACGAACATCACACAATCTGATTCAGGCAATGGTTCATCTTTGATATCTGGCAATGGTTTTGTACACAATTCAGTCACATTCAGATAATCATGTTCTGCTTCATCCAACACTTCTTCACAACTTGGACTTGGTAACAAGGTGGCTGTGTTTAAATTGGTGCACCTTGTTATTGTGATGTTTTCTGCACCCAGAATCACCATCTCAAATTTAGTCAAACGACTACTAGTAAGGTGTTAAGTCCGAGTTATGGTCAACGGAATCTCAACAGAAGGAGGGACATATACTTTCAAATGATAGCTCATAACAATGGACTCACCTTGTTCCAAACTCATACATGTAAAAGCTACTGCTTTCAAACATCCTGTCAATGCTGCTGCCACCGCTTCCAATGTAGCAGAATAATATGCCACGGGACGTCCCATCGTTCCATGTATTGGTGTCAAGACTGAGAGTGCACAACCATCTCATTCACAGCAGAATAATGCAAAATTCTTGTTGTAACCAGGCATTCCTAAAGCAGATGCTCGACAAAGAATGTTTCGCAATTCCATGAATCCTTTCATACTTTCATCATTCAATTAAATTGGATCGATCATGTCCTTATGTGTCAGTCTTTGTAAGGGCTTGGCAATCAATGAAAATCCACTGATCCATTGTCGGCAGTATCCAACCATTCCCAGAAACATTTGCATTTCTCTCTGTGTTCTTGGAGGATTCAGTTGCAAATTCACATTTATTCTGGTTTCAATCCAATCACAAACCCATATACAAAATGTCCCATTTCCTTATCAGTGATGTTTTCCATTCCACTATACTGCTTAAAGACATGCAAAAGTCTCTCATAATATGTGTGTAATGTGTCTTTTGACTCTTGTATTGTCCTGTCTATTTTACCCCTCAAATAGGTAATAACCTGATTATATTTCTTCTTTACTTCATCTGACGGTGCTCCTGTTTTTGGATCTCTCTGGTATTCTTCTTTAAGCCAGTCTAAAAATCTTATAACAACACTTTTGACACCTTTACACACATTTCTACTGGCCTATACCATTCAACCGGTTTCTCTCTTAGTTTTGGGAAATCATTTGTAAATGACAAAATATCCTGTCTATTACATACCACATGAACATATCCACCACCTGGTACTTCTCTCATTGGCTATATCATCTCAGCTGTCACTGTCTCTGTAGTTGTTTCCTTCACTGGATCCATTGATGAGTTGCTCCTGTATTACCAAGCATCTCTTCTTTCTTTTTAGCCCATCTGCCTTTCCACCGCTCTAATTCACCCCAATGTTTCAAGATATCAATCAACTATATAATCTGCAATCATTTTCCTGAAGCACAAGACAGGTTACTGTCCCTAGAGTCAGGACGGTAAGGATGGGCGGGCGCTCCTTTAGGTTTGTGGCAGCTCAGCAGTGGAATAGACTCCCGTGGGTGCTTAGGATGGATACATCGGAGGTGACCTTCCGTAAAAAGCTGAAAACTTTCCTTTTTCCAAATGAGTAGCTCCTGATGTTGGTCTACGTTCGGGGGTGACCTAAGAATGATGGAGTTCTGTGCTTTGTGCCGCAGCGCGGGGACACACTAGTAAAGTGTAACCAAGCGCTTTATAAATGTCATTATCATCATCATCATCATTCAAACTCTCTAAATCCTTATCAGTAAAATCCAATCGGTACGTCTTTTGTAAAGCTTTTGACTTCTTAATGTCCACTCCACGGGCACTCATAGTACGGCCCGCGGGCCACCACCGGCCCGGCAAGCCTTTCCTTGGCGGCCCGCGGACCTTGCAGACATCGTACCCGTGTTTTGAAAAAGATTTTTTTAAAGAGTGTCTTCAAACACTGCCTGTTGCAGCAGCGTGACTCTGAGAGACTCTGCTGCTCCGTGGGGGGCGGGCGATTCAAGTGATAGAGTGGAGCTGCAGTGGCGCCAAGAAGAGGTGAAATACAACAAAGCCTCATTAACATGCAAATGGTCTTTTAAAGATCTGTGAAGTGCTCGGGTGCGGTTGTGTGCGTGTGTGCCCGGGAAGCTGTCTCACCCCGGGCACACTCAGGCAGGGTGAGATGACAGAGGGTGACAGAGGGAGGTAGAGGGAGGGAGACAGAGGGAGAGGGAGGGAGGGAAAGGGAGGGAGACAGAAGGAGACAGAGGGAGAGGGAGGGAGGGAA
Source organism: Lissotriton helveticus (assembly GCF_964261635.1). NCBI lineage: Eukaryota > Metazoa > Chordata > Amphibia > Caudata > Salamandridae > Lissotriton > Lissotriton helveticus. The sequence goes on from NC_136057.1 coordinate 1,065,955,559, forward strand.
AGGGAGGGAGACAGAGGGAGAGGGAGGGAGGGAGAGGGAGGAAAAGGGAGGGAGAGGGTGACTGAGAGAGTGAGACTGAGAAAGGGAGACAGAGAAAGGGAGAGGAAGCGAGACAGAGGGACGGAGACAGAGGAGAGACAGGGGTGAAAGAGGGAGACAGACAAAGGGAGGGATACAGACAGAGACAGACAGACAGAGGGAGGGAGACAGACAGAGGGAGACAGACAGAGGGAGGATGGAGACAGAGGGAGGAGGGAGACAGAGGGAGGGAGACAGAGGGAGGGAGAGGGTGACAGAGGGAGACAGAGTGAGAGAGACAGACAAATGTAGACAGAGGGAGGGATACAGATGGAGAGGGAGAGGGAGATAGAGGGAGGGAGGGAGACAGACAGAGGGAGGAGGGATACAGAGAGAGGGAGACAGAGAGAGGGAGCCAGACAGAGAGCAGAGGGAGATAGACATAGGGAGACAGACAGAGTGAGGGAGACAGACAGAGGGAGGGAGACAGACAGAGGGAGGGAGACAGACAGAGGGAGGAGGGCGACAGAGGGTGGGAGACAGATAGAGGGAACAAATAGAGGGAGACAGAGGGAGGGAGACAGAGGGAGTGAGACAGACATACAGAGGGAGACAGACAGACAGAGGGAAACAGACAGACAGAGGGAGACAGAGTGAGGAAGACAGAAAGAGGGAGAAGGAAGGAGAGAGAGGGAGACAGACAGAGTGAGGGAGAGGGAAGGAGAGAGGGAGACAGAGAGCGAGAGAGATATAGAGGGAGACAGAGAGAGAGAGAGAGAGGGAGACAGAGAGAGAGAGGGAGTGAGACAGAGGGAGAGAGGGAGAGAGAGAGAGGGAGAGAGAGGGAGTGAAAGGGAGTGAGACAGTCAGAGTGAGTGAAACAGAGGGAGACAGAGGGTCACAGAGGGAGACAGAGGGAGACAGGGAGAGAGGGAGAGAGAGAGGGAGAGAGAGAGAGAGAGAAAGAGAGAGGGAGGGAGACAGAGAGAGAGATAGAGAGAGAAAGAGATAGAGAGAGAAAGAGAGAGCGAGAGAAAGAGAGAGAGGGATGTGTGTATGCAGAGTCTGATAGCTCAGTGGATAAAGGTGTCCACTGCAGGTACCTGTGTCCAACCTCTTGGTCACAAGTTTTTTTGTTGCTCTAGCCGCGCCCTCTTCCCCCACTGACCCCGGCCCCACCGGTGCGGCCCTCTTACCCAAACCATACTGTAAATTTGGCCCCCGAGAGAAAGTTTGTGAGTCCCCATGGTCCACTCCATATGTCTGTGCTACCTCAGCAAATTTCTCATGAAGGGCTTGTGCTCTCATCGTAATATTTTTATACAAAAACAACTCCGCTTCCTGATATTTACTTAACCTTTCTGGACTTATTGTACCTATGATCATCTCTTCCAAATCCGCTTTTAATCTGCCCAGATCCATATTAGCATACAATTTATTTGTCACCATTCCTCTGATCCATTTATCCAATTCTTCCAGGGATGGTCCTACCGAAACCCCTGACATTGAAGTCACTTCACTTAAATTGTGTAATAATCTTCTTTACTCTATCTGTGTACTATGTTTTAGTGTCTCTGCAGATCTCTCTGAAATATCAGTCAAAGGTTCCACATTACTTACTCCAGTGTTCTTGCAAACTCTATTATCCTTAACAGGTACTGTTAAAGCATGCACCTGAGAAATATTATGACCCTCACTATTCAATGGGAATACTGGACCAATTGTTACTGGCACTGACAAAGCTTTTGCATTTAGATTTAATTGAGTAATCTTTTGTGCCAAATCATCTTTCACTCACCTTCGGTCATTACCATTTCCCGTTTGAGTAGGCTGAGGCTGTAAACCCTCCATTTAAATCAATGGGGCACTAGGAGTTGGAGCACTAGAAGTAACCCTCCCTTGTTGTTTTTGATATAGTGGAGGTCTATTCCTCAATGACTCATCCAATAATTCATTATCAATTTCATTTAAGTCCTATTCTTCGCTCTCGACATTTTCCTTTTTCTCTTTGCATTTTCCCCCTGACTGTTCTTTAGCTACCATTACCGGATATAAACCCTCTCTTTCTCTCACGTCTCTCCTCCATCATTTGTGCATCCCATTTCCCTTCAGAATACGTATTCACTGTATTTCTGTATCTATTTTCTTTCCTGTTCTTTTCTCTCTGATAAGCTTCATGATCCCATGCTTCAAGTGCTTCGTATTACATTGGCCTAGGATTAGGTCTCAAGCTATTCATGTAATACCTCGAATTCTTTAAAATCCGTACATTAAAAGTACCATCACCTGGGAAACCTAATTCACCATCTTCTTCAGTATACTTCACCCAATTCTCTAACGAAGTACACGTACGATAACCGCATTGCAAAGGCATAAAAGCACCTGGTATAACATCCTTTGGTACTGGAACTCCTCCTCAGATCTCAATTGGTTCATCCTTTCTAAACAATGTTCTCACCATCTTTAAAGGTTTCATTTCCCTCAGTACACCACGCTTACTTTTGCTGAATCAAATAAAATCCTCTTCGTACACTCAGAATATTATCAAACTCTCAACGAATATCAGCACGACTCCCACCAACCAAGTGTTACACAGCACTCACTGTGACGTTTCACCCTAGCTGACCAATGCCAGGGTTGCTTTTGATGACACCTCATACTAGCTGACCAATGCCAGCGTGGCACACAGTGACGTCAGTATGACTCCTATGACTGACCCTCCCTTCACAAAATCCTACAGCGATGTTTTCTAAACTTCTCCTAAAACAAAAACAATGTTGGAAACAACACATAACAATGCTGCTTTGTCTGCTCTACCAAATCAAAAAAGAGATTTATCAAACACACAGAGAATCCTTTCATTACCAGTAGAATATTGACCAGCGGTATTCCACCCTCAATCAAGTGGAAATTCTTGGGACTTCTTCAGCTGCGCTTTCTAAAGGTACCCAAATAAATCTCCTCTAATCTAACTTCAAGGTTGCCTTATGCAATATTAACAACCTCTCTTGTTGTCTAATATTACATCAGTAGACAAAACACTTCTGTAGTGTATACCAATATATTATCCCAGGATGTTATGCCACTCCGTGCCTGAGTTTAAGTCAGCAACGGGCCACTACATATAACTTATGGTATATTCCGTTATTCACCAAAATCATTCATTCAAACCTATTAATTACCAAATGTAACCCTGAAAAACGATCAAATTCTGCTACCAAAAACTGATACAGCGTTTCGGAATCTAAATATATTCTTTTATAAATTGAACCAAATTCATAATAAGTTCCCTCCACACTGCATGAGTTAATACCACATACCAATAGATTGGTTCATCTCTACTGTCTATGGCTCTTTGTATTAGATGGCAGGAATTGGTTATTAATAATATTCCATGAATTAATACAATACCTTAATAACAGACACCTTTGATAAAGGTAATGATTTTCATCTAATAATGTAAATGCTCATGAAAATACAATATAGCCCTAATGCATGTCATTCACAGGAAGAAACATACAAAATACAAATACATACCAAGATCAGCACATTGAAGGAGTGGATAGGTAGAGAGACAAATGAAGAGAAAACATTTGTAAAATATTATGCAAATCAGAAATCATGAATATTACCTATCACCCAAGATTCTAGGAAATGGAAATGCTACCCTCTGGCCATGAGAGTAAGTAAGGCACTTCAAGAAGATTTAAAGTACAAAGATCAGGATCAGCGGTTCATCAGCCAGGCCTCAAGAATTGGAAACAGCATCACAGCTCTCTCCCCTCACAAAGTTAGGAAAATGCCCACAACTCCTCCTACTTTCTAGGTTTAGTAATACTCTATGTTCTCACAAATCTAACCCACTACTCTATTCATCCCACCTAACTAAAGTTTCTAATTGGCTAAAACAAGGGGTGTCTCAGTCACACCACTCAGGCAAAAAAAAAAAACATTTGAAGAACACCATTGTTCATAAATTTAGGACTTGGCCTTTTTGGCTAAAGTTCCCTAAACTTTTTGCTTTCCCCTAGACCCTTTTTCTGACATAAAGATACCAATTTGGATGCTTGAGGTACAGCTGATCAGTGTCAAAGTACAAGTGTTACCTATGTAAAATGTCATGGTGATTGGTTGGCCATGATTGGTATGTTTGCCTTACGAGTAAAGTCCCTAGTAATGTGCACTGTGTGTGCCAGGGCTGGTAATGCAAAGGCACGCAGAGAAGGAAACTCAGGCCTGCAGTGTAAGGCCTGAGAGCAGAGTGCTAAGTTAGCATGTTGTCCTGACAAGTGCAACCACTTGTCAGTCCTGACTTTACCTTTTACATACATATTGGGCAGCCCCGTGGTAGGTCCAAGGTAATCACTGGGCAGGGTGCAGTGTAGGTAAAAGGCAGGATATATACTAAGGTGTGTGAAAAACACTCCATTTTGTTTTTCACTACTGAAAGGCCATCCTGCCCATAGGACAGACTGGGGGAGGCTGGGTATTGTGTTTGTTAGCCTAGTTTCCTGTCAGTTTATAATGGAGAGGTGAAGTTTAGTATGTATGACCTCACAGTGTCATAACACATCTTTCTGTGAAGGTGGTTTTGTCACTGTGTGTTCAGAAACCACTCTTTTAGAAATTGGCTGAGTTTTATGCTCTAAGCATTTCTGTGTGTCTCTGCTGAAATGTGATTGTCTGTTTGGATCTGAAAGGTAAGAGGAGCTGGGAGAGGTCTTGACCCAGGGAAGGGTTGAGATGGCACCAGGCTGCCCTGCATCTGGAGAGTAGGAGGAGGAGAAGCCCAGGAGGTGAAAAGGCCTGGGCTGTTGCTATAAACCAATTGACCCATCTCCTGCTGAATGATTAATGATCCAGACCCCCAGTATCAAAGGGAGAGAGGTGTCTCTGGGAGGGAGACACCCAGAACTGATTTAGGGAGGGATCAGGGACCCCTGAGCACAAACAAACTTCAAAGACATTAAGGGGTATAACTATGAGAGCTGAAACCCCTGAACGTTGGAATGAAACAGATGTGGATTGAGACTGAAAAGGCTTGGACTCATTCTGTGGTCAAGAGGAACCTCTGCTAAAGAAGGAGCAACTGAAGAGACTGCAGTGGAAAGACCAATCCTTGCTTCGTGATCTGGGGCTGGTCTGCAGTTTGCTGTTCTAACCAAGGGAGAGGCTGTTGGGACTGTGCTTATTTACAGACTTGTACCGCGCTGGGAATCGACTCCCTAGGGAGTATCTCCGCGCCTTTGGCAACGTCAGAAAGCAAATAGCCCTGTCATGTGTAAATATCATACTACAAGTATCAATAGTTGAATAAAAAAGTTTTTAATTTTTTCCTGAAAGGAAGATGTTCCCTGCAGGCTCTGATTTCCAGGGGGAGTTCGTTCCAGAGTTTCGGGCCGGCCACTGACAGAGCTCTACCACCTTGTCGTGATTTCCAGAATCTGGGGACACATAGTAGTTCATGGTCTCCAGATCTCAGAGTTCTTACGGGAATATATGGGGAAAATTTCCCTGTTAAGATCTCCGGGCCACTACCAGACAGGCACTTATGGATAGTGCAACAAGTTTTAAACAGCACTCTCTGTTTTATGGTAAGCCAGTGGAGTTTTTTTAGAAGGGGTTTTGAGGGGGTTCTGGCCGGGACGTTTAGAACAAGGCGGGCAGCCGTGTTCTGCACAACTTGAAGTCTAGCGATGACCCCTTCATTGGCGGCTAGCAGCAGACCATTGCAATAGTCCAGTCTACTCAGCACGAGTGACTGAACTAAAGTTCTTCTGGTGGAATCAGGTAGCATGGGAAACACCCCACGGAGAAGACCAATAACGTGAAAACAGGAGCCTACTACAGAAGTAGCGTGATGTTTTAAAGTAAGCTCCTGATCCAGTTTGACTCCCAGATCTTTCACTACCATTTTTGGCTCTGGGACTGGGCCAAGATCACTAGGCCACCAGTCCGGAGTCCATAGTCGTTTTGCTTCCCCAAAAAGCATCACCTCCGTCTTGGAGACGTTGCACTGAAGGAGATTTGCTGCCATCCAGTGTGCTACTTCTTTCATCCCTTGAGCAAAGGAGTGGCGCACTTCGGGAGTCAAGATTTTAAAGGGAAAGAGGAGTTGTGTGTCGTCTGCATACGATACAGGGATAAACCCGTGGGATCTCACGATGTTAGCTAGGGGTGCCACGTAGATATTAAATAATGTAGGGCTCAAGCAGGAGCCCTGTGGCACCCCCTTTGAGATCTCCACCTCCTCTGACTGGTAGGAACCCAGTATTACTCTCTGAGTGCGCTTGCTGAAAAAACTCCTCAGCCAAGCCAGCGCCTTGCCACCCAGACCGATGTTAACTAGTCTGGTGGTCATGATCTCGTGTGACACCGTGTCAAACGCCGCTGACAAATCTAATAGCACCAGGATAACGGAGTACCCCTTATCCTGAAGCATACGAAGATTGTCAGTGACGGACAGCAAGGCGGTCTCGGTGCTGTGCCTAGGCCTGAAACCCGATTGAGAGGGATCTAGTCCCCCTACACTCTCAATGAAGTTGGATAAGTGCCGATTAACAAACTTCTCGGCCAGCTTCCCTAGGAAAGGGAGAAGAGAGATGGGTCTCAGGTTCGTGAGGTCAGTCCATGGAATGGAGCTGTTCTTACGTAGAGGCCTCACCAAGGCACGCTTCCAATTAAGGGGAACATCACCTGAAGCTAAAGATAAATTAAGCACCTGTTGAATCCCTACTCCTAGATCTTCCCTTAGAAGAGACATGATCCGGGCTGGAACAATATCTGACGGGCAACCGCTCTTAGTCTGGTTGATTAGAGTATAAATTTCCTCGATAGATATAGGGGGGAATTCAACCAGTTTATTAGCACTAACTTCTGTTGTGCAGGGGTGGGGTGGAGCCATACTATCCACAGTACTCAAGATGTTAGGAGAAGAGTTTGAGGCCAGAATCTTTGCATAAATACCCTCAATTTTCCTTACAAAGAACTGCGAGATACTGTTGCAAAGTACCTGGGACTCAATGTCCTCAGTTTCACAGGCTGCAGGTTTAACAAAGGTCTGTAGGATCTGATAAAGGACTTTCACGTTTTTACCTGCAGCTGTTATTTGGTCTGCTATGTGATGTTTGCGAGCAGAGCGAATTGCTTTATGGTAATTTTTCTGTGCAGTCCTATAAAAGACCTTATCCTCAGCCTTATGAGTAGCTCTCCATAATTTTTCCGATTTCCGTGCCGCAATTTTTAATTGCCTTAGATCATCTGTGTACCAGATTTCTTGCCTTGGGGCAGGACGGGGCTTATATGTTTTAAAAGGAACAGCATGATTAATGGAAATAGCTACTGCTTCATTGAGAGCTGTTAGTGCCGCATTAACATTGTTCCCATATTCAGGCCAGTTGGGTTCAATAAAGTTATCCCTAAAGCACTCAGGCGTTAGTTTATTCCATGGTCTTCTAACATCGGCCAATATTTTATGTGCTCCCTTAGGCACGTAAGTAAGTCGAGTGTAAAACTCAATAATAGAGTGATCCGTCCAATCCACTTGGCAGGGAGGTAAACACTTTATAGAGGCGGAATTATATAGCACAAGGTCCAAAGTGTGACCAGCTAAGTGCGTGGGTCCCTGATTAGCTTGGTGTAGACCTAGAGTGGTTAGATCTGCCAAAAGAGTCTGCGCCTCCACACAAGAAGAGAGTTCACTGTGAACATTAAAATCCCCTACCAGGAGAAAATCAGAATCAATCTGTATGTGTGGGGCCAGAATTTCAACAAGTTGGAGAGAAAAATTCCCAAGCGAGCCAGGGGGTCGATAGGCTAATGCTCCCTTTCTTATATTTTTCGAATTGGGGTTTATAGTAAAGATGAGGAGCTCCATTTGTGAATTACATATGGTCTCAGTAACCACAACCTCGAAGTCTTGTTTAAAAACAATAGCCAATCCCTCACCAGTTTTAATGGGTCTGTCCACCCGTACTAATTTGTATCCTTGTGGTATCCCCATAGTAATGGCTGGAACAGAGTGGGGCTTCAGCCACGTCTCTGTTAGAAAGCATAGATGAGGCTTTTCTGATGTTATCAAATCCCAGACCTGGGTGGCGTGGGCAGCCAAAGAGCGAACATTGCACAGTAGGTTCTTGCAAGACAGAGGTAAGTCATTAGGGCTGTCAAGTACAGTTTGCTGACATTTAGAGAGTTGTAACTGACGAGATGTAATTACTGCATTACAAGTAAATTGAGTATGACAGATTATGCAAGAAAACGGTCCCTCCAGAGTGCCAGATACCTTATGTGAGCACAAGCTGGCAGCGTACCTGTTTAAAGCAGCTAGGGATTGACTGGTGTAAGTAAGACCATGCCGAGGACGCAGCTCAAGAGTGTGTATTGAATCCGCCATTGCCCCCTGCCTCTAGCCTCGTCCTGTCGCGGACGGGCGCAGACGGGCTGGTCTTAGGCTCGTCTTCGGCGCAGGAGGAGGCGCCACACTGCGCGTCAACACTGCGCGTTGATGCCGACGAGTTACTTTATAGTCCCTGAGCCTGGGAGAGCTAGAGCGCGAAGCGCTCGCCTCCCCGGATGTTTCTGGCTCTGCCCCGCCTTCCGCGCCCGTGATTGGCTGGAGGGTCGGACAGGGCGGGCAGGCACAGATCAGGCTACACGGAAGCTGGTCCCTCAAATGCGTGTGGGTAAGTGAATTGTTTTGTCAGAGTGCAGCTAGTAAATCAGTCACAGCACAATAACAATACTACCCCCCTTTTAAAACGCTATTTATATTTAGCGAGTGATTTTTAAAATAAAGCTTTGTTCACAAATTCAAATTAAACAGCATTACAGCATAAAACAATTGAGAGCAGAAAGCTCTGAGACTGTCGCCAAGCGGGGTGGGGAGAAGCTGCCACCGTCCCCCTTACCGCTTAGAGGCGCTGGGTCCCCCTGTTTGAAGAAGATTGTGCGTGCTTGTCATGGTGCAGTCAGGGCATTAGTGAGGAGAGCCTGGTCATCATGTGCACCAGGATAAGTGAGTCTCGGACCGCAGAGTGCGTGTCGTGGTGCAGCCAGGGCGTTGGTGAGGAGCGCTTGTTCATCATCGTGTGCACCGGGAGGAGAGGTGAGACTTGGATGCACAGAGTGTATGTTGTGGTGCAGCCAGGGCATTGGTGAAGAGAGCCTGGACATAGTGTGCACCAGGAGAAGAGGAGAGACTCGGACACGCAGAGTGTGTGTCAAGGTGCAAGCAGGGTGTTGGTGAAGAGTGCCGGGTCATCGTGAGCACCAGAGAAGAGGCGAGTCTTCGGACATGCAGTTTGCGTGTCGAGGTGCAACCTCAGGCGCTGGTGAGGAGTGCCTGGGTAGGGTATGCACCGAATTTGAAGTAAAGTCTCCACAGTGCTGAGGGTGGGTCTCAGTGTTCCCTGAGACCGCCGGAAGGAGGGCCAAGTCATTGGGCCATCGGAGTAAAACAGCAGCGGCCTGGACCGGCAGCCCCAGAGGAGCTGAGCCCCCGGCCCGAGCTCGCCGCACCCGGCAACGGAGTTCTGGATCAAGGCCCAAGTCGCTGAAGTCGGAGGTGAGAGTGGGGTCACGCCACCCAGGTAACGTGGATTACCACCTGGGGTGGGGTGCGGACACTCTCTTGGCCTCTCTCTTCTGTCAGCTGCGCGAGCATGTTGCTTCGGCTCGGATCTTGGCCTGTGCTGACCCAGGGAAGGGCAGTACTGGGGCCGGAGTGGGAAGCACTACTTTTGTGTCATCATTGATCCATACTGGGGGCACTGTTAACGGAGCATGCAAACTGTTGTATTACACTTTGCATTATGGCTGCTAACAAACTTTCAAACTGTCGTATGAAGCCTGACCTCACTTGTGCCTGACGAATTACATGCTTGGTGCGCTACGCACTGCGTTATTTTCCCTTGCAGATTACCTGATTGTAATGTGGTGCATTGCATTATTTCTTCATTGCACAGTATCTGATTATAATGTGGCGCAATGCATTATTTCTTCATTGCACAGTACATGATTTTAGTGATACTGTTGTAAATAACAAAGTCCTAGGTCCAGGTATTAAACAAGCTGTATTTAATAAAGCTTAGTTCCAAGTTCAGTTTCAAGTAAATAAGTTAAGATGACAAAAACCCCACCAGGAGCAGCCTCCCTGCTGCTCCGCCTGCATCCACCAACTGCCACTCCACACATCTCCAGACCCCAAGCATCCCGTGACATCACACACATCCAACATTCCAAACATCATCAAGTACACAAGCACTCACTCTGGCTGAGCAGTAGGGAAGAGACAAGTAAGTTATAACAGACACACATTGCATTATTCCTTTTATTGCAAAGAACAAAACTGTGGCGCTACATATGGCATTGTTTCTCTGTTGCACAGTACAAGGGAATATTGTTACGCATTGCAGTATTTGTTTTCTTTTGCATCATTTGTGATTCTAGCAATACGACTGGTCTAACCTTTTGGAAATGGTTAGAAGTGAGCTTAACTGTTGGTTAGAAGCGGTGGTTGGGATTATAACCTACCAATCCACCGGAAAGAATACTACCGATTCTTGTATGTTGATTTTGTATCGTGTGGTCATATCGAATAACCTCTTATATAAAGTTTCTACTCTTTTAATAAAACCCGCGTGGAGTCTATTTGTGGTGACATCATTGGGTTACTTTGAGCGTGGTTGCACATACTGTACACTTGTGCCTTGGAGATAAGCCTGGCTGCTAGTGCCAAGCTACTAAGGGAGTGAGCAGGGCTATCTCAGACGGTGTCCTTACTCAGCCTAACGTTGAAGCGAGGGGTCGGAGACTCTCGCCTCCAACATTTGGTGGCGGCGGTAAGCGATAAGGACCCCCGCTTCCAACAATAAAGCTATGTCATTCACAGGACTCAGTATCTCCTTATTCCACAGCGCGCTCATGTTCCACGTAACAAATTGTGTTCTTGTCCACTTCCAGAGGAACTTGACTGTAAAAGTATTCTTTGTCCTCTTCTGCACAACCTTTGCCATTACCGGCGATTACATTTCTCTGTCAGATTCCTCTCCCAACACAACAGTTCTAAATGCTTGAACTGCTTTCTGAGGCCTTTCTCATTTCAGAATTAAAACCTTTTCCATCCTTCTAAGAAAGACAAACCGTAATGTAAATATCGTTTCCACACAAGTCTTCATTTCTAAATGGGTTTTTGAAAAGCATTATTAAGGTTATGCATAAAATCAAAGCATTTTGTAAATAATAATTTGCAGCCTTTTAGTTATTAGTTTCTGCATTAGTTATGCACAGGCTTGCGGCCTACTCCTAACACGTTCTCCTCATCTCACGTATGCATGCGCAGTTTGTTCAAACACTATTAGTATTATACAGTTAACGATTTTAGATGATTATTCACTAAATGAGAGGTTAAATCTGACCAGGTTTTATTTCACAAAAACCCTGATCCATCACTGCCATATTGGCAGCATATGTAAATGTTGCTTTGCAATCGTCATTGTTGTAGGTCAGCAGAAGTTGGGTGTCATCTACATAGGAGTCCACCTGGATGGCAAAGGAGTCGATAATATAAGACAGTGGGGTCATACATATATATTTAAAAGTGTAGGGCTCAGGGTGGAACCCTGCGGCACTCCACACATGGATTTGGCTTCAGAGAACAATGATTTGAGCCAGGCTGTCAGGCCGGACTGGGAACCGAAACCGGCCTTGGCAAACTGCTCAGCTGTTTGCTAGGGCCGATTTTGTTACAGGGGGCCAATATTGCCTGCCCCGAGTAACGAAAACAACCCCCTTGGGGCGCAAAACCACCCCTCACCCCGGCCCCCACCGGGAAAACACCTGGTGCCCACCATGGCAGGCTGTTTGTTCCCTGTACTCTTGAAATGAACCTAGCCAAACCAACGCTTTCCATCCACCTCGATGTAGGCAAAGCAATGTAACAGGATCTCATGTGAGATCTATCAAATGCTGCTGCTGCATTATGACCAGTATGACGTACAACGTAGAGGACGACTCTTAGCCTGGGTAATGCATAGTAGTTTCTCTTCCTGCACAGCAACTGGGTGACCTTGTGCCCTGCATGGCTTCCACTGGTCCTCACACCCACCTGGGCAGTACCTGGGCAGTTGGGCTCCTTGTATAACTAATGTCTCGTAGCTGTGACGCAATCTGGCGTATGCTCTCACAGGAGGCTAGCGTCAACTTCTTGGGCAGCATTCCAGCAGTGCTTCCAGATTGATTCCTGGTTCAGACTGAGTCCTAGTCTGGAAGTAGGGTACCAGTCGGGCAAACTCTGCCCCTGGAATTCAGATCTTTTCAACCATACTGATGCACAGCACCTTCCTTGGTCATGAGGGATACTGGAACACTCTTCTGGTGAAACCCACTTGTATTCATCATAAGAAGCAACAAATCAGCTCTCTTGCAAGGTTCAAATTCTGGGATTCCTCCAAGAAAATACTGAATGGCCACTGCATGACTAGGTCATGCCAGGTTCATGGTCAAAGCAGAAATTGACTGAACATCAACCTACGGTGCCCTGGGTGGTGAAATTATATTTTCCTATGGAGGTGAAAATTATTTTCCTGGCACCACCTCCTTCAAAACTCTCTCCACACAAGTCCGGATAGAGGAGTTTCATGTAAAATGTAGTGTTGTTGACAAGTGCCAACAGAAAACAGCCACCCACCTCCTGCAACTAAAGTTATGTGGCTCACTGCCAAGGTGGATCTGTCTTGAACGCTGAGAAAATCTCTTGCTAGATTATCTTATATAATGTTTAGATCAAAAGCCTGGAAAGCGTGTGTCAGCGAAATATTCACATTCCAGTGTTTTTAACATACCACCTTCTTTTTTTAGTTACAGGAATGCAATGTTTTCCTCCATTTCAAAGGGAAAGTCACGCACTTAATGGAAACCTGTCTGTTACCACAATACATGACTAACATTGATTACATATCTGGGGAATCCACGTCTGTTTTTGCTAACAGTTTTGCATGGACGTCCAGACAGGTCTGTGCACGCTGGGGGAGGGACAGAGCACATGCACGACACGCACTTAGGTCTTTTTAAAGACAGTAAGTTCACACGGGAGGTTTTCTGTTTGTCACGTCCTGGCCTTGAACTAGCATGCCTGAACTGTTTGAGGAAGTTTGGGTCTGCACGCAGGCGCGTGAAGCATTTCTGACAATCATCTGCTGCGTTGCCTTTTTTCACATTTCTTATTTTTAAGCAGGAATTGTATTCCCTTGGTGTATATATGTGACCTGCTTTACAGCACGTTCCACATCTCTCATGCATTTAAAAACAACCATTGGCAAAGCCAATGGGTCTGGCCTTGGCATGCAGTTGCAATGATTACTTTTTATTCTTTACATTATAAGCATACGCCATAAAAAAGAAAAACAACGTAAGAAAATAGACCACCATTTAAATGTGGCTACTATACGCGTCAGTGATGTGAATGTTTTACTAGTGATTAAAAAAATAATCTTTCCAGTTGTGGTATGCATTTTACTATTATTTTCTTTGTGAATGCTCCAAGAAGAACCCAACTAGGCACCCAAATTGTAAGCAGCTACATTGTCACAACAATGTCCCTTAATCAATGAATAACAACGTCAAAAAGGAGACAGAAAATAAACCACTTTCTACTGGGGCACCTAAATAAACAGGAAAACTAGATAGAGTGTTTTTAAGATGATTTTTACAAATAAATTAAACACCAAATTTTAAAGCGCTAAATACTTCTCAATGAGTGCACATTTCCTTCCTCTCAGGACCTACCTTGGATAAGGTCTTGTCTTTTATAATGGTTGTTCAGAGCATGGCAACAGTCTTAGAACAGACTTTGCCTTCTGCAGGAGCGATGTCTAACATCCTTACCTCAAATCTTACAACCGTACAGAGTTTTTGCAGAGCCCTTGCTCCCATTTTCATGAGGCTTCCTAGACCGTGTAATGGCTGCATGGGAGAAACCTTATTCAGCGCATATGCAGATCATCACATGACATAAGTCAGATGCAGGCGAACAGTAGTTTTTGGCCTCTCACCCTTTACTTAGAGGTTGGTGGTTCAGACGTCACACTCAAAAATGAACATAATGCCTTTCCTGTGGTCACCTCCAAGGCCAAGAAATGTCATACCTTTGGTTACAACGTGTTTTTCTCTGGAGTTTTGGCTCTATGCACAGAACATACCACCTGCCTTTTGAGCTTCAATGTCATTGTCTTATGGGAACTCACCATGATAAGTCTGCAAGAGCAAATGAAGACGTTATTCTCTGACCTATTAATTGATGGTCTGGATGCATCAAAACAGATCCTAAAAATGCTGCTTGGACTCTGCAGGCACAGGTGGACTGGCTAAGAGTAGGGCTGTTCGATTCGATTCGATTCAAAATCTTTATTCGGATTTCAGCAAATCCATAAAAGCAGTACATTTAAAATATGAAAATTAAAATACATTTCAAGGGCTATATACTACAAATAGTGCATACAAACTCAGGTACAAAGATTCCATATAAAAACAATTATTAAAGTGCAAAATGCTTGGGCAACTGTAGTACAAATAATCAAGGGAATTCCATGGTTTTACGTGTATAAAAGATGACTTTCAGAAAGGTACTTACACGAAATATCAATTCATCATTCTCTAACTTTAGGAGCATTAAATAGGATTGGTTCAGGGAAAGTGGTCTGTGTTTTTTAAAATATGGGGCTAAAAACCATTTAATATATTTCATGTAAAATTTGCAATTAAAAAAGAAATGTAGATCATTTTGCCTGCTAACTCCATCGCATGGGCAAGGCATATTTCCAAAATTCATCATACCATGGCCCAAAGGAAAACAGAGTGAGAATTTTACAGTCCCGGCTCTCATGCGAAATAATAACGATCTTTCCCAATTAGTCATTGCCAATGTCAAGTATAATGGGATTTGTTGTAAAAATGGATCATTATTTACATTATTCACATAAGACTCAACAGTTTGTTTTCGCATTTCTTCTTCCAACCTCTTTTTCCTATAAAGGGCATATAGTCCAGATTGTACTTCCTTTTTGTCAATGTTCTTAATCTGGAAAGGGTCGTCAAAAAGGTGGCCTTTGCCTACACTGGTCAAGCTTTCCTGCGTTGCTCGGAGCCATGGAATACTCATCCCTTTCTCGCAAGCCAAACACTCCTTCAGAAGGGCTGTTATGCTGATGCAACATGTGTTTGGGATGCACCACTGGCTTTTTGGGGGAAGTCCGTGCTACCCTGACGGATAGGCCTTTTGATAGATGTCTGAACCCATTTGGATTCCACAGGGCATGCAGGGGTTACTGCACCCTCATCCACTGATGTCCTGGAGCCTGTCTTACTACGGCACCAGGGGCGGCTCTAGGCTCATGTCGGCCCTCTGCAGGTAGGTAGGGGGCATGAACAAGAACAAAAACATGATGATATCCATGAGCAGAATGATACTCGTGGTGGCCCGTGGCAGAGATGTTTCCGGGCAAAGAGGCCACCGATTCTTTCTCTGTGGGGGTTTGTGGGTCCGTGGCCCCTTCCTGAGCTCCAGGGGGCTCCGCCCCACCTGGACCCCCTCTTCCAGGGTCCGGGTAGGGCGGAGCCCCCCAGAGCTCAGGAAGGTGTTTTAATAAAACGTCCAGAAAAGGCGTTAGATGACCAGTACCTGTGGCTGCTCATACCCTTCCGAAATTGTCTCAGAACGATACAATTTAGGAGGAGGAGGGTATATTGTGACACATGACGTGAGGGACTGGCACAGACGGCTACAGTGCCAGGGCCATGACAGGGGCCCCGGACCCACAATCCCCCACAGAGAAAGAATTGGTGGCCTCTTTGCCTGGAAACATCCCTGCCAGGGGCCACCACGAGTATCATTCTGCTCATGGATATCATCATTTTTTTTGTTCTTGTTTATGGTCGTCAGCGCATGTTTTACCTAGTGCATCAGCAGGACTCTGGCCGGAGGATTCTGCATCTTTAGGTTTCCCTTGGGTGATAAAGTTCAGCATTGCTCCTCCTCCTGCTGAGCCGCCTTTCTCTTTCGTTTAGAATAACCAGATTTGTGTACTCGAATTCTCTTCATTTTGCTTGCAATGTTATATGCGCCTGTACCAGCAAGCCAGCAGTGGGTAGGTATAAAAAGAAGCCAATCAGGAACCAGGAGGAACGCAGGCGCGGAGGCCAATAAAGAGGGGGGGGGTGGTCAGGGTGTTTAGAAGTGGAACAGAGCCAGAGGCCAGCAAATCCCTGCCAGGGCCCGCCACGCAAATATGTATCCCTCCTCAGAGGATTATTATATTAAGGATATATATTGGCATGGCGGCCCCTAGGGTTGGGTGGCCCTGTGCAGGTGCACAGCTTGCACATGCCTAAGGCCGCCCTTGACAGCACTGAAAACGGACCCAGAACACCCCTGATTCACTTTACTCTCAGGGAGGTGAGATTGGACAGTTCAAGGTATCTCAGGAAAATAGTGTGTGGGGTAGAGACTAGGAACTCACCAATCACACAATAGGCCCAAAAAGCAAAAGTCAATTTCAGTGCTTTTCTTTCTTTTAGAAACATAAGTACTTTAATCACACTTAAACACAATATGGTACTTAAAAAAGGAAGAACTGGGATGTACACTAAAGTGTCTACGGCATTCGTAACACAGTAAAAAACAATTCTCAATCAAAGGTGCAAACTCGCTATGGCTAATGTAGAGCAGCATTTCTATAGTCTGTTAGTCAGTAAAATACAAGTTACTCCTTACAGTCGACTAGGCAGTTTGAATATCTGGGCGCAAGTGTTCCTCAAAGTCCACTTTCTGTTTCGCCAGTTCACAGGAAATGTTTCTTACCTGATTGTTGATGTGCACGTAGATTGTCCAAAGACGAATGTGCAGTTGTCCTTTCCATTGGGTGGGCAGTTTTACATGTCTGGGCGTGTGTAGCTAGCCCCACCTCCTCCTCACCTTCTCTGCGCCAGCCATTGACTGATGCAGTAGACTGGCAAAGGACACATGGATTCAGCACTTGCCATAGTGAAATCATTCCCTCCAGTCCAGGTGATGAGATGTTATGGGAAATGCAGTCAGCACATGTTCTTTGTCTTCCTATGTGTCAATCACAAAAGTAAGCACTAAGGTGAATCTTTGTTGATAAACATGGTCTTTGGTTGAACAGTGAATTCAGGAGCCCCTAGGGAAGATACCGGTCCACTGTGGGCTCACTCCCTTGACAAAGTGGCAATTCTGGGTCGCTCTTTTCCTGGAATTAGTGGATTCTCTGGAAGACATTTCTAGAAAGACAAGACACACTCCTCCCCTCCTAGTAGGTAGGCAGGCTTCTAGGTCTCAGCAGGCTTCTAGGTCCACCGCTTCACTAGCAAGGCGTGCAGTTTCAGATGATAACCCCCTTATCTCTGGGAAACTGGTCATCATCAGTACCAATCTTGGCTCACAGCAGCTCTTTGAGTACTCTGTGAAGTCCCCTGTCCTTGGTCGGTGAAACATCCTAGAACTAGAACCACATCTATCATTAGCCTTTCCTGAATGGGTCACTTAAAGAAAGACAAAAGAGTTCAATTCCTGCCTAGAAACTTTTCTCCCTCTAACAAATGAATCAGTTGATTCATACCCATTCCTCTACCATCACCAAAATGGCAGTGCTCAAGACGGGGCTAATCAGTAAACCAAATATGGGGTCAAGTGCTTCACATCAAAACGTTTTGAATGATATCACGTGAGATAATTTGAGCAGATGGGGCAGCACAATCAGTTGCACTATCCTATGTATCCTAAACTCCAAAGGCAGCAAAAAATCCTCAGCTGCTCCTTCTTTCTTTCCCTGTGTCTCAGTCACTAAAACTCTATCAATCAATCAATCAATCAGGGGTTTAAAGCGCACTACTCACCCGTGAGAGTCTCAAGGCGCTGGGGGCTGCATCTCCAGTTCAGCTGAAAAGACAAGTCTTGAGTCTCTTCCTGAAGGTGTGTCTGATGTTCACTGGGATCTCGTTCCAGGCTTTGGCCACGATGTAGGAGAAGGCTCTTCCACCGGCTCTGGTTCTGCCAATGCATGGAGTTTCTGCTAGGGCGAGGTCGGTGGAGCGGAGGTTCCTTTTGGGTGAGTGGAAGGAGACTCTTTTGTTGAGGTATTTGGGTTCAGTGTTGTGGAGGGATTTGTAGGCTTGGGTGAGTAGCTTGAAGGTTACTCTCTTCTCAAAGGGGAGCCAGTGGAGGTCTTGCAAGTGTTGAGTGATGAGTTCTTGTCGTGGGATGCCGAGGACGAATCTGGCCACGGTGTTTTGGATTGTCTGAAGTTTTCTTAGCAGGGATTTGTTGAGTCCAGCGTAGAAGGCATTTCTTTAGTCCAGTCTGCCTATTATGAGTGCATGGGTGACAGTCTTTCTGGCTTCAGGGGGATTCGCTTGAAGGTCTTGCGGGGGATGCGTAGGGTGTTGAAGCAGGTGGAGGCGACAGTGTTGATCTGTTGGGTCATGGTGAGGGTAAGATGCCGAAGTTCCGGGTGTGGTCCGTGGGGGTAGGGGGGGGCAGAGGGCGACCAGGAGTTGACCCAAGCTGTGGGGGTGGGTCCAAGGATGAGTACTTCTGTCTTCTCCAAGTTGAGTTTCAGACAGCTGCTGATCATCGAAACTGCAACGTCTTTCATTCCTTCTTGGAAGCTGATTCTGGTAGCATTTTAGCATGATTGGAAGCTGGGTCTGGTAGCATTTCAACATGATTGTCATTCGGATGAAAATGATGTGTGGAACAGGGTACCTGCACCAAGGGTCCAGAAGGCTCCTACAGACCAGGTGGTGGCACAGTTCTCCATATTAGCTCATCTTTCTTTTGTGTACCATGGAACAACCCACATGAGCAAAGGGGAGATGGCGCTCTCTTTTCAACAACCTTGGATTTCACTCATGTTTTCAACTATGGCAACAGAGCACCATCCAAGCATTGAATGCAGGATATGAATATGTACTAGTCTTTATCAGTTTGCTCACGGCTAGATGGAAACGTATCCTTGCTCCTAAGCAGATGCAAGGACAATGGTGAACCATCTGTTGCAAAAATGTATTTCGCGTTACTTGCCATTTGCTCTTATGTGTATGAGAAGCACCCCAGAGAGAAAGACAAGCGTGAGCCCTTTTGAAGTGGTACAGGGAAAACTCATATTTGGAATTGATCAGTTATAGTTACCTGAGCTAATTCTAACTTAAGCCCCCGCAATGCACTGCTTATGTCCTCACATATTACATTGCTCATGACATGGACAGTGACATCACTGATGACATCCCAAATGACATCACTGATGACATCATCCAGTGCGTGTGTTTGTTTTCTAAGTGTTTGTGAGTGTTAAACATATATATTAAGCTACTACAAAAGATTAATTAGTATACTATGTGTACTACAATCAGTGATAATACAACTAACATATATTATGTGACTGGCTGTGTGTATCCATGTGTGAGTGGGTGTGTGAGTAGCTGTATGGGTGGAAGTGAGGGTGTGAGTAGCTGTGTGGGTGAGTGAGGGACTGTGTGAGTGGCTGTATTGGTGAGTGAATGGGTGTGTCAGTGACTGTATAGGTGAGTGAGGGGCACTTTGAGTGGGTGTTTGGCTAAGTGAATTGGTTTGTGAGTGGCTGCATTGAAGAGTATTTTATATGTGTGAATGGCTGTATGGGTGAGAAAGTGGATGTGTGAGTGTTTGTATGGATGTGTGAATGGGTATGTAAGTGGTTGTGTGGGTGTGCAAGTGAGTGTGTGAGTGGTTGTATAGGTGTGTGAGGCTGGATAGGTGAATACGTGGGTTTGTAGTAGCTGTATAGGTGACTGCGTGGCTGTATTGGTGAGTGACTTGTGGTATGAGTAGCGGTGTGGGCGAGTGAGTGGTTGTGTTAGTAGCTGTATGAGTGAGTGAGTGGATGTGTGAGTGGGTCCATGGATAAGTGAGTGATTGTGTGAGTACCTGTATGGGTCTGTGAATGGGTATGTGAGTGGTTGTATGAGTAAGTAAGTGGGTGTATGAGAAGCTGTATGGGAGTATGAGTGGTTATGTGGATGTTTTCATCAGCGATGTTGTTTTAGATGCCTTAATAGGTATTATTAGTGATGTCACTGACCATGTCATGGGTGATGTAACATGTGAGGTCATAAGCAGTGCATTGCATGGGTGTACGTTATAGTAAGCTAAGGTAACTATAAATTGCTGAATTTCTATGGTTTTGTATGAGTGAACTCTGAGCCTAACTCTAACGTCCCAGTTAGCTTTGTTTTTTTCAACCTCAGGACTAAAGTGGACTACTTACCCCAAAGAGTAGTGTGCCAGGAGGCATGTTTGCAGAGTGGTGTAGAAAGGGGGCATGGTCCGTGACAACCTCTCAGCAGTCCAGCTGTGTGGGTCTTACTGGAGGTGACAGGAGGAGTAGCTGCCTCCCAACGACCCTCAAGAGCAGAGGGGACTTTATCCCCTAACTAGTAGTGCACCAGGAGGTGCATTTGCAGAGTGGTGGAGAAAGCGGTCATGGCCACTGAACACCTCTCTGCAAACTCACTGTGTGGGACTTACTGGAGTTCACAGGAGGGGTAGCTGGCCACCAAGGAACCTCTGGAGTGTAGGGGACTTCATCCCCTTACTAGCAGTGTGCCAGGAGGCACGTTTGCACAGTGGAGAAGAAAGGGGGCTTGGCCTCCAACAACCTCTCAGCAATCCTGCTATGTGGGACTTACTGGAAGTAACAGGAGTGGTAGTTGGCCCTCAGGGATGACATCACTGATGACATCATCCACAGAATCTCTGATGTCACCACACAAACCCCAATATAACCTTTCATACACCCACTCTAACTTCCACACTAACAGTCTCAAAAACATTGATACACCCATACTAGTACTTACACAGCCACTCACTGATTCATAGGTGTATACACACATCCCCTCAGTTACCCATACAGCCACTCCTACACCAACTCACTCACCAATATAGCCACTGACATAGCCATGCATAGACCCATACAGCCACTCACACACAGTCACTCATAGAGCTGCTCACACAACTACTCACTCATCTGTATAGTTAATCACACAGCTCTTTACTCACCAATACAGTTATACACACACCCACACGTTCTCACTCACCTATACAATCACTGACACAAGCACACACTCACTCATACAGCCAATCTTGCATTCACCCAGTAACTCATATACTCCAACCTCACCTATACTGCCTTTCACATATGCAGTCACTAACCCTTACAGCCACTGACTCACCCATTGATTCATTCATGCAGGCAGTCAAACATCCCCTCACCCACCCATACAGATATTCATACACCCATACAGGTACTCAGACAACCAATGAATCACCCATATAGAGATTGACATACCCATTCACCAACCCATTCAGCCGCTTAGATACCAACTGACAGACTGATGCAGACATTCAGACAACCTAGTCACTCACCTATACATTCACTGGGATGCCTAATCTCTCACTTATACAATCAGTCATGCACCCACTGAATCATTCGTACAAGCACTCATACACTCACTGATTCATCAATACACCTTGGTGTATGTAATTAACACTCATAAACTTTTTAAAAACACTCAAAGCCACTGGATAAAGTCATAAGTGATGTCATGAGTGATGTCATTTGAGATGTCATCAGAGATGTCACTAACCATGTCATTAGTGATGTAGGATGTGATGTCATAAGTAGTGCATTGCTGGGGCGTGAGTTATTGTTAGCTCAGCTAACCATAACTGCTGAATTTCTCTGGTTTTGTACAAATGAAATGTGAGTCTAACTATAACGTCCCTGTAACCTTTGGTTTTTTCAGTGAAAACATATCTACATAACATCCAAGTTGTTCTGTGAATGGAAATGCACCTGTGTGAACGGTGCAATTAAAAGTGCTCATTAAAGATGTAGGCTTAATGAGCATCATGCTAAAGGATTACCTTGTAAGTACCCTGCAGAAATATTTAGCAGCGCATTGAAACTTGTTCCGAAAAGTCATGCCCTTAGGGAGACTATTTTTGGGATAAACATCCAACTTTTAATGTTGCCAAGAAAGGCAGGATTACTGTGTACTTGTTCTACCTTCATCCAAGAAGGGAATCTGAGTCTTACAGGCATTTGTGCATGTTCGGTGTAATGGAATTTCCATCTATGTACACAATCATTCAATAGCTGCCTCATTCTCAAATATCAATTACAGAAACTAAAACCTTTATTTCACAGTTCATAAAAAAATCATAGAGATTATTATGGTGGAAACATGCACAGTAAAAAGAGTCCCAAGTGTAAAGACTCTCACCTGAAATCCAAGGCTACTCAAAGTATTTTTTTACTAATCTTCTCTGACTGCGAAATGTTTTTGCAATGCAGTCCAGCCCAAACAGTATAAGGAATGGATCGTGTCATATATGTATATATTTAGGACCTCATTTAGGGTGTTGCGGTCCGCCTGTCAATGTGCCAGCTGTAGGCATAGTAATGGTTCTGGCCTTCAGCCTACTAGCAGAGGACAAGCCAGTGCTTAATTTGTAAAATAATGAGTGAGGGGCACAAAGATCTTATCAGAAATTAAGGCTGCGTTATTAAATGTCAGCGTGCCAAATACCAAAGCTGCTTGTCCTGAATCTACCTCGGGTCTATTTAACCCCCTGCCTTAACTTACTCTTGCAGGTCCCTGCTTTCTCCCCACTTGATGGTTTTTCAGTCTTTCTCTTCCTCCCTCTTTCTCCTTTGTGTGTTTTCACCTGTCTGGCTGTTAGGGCAGCCAATATGCCTGGCTGAGATATTATTCAGTAGCGCAGCCAGTGTGCCTTGAGTTGCTGTTTGGATGATAAAATACAGCAATACTCAAGGCTCAGTGCCTCGGGCCTCGGGTGTATGTTGCCACTGCTCCTGCTGCACCAATGGAAGCTACTCCTCCTGACATATGTGCAGCTTCCATTTAGCCGGATACACTTTTCTCAAAGCTAAATGCCAAGTGGACTGCATGTTGTTTCAGTCCACTCTGTATTCTTTTAATTTTTTTTACAAGCAAACAACCATAGTGGGGATTTGTTGAAAAAAAGAAATGACACTAATGTTCAGGGAGTTTTCTCATTGTGGATGGGGACTATAGTTTATTTTCACTCCTTCAGTCCTTCTTGCCAGGCATGTGACAGGGATATTGAGAAAAACAGAACAATGTATAGGCCAGAACAGAGAGCTCTTCAGAGCAATGAAGAGAACTTCAAACCGAATACTATGCATACTGTAAAATCTTGTGCTTGCTGCTGAGCTAAATGGGCTAGAGGGAGAGGACTAGGGGCCAGAGAAGAATGGAGATAGGGAACAAGGTGGGAAGGTGAGAGAAGAGATGAAACTGTTCAGTAAGGTATTACTTGTTGTAGGCTTGCATTACTATTAGGAGTGTGAAAAATTGCACCTGTGTGACTTTGTCATGCCAACGTCCCCCATGATGCTTGGTATTCAAAAAGTACTCAAGATTCATGGATGGGACTCGCAGTTAAGAATTCTGGGCTGCTCTGGAAGACACAAAGAAAGCTCATTCAAAATGTTCTCAAAGCCATGGCCCCTCAAGGTCAGATGCTTTCACTCAGAAGCCCTCGCTCTCTCCATGGAAACCCAGATTGCAAGAAAGCATGGTCCACTTGTGCTAATCTCTGTATTTTGATGAATTGTTGCTGAAACTTATCAGATACCTGTTCTTTGTATGTAACGAAGCATATCTTAAGTATGTATGCAAAACTTCTGCACCCAGAGCTCCCCCTTGCATCTTGTGCTTCCCTCACCACTTTGCATGCCCCCTCCTTCATAGTGTCTTTCGTTATGGTCTGGCTAGACTGTGCAGCTGTCGCCAGTCAATTATGTAACATCACTAGAGATGGGCTTTGGCTCTGCCTGCATGTTTGAAGCCATGAGTACATGTTTTGATTGGTGCAGAAGTTATGTACCGCCACAAAAAAAGTGCATGCCCTTCTCATAGCTGTGATCATGGTGTTTATTTATCCGGCTGCCTGAGCATAACCTTTCAGTGGCACACACATGATATTGTATCCATTACTTACCAGTAAACTTCATCCGCCCAATTAAGATCATCCTCATCCTATTCATTACAATATGAGGAGATCCTGCCCCCATACAGGCCTATCTTACAAAAAAATAAGAATAAGGCCTCCTGCCTCCCTCCTTCATGCCTAACAAACCCAGACAAGAAATGTAAACCAGAAGGTGAGGTTGGGAGGGTCAATTACTAAGACAATGAGGACCTTAATCAGAGTAATGAAGTTTACCAGTAAGTAGTGGATTCACTACACCCTCATAGGACCTCCTGGCCCCAGTCATTGCAAAATCAGGATTCCACAAACAACATAGAACCCATTTGACACCATAGTCTGCACACAAATGAAGTTTATTAAACTCTACTTATTTCATTATTGCTTTCACAATACCAACAGCAAATGTATCAGAAGAAGAATGCAACACATCAAGATAATAGTGCTTGACAAAGGTGTGATTAGACTGACATGTGGCCACCTTGCAAATCTCCTGAATTGACACGCCTTCTGCTTCAGCCCAGGATGCAGAAATTGACTGAGTGGAGCATCCGTGAACCTGCACTGGAGGGACTGCACCCAGGGATTTGTAAATATGACAGATTGCCTGCTGAATCCATTTGCAGAGCATCAAGATGCCCACTTTTCTACCCCTATTTAGACTACCCAAAGAAATGAACAGCATATTTACAAGGCACAAGTCCTTTGTACAGTGCAGGTAGATTGTCTGAGCCCTTTTAACATCCAGGGAGGAAGGCAACTGAAGATGGCCTTCATCCTGAAAGACCTGAAGAATTACCTCTTATTGAGAATGAAACATAGAAGACACCTTGGGAACAAAGGTTGGATCCAACCACAAATCCACCTTGTCAGGAAGGATCTGCAAATAGGGATATGACATCATCAGAGCAACCAATTCACCTAACCAATGGGCCGATGCAATGGCTAACAGAAAAACAGTTTTAGCTGACCCCCACATTAACTCTGGCTCATAAAGAGGTTCAAAAGGGGACATTTGCAATCCTTGAATATCTGTAGGTAAGTCCCATGAAGGAAGGGATCCACCTCCTTCTGGATCCATACATTTAACTGCACACCCTTTCACAAAAAATCCCCAGTTCTTTTCATAGGAGGAAAGAGTAGACTGCTTACAGGATAGTTGTAGTTCCCAATTTCTCCAGCACTAATCATTCAAGAGCCAAGCTGTCAATTTCAGCTGTTGAAGCTGCCCCAGTAACAATGCCAAAAACTAGAGATGGGATGGAATGACTGGTAACCTGACAAACCGGGCAACCTGAGTAACAGTGGGAACGAAAAGGGTGATGAGGACAAAAAGGGGCAATTATGATCACTCATATGCTCTCCACCCAAATCTTCTGCAGCACCCTGGGGATGAAGAGAATTGGAGAGAATACATACAGAAGACCTGGGGGCAGGGAACTGAGAGAGCCTCCACCACCAATGCGTGATGACAAATTACTTGAGAACAAAATATTGGATGAAGGGAATTGTGGGTAGAGGTTAAAAGGTCCATCTACGATTTCCAGAAAAGATGGCATATCGTGTGAAAGAGGAGGTAGAAAACTGGGGAGGGAGGATTGCGGCTCAAGCTGTCAACATGAATCTTGAGCTGTACCTGATTGTAGACTGCCCTCATGGCAATGAGGTTGGTCTCCACCCAAAAGCAAATCTGGTTGGCCAGATGGTTGAGAAGAGGACTTTGTGTCACCGCTGGGGATTCAGGTAACACCATGCTACCTGATTGACAGTACGGACCACTAGATTTACCACCTGTAACTATGATTAGAAAAACTGAACCACTTCCCAAACTGTTGCCATTCCCCCCCAATTGGACAAATGACAACTGCCCATCAATGACAATTGCCCCTTTGCCTTGAAAGGCCCCAGAGTTGCCCCCAAGCAAGACAGACTGGCATCTGATGTCAACAAAATTGGAGCAGAGAACTTAAAAGGGAAACCCTTCTCGATATTGGAAGTGTGCAACCACCAAGTCAACTCCTGAACAAGAGTTGGTGACGATGGGACCTGTGAATCACAATTGGAAAGGGATGGATCCTAATGAGCCAACAAATGATTGATGAGAGGTTTGAGGTGCAATCAAATGAAGGGGGAACCACAGCAGTTGTTGCCGCCATAAGTCCCTGAATGTTAAACCAACACCTGGCTGGGACTGACGTTCTAAATTTCTCTTGTAGTGTCTTTATGCTAAGGGATGGAGAAAAACTGCTCTCTTCAGTGTATTAAAAATCACTCCTATGAACTACAGTCGTTGAACTGGGGTAAGGTGAGAATTTGATAAGTTCAGTCTTAACCCCAATTATTGTAGTAGAGCAATCGTATCTTCTATCACTGCTTCTGACTTAAGAAGAGAGGAAGCACAAATGCAACAATCATCAAGGTATGGAAATATTGAAAACCATTGAAGTTGCAAAGCCCCCACCACTGGTGCTAATACCTTGGGAAAGAGTTGATTTGCAGAGGGGTTAAATGTACTATTCCTACTCCAGGCAGTACAACTGTAGGGAAAGTGCTGGATTGTGGAGGGGTACAATTTACTATTCCCACTCCAGTCAGTACAATAGTAGGGAAAGTGTTGGATAGCGGAAGGGTAAAATGTACTATTCCTATTCCAGTAAGTGCAACATTAAAAACAAACAAAATATCTTGAACAAAATAAGATCATTTAAAAAACAAAGTAAAAAAATAAAATTATAAATATGTACAAAAAACTAAAAACATATTTAATATTAAAAATAAAAAATAAATATTGCAATGTTAAATACATATCACGAATAACTATGACTATTATTATAAATAAAATACAAAACTAATTTTCATGCAAATAAATATTTTTATTTAGAAATTATTTAGCAAAAAAATATTTACTACATGAATTTAATTGTGTTACTTCCTGCCCTATAACCCCACTAAACTCACAACCTGCTCCAAAAATGTAACTTTAAAAAGCTAAATATTAATGCTATAATATAAATTGTTATCAACAAACTAATTAGACCTTCAAATGAATCCCCCCCAACTGCAGAAAGACCGTCACCCACGCACTCATAACCAGCAGACTGGACTACGGCAACGGCCTCCATGCCGGAATCAACAAGACTCTTCTACTCAAACTCAAAATCCTCCAGAATGCCGCAGCCATACTCTTACTCGGAAACCCGTGCCACGAGCACACGACCCAACACCTACGAAGCCTCCACTGGCTCCCTGTCAAGAGGAGGCTCACCTTCAAGCTCCTCACCCACGCCTACAAATCCTCTACAACAGCTGACGCAAATACCTCAACGAGGGAATTGGAGAGAATGCATACAGAAGACCTGGGGGCAGGGAACTGAGAGAGCATCCACCACCAATGCGCAATGACAAATTACTTGAGAACAAAATATTGGATGAAGGGAATTGTGGGTGGAGGTTAAAAGGTCCATCTACGATTTCCAGAAAAATACGGCATATCTTGTGAAAGAGGAGGTAGAAAACTGGGGAGGAGGATTGCGGCTCAAGCTGTCAACGTGAAATTTGAGCTGTACCAGATTGTAGACTGCCCTCATGGCAATGAGGTTGATCTCCACCCAAAAGCAAATCTGGTTGGCCAGATGGTTGAGAAGAGGACTTTGTGTCACCGCTGGGGATTCAGGCAACGCCATGCTACCTGATTGACAGTACGGACCACTAGATTTACCACCTGTAACTATGATTAGAAAAACTGAACCACTTCCCAAACTGTTGCCATTCCCCCCAATTAGACAAATGACCCCTGCCCATCAATGACAATTGCCCCTTTGCCTTGAAAGGCCCCAGAGTTGCCCCCATGCAAGACAGACTGGCATCTGATGTCAACAAAATTGGAGCAGAGAACTAAAAAGGGAAAACCCTTCTCTATATTGGAAGTGTGCAACCACCAAGTCAACTCCTAAACAAGAGTTGGTGACGATGGGACCTGTGAATCGCAATTGGAAAGGGATGGATCCTAATGAGCCAACAAATGATTGATGAGAGGTGCAATCAAATGAAGGGGGAACCACAGCAGTTGTTGCCGACATAAGTCCCTGAATGTTAAACCAACACCTGGCTGGGACTGACGTTCTAAATTTCTCTTGTAGTGTCTTTATGCTGAGGGATGGAGAAAAACTGCTCTCTTCAGTGTATTAAAAATCACTCCTATGAACTACAGTCGTTGAACTGGGGTAAGGTGAGATTTTGATAAGTTCAGTCTTAACCCCAATTATTGAAGTAGAGCAATCGTATCTTCTATCACTGCTTGTGACTTAAGAAGAGAGGAAGCACAAATGCAACAATTATCGAGGTATGGAAATATTGAAAACCATTGAAGTTGCAAAGCCCCCACCACTGGTACTAATACCTTGGGAAAGAGTTGGATTGCGGAGGGGTTAAATGTACTATTCCTACTCCAGGCAGTACAACAGTAGGGAAAGTGCTGGATTGTGGAGGGGTAAAATTTATTATTCCCACTCCAGTCAGTACAATAGTAGGGAAAGTGTTGGATAGCAGAAGGGTAAAATGTACTATTCCTATTCCAGTAAGTGCAACATTAAAAACAAACAAAATATCTTGAACAAAATAAGATCATTTAAAAAACAAAGTAAAAAAATAAAATTATAAATATGTACAAAAAACTAAAAATATATTTAATATTAAAAATAAAAAATAAATATTGCAATGTTAAATACATATCACGAATAACTACGACTATTATTATAAATAAAATACAAACTAATTTTCAATCAAATAAATATTTTTATTTAGAAATTATTTAACAAAAAATGTTTACTACATAAATTTAATTGTGTTACTTCCTGCCCTAAACCCCACTAAACTCACAACCTGCTCCTAAAATGTAACTTTAAAAAGCTAAATATTAATGCTATAATATAAATTGTTATCAACAAACTAATTAGACCTTCAAATGAATCCCCCCCAACTGCAGAAGGACCGTCACCCACGCACTCATAACCAGCAGACTGGACTACGGCAACGCCCTCTATGCTGGAATCAAGAAGACTCTTCTACTCAAACTCAAAACCCTCCAGAATGCCGCAGCCAGACTTTTCCTCGGAACCCCGTGCCACGAGCACATGACCCAACACCTACGAAGCCTCCACTGGCTCCCCGTCAAGAGGAGGCTCACCTTCATGCTCCTCACCCACGCCTACAAATCCTCTACAACAGCGGATGCAAATACCTCAACGAGAGAGTATCTTTCCACGTACTCATTAGGAACCTCCGCTCTACTGACCTCGCCCTGGGGGAGGTCTCTGGATCCGCAGGAGCAGAACGGGCGAAAGAGCATTCTCCTACATCGCAGCCAAGACCTGGAACGAGCTCCCTGTGAACATCAGATGCTCCCCTACCCTGCACGCATTCAGAAAGGACCTCAAGGCCTGGCTTTTTGACTGATCCAGAGCCGCCCACCCCCCTCCCTAGCGCCTTGAGACCCTCAGGGGTGAGTAGCGCGCTATACAAACCCGATTGTTTGATTGAATTATCATTACTTAAATATTACTTATTAATTAATTATAATTAATTTACTTCTCACAATATGCTCCCACAAAACACACAACACACTTATAAAATTCAACAGCAAATTATTTATGCAATTAACATAATTATCAATGTAATATTTATTATTAATTTTAATGAATTATTAATTACTGAAAAATGTATTTACTCTCCACGCCATAACCCTACAAAACCCACAACCCACATCTAAAATCCTTTAAAAAAATGTAATTGCATAATTAACAAAATGAATTATCAATTAAACAAATATTATTTTTTTTCAGAACAAAATTTTATTAGTTTTCAGAAGCTGACAGAATACAGGAAATAGATCACCGCTCCCTAAAAATCAGAGAGGCAGTGCGTTCATCAGAGAATCATGTTCAGATATATTCAGTCAACATTCCCCCCCCATCCCACCCTCCGCTACCCCACCCGGTACCCTCCCACAACCCCGCACGGTGTTAACAGTGTCCATCAAGAGGAGTTTAGCAAGTATAAGAGCCACTTGTGAACCTCTTCACCCAGAGTCAGGTAGAGCACGATCTATGTCTGTGGCCCGAGGCGCCGGGGGGTCCAGCAGTAGGCCCCGGTAGTCCGCCCACTCCTTCCAGACCTTAAAATGTTTCGTAGGGCACCCCCTGGCCTCAAATATTGGGCGTTCCAATCCCATATTGTAGTCTAAGCCTCGTTTCCATACTTCTAGCAACGGGGCTCGAGGCGCCTTCCAGGCCCGGGCAATGTCTCTTTTGGCCACGACGAGGCCCAATAGGAGCAAATGGCGTTTATACACATTCCCCCCCACGTGTTCCATAACATGCAGGAGGCCCAGCTTCGGTGAACGGGGAAGCTCCCAGCCTAGCACCTCCTCCAGACAATCCCACACTCCGGACCAGAATCTCCGTAGTCGCACACACTCCCACACCGTATGAATAAAGGAACCCGTCTCACCTCCACATCGCAGGCACTCCGGGGAGGCTATCAGCCCCGCCTTCCACAGTCGTTCCCTCGTATAATATGCCCTATGAAGGTATTTAAATTGGATAAAGCGCAAGCGCATGGCGATCGCTGCCCCCCTGGGGGCTTCAAGGGCTTCTCTCCAGTCCTCCTCCTCCAACTTCCCCAGCTCTTCCTCCCACACCCGTCGCAGTCTATCAAGGGACGTGGAACAGTGGGTAACCAACGTTTGGTATATGCTAGAGATTTTTTTGGATTCCAATTCCCCCATGAATAGTTTAGCTTCCAGGGGACTGAACTCCGGTAGAGAGGTCAAGTCCGCTATAGCGGGGGTCAGGGCGTGCCGGAGCTGCAGGTATCGAAAAAATTGAGACTGGGGCATATCGTATTCGTCTCGCAGAGCCTGAAAGGGTTTGAGAATCGCCCCCTTCATAACGTGGCCCAGCGTCGATACGCCGATAGCGTCCCAGCCCTCAAAGCCACGCAGGGACGCTAGAGCCGGCAATCTCCCATTGTGCCACAATGGGGTCTCCTCCGTCAGCTTGTTCCACCAACCCATACGTTTCAGCGCCTCGCGCCACACCCGAAACACCGTCTGAGTGACCACCGGGAGTCTTCTCCAGAGGGCCGCCGAGTATAAGACTGTGTGGAGCGTGTGCGGGTCCATCAGGTATCTCTCCAGAGCATAGGTCGGGTCGCCACGATCTCCATACCACCAGTCATTGAGGACCAGCAGGTGCGAAGCTTGGTAATAAGACTGGATGTCTGAGGTAGCCAGCCCTCCACAATAAGTCGAAAGGAAGCAGGTGCGGAGTGCCACCCTCACTGCCCCCCCTGTCCATAAGAACCGACCCAGAGCCGAGTTCACTTGTCGGAACCATTGCGGCGAAATAGGATATGGGTGGTTCTGTAGTTGGTAAAGAATACGGGGCAGTGCTACCATCTTAAAGATGGCCGAGCGTCCATAAACATTAAGGGGCTTCCTGGACCATATTTGCATATCCGACCGTACTTTATCCCACACAGGGAGCACATTGCGGGTCCACGAGACTCCCGGCACA
Source organism: Lissotriton helveticus (assembly GCF_964261635.1). Classification (NCBI taxonomy): domain Eukaryota; kingdom Metazoa; phylum Chordata; class Amphibia; order Caudata; family Salamandridae; genus Lissotriton; species Lissotriton helveticus. Next base: position 1,065,987,239 of record NC_136057.1, read on the forward strand.
GCGGTCAGAAAGACTCCGAGATACTTCAGGCCTCCCGTCACCACCTGGAGGGCCGAAGCCCAAGGACCCAGGGCGTCGCCACCTCCTAGGGCCCACAATTTCGACGTCTGCACATTGAGCGTGAGTCCGGACACCTCGCCGAAGATGCGCATGATCTCCAGGACTCTAGGACCAGATCTGTTCAGGTCCGTAAGAAAGAAGAGGACATCATCCACATATAGCGCGATTCTGTCTGACGGGCCCCCCATCCAGTCGACCCCATGCAGCTGTGCATCCACTCTCACCCACGCCGCCAGTGGCTCCATCGCCAGGGCAAACAGGTACGGCGAGAGGGGGCATCCCTGCCGGGTACCTCTGCCTATCAGGAACGAACCGGATACTGCTCCCGCTACTCTCACCGCCGCCGTCAAGTCAGTATATAGTAAATGAATGTAGGACAGGAAACGCGGGCCCAAGTTGAGGCGGAGAAGAAGCGCCCGGAGATATTGCCAGCTCAGGGAGTCGAACGCCCTATCAATATCCGCTAGGAAAAGGGCCGCCGGGATACCCGCCGCCTTCGCCGCCTCCACCACTAACTGCGCACGTCGGATATTATGTCGCGTCGCTCTATGTGGCATAAAACCGGCCTGGTCAGGGTGAACCAGGTCTTTAATGTAGGGGAGGAGGCGCTTTGCCAAGGCCTTGGCCAACACCTTTGCCTCAAAGTTAAGCAAGGATATCGGACGATACGACTCAGGGCGATCCGGCGGCCTCCCCGGTTTGCAAAAGACCACCACCTCCGCGTGTCGCCAGTCTGCCGGCAGACATCCACGGTCCCTGGCCGCCTCCAGAGCCTTCCTATAACGCTTCCCCAGTTGGAGATGGAACGTTTTCATGAACTCACACGGGAAGCCGTTAGGCCCAGGGGCCTTGCCCGAGTTCAGCTCACCCAGTGCCTCCCCCAGCTCCTCAGCCGACAACGGGAGATCTAGACGGGCACGAACCTCGTCCGAGAGCGCCCGGGGCGGGAGGTCCGCCAGGAATTTGTCAATCTCTTCCGCCGGGAGAGACTCCCGGGGGGCATACAGTGTCGCATAGTATTGCGCAAAGGTTTCGGCCAGGACCGTCGGGGCCACTATAGGACCACCCGATTCGTCCCGGAGTCCCGGAAGGGGCTGGGCCTGGAAGGTGCCCTGGCACAGCCGGTAGAGCATCGTGCTGGATTTGTCCCCCCACTGATATATCCTACTCTGTGTAGCTAGCCAAACATGGCGGGCCTCATCTAACAATAAGGAGGAGTACACCTGTTGATGATATAACAGCTGCCCCACTGCGTCACCACTACCACCCGACGTGCTTTCCGCTTCCCGGCTACGGACCTGACTCGCCGCCTCCTCGATGGCCAACTTGTGGGCCCTACGGTTCGCTGCGCACCACGCAATATCCACTCCGCGAAGCACCAGCTTTAGGGCCTCCCACTGGGTCATGGCATCCGTTTCCGGGCCATCATTCTCCGTCCAGTAATGCGCTATCGCCTCCCTCATGTGAGACTGGTAGTCATCACGCTGCAGGTGCCACGTAGAGAGGCGCCAACGAAACGGCTGTCGCTTCGCATCTAAAAGCAGTGTCAAGGAAATCGGGGAGTGGTCCGACAGGCCCCTCGGAAGTATTGAGGTAGAGCCCAGCCTCCCTATCCAGGGCTGGGGGACAAAGAGGTAGTCGAGGCGAGAGAAGGATTTATGGACTGCAGAGACAAATGTGTACTCATGACTACATGCATGCTGGTATCGCCAGGCATCCATCCAACCCATCCCCTGCACCATTCTGCTCAGTTTCGTGGCAGCCTCGGGCAGCGGACCCACCCCAGGCCTATAACGGTCCAGTCTTCCATTCATCACATCATTCCAGTCCCCTCCCACAATAGTCAACACATGCGGAATCTCGGCCCAGACATCAAACAGTCGTTCTATCAGAGCCTCTTGCAGCGGTGGTGGGGCGTAGACACTGCCGAACACCATGGGCTCACCACCCACCATTCCCTTGACCAACGCAAACCGACCATGCGCATCCAGCCACTGTGTCTCGTGTGTATAACGTACTCTGCGGTGAATCATAATCACAACCCCTCTGGATCCTCTCGCAAACCCCGCGTGGAACACCTGGTCGAATCCATATCTACGCAGGCTAAGGGTCTTGGTGCCCATAAGGTGGGTTTCTTGAAGGAGCAAGACATCCGCTTTTTCTTTCTTCCCCATCCGTAGCACCGCACCCCTCTTAATGTTATCAAGCATCCCTCGTACATTCCAGCTCAAAACTCATAATGAAGCTCGAGGGGGTTCCACCTCCTGACCATCAACCGCCATCAATAGGCCATAACCGCAAACTGTCGGGCATCAGAGGCCACACACATACATAAATAAACCTCTTGACTTCCGTAGACACCGTGCATAAACTAAGACTACGCCCCCCCAACACCCCCCCAACCCCCTCCCCCCCTACCTACCCCTCCACCTACCCCCCCGTCTCCAAACTGTGACAACAGCCCACCCTCCAACCCCCCACCCTATACCTCAGCAACATCGAAGTACCTGTCGCGGCGCAGGCAGTCTCGAACCCCCAACGGGAGGCCAGATACTCACTGCTCCAATGGATCCCTCCCAACTACCCACTGGGCTTCAAACAACCCCCACCCAATGCGCGGGAACGAAGTCCGGGAGAAGGCACGCTCTCTCTTGAGCGTCTCCCGACCCACAATCCACCCGCCTACAAACTATTGTGTAGTACCAGTTCAAGTGACATGTCCGCAATTAGCCGCTGCCCCCCGCCCACCACCCCCATGGAGCCCTCCCGGCCCCTTCGGGCCTTAACCGTAGCCAAGTATAATGCAGCACAGGGTCTCAAGATTTCTGGGGGGAGGAGGTTGGCGCATCCACTACCTCCTCCGGTTCCTCCTGGGGAGGCGGAGTATGCACCTTAACACGCACTGTCTCATCTGTCCACTCAAATACTTCCTCCGGAGAATTAAAAAATTGAGTGCGAGATTGAAATACTACTCTCAGCCGGGCCGGATATAGCAGAGCATAGGGGATTTTCAATTCTCGTAGGCGTGCCTTCGCTGCAGTGAAAGATTGCCGCTGCTGCTGAACCAGTCTAGTGTAGTCGGGGAAGATGTCGTGATAGTTGAGCAGTTTGGCTATCCCCGCGCGGGGACGAGCACCGGTGGGTGGCTTCGGGAGTAACGCACGATGCGCTCGCTCTATGACGAAGCAGCGCGACATGGAGTACGGCGGAAGCCAGTCAGAAACACCTCCATGTTCCCCTTCTCACAGTCCTCCGGAAAGCCTACAAAGCGCAAGTTATTTCTTCTGGCCCGTCCTTCCCCGTCCTCAACTCGCAGCGCCAGGCCCTTTTGAATCCCCTCCATGGCGGCTACCTTCTTCCTAAGGATCACCACGTCGTCTTCTACTCCCGAAATCCTGGTCTCAGCTACGGTGATGCGGGCCACTGTGTTGCGTAGATCCTGTCGAAGCAGGGTAACATCTGCTCCAACCGCCCCTATCTTAGCGTCCAACATGTCCCTTGATTGCGTAATCGCCGCCATCAATGCCGCATTATCGGGTCCGGAGCCCTGGTGACCTCCGGCGGCCCCGGCACCCCCACTCGGCCCGGCAAATTTATCCATCGGGCCCTGCTTCGAAGGGCCCCCGCTGTTGCCTCCCCTTGTCATGGCGCACTCCGGTCCCTCAACAGTTCACTAGGGAAACCGGGGTCCAGTGGCAGCCCCAACCCTCCACGAGTAGGCCAAGGATAGGCACCCCCCAGTCAGGCCGGCGCGGTCTAAGGCACCTCGAAGATTGCACCAGTGGCGCTGCCCCCAACGTTCCAAGAATCAAGCCAGTCTCGTGTTAGGGCCAGCGGGTAGAGTGCGGCCATGTCCTCAGCCTCATGTATCTCCGGCTGCCACTCAGGTCTCACTCCACACTTCCCCAGAGGAGATGCTCGAGGCAATCACCCAGCAGTAGCCAGACGCTCCTAAGGGCAATCTCTCCCCGCCAGGGTAGGCCCCCTCGGCCCGGTACAGCCGCCGAATGATAAGTCCCGTCCCTCCAGGACCGTTGCCCCCGGGGACCGGCCCGGGCCTACCAAATGATGCAGAGAGGGGGGGGGGGGGGCGCCGCGGGGGGGGGGGGCCAGGAAGGCGAGGGACGGATGACCAGCTGCCCCCTGGTGCTCAAAGGCCCCCAAGCCCCGCGGTCCGAGTCAACCGCCGAGCGGGGCCGGGATCTGCCTCCAGAGCGTCCCCTCCCCCACTAGGCCTCACACCACGCCATCCCCCCTTACTTGTCCGAGCACCGTCCGTGCTCCGGGCACTCCGCCCGCAAACCACTGGTCCCGCAGCCTCCCCGGCCTCCGCACTGCTCGCACGCCAGTCGCCGGTCTCACGGCAGGGGCTGCACTCCGCGCCTCGGACTCCTCGGCGTCCCCTCTCTTCTGGGCGGGCCGCCCGCAAAATCTAGGCCCCGGCTCCGGCGCTCCGTGCAGGCCTTACCACCATCACAGCTCCACACCGCCGAAGGAGGCAGAAGACAGCAAGCTAGGGCGCTCAAACCGCCGTCGAGTCGTCCCCTTCTGCTCCCGCGGACAGCCACACACTTTGGGGCAGAATCAGGTCGGGGGAACGCAGGATATCTTCAAGGATGGTTAGCGGCGGGACGGAGCTCGCTCAAGCCACGTCCGCCATGCCTGCCGTCTCGGCCACGCCCCCTTAAACAAATATTATTAATTAAAAACTAAATATTAATTCATTAAAATCAACTTCCCACCTTTTACCCCCATAAACCCCACAACCCACACCTAAAATTAAAGTACGGCACTAAATCACAAAAATGTATTACATTAAATTTACAAGCCACTAAAAATTAAAAAGAAATATATAAAAAAAACAATAATTATATATTTTTTTACCTCATATGCATTTTAAATACATATTAAAATACATAATAATTTTAAAAAACATATTTTAAACAACTATATTTTTGCAAATGATTTTAATGACTTCGATATTTTATAAATCGATATTCTTGACAACGATATTCTTACTGATGAGATTTCCATATCATGATATTTTGGCATGGCAATAATCTTTATTTTGTCTGAATACCGCCCGGAGCAACTCCATTTGTTTTCAATGGAGCGCTCAACATTCAACTGTTCTAGTTTAAATTACACAAATGCACTTCCCACATAGGCTTGTGCATGAATATGTTACTATGAAATATTTAAATTAAAAGACTCTAATATCTACATAATAATGTTTAAAGTTGTTAAATACATGAATGCATATTTTATATTGAACGCATATTTATTTTTGTTAGTTTCATATATGTGGCGCCACAAACAACTACACAAACCTTTTAACAACACATTATACTTGCATCATGGAAATGCCAATAAGCATCATTTCATTTATGCTGTCTTCTTCCCTATTAAAGTCTTACTGACTTGGTCTATGCTTACTAGATAGTTATTTGAATTTCCCTTCTGTTCAGAGGCCCCACATTAAATAGTTGGTTTTCCTATTGTATTGACGTGGAAATCTGTTGAATGTTATAGCAACCGGGGCACATTTTTACCAAACATTTGATTTGATCCCGTGTATAGAAAATGCATAACCACAAATAAAAACAAAGCATGCTAAAACATCCATACTGAGACAACATAATCACTTACATCATTAGTGGACACAATGAAACACTGAGAATAATTAAACGCAGAGCTTGAACATTTTTTCCACCATATCAGGGGTCTCATTTTTCAAACAAATCATAGAGGGATTACCCATGCTATGTGAGGCAGGAATCCTCGGCAAATGGCGAATCTGTCATTTATCAACTTCTCATTCTCCAGCGGTTTTCACGATAATTTTTTGCAAAAATTATTTTCATGTAATTGTAAATTGATTGTTTTGTCGAAAGTACATTAGTGAACAGTATGATTAGCTCAGACGTAATGCCTCTCTGATGGCTGAGTGTAGTGGATATACAGCTTTTTTTAATTAACTGTAAACTGAACTGAGTGAAAAGTCCCTCCTTGTCCCCTGGTGGTCACATCAGCATGTCCTTGACAAAGAAAAATGGGCAACATTCAAGGCATTTATATGATGTAATGGACTTGGATTCAGCTGAACAAACTGAACTAACGATTTCGCTGTGTTGTGGCGGACACAATGCAATGAATTCTAACAGCATAAAAAGAATGTCATCGTGGGTTTTTGGAATCCTTTTGTGTGTTTTTTTGAGCGCCTGTTGGTATCAAACAATTGTATTTACATTTTTTAAAGGTGGATACACTGACAAACCCAATTTCAGGGCACACATTGAGTCCACTGTGCAACTAACCTCCCTTCTGCTGAGACAGCTAAAGAAGCAGTTTTTCCCAATCATGAATCAGATCCATCATAAATGAACGGTCGAGGTGATTACAAAAATTGTATATCGACCTGCTTCAGTTGATACAGAATGCAGCCTCTAGATTGACTCTTGGGACCAATTTTGCTGTTGCTTTAGTAGTGCTACATAGTTCTTCTAACGTACTAACAAATGCTTTTGACAAACCTACATGACGAGGTCCCGCCTCTCCTATCTTATTCTGCGCAGAGATCTCTGCCAGACTGCAGCCTCCACACACATAAATATACGTTTTACGGCCCAATTACGATGCAGGCTGGAGCGGCTCTGGCCATCGGTCGAAGCCCTTCAGCCCGCATTGTAATCGGCTGGTCGGATTCCTTCCCGACCGCCCCATTTCGAGGAGGTCGTCCGGTGGGAATCCGAATCGGTTTTACGAATGGCCTCCGACCCGTCCGCCATTCAGTAAAACCCTGTAGTAATTCCTCAGCCAACTCTTTCTGGCCGAGGGATTACAACCGCAGATTCCCATTGCCTTTTTGTGCTGGCCTTTCCAACACAGATAGGCATTGGGAATCTGTCTTTGGGGGCCCGAGCCGGGCCACATAGGTGCAAGGCCGTCGAATGGCAGCCTAGGGGGCACATATGGTGCCCCCTTGTTGATCCCTGCACCCAATGTGCCTGCCATGGGGTGCAGAGATGAACTGCACCTCTGCTCTTTGCAATGAGAACATGCATTCCGTTCGGAATGCATGCTCCCATTGTAAAGTATTGGATTGTGACCGAACCTTCCTACTTCCTGGGCTGGAACCGACAACAGGAGGTCATTCGGTTCTAGTTCCAAACCGGTCCGTCCGACATCGGAATCGGGCCCTTAGTAGTAAATGTGGGAGTGACAGGAAGGGGTGTCTGCAGCCGCGGTCGAATTTCGTTGCGCGCACTGCATTGCATTTGGGGATGCAGTGCACGCAACGAAATTCGTTTGATTTATTTATATGTTTACTTACCTGCAAACCTCCATTATCCATACATTACTAACCCCCACCCTGCCCCTCCCCACGTCACCGCCTCGGCATGTACTCCCCTACCGACTGCGGCTGGATGTCTGGAAAATGGGGAATAATCTCTCCTACATGAGGTGGTTAAGAGAGTTAAAAGGGATTGAGGGAGGGTTAGCGAGAGTTTTAGAGAGAGATATGCACCCACCCACAAACATAAGAGGAAGTCCATTCCTATTCAGAAGCTGTGCTTCTACACTTACTGCAGCTAAAAGAGACTCAAAACAGTGGTAAAGTACCCAGAGCTGGAGTAAGTCAAGCACCACACATAACCAACCACTGGTAACACAACACCTTAGCCTAGGAAATAATAGAAACAGTGACTTAAAATAAAATTCATAAGTAAATAAGGTTACATAAAATTAAATTATTTAAAATAGTCAAAAATATAAATAAATATAAGTTAATGTCAAACAAATCATCTAAAAATAAACTGTTCATATGTTATTGTAACATATTTTACTAAACTTTTTGAATTAAAAAATAATGTAATATTCATTTTTATTAACATATAAATAAATTATGTTAATTACTTCCATATTTCAATTTTTATTAATTATGAATACATAATTACAAATATATGTTTTTACTTTAGGTGGGATCTTTTAATTTCAGGGAAATAATGTTAATTTAAGTTATTACATTTTGTTATATTAAAAATAATTACATTAAATAGTTAAGTCTAAATGATCTTATTAATGCTGCAACTTTTATTAAATTTTGTTCTTTTTTAACATAAATAAGAACAATTATGTACATTAATATTTAACATAAAAATGTTGTTATTTTTTTTTATTAAACCTTCTTACTTAGGGCCTTATTATGGATTTGGCAGTGGGGGAGCGGGCAGCCATTGCCCGCTCCCACACGGCCAAACCTTTCTGCCGCCCACCAGCCAGATCACAAGTCATTTCGTAGTCTGACGTGCGGGTGGCGTGGCGGTCCTGCGACGGTGCAGTACAAAGGCTCTTCTGTGAGCCTTAGAATTGCACCGCCACAGGACTGCCAATGAACGTTACTGGACACCATGGACTGTGTAGTCCACGCTGTGCAGGAACAGGGGTGCATGAACACAGGGGGGCACAATATGTGCCCCCTGCATGCACCCCCATGCATAGGGGAAAGAGAGGGTCCTGTAGGGCCCCCTTTGTTTCCTCATCGTCAGCAGTTTATGATGTGAGAACTGCCATGAGACCACTGGCAGTGAGGAAACTCAAAATATGCTTGGCAATGCCTCAGTGGCACCACCAAGTATATTGCGGCCTCAACAACCAGAGATCGCAGAGAACTGATCAATGCAAATCATACTGAATCTCAAATATGAGGGAACACTCCTTTCATGCTACCTCCTAATTGTGAACTGGTATCTGTCAGTTTTTGAGTCATAAATTCTTCCCCAACTCGCAAAATAGGTTCCATACATATCAAAAAGTCATTTTGAACTCTCAAACCATGTGATTTTGTAAAGCACAGGTTATGTGACTACAAAACCAAACTGAAGCCACTTGTTGAACATGTAATAGACCTGAATGCACAGGACCAAACAAGTCTATTTATTTCACGAAATTGTAGTAGAGCGAGTACAGTGTACTTTAACCATCAAATAATCATCTCTTTTATTTTGTAGATCTGGAGCAGTCATTGAGACCTTAAAAAAAGTGTCTTTGAATAAACCATCTTCATCCATATATTAGTTTGGTACTAATAAATCAATAACAGTTGTTTCCTCTGATTCCCCAAAAACACCCAACACAAGGAAGAAGTCCAACACCTGCATCATGGAAGTAGCCACCTAGATGAAGTATAATTGTCTCAACCCAACACTGGCAAGATAGAAGTGGTGGTTCTCAGAAAAAACACCAGCCTGTGGGACTCTACCAGGTGACCAGCCAAACTAGGATCTACTGGAGCTGGACAACAAGATGGACATGAGTGACCAGGTCAATGCCATCTTGGTTTCCTGCATAAAACACACTGATGATGCCGAGGAAGATCTTCGAATGAGATTTTCAAATGGCACTCAAACAACACCAGAAAGAGTGTCACTCAAGCCCGCCTCACCAACAGGTTAGACTATGGGAGCTCTCGCTGCACAGGAATCACCAGACCAGACTCATTCTTAACTTCCCATGCAGTACACATATCACACGACACCCAAGGGAGCTCCACTGGCTCCCGATACACAAGCCCACGCAGTTCAAAATCCATATCCACACATTCAAAGCACTACACAACACAAGCCTAGCCTACCTTAACAACCACATTGTCTTCCATCAACCTTCCAGAAACCTCTGCTCGGCCAGACTCCTACATGCACACATACCTCTCATAAATAGAAACAAAAACCAGAGGCTAAGCCTTCTCATATATCACTCCTCAAGTACATAGCAACAGCTCTCAGCACATTAGAGCCTCCCTCTCACTTCTTGAGTTCCGCAAGAACCTGAAGACCTGTCTCTTCATATGACTCCAACCGCATGGCAGGAATCTACACCTGCACAGTGCAAGTATAGTCTCCATTGAGATATTGTGCTCTAAAAACCCATGTAACTTAACATTCACATAGGATATGAATACCTGTTTTGGAAGCTAAAGTGTGCAAATCTCTTAATTCAACAAATGTGTATTAAGACTCCATCCCCCAAGGCCGAAATGAAGTTGAAAGGGAGAGGACCACACCGCCTCCCCTTCCTAACCCTTAAAAGCCCCCCAGGACAGAGTACATTCCCTGCCCGCAATAGCATGTGCACGAAAACATATTTATGCTCCCATCTGGCAGGATCAATCTTTAAATCTCCCACCAAGCAGGAGCAAACATGCCTTCCCTGCCTGCAGCAGACTTGTGTTTCCATTCCCACATTCCAGCATGCATGGAAGCAGAACAGATATTGCTCCCGTCCGGAGGAATCAGGAGTAAATAGCTGCTTCCTTCGGTCCAGGATCAATGCCATCTCCCACACCATGTGAAGAGCCAGCTGGGGACACAGGGACCCTGGGGCTCCCCTGAGGCCCCCAACATGCTGATTAGTCAGTGCCCCAGGTGGCCACCGGGCACCGACTTCTGGCCCTGGGGTATTGTTTCCCCAGGGCCAAAGATGGCCTAGGGAGGGTGGCCACATGCCCTCCTCCTCTATAAAAACATATGGCACGGGAGCTGGGGTCCTCGTGGTCCATTTGGGCTTGGGGACAGAGACCAATTGCCCTCTCCCCTTAAGTAAAATTATTTGGCCCCTGGGGATGGGGTATTCAGAGACAAATACTCTTCCAGTTCTTAAGCCATATTTAATTATAGGGGAAGAGAGCACATGCCGCCCACCCTCTTAATGCTCAGAGAGGGAAGCTATGTGACTCACCTGAAATTAAAGAATGCCCCAGGGAATGGGATCTCCATGGCCCATTTGGACTTAGGAAGGGGGAGCATGGATTCCTCTCCCATAATAATATTTTTTTTTGATCCAGAGGAATGAGGTCCCTAGGGCCATTAGTTGCTTGGGGAGGGTGGCTGTGCGCACTCCCTTCCCTTTTTAAAAATAAAGGGCCCTGGGTTCACCGTGGACAGTGGTGGCTTGGGGAGGGGCCTACATGTCCCCCTTCTTTGGCAGTGGGATGGTTGCTCGTGGGTGGTTGGACGCAGGGCCTGACACAGGCCAGACTCTGCAGCCAACCATGCACAGACGAAGGCCATGCGCTGCGTGGAATTGCTTGACTGTGAGGGGTTGGCCGAAGGGTCCGTCAGCCGGCCATGCTTTGCAACCAACCCCCCAGTACACACAGCTTTTGGCAAGGGGCTGCCATTCCATATGGTAAAAAAAATATTACTTAACGTTAAAAAAATCCTTAGAAAATCACTGAAAAAACAAAGGTTACAGAGACTTTATAGCTAGGTAAATATGTTGGTGCCAACAGAACGTTTTGAACAAAAAGAAATATATATAAATTCACCAGTTACAATTGTAGAAGATGTCAAGAGGGAAACATATGGCACCATTGATAATATCACTGCAGGATTTGCAATGAAATTATTGATAGGAAAACTGTACGTAGCAGTGAGCAGTTAGAGTTACCTTGGGGCAAGGGTTATAGTTACTTGAGATAACTATAAATGGTGAATTTCAGTGGTTTTGTACGTTGAAAGCATTACATTGTTGCTAAAAGTTTCACCTAACTATTACGCTACTTTAACCTTTGGTTCTTCAGTGAATCCATATATACATACACACACAAGCAAACATAAACACACACACACACTCTCATATATACATATAATTCTGGGCAGGAAATTCCCCTTTGCTCCTGCCAGCGGGAGCAGTGAAAAAGTAATGCTCCCCTCTAAGGCAGGATCAAAGGAAGGTGGTGGCTCTTGTCAGCACCCAGTGGGTTACTGGCTGGAGGAGACAGCTGGGGTTGCAGGGGCCCTGGAGCTCCCTTCGCTTCTCCCAACATACTCACATGTGCCTAAGGCCCCGGGCGATGCACACCCCCCTATCCAATTTTTAAGTGATGGCCAATATGTTTTGGCCTCAGGGGATGGGGTCCCTGCGGCCTATATAGGCTCGTGGAGGGGGCTAGATGCCCCCTCACCTTGAAGGCCCTAAGGGTTGGGGTTTTGGGCCTGATTGATCCTAGGGAGGGAGGCCACGCACCCCCTCCCTTTTGTTTATACTTTGGCCCCAGGGATGAGGCCCTTAGAGCCACTATTGCCTCTGGAAAGGGGGACATGAGCTCCTTTCCTTAATTTGGAAAAAGGTCATGGGGGATGGGTCCCCAGTGCCCTTATTGGCTTGGGGAGGGGGGCTGCATGCACCCCCTTGCCCTTTTAAAATAAAAAAGGCCTGAGGGACGGGGTCGCCAGGCCCTTAGTGACTTTGGTACGGAGGTTGCAACCCCCCTCCCCTTAAGTTAGAAAAAAGATCCCAGGGATATGATCCCTTGGGCCTTAGTGGCTTGGGGATAGGGGCTGTGTGCCCCCTTCCCTTGATACAAAAATAAAGACCCAGGGGATAGTTTCCCTGATGTATTGGACACACTCTGGCACGGTCATTTCTTGCCAAGATTGGTGGAGAATTGTCCAAAACATCCAAGCGATCCGTAAATGTGTCTTCACCCAAAGACGGCAATGTGGTCTCAAATGCCTCCAGGATGTCTTTCTGGATCAGGGGACCGTTAGGAGCATTGTCTGGATCCACATACATGTAAAAATTACAACTATAATTAGAACTAAATGTAAACAGACACATTTGGCTACAGGCACTATTCGATTTGTCATGATAATGCGACTACACAACGTTGCACTGTAATGTATATTTAAGATGTTATCATACATATTTCTATATATGTTAGAAATGTGTGAGGTTTAAATGGAGAAAAATTGTGTTCATTCAAGTGAGAAATGTTTCCTCTTGCGCATGTCACCCATTTTTTTTGCTTCTTTGCTGAATTTTATTTTTGCTGGCTATGTGCACGTTACCACTTCTAAACAGTAGCAAAGTGCGTCTACTACCCCTTTCAACATGATAAGTGGTATAGTCCTGATTGGCATATTTAGCTAACCTATATGTTCCTACCACATGGTACCCACAGTGTACCCAGGGCCTGTGAGTTGAATGTCAGCAGTGGGCAGCTGCACTCATAGTGCCACCCACTGTAGTGACAATGCAAACATGACTGCAGGCCTGCTATTAGTAATCTAGTCGTGCAGATTTAAACTGTAAATCCTTTTGATAGGTCTAAACCCTGCGTGTACATATCTATAAGTCACCATGTGGTAAGTCTTACTGGTCATTAAGGAGGACTGTGTGGTATTTAAAAGTAGGACATGTAAAGGTTAATGTTAAACATTCATAAATACTTTACACATTGCCTCCAAGTAGTTCACCCTGAGAAGGACTGTGATTTCTACATGAGGTGGGTTCTTACTGCCCTCAACTAATAACCCGATTTCTTAAAATTCATCAGCACATAATGAGAATTTTTCAAATGTGTATGTTTTTGCCTCTTTTATTTGTTTTAGTTTTGCATCACTTTGTATTTTTTTGTTGTAGTTTGCATCACATTGTGACTCAAACATGCCACAATGTATTATTGAATTTGATCCTTGATTTAATGTTTACAAATAGTAACTAAGGGGCTGATTACGATATAGGTCAGATCGCACCTGACAGCCTTTCTGTTGCGACCCGACTGACATCTGCCACTGCGTTCCACCTTCCGCATTATGATGCTGCGGTCAGAGGCAGCATGCGGAGGGATGGACCGCTTCTGGTTCAATGGGCTCAAGGAGACCATCAGCCATGTGGTCTGAATATAATCCCTGAAATAAAGGTGGTGCCTTCTCAGACACCGCCATAGGGATTACGATGTCCCTTTCGGTATGCCTTTCTATGGCGGTCGGATCGCCATAGGAAGGCACACGAAACAGACTTTGGGGGCTCCTAAAAGTGCCCCGTCCCTCCGGGGCCTCCGCTAAGAGGCCTGGGGGCACCATGAGGAAAGTCAGAAAAATGGTCAGGCGATTTAGTCGATGTTTCTTAAGTAATTTTGCCCGGCGTTAAACGCCTCTAATACCATACGAAGTTTATCAAATAAAGAGGCAGGCGCTGGAGACAGGAAGACAGGAAACAAGTTTTATTCCGACGGAGCAGAACACATCAGATCGGACAACGAGGTATCGTCTCGAGGTGCTCTCCCTAGCCTCTCTGAGGCCTGGCCTTTTATACACTGGTTTACGACATGTGACCGCTCTTTATTACAATAAAGACATTGTGAAGTAATGAAAAACGATATCCCCGGTACCCCCCCAGTTCCGGCTCATTCCAACACGTGGCTACAGTAGAGGTCCTCACCCCCCATACAATAGGAGGGGGCTATCACGCAGCTGAGTGTTCCGCCGATTCCTTTGGAATGTGTGCGCCTGATCGAATCTCAGGGGTTGGGGAGGTCATGATCAATAGTAGCTCCTTTGAAGAGGGGCGAGTGCATACAGTAGTGGGCAATAAACTGTATCCTCAGGCCAAGGTATGACCAGCGGTCTGTGCAGACAATCGGGTTCAGAGGAAAGGGTTTATCAAAAGAGGGGTATTCATGGAAGGAAAGGAGGTGGTGGTCAGGCGCGGGGTGTGATTCCCAGAGACAGAGTCATGCGGAAGGGGAGGGTTCATGACTTGTGCATGTGAGAGCGGTGGCAGCCAGGGTGCATGGGGGATGCTTGCAGGGTCAGGGAAGTGCGCTGATGATCGATCGTGAACAGGGAGACCATGGTACCTAAAATGGCTGTCGTGTATGTTCATACGTGAGTCTGAGGAATGGGCAAGATGGCGCAGATGATGTTCAGTTCACGAACTAAAATTCCACAGTCCTCCCTTTTAACATGTCTCGCCAGCTTGTCAATTCGGATCTATCCCCATAAGACCACGTATTTCTATCTCATAGAGGGAACTCATGTGCTCAGATCTAAAGTCCAAAGTCTTAGGGCACATACAGTTAGAAATGAGTGAACACAAAGGTGGCAAACATTGAATACCTAAGCAACACCCACACAGTACCACGACTGGTATCAGTATAAATGTAAACAACCTCCATCCCCAGTCCTTCAAAGTGTCCCAAAACCAGCTTCCAAGCGACCATCCTTCTTGCTCCTGGTGAACCTCTGAGGATAGTCTGTGGAGGTGTTCGATTGCTTTGTAGACTGAAGGCGAGTTATCCGGCACGTAGGTGCAACAGCTGGAGCCGATGATGCGGCATGCTCCTCCACGGTCGGCCAGAACCACATCTAGAACAAGGCGGTTTTGAAGAGCCACCAGGCGGACTGCCTGAAGCTCAGCCGTGTTGTTAGCGAGGATGCCAGCCGTGATGTTAATGGTTGTTTCTACTGCCTGAGTCAGGTGTCGGATAGCGCGGCTATTTGCCATTGGGCCCCAAAGAGGAACAAGTCCCTTCACCGCATCCAGGAACTGTGCTCCGGTGGAGTCGGCTTGTCCAATGTCTCCGGCGCGCTTTTGCCGGTGATGGTAGGCTGGGGCCACATACGTGGGGGGGAGAATGAAGGCGATGTAGCACGTACCCCTCCAACCTTTCGGGAGCCAAGTGTAAGCTTTGATGCCACAAACAAAGTACATATTCGGAGAAGCAACAAAGGAGGGGGGATCAACTGAGACCAATGTTCTGGTGATGTGGCAGGAACTGTGACCCACCAGCTGTGTTCCCTGGCCTTCGAGGCACACGTGACCTGTGACATTGATGACAGACAGGGCCACAGTCAGAGTGGCAGCCGTTTGCTTCCGCAGGTAGGAGAAGGTGGGTCTAGCTGGATTGTGGAGCACTTGCATTTCAACTCGTTCTTTGGCAGGGATGTTCATATGGAAGGCGGAACCTGAGGTCACAGGACAAAAGGGGGCAGACGTCTTTCCTGTTTTGTTCAGCCAGAACCCATAGTAGAAGTGCGACACTGTTTGACCAGAAGCGGCGTTGTCCTTGTGGCTTTCCTGCAAGAGGATCAACCAGGCAAAGTAGGAGCCGTGAACTGAGAAAGGAGAAGGGATGAAGGGGATGGAGTGTCCAGTGGCATGCGGGAGCAACCCGCAGACCCAGCAGTTCGTGGCATTTGCAGCAAGGTTGTGCTGGTGTAATAGTTGCACGAAGGAATTGTTCCAGAACTCCTTACGCCTTTCTCGGAGCTGAGGCGAAAGGGAGATCAGGTGATGCTCTTTCATGGTGGTTGGCTGTGCAGTGGTCAGCAATATCTGATGAGCGGGTGTGCTTTCCTCCAAGATCCAGAAGGAAGTCATGAGGAGGAGGCAAAGGAGGAAGAGAATGAAGAAGGCGATTGTCTTTGATTTGTGCAAATTGTCAGCCTTTGGGTTCCTGTAGTGGGTATTTCTGGTTGCTTCCATTATCTTCTTATCTGGCGCTTCCATCATCTTCTTATCTGGCGCTTCCATCATCTTCAAGGTGCTCGGTAATGGGCAGAACCACAGACTTTGTTTAGCTTCTCTCCGGGTAACCCTTGGTTGTTTTAGGCCACCGTTCTGAGATTCAACTTAGTCCGTGGTCTACTTAGCCAAAGCTCCCTCCTTTCGACGCAGGAAATACCCTTCCCGGGATGGCACAGTGGGATCAGAGAAGTTTGCAAGTTCAAGTGCCTCGGTATCAGGATAGCAGTTCAGTGATGGCCGGTCTTTGTTCAGGAGCTCTTCTTGGGTGTCGACGTTTTCTGTCGTGGCCAGGGTCGAGGAGACCTTCTTGCAGTGGTGGGCGTGCAGCCAGTGCCTTTTTCCCTCTACTCGAAGAGCCGTCCGAGTGGTGATCAGTACTTGCCAGGGGCCCGTCCACCGGGGTTCCAGACTCTTTGCCCGTTGAAAATTCCGGACTAAAACATAATCTCCCGGTTGGATATCGTGACCGGGACCCCTGGAAGCATCGGGGATGGCCTGCTGCACCTGTTGATGAATGACAGACAACGTTTTAGTTAACTTGTATAAATAATCTGACAGCAGGACGTCGGGGACGTCGTGAATGGAGGTTGGTTTGGGGGCAGTCCAGAGGTTCATTGGTCGCCCAAACACAACCTCGTAGGGGGTCAAGTGGTGCTTAGTGGGAGTGGAGCGCATCGATAGCAATGCCAGTGGGAGGGCATCTGGCCACTTAAGTCCTGTGGTGGCCACTATTTTTGACAGTTTCAGTTTCAGTGTAGCATTGTGTCGCTCAACTAGGCCAGCGGATTGGGGGTGGAAGACCGCATGAAACCTCTGCCTTACCCCCAGCCCCTTCAAGATTAGTTGGATAACTTCAGCTATGAAGTGGGGGCCATTGTCGCTCCATAAAATTCGACAAAGGCCGTAGCGAGGGAAAAACTCTTTCAGTAGTACTTTGGCAGTAGTCATGGCAGTGTTATCACGGGTTGGATAGGCTTCCACCGACTTGCTGAAGGCGCATACAATGACTAATACGTACTTCAAGCCTTGGCATCTCTCCAGCTGGATGTAATCCATCTGGAGGACCTCAAAGGGGTGGTCGGGGATCCCAAACCCTCCCCGGGGTACCACAGTTCCTTTCCCGGGGTTGTGTTGTAGGCAGATAAGACACTGCTGGACCAGGCGTTTGGCTGAGTCGGGGATTTTGTTGTTGTGCCAGACTTTGGAAATGAGTTCAATCATGGGGGCAGAACCTATGTGCGCAGGGGAGTGTGCCATAGTCAGTATGGGAATCAAGTATGAGTCAGGCAGCAACCATTTGTTTGTGTCTTTTGTCCGCCAGCAGCCTTCATCATCCTTTAGACCCACCCGTGCCCACTCAGTCAGTTCGTGAGGTGTGCTGGCCGACTGGATGTCCCTAATCGTTTCCCTTGCGTCAGTCCATTTTTCTGCTTGTGACCTGGTCACATATATGCGTGTCGTCGTCCTATTCTCAGCTGTGGTTCGGGCAGTGATGTCAGCCAGTGCGTTTCCCTGTCCAACTAAGTCCGTCACCTTCTTGTGTGCCTGGCATTTGATCACTGCTAATCGTTTGGGGAGGAGAACTGCTTCAATCAGGGCGGAGACTAGATCTCCGTGAAGGATGGGCGTGCCGTGGGACGTCAGGAATCCCCTTTCCCTCCACAAGAGCCCAAAATGATGAACCACCCCGAAGGCATACTGGCTGTCCGTGTAAATGTTCGCCGTGGTTCCTGCTGCTATGATACATGCTCGTGTGAGGGCAATTAGCTCTGCCGCCTGTGCGGATCGTTGCGTGATGCGGGCTGTTTCAACTACTGTTCGGGCTGTCGTCACCGCATAGGCAGCTGAAGTGGTGCCGTCTGGGAGTTTGATACAAGAGCCGTCTACCCATAGTTCTCCATCAGGGTCTGTAAAAGCAATGTCTCGGAGGTCAATTCTACTCCTAGTCTGTTCGTCCGTGAGGGTCACACAGTCGTGTATAGGGGGCACATCGGGGTCATTTTCAGGCAAGGGCAAAAGTGTAGCAGGATTCAAAGTTGTGCATCTCTTCAGAGTGATGTGGGGTGCAAGTAGAGTCAATTCGTACCCCGTCAGTCGTGCACTAGTCAGGTGTTGGGTCTTGGTCTGGTTCAAAAGGGTGTCAACTGCGTGGGGTACTAACACCGTGAGAGAGTTCGAAAGTACAATTCCCTCACTCTGACGGATAGAGACAGCAGCGGCGGCTACTGCTCGAAGGTAGGCAGGTAAAGCTCTGGCGACTGGGTCAAGAGTGGCAGAGAAGTAGGCACAAGGGCGTTGTTTGGAGCCGAGGGGCTGAGTTAGAACAGATAATGCGCATCCCTCCCTTTCGTGAGTGAAAGTAGGGGCTTTATAATGAGACTGAAATTTGGTAACCATTGTCGGCAAAAAGAGGTAAGGCCCACCAATGAGCGGACTTGCTTCTGTGTTTTTGGGATGGGGGTGTCTAGGATGGTTTGGATTCGGTCGGGCGTAAGTTTCCTCCCTTCTTTGGACAGGAGATGGCCTAGGTATGTCACTTGAGGCTGGCAGAACTGCAGTTTCTTTTTGGAGACTTTGTGGCCATTCTCCGCAAGAAAGTGCAAGAGTTGGATAGTGGCTGTGATTGCAAGTGGAGTGGTGTCGGCCGCCAAAAGGATATCATCGACATATTGGATCAACACCACTCCATCCGGTAGCTGGACGGCGTCCAGCTGTCTTTTGAGGGCCTGGCTGTAAATGCTGGGACTTTCAGTGTAGCCCTGGGGAGCTCTACAAAATCGGTACGAACGTTTTTTTAAGGTGAAGCCGAAGAGATAACGGCTGTCTGGATGGATGGGGATAGAGAAAAATGCATTCTTGAGATCAATAACGGTGAAGGTGGTGGCAGTGGACGGGATGAGGGTCAGAATGGTGGTGATGTCTGAGACTACGGGGTACTGTGGCACCACCACTTTGTTGACTTCTCGCAGGTCGATGATGAAGCGGTACGCTTTCTCATCTCCCTCACCTTGCTTCTTAACAATGGGTAGGATAGGACTGTTGCAGACATTACTAACCACTTCCTCTACCACTCCTGCATCTACTAGGGACTGAATAATCGCTACCAATGCCTTCTCGCCTTCGGGCGATATCCGGTACTGTGGGAGTTTAGGGAGTATTGCGTCTGGTCGAACAGTTATGTGCACAGGGTCGATCATCATTCGTCCTACATCCGAGTCGTTTCTGGCCCATAGGTACGGGGGTAGGGTGTCGAGCAAGGATAGGTCAGCATCAGTTATAGAGTACATATGTCGTGCGGGGCGGGATCTGGACATGTTCGGGTTGTCGTACAGGATGACTCGGACTCCATCTGGGGAACACCTAATAGTAGCTCGGAAATGTTTTAGTTAATCAATACCCATAATGGCGTCAGGGGAGTTGGAGGAGAGCAGAAATGTTGTGTCAGTGGGGTTGTTTCCTAGGTCAAAGGAGATAGGTACAGACAGGGGATTAGTGGAGGGCGTTCCATCGAAACCTATTGATGTAATGTGTGAGCCAGACAAGGGTGCCCTTGCAATCAGTCGCTTTGATAATACACTACGTGTCGCTCCAGTGTCTACCAAGAATGGAGACTTTGTACCCAGGACCTTAGCGGTGACGTAAGGACCTTGCTGGTCAACACAGAGCTCAACTGGATCCCTCCCTTGCCCCTGGCAGTCCTATGCGAAGTCGGGAGTGTTCTCACTGTCAGATAGTTGGTACTGGTTCTGTCGGGGACGGTCAAATGTGTTCGATCTTCCTGGTCTGTCGCTGTTGGTGTCGTTTGTGTACCCCCGTCCCTGTCCTCTAGTCCTGGGGCCATTCGCCATGTCCCTCGTTTCTTTATTTTTAATTAGTTCCAGAAGAACCGGACATTGAGACTTCCAATGCCCGAATCCTTTGCAAAATGCACACTGATTATCTTCTATATCCCTACGTCCAGAGTAGGGAGTGGGGGTGCGGTCCTTTGGGGGTGGATTTCTAGGGGCGATTGATTGGTAGCTCCCCCTGTGTAGTTCTTTCCCGACTGCCACCCCTTGTATCTGGGCTATCATCACCCTTTCTTTCAAATCTTTCTTCTTTCTCTCGATTGCCCTATCATTCTCATCCTTTTGGTGTTCGTAGTACTGAGCCATTTGGAGAATTGCGGCGGGTTTGGAGGCCCCCCAACTACTCTCGCTCGTTTGTAACTTTTGGGAAACCTCTTGTGACAGACCCTTTACGTAGTTTTGCACAAATAGGTGTTGTTCGGTTGCGGTGGTCATGTCTTGGCCACTGTAGTCGGAGAACACCGTTTCAAATCGGGAGAAGTATACTGATACGTCTTCCTGGGGTTTCTGACGGCAAGCCGTGACTATTGACCAATCTACCTTTTTCTCTGGGATCAAGGTTTTTAACTTCTGAACTATTTTGTCCGGAAGTTCCAGTATGTCTTTTATCGGTTTCCTTCCGGGCTCTCGTCGTCTATCTAGCTCACTGAGTTGATTCCAGGTATGTCCGAACAGATCTGTGTGTTCGGCTTTCCGGATTTGCTTCCACACGTCAGCCGGCAGACATAACCCGAAAAACAAATCAATGTCTGCTAGAGTCATTATCGTTGAGCCCAAGGCTGTGCCTAATTCGGTGTAAAATGCTGTCGGGTTCTTCCTTAAACCAGGCAGGGTTTGCCTAAAGGTTAAAATATCTTGTCGATCCCATGGTTGGTAAACCCAATTGTACACAACCCTTCCTTTTGCATCTGCGTGGTTGATATCGTTGTTTGTTCCCTGACCTCTTGGGGGAACCCAGTAGGGGGCGGCTTCTCTGATAGGCATCATAGTGTTGACTACTTCTAATGGGGACTCAGCCGTTTCAGGGACTGTGATCTTGACCTCTGGTTTCTGTTCCGTGAGGTGGCGGAAGACTTCAAGCGTTTGCATGAAGAGGTCCGTCACATCGCGCTCAGTCCCATCTCCAACATCGACCTTTCTATATAGAGCCGTCAGCTTAGCAGGACCCTTAGTTTGATATCTATCCTCATATGCGTTCAGGGTGTGGTAGCTGAACCGTAAAATGAAATGCCGTCTGTGGCTACCGGCATGTGAATTGTGCATATCCATCGTATATTCTTCGCTCTCTTTCCGTTCTACCAGTGTCTTTGCTATCTTGTCAATCCCATCCCACTCGTCTTTGCTCAACCTATTTGGTCTGGCTGTTGGCTGCTTGCTAGTCTCGAGTTCATCTGATGTTGTTACCAATGTGGCCGGTGCGAAGGCCGTAAGAGCCGGGGCACTAGCGCTAGGGTCACCCTCGCCCGCACTCAGAACTGGTATGTGCTGTGCTGGAGGCTGGCAGGGGGCATAAGGAGGGGGCATGTAGGTAATCGGAGGACCTAGCAGTAACTCGTCGTTTGCCCGTTGTTTGGAGGGCATCTCCGGGTAGAGCGTAGAGGGGGTCCTAACAGGGCATTGGTCTGCCGACCCTGATTCTTGCGTTTGTCTAACTTCCTCTCTCCTTCTTATTTCTTCATCTAGTTCCTTAGCGGCCAGGTGGGCTGCCTTTCGTAACTCTTTCCCTATTTTTGCTTCTTCTCTTTTCCTTCGTTGCTCTGCTTCTTTGCGCCACATGCCGATACTATCGAGCATGGTGGGCGTTGCCTTATTTGTTCTAACAGCTGCTTCTAACGTTTTTATTTTATGATCATCAAAGGAACCTATCAGTGGCCACTGACTTTCGGGGTCCTTTTTTGTATATTTATGCCATAACTTACTATAAGCTATAGCGACTAGTCCTTGTTTAGTGAACATGTCCTTATTAGGGGTGCCTTCCAATGGAGCTGGATGGTTCATCTCTAATAAGCGGTCCGGGTTGTACCAACTACCAATCAGTGGGGAGAAGACAGGCATGACAGATTACAACGGGGGACAAAGGTCCGCACTACCTATCTTTCACTATTTGCAAAGACTAGACAGAATATTGCTATTCTACGTTATTTGCAAGCAGAGAACCTCAAAAGAACTATACTCCAAACAATCTATGTTCGGACAATCAATCAGTGGGGAGAAAAATAGGTACGGCAGATTACAATGGGGGACAAAAGTCCGCGTTACCTACCCTTCACTATCCGCAAAGGGAGATAGAATATTCCTATTCCTCCCCGTTTGCAGGCAGCGAATATCTCAAAGAGCGACAAAGCAAATACTAGTATTTCAAACAATCAAACAATCAATCAATTCGCAATTCGTCGTGTGTCACGACCTTACCCGGACCGCATGGACAGTTTCTCGTCTTCCGTTTCCAGCGCCCGATCGTCCTCTACTCTCTGTTGCTACCGCGGCACTCCTGATGGTTCCCAGTCAGGACCGTAGATCACTCGGGAGAGGTCTGCTTGGAACTAGTGAAGTTCGGATGATCGGCTGTCAGACGAGGGTCTATCGGACAGGAGCTCTCCCGATCGTTGCAGTCGTTCACTCTGTCGTCGGGACCTCTCCCACTGGATCCACGTGTCGCTGATGGGCCCCACCTTGGGCGCCAATTGAGGAAAGTCAGAAAAATGGTCAGGCAATTTAGTCGATGTTTCTTAAGTAATTTTGCCCGGCGTTAAACGCCTCTAATACCATACGAAGTTTATCAAATAAAGAGGCAGGCGCTGGAGACAGGAAGACAGGAAACAAGTTTTATTCCGACGGAGCAGAACACATCAGATCGGACAACGAGGTATCGTCTCGAGGTGCTCTCCCTAGCCTCTCTGAGGCCTGGCCTTTTATACACTGGTTTACGACATGTGACCGCTCTTTATTACAATAAAGACATTGTGAAGTAATGAAAAACGACATCCCCGGTACCCCCCCAGTTCCGGCTCATTCCAACACGTGGCTACAGTAGAGGTCCTCACCCCTCATACAATAGGAGGGGGCTATCACGCAGCTGAGTGTTCCGCCGATTCCTTTGGAATGTGTGCGCCTGATCGAATCTCAGGGGTTGGGGAGGTCATGATCAATAGTAGCTCCTTTGAAGAGGGGCGAGTGCATACAGTAGTGGGCAATAAACTGTATCCTCAGGCCAAGGTATGACCAGCGGTCCGTGCAGACAATCGGGTTCAGAGGAAAGGGTTTATCAAAAGAGGGGTATTCATGGAAGGAAAGGAGGTGTTGGTCAGGCGCGGGGTGTGATTCCCAGAGACAGAGTCATGCGGAAGGGGAGGGTTCATGACTTGTGCATGTGAGAGCGGGGGCAGCCAGGGTGCATGGGGGATGCTTGCAGGGTCAGGGAAGTGCGCTGATGATCGATCGTGAACAGGGAGACCATGGTACCTAAAATGGCTGTCGTGTATGTTCATACGTGAGTCTGAGGAATGGGCAAGATGGCGCAGATGATGTTCAGTTCACGAACTAAAATTCCACAACCACACCCCCCAAAAATCCATGCACCTTGTGGCAGGCACCATGTGGTGCCTGCCACACAGTGCATGGATGTTTGCAAACATTCATTTTCCTAATGTGGGTTGTGCACAATAGATAAATGGATGTTTATGACCGCCTCATGGGAGGTAGTATCGAAATTCGTCGGATGGACCTCCCGACTGCTTGTTGGCCAGTTTCCATTCCAACACGATGTCCTACTAGCATCGTAATTAGGGCCTAAGTTGTTAATGGTGAAAGGTTTACAAATGTTCTCCTTTTTGGTGTGACATAGTTCTTGAAATGGCTGCCTAAAATCTTAATATTTAGAAATGTACCCTCAATTCTCAATCCAGATTTGTGTCTTGAAAGTATAACAAGTAAGGGAAAGTCCTGAGATGTCATACTGTGCATACTTTATATAAAGTGGAGGTGCTGTAGTTGCTTCTTGAATGGTCAATTAAAACCACCCATGTGAAAAAAAGAAATAATTATATGAAAACATTTGTATTTACGGATTTGCATAATTCTTTTAAAGAACCAAAATGCAAGGATTAAAGTGAAGACATGTTTCTCTTTATCCATACCTAACAGCCTTTTTGATGTGTGCTGCGTTGTACAACATACATACAAAGAGGAGAAACTATTGAAACATATAATTTTCACTGTAAAGTTGTCGAGAAGGGGATCATTTGCCACAGGCAGATTAAAGTCTGTGGAAATTTCAAGAATTTTGGGGCATATTATCAAGGCCATTATCGCCGCTTTTATCGGCAGGAAACTGCCGATAAAGCAGCAATAATGGCCTTGATAATATGCTCTATGAATTCCAATCGAAGCCCAAGTTAGATGTGAACTCTAAAGTAGGAGTGAAGGACACAGAAAGGGAAACAAAGGAATGGCGAAGGACAGAGAGAGAGAAAAAGAAATAGAGGGAGAGCAAATTACTAAGAGGATAATGAGGCGGATAGATTCAGTGACAGAGAGGAAGAGAGGGAGAGAGAAATGAACTGAAGGTGGGTAAGATACTAAAGGAATGTGAGTTATCAAAACTAACGGAGGAAAGGGGAGTAAGGAAAGGGGAGTGAGTGACAGGGAAGGGGGAGTGAGTGAGGGTGCATTCACAACAATGAGGGATGGAAGGTGAGTGAGGGTGAGTGAAGGGGCGTGAGAGAGTGAGGGGACAATGGGAGTGAGGGTAACAGAGAGGGAGTGAGGAAAGAGGAGTGAGGAAGTGAGAGGACAGAGGGAGTGAGAGAAGGAGTGAGTAAAGTGGAGTAAGGTGAGTGAGGGAAGGGAATTATTGAGGGAGCAAAGGAAGGAAAGAAGGGTAGGGGAGTGAAGCAGAGGGACTGGGAAAAGGTAAGTGCGTGAGGAGAGAAAGGGGAAGGGGAGTTAAGGATGGGTAATGAGGATAAGTGAGGGAACCGGAGTAAGGGAATGGGGGTGAGGAAGGGTGAGAGAAGGGCAGTGAGGTTGAGGAAAGAGGGATGATAGAGGGTGGATAAAGGCGAGTGAGCGTAAGATAAGGGGAGTGAGGGAGTGAGGACATAGAGGCAGTGAAGGAAGGAGTGAGAGAAAGGGACTGAGTAAGTGAGCAAAGAAAGGTAAGTGAGGGAGTGTGGGTGAGTTATAGGGAGTGAGCGTGACAAAGAGGAGTGAGAGAGTGAAGGGACGGAGAGAGTAAGGCTAAGAGAGAGGGAGTAAGGGAAGGGGAGTGAGGAAGTGAGAGGACAGAGGGAGTGAGAGATGGAGTGAGTGAAGTGGAGTAAGGTGAGTAAGGGAAGGGGAATGAGTGAAGGAGCGAAGGAGCGAAGGAAGGGAAGAGAGGGGAAGGGAAGTAAAGCAGGGGGTCTGAAAGAAGGTGAGTGTGGGAGGGGAGTGAGGGAAAGGGGAGTAAACATGGGGGATGAGAATAAATGAGGGAAGCGGAGTAAGGGAATGGGGTTGAGGGAGGGTGAGAGTAGTGAGGTTAAGGAAAAGAGTGATGAGAAAGTACATTTTGTTTGTTAAACTTACCTTATAAGTAATGTAAACTTAATGACATATTTTTAATAAATTTAATATCTGTGGAAGAGGAAAAAAAGTTATAATTTTTATAACATATATATTTCAAAATACAAGAGACAAGGCAGGAGATTGAAAGTTATAAAAGGGTACTAAGAGACAAAGTAGGAGTGAAGGACACAGAAAGGGAAACAAAGGAATGGTGAAGGACAAAGAGAGGGAAAAAGAAATAGAGGGAGAGCAAATTACTAAGAGGATAATGAGGTGGATAGATTCAGTGACAGAGAGGAAGAGAGGGAGAGAGAAATGAACTGAAGGTGAGTAAGATACTAAAGTAATGTGAGTTAGCAAAACTAAATGAGGAAAGGGGAGTAAGGAAAGGGGAGTGAGTGAGAGGGAAGGGGGAGTGAGTGAGGGTGCATTCACGACAATGAGGGATGGAAGGTGAGTGAGAGTGAGTGAAGGGGCGTGAGAGAGTGAGGGGATAGAGGGAGTGAGGGTAACAGAGAAGTAGTGAGGGAAGAGGAGTGAGGAAGTGAGAGGACAGAGGGAGTGAGAGAAGGAGTGAGTAAAGTGGAGTAAGGTGAGTGAGGGAAGGGGAATTACTGAGGGAGCAAAGGAAGGAAAGAAGGGGAAGGGGACTGAAGCAGAGGGACTGAGAGCTGGGAAGTGGTGGAAGTGAGAGAGGGGAAGGGGAGTGAAGGAATGGGGAATGAGGGGTAGTGAGGAAAGTGGAGTAAGGGAACGGGGTGAAGGAGAGTGAGAGAAGGGCTGAGTAAAGAGGGGTGATAGAGGGTGGAAAAAGGTGAGTGAGCGTGAGACAAGGGGAGTATAATATATATTTCACAATACAAAATACAAAATGACTTGTACAACATGTTATATGGTTTATTTTTGTGTTCTCAGAATATATTGAATTTCACTAAAATCAGTGAGTTCAATACTACTCATCATATGACAGCGGGCAAAAAAAACACAATCAAAAAGATTGTGTTTAAAAAAAACCATGCAACGTTTCAATAAATAATGTAAAACTTAGAAAAAACATATCTTAACTCATTTTTGATTCACTTACTTTTCCACGAGGCCAAATAGTATAAAGTCCTTTTCTTTGGAAATTACTCAGTAGTACTCTTAAACTTACATTTACCCGACTTTCTGAATGAAAAGCTCCAACATCTTTTTTAACAATGTAACAATAGTTATATTTCCACCTCTGGCTCACTCATGATCAACATTTCCTATAATACTGATATCACTCACTATGTGATACACTACACAACCTCTATGACAACTACAAGTTTTTTATTATCTTGATCACTCTCACTCACAAAGTAATTTTGAACAGCAGACTAATTTTTATTAACTGCTCCAATCTTCATAGGCCAATTACCTTTCCTAAAATTTCAGTTGTAAAAACACTAGTTAAGAATTTCGTAAGTCAAAAGGCAAACGTTGTTTGAAAGTCAATTGAGTATCATTACAATTAGTCTAGCCTTTTTGACATTTTAAATAAGCTGTGTAATCTCCTGATGTTGTCGAAGGACCATCATGGAAAATAATTGCTGCAGTTACAAAGGTTCTTCCTGAAATTGATAATTCAGAAGCCACAAATTTTTTAATTAAAGTTGTCAATTTAGTTCCATCAGGTCTACATCGTTGGAACATTAAAATTACATACTGTCCATATCTTTGTATAAATAATGTTGATAGCATTGCAGATTTATATTGAGTACAGACCATGTTTTGATTTGCTTCTCTAACTAGATTATTAAAAGACACTGATTTGCAGTCTGGTAAAGTCAAATATATAAATCTTTCACTGTCTATTGTAGTAGTACTTGAAAAGGAACAATTGTCGCAGTTATGCTGCCATTTATAAGAAAGGCCAAAAAGATTTTCTACATCTATACCTTCATCTTGCAATACAACAAGCATATACATTAGAAATTCCTGACAATCTTGCTGAATATTCTGTAAAAATTGATTTAGACCAGAATATATGTCTAAAACATTTCGAATTTCAGAAAAACTTTCTATTTTTGTTCTATCACTGCTACATTTCTCAAACACAGAATTCAACAAACAACAAAATCTTTCATCCCGATTTTCAACAATCTGTTCTTGGAATGTTTGGAGAAAAAAAACAACAATAACCACTACATTAGCATAGCAGTTGACACCAGAACTGTTTTCAAACTGAAATCCAACAACATCATTAACTGAATACTTTTCCTTTCTGCTTACAATTACTGGTTCATCTACTTTTTTTCTTTTTGCTACAACTTCACTACAATTTTTCTCATTTCTTCTTTTTCGGCCTACCACACGCTTTTCAAATAGAGGATATTGAGGTAAATTTGGAGCATACTCTCTTCTTAACCTATTATATTCTTTTACACAATTTAGATCTGCACTTATCTTTGTCTCATCAAAATCAATCAAGTACAATCCAGATAAAGTTCTGACTCGAGATAAAGCAACATATGCCATACCGTCCTTGAACACAGAACTTCCAATATTCACCAAAGCACTATCTACACTTAAACCTCGAGATTTATGAATAGTCACCGCATATGCCAAAGAAACAGGAAACTGTTTTTGGCGAACATATAAATCTTTCACAAGCAAAAATCGAGCAGAACAACAACTGAATTGTTGTACTTCTTCAATTCCATCAAATTTAATTTTTAAAAATTCAATTCCATCTCTATTTCGGTAATTCACAAAATCAACAACATGACCCATTGCTCCATTTACTAAACCTCTTTCCACATGTAAATTCCGTCGTAAAACTTATACGACAATTTAAACATGCATACAGAGTCTTTTCCAAACCAGCAGTTTTAGATATTGTCTTCTCTAAAGAATCCAATTTTGATTTCAACTTTTCTGACAAAATAATAGTTGCTCCTTCATGCTCTATTTTATCAATAGCTTCCAGTTTCACAATCTCTTGATTTTCTAACTTTAACATTTTGTTGTTGAAGATTGAACATTCTTGCAGAGTTGGCATCAAGCATATCACAGATTTGTTTACAGCAATGTTCTTAAAAATATTCTCTGGGAGAATATTTTCGTTTGGAAACAAATTTGAAATTAATCGTGCATGTAAAGCTTCTTTGCCATGCTCACTTACTTTTCCAATTCTTACATCTTGTAGAATATTTTTATAATCTTCATCCTTTGCCTGTCGCATATTTTGAAGCAGTTCTGCATATTTGAAATTTAACCATATATTAACATTTCCAATGCTTCCTAGGCACTTCCTGGTATCTTCATGCGTAAGCATTTTAAACACTGGTTGTCCTTTCACTGGAGTTAGCTGCAGTTGATCTCCAAAAACAATGATGTGTTTGCCTCCAAATAACACATCATAATCTGTTTTAAGAATTTCTTGCATTCTTAAATGCACAAAAGCAAGCATTACATTTGATACCATGCTTACCTCATCAATGATAAGAAGTTTCATTTTCTTCAGGACTCTGGAAAATTCCCAACAAGCTTCTCCAGATAGCTTGTGGTATTGAAATTTATTATCATGCTCTACTGGCAGCATCAATAAACGATGTAAGTAATCCCTGTAATGTTATGTGCTGCCAACCCAGTTGGAGCGGTAACAACACAAGACAGCGATGACTCAGTTCTTTACTGCAGATAAGTTGCAATTGCTTTAATCAGAAAACTTTTTCCAGTTCCTGCTTCTCCACTCACGTACAGTCGGACAGACATAAATGACGTACATGAGCACTCTTTTTTCTCATGACATAAACCATGCTCAATCTGTTCTGTGACTTCGTCATATATTTGTTTCTGCTCAACGTTTAGTTCTTTTTCCAAATCTTCTAAGTTAACTACATCCTCCTGAGCTTGTTCCATGGCTCTTTCCACTTCATCCATGGCAGTGGCAGCTTCATTTTGGATAATTGGTCCTCCTAGTGGATCCTGACTCAATGAAGCAGAACTCTGACTGTCTTGAGAACTGTCTCTAGCAATCTCTGCTGCAATTGTAGCTTCTTGCTGTAGTTCCTCGTTCAACATTTGCAGATAATTTGAAAAAACAGGACATTCTATGGTATCTTTGGTTGCATTGAAAGATTCTTCATAACTGAGAAAATCTCCAAGTAGTTCCTCTTCTGTTCGCCATGGCTTAAAGAGTTGCAAAAGAGCTAAATAGTAAAATTCCCTTTTGTCAGGAGATTCGCAACTCAATTTTCGATGATTAATCAAATGGCCTTTTCTTTGTTTCACCAGACATCCTTCACATCCAATTACAGCATATACTCCTTTATTGATATCTTCTGTGATGTTCCTCTTAAAAGTATAGCTTTGCAGAACCTCATAGAGACAAACGTTCTCAAGATGACTACTTCTATTTGGATAGTATGTATCCAACATGTTTGTCTTCAAAATATATGTACTGTTTGGTTCTTTCTCCGCCAAATACTCAATTTCTTGTACAGATTTCAAAACTCGGTTTCATGTTGCAGCAAGACCTAGACTCACCCAAATGATTGTTCTAGATTTGGCATATAGACTTGCTGATGATAACCGATTAGAACATTCATATGCTCCAATTTCTCGATGCGACAACATCTTCAGACTGTAACTGTACAATTTCTTACTTAGACTCTTTTCATGTGAAATTTCCTCCCACATTTCCTTCAGTTCCGTCTTTTCTGATTTTGTGATGTAAGACGTCACATATCGAGCCACAGCGATAGAGTTGTCAGCAATATATTGAATATCCATGTTAGCATTCCACATGGACAAAATGACTGGGTTGTAGTCATTTATGTATTTGGACTTTTCATTTCTTCTTAAGTTGTATGTATTTTTCGGTGATTTTCTTGTCACAGTATGTTGCAGAGAAGACATAAAATTGTTCACTCTTCCTTTAGATATTACTGGTCGTGGAAATCCAAAACGACCTTTTGTGTAGAACTTGTCCTTGGATTTGAACTTTCGACAACAGTATTTTCCACAACGATGGGTTTCAAAGCGTAAAACTTGATGTCTTAAATTGTTTTCTTCTATACTTTTCGGAACAGCACATGTAGAATACTGTTCAATGAAACTCATCACTGTGTCATCCAAATCTGTTCCAAATTTGGGTGCATCTTTGATCCATAGCAGCATATGTATGTGAGGAGCACCTCTTGCTTGATACTCTTTTCTCCAAAAGAAATCCAAAACCTCTCCAAGCGGAGGATTTTTTTTGTTTGTGACAAAAGACATCATAGCTTCAAATCTATGATTTAAATACCTGCATACATTAACTGGATCCAAAGAGCACAGTTCTCCAGGTGTCTTGTATTCTATATTTTCAATGTTTGCATTTGCCTCTCGTAGAAATTGAAGTAAGTCTTCCCAAGCATACTCAGCACAGCTAAGAGTGAGGAACCATGTAGGAGTTCCTAAGTTTCTTAGCATACATTTCAATTCCCCATGACGAATGTACCAATACTCGTTAGTACCACACTGACATGCCATGAGATTAATTAGGTGAGATTTCACAATACTGTCTTGCAGTTTGACTTTATCCATAAAGTCCCTTGCCAAAACATTTTGCAGATGTACTCCACTTTTCAGTATATGGTTCACTGTATAAGAAAGTCCAGACAAGTCA
The DNA here is from genome assembly GCF_964261635.1 of Lissotriton helveticus. Taxonomy (NCBI): domain Eukaryota; kingdom Metazoa; phylum Chordata; class Amphibia; order Caudata; family Salamandridae; genus Lissotriton; species Lissotriton helveticus. The sequence continues at coordinate 1,066,018,646 of NC_136057.1, forward strand.
CTCTCAAACAGTAGATGAAACAAATATGGAATGCATTGACGAAACCTTGGATCTTCTGAATGTAATCTTAAAGTCCGGTATTCAGATGCAGGAATTTGAACAGGTTGGTCATCATATCGTCCACCTTGACCTGTTGGAAATAACTGAGGAAAACAACGAGCTTCCAAACTTTCTTCCCATACACTAATGGGACTTCCTTTTGCTTCTTTCATTTGAAACAAGTCAATAGCATTCCCCATTACTTCTTTGGAATGCAAAGGATGAACACTATAATGTTCATAAATGTCTTCACTTCTAGAGACATCAACCTTTTCAATTTGCCAAGCTGAGAAATCTCTGTCCTCTTCTACAGTTGTTTCCTCTTCTCCAACATATACATTTTTGTAGTAGTGATTGTTTTTTACCAAATACAACGTTGCCTTTTTGACTTTCCTAACATCCACTAATTCTTGCCAGATTTTCTTACTCTTTGTCGGAACACCATTAACTAGAATAACCAGAGGTTCCTCTTCCACTTTTTCTACACCAATTGTATCAATATTTTTCTTAAAATCTAGAGGCAAATAAACAACTCCTCCCTTTAATCCTCTCTGTAAATCTGAAGGAGGCAATTTCCCTGTCTTAGGCTCCATGTGAACAATAGCCTGAAAAGGATGCACACATTGAATCAGAATAGACTCATAGGTATTTAAATCCATCAATTCAGAAGGAATGTCTACCAACTCAAGATTATTATGAACAGCTCTAGCAGGCATTCTGTTTTCATTTAATTTATTATAACAATATTTACAAATACGTTGATCAGAACCCAAATCAAAACAATTTTCTACCAACAAATAAGTTGCAAAATCCTTCCACTCATTATTATTTTCCATTTCACTTTTTACATATAAATCAACTAACCTAGTCTGATTCTTATAATGAGTTAGTCGACAACACACACAAGAAAAATTAGGCCTTTCACTTGAATTGACCTTAAACTTTGTAATTTCATGGTCACATTTTTCTGTACTTGAAATCTGTACATTCTCTTCCACATTACCTTCTATTACTGTATCAGTTTCTGCACTGTCCTCTTTTTTACCAAAATAACAAAACTCAATTTCTTCACAAATGTTCTTCACAACTAATTCAGATCCATGCAAAAGAGCACTGTTTAACTGTTTTAGCTTAAGTGCTGGACTTTTTGTATAATACAACCTTCTCACTAATTTCCTCACTTTATTATGATGCACTGCTAACATCCTAAAATGGTGAAAAACACTCTGACATACTTTTCTTGAAAGACAAGCCAGTGAATGCCCATGCAAACCTGTTTTTTCACTCACTCTGCAAGGATCTAACTCTTGCAACATCTTCATCTTTTGTTTTAGACTTTTCATAGTATATGTACGTAAGAAATTGCGAAACAAATCAATTAAATCCTGTCGCACACTACAAATACTACTACAATTCCAAGTATACACTGGAGCCTTAAGACATCTCCCTAAAACTTCATCAGCTAACAACTCTTCTGCATTTCTAGGCACATTTTTTTCTTTTTCAACCGGACAACCATTCCTTCACCTCATATGTTCGACCACTGGTGTCAACTGCATGCACCAAATCATTATCCTGAAAGTAACTCTCTTCATTAAAAAATGGCTCACAACTTGAACTATGCTTCCATTCTCCAGAAAAAACATCACAAAAATTAGTCCGATTAATTACTCTTTTCCACTTACATTTTGATTTCAAAACATTGATTACCTTATCTAGTGTACGAATTCTATTGATTACTAAAATATATAATTTTTTTTTCACTTCAAAAGCCTGATCCACAACGTTGTGCTGAGGGCTGGCGGGGGCAAGATGGCCGCTGCAAACGTTGTGCTGAGAGGTCGCATTCTCTCTCTCTCCCATAATGAATTGATGTATCGAGAGAAACGCTGTGCTACCCATTGATAACCATTTCTAATGGAGATCGGACGTTGTTGGCTTAAAGGAATATCTCTCAAGAAGCAAACACTACGAATCGGACAGGCTTGGGTCCGAGTAAAGGAAGTAATACTGAGACTCTTAACCGGGCATCACATGGCTCCTAAAATACCCGTTCGCGTCGCTAATCAGGCGAAGGCTAGCGAGAGGGGTAAAAAGCTAACTGACACCCCGGCAACAATGAAGACAGGGACAGCTATCAGCTTAAAGACGGATACCCCAACAGGAAAGAATACCGGCGCGATCAGAAAAGTATTTCCCCCCCTCCGACGGAGAAAGTAAAGAAAGGAGAATGGCGGAAGCAGAGCTTGATCTCTAAACCCAACAATACAGGGGAGACCCGCTGCGTGAACAAAGGCAACTCAGCGAAAGGAGACGAACACAAGTCTCGAGAAACGGGAATGCGGCAACCTACTATGACGGAGATCCTGACAGCAAAACTCCCCGAAGCAGCAGCAGCAGAGATGCCGGATCCCCTCCGCGTAACGCTGTCACTCTGGCTGCAGGAAACGTCCTCGAGGACGTAGCTGACGGTGTAGATTCTGTGAGGGAGGTTGCTAGGCAACGGGCTGAGCCGGCGCAGAAAATAAGCCAGAACATTGCAGTATCGCAGGGTAGCGGAGCTCACGCTGGAGAGGAGCAGCCACAGACGCTGGTCAGAGATGAAGGTAAAGGGGAGAGCGGAGGGGAGCTGGATAATGGCGTGGGGAACACAGGAGGCACAACTAGAGGCACTACAGCTGATATGCTCGGAGCCCTAATGCTAGTGGAAGAAGAGATTAATGTCTCAAAGAAAATGACTGACTCATGGGGTAGCCGAGAGAGATTAGCAAGCCAGAACCTCTTAGGAGAAGAAAATAGTAGCAAACATCCACAGGGGGGTGGAGACTGTACTTCTCTAGAAGGGGAAGGCGAGTTCTATTCAGTAAATGAATATTCGGAGTCAGCATCATCAGAAGTATCTAATACAGAGGAGGATGATCAGGAGGGTACTGAATCAGGTAATAGCACGTCGGAGAAATAGTCCACAATGAAGAAAAGACATGCCAAATTAGAGAATCGGCTTCTATGGGACTACTCAGCGACCTCACAAGTATACCAGGAGGAGGACGCACATGAAAGCATGACGAAGGGAGCTTCAGCTGGCAATATCCCCTCCCAACGGGACCCTTTTCATACCCTGTTCGTGACTCTTAAACAGATGCAAAGCGAAGCAAGGGCAGAGAGCCGCAGAGCGAGACAGGCATCAAAGAAAATTCAGAACAGCCTAAGGAAGGTCAATAAACTATATGATGAACTGGTGGACCGGGTAACAGAGGTGGAGGAGCGCACAGGCAAGCTCGAAGATGATGTTGGGAGATGGCAGTCATTCAAGACAGAACAGGAAAAAATGACAGAGGATATGCGTTGGAAGATGGAGGACTTTGAAAATAGGCAGAGGAGGAACAATGTCCGTTTGTTGGGTGTGGCGGAAGGGTCAGAAGGGCAGGATGTCAGGCAATTCGTGATAAATCTTTTGAAGGGTGCATTTCCAGAATCCCAGTGGCAGTGGGAAACAGAAATACAGAGGGCGCATAGGTTCCCATTCACAGTAAGAAAAGCTGGGGGTATAGGAGGAGTAGGGAGGGATGGCCAGAAAAACCACCCTAGGGCAATTTTAGTGTATATAGGAAACTTCCTGCTCAGAGAGGAGATTTTGAGTAAGGCAAGGCCAGAGAGTAGGAGGACTTTTGAAGACAACACCTTTTTTGCCAGGCCTGACTTCTGTCACTTCACTGTAGAGAGGAGGTGGAAGTTAAGGCAGATGATTGCTCCCTTCCAAGCTCTTGGTATGGAAGCATACTTACCCTACCCAGCTAGACTCAAAGTAATTGTGAGAGGGAAAATCTGGATGTTCACCTCTGAGGTCAAAGCTGAGCTCTTCTTAGAAGAAATGAGGAAGCAGAAGGGGGGTAAAGAGGTATAGATATTTACAAATGAATTTTGATAAGTGAGAGGGGGATATGTGGGGAACACAGCAAAGTAATTGAAATTAGTGGGGGAGAGAAGCGACTTGCACAACCTAAGGCGGGCACACATAGGTCAGTTGACCTATTTGCCTGTAAAGGGGAGGGGGGGGCAGAGCAGGGGTGGAGAGGGAGGGAGGGGGAGGTTGTGGGGGGGGGTGGAACGGCAACATTTTTTTTAATGTTTTGGCACATTGTTATGTTTTTAAGAACTAGTGAAAGTATACAGTCTGGTTTGATGATGACAAATAATGTTTATCTTGTTTGGTATTTGTTTATGTTAGCACTATGGCATGTAGGATAGCATCAATCAATGTATGTGGTCTAAATGAGCCGAATAAGAGGATGAGAGTTGCAGCGTACTTAAAAACTTTGCGATTAGATTTGGTATGTCTACAAGAAACCCATATAGAGTTAAGTAAGACATATCTTTTGGAGCAACTAGGGTTTAAGCTGTTGGCAAGCTCTAAACAAGAAACTAGGACCAGAGGTGTAGCAATTCTGGGTAGACAAAGGGATGTGGTAGTAGGGAAGAAGAAGGAAGATAAATGGGGAAGATGGGCTATCTTAGAAATATGTTTTAGGGGGCAGAAATTAACACTAGTTACAATCTATGGATCCACAGAAGATGACCCAGATGTATTCCAGTTCCTTGATGCGGAGTTAGCCCAGTGGTCTGAACCCATAGTCTGCTGTGGAGATTTTAATATTCACGACCTAGAGAGCTCATTTACACGAACAGATGCGACCTACCGAGGGAGGAAAAGGAAAGTATTTAGGGCTCTAGCAGATATGGTCTCACATAATGCCCTGGTTGACCCTTGGGTAAAACTACATCCCCACCTTGATGGAAGCACCTTTTTTTCTGCCCCACATAAAGTAATGGTTAGGCTTGACTATTTTTTGATAACTAATTGTTTATTATCTGAGACACAAGTGGAGAAGTTACCCAGGGTGATTTCAGACCATAGTCCAGTGATTCTTACCATTAAAAGTAATCAAATACCTAGAACACCTACACAGTGGACTTTCGAGAGAGGCCTCTTAAAGGATCCTGGCTATAGGGAGCATATGACAGATTGGATTAAATGGTTTTGGGATATCAATAGGGGGACAGCAGCCTCAGGAGTAGTCTGGAACACATTCAAGGCGGGAATAAGGGGAGAAACAATTAGCTCCGTCTTGGGACGACAGAAGAGAGAAAGGGAAAAGAGAGAGGAGGTAGGACAGAGATTATTAAGAGAGGAAGGAAACTTAAGTAGGGCTATAAGACTCAATTTACCCTTAGAGGATTGCCTGTTTAGAATTATAGCTCTAAGAGCTGAAGCAGTGGAAGGACTTGCTAGGCAGGCGGCAGATAATTTTTTGACTAAAAAGGAGAAGACATACGAACTTAGTGAAAAGGTGGGGCGTGTGCTGGCAATTAGAACTAGGCAGAGAGCAGCTGAAGCGGGAGTAAAAGAATTAAGGGACGCGCAGGGGAATATGGTTATGGAGACTAATTTAATAAGAGATGCTTTTAGAAAATTCTACGCAGATCTATATACTCCAGAAGATCCACCGAACTTAATGGAGATTGAGAAATATTTGAGTGATATCTCCCCACCAATAATGTCCGAAGAAGATAGGGAAACATTAGATGGACCGCTACAGCTAGAAGAATTTGAGGAAGCTCTTGGTAGTTTACCGGCAGGTAAAGCGGCAGGGCCAGACCTAATTCCGCTTGAATTTTACCAAATATTTAAAAATGTGCTTCTGGCAGATATGTTCTTGATAATGCAACAAGCACAGATAGGGGAACCCAGTCCGGAGTCATGGGGAGGGGCTGACATAATAGTAATTTTGAAAAAAGGGAAGCCACCAGATACACCAGGGTCATATAGGCCAATCACATTAATGAATGCGGATATTAAAATATATTCCAAAATCTTAGCAAAAAGGCTGGCTGGGATCATCGAGCAGTTGGTAACCCCCATCCAGCATGGATTCATTCCTGGAAAAGGGACTACGCAACATGTAAGGACTGTGGTTACGATGTTTGACTGTGCAGATATCTTAGGGGACCCTGTTGCAGCACTCTTCCTAGATGCCGAGAAGGCATTCGACAGGGTCGACTGGGATTATCTGTGGCAGGTTATGAGGTGGTGCGGGATGGGGGAACCTTTTATAAAAGCTATGCGGGTACTTTATAACGCCCCAACAGCAAGAATAAGAGTGAATGGAGGGCTTTCTGATAAAGTAAAAATTGCTAGGGGGACTAGGCAGGGATGTCCCTCCTCTCCCCTGCTGTTCGCGCTATATTTGGAACCATTACTGCGAAGGCTTGAAGCTAATCAAGAGATACCACCAATGAGGATAAATAACTGTACGGTGAAGACCTTAGCCTACGCAGATGACGTAGCAATTCTAACTCCGAACCCCACCTTAGCTATAAATGAGGTGGAGATAGAGGCTCAGAGGTTCGGAAAGATATCAGGGTATAGCTTAAATAGACTAAAAACACAGATTATTAAAAATAGATATACTGCATGTCTTGACGATAGGGTGGTTAACTCAGCAGTATATCTAGGGGTGCTATTAACGGCGAGCCTGGACAAGATAGTAGAGCTGAATTTGGCCCCTCTAATTGATAAAGTCAAAAAAGATCTAGAGAGGATGAACAACTTGCACCTTTCTCTTATGGGATGTACGAATGTAATTAAAATGTTAATTTTGCCTAAATTTTTATATTTTTTTCGCTCTATCCCTTTAGTCTTTGAGGTTAGATGGTTTAATTTGTTAGAGAGGGTACTTAATAGATTCATTTGGGCACATGGGAAAACCAGACGGGCCTACAGATACATGACCCTTCCAAGAGAAAGAGGGGGATGGGGGGCCCCTGATTTTAGGCTGTATCAAATGGCTGCAGCGTTGCAGTATATGCAGGGGTTAATAGGGGGTGGAGGAAGCGATATCGGGGTTACGACTATGTCCACAGAAGTCTATTCTATCACATTGGGGGCAGAGGCAGAAAATAATTTCTTAAATAGAGTTGAGTTTGGATACCATAAAAGGACTAGATTTAAGACTGTAGTGGCAGCATGTAGGATATGGAACGCATTCCTAAAAAAATGGGGCTGGGAAGATATAATAGATACGTTAGGCTCTACAAGAACAAATCTTTCCCGGCAGAAGTATTTGCAGATCCGATAATACTGGGTTGGACTCAAAAAGGGATAGAACAGATTGGGGATTTAATGGATGGGGAGGGGATAGTCCAGTTTTCAGATCTTATTCTCAAGTATGGGATTGAGAGGAAGGACTTTTTCAAATACTTACAGGTAAGGAGCTTCCTCTGTCGTAAGCAAGGTGGTAGTGCGGGGTTTAATAGTAACGAAGTATTGGAGAAAATAAAAATAGGAGGGGACTGCACAATTAGATCTTTTTATGCATGTCTAGCAAAAGGTAAGATGGATGATCTAGAGAAAGTTAGCAACAAATGGGTTGAAAAATTGGGTGGGGAGTCTGGAAATTTTCAGGAATCCTTGGACTTTGGATGCAACATCTTGTGCTCGGGTCCCCTCCAATCGCAGCATTATAAGACCTTATTTTCGTTGTATTATACTCCTGCCAGAATAGCTAAATGGGGAGGCACCACTGGTACTACCTGTCCACGCTGTAATGCAGGGGATGCAGATATTATCCATATGTTTGCTACCTGCCCTCAGCTCTATACCCTGATCGAAAATGTAGAAGATTTTCTTGGTAACACTCTTGGCATACGAATTAAATTGACACCTAGGATGATATTGTTTGGGAGAGATAATCAGGATGGACTTGACCAGAAGGAATTTATGTTTATAGCTACTGCAGTTCTGAGATTGACAATAGCAAGAGCATGGCTAGATAAGATACCCCCAGGAATGCAAGTTTGGTTGGCAAATCTACTAGCTAGTTATAATCTTGAGAAAGCTATATATGCACGTAAGGGGAAAAGGGGGAGGAATCTTGGGCTGAAAATTTGGGAACCAATAGCCAAATGGAAAGAAAGAATGGCACTATAAGATAACGTAACAGAATAGGAAGTTTAGGATCTTAAAATATGTTTTATGATACCTTTATATTGTTTATATTGTTTAAAAACTTCAAACCAGAGATATGTAAAATTTGGATGGGAAAAAATTGGAAAGGAAACGTTAAATTGTAGAATGAAAATTGTAAAGTGTACAAATGTATGATGTGTAATACAATGTGCATATTCAGAAAAAGATGGGGGGGGGGAAAAATAAAATATATTAAAAAAAATAAAAAACCAAAAGCCTGATCCACAATCTTCACTATACTTTTCTTTTTCTTCCAAAAAGCAGTTTTCTTTTTATAATTCTTAACATATTTAAATAAATTTAAAACAATTTTGTTATAAAACATTCGTCTACGAATGTCAATAAATTGATTTCTCCGTCTATTACTATATACAATATCATCTCCTTGTACAGGTCTAACATTTTTTGGGGGGCTCTGCTTTTTCTTTGTATTTACAGATGATTTTTTTTTCTTTGAAACAATATCCAGATGTTTTTTACATTGCGTTAATTTCCTAAAAAAATCCTTTGTTTGCTTACCAGGCGCATTCTTTTTTTTCATTGAAGATTGTGTTTTGGATGAATCTGCTAATTGTGTTTTCTTGGACAATAAAGCATGTTTATAACTTTTTCTTCTCTCCTTCGTCTGCATATTCTTTTATCTTTCTATAGATGATTACAATTTGTGGTAAAGAAAAAATAACATATTATAGACCACTACTAACATACTACATAGCAATGACAATAAGTAAATGATATAAACACTAGTTTACAACATAACTAAGTTTATAGCACAGCAACTGTGTCACAGCAACAGTGCAGTACAGTTTCATTATTAATCTCACTCTCTGCCTGCACCATCTCACTCTTTGCGTGTGTCATCTCACTCTCTGCCTGCACCATCTCTCTCTTTGTGTGTGTCATCTCTCTCTTTGCGTGTGTCATCTCTCTCTCTGCCTGTGCCATCTCTCTTAGCGTGTGGCATCTCACTCTCTGCCTGCGCCATCTCTCTCCTTGCGTGTGTCATCTCAATCTCTGCCTGCGCTATCTCTCTCTTTCCGTGTGCCATCTCACTCTCTCCCTGCGCCATCTCTCTCTTTGTGTGTGTCATCTCACTCTGTTTCTGCCCCATCTCTCTCTTTGTGTGTGTCATCTCAATCTCTGCCTGTGTCATCTCTCTCTTTGTGTGTGTCATCTCTCTCTTTGTGTGTGTCATCTCTTTCCTTGTGTGTGTCATCTCACTCAGTCCTTGCACCATTTCTCTCTTTCTGTGTGTCATTTCTCTCTTTGCGTGTGTCATCTCACTCTGTGCCTGCCCATCCCTCTCTTTGTGTGTGTCATCTCTCTCTTTGTGTGTGTCATCTCTCTCTTTGCGTGTGTCATCTCACTCTGTGCATGCCCCATCTCTCTCTTTGTGTGTGTCATCTCTCTCTTTGTATGTGTCATCTCCCTCTTTGCGTGTGTCATCACACTCTCTGCCTGCGCTATCTCTCTCTTTGCGTGTGTCATCTCGCTCTCTTTCTGCCCTATCTCTCTCTTTGTGTGTGTCATCTCTCTGTTTGCGTGTTTCATCTCACTCTCTGTCTGCACGATCTCTCTCTTTGTGTGTGTCATCTCTCTCTTTGTGTGTGTCATCTCTCTCTTTATGTGTGTCATCTCTCTCCTTGTGTGTGTCATCTCACTCAGTCCCTGCACCATTTCTCTCTTTCTGTGTGTCATTTCTCTCTTTGCGTGTGTCATCTCACTCTGTGCCTGCGCTATCTCTCTCTTTCCATGTGCCATCTCACTCTCTGCCTGCGCCATCTCTCTCTTTGCATGTGTCATCTCGCTCTGTTTCTGCCCCATCTCTCTCTTTGTGTGTGTCATCTCACTCAGTCCCTGCACCATCTCTCTCTTTGTGTGTGTAATTTCTCTCTTTGCGTGTGTCATCTCACTCTGTGCCTGCCCCATCTCTCTCTTTGTGTGTGTCATCTCTCTCTTTGTGTGTGTCATCTCTTTCTTTGCGTGTGTCATCTCACTCTGTGCCTGGCCCATCTTTCTCTATGTGTGTGTCATCTCTCTCTTTGTGTGTGTCATCTCTCTCCTTGCGTGTGTCATCTCACTCTCTGCCTGCGCTAATATCTCTCTTTCCGTGTGCCATCTCACTCTCTGCCTGCGCCATCTCTCTCTTTGCAAGTGTCATCTCGCTCTGTTTCTGCCCCATCTCTCTCTTTGTGTGTGTCATCTCTCTGTTTGCATGTGTCATCTCAATCTCTGTCTGCACAATCTCTCTCTTTGTGTCTGTCATCTCTCTCTTTGTGTGTGTCATCTCTCTCTTTGTGTGTGTCATCTCTCTCCTTGTGTGTGTCATCTCACTCAGTCCCTGCACCATCTCTCTCTTTGTGTGTGTCATTTCTCTCTTTGCGTGTGTCATCTCACTCTGTGCCTGCCCCATCTCTCTCGTTGTGTGTGTCATCTCTCTCTTTGTGTGTGCCATCTCTCTCTTTGCGTGTGTCATCTCACTGTGTGCCTGCACCATCTCTCTCTTTCTGTGTGTCATCTCTCTCTTTGCGTGTGACATCTCACTCTCTGCCTGTGTCATCTCACTCTCTACCTGCGCTATCTCTCTCTTTCCATGTGCCATCTCACTCACTCCCTGCGCCATCTCTCTCTTTGCGTGTGTCATCTCGCTCTGCTTTTGCCCCATCTCTCTCTTTGTGTGTGTCATCTCTCTGTTTGCGTGTGTCATCTCAATCTCTGTCTGCATGATCTCTCTCTTTGTGTCTGTCATCTCTCTCTTTGTGTGTGTCATCTCTCTCTTTGTGTGTGTCATCTCTCTCCTTGTGTGTGTCATCTCACTCAGTCCCTGCACCATCTCTTGTGTGTGTCATTTCTCTCTTTGCGTGTGTCATCTCACTCTGTGCCTGCCCCATCTCTCTCTTTGTGTGTGTCATCTCTCTCTTTGTGTGTGTCATCTCTCTCTTTGCGTGTTTCATCTCACTGTGTGCCTGCACCATCTCTCTCTTTCTGTGTGTCATCTCTCTCTTTGCGTGTGACATCTCACTCTCTGCCTGTGTCATCTCACTCTCTGCCTGCGCTATCTTTCTCTTTCCATGTGCCATCTCACTCTCTGCCTGCGCCATCTCTCTCTTTCCATGTGCCATCTCACGCTCTGCCTGCGCCATCTCTCTCTTTGTGTGTGTCATCTCTCTGTTTGTATGTGTCAGCTCAATCTCTGTCTGCACGATCTCTCTCTTTGTGTCTGTCATCTCTCTCCTTGTGTGTGTCATCTCACTCAGTCCCTGCACCATTTCTCTCTTTGTGTGTGTCATTTCTCTCTTTGCGTGTGTCATCTCACTCTGTGCCTGCCCCATCTCTCTCTTTGTGTGTGTCATCTCTCTCTTTGTGTGTGTCATCTCTCTCTTTGCGTGTTTCATCTCACTGTGTGCCTGCACAATCTCTCTCTTTCTGTGTGTCATCTCTCTCTTTGCGTGTGACATCTCACTCTCTGCCTGTCATCTCACTCTCTGCCTGCGCTATCTCTCTCTTTCCATGTGCCATCTCACTCTCTGCCTGCGCCATCTCTCTCTTTCCATGTGCCATCTCACTCTCTGCCTGCGCCATCTCTCTCTTTGTGTGTGTCATCTCTCTGTTTGCGTGTCAGCTCAATCTCTGTCTGCACGATCTCTCTCTTTGTGTCTGTCATCTCTCTCTTTGTGTGTGTCATCTCTCTCTTTGTGTGTGTCATCTCTCTCCTTGTGTGTGTCATCTCACTCAGTCCCTGCACCATCTCTCTCTTTGTGTGTGTCATTTCTCTCTTTGCGTGTGTCTTCTCACTCTGTGCCTGCACCATCTCTCTCTTTGTGTGTCATCTCTCTCTTTGTGTGTGTCATCTCTCTCTTTGCGTGTGTCATCTCACTGTGTGCCTGCACCATCTCTCTCTTTGCGTGTGACATCTCACTCTCTGCCTGTGTCATCTCACTCTCTGCCTGCGCTATCTCTCTCCCTCCGGGTGCCATCTCACTCTCTGCCTGCGCCATCTCTCTCTTTGCGTGTGTTATCTCACTCTGTTTCTGCCCCATCTCTCTCTTTGTGTGTGTCATCTCTCTGTTTGCGTGTGTCATCTCAATCTCTGTCTGCACGATCTCTCTCTTTGTGTCTGTCATCTCTCTCTTTGTGTGTGTCATCTCTCTCTTTGTGTGTGTCATCTCTCTCCTTGTGTGTGTCATCTCACTCAGTCCCTGCACCATCTCTCTCTTTGTGTGTGTCATTTCTCTCTTCGCGTGTGTCATCTCACTCTGTGCCTGCCCCATCTCTCTCTTTGTGTGTATCATCTCTCTCTTTATGTGTGTCATCTCTCTCTTTGCGTGTGTCATCTCACTGTGTGCCTGCCCCATCTCTCTCTTTGTGTGTGTCATCTCTCTCTTTGCGTGTGACATCTCACTCTCTGCCTGTGTCATCTCACTCTCTGCCTGTGTCATCTATCTCTAATCCAGCATTGAATCAAAGCATGAGAAACAATATAAAAATAAGAGTACCCTATAAGCAAAGAGATGCAAACTGTGAGGAGACACAGGAGACATTATAGAAAAAGGTGCAAATATAATTCCTTAATTGACACAGACACTCATTGTGATCCTTGTCAAAAATGTTAGTCATACATTTTTCCAAAAAACATTTAGCATAGTAATTCGTTTAAGACACAGAGCACAGCCCATATCAATGACCACTACATTACAATGCAGAAACATGACTCATTGCCAAAATACTTTTCCAATATGCACCATTCATTTTTTGCCAGCATTACATAGAAACATGAGACACAATGCAAAAAGAAACAGTACCCTATAAGCTAAGGGATGCAAACTGTGAGGAGACACAGGTGACATTATAGAAAAAAGGTGAACATATTATTCCTTAATTGACACAGACACTCAGTGTGATCCTTGTCAAAAAAGTTAAAGCCATAAATTTTACCAAAAAACATTTAGCATAGTAAATCGTTTTAGACACAGAGCACAGCCCACTTAAATGACCACTACATTACAGTGCACAAACTTGACTCATTTCCAAAATACATTTCCAATATGCACCATTAGATTTTTTACCAGCATTACAAAAAAAATGACACACAATGCAAGAATAAAGAAGCCTAATATACTTCTTAATCTTCCCCATAGTGCATACAGCACTCTATCTATATTAAATGAATCATTACTCACCTTTAAAAATGCTTTTGAAGATTTAGAACAGTGTCAGTCACACACACCATATTTTCTTAAGCAGAATCTCTGAAATGCACCTCAGACACTGCAACCACAAATGGCCCTGATTCACTGTAATTCTTCACACATATCCCTGGACTTAACCAATCAAAATTCTTTCCACACTATTTCAAAACCAAACTAACATTTTAATTGGTTCTACATTTCAACTTTTTCAAACTCACACAATATTCACCCATCCCCCCAGTGCTCATTCAGCCTGTTTCCATGGTAACTCCCACCTAACTGAGCACACAGGTGAAAAGTTCATCATACTATGTTGCAAATGAACTCAGCAAGGGTGTTTGAGCTCTCAATATACTAGCTAATCATGTGCAATGTTCCTTTCAATGATTTTTTCTCAACCATTAGAATTACTTCTTTCAAAACACAAAAGCATGCACCCTAATATGCTGTGTAGCATTTTCAGAAACCACCAATCATTTCTTTTTCTCCAAGTGCACTGAATCTCATCCACATTTTTTTCAAAACTCCTACTATTGAAACTGCCATTTCATTTCCAGAGCCCATCTGAGTACAACAAAACCTCCCTTCAAGATGCCTAAAGTCTGGATTGTGGGACATAGCTATATATACTGGAGTGAAAGGTATGCAGCAAACAGAGGTAATCCCAACCTTGATTTACCAAATGTGGATATTATGTGGATTGGCCAGAGAGGATTGAGATGTCACCAATTGATACCATTGGTAAAATCCTTTTTGCATCTCCAACACCCTGATCTCATAATTGTGCACTGTGGTGGAAATGACCTAGGCACAATGACTGGGGTAGTTCTGGAAATGCTTTTAAAGGACACCTTTGGGCAATTGATGTCACTTTTTCCTCAAACTGCCTTTGTGTATTCCAATATATGCCAAAGACAGAAATGGAATTGGTCCAACCAATTTTGTCCGCAGATTGAGAAAGCAAGGAAGCATGTGAATAAATCTGTTTCTGCTTTCCTGAGAGACTACGATATGGGTTCCATATACCACAATAACTTGCGTTACAACATGCAAGGCATCTATAGGAGAGATGGTGTACATTTCTCAGATGAGGGGAACAGAGTCTTCCTCTTGAATTCTAGACTCTGCATCGGTACCTTCTTGTAGGTACTTAAATCACCCACATAACACAACAGCTCTTTTCAGAGCTACCCTATCTCTAAGCACTCTAAATTATTATTTTACCCTAATTTTTTTCACTGTTTTTTCATGTGGTGCGCTCAGGGTACGCGTACCGGTAAAACGCCCGTATAAGCGCACCCTGAGCTTACTCCGTGAAATTTTCCAAAAAAGAATAATAGTGTTTTTGCCCTTCAGTGTCCTCCTAGGCCCCCCTGAGAAAACCCAGAGGGTCAGGGGGTCTCTACCCTGCCCCCTTTTATAGTATTCCCCTTTTGTTTTTTCACCTCTTGTGTCTCGATTCTACTGAGACACAAGATGGCGGACTCTCCGGACTGTTTCGGATGTTGACAGACACCCGAGAGTCAATCAGCTTTCCGCTCGCCATCTTCCGTGGCGCGCCGGGTGCGCTTACCGGTACGCGTACCCAAAGCGCTCAAAGCGCGCACATAGATATATATATGTGTTTTTCAAGTTAATTTTCATAAAAACCACTGGAGCGATTTTAACCAAATATGGAAAAGGCCCTACTACGTATCAGTCCCTACCATTTTGCCAAGTTTGGTGTAATTCCGTTCAGCCGTTCGGGCTGTAGCCGTGTCTAAATGTCCCATGGAAAATTGCATGGGGAAAACACATTTGAAAGTGTTGAAATTTAGAACCAATTAAAATGTTATTTTGGTTTTGAATTTGTGTGTGATGAAGTTTGATTGGTTATGTACATGAATATATATGAAAAATGAGAGGGAAAGACGGACATTTTGTGATAGTACTGTCTGAGGTACATTTGTGAGGAATTTTTGGTGTTCAATTTCTGGTGTGAGATTTACACAGTACTAACTCTTCTACTGCTTTCTAAAAGGTGAGTTGTTAATTTGTAAGGGGAACTATGTTGTACACTTTAAGTTAATTGGGAAAATGTTTTCTGTTAGTTATTTACTGTCCCTCTGTTATAGTTATGGATTGAGTTAGGCTTCATCACATGCAGTGCTTTATATTTCTAGTTCCTGCCTGATACTATACACTGCCCAAAGATAACTTCACTGTTAAAAACTCAGAAGTACCTGTCTCAACTTGACCCCTACAGTACCCTAACTCTACTGATATAGTTATATAAAGTATTTGAAAATAAATTGTGCATATTAATTTTAAAGAACTAAATACTTGATAAAGCTAGTTTTATATTATGTATTACTAAAAACGATAAATTAAAGTGATTATTTTTTTCTGCAATTTACAGCAAGAAATTTCAAAATAAAATGGATCACAATGAAGAGACCGTTGAAATTTCTTTTGAATTTTTCACTACTTTTATTGAGATTTTGAATGTCCCGGTTATTGACAGCACCAGTAATGAAGAAGTTTCTGTTGGAGGAGATGACATGAGGGAGTCTCTGGACGGCGAATTTCTCGAATGTTTGGAGACCATAGAGTTCCAGGAATCATCTTTGCAGACTTTTGATGAGGAGATTCCTGATGATGTGATTGATGAGGAAATTCCGGATGATGACATGTTACTAGTTCTTTTAAATTATGAAAATTCAGAAGAATAAATTTATATTTAGAAATTAAAAATTGTTTGAGACATTATTCATTTTTATTTGTAATTTATGAGGTAGTAGCGAAGTGATTGTGGTATAAAGTGAGACTTATAGGATAGAGTGCCACATTTTTGTGTTGCATTGTGAGTTTACTCATAGTTACTTCCCTTCTCCCACTGTATTTTCTCCAATGTGTATTTGACATCTCTTCTTCATCTCCTGCCTCCTTTCTCTCACTTTCTGTCTCTGATGCACCCTATCGCCACCATTTTGTGTAGTTTCAGAAGAGAGTGAAATGTAATAGTTGAGAACGTGAAAAGGGGGCAGAGTAGAGTGCCCCTGACCCCCTAGGCCTTCTCAGGGGGTCCCTAAAGGATCTGTTTCTGCTGTCCTGAGAGACTATGATATGGGTTCCATATACCACAATAACTTGTGTTACAACGTGCACGATATCTACAGAGGAGACGGTGTACATTTCTCAGAGGAGGGAACAGAGTCTTTCTCTTGAATTTTAGACTCTGCATCGGTACCTACTTGTAGGTACTTTAATCACCCACATAACATAACAGCTCTTTTTAGAGCTACCCTACCTCTGAGCACTCCAAATTCTTTTTTACACTATTTTCTTTCACTGTTTTACCCTGTGGTACACGCACCCGGCCCTTACCCCGCGAAAATGTTTAAAAAAATAAATTCTTTTTTTGCCCTTTAGGGTCCTTTTAGGCCCCCCTCAGAAAACCTAGGGGATCGGGGGGTGTCTACCCTGCCCCCTTTTAATCATTTCCCCCTTTTTTTTCACCTCTTGTGTCTCGATTCTACCGAGACACAAGATGGCGGACTCTCCTGACTGTTTGGAATGTTGACAGACACCCGAGAGCCAATCAGCTTTCCGCTCGCGCACTTCCGTGGCGCGCCGGGTGCGCTTACCGGTACGCGTACCCAAAACTCTCGAAGCACGCATATAGATATATAAAAAAAAAATAAGTTAATTTTCGTAAAAACCACTGGAGCAATTTTCACCAAATATAGAAAAGGCACTTCTGCGTACATGTACATGTACATGTATTTATCAAGCGCAAATCACCGACACGGTATCTAAGCGCTTGCTTAGGGAACCCGTCCTGGTATTCCCCTGTGAGATACCCCGGCAGGGTATCCACAAGGTGAAAGCCAGGCATCCCGCCGCGAGGGGCCGTAGTGGATATTAAGCAAGCTATTGCCCAGAGTCGCAGAGTGTGACCCCGTGAGTCGAGTAGGCAACGGAGCGAGAATTATCGAGTCCGTGGAATTTTAGAGCCCAAGACCCGCCGAGGCGGGGAATCGAACCCTGGTCCACGGCCGATCTCAGCTTCCGGGTCTGCCGCCTCTAACCACTGAGCCACACTTCTCCACACCATACCAGTCCCTACAATTTTGCAAAGTTGGTGTAATTCCATTCAGCGGTTCGGGCTGTAGCCGTGTCTGAACGTTCTATGGAAATTAACATGGGGAAACACATTTTGGGACCCCCCTTTTTTCTCAGCCCCCGCATGACGAATCCCCCCGAAACTTCCAGGGAAGGAGCGGAGCGGAGCTGGCCTAAATTTTGGAAAGTTACACACAAATTCCTCAACCGGCGCCAAAGTTATTCCCAATAGAATGTTGCAGATTTCCTATGGAAACTAGGTCCTAACTATAACTACCTACTGGCGACCGCCAGTAGGTAATATATATATGTAGTCCTTTTGTGGAGGAAACCATTCAGACTTTGGACAACAAATGGTCTTAAATGAAATCCAGAGTCACAGTTCTTGAACAGCGTGTCAGTGATGTGCATGATGAATCTTTAAAAATTGTAGTATTGGAGAAAGTGGTGGAGATACTGAAGGCTCACTCTGAAGATTTGGAAAATAGAAATAGAAGGAATAACCTTCGCCTCTATGGTCTTCAGGAAGGACTGGAGGGAACGGACCCAGTTTCCTTTTTTACTTCATTTTTGCCTCAGCTGGTGGACTTACCTGCTTAAACACACTGAAATATTCAGAGAGCTCATCGTCTAGGTCCTCGTCCTCTCTCATCCTCCTCGTCATCCAAACCCAGAGGTGTCATCATGTTTTTCCTGGAATTTATGGATCTATTGAAAGTCATCAACGCAGCGAAAGCTAAAAAGACGCTTCTATGGCAAGGTTCCACATTTTTTATTTCACAGGATGTCTCAAGAGCTACAGCAGCTAGGCGGAAGGAGATCCTACATCTTCGTCCTCAACTACACTCTTTGGGAGCCTGTTCTGGTTTGTTTCATCCTTGCCTTATCAAAGTAACATTTCAGAACAAAATTTCCTCCTTCACTTCTCCTGCAGAACTGAGAATTTCTTCATCCACATTCTTCTATCTCTATTGTGCCAAGCATTTTTCTCAATACCTTTGCATCCGGATAGCCAATATCTTTTAGCGTTCCGGTTCGGCATAGTTTTGGCATAGTGCCGAGTTCCTCAAGGGTATTCAGAGAGTCCTTTAATTTTCAATTAAACATTGAAAAAGTATCTGGAGTCATTGGTAATGCCAGAAGACTCTATGTTGGTGCAATACATAAATGATTTATTGGTTGCATCAAAGACACAAGAAGCATGTGTGACAGATGCAATTGCTCTAATGAACCATTTGGCAGAAGGTGGGCGTAAGGTGTCACCAGCTAAATTACAATTTTGTCAAAAAGAGGTTCATTATTTGGGACACAATATTGAGAAAGGAGTCAGGAAAGTATCACAATATTGTATTGCTGTGATCTTGCAAATGGATCCTCCCAGAACACAATGGATTTGTGGTTTCTCACTGACAGCCAAGCCATTACAGAGATTGACTCACAGAGATGTAGTTGATCCAAATCAATTGGATGAGGAAAGCATGAAGGCCTTGTAGAGTTGCGAGATAGTCTTTGTCGAGCACCTGCATTGGGAATACCAGTTTAATGCAAGGACTTTGCACTATCTTGTTGTGAGAAAGATGGTCCTAATGCAAAGGAATGGAATGGCGCATCGTCCAGTGGCATATTTTTCTGCCACCTTGGAATCAGTGGTGCCTGCATTGCCAGGTTGTCTGAAAACAGTGGCTGCTACCTGTGTGAGTTTGGAACAGAGTGAGTCAATTGTGATGGGACGTCCAGTGAAAATGCATGTGCCACATTCTGTTGAGATTCTGTTGACAAGGACGCTGTCAAGGCATGTCTTCCACAAGAATGCACAGGAGCAGATTTTTGCTAGTTCCCAATGCCTCACCGTGATTTCCCAGCAGCACGCAAAATTAATAACGTGTACGCTTTGGAAACCCCCGGGCAAAAGGGGATAGGACAGAGTAGAAACAGTCACAAATTGTCATCTGATTCTTCTTCCTACTTCAGACCTTTCTTGCTATTCTTTTCTCGCAATTCAGTCTTGGATGGAAGTGAAACTGTAAGAAAGAACAATCAATATAACATTTACAGTACTGGTATCTTCTATCTCTATATGCTTAATGTGTACCTACCCAGTCTTACGTGATCTATCCTTCTCTTTTTTTGGTGTTTATCTTTTATGCAGTGTACTGTAAACAACATTTATACACATAGGTTAATTGTATTCTTTCCTTCTTAAAGCTATTTTATTATTGTTTATTCTCTTTTCCTTATTACAGAGCTTCTCACCTTAATTTACTGTAGCTGCTCCTTGAAATACTGGACTCATCTCAGGTACGTTTTTTTACTTTTTCTATATTAAGGTAATCTCAATTCAACTAAAGTAAATACTGCTTCCTATACCCTTTCTTGATTTACACAAATAACTAAATTGAGTCTCCCTCACTCGTGTTCTGCTACTAACTAAAAACTCCAGTGAATTTCCTCATGAAAGGCTGCTTCCGAAACCGCAAGCATACAAAATAAACAGTACTTGTACTGACTCTGCTCAAATTCTTAGAACGCTAAATAATGAAAAATATACTAGGGCTACCAGTACTGCACACGCCCTGAATTACGGACCCTCTTTTCTTAAATACGCATGCCCCGAACTAAAAAACAAGCTTTACTGACTAGTACAAAACCTGCAACTAACTTCCGACTTCTGGTCTCAACACACACGTGGAATATATGACGAAAAATGCGCAACGAAAGTTCCCTCACTAAACTTTCGCAGCGCGAACCTCAGGAACATCCTGCTCTTCTCCGACATCAGGTGAAGTGCACACTAATGCGGGCGCTTCACCTGGACATTTGAAATTGCTGCAAATTGTCAAAGTGCTAATGTTCTGGTCCAATGGTCGCCCCCTGGTGGCCATCCTGGTAGTAGTTCTTGCTCTGGTTTTTAACTGAGCTCTGGTTTTCTTTCTTTTCAGAGAAGCTTTTCGACTGATTACACAAACCGAGATCCCTTTCCTATTGGGAGGCCTAGAGATCCTGACAGCACCCTCCCTCAAAGTAGATCTTCCTGGCTTGGGCTTGTCTAGATATTTTCTGTGAAAGTTCCTAATTAATCGAGGAGCATCTACATCTGAGAACAACTCCCATGATCTTTCTTCAGGACCATAACCTTTCCAGTCTTACAAGTAGCAAAGCTGCCCCTTTCGTTTCTTTGAATCTAATACTTGTTTACCTCAAATTCCTCACCTTTCTCAGTTTGAATAGGTCTTGGGGGTTTGCTTATTCTTGGATCTTTTGCTGATTCATAGATCTTTTTATGCCCTTTTTAATAGAGAAACATGGAATACTGAACGTAATCGTAAGCCTTTTGGTAATTTCAACTGATAAGTTAAGGAACTCAGCTTTCTCTCAATTAAATAGGGGCCTACATATCTTAGCTGCAACTTTCTGTTTCCTTTGAGTCTAAGATTCTTGGTGTTTAACCAAACCTTATCTCCTACTTGTAGATCTGGTTCTTTTCTTTCCTTCTTGCCAGCATAATGCTCGTAACTATTCTTAGCTTTGGTTAGATTTTCAGTTGCTAACCTATGCACCCCGGTCATATGTTCAACTAAATCTTTTACTAATTCTTGAAAATTTAAAGATTGATTGGGATGTCTACTCGTGTTTAAATAAAATGGAGAGTAACCCATGGATACATTTTTCGCATTATTATACACAAACTCTGCAGCCCATAGGTTTTCTGGCCAGTCAACCTCTTGATCTAATAAACACAACCTAAGATATTGTTCTAGCTCCTGATTCGTTCTCTCTGTTTGTCCATCAGTGTCTGGATAGTAACTAGTTGTGTACCTAGTTTCAATATTCACTTTCTCAGTGAAGGCTCTCCAGAAATGGGATAACAATTGAGAGTCCCTGTCAGATATTAAAACTTTAGGAATTCCATGAGCACGCACTGTGGTCTGGCTAAAGGTGTGTGCTAATGTTCTTGCTATGGGCACCCCCTTCAAAGGCACCTAATGGGCCATTTTTGTAAGACATCTACACAGACTAGTATTGTATCAAACGCTTGACTAGATGGTAATTCAACTATTAGATCTAAAGTTACTGTATACCATGGGTAAGGTGGGATGGGAAGAGGCTGTAGTAAACCCTTACGAGCTTGTCTCTCCAGTTTTCCCCTTGCGCAGACCTCACAAGTGGCCACATATTGACGTATATTCTTGACCATGTTTGGCCACCAAAAACGTCGTTTCACAAGATCTTCAGTCTTTAGGATTCCTTTATGGCCTGCCAAAATATTATCATGACACTCCTTTAAGGCCTTCTGCTGCAACTCATTTGTTGGTAAATAGAGAGCTCCATCATGATACTGTAAACTTCCTCGAATTTCTCGTCTGACGTCTTGCTCCGCCCACTCCCTCATTTCTCCCAAATTCATTAAATCTTGGGCTGCTTCTTCTACAGATTCTTTTAAAACTGCTCCAAATACTTTTCCTTCTGGTATGATCTTCTGATCTTTGATCTCTTCAGACACTCCTATAGTACCTAATCTTGATAAGGCTTCAGCCTTACCATTTTGAGATTCTGGCCGGTAGTTAATGACAAAATTGTAATCAGGAAAATGTAAGGACCAACAAACTTGTCTTGGTGGTAATGTTATTGCTGACTTTAAATATGTCATGTTCCGATGACCTGTATAGACCGTGACCGTATGCTTAGCACCCATCAAGTAATGTCTCCACTCCTTGAACGCGTCCTTGATTGCCAATAACTCCTTCTCTGGTATAGTATAATTAACTTCCGCTGGGGTTAATTTCCTGGAAACGGAAGGCCACGGGGTGCAACTGTTCGGTAGTCTCATATCTGTGAGACAGAACTCCTCCTAAAGCCAGGTTACATGCGTCTGTCTCCACAAAGAAGGGCTCTGATGGATCACGATGAAGCAAGATTGGTGCTGTGGTGAAATCCTTCTTTAATTTGGTGAAACCTTCCTCTGCTTCTTTAGACCAATGGAAACTGATCCCTTTCTCTAGTATCTTGGTCAAGGGAATCAATTTTTTCAAAAAGTCTTGGATAAATCTCCTATAGAAGTTGGCAAAGCCAGTGAAACTTTGAATCTCCTTTACCTCCTTAGGAGATTCCCACTCAGTCATTGCCCTGATCCTATTTTCGTCCATGGTGATTCCCATTGGTGAGAGCACGAATCCAAGGAATTCTACTGTGGAGACATTAAAGGTGCATGTCACCAACTTAACAAACAAACTGTTTTCTATGAATTTCTGTAGCACTTTCTTAACATATTCCTCATGTTGTTCCACTGAATCTGAATAAGTCAGGATATCATTGATGTATACTATAGCATTTCGATCAATAAACTCTTTTAATACATCATTAATGAAGTGCTGAAACATGGCTGGCACGTTGCAGAGGCCATAGGGCATCACCTGATATTCAAAAAGGCCATGCTTGGTTCTGAAGGCCGTTTTCCATTCGTCACCTTCTCTGATTTGAACAAGATGGTATGCCCCTCTCAAATCCAGCTTGCTGTAGACTTGCGCTCCTTTTAATTGGTCCAAAAGGACAGAAATTAAGTTAAAAGGATATCGGTTCTTAATGGTGATGCGATTGATTGCCCTGTAATCTATACAAGTTCTTAACTCTCCATTCTTCTTCGGGATGAAAAAGAGTGGCAAGGACACTGGAGATTGCGATGGCCTAATGAATCAGTTTCCAAACTATTTTTGCAGATATTCCTTTAGATGTTCATCTTCCTTCTCCATTAAGGCATAAATTCTACTGCAAGGGAGATTGGAGCCAGGTTCCAAATCGATCTTACTATCAAAACCCCTATGAGGTGGAAGTTTTTCCCCCTCTGTCTCGCTAAATACATCTCGATATGCAGTATATTCCGCAAGTAACTCTGTAGTGATGATCACACAAATCGCTGCGCCTCTTCCAGTTAGATGAAATGCTGGTGTTTTCAAGTGGTCTCTTTTTCAACCTTTATAGCATTGTTCCTTGCAGTACTCCGTATCTAACACGATTGATCTAGCACCCAGTCGATGGTAGGATTATGCTCTGTAAGCCATGGCACACCCAATATAAATTGAAATGGCGGAGCATCTATGAAATTGAATTGTAAAGTTTCAAGATGTGCTTCCTCCGACTCCAATTCTACAGACTCGGTGTGGCTCATTATGGGCCCAGAGGAAAGATTTGTTCCATCAACTGCACAGACTGCTTCACTCTTTTCCTGCCTTATTGCCTTTAAACCAACTTTCTCACCAAATATCAGGTCGCAAAAGTTGCCCGTGGCTCCTGAATCCACTATAAGAGTTACCCGTTTCAATGTGTTTTCTCTGAATCTTAGAGTCATCATCATTACCAGATGTGGTGAGGAGGACTGCAAAGTGTTGGCCAAAGTGTGAGCTTTTGGAGCTGTTTCCGATTCTGCAACCACCAGTACAACTCTATATTGAGTTTAATTATATGGTAGAGGATATAAGACAGA
This sequence comes from Lissotriton helveticus, assembly GCF_964261635.1. NCBI lineage: Eukaryota > Metazoa > Chordata > Amphibia > Caudata > Salamandridae > Lissotriton > Lissotriton helveticus. Next base: position 1,066,042,482 of record NC_136057.1, read on the forward strand.
GTTTTAGTAAAAAGGCTGCTGAATAGAAGTCCCATGTATGTCTGTGGGCTTTTAGAGAAGGTAATTACAAAAAGGGTGAGACATACACTGCAATGAATCTAGATTAGCATCATAGAGGGAAGCTTTGCTTACTTAGATAAAAACTGACTAAAATACCTATTTCATTGGTTCTAGTGAATGTGAACATGTTTTCTTGAGGATGGGCAATAAGAGGAGGAACTGATTCTGTTTTCCCTGGAATCTTTTATGAATATGGAAAGAATGCCTATTATAGGTTGCCTGCATATTGGTATGGGTGTTTTTATATGGGAATTGTCTTCCCTAAAGTTTGCCATTTACACAAGAGTCATGGAATCAATGAAAAGAAGAGTGAACTAATTCATAGTAAGAGGGCAATAAGTGTTTCGGAAATCGTGGGTGAAGATTTTGGAGCATTGATCCCTTCAAGTTGAGGTAATTCTAAATTCACAGAAAATTAGAAACTTGTCTACAGTGGTAGATCGTTTATCAACAGACACTGCTGGTGGTCTCTTGATGATTGATACTGAAATGGTTGTGATAAGGTCTATGGTTTTGCAGAATAGACTTCCCCTTGATGTATTATTGGCTAAAAAGAGTGGAGTCTGTAGCATGTTAAAAACCCAACAATGTTGCACATATATCCCAGATAAGAGTATCAGTTTAGAGGGGTGTATTAGGAGCATTACAATTCTTCGAGAGGATTTGGCAGAACTGAAGGTTAACGGTTCTTGGGAGAGACTTGGTAAGGGTTTGTCCTCTGTGGGAAATTGGTTTTCTACTTTTGGTAATAGCTTATTAGGGAGGATACTAATGCCAATAGTAATAGTTGCTGTTGCTGCAGGGATACTAATGATACTGCTGATATATAAGTGTTGCAAATGTAAGAAAGGAACACAAGATGTTAAACGACTAGCAAGAAAAAGGAAGAGGGAAGAAATAGAGTTAGAAGACAGGAGAGGAAACTACTATGAAATAGTAAAGGATATAGATGGGGTTATTTTGAAACAAAAGAAAACTTCAGCTTTCTAAATGATAAAATGGTGACAAATTGTATTTGTGGGTTATTTGGTGATGGCTCAACGTCGCAATCAAAGGGGGGATTGATGGAGCAGGGTTTTCGCACAATGAAACCTGCTCGGATTGAACACTCATAGTATGAATTTATTAATCGTGTGGTGTGCAAATTAAATGCGAAAAGGGCTAACATGAGGGAAAATGAAACTGCGCAAGTGAAAACTAAAATGTTGGAGTAGGCCAGAAATGCTTATGACTAATGGAAAATAAAAGGACTAATGTTGTTTGATTGTTCTATACTAACATGCATTGGAAATAACATTAACCAGGCATGCGCATGGGTAAATACAACCCACAGGCTGGGTGCCTTATGGTATACATCATTAGTGATTAATAATGAATGTGTTTGCTTTCCTTAGAAGTATGGTTTTCTTCTCTGCAGAAAAGGCCGGAGAGTCATTTTAGAAAATAAATGCAGGTTTAATCTAAGCGAGAAAGGGAAGGTGAAAAACTGTTCTTCCTTCACAGGTCCTGAGTGCCTGTCAAAGTTTGCATGGAGAAACAAAATAATCTTTGGAAGCAGAACACTTCCTTAGAGGGTGGCCCAAATTAACAATCAGGCACAAAAATTGTTACATGACCGAGATGGAAGAAATGTGTAGTATAACAGTAGCTCAAATTTGAATTTCCTGGACTGGAAGTTGATAAAATTAGTAGAGGACAATGGACAGTCTTACAGAAGAGTCATAATGAGAGTGGTGTGACAGTACACTCCCCTTACTTAATCAATAGAATGCAAAGAAATTGTGTGTTATGATACAATGTGGGTTGGTCTTTTTGGGTTTTAGAGTATAATATTAGGTACCCTGTGTTAGGGGTTTAGGTGGTTGTGTGATTTCTTCTTTGCGAGAGGAGAGGGCTGCATTGCTGTTTCCTATTCCTTTTTGGGCTGGCTGTTCCTGTTTGCTAAACCTGATGTAGTCTTTGCTCTTCAACTCTTCTTGATGGGCCTTTTTGCTCTTAGGGCCAGAGAGTAGTTTTCCGAAATTCCTTTGTGGGTTAGTATAATATCTGAATTTGCATAATAATTTTTCAAATGTATTTTTGTATCTAATATTTTGTCTCTACACCTATCCACTCACTCATTGCATTGATGTTGAGATGTATGATTCAAGCTGTATTGTATTTGATGAGCAATCACATTATTTAGATAAAGCATTATAAATATACAATGAGTTTGTCTTTATTAGAGATATTGAATTTGGGTTATCATGAGTATTTCTAGATCCAGGTATTAGTTTGCCCAACCCTGATTATATAAATGTAGATCGCATCACCACAAAGTATATGCGAGGATGAAATACTAATTGGAAATTAGTAAGTTTGGTATTCACTCACCCAGCATGAAGGGACTTGTAGGGTAATGAATTGGGCCCAAGTAATGGAAATTTGTTAGTCTCGGATCACTGGATCAGTCTGAATTATCCCAGATATTCTATTTAAATTGTCCATTAACTCCCCGGATACTCTTTCTGGGTAGTCTCTCTGAAGATGTCCACTCACCACATAGTAACTTATGCTTGTTAGATCTCATGTTCGCATTTGCCTTTCAACAGATTTCTATTAATTGGAAATGTGCCTCTAATATCTTTTATACAGCCTGGTGGAATAATGATTGTCATTATCATAGATTAGATAGTGCCTTCTCCTCTATGTATATTCAATCTGCTAATAGAGTTTTATATTGGCTACCTTTGACCTCTTTTTGGATGATGTTGTCCAGAAATCTTCTAGTTGTACTTCATCTGAAAATGTTAAACCTCCATGACTTTTCTATTTATCTGCCATGAGCATTAGTTTGATACTCCTCGTTCAGGTTTTTGTATTGCATAATTTTATTATCCCCATTTACAAGTATTGTTCTAACTGCTGTTAACTTGGTCTTACTGTGTTTATATTCCCCTCCTTCCCTATGTTCCCTTTCCTCATCATAGTTCAAAATTGTTAGACAGCTTCAATTCTTTATTACTTTTGTTATTCTTGATTTACTGTTTATCCAAGTTTTTTTTAACTGCTTTTACTATGTCATTATTTTCTCCAATAAAGCTACTCTACTTTAAAAAACGCGATTTTGGGGTACGGGGCTTGTACGGTGCATACACGACCAGTACACCTTCATCGCGTATGTACGCACCGTACCCCACTTTCCGTGTCATCCGTACGTACCGTACATACGCACCGTACCCCTGTATTCATGGGGTGTACGACGCGTACATGGAGGGGTCTGTCTCGTACTGTTTTCGGGGCGTACAAGGTTTTTCCGGCACTTTTTGGCTCTTGTAAAAAAAGAGCCGTACGGAGTGCCGTTTGTATGAATCGTACTTGCCGAGTTGTAAACTGCTGCCAGGAATACATGGGAACGTCGCGTACAGAGCAATCCGAATCGGAATCGCTTGTATATACGAGTTGTATGGTCTTTTTTACAATTTGTATGGAGTGCGTCTATTTGTACGGATCGTACTTCCTAGGTTGTAGGGGCCTCCTTACAAGTACGAGTTGCATGGGGAAAATGCTCCAGCGTTTTTCCAGGATCGGAATCGGCCCCAATGTGTTCATAATCACAGGTGCCACATTATTAACAACAGATGCCCCTTATAAAGATAGATGACAAATAATCTAAGTGACAATACCCAAATTCTCAATTTGGAGGACGCAAAGGGCAACAAATATAGTATTTTGTTAAATTAAAAAAAAGTAGAACGGGGTTAAAAAGTGTATGTGGTTGTATGTGACCTAAATTTCTGCTTTCATGTTAGGAATAGTGTCTAGGTGAGAGTGCAATGTTTATGCAATTCACTTTAGTGATTGAATTCTTCCATCAAGGATGGCCTTTCTCTAGCTCAGGAAGTCCTGGAAGTGGATTACACGAAGGCAAAGTGGCACCTGTGATTATGAACACATTGGGGCCGATTCCGATCCTGGAAAAACGCTGTACACTTCTTTTCTTTTCAGATAACATCTCGTGAACTCATGTTCCTGATTCTTTCTCTACGGATCTTGGAGATTTTGTTTGTCCTTTATCTACCTTGATTTTGTGAAGTCTCATCGTTGAAGTTTTTATTGGGACATTTCCTTTCTCTCCTTTACTCCTTATTTAAAAGAGGCTGATTGCCTAGTGCGTACTGGAATTGTTTTGTTAAGAATGTTCTACTTGTAACTATTACTTTGTGACATATGCGGCTGTTTGGAGTCTGCATTAAAAGTTATATGCATAATGTTAGCCTCCGTGTCTTTAATGAAATCCAGATTCTCTAGTCATGTTAATAGGAGAATTGCAACTCTGTCTGGCATCAAACTGCCTATGTTTGGGGTATGAAGCATGTTGGTGCTTCATAGGACTCAACAGAAGAGTCTTTATCAAGGGCTGTGATTTTGGCTTGTGCTTTTGTCTAGTATTGTATATAGGGTACAGTACAACCTTTTATGACAGCAGGGGTGTGTGTTTATTACAACCCTAAAAATGAGAACGTAGAAGAGAATGGATTTAAATACTTGATGCACTTGGTGGGGACAGTCCATACCCCAATATCACTAGCCACTTTCCAATGTGCCTATTCATGAGATGAATTTTAATTAAATATCCTATCCCTTCCTGTGGGAAAGGGTATTTATCCCTAATACATTCTGCTTCAACAATTGATGCATTATGTCAAAGCAGAAACTTCTAACTTCCCTTCTCCAATGTGCCCCATTATTTAAAAGGAAATCCTGTGATCCTTGTAAGCTGTCTTTCAGAAAGGGAACTCTCACCCTGAGCACAGTACATTCTGTTCTGGATGAAGTTTTATGTCAGGAGTTGTCATTCTCCTGCCTAAGATACATTTATCTAAGTATCTAAATTTTACATAACGTCTCCATGGAACACTATTTCTAAATTAGGTCATGGAGCATTATCTAAAGCTTTACGTTTTGGGTCATGGGCTTGCAGGTAGAGACAGTCTTTAGGAATTGCAGTAGTAGTTGTGCTTTGAGTGACAAAATTCTGAAGCTAGTGGTGTGTTGAGTGACAAAATTAAGAATCTCCA